>NW_027223753.1:84233198-85433198 GCF_028538775.1 Myotis yumanensis | reverse complement strand
GCATATCCCTCCAGGCCCTCCATATGCTGACCTTTGCTTATTTTTCCAGTCTTGTTCCTCCTTCACTCCTTTCTTCTGGTCACACTTTGAGATCCTCATTGGTATCAGACTTTCCTACCACAGCTTGGAGCTGTGTCATGCCTTGTGTCCAGAGTTGCCCTCTGGAATAGTTGGAAGACTGTAGATACTTCTTTTAAACATCTCCCATCTTTCCTTGTCCTCTCTGCTCCCACATTTACCCACTTCTTGCAATACCAAGAAATGATACAACCTTGCCCACATTCAGGAGTTGTAAGTATCTCATTCATTGTGGAAGCTGAGGATTTTAAGCAAGGGAATCCTGATGAAAGTATCTTTCACAGGAGGGATTTGTTTTTCTTACAAAGTAACAAACCCATAGGTGGGATCTAGGATTGAATTCAGCTGCTCATTCTCTTCACTATTCACTCATGGTCACAATATAGCTGCCAACAACAGGAAGGTGGCACAGCACCCAGCATCAAAGAAAGGAAATAAGTCTTCTCTTTGCTATTGTTCTTTTTCTCAGGGAGGAAAAAATTGTCTTGGAAATCATCTCTGAGACTCTTTCACAAGCCCATGACCACAGGTGTCCCAACTGTGAGGGACGTGGGCATTTGAGCACCAAACTGCTACTGAAGGAGGCTGCCTCTGCCCACGAGGACGAGGACGAGGATGAGGATGAGGACGAGTCAGGGAATGGCCGTGGGAAAGTGGTCTTCCTGTTTATACGATGGGCCCTAATGGTCCTGTAAATGTCTTCTGTGTGGACTTGTGGAGGAAAAGTATCCTGACATTCAGGGATGCCTATTTTCAACCTATTTGCTAGTATCTTTAACTACTCTCTCCAATATGATTACCACTAGCTACATAAAACTTCTTAAAATTAAATTTACATGAACTAAAATGAAGTAAAACTTAAAATTCAGTTAGTGTCGACCTTTTGGTTTCCCTTGGTGGATACCTGGGGAGTGTTGGCTTGGTTTATAGACCAGCTGGTTTTCCTTCAAACCAAATAGAAATCAAAAGCTAGAAAATGTGTCTCCCCTCAGAGCAAGAGTATTAACATAAGAATGAACGCCTATGGGTATTCAGCCACATGTTTGTATGGATTGACATGATGTGACTTCATCTTACACAGCAAGCTTTCTTTGTGAAATATTGCTACAGATTGTATTCTCATTTTTTTTTATTTTGGCTTAAAAATTGTTGACATGTTGGGTTTAATTTTAATTATAGGTTGTTTCAGTTGTGTCAGTGAACTGTGGCCCTTCAGGTAGGACTAGGAAGGTTTTCCTTGTTTTCATACTATCCTGTCCCAGTGCAACCATTGCCTATTCCTCAGTTGAATTTGACCGGTATGTTCAATTCTGGGCTCAAGAAGGAAACATAAAACGATTAAGTGTTCAGTGGAGAGAGCTTTTTTGCATTATTTCAGTCACAACCAAAGCAATGCTGTTTCTGTCCCTAGTGATTTTAAATATTATTAGCCAGCCTAGTGGCTCTCAGTGCTCAGATAGCAAATCAAACTAAACACTGAGGGAGGTAGAACGTAGCTCATTATGTTAGTTTTGCTTTTGATGAGATCATTTCAAGATCTCAAACAGCCGTTGGGAAAATTTAGAAAGACAATATTGGTGAGATAATTCAAAAACTCTTAAAGTGTCTTCTATATAAATAGTTAGTCTTGAAATACCTGGTAATGAATATATGATCCTCGAACAAAAACTAGAAAATAGATTGAGCAAAAAGGGAAGAGCCAGTCACTTCTAGTAGTCCCTCTTGCAAGAGTTCACAAGTGTTGACATTGTGATGGATACATTTCCAAATTTTTTTTTTAAATTTTTAAAAAATATATTTTATTGATTTTTTACAGGGAGGAAGGGAGAGAGATAGAGAGCCAGAAATATCGATGAGAGAGAAACATCGATCAGCCGCCTCCTGCACATCTCCCACTGGGGATGTGCCCGCAACCCAGGTACATGCCCTTGACCGGAATCGAACCCGGGCCCCTTCAGTCCGCAAGCCAACGCTCTATCCACTGAGCCAAACCGGTCTCGGCCATTTCCAAATTTTATTTCTCCATTTTATCAGTTTATATTTGTTTACTTATCACAAAATTTAAATCTGTTTTAGAAGTAATTTAAAAATGTATACTTCCTGCCATAACCAGTTTGGCTCAGTGGATAGAGCGTCGGCCTGCGGACTCAAGGGTCCCAGGTTTGATTCCGGTCAAGGGCATGTACTTTGGTTGCGGGCACACCCCCAGTGGGGAGTGTGCAGGAGGCAGCTGATCCGATGTTTCTCTCTCATTGATGTTTCTAACTCTCTATTCCTCTCCCTTCCTCTCTATAAAAAAATCAAAATATATTTAAAAAATGTATACTTCCATATTTATAATGGTTACACATGATAAATGCACAATTATAGTATGTGTATATGAGCAGGTATTATCTACAGATATTTTTAATCAACAACTTTATTTCTATTTGTTCCAAAGTATTTCATTTAATGGTATATAGTTCATTTAATAGAAACTATTGTTTTTGACTATTATACTTATACTGTTGGGGTGTATTCCTCTTATTTGTCTATATATTTAGGATAATTGCTTAGAATTTTTAAGACAGAAAAAAAATAAGGTTAAAAAAGACGCCTCCATGATGACTTTTGGTACAGCTTCATGCCTGGCCAGGCCAGGGAGGGGCCTCTGGCTGGACCAGCCGCTGGCCCCTGAGCAGGCCCTTCCTCTGGCTCTGGAGTGCTCTGGAGCCCTGGAGGTGGACCTGGAGCAGGAGAAATGGACAGATTCACACACAGACCTGACGTTCCGTGCCTTGCCAAAGACAGGAAAGATGCCACTGTCTATAAGGGCACTGCGGCCCATGAATCTCCCCTCCCCTGATCACCTTCTCAGAATGCGTTCCCCTCACCTTCCAGCATGGCCTTGGTGGACTCTAGATGCTCCAGCTCCATCCAAAGGAGATGGGCGTGGCCTGCGTGGTGTGGGGCAGGGAAGTTGGCCTGCACTGAGGCTTGCTTCAGCTGGAACCAGGGGAAGCGGAGAGCCCGGCCAAAACCCTTCATCTCGTCGGGCCAGGTTCCCACCGTAGAAGCAATGGCTCTGGGGAGAGGTGGGTAGGCAGCGGAGTCAGAATCCTGGTCTTTGCTTACACACTGCCCTCCCAGGGCACCCTTGTTTGGGACCAGACCTCTGTGCCTGCCCCTGCCCATCTAGGGGACAGCCCCATGCCAGCCCCGACCTCTTAGTGGCTGTTCTGAGAGCAGCAGGCCTGGTGATTAAGTAACTTTCACACAGCATCTGTGTGAGTTTTTTCTTCCCACTGACAGTTCTCCTGAATGTTCTGCCTAGCCCAGCCCTCCATACACCTGGGCATCTGCACTGAGGGTTGAGACAGGTGTGTGAACAGGCAGTTTTGAGCCTAGTGATGTGGTCAGGAGAGATGATTGTGGAGAGCGGCAGGCAGAGCAGGATGGGACGGGTGGGTTTGGAACTCAAAGGGGACAAGTCAGCCCACCCCTCTTCTTAGGTCCTGTGAGGCCAGGGGCCCCATCCACAGTCCTCTTTGACCCCTGTCCTCCCAGAATAGAAGCCATCAGGGCTCAGGTCTCCCTTGGGAGTGAGAAGATGTGTAAGATCGTGGTTCTGCCAGGCCCTCCCCACCCATTGCCTTCGTCCTGTGGACTCAGGAGGCCCTCCTTCTGGACCCAAAGAGCACTCGCTTTTTGACTTGGCCCTGTGGTGTGTCACCCTGGTCATTATGAGGAGATATGCCTCCAGATGTGGAGAAGACCTTGATGGCATCAGATCTGATGGGTGGGGGACAGGACCTGAGAATGATGGACAGTGTCACTGTCTGATTCACCGAGTGGAACTGGGGCCCAGGGATTGTGTCTCCTTCATTTTCCGAGTTATGCTAAGTGTCTCCAAAAGTGCCTACTTGTGGTAGGTGCTTAATACACATTGTCGAATACATGAACTCCAACGAGAACCATCCCAGATATATAAGTGGGCCTGCGGCCCCCTGCTCTCCCTAGTCTGCCAACACCAATGATGAGGACAGGGATCAGCGAAGTGGATTCCTGAACTCCTTGACTGGTTGTTTTCCACGTGCTTTTGCAAACTCAAATGCCACAGGCCAAGGAAAATATAAAAACTAACAGAATAAAATAAAATGAAAAAACAGAAATGCCACAGGCCACTGATGGGTCAGGCAGATGACTTTTCATGGGGGACAGATAAATAATGGGCATGAACAACTATAGCCCGTCCAGCAGCCCTTTCAGCAGAGCCAGGCAGCAGGTTGGCACCTGCCATGGCTCATCCCTACAGTAGTCTCTGCAAGAACCTTATGAGGTTTATCCTCTACCCCCTACCCCATTTTTCAGAAGAGCAAACTGAGGCTCACAGAGATGTGGTGACATTTTCAAGACACAGAGCTAGCAGTGCTTAGAATCACCACCATGCCCAAGAAGGGGGAGAGTGCTCACCTATTAAACAGCAGGTCCAGGAACTCTTGGGCTCTGGATAAGGCCGGGTGGATGGATATAAACGTGGTGGTGCGGGAGATGTTTCCACCCAGGAGAACTGGTACCATTGATGCTGCCACCTTCCTTAGTGTGCCTTCCTGTAGGGCCCGCATCCTGTTAGCCTCACTCAGGTTACGTGTTAATTCAGCTGCACACTGGGTGGGACAAGGAGGGATCTGTCAGTCCCCTCTCCATGAATCACGAGGAGGATGCGGTCTGGAGCTCAGGCAGGAACTCTCAGACCCTTAGGGATGTGTCCAGAGGAAGGATAGAAGTGTCCATACTGAACCAGGTTCTAGGTTTTAAAGGTACCACTTAAGTTTGGTTATCTTCTAGGCATGGTGTTTTAGCTAAGGAGCAACAGACCTCCTTGTCTAAATAGTCTTTATGAATGAAGACCATTGTTCCAATGAGTTCTCTAGAAACATCTCCGAAATAGAGATGAGAGCCCAGAGGCTTAGGGATGTCAAATGGCAGCTCTAGGGCATGCTGGTCAGAAGTGAAAACTGTCCCAAGCTAGGACTGCATGACATTCCCTCTTAACTGCCTGAGACTTCTCTGCTCCTGACCTGGATGGAAAGGGCCTTTGGAACCTCATCCCCCCAAGTTGGAGGACAGGGTACAGGGTAGACCCAGCCTATGAAAACCATTGTCTCCCAAAATGATACTTCTGTTTCTTCCTTTTACATTAAAGGACATTTTTGGACCCTCATTATGGAGATCCCAGATTCAGCCAAGGGGCAAAGGCTTGATGAGTCCAGACTGGAGAAAGTTGGTAGTGTGAGCACATGACTCAGAAAGTAGCTAATCCATGTAGCTAGTGGAAAGCCGATGGGTGAGTCAAAGTACCCATGAGGCAATTGCCAGTAAAGGAACACTGTGATTGCCTTAAACAACCTGGTTTGGGATTGGTCAAAATTTAAATGAGTGAGAGATCCTTGGGCCAGATTGGGTGCTAGTCAGTGGCCATCATCACAAAACTGATGTTGGCAACATCACTGCTCCAGCCTTTTCCATTTGTAATCAGGCTGCAGCTACTAAAATGTTACATCTGCACATCCTTCCATCTGGACTGGACATCTATCTCCAGCTGGAAATAGTATATCCATTGTGATGTGAATTGTGTCACCCAAATTCCATGACTTTGGAACCCCTAGAACTTGAGAATGTGCCTGTACTTGAGTTCTAGTCTTTAAGCAAGCCATTCAGGTAAAGGGAATTCAGTGGTCTTGGTCTTAATCCAATATGACTAGTGTACTTAGAAGAGAAGGGGAGGATATACCGAAGCAAAGAGGGGACTCCTTGTGGCACGGAGATAGAAGACATCCATCCACAAGCCCAGGAGAGACCCCCTCAGGAGGAACCAGCCCTGGTGACACCCTCATCTCTAACCTGTAGCCTCTGGAATTGTGAGAAAATGAATGTCTGCTGTTTATACCAACCAGTCTGGTTTGATGTTACAGCAGCAGGAGGAAACTCATATAGTACATTTGGACAAACTTAAGTGTTTCTCACAGCACTGCTGGTGTGGTGCCTGAAATGAATTATGCCGCTGTCCCACAGCACTGAAAGCCTGCATGGCAGTGGCAGAGGACCTCTGTGATTGGAGAAGGTCTGCAAGGACAGGATACCTGGGGCAGGTAGTTTAAACAACATAAAAAGGAAAATGTAAATGTGCTCGTGGCCTACTGTGAAATGAAACAACATATTTTTTCTCTCTAATATTCCTGCAAATATGTGTGGAGTGTCCTCCCATGTAGCTGGAGGGAGAAGCGGAACTCTAGATTCCTTTGTGCATGGGACTGTGGGACACTCTAGGGCAGTGGTTCTCAACCTTCTGGCCCTTTAAATACAGTTCCTCATGTTGTGACCCAAACATAAAATTATTTTCGTTGCTGCTTCATAACTGTAATGTTGCTACTGTTATGAATCCTAATGTAAATATCTGATATGCAGATGGTCTTAGGCGACCCCTGTGAACGGGTTGTTTGACCGCCAAAGGGGTCGCGACCCACAGGTTGAGAACCGCTGCTCTAGGGGAAGATCCTGGGGAGTCCTCTGATTTGAGTCTGGGTTCTGAGCACTGCCAGGTCATCTCAGGGTGGTGGGTGAGGAGAGACACTCCTCCCCCTCAACCACCCCTGGGCCAGCTCTTACCTCGGTCTGGCACCGGATGGTGTCTGTGGCCTGACGCACCTTCCCCTTGTCTAGGGAGATAGAAGAGTTGAACCCACCGATGAGCTCTTCCACAATGTCCTCTTTGGAGCTCTACAGAGACAGAGCCCGTCCGGGGCCAGTAGGCGTTAGGAACCCTCCACCCAATCTGCGGTTCTATCTTACAGCAGCCCTGGCAACTCAGACAGTCTGTTAGGACTCAATGAGAATGTTCCCGGCAGCCCTGCTGAACTAGCAGCAGAATTGTTCATAAGCTCCAACAGCACTGAAAGGCTGAATCACTGAGGAAAATTATGTCCTTTCTGAGGTGATATGGAGATGCAGAAGGTCATGACTGCTGACGTGGCCAGCCTGCAATGGTTTGCTGTGCTCTGTGAGACGACAAGTTGCACAGAAGTGTATCCAGTTCTTGTTCATACCACCCAATCAAGTGTATAAAGCTCTGAGAAGGTCTCTAAAGACAGTTGTGCTGACTACTCCACAGGATACAGGGTCAGGTAATTCAAACCACTAAAGAGCAACATGCAAATGTGCTCGTGTTCTACTGTGAAGTGAAACAACATACTTTTTTTTCCTAATATTCCTAAACTATGTGAGGAGAGTCTCTCCTACCATGTAGCTGGAAGGAGAAGTGGAGGTCCAGGATCCTTTATACATAAACCTATGGACACTCTAGTGGGAACACCCAGAGGAGTCCCCAGATTTGAGTCTGGGTTCTTGACCCTCCCTGGTCATCTTGGGTTCTGGGGTGTGGAGACCCCCCGAGGCCAATTCTCACCTCAGACCAGCACTGGCTGCAGTTGTTGGCCTGGTGCACCTGCACCCTGACCCGGCAGATGGTATAGTGGGGCCCATGGACCACCTCCTCAATGACATCCTCATTGGAGTTCTGCAAAAATAGAGCTGGGTATTGAGTCAGTAGGCATCCGGAACCTTCCATCTGTGATCCCCTGTTATGGCAGACCTAGCAAACTGATACATTCTGTTAGGACACAGTGAGGATATTCCTGGCAGCCCTGTTGAACTGACAGAAGGATTGAATCATGTCAAGGTCCAACAGCACCAAAATGCTGGTGGATAAGGCCACAGCTCCTGACCTGGCTGGCATACAATGGTTTGTCGTGCTCTGTGAGATGACAGGTTGCAGAGAAATGTGTCCAATACCTTCATTCCTCCTCATGCTTTTTTCTTTTTCCTTTCTTGTGTTTTTGTACAAACCACCCTATCATGTATGATGATATGTAAGGGTTGGAAAAGTCATTCAAGGACAGTCGAGCTGACTGCTCCACAGGATACCTGGGGCAGGTAATTAGACAATCATAATGAGCCAAATGCAAAGACAGCAAGAATTTTTCTCTCTACCATTTCAACAAATACGTGAAGACTGTATTCCTACCCTACCAGGAACCTGGATGGGAGTATTGGAGGTATAGATGTCTTTGGGAGTGGGCCTCAGATTTGAGTCTGGGTTCTGGTCCCACCCAGTCATCCCAGGTCCTGTTTGTGGGACAGTTCTCACCTCAGCCTGGCACTGGATGGTGTTCCTGGCCTGGCGTTCTTGTCCTTTGTACCGGTTGACGGCATAACTGAATGCCTCAACCAGCTCCTCTACGACATCCTTGTTGGAGCTCTACAAAGACAGAGCCCGGTGCCAGGCAAGGAGGCATCAGTGGCCTGCCTGGGCGTTGCCAGCTTAGGGAGATGCCCACCACAAATTCTGCTCCCCAGATCAGGCACAGAGGGGCATCTGCAAAGACCTCAGCCAGGGAAGGCATGAGATGACACCTTGTGGGCTCAAGATTAACAAGTGTGCGAGGAGCTTGGTACCCAGTGCTCATATTTCCATCCCACAGCTATGAGTTGGGTATGAACATGATAGACCCACCAGGCTTCCAATCGCCAACAACCAGCTCCTGCCCAGGATGAGTGCCCTTCATCCCCCACTTTCCCTCACCAGGCCCAACACACACAGGTATGTAGGATGAGGGGTCAGTGTTATGCCCAGATTTCAAAATCCCCAAAGACAGACCACCAGGGAGCCGAGTCCGATGCAAAAGCAGAGTCATTTATTCAGACTAGCTAGTTTGGTCCCTCTGCCTCCCTCACTGACACAGTGGAGTGACAGGAAGCAAGAGAGCCCGGAGTCTTGGAAGAACAAAGAATTTATAGGGCTTGGGTCAGGGGGTGGGGGCTCACTCGCACCACTGATTTGTCCAATTCCGGTTGGCTGAGTGAGGGCCGGGGGCTAATGACGCAAGGGCAGGGTGCAGCTAGGGTCTGGTTACACAAAGACAGGAGGTGGCTAGCATACTTTTGGCCTTGGGCTAGTTTCCTTGCGTTCCTATTGGCTGAGATAAGGGCTGGCTGAGCAACTGATACATTCTATGGCTTTTGCTTGAAGAGGAGTTAGGAACACGGTTATCAGCCCTGTTCTGTCCTTTCAGCTCTTAGCAGCTGCGAGAATCTTTTTTTTTTTCCTCAGAGTCTTTTGCTCACTATTAAAGGGGAATCCGCCCACTTAGTTAATATAAATTTCTGTCTATCGGTTGCTCTCTCCTGGGTTGTAAATTCGCTGTATTAAATTGAAATTTTGAAGTTCTAGGATAGAGTTAAAAGCTGGCTAGATTCCAAGATTGCTTGTAAGAAAAGCAAGAGAGAAGTCTTTTCAAGTTAACTGTTTGCTTAGCAAATTAACAAAGTAGCAAATTTCAAAGAACTTGTTATTCATGGTTTTCTTATCTCTTTGGTAGTCAAAGGGCTTACAGCTCTGCAGGTCTTGGATTGATTTATTGCCTGTGACTGTATTTTGTTTAACTTGCTGTTTTCAATTGGTCTTTCCCTTCCTCCCTCATCCTGATTCTGAAAGCATCTGTAATTGTATTTCAGGTAGTCTCCAGGTTTTCTGTCTGCAGGAAACCTCCCTATGCACCCGTTATATTTCCAGGCCGACTCTGTGAGGAAAAGCAATCGGGCCTGGGCTGAGAGAAAGGGGGTGGGGGTGTTGGCAGTTAAGTTACTGGCTGCAGACCTAACAGGTCTTATCAATGAACTTCAAGGTCACAGGAAGTAACTGTAAACACAGTAGTCTTTCTCTGCCCTGTGTTATTCTTTTTAACCAATGCTAAATTAGACCAATACCTGTTCTTAGTTTGATCACAAAAGGTCTAGATATATCTTAAGAGTAAAAATACATTTAAAATGTGTTAAAATCCACAGCCGCCCTGGTGATTTAGAACTGTTTGCCAGGCAGACTCAGCCCCTGAGAGCCAGGTCAAAGAAGGTGGGGGGGGGGGGGGGGCGCTGAATGCCTGAGCTGCCCGCAAGGCCCTGAAGCTCCTGGTGGAGAAGAAGCGGCGCGTACGCGGATCAAGGAGAGCCTACAGGAGCTGCAGCAGTTGCTGGCGGACACCAACATGCAGGCTAAGCTGGAGAACACTGAGGTGCTGGAGCTGACAGTGCTGCGCGTGCTGCAGGGCAGGGTTTGTGGGTGCGAGCAGCTGCAGGCAGAAGCCAGCAAGCGCTTCGCTGCAGGCTACATCCAGTGAACCCCCTGCTTGAGTCCATACCACTGCGAAAGGGCAGCGGCTTCCGGGATTTGCTGGGGGACGCTCTGGCTGGGCCCCTGGGAGACCCTAGGCGGAGCAGCTGGCTCACAGGAGGAGCTGATATCCCCTTCAAGAGCACTCCCTTGAAAAAGGCCTGGTTGCTGCTCTGCCACAAAGGGAACTGGTAGAGAGGCAAGAAAGCAGAGCCCTAAGGGTTAACAAAAGGGCACTCTCCCTGGACCTGGGAGCCATCAGGACTTTAAAATTCTCCAAGAGAGGAGGAGTCTGACTCAGAGACTGGCCGAAACCTCATTGGGTTAGAAGAACCGGAGGCTGCATATTGAACTTATAGACTGCAGTTTGCTGGGCAGAGGTCCAAGCCCAGTTATATAGGGGTTAAACTACCTGTGTACAGCAAAACAACTTTCTCCTGTGTCAGAATACATTTTAAGAAAATTGAATGCATGATAGACCAGTAAGCTGGGAGCAAATGCTTTGCATTTGCCTCCCTAAACAAAGGTTAAATCGTTTATGTCAATCTGATTAGTGTCATTTGTTGTCCACACCCAAGGACAAATGAAGTTAGAAAATAAGCCTTATTTTGATTAGTTCTTTTATTCAGGAGGAGCCAACCTGGTCCCTCTCTGCAACATGAATGATAAAATGTATATTAAGAAATTTTAAAATTGCTCAAACCTCACTGCCTTGGGTCCAGTTCTGTGTGTGTAAGAAGGGACAGAGTAAAGTTTAGTAGCAGGCCAGAAAAAGCTGGCAAGGCCATCCAAACCACCCAGCCGCTATTGGCCAGAGTCGCCTGAGGCAGACCTCCTCGGACTGGCAACAGCTGACTCTGTCTAGGACAGACTGGGCTTTTTCCAACTGGGCCCCCATGAGCCGATGGTCAAAATGAAGAACGGGGGCCAGACTGTGAACTTTATGATTGATATAGCGGCAGAGCACTCGGTAGTTACTCAGAAGGTAGTTCCCCTCTCAGGACAGGAAGTCAGCATGATTGGAGCTACCAGGACCACAGCTGCAGACTGTTCTGCCGCCCCCGCCGATGTCAGTTAGGCGGCCATCAGGTGGTTCATGAATTCCTGTATTTACCAGTTGACCTGGTCCCTCTAATGGAAGCAGAAACCACTTTTGCCCCAGATGGCTCAGCACAGCCTTGCCTAGGTGAAAAGACCTCTCCAATAATCCTGTCCTTAGCAGTGCCGAGAGAGGAAGAATGAAGACTTTATACCCCCCAGCGAAAGGCCTCCACATCTGTTCTTGTCAGGCCACCATCAGGGGACTTGGGCAGTGTTCCTGTTATCTGCCAAAATTCCCAACACTGTAAAAGTACTTGTTCACTGAAAAGGTATAAATGTAAATGTTTATTTAATGTTTATATGTCTACTTAGGTATAAATATTTATAAATAAATAGAACCCCCGGTTAGTTTCCTGGTGTATTCTGGAGCAGCCTATTCAGTCTTGACAGAGCCAATGGGACCAGTAACATCTAAAAAGGCACCAGTTCTAAAAGCCACCGGACAAACTGCCTTTTTTTTTCCCTTGGACATCAGAGAGGACTGTGGACCTCAGAAAGAACATGGTAACTCATTCGTTTACGTGATATCTTACAGAAATTACAAGCCACCCATAAGCTTGTTCGAGATGCCCTGCCAGTGCCACCTCGGACTCTGTACATTCTTTCCAGCCTGGGGACTCAATGTGGGTAAAGAAGTTCACGACCCCAGGACTCACCCCAACTTGAAAAGGACTATACCTGCAGAAAATTGTATAATAGACTCAGATGATGCCTGCATCTTCATAGACATGGCTTCAGAAAGACAAGGACAATTTTACCTTATATAGAAAGGTCAAAGAGTGGACTTTAGTCACCTCCCTAAAATGTTTGTATAGCCCTGCCATACCTCATGTTTAATAGTGGAGGATTTGGCTGCCTGAAGCGGCCATGATGCCAATATTATGTTTCATTGTATTGATATGTTATATTAACCTTTGATTCTCTTGCAGGTTTGAATGTATGTTGGCTATCCTGGAAGGGGACTGTGTGGGGTGAACCCCAAGAGTAGAGGGTGTCTGGCTGCCAAAAGGGCAGGTGCCCAACTGGGCAAAGAAGAATACCCATCAGGTTTTGGTCTCTATTAAAAGACAGCTAACAGTTGGCAGCCTGTACTGTCAGGGATAGTACAAACCTCGGCTGTAGAGAGCTGGGAAAAGCCTATTTGGAATGAAAGGTCTGAGGCATGGTTGTGCATTTTTAAAGAACATAAAAGAAGGTTTAAAGGCTAATCTGAAAGTATAAAATTTAAAAAGGTTGTATATATGATAAAAAGGAGAAGAGAAATGTTGAAAGGACTAACAAGAAAAATCAGAAGATCTTAGAGCAAATCAGTATGTTTTTCTCCTTATATAATTCCTCTGAAATCTGGCAATGCTTAATAAGTCTGGCAATACATTTCTTTGCATGAAATCATTAAGACCGGTTTTCAATAGTAATTTTATTAACCTGAAACTTTGACTGGAATATCATGTTTTAAAAAAAAACAAACCTGTCTGAGCTCTTAAGACTTAAAGCCAATAAGAATGCCACAGGAAAAGCCTGGTATCCTGCTTGGGAGCCCTGAAGATGGCTGGCGCTGGAGCGTCAGGCCCATGCCCTACCATCACTGGCGGTTGGTAAGAGTAGAAGGGGAGCAATAAGGATGCCTCTGCATCCCTGCGGAACCCCACTCACTCTGGGCCGCAACGAGTAGGAGGGCTACTGAGATGGGCCTTAAAGCCTAGAGCGTGGGCTCAGGTGGAGTTACTACAGGTGAGGGATTCACCTAACTCAGCAGATGCTGCAGGCGGGCCTGATGGTGGCTGAATGGCTTGGCTTCCTGGCCCTACGGGGCACGTTAAGATTCAGTCATGAAATTCCAGCAAGGGTAGTCAGTTCCCATTCTTGTTGTGTTTATGCAAACATCAGGCCAAATTGAATACAGTAGATAAATTAATATTAATTTGGCTTTTTGATAGCCATAGAGGAATTTTAAGAAGAAAAATCCTATTTCAAGAGAGGTTGTTAAAACTAAAATGATTTCTTTCCCTTCCACTGGGCCATTTGTTATAGTTTGTCTCTGCCAGGTCACAAGCCCAGCTTCTTCTGTGCCCAGGACAGCAAGGAGCCTGACTGGAAGGTGACCTCTAACCAGGCACACCTGCTGCAGATCACCCTCAAGAAGACAGCAGACCTCGAAGGACCCCTTATAATCCTCCTGATGCTGTTGACTTTCGGCCCTTGCATTATTAACAGACTAGTCCAATTTGTCAAGAAGCGTATAAAAGTAGTTCAGTTGATAGTTCAGTCTGTCTCATGATTGAGCCGGAAGTTCCAAGACAAGGGGGGAATGAAAGGACAGAACGGGGCTGATAACCGTGTTCCTAACTCCTCTTCAAGCAAAAGCCATAGAATGTATCAGTTGCTCAGCCAGCCCTTATCTCAGCCAATAGGAACGCAAGGAAACTAGCCCAAGGCCAAAAGTATGCTAGCCACCTCCTATCTTTGTGTAACCAGACCCTAGCTGCACCCTACCCTTGTGCCATTAGCCCCCCGGCCATCACTCAACCAGCCAGAATCGGCCAAATCAGTGGTCCGAGTGAGCCCCCACCCCCTGTCCCAACCCCTATAAATTCTTTGTTCTCTTAGAACTCAGGGCTCTCTCTTGCATCCAGTAATGGAGGCAGGAGGGGACCAAGTCCTGGGCTTGAATAAAAGACCCTTTGCTTTTGCATCGGAAAAGGCTCCCTGGTCGTGGATTATTGGGGACCCCGAACTCTGGGCACTTTCCCTCACCAGGCCCAACACACACAGGTATGTAGGATGAGGGGTCAGAGGCTGGGGCTGGCCTAGTAGGATCCCAGTTGGGGCCTGGCATGGATGGGCTAGCCATTGGTTACCTGAGGGTGCCTCCTGCCAGAGGGCGAAAGGTGTCCATGGTGGTGCTTGCGCCAGACTCTAGAGCAGAAATATCTCTCACTCTGGGCTTTCTTCTGCCCAGAGCCTCGGCACAAAGTCGAGAAGCAACAGAGAAACATCCTCCTCTCCTGACCGTCTGCAGTCAAGTGAACTAGACTTCTCTTTTCTGTTGGGATTCTGTCACCGAGGAAGTGAGGTCACCCTTTCTAGGTTCCATGACCTGCGCCCCTTCCTCCAATCAGAGCGACCAAAAGCCCCCTCTGGGCTGTTGACCGTTGCCCCTCCTGGCCCATTCGTCACCACACATGTGCACCAATACCTAACACAGCCTTCCCACAGTTCCCTGGGCATGTCCCAGGTCCCCAGCT
Source organism: Myotis yumanensis (assembly GCF_028538775.1). Lineage (NCBI taxonomy): Eukaryota > Metazoa > Chordata > Mammalia > Chiroptera > Vespertilionidae > Myotis > Myotis yumanensis. Next base: position 85,418,570 of record NW_027223753.1, on the reverse strand, counting down.
TGGAGGAGAAAGCTGAGTTCACACCTCTTTTTTCTTATGAGTTCTGTGCCCTAGGGAAGCCTTTGTGCCTCTCAGAGCCTCCCGTCTCCCTACCTGCACAATGAGAGTGATGCTAGACACCATTTCCTAAGGACCTCATCAGGTATGGATGAGATAATGCCTCTCACAGCCTGTGGGCTGGTGTCCCATGAATCTGGTAGACAAACATAGAAGTGGAAGCATTACAAGAAGGGGTGGGTTGTAGCATGGAACATCTACCTAAACATGCCGGGGGGGCCAGTGTGTGATCTTGGGAAAGTCACTGCCTATCTTGGCCTCATGTCTGCACCTTGAAGTTAAAATGACAGGAAATTCAGATATTGTCATTTACTGACCTAAAACCTCCCAGTGGTCTCTTGTTAAACTTAGAATCAGACCCAGTGCCTCATGTCAGTCCATGTGGTGGGAGCCTTCACAGTGGCTTCTAGTGGTTCCTGCCTCCTGGTGGGAACATCCTGTGCGTCTGCTGAGTGCTTAGGAACTGGCTTCTGAACAGTTGAAAATATAGCCCAGGTGATGGGGTGTCATGTCCTGTCACTCCTCTGTCATTCTTGAGTTTCCTTCCTTCCTCTAAGCCTCTATTTTATTTTCTCTACGTTTATCTGTGTTTGTCTGCCTGCCTGCCTGTCTGTCTGTCTTATCCGTAGAAGTAGGAGAGCAAGCACCCATGTTTTGAGCTGCCCTATGTAGAGACCTTATTGGAGAGAACTGAGGGAGTGCCCAGGCCAACAGGCAGGAGCTAGAGCTCTCCTCAGGCTAACCTGCATCCTGACACAAACCAGGCGAGTAACCTTGCGGGGAAATCTGTTCCTCGTTCAGCCTCAGTGAAAACATACTTCCTGCTTCACAGGGACCTTGGGGCAGAGGCACCCAGCCCAACCGTGCCCAGATGCCCGGTCCACAGAAGTTGTGAGGTGTGAGTAGTGTACTTTACAAGTGTAAGAGCATGTTGTTTTGCCTTAGTATGCCCATTTGACACGTAGCAATAATAATAAAAACATATCCTCTCTGAATTAATGTTTCAAAAATGGTGAGAACACGTGGCCTATCCCAAGGGTTGTGTCTACATGTTGTAAGTCAGTTTAAAAATTCTTGTTACAGTGTCTAGAACAGTGGTTCTCAACCTTCCTAATGCCGCTACCTTTAATTCAGTTCCTCATGTTGTGGTGACCCCCAATTTCATTGTTACAAATTGAACATAATTAAAGCATAATAATTAATCACAAAACAATATGTAATTATATATGTGTTTTCCAATGGTCTTAGTTGACCCCTGTGAAAGGGTCGTTCGACCCCCCAAAGGGGTCGCGACTCACAGGTTGAGAACGCTGGTCTAGAAGGTCCTGAGGGTGTGAGCGAGCCAAGCCTTTTGCCTGTTAGGATGTAGGGACTGTTAACTATTAGACAACAGAACCATAATGGAATCGTATGTGCTAACCCCTACGTCACCAACCCGAGACTTGATGACAGTTTTGGCTCTCCGAGAAATGGAATCTTCAACCAGTCAAGCAGCCTGATGTACCCTGCCATCCCTTAAAGCAGAGTGAGAATTTCCAACTTTCTTCAGACTTTTAACAAAGTCTCTAAGTGGCTGACAATGGTGATCTAATACTCCGTCCTTGTTCTCAAAAAGAAGCAATATTAATGCAGGCTTCTTGGAACTCGGCAGCTTCTTCGGGTACAGATCATTCCTCCTCCTACAGTTCTTAGCTGAACACATAGGGGCAGCAGAGTCCAGCCTGCCCCTGACCCCCCATTGTATCATACCTGATATTGAGGGGCACTGCTCAGTGCTATAAGAAAAAAAGGTGGGAAGAACACCTTACCATATTGAAAACCAGAAGGAGATGTAAGTGATGCATTTAGTAGCAGCAATGGTAATGACCATCGGGCACCCTGAGCTGGTGGCTCTGTAATTAAATCCAACCAGGTTCATTACATGAAGGAAACGTTGAAGCTTGAGATTAGTCCTGCCAGTGGGTGGTAGGTTTGTCTTTTCTACATATCTATATAAATATTGACATATCCTGGCTGGCATGGCTCAGTCATTGAGCGTCTACCTAAGAACCAGGAGTTCTCAGTTCGATTCCCAATTAGGGCACATGCCCGGGTTGTGGGCTTGATCCCCAGTGTGAGGCATGCAAGAGGCAGCTAATCAATGATTCTCTCTCATCATTGATGTTTTTATATATATCTCTCCCGTCCTTTCTGAAATTAATAAAAAATATTTTAAAATAAATATAGACATATACATACAGATATAAAATACGTAATTTGAAAATATAAGTATAAATGTACATTATATTAATGTACTAGAGGCCCAGCGCACAATTAAATTGTGCATGTGTAGGGCCCCATAGGCCTAGCCTGCCATCAGGGCCATGTCCGCAGCCCTGAGACACCTCGCACACTCCACGGACGCTGCCGGTGCCCTGCTCCACCCGCCGTGAGAGTCGTTGCTCGTTTGGTCATGACGCCGTAATGATATAGATATGTGGAAGAGTGCTTCTATACATCTCTCTATTCTATGCAATGTGACTTTAATAGGCAAGAATTTGTTAAATGAGAAAAAATATAGACTCAAATTTAAAAATAGAATGATAATTAAAATTATATGAAAATCCAGTATCTATATTGAGAAGGCTTTTTTTCTTACAGACAAAAAAGAAGTTATTTCAGGGAATTCTGGTGAAGATGGCTGAGTTGATGGATACTGTATTCACCTCCTGCCATGATCACATAAAAATTACAATTAAATTATAGAGCAACCAACCTAGAGAACTATCTGCAGACTAGCCGCACAGAAGTCCTATAACTAAGATTATAAAGAAGTCACATCAAGCCCTAACCAGTTTGGCTCAGTGGATAGAGCATCGGCCTGTGGACTCAAGGGTCCCGGGTTCGATTCCGGTCAAGGTCATGTACCTTGGTTGTGGGCACATCTCCAGTGGGGAGTGTGCAGGAGGCAGCTGATCGATGTTTCTCTGTCATCGATGTTTCTAACTCTCTATCCCTCTCCCTTCCTCTCTGTAAAAAATAAAAAATAAAATAAAAGTCACATCAAGAATGTTAAAAGGGGCGGAGATTCAGAATGGGCTGGCCCCACTCCCACACGTGGCATTTGAGAAAACAGAGGGCTGTCTCAGTTGCAAAGGTCCCTTGTAAGAGCAAGGGGGTCTCAGCTCCACTGCCTAGCCTGGAACACCAGTGCCAGGAAGAGAGTCCCCAAAACATCTGGCTGTGAAAACCAGTGGGGATTCCATCTGTCCAGTTGGGATGGAGGGTGCTAGAAACCCCTGGCATCCTATGAAAGGATGCTTGAACAGACTCTAACTTATAGTCATTCACCCTGCATTTGGGCACAGGGCCAGCAACTCAGGGGCCACCAGAGACATATATAGAGAAACTGAGTTGTGTGGCTTCAGGGTAAGGGCTGGAGGGATATCTGCCATTGCCCGTGTTAAGCCCTCCCTCCACACAGCCAGATCTGAATCTACATTAGCCTGGTAAACTTCACTCGCTCCATCTTGATGACTCCCTGAGGCTCTGCCACACTGCAGAAATCCCACTGCAGAAATCCACAGGCCTGAGGCAGTTGGCAGCTGGCCTCAGTGTACCCTGAGACTTATGCTGAGGGACCTCAGTCTCAGTACTAGTGCCAAATCTAAGCATTAAGCTGATGAACAACATTCACCCCACCCTGGTGACTCCCTGGGACCCTGCCTACCCAACTTGCCAAGGATCCTTCAGTGGCTGAGCCTTAAAGGGAATCGACAGGCAATGGCAGGCGTGGAGTGCCTGTGACTTTTGCTCACCTACCCCAGGCTCAGTATTGGTGGTAGTGGCCGTAGTTAGAGCATGACCTCTCTCACATGCATCCAGGCCCAGAACAAGCAGTTACCAACCATGGATCACTTTGTAGCTCCTACCAGGTGGCCCCAAGTCAGTCACAGGAAGCTGCTGACCCAGGCCTGCACCAGTCTCCCAAGGAGCCCAAAACCAACACACCTTGCAGTTGGCTTTAGACCAAAACAGAGCACCACCCAATTAGCTCCATAAGCGACATACCACAAGCGACTGGGGCGAATCCTGATCCATGGGTCAGCACCTGCACAGAAGCTCATATATTGTTGGTTGTAGGCATTTCTCAAAATGAGTCTGCCTGAGGGTCAAACCCATCTGCTGATAATCCAACAACAAGACTCAACTAAAAAAAGGGGGCAGCCCTGGCTGGTTTGGCTAAGTGGGTAGAGTGTTGGCCTATGGACTGAAGGGTCCTGGGTTTGATTCCAATCAAGGGCACATTGAGCCCAGGTTGCAGGCTCAATCCCCAGTGGCGGGGGAGGAGGTGGGGAGGAGAGAATGTGTGTGCAGGAAGCAGGTGATCAATGATTTTCTTCCATCATTGATGTTTCTATTTCTCTCTCCCTCTCTGAAATAAAAAAAAAACCCACACAAGGGATATCCCTGGGGCACCTGGCTCAGGTGACCAGGAGAACATGCCACTGGGTCCCACAGGACACCTACTACATAAGGCCTCCCTGCCAGGACTGGGAGACATAGCAGATTTATCTAATGCATAGAAACAACACACAGAGGTAGTCAAAATGGGGAGACAAGGAAATATCCCAAATAAAAGAAGAAATCTCCCAACAGAACTAAATAAAATGGAGACAAGCAATCTACCAGATACGAAGTTCAAAACACTGGTTACGCCCTAGCTGGTTTGGCTTAGTGGATAGAGCATCGGCCTGTGAACTGAAGGGCCCTGGGTTCAATTCCAGTCAAGGGCACATGCCTGGGTTGTGGGCTCAATCCCCAGTGGGGGACCTGCAGGAGGCAGCAAATCAGTGATTCTCTCTTATCATTGATGTTTCTATCTCTCTCCTTCTCCCTCTTTGAAATCAATAATATATATACTAGAAGCCTGATGCATGAAATTTGTGCAAGGGGCTCAGCCCTTGCAGCCATGGCAGCTTGCCTCGGCCCTTGCAGACCTGGCTTTGTCTGGAAGGTCCTCTGGAAGGTTGTTTGGCTGTCTGGTCTAATTAGCATATTACGCTTTTATTATTATAGATATAAAGATCACTTAAAAACACTGGTTCCAAGGATGCTCAAGGAGCTTAGCACTTCAACAAAGACATAGCAAGCATTAAAAAAGGGATATGGAAACCATAAATAAAACTAATCAGAAATGGAGAATACAAAACTGAAGTGAAGAATATCCTAGAAGGAATCAACAGCAGATGAAGCAGAGGACAGAATCGGTGATTTGGAAGACAAGGTAGCAGAAAATACCCAATCAGAACAGCAAAAAGAAAAGGAGGATTTAAAACAGGCAATATTTTAGGGGTCCTCTGGGACAACATCAATCATAACAACATAGGCATCATAGGGGTGCTGGAAGGAGAAGAGAAGTGAGAGCAAGGGATTGAGAACCTGTTTGGAGAAATAATGACTGAAAGCTTTCCTAAACTGGTGAAGAAAATAGATATGTAAGTCCACAAAGCACAGAGTCCCAAATAAGATGAACCTACAGAGGCCCACATCAAGACACATCGTAATTAAAATGCAAAAGTTAAAGACAAAGAGAAATTCTTAAAAGCAGCAAGAAAAAAATAGTTAATGGTCTTCAAGGGAGTTCCCATAAGACTGTCAGCTGATTTCTCAACAAAAACATTTCAAGTCCAAAAGGATTGGCATGATATTCAAAGTGATGAAAAGCAAGGACCTCCAACCAAGACTTCTCTACACAGCAAGGTTAATATTTAAAAATGAAGGAGAGCCCTGGCTGGTTGATTGGAGTGTCATCCCATACACCAGAGGTAGTGGGTTTGATTACTGGTCATGGCACATACTTGGATTGCAATTCAATCCTCAGTTGGGGCACATGTGGATGCAGCCGATTGGTGTTACTCACATCGATGTTTCTCCTCCCTCTCTCTTTTTTTCTCTTTTTCTAAATTAATTTTTTTTTAAAAGAAAACCCACTTTTTTTTTCATTAAAAAAAATAAAATAAAAATGGAGAGTCCTGGCCAGGTGGCTCAGTTGGTTGGAGCATCATTTTATACACCACAAGGTTGTGGGTTTGATTCCCAGTCAGGGCACATATCTACATTGTAGGTTTGATCCCTGGTTGGGGTGCATATGGGAGGCAATCAATGGAATTTTCTCTCTCATATTGATGTTTCTCTCCCCTCCTTCCTTTCTAAAATCAATAAAAACATATCCTTGGTGGGGATTAAAAAATAAAATAATAAAAAGTAAAAATGAAGGAGAGATAAAGAGCTTTTCAGATGAGAAAATGCTAAAGAATTTCATTACCATCAAACCAACATGACAAGAACTGTTAAAGGGTCTTCCTTAAGAAGAAGGGAGAAAAAGAATATAAATGTGAATAATAAAATGGCAATAAATGTATACCAATCAATAATCACTTTTAATGTTAATAGATTGCTCCAATTAAAAGACACGGGATAATTGAATGGATAAAAAAACAACAACAACCATTAACTATTTTTTTCTTGCTGCTTTTAAGAATTTCTCTTTGTCTTTAACTTTTGCATTTTAATTACGATGTGTCTTGATGTGGGCCTCTGTAGGTTCATCTTATTTGGGACTCTGTGCTTTGTGGACTTACATATCTATTTTCTTCACCAGTTTAGGAAAGCTTTCAGTCATTATTTCTCCAAACAGGTTCTCAATCCCTTGCTCTCACTTCTCTTCTCCTTCCAGCACCCCTATGATGCCTATGTTGTTATGATTGATGTTGTCCCAGAGGACCCCTAAAATATTGCCTGTTTTAAATCCTCCTTTTCTTTTTGCTGTTCTGATTGGGTATTTTCTGCTACCTTGTCTTCCAAATCTCTTGTATGCTGTCTACAAGAGACCCACTTCAAATTGAAAGATACACAGATACAAAGATACAAAGGATTGGAAAAAATAGTTCATGTAAATAGAAACAAAATATGCTGGGGTAGCAATATTTATATCAGACACAATAGAATTTAAAACAAGGCCTATAAAAGAGACAAGAAACATTACACAGTGATAAAGGGGTCAATTCAACAAGAAGATCTAACCCTTAAAACATTTAGGCAACCAACCTAGAAACTTGAACACTCCATTAACATCAGTCATAGTAGGAACTTGAACACTCCATTGACATCAATGGGTAGATTTTGCAGACAAAATCAATAACAGCCTTAAATGACACGTTAGACCAGATGAATTTAATTAAAAATTTTTTTTAGCATTTCACCCCAAAGAAGCAGAGCATACTTTTTTTCAAGTGTACATGGAACATTTTCTAGGATAGGCCACGTAATGGGCCATAACACAAGTCTCAATAAATTTCAGAAGACTGAATCATATTAAGTATCTTCTTTGACCACAATTGTATGAAACTAGAAATCAATTACAATAAAAAACCTGAAAAAGACACAAACACATCAAGGCTAAATAATATGTTACTAAAAAATAAAGGGGTTAACAATGAAATCAAGGAAGAAATCAAAAGATACCTTGTGAGACAAATGAAAATGAAAACACTATCCAAAATTTATGGGACACAGCAAAAATCCTAAGAGGGAAATTCATAGCAATACAGCCCTACCTCAAGGAACAAGAACAATCACAAATAATATATCCTAAAGGAACTATAAGAAGAACAACAAACAAAGCTCAAAGTGAGTAGAAGGAAAGAAATAATAGAGATTACAGGAGAAATAAAGTAGAGTCTAAAAAAATACAAAAGACCAATGAAACCAAGAGCTGGTTCTCTAAAAAGATAAATAAGATTGATAAATCTGTAACCAGACTCATCAAGAAAAAAAAGTGAGGACACAAAATCAAAAGTTAAAGAGGAGGAGTCACAACCCACACCACAGAAATACAGAGGATTATAAGAAAATATTACAAACAATTATATGCCAACAAATTAGACAATCTAGAAGAAATGGATAAATTACTAGAAACATACAATCTTCCAACAGGGACTCAAGAAGAAATAAAAAATCTGAGCCGTCCAATGACTACCAACAAAACCAAATCAGTAATCAAAAAACTTGCAACAAACAAAAGTCCAGGTCCAAAAGGCTTTACATGTGAATTTTACCAAACATTCAAAGAAGAATTAACACCTATCCTCAAACTATTCCAAAAAATTCAAGAGAAGGGAAAGCTCCCATGCTCACTTTATGAGTCCAGCATTACCTAGATTTCCAAAATGCACAAACACATTGCAAAAAGAAAATTATAGGCTAATATCCCCGATGAACGGATCAAAAATCCTTGACAAAATATTAGCAAACCCAATTCAGCAATACATTAAAAAGATTATACACCATGACCAAGTGGGATTTATTTTGGGGATGCAAGATTGATTCAGTATGCACAAACCAATGAACATGATACACCACATAAGCAAAATCAAGGGTAAAAATCTCATGATTAGATGAACAGATGTAGAAAAAGCATTTGACGAAATGCTGCATTCATTTATGATAAAATCTCAGCCAAGTGGGAATAGAGGGAACTTACCTCACCATAATAAAGGACAGGAGTGGCAGGGGGCAGAACACCAGGTACTCTGGTCCCCAGATTCCTGAACCACTGCTGCTGGCAGCACACCAGGAATTCGGCCTTCCCAGAGCTCCCCTGAGGCGCAGGGCACTGCATTTCATGTGGGAGGGGCATCTTGTTCGGTGTCCTTGAGCACACGGAATGTGACCATCCATGGGCTTCATCTCCAAGGAGAGCATGGAGAGCTATTCAGTTAGGTGACCATGACTGGACACCAGCAGAGGAGCTGTTGCCAGTGGCCCCTGGTCTCATCGGGAAGGGACAAGGCCCTGGCCAGGCTGCACGCAAGGTCTCTTCCAGGAGAGGGGCACTTCTCCTTTCATAGCTGGTGAAGCAGCCAGGCCCAGAGAGGTTGATAGATGGTCCTCCTGCAGTTGGGAAGGTAGAGAACATGTGAACAATACATGCACGTTCCCACATGGGTCCTGAGGTACTCCCCAAACTTGAGTGCTCTTCCCTGTGGCTCCATGTCACAGCTGGGGGTAGGGCAAGACCTGGGAAGGTGGAGTGATCTCATGTTGGGGCTACTTATGGGTGTGGATGTGAATTCAGTTTTTCAAGCTCAAGACACCAGAGGATACTAATATGGAAAGTTAAAGGGAGGTGGATTTTAGTTTAATAAGAAAGCAACCCTTTAGTCCTGTGATGCTTGGTAGGAGGGTGCCCTGTGATGTGTGTACACGTGGATGGCTGGGTCTTCTGAGCTGTGCATTGGCAGGTTCCTGTGGGGGGTGGGAGTCCACAGCTCTGGATCTACAGCCAGCATGGTGGTCAGTGGCCAGGGTCCCTCCTGGTTTCACTGCTGTGTTCTCCCTGAGTTTTCTCTGTGTTGAACCCATCTGCATTCCCCACTCTCCATCCCATTTCTCCTGGGAGGGACTCTCTGTGATCACGACACACTGAGTTATGGCCACGTGCTGGCAGGCACTTAAGAGCTCGTGGGCCAGCCCCTCATGTCACATGGGGAGGGGACATGGGTGGTGTGGGTTGCACAGCTAACTAGCTGTAGAGTTAGGCCTGTGTTGGAACCCAGGACCCCACGCCCTGCACCTGAGGCAGAAGGAATGCATCCTGCCTCCTCTGTGTCTAGGTTCAGTACCAATTGTACAAGACTGTGTCTGTGGAGCACCTGAGTTCACTGTGGATTTGGACTTCATTGTTCATGTGTTAAATTTAAAGCAAGTATCTCATTTCTTGGCTGATATTCAAAGGTTTGAGACCAAAACATGAGAGAAGACAAGTTGCTTTATGTTCACCTTTATTCATTTTTTTGTTAAACCACTTAATTGAGGTACAACATGTAAAAAGATGTATATGTTAAATGTATACAACTCATTGGATTGGGGAGAAACCATCACCACCCCATCAAGGCCATAAACATCTCATTTCTTCCCAGAGTTCCTCCCACCCTCACTGTTATTTGAGTCTGTGACAAGAGCACAACACAAGAGCAGGCTTCAAGTATATACAACGCAGTATTGTTAGCGGTGGCATTAAGCCATATGGCAGGTCTCTAGAATTTTTTCATCCTGTTGATTTGTGTTACTTCTGTGCCTACTTTTTTGAGAGTTTTATTATGAAACAATGTTAAATTTCTTCAAATGCTTTTTCTGCATCTATTGAGATAATATGTGATTTTTATCTTTTATTTTGTTAATGTGTTGTAACCCATTTATTGATTTGCACATGCTTGCATCCAGGGGAAAGTCCCAGTTACTTGTGATGTGTGATATTTTTAACATGTTGTAGAATTGATTTCTAGTATTTTGTTGAGGATTTTTACATCGAAATTCATCAGGGATATTGATGCGTAATTGTCTTTTCTTGTCGAGTCCCTTTCTGGCTGTGGTATCAGGGTGATGCTGACCTGCTATGAGTTTGGGGAAGTTCTGTCCTCTTCAGTTTTTGTTGTTGTTGGTAATCCTCACCTGAGCATATTTTTGACATTGATTTTTAGAGAGTGTATAAGGGAGGGAGGAGAGAGAGAGAAAGAGAGAAACCACTTTTTTTCAGCTATGCCCCAGGGATACACAGAGAGTCCCACTATTTGTCTTAGATAGATACTAAAAGCTGATTTAAATGGTGTTGAATTACCCAGAGATTCTACTCTAATTCTATGTAGATGATTTACTTTTGTGCTCCAGAACATATTAACTCCCAACAGAACACAGTTTACAACAGCTAGCCATAAAGGGACATAGGGTCTCAAAGGACAAGCTTTGATTCTGTTTATCTCAGGTAAAATCCCTTGTTTATCTAAAGATGGGCTGCTAATTAACCTGGAAAGAATCAGAGGAATAATATCCTTTCCTCTTCTAAAAATAATGAACAAACAATAGCAACAATAAAATAGCTTAGAGCAGTGGTTGGCAAACTCATTAGTCAACAGAGCCAAATATCAACAGTACTTCTTCAAAATAGATTCGTCCAGGCCGAAAACCAACTTCTGCGCATGGGCCTTGAAGTTTCAATCGCACTGTACGTGCGTGCCCGCACGTAATATTTTGTGGAAGAGCCACACTCAAGGGGCCAAAGAGCCGCATGTGGCTCGCGAGCCGCAGTTTGCCGACTACGGGCTTAGAGGGTTCCTGGATATGAGTAGAAACTGTCACAATTGTATTCCAAAATTTTTTATTAAAGGCCCAGCCTCTATATGTCTTCTTAAATCAAACTGACCTGATCCAATTCAGTGGAACCGAGAAGGAAAACATGCTGTAAAATCCCTAAAGAATTATCTTAAGCTCCTGCTCTGGGACACCTTAATTATAAACTTTCTAACTTTGTATACATGAATATAAAGGAAATACTTTAGAAGCTTTAACTCAAAAACATAGAGATCATCATAGACCTATAGGATATTATGGTCAGTCAGCAATTAGACTCAGTAGTAGCCAAAGGGCTTCCTCCCTGTAAGTCAGCCATGTTGTGTCAACAAACGAAAAGTTGGTGTGGGCTCTCCTTTATCTTCCTCATTCTATTGAATGTCCACTGAATTCTCATCATACTCAACACTTCTGTGAATTGGCTCTTGCCTTCTGCACCTAATATTACTTTAACGCGATGTAACAGTCTTAACCCAGCAACTTTGCTACCTTCTTTGCAGGATGAAGACATCCATAATTGTGTTTTGCTTACTGACCACCTTCTTGTTCTGATGAATGGCTTACAGGAAACTCCTATTGATAGTATCGATGTAATTTGGTTTACAGATGAATTATTGAAACCTGAACATGGACATCACTGAGCTGGATATGCAATAACTTCTGTCGTGGACATAATTGAAAGTTCTTATCTATGTGAAATATGATCTGCCTAGCAAGCTGAATTAATTGTTCTAACTCGGGGTTGTCAATTGGCCAAAGATCAAATAGCCATTTCTTAAACCTCATTAGGACATCCCAAATAAATTCACGAGTAGAAAACTAAGGCCCTGAGAGAAGACACATGGGTAGTCAGGGGAAGAGAACTCAGAATTCACATTTCTCAATACCCCAAATCACCAGCTTCCTTATTGTAAAATGATGGTGACCTGATATTTCTAAAGCTCCTCAAATCAGTCAATCTATCAATCTATCATCTATCTATCCATCTATGATCTATCTCAACCAGGAGCTACATTGTAGTTTTTAGTTTGGGGCATACATTCATGTAAGGAAGCATATTCCTTTGCTGATCCAGGAAGCAAGCACTTTTTAAATACTTAAAAAACCTATCCGTGGTGTACACTCATTCACACACACCTTCTCTCCCCGCCCGCCCCCCCCCCCCCCCATATTGTCAGGCAGGGAGGGAGAGTTATTTCCCAAATACATCATCCTGTAACACTCTGAACACTATCAAGCACCATGCTTGAATTTTCATGGCGTGGTCATGTTACTCCACTCCTTGCAGAGTTTCACCTCCTGAATTGACTGGTGCAGGGACTCGGTGGGAGCGATGAGGGGAGCGCAGACCTGGACAGGATCCCCAGTAGATGCCTTTCATCTCCAAGGAAGCAGAAACAGATGGTCTTCTCGTCTCCTTGCTCCCTCCCCCTTGCAACCCCACAGGGGCTGCGTAAATGCATTAAAGCCACACTTCTGACCTTACTGGTGTGCCAAGTGGTTAGAGTGCCGACCTGCACAATAAAGGGTCATGGGTTTGATTCCCAGTCAAGGGCAGGTACCTGGGTTGCAGGTTTGATCCCTGGTCACTGTAGGGGCATGGGTGGGAGGCATAACACTCTGGGAAGTATTTTGGCAAACTACTTTTTTTTTAATTTTTAAAAATATATTTTATTGATTTTTTACAGAGAGAAAGGGAGAGGGAGTCAGAAACATCGATCAGCTGCCTCCTGCATATCCCCCACTGGGGATGTGCCTGCAACCGAGGTACATGCCCTTGACCAGAATCGAACCCGGGACCCTTGAGTCCGCAGGCTGATGCTCTATCCACTGAGCCAAACCGGTCAGGGCATGCAAACTACTTTAGTTAAAAACTAAACATGCAACTACAATATGATCCAGAAAATGGAAACTCATTTCCACACAAAACTTTGTGTAAATGTTTATAAAAGCTTTACTTGTAATAATGAAAACTGGAAACAACTAAGAAGTCCTTCAGTGGGCAAATGACTAAACAAATTGTGGTATATCCGTTCCATGGAACTTGGCTCATCAATAAAAAAGAATGAACTGTTGATACACACAGCAAAATGATGGACCTCAGAGCATTATACTGAATGAAATAAAAGGCAATCTCAAAAGACCACATACTGTATGATTCCAGTTATTTAACACTCAAATAACACTGTAGAGATGGAGAACCGATGAATGGTCACCTGTGTTTAGGAATAGTGGAAGAGACAGCTGTGGGTGTGTATAAGTACCTGATAATTAATTTTTTAAATTTTAATGTCTGTGGCTGACATTAAGTTTTTTGTTGCTAAGGCATTCACTTCAAATCTGGAATAAACACATTGCCAGCTACACAACTAGATGAAGAGCTTCCCCAGCCATGAAGTTCCCCTTGTAGAAAGTCCTGGTTGACCTAATTGACCACTTGAGTGGCCCTATTTTTCCCTTTTGTCCCGTTAATTCCTGAAAGAGTGAACCTGAGAAAACCTAGGCACCACACCCTCAACCCCAATGAAGGCAGAACCCCAGGTCTGTTCTCTCTCTCTCCCTTCCTCTTTCCCTCCCTCTCCATGACCTCACCGTTTGGCCCTGGGTGTGCCTTGCAGCCACCAGGGCTAGTCAGTAATAAGCCTTGTCTTTTCAGTTTCCTGATGGTTGTTGCTGAGCTGTGGTGTCTTATAATCACAGTAATAACCACAGGGCCAGTTCAGCCACAACACTGGCTCTAAGAGGAGAAATGTCTGGGGTTCACACCAGTAGTACAGGCTCCAGGGAGTGCCCCAGGCATTTCCAGGTCACAGCATCATTATCCATAGGCTGAGACCAACACAGAGCAGTGTGACTGTAAAGGAGGTCTTTGTGGTGATTGAATACTTCTGCCTTTTGATTGTAGTAGTGGTTACATGAATTTAAACATGTGATGAAGAGTATACACCGACACTACCCATATTAATTCCCTGGTTTTGACATTGTACTGTAGTTGTGTAAGATGTTAAATGTTTGTAACTTCCTATTAAAATGTCAAAAACATACAATTATATTGTATGCAAACTATACTGCAATAAAGTTTATTTTTAAAAGTGATTTGTGCCAAAACCAGTTTGGCTCAGTGGATAGAGCGTCGGCTTGCAGACTGAAAGGTCCTGGGTTCGATTCTGGTCAAGGGCATGTACCTTGGTTGCGGGCACATCCCCAGTAGGAGGTGTGCGGGAGGCAGCTGGTCGATGTTTCTCTCTCATCGATGTTTCTAACTCTCTATCCCTCTCCCTTCCTCTCTGTAAAAAATCAATAAAAATATTAAAAAAAAAAAAAGTGATTTGTTAAATGTTTGGCAAAGTGCTATATAACAGTCTGAGTTCATGCTTTTGAGCCAGAAAAAAAATGCATCCGACCCTTTTATTTTCTTGTTTAATGTCAGAAAAATGTCTTAACCTCTCTGATTATCTGTTTTATCATATGTAAAATAGATATAATACTATCCATATTACAAGGTTGTTGTGAGGGGAAATAATTTATATAGAATACCTGGTTCCAGTAAGCAAAAAAAAGTAAAGTAGATGGAGCAACAGCTAATCTAATAATAGACAAACATGGTAATTGACCATACCTTCACTACGCTTCCCATCGGCTAATCAGGGCAATATGCAAATTAACTGCCAACAAAGATGGCGGTTAACCTCCAACAAAGATGGTGGTTAATTTGCATACGTAGGCACAATGCTGGGAGCCGAAAGGGGAAGGACGGAAGAAGCCGCCTGCCGCTGATGGTGATCGGAATATATGTGAAGCGAAGGTATGGTCAGTTACCATGTTTGTCTATTATTAGATTAGCTGTTTCTCCATCTATTTACTTTTTCCTTTCTCTTACCCCATTATGAGATTTCTCATATAAAAGAATTCACAAATTATTTAACATATTCTTGTCAGACTTCTCTATACTATTGGTTAGAAATATAGCTATAGCAGACATTTCTCCTCTCAGATTCTCCCAGCCCTTACCCATTAAATTCACCTACCCCAGGAATTAATTGTGGTTTGCAAGGGGTAATGCTAAGAGTTACCACCAGGTGGCAGGCCATCCTCAATTGAAGGATTAATTTGGTCACAGAAGTAATGAATGGTAAGCAGCTATATTTACTAGTAGTTTATGAAGTCTTTCTGTTTCCTGCTGTGAGGAATTTCTGCCTTTCCATACAGAAAATGGCACCTCCCACCTTGGGCTTAAGCCTCCAGGTGAAGAGCTGCCTCCCGCTTCCCAACACGAGGCCGGATCGGTCCCCGGGCGGCAACGCAGCCCGGCTTCTGGCTGGTCTTCTGGGGCCAGGCTGCGTCGCCACCCGGGGACCAGATCGGGTCCCCGGGCGGCGATGCAGGCCGGCTTCTGGGTCTTCTCCGATCACCGATCACTGGCTGGTGATTGGTGATCGGAGAAGCCGGGCAGGGCAGGGAAGAGGCGGCTGCTGGCGTCCACCTCTTCCCTACCCTGCCCGGCTTCTCCAATCACTGGCCGGGGGGCGGGCAAAGGCGGCCTGGTTCTCCCATCTCCGCCTTTGCCCTGCCACCCGGTTCTTGGCTGCTGCCTGGGTTTCCGATCACCGTCAGCGGCAGGCGGCTTCTTCCGTCCTTCCCCTTTTGCCTCCCAGCATTGTGCCTACGTATGAAAATTAACCACCATCTTTGTTGGCAGTTAATTTGCATATTGCCCTGATTAGCCAATGGGAAGCGTAGTGAAGGTATGGTCAATTACCATGTTTGTCTATTATTAGATTAGGTGTTTCTCCATCTACTTTACCAGACTATGGACACTAAGGGCAGATATTTCATCTGGGTCACTTCTGTTCCCTAGTGTAATATACAGCACTAGACAAGGTAGATTCAATGAAATTTTCTTATTTACTTATATATTTTTAAATTGATTTGAGAGAGAAAAAGGAAGAAACATTGATGTGAGAGAGAAACATTGATTGGTTGCCTCCTGTATGAGCCCTGACCAGGGATTGAACCTGCAACCTGGGCATGTGCCCTGATGGGGAATCAAACCCTCAACCCTTTGGTGCACAGGACGATGCTCTAACCAACTGAGCCACACCAACCACGGCTCAGTGAATTTTTCAATTAAACATTACTGCTTCCAGAATTTATCAAAGCCCCTTGGACTAAGTAGCTTAAAAAAAAAAAAGGCTAGTTGTATATGAAGTATGTTAGGTAGAGTGGTTAAGTCTTTCAGATAAATTTGCAACTACTAATATTTGTTACTAGGGTCATAGCCAACAGGAATGTTAAGTTCATTTCCCTCTTAGCATATGACATCAGCCTGGGCAAAACTGTGCAGTTTCTCCTTCTGATGTTCAGTGCTCAGGAGTCACAGATTAGGGGTCAGCTAGGTCAATGGCTGAAGGCAAAAGGCTTAGTGGTATCTGGGGCAAATACAAGAGCATAGGCACCATCTCAAGGCTGTGTGCCCAGAGCTTGGAGGGCCCCTAGCATGGTTGGGCTTTGCCTGAACACCAAACGGGACTTGGCCTCAGACTCCGTCATAATGGGCTCCCATGGGTTGCTTCCTAAGAGCCATAATGACTGTGTTTACAAACTGCTCAGTGAGCGTGTGGGTTTTAGATTTACTTGTCCTCCTGGTGTCACTCCAATGTTCCCTCAGCGCAGTTTCCCAAGACAGAAAATTGACATACAAATCAATAGCTTTTTTCCTCTCCATGACCGAGTCATGCTCACTGAAGGTCAAGGGATATCTTAGGCCTTAGGGGACTGTAGTTACTCTTGGAAGAGTAATTAATTTGTGTGCCCTGGAGTGGAAATCTTCCTTAAATACATGAATGTAATTTAACTTGATTTTGAAGAAAGCCTGCTGAAATAAAAACACATACTGAATTTTTCTTTATATAAAGAAACTATGGAACTTATTTAGGTGAACATTTATCATGTATAAACAGCTTTTAATTTGCAATGATGGTTATTAGGCCTTGCCATTGAGACATAGAATTTATCTTTTATTCTTAAGCACAAAGTTTTAATGACTCGGTTCCACCCTGTTTAAAATAATGAAAGCCTACTCTGGCCAGGTGGCTCAACTGGTTGGAGTGTCATCCTGAGACACCAAGGTTGCAGGTTCGATCTCTGGTCGGGGCACATATAAGAAGCAACCAATGCATGAAGTGGAACGATGTTTCTCTTTCTTCCTTCCCCTCTCTGAAATCAATAAATTAAAAAAAAATAATGAAAGCCCTTTAGGTTACGAGAAGGCTCTTGAAAATGTCCACTCTTGACTCCTATACCCTAGCTGCCATTCAGATCGTTAGCATGAAATTTCCCTCTTCAGTGTCACCATCCACTCCCTCTTCCCTCCTGCCTTTCCTTAATATATCCTGCCCACCCTGCCTACTATCCAGGAATTTAAGCAACTTCATAAGCAGACTTTGAACACATCTTTTATAGCTATTTTTGGATTTGTGTCTTGTTCTCCTTAACATCACATTCAAAACTCTACTCTCTGCATTGACACTGCTAATCTTTGATCCTGCCCACAACCTTGACTTCAGTCTCTCCCAAGCTCCGCCACGGTCAAGTCTCAGCTCATACCCACTCCTAAATGCCTGTCTAGGCTCTAGCCCTGGGCTCCAGTATCATACAGTGTTGTCTGTGTCTAATACAGTCTCCTTAACCAACCTAGTACTCCTTCCAGGTTATTCTGTATAGCGGATTGTTATACCTTTTCTAGTAGCCCTGCGCATGAATCCGTGTGCCAGTAGCTCTCTGCCCGCGCCCTCCTGTAGCTCCCCCTGCCCCCCCCTCATAGCTTGCTGCCCTGCCCCCTCCTGTAGCTCTCCGCTGCCTACTTGTAGCCAGTAGCTCTCCGCCCTCCTGTAGCTTTCTCCACCCACTTGTAGCTTGCTGCCCCACCCTCCTGCTGATCCGTGATCCGGTCCTTACACCGTCAGTCGCTACGCTTCACAGCATAATGACCATTTGCATATTACATCTTTATAATATCCTCTGCTTATCTAACTGGTCTTAGATTTTTCTTGCGAATGACTACTTTCTGAAATAGTTTAACTTGATGAGTACTATGTAAAGGCAGTAATGTCACATAAAGAAAAGCTCATTGCTTATTGAAACGAAGGAGAAATTAAATGCCTAAAATGAATTGCTAAAATATTACTTTATTGTTTAAAAAATCCTGAAGGTCATTTGAAATTCCATGCAGACACACATTTTAACCAGGTAAGAAAAATCACAATATGCTTTACTTTAGTGTAAAAATCAATTTATTATACAACAATCATACAGAATGCTTTTTATCTATCTACAAAGAAAAATGGCTTCTCCTGCCTCCCTGGACACCCCAATCATGATACTATGTTCTTACAATATAAGTACCTTTAAAAGAAAACAACAAAGTGATAGTCTTATTCCAAATAAGGAACCCCCCCTGAAACATCATGAGATGACATGGAAATATTAGAAAGAACCAGACGGTCTCTTACAAAGTGCTGCTCTGCCCGTCACAGTGTATGCCATTCTGCCTTAAAATAAAAATAAGCAATACCTTTCCCATGGGAGTGGGGAGGACTTTGTCCCCCAATATGACAAGTAATACAACATATAATTTTGAAGGGAAGAAATGTCGATGTGTAATTCCATTAAATAAATGTTTTATTCTGTTAGTTTAAAAACTGGGTGAATTAACAGATATGCCTATAAGTGTTTTCATTCCTATAAGAGGAAATTTATTTAGGAAAATCAGTTTTCCTTTTTTTTTTTTTTTAAAAACAGATGACACAGATTTTTAAAAATAGTTTTGTTTTTAGGAAAATCACATTAAAAGTAAACGTGTTTTTTTTTTTTTTTAAGTTGTAACACTTAATGACTCAATTTTTGTGGCGAAGATTTCAAAGCTTGGTGTAATTTAACTGGCCCTTGAATGGCTTAAGGCTACAGGTGTTTATCAAGCTTTTCTAGGGCTAAAGACCAATGGGAAATAAGCATCCTGAAACCTCCAACTAAACTGAGCTTGAAAGTGTCAACTACCCAAGCTCTCCCTTTGATCCGAGAGGATCCCGCACCCTGCCCAGGGAGCGCCTTGGCTGTGTCACTGCTGAACAGTGGCTGCCTCCTTGCTCTGCAGATATGAGAGCACCCAGAACTGCAGCTATGGCAGAATAACAAGCTGAGTAAGTGAATGACCAGTGCTGTCTGCCTTCTCTCATCTTTACCTGGAATGTACTTTGAGAACAGCTGTTAGCCCATATCTGAGACCTAAAACTGAACTTGAGCTCAGTTGCTCAAGGGCTTTCTCCTTGGTCCAACTTGTGCTAGTCAGAGAGGAGCAGTAACAGTCGTGCTTGAAGTTAGCCCTTGTTTTAAAATGAGTTTTTAGGAGACAACAATCTTTAACAAACACAGTTATAATGTGATGGAAGTGGGATTAAGCACCCTGGAGCAAGTCGGTATTAGAAAACTATTTAGAAAAAGAAACCTAAAGTAGGTGGGCATCGGCTTGAGATGTCTGTTCAACAGAAATGGGTCAACAAGTAGAGAAGGGAATGTTACAGTCCAACCCTTTCCCAGGGACCTTAGTCTAAGCTCAGTCCCTGTCCACCAAGGGCTGGGATCCCAAGTGGGTAGTTTACATGAAAGAGAAGATAGAAAAGTCAGCACGATGTCAGTGTACAATGTCAGTACAAAAGTTAGTGCTTTTATTTTTTAAACAGGAAAAATACTTTAAAAACTAGAGCTCAGAAAAAAAAAAAAAAAGGCTAAAAAGGGCAGCAAGGCACTCCCAGACAGACTGGAGTGCGCTGGGGCAATGGTGACAATGCCTTCCTGGCACTTAAGCATTTGATGTCAACGTTATGACCTAAAACGTTGGTGTAGGGGATAACAACACGTTCACAGGGTATAAATCATCATCAAGTCTTCAGAAAATATCCTGTTTCCGTTCTTGGTACAATGGACAGTGAGTAACTGCCCACTCTCGGAGCAGGACGGAACTGTCCAGTAACGACTTCTGTGCTTTTGTGCCGGGTTCTTGGTCCAGATTGCATTGCAGAGCCGGGAAAGGAGGACTGAGTTTGCCAAATCGGCACTTTTTGGCCTGGCTCTTCACCAGCCCATGGCTCAGTGTTGAAATCTTTCTATCATCCTCCGATTTTTAGTTACCATTTTCAAAAATTTAGCCTGCATAAGACTGATAGCAGGTATTAAGGAATAATATTCACAAACGGGTTCAATGTCTCTTCCCCCCAAAGCTCTGTGATTCTGATGTATGTATGTCCCAGTGGCGTATCCTTCTAAGAAAAGGGCAGACTGGACGTGAGTCCTTGCTCAGAAAGCAACAGGCAGCCAGGTTTAGCTCCTGCTTTTGAACACTGAGCACTGTGTCTGTCTGTATCCCAACTGAGGCAACTTAACATGAGAGGTAGACACGAATAGTCAAGGAAACCAAATTAAAACCGAGGAACAACTATTCAAAGCCCCTGAGCTATGAGGATTTGGCAGAGGATTTTTTTCTCAAGTTTCATTACCACATCACTATGTTGAAAGTTAGGAGTGGCTGTGGGAATCTGACAGACACAGCCTAAAAGTTTTGTTAGATTTTCCATTTATAATCCTCTTTTAATATCTTCTGGGGTTGACCCCTAAAGGAACAGAGGGACTAATTCCTTTATGCACTGACAATTATTGCTTCATGTAGATTAGAACACACCCTGTATCTGGGAGAGAACTAACATTTTCTTTTAAACATTTTCATGAGAACAAACTGTTAACTTTTTATTTGAAGACCTGCTGTGACAAACAGTGCCCTGCTCTCTGGCTGTGTGTGAGGCAGCGAAGAGCTCCTGTGAGGGGCAGGCCTGGGGGAGGAGAGAAGGGGCGCCAGTGGGAGGGCTGCAGAGCTCACCTCAATGCTGACAGAAGCACTCAATTAACAGATTAACCTCATAGCAAGGTATTAATACATTCTGGGTACAAATGATTTATAAACGCAAAGGAAGTTAGTGTATGCTAAAGCATATATAATGTTCAATTCAGTCCTTGCCTGAGAGCAAGCGGATCTGTTAGGCCATTATATATGCTGTGTCTGCTGCTGATATTACTGTGCCTTCTTGTTCATCACTCCGTTAGCTGCAGTGAAGTAGGCTTTGGAGAATCCATTCTTCACTTCTTTCCCTGCTGGTAACTCTTCCGTCTCTTTCTTCATTGGCTTTTTTCGGTATGTCTGTAGGATGTGTACATTTTGAAGAGAAAAGGAAAAGAAAAAGGATTCTTTAATAAGACGTCTCTAAAGTGGCATATAGTCTAAAACAGTGTATGATTTTCTTGGGTACTGGACTTTGTAATAAGAATTCTTATCTTTAATATGACAATTTTAAAGCTTCTGGATTTTCAGTAGCAGGGACATAAGGTAGTGACAGGTCAGGAGTGCTGAGCTTCCCTGGGGTGTGGGCAGCCCGGACAGCCTGCCTAGGGACTAGGAGCAGCAAGTGATGGCGCTGCAGCCGTAAGAAAGGGCCCAGGAACAAATGTGGGGACTATAGTGAAGCTGTGAGAAACAGAGGGGTTATATTCTGCATGAAATAACTTTATGCATCTGTCAAAATCCATAGAATGTACAACACAAGGAGGGAAATGTAAACCCTGGACTATCCTATCTAATAAAGAGGGAATATGCTAATTGACCCTCACACTGTCACAAAGGTGGCGGCACCCACAGCCAACAAGGAGGGAATATGCTAATTGACTGTCACACCCTCAAAGATGGTGGCACCCACAGCCAATAAGGAGGGAATATGCTAATTGACTGCCACGCCCTCAAAGCTGGCAGCACCCACAGCCAATAAGGAGGGAATATGCTAATTGACTGCCACGCCCTCAAAGATGGCAGCACCCACAGCCACAAGATGGTGTGCCCAGTCCCCTCAGCCCCTCTGGGGTGGCAGGTGCTCAGGAAGGCTGGGCCCGCCCCCAGGAGAGCCTGGCTGCTCTGCGCGCCTGCCTCCAGAGTCCCCCAGTCCCCTCAGCCCCCCAGCCGCCCAGGGCCACCTGAGGCGCAGGTAACCAGGGCCAGCTGAGGCTTGTGCTGCCGGCAGTGGCAGCAGCAGAGGTGTGATGGGGGCGTCGCCTTCCCCTAATCGAAGGGTTGCCTCCCGCTCCTGAGGGCTCCCGGACTGTGAGAGGGGGCAGGCCGGGCTGAGGGACCCCCCCTCCAGTGCATGAATTTTTATGCACTGGGCCTCTAGTAGTTAATAATGTATCAATATTGGCTCATCAATTGTAACAAATGAAACACGATACTAAATGTTAATAGGGGGAACTGAAGAGGTAGAAGGGGTATGTGGGAATTCTGTACTATCTGCTCAGTTCTATAACCCTAAAACTACTAAAAATAAGTCTATCAATTATTTTTTTAAAAAGATTTTGGTTAAAAATAAAAATAGGGTGAAAACAGGACATTTGTATGAATTCTAATGAAAGGTGGTTTTTTTCACTTTATGAGCATAGTATTTATGTATTATGGTATTAGCATTTAATTTATTCTGCATTAGTTGCTTACATAGAAAGCATATATATATTTAATTGAGGTATAATTGATATACATTATCTTAGTTTATAGGTGTACAACATGATTCAATATTTGTATATATTGTGAAACTATCACCACAATAAGTCTAGTTCACATCTATCACCACACAACTTTTTTCTTGTGATGAGAACATATTTTTCCATTGCTTTTTATAGAGTGGAAGGTAGGGATGGAGGGTGAAGGAGAAAGAGAGAGAGAGAGAGAGAGAGAGAGAGGGATAGATGAGAGAGACACATCAATTGGTTGCCTCCTGCAAGCACCCTGATCGAAACTGCAACTGAGGTATGTGCCCTTGACCAGGAATCGAACCCAAGACCTTTCGGTGCTCAGGCCAACACTCTAACCACTGAGCAACACTGGCCAAGGCTTGTGATGAGAGCTTTTAAGATCTACTATCTTAGCAACTTACAAATATGCAACACAGTATTATTAACTATAGTCACCATGCTATATATCACATCCCCATGACTTAAGGACATAATTAAACAAAAATACAATTCAAGTGAAAAGTACTGTTATTTTAAAGTACTAGTACCTAGGACTTTGCTTAATTTGGGTTTTGGCATATCTTTGCTATTCTGACAAAATATCTAATCTCATCTCATTTTTATCTTTTTTATTTTTTAAAACAATGGTATTAAGGATTAAGACTAAAAAAATATATACTCAACTTGAAAAGACTAAGATTCAATTGAATCAAGTAGAGTTAAAGCTCTGAGTGCCATTGGCGACCCCTGCTGGGTTATGTGCTTCTCTTCAAGTTTCAACATTTAGCCCCTTACTCCCCCGCCTCCCCCCCCCACACCACCCCCTATGGCTTTGTTTGGTTCTATCAATGCCTATTTCTTTAGAAATTCTCAAAGGAAACTTTTATCTCTTATAACAGACAAAGCCTAGCCAGTCTACTTTCAGAAACACAAGAGCTGAAAAACCGTCCAAAGTTCAGTTCCCACAGTTGTACTTTGTATAAAACACTACGGGTTGACTTTCAGCAAATGCAAATTAAAAAATCAGAAAACACTTGTATGTCTGAAGAAGAAGAAAATACAGCTGAATACAATTTCAAAAGTACTGTTTTGAATATAAATGTATGTTCTCATTTTTTTCATGAAGTTTTCTATTTCTCCAGCCCACAAAGGAGAGCAAATTAAACCTAAACCAGTCCGGCCAGTGTGTCTGAGTGGTTGAGCGTGGACCTATAAATCAGGAGGTCACAGGTGGATTCCCCATCAGGACACATGCCCGGATAGTGGGCTCAATCCCAGTAGGGGGCGTGCAGGAGGCAGCCAAACAATGATTCTCATCACTGATGTTTCTATCTCTCTCTCCCTATCCCTTCCTCTCTGAAATAAAAACATATTAAAAAAAATAAAAAACAACAAACCTACAACCACCTGAGGCCTGTGCGGTTACCACTTTATCAGTTCTTGTATCACAGAGTTACTTTGAAATTGCATTTTGAAGCTCTCCTCCCTTTAAATTTTAATTAAAAAGAAAATAACACTTGTCCTGCCTGGGTAGCTCAGTTGGATGGAGCGTCATCTGTGGACCAGGTGACGGTTCTCTGTAAGGTCAATGGTTCTATTCCTGGTCAGGGCACATACCTAGGTTGCGGGTCTGTCCCGGTTGGGATGTTTACGGAAGCAAACAATCAATGTTTCTCTTTCATATCAATGCTTCTCTCTCTCTCTCTCTCTCTCTCTCTCTCTCTCTCTCTCTCCTCTCTCTCCCTCTCTCTCCCTCTTCTTCTCTCTCTAAAAAAAAAAATCAGTGAAAAACAAAAACATATCCTCAGGTGAAGATTTAAAAAAAAGAAAAGAAAATGATACTCAAAAAAGTCAATGTGACCTTTGCACACTCGTTGCCTGAAAATAATGCTTTCCAAGGGAACAGTGAGTCTATACGTCACAGTAGCTGATATGGAAACAGTTTTTTAATATTAAACTCATTTAGCCCATGATTTTCTTCATTCACATAAATTTCCTGGACCCGTCTTACTGTATTCCGTGTTTAACTTTTTGACTTCAGGCTTTGGTAGCACTGTGCAACTGTAGGATACAAATGCATAATATTTGATAAATCTTTATATGTATACATTGAAAAATGTCTACAGAATGCCCACTCAACTGACACTGGATAAGTTATCCTCTGAGGAGGACTTCCTTCGTTGGGAGAGCAGTTAGGGATGCAGGTTTCATTTTTACTTTGTGCATCTCTGTTATTTGAATTTATCAACAAACATGTGCTACTATAATATTTAATCAGTAAAATGAAACAAATATATAATGTAGAAGTGCACCGTCTCTTATGTTTTACCACTGAACATTTACATTTAACTTACCTGGAAATAAAAATTTAAGAACAGGATGACTAGTGTAAGCATGTAAGAAGATTGGAAGATCAGACACCCGAAGGGGAAGCCACAGGGTTTCACGACAGCACTCATGGTGTGGGTGATGGTGAGCACGAACTGCACCTGGAAGGGCAGGAAGGGCACCATGTGAGGGAACCAGCCGAGCCACACACGGACCGCTGTGAAGTTCTGTACATCTAGAGATCAATTACTTTGACTCCTTAAATTGTGTAAGAATAAAACAAAACAAAAAAAATGCTAAAGCAGCCTGCTATCCTATCCAGAAAGGTTATTAGTAAGTAACTATAATTGCTCACTTAATTGCTCATTACTTTTCTCATGGAAAAGTAGCAGCTGAAATGATTTAACAACATTAATTTTAAAAGTATTGTCTACATTTCAAAGCAAGAATAAGCTAATTACATACGCAAAGGATGTTTTAGCATGCAAGGTTTCATTCTTAATAGGCCCTCTTTAGAGAAAAATAGGCATCTCTATCACCTGAGGCAAAGCCGCTGACTTCTAGGAAGGCTGGGATTGCTGTGACCTTTCCCCAACCCATGCGAATATGTGGGAACTTCACATGGAGAAGAGCTGAAAGGAGGGAGGGCGGACATACCAGTTGAGCCTGGGTGAGGTATTTCTTCCACCACAGATACTTGTGCATCGACGGAAACACAGACAGCCCGTAGTAGGAATACATGAGAATGTGGATAAAACTGTTCAGAGTGGGTCCAAAGAAACCTATGAGAGTACCACACAGGAATTACTGCTCTTCTAGAAAGTAGGACTGTTCGTTCTTTGTCAAGTGAGATCCTTCCTGCTCGTCATGAGGACGAATAACAATATGACACTAACAGTTCACACTGACAAACTCCCTGGTTACTGTGCCATCACTCCAGGATTCAGCAAGTCACCTAATAGGACTAAACTACATAGTACTTAGAGTGCCAACCAAACCGGTAATTCCTGTTGTGCAAAGGTTTTACTGTCCCTTTAACTCATTGCTGTCAGCTAATCAGGGAGAAAAAAAAATGTTAGCTTAAAGCCAATGACAGAAGTATCTGCTTTAGCTAAATCTTTGATGAGCCATTCTGATTGTAGAAAGAGAGCCTTCAGCCCTGGCCGGTCAAGGGCATATACCTCGGTTGCAGGCTCCATCCCTAGCCCTGGTCTGGGGCACTTGTGGGAGACAAGCGAGGCAACCAATCGATTGTCTCTCTCACATTGATGAATGTTTGTTTCTCTCTCTCTCTCTTCCCCCTTCTCCCTTCTCTCCACTCTCTTAAAAAAAAAAAAATCAATGGGAAAAATATCCTCGGGTAAGGATAAAAAAAGAAAAGAAAGAGAGCCTTCAGGACATGGTTGAAGAGGCTGCTCAAGAATCAAGGAAAATATGTCGCTCTTCATAATTAAGTTAATAAAATCTACCTGAAAGGAACGTAGGAGCCAGGAGACACTGGGGAAGGTGAGCGAATATGGGGGAGAAAGAAGAGCCAGCAGGATGAGGAAAGGCTGGGACTAAGGAGAGATGGGCCAACTCATGGACTAAAGGACAAAGACTGTAAAATCCGATGTTAGGGCATCTGCTGTGCTAGCTGTGCTGAAGCACTCCCCCAGCCCCTGCCACAATCTTCACAACATCCTCCTACACTGCCACCAGCGTGGTGAATGGTGTTTCAGGACACCAAAGGAAAGGAACAGTTCTATTTTGGTCAACTAAGGATCAAAAAGATGTAGCTGTAAGAGGGAAGATGTCAGAAGGGATTATTTGCTGGAACAGGGAACTCACTAATTATTAAGAGGCTTAACTTAATCAATATGTGTACAGTGCTTACTAGTGTTCACTTTGGGCTGGGTACTGTTCTGTGTGTGAGCTTGGGGTCCAGAGGGCTGGTCTGCGAGCCATCAATCCTATTAAAAGATACTGTGGAGCAACACGACCCCCTATTAGCTACACGACCCCCTTGGATATGCTACTTTGACTTGGTAAATTTTTATTTTTCTCACCTGGAAAATGGGTATAATAGTAATTATCTCTTAAGGCTTGTGGTAGGATTGAGATGTTATAATACTATATAAACTAAAAGGCACTGGTTAATTAATTTAAATTCTCTAGCCTGGTTTCCCAGTCCTGGGTTAGAGATCTGGATAGATAAATGCAAAGCAACGAGTAAGGGACAAGAGGAGTAACACCATGCATCTAGTGCGTCAAGAAACACTGGCTGGAATAACTTGGCAGGGCACTTGAATTATACGAAAACACAAATATAGTTTCAGAGTACCAGGTACTCTGAGCTATATTAGTGGTATTTTTTAGCCACCTGAGTTTTCATTTTCATCCATTAAAATTTTGTTGCTGCTTATAATTTTTATAATATTCTAGATTGAATAGAAATTGTCTCACACGTAGTATTTTATTCATAGGAATTCTATGTCTTTATACAGTGATTATTTGAGACTCGCTTTATATGCTTAGTGATTTGTAATGAAACTGCTGACAATCATAAAAATAACTTGACCACTGTCCTTTGGTGTTGATGATAGTCTATATATTGATTACAGTGTAAGTCAATTATGGTCTTAATCACTGAACTCAAGAAACCAGATTCTGTCAGGCCAGGAGAGGTGGGGCAGCATCTCTCTCTGCCCATGGCACCCCAGCAACTCCCTTCTTCAGACTGTGGGGTGAGTTTGCATCTTCACAGTCACTGATGTAGCCCAAATATCCTTGGTGTTTTTAAAATTTCATCTCCACAAGATCCTAAATCCTAACACAAGATAATTTTGACTTAAGTTTTAGCAATTCTGATTTTTCATAGAATATCCTTTAATTCTTGGGTATAAGACAATATCAGATAGAAAGTACTGCTCTCTCTAGCTCAGGGTTTCTCCAACTGCAGGTCATAACCGACCCATTAGTAAGTCAATGCAGTAAGATTGTCACCAACTTTTTGAAAACGTGAAATAGAATTTGAAATAAAAGGACAGAGCCAGGCTAAATATTGTCTCATGAAATTTTTGTTTCATTCAAAATATATAGATATGAATGAGTGGGTGAAACATATTATTGTAGTTCTTAGTAAACAAAACAAGCCAATACTCTGGTGGGTCAGCAACGTGGCTTTCATTTTCTCAGAATGGAAAAACAAGCCCTAAAAGCTGAAATGACTCAATCTATACCACGGCCAAGTGGTGACTGAAAGGTGCCACATTTCCTAGTATTTCTTCAGCCCCAGGTATTGGAGTAAAACCGCTCCAGCCAGGATATGTGCTTCTGGCCATTGGACATTTGGTGCACGAAAAAGAAAACATTTTTAAAATTTAAGGTAACACTCAGACTTTGCCAGTATCAGAGACCAGAAACGAAGGGCCACTGGCTAACATGTGCATCCCTGTGTGACAAAGCGGGCTATGCCATGGCCCCTCGTCCTCTCCTGACCTGCACGCAATGCTCAACACAGGAGACATGCTAGAGGCCTTGCAAGATCCATTACATAGAACTGAAAAAGTTAACAAAATCACTTACTTTGCCCACAAGGTATCCAGTTCAAAACACACCACCAGATATTAAACATAGAGGCATGATGATATACATGAAGAAAAGTAATCTGACTGGTTTTTTTCCGCAAAACAAAGAAAATCGTGTCCAGGAACTCTATTAATTTGGAGAAGTAGTACCACCACAACACCTTGGCTACCTGTAAAAAAATGTAAATGGGAAAAATAAAAGGTGAGCAATGAAAACGCGCCCGCGCTCCCCTCCCAGCATTCTGTGTCCTGCGCCCCACAGCATGCATTTCTGTCAGACTACCGAGAGAGCGTCTGGTGTCTCTGCCTCCATTGTTCCTTATTCCCAGCATTCCAACCTACTCTAGTATCATCTTTCCAAAATATGTGTCTGATCAAGCTACTCCCCTGCACCTACAGAACCAATGCATACTCCTTTTAAAAAATATATATATTTTATTGATTTTTTTACAGAGAGGAAGGGAGAGGGATAGAGAGTTAGATGAGAGAGAAACATCGATCAGCTGCCTCCTGCACACCTCCTACTGGGGATGTGCCCACAACCAAGGGACATGCCCTTGACCGAACTCGAATCTGGGAACCTTCAGTCTGCAGGCCGTCGCTCTATCCACTGAGCCAAACCGGTTAGGGCTGCATACTCCTCTTAAAACCACCCTTCTCTGGAGCTCTACCTCTTTCCTTTCTCAGGCTGAATCAACTGCTTCTTCATGTATATTCCCCAACTATTTTATGCCTCTTTTAATAACCACATAAAGTGTAGTCAATGTTATGAATCTACCTTTCCCAAAAGACTGCCAATCACTTGAAGACAGAGTCTGTCTTGCCTTTGCTCAGGGCCTCACACTCAACAGATCACTACTGTTGGTTACGCTAGATTTCACTTGTTATCTATTCCTCTAATGTACATGTGTGTCTCCTAACATTATACTACCCGGGAGCAGTCCACAACTACTCCTTCCTTGCCTCTTCCTTAAACTAAAAGGTTCAAAATCAAGATGCTTTTCTTCCTCACTGGCAGTAGGTCGTGAGCACCACTTCCCTTCCCTCTGAGCCCCTCAGCGCTCACATGCCAACATGAGAGGAGACGCTATATAATAGGAACTTTGAAATTAGGATACATGCTATCTATTCTCAGGAAGATAAGGTGTGGTGGCTTCTTATGTTTGAGGTAACAATAAATCTTCAAAATATTAATCCAAAAAAATTAAACCATAAATATAAATAATACATACATGCAACAATGACCTTTGGAGGACTGTAAGGTATCCCAATGTGTACTGGTCTATGATGAGATATCAGAAATAAAATGGGTGTAGAGATATCGATATATCTTCCTTTTTTCTTTTTTGCATTTTTGCTTTGAAGGTGCTTTAAAAATGTACATGTTGCCGAAACCGGTTTGGCTCAGTGGACAGAGCGTCAGCCTGCGGACTGAAAGGTCCCAGGTTCGATTCCGGTCAAGGGCATGTACCTGGGTTGCGGGCACATCCCCAGTAGGAGGTGTGCAGGAGGCAGCTGATCGATGTTTCTCTCTCTCATCGATGTTTCTAACTCTCTATATCTCTCCCTTCCTCTCTGTAAAAAATCAATAAAATATATATTAAAAAATAATAATAATAATAAAAAAATAAAAATGTACATGTTAAAGATTTTAATTAAAAGGATTTCCACCATCTCCCTCATTAATAACCCATGTTTTTTATTATGGAAATTTTCAAACATTCACAAGCGCAGGGAGAACAAGTATAATAAAATTTGTGGCATCTATCACTGAATTTCAATATGATTCCAAATTTGTTGAATCAATTCTATTTCCCACCACTTTGTTTGGGGGGGGGGGGGATGAGTGCAGCATATAAGAAAATTCAAAGTATTATTTTATCTATAAAAACTACTAATAGTGAGTTTTTTAGACATAACCACAGTGACATTATCTAATAAAATTAATATTTCCTTACTATCTTCTAATAGCCTTGTCCATGTTCAAACCTATCTCAAAAATGTCTCTTTATAAATGATTTGTTTAAATCAGGGTCCAAACAAGGTCCAGCTGCATTTGTTTGCTATGGTTCTTAAGTCTCTTCTAACCAATCACTCTCCCTTTCCTTGCTCCCCCCTTTTCTTTCATGTCTTTTATTCTTAAAAAAGTTAGATCAGCTGTTGTAGAGAATTCTAATAATATTATTATGGATTTGGATGACTGTTTTTTCCTGGTGTTATTTAACCTGTTTCTCCATCCCCCACATTTTCTGTAACTAGCGCTTAGAGGTTTGATTGGACACAGGTTAAGTTGGGGGCAAGATTCCTTCATAGGTGGTTCTGTAAACTTCCTATCACATCAAGAGGGACACTATTTCTTTTTTCTCTCTCTCTTTTTTAAAGTTTGTTCTTATTTATTATTCTTAGAAAATCCCATTTTTGACTGGACTCTGCCTTAGAGGTAGAAGCTCTCAGAGAAGGTAGCCCATGCCTCTTGGCAATCTGTTCCTGGAGTTTTTCTTTGGCCTCCTTCACTCTCTTGGCCAGAAGTTTAGCAAATTCTGCAGCCTCTTATTTTTCTTAATACATTGTTTCTTCAGAGCCGACGTTTATGTTGAAGGACACGTGGGGTAACAGGACACTGAATCTCGGGTGCTTTGGTCTGAGGTTTCTAACCTTCTTTCTCACAACATATTGGTGGACATCATATTCCTCAGAGAGACTGAAAGTCTGCAGATTCCGCTAGGTCTTTTGGGCCCTAGGCGATGAGGCACAGTAGTATCAGAACAACCAGGAATAAATCTTTCTCTAGGAATATCTCTCTTGGTCATGTTTTATGATGATCAAGTTGAGAACTCAGATTGGCATCCATAAAGCAACCCAGAACAGATCTGCTCTCTCTCCCCAGTTCTTGGTCTATGACAGGTATGCCCCTTACTCAGCAGCCAGCAGACATGGCCAAAAGACACCTGCTTAATGGGGAAACCTTGTTTTTTCATTTCCACCACTAATTCACACCACATAGCCCTTCCATTCTTCATCCAGAGTGTCAACAGCAACTTCTGTGGCCATATGCTTCTGAGTTTGTGTTCATCGTCCACCTCAATGAGTCTCTGGCAGCCAGATGCTGGAAAAGAGGTGTTCAGCTTCATCCTGAAGCAGCGACCGCCTCTGAAGTCCATGAAAAAGAGGGGCATCATTTCTGGTACTCCTGTACAGTGAGTTCAGGTGTTAACAGCCTCATCCAATCCTTACGAAGTTTCCATTCAACTTTCACCCAACAGTTTTATCATTTCCTCATCACTGCTGTCTAGATCCATGACTTCAGGAGGTCTTCCAAATTGATGATTTCAATTCTCTTGTTCCTCATGCCTTTGCTCTTCTTCTAGGAAGAACTCTTCCTCTTTGGAGATGCACACATGAAAGGCAAGAAAACTTTTGATTCTTTCCCTTTAATTTTTTTTCTATAATGAGTTGGTGTTTTGCAACCTTCAAAAAACAATGAGGGATTTTTAGTATCATTTTAAGCTTGTGGTTTTAAAAATAAATTTAATATGTTTCAATCCACTGCAGTCGGTGTTCCTTTGGATACTCACCCTGCCCACATTCAGCAGAGGGAGTCCTGTCCAGGAGGCGCCTGGATCTTTGGTCGACCAGCAGCCTTGGCTATTCCCTGGCTCTCCGCCATGAGAGCTCCTGGATTCTCCCCATACACATTTCCCATCCAACCCAAAAGCTGTCCGATTCGCGAAGAACCCATCCCTTCTGGTGGAAAAGTATAGTATTTACAGAACACAATCTGGGGATTCTCTGCTCATTGTTCCACACAGGCTAACTAGGCCTTTTCTACAGAAAGTTAAAAACATGTTTGTTTTAGAAAGAATCAAGTTAGTTCTGATAGTTCCAATTTGAATCTATGATTATGGTGTTTCATTTAAATTTTTTACTGATCTCTCCTTTCTTTTATGTTTAAATATTAGTTGTAATGATATTAACATTATTGTATAATTACTTTATCCTACTGTGTACCTATAATAGTCTCAAAAAAGCAATACCAATATTTTTATTAATAGCAATAAAAAATTACTGAATACTGATAAGATATATCTCACTAGTGATGCCCAGTCAAAACACTGGATTTTAATGTTACTTGAAATAATTCTTCTTTTGCTGATTATGTCACCAACTTAATATATGGTATATTCATTTATTTTATTTTATTTCCAAGTTTCTTTTGGGAAGCTGCCCTGCTTTTTTATTTTTTTAGATTTAATTTTGTTTCATAATTATGTAAAACAGTTAATGGTTCCAAAGTCAAATGTAATACAATGCACATTAAGAGAAGTCCAGCTTCTATCTTGTCCCCTCTTCATTGTTCCCTGCCCCAAAGGAAACCACTTTGTTCGCTTTTGGTTTATTCTGCCATTGTTTCCTTTTAAAGACATGAGCAATACACACATGTATTCATATCATTGCTCGCACAAAAGGTACTACGCTGTAAACAAGGGCTACGCAGGCTGCTTCTCTTCATGTAGCCATACCCTGGAGGAGGTTCTGTAACCCTGCAGAGACCCCCTCACTCCATGATGAAAGAGGTCCATTACGCGGGCATAGCACAATGTGTTCAGTCTGTCTCCCACGGCTGGCCATTTGAAAAGCATTTTTGCTACCAAACATTTCTATTAGAACAGGCGTTCCTTTCTCATCTACCCCAGGCCCCATCCTCATAGCTATGAGGAGGGAGCCTTCTGTTCTTTTCAGCAAGAAAAGGTTACAGGTGGCGAGTTGCTCCTCATGACTCACCCGGACATCGGCTTCCCCTGCACTGGCGAGATCCTGACACTGCAGGTTGTAGCCTCCTTCCCAACTGGAGAGAATAAGCTGCCAAAGAAACAAGAAAGGCGAGGGATCAACACAGGAATTTGGATAAAAACAATTTCCCATTCATGTTCCTAGTTGGCATCTACTTAAGGTTTGAGTAAAACTTCCCAGAACTTGACTTTGCTTTAGATCCTGTCCTTAAACACTTATTGTCAAAGGGTTTAATTCTTGCTGTGAACCGATACCAATGGTTACAGTCCTTACAGAAGTTAATGTAATTTACTTCTAACATTTTTTCTTTTTAAATTAAATCTAAAAAAGAAACAGAATTTAGCTATCATTTGAGTAAAAAAATATTTTGTGTAAGGAATTACCTGGTCATATATTTCCACAAATGAAATGCAGAATTAAATGTAAATAAATGTGAGGAAACTACACCATAATTTTAATAATACTCTATATTGGTATAGAGAATTTATCTTAATTGATCATCTCAATAATTTTATGAAATACGTATTTAGTATCATTTTACAGATATGAAAACCAGGGCTCAGAAGAGTTCTTATGCCACTTCTTCATTAATCTATGCTACATGATAATCAAGCATTTGTGTGACTATAATTGATTAATGTCCATATTCCCCTAGCTCAAAATAAAAAAGCTCCATGAAATCTATGCTTTTTTTCATTCATCTTTGTATCTATAGTCCCCTGTTCAATGCCTACCACATAAAAAATCCTCAGTAAATACACAAGTAAATTACATAACTAGAAAGTAGAACAATGGTTGGAATTCAGGCCTTTTAATTCCTTATCTAGTGTTCTTTCCACAAAAAAGGTTTTTTATTCTTTGTGGAAAATTCTACAGAACAGGTTTTCTCCCTTCTTTCCACTATTACCGAAGAATGTTGAAATTCTAAAATATTGCCTTAACCGGTTTGGCTCAGTGGATAGAGCACAGCCTGTGGACTGAAGGGTCCCAGGTTCGATTCCGGTCAAGGGCATGTACCTTGGTTGTGGGCACATCCCCAGTAGGAGGTGTGCAGGACACAGCTGATCGATATTTCTCTCATCGATGTTTCTAACTCTCTATCCCTCTCCCTTCCTCTCTGTGAAAAACCAATAAAATATATATTTTTAATGAAAAAATTCTAAAATATAAGGCATTTGACTTTGATTTACACAAGGTATTATATACAAAAGCTTTCTCTCTGCTGCTTATCAGAAATGTGTAAAGGCAGAGAACTGTTAAACTATATACACAGAGCAGGAGGGACAAGATGTTAATGAACTGAATATTAAAAAGAGATGAGCACGAAAAACATATATATATCTACACTAATAAAAGAGAAACATGGTAATTAGCGTACGACCGCTACCCTTCCCATTGGCTAATCAGCATATCCTTATGCAAATTAACTGTCAGCCAAGATGGCGGCCAGCAGCCAGGCAGCTGGAAGCGAACATGAGGCTTGCTTGCTCCAGTGACTGCAGACTCCAGTGTTCCCCGCCTGCCTTGCTGGCCTCTGAGCTGGCAGTTTGAAACATTCTAACAAATATAGAAGCTAAACAAAACCCCAGAAACCATCTTTCAGCCAGCTGGGATCTCAGAGCTTGAGTTATACATTGTTTCGATTATAGAACGCAAACAAACCAGATACCTTCTTTCAGCAGCGGAAGCCTCAGAGCTAGAGCCAGAGTTAAAGCTAGCCCAGAATAAAAAAGAAAAAAAAGAAAAAAAGGAGCGGTTGGGAGCTTCAATCAACAACCGCCAGCCTGAAAGTAGCCCTCAGACCCTCACCCAGACTGGCCAGGCACCTCAGTGGGGACCCTCACCCGGAAGGGGGTGTGACCAGCTGCAAACAGCCATCATCTCCTCATCCAGGCTGGCCAGGTACCCCAGTGGGGACCCCCACCCTGAAGGGGGTGTGACCAGCTGCAAACAGCCATCATCCCCTCATCCAGGCTGGCCAGGCACCCCAGTGGGGACCCCCACCCTGATCCAGGACACCCTTCAGGGCAAACCAGCCGGCCCCCACCCATGCACCAGGCCTCTATCCTATATAGTAAAAGGGTAATATGCCTTCAAGCACCGGGATCAGCGGAGCCACGAGGCCTCCTGGCACCGGATCAGCGTGACGGGGGGCAGCACCCAAACCCCCTGATCGCCCTGCAGCTCTGTGTGTGACAGGGTGCGGCGCCCCAAACACCCCCCCCCCCCACACACACACACAGGCCCTGCTCTGTGTGTGACAGGGTAGAGCCATAACCTCCCCATTGGCCCTGCCCTGAGTGTGACAGTGGCGGCGCCCCAACCCCCTGATCTGCCCTGCTCTGTGTGTGACAGGGGGCAGTGCCCTAACTCCCCTATCGGCCCTACTCTGTGAGTGACAGGGGGGAGCTCCCCAACCCCCTGATGGGCCCTGCTCTGTGTGTGACAGGGGGGAGCTCCTCAACCCCCTGATCGGCCCTGCTCTGTGCGTGACAGGGGCAGCGCCCAACCCCCTGATCGGCCCTGCTCTGTGCATGACAGGGGGCAGCACCCCAACCCCCTGATTGGCCCTGCTCTGTGCATCACAGGGGGTGGCGCCGCAACCTCCCCATCGACCCTGCCTTGAGTGTGATAGGGGGCGGTGCCCCAACCCCCCAATCAGCCCTACCCTGAGTGTGACTGAGGGTGGCATCACAACCTCCCAATCCGCCCTGCTCTGTGCATGACAGGGGTTGGCGCCCCAACTCCCCAATCAGCCCTGCTCTGAGCCCGACCAGGGGCTGCACCTAGGGATTGGGCCTGCCCTCTGCCACCCAGGAGCAGGCCTAAGCCAGCAGGTCGTTATCTCCCGAGGGGTCCCAAACTGCGAGAGGGCACAGGCCGGGCTGAGGGACCCCCCTTTCCCCCCCGAGTGCACAAATTTTTGTGCACCGGGCCTCTAGTACTACTATATAAAAGCCTAAGCGACTGTCCGATTGTTTGACCCTTCGACTGGTAGCTATGACGCACAATGACCACCAGGGGGCAGACGCTCTGACTGGTAACTATGACACGCACTGACCACCAGGGGGCAGATGCTCAATGCAGGAGCTGCCCTATTGCGGTGATGTACCTGGAACCAGAAAGGAGGGCGGCCGATTCTGGGGTGCATCACCTGAGAACCACCCTCTTGCAATCTGGGACCCCTGGAGGATGCCAGAGAGCCAGTTTCGGCCTGATCCCCACAGGCCAGAATGAGGGACCCCACCAGTGCATGAATCTGTGCATCGACCCTAGTTTATAATATTTTAGAATCTTTGTTTTTACTCTACTATCCTGACTTACCTCTTTCCCTCTAATCAAAGCACTTTTCAGTTAACATCATAATTACAGATTACCAGGATAAATAGATCCAGTGAAAGGAAAAAAGACTGAATTTTCCTGATGGGATCTATTTATTACAAATCACCCTCCACAGTCCCTAGAGCAGCTGTGGGCAAACTATGGCCCGCGGGCTGGATCCGGCCGGTTTGAAATGAATAAAACTAAAAAAAAAAAAAAAGACTGTACCCTTTTATGTAATGATGTTTACTTTGAACTTATATTAGTTCACACAAACACTCCATCCATGCTTTTGTTCCGGCCCTCCGGTCCAGTTTAAGAACCCATTGTGGCCCTCGAGTCAAAAAGTTTGCCCACCCTGCCCTAGAGTTTTATGCACTTGGTGCTCAAGTGGAAACCAGTGACAGGCTACAGGGGATCTAGGGATACTTAAAAGTATAGGTGAATTTTTGTGTATTAGTGCATTTTTCAAACAGGAAAGTTGTTTAACACTGTGCAGAAAGGTTAATTAATGTCCTCTATTAATATCCTCTACAGGCTACAGTTCTGTAGAAAGGAGCTCTAGTCTCTTCACTGTACCCTAACAATATTGCAGTGGAGAGGACACACCATATCCTGTACCCTGCGACATTTCCTGCTTCCATTAGATTTATCCAGGCCACCCCCATCCCTGTATCACCTCTGTAGAACTACCTGACCATTTAAGAGCTAACAGCAGAATTAAGCAGCCTAGCTACAGGAGGCTCTATCTGCCTCACCCTGAACTATTCCTAACCCACTAGCTGGGTTGGTGTGCAGGAGCCACCCAACCTATGTGCTGAAGAAAACCAGGCTGTCAAACAGGCTTAGCCTTCAGGAGGCAAGGGCTACTCCAAAGTACGGCTAGAATCCACGGGCTTCTCCCCATCTCCACCACCTTAATCCAAGCCACTAGCATCTGTTGACTGTTGTACTGCAATCGTATCCGAACTGGACTCTGCTTCTATTCTTGCCCCACAACTCACGCTCATGTCCATTTTCCATGTAGCAACCAGAATCATCTATTTTAAAAGGGAGATCATATCATTCCCCTCATTAAAATCCCCCAGTGGCTTTCCATTATACTTAGAATAAAAGTCAAATTCCTTACAAGGCCCTATTTGATATGCCACATCCCACCTCATCTTGAATCATTCTCTCCTGTGTCCTTGCTACATTGTTTATTTTTATGGTCCTTGAACACCAAGCTTGTCACTGCCTCAAGAACTTGACACTTGCTGTCCCTCCTGCATGAACATACTCTCCCCAGATCTTTAGATGCCTGGCTTACTTTCATCAGGCAGTCTCAGCCCAAATATCACCTCCTCCCAGAGGCATTCCTGCCCACCACCGGCTATCACCCTTCAATGCACAAGGGCAGTGACTGTCAACCTTTCTCATCTCATGGCACACCTACATTACTAAAATTCTGCAACACACCAAAAAATAGATATTTTTTGCTGGTTGACAAAAAATAGGTATAATTTTGAATCATTCACACCAGATGGCTATTGTTTTGGCTGTTACATTTTTTTTATTTGACAATCTTTATTTCAAATCTTTTATTTGAAAAGAGGCCAGTGCCCCTGACTAAATAGTTGGGTACTGCATTTTTTAAAAATATATTTTTATTGATATCAGAGAGGAAGGGAGAGGGAGAGAGAGAAACATCAATGATGAAAATCATTGATTGGCTGCCTCCTGCACATCCCCCACTGGGGACCAAGCCCGCACCTAGAATGTGTCCTGATCGGAATCGAACCCAGGACCCTTTGATCCATAGGCCGACACTCTATCCACTGAGCCAAGCCAGCTAGGGTGGTATTGCATGTTTTAAAAATTCTCTCAGCACACCAGTTGAAAATCCCTGCAATAGGCAAAGGCTCTATTCTAGAATCAAGAATAGAATCTGACACAGGGAAGGAACTCAATACATATTTGTTGAAAGAATTAATAATTTTAGCCATAATTTCCCAGACTAAGCAAACATCTGGTGTGGGCATAACAAATCAGCAAGGTTAATGCAACTTGTCATTCGACTGGTATCTATTAAATGTATCCCAAACTTATCAAAGAAGAGACCTTATGCCCATCCTGAAAGAGGTTACAATCGGAGGAATTGAGGAAGTGGCAACTGATAGTAGAGATACAAAAGTGTGAGAAGAGAAAATGGATAAAATTTGTAGCAGAAAACTAGCTCCGTGCAGAAGTTCTCCCTAAGAAACCATTTACTTGGTTCTTGTTTCTGTTGATGCTGGCTGATGTTCACTTTAAAATGTAAAAAGCCTTTTCACACTTACTGACTCTTGCTGTACTCCTCTGTGAGCACTTGTGTGCAGAACCTGCCGCTCCATCTCTATCCCCCCGGCTAGTACACTTTGTACCACGTGCTCACTGAACAGAACTGATAACCCTAACATCTCACTCATGAGCGCCCTTGGACAAGTACCACATCTCCATTTCAGAGAGAAACTGCCTAAAGTCCAGAAGGCCCGAGGGCTTCCTCTCAATGATAGAGGAAGTGACAGATGACATGGATTCGGATCTCCTGACTCCACCACAGGAGCTCCGGCAGATGTTGGAGCTGCCCTTCTAATACAGCTGCGCCCTGTGACAACAATCCAATTGGAGTATCTTCCCCTTGGTATTACAGGGGTAAATTACTACCTCACAAGCTCATCCGTGAACTAAATTCACCTGGCAGAGAACCTAAAACAAAACTTCCCCCTTCAGGGTCAGGTAAATTGGTAAGCACCTATGTATGTAATTTTAGACCTGTCAGCATGGCTTTCCGCACCCCAAACCCCACCCATCTTCTGCTCTCCGACGGATGCCCCAAGCTCCATTATTAGTTTTATTACAGTCATTTTAGGTAATAGTTGTTTACCATTATTAGAATGGTGAATTTCAGACTAATGTACATACTAAATTCCATAGGTGAGACAACCTGTTTTTTAGCAAGGATTTATTATTATTTTTTAGTTCAAGGATACAAGGAAGGCAGCTATACTTGTGCCATAAACAGCCATTTATAATTTATATGAATGATTCTATCCTAACTTTTCCTTAAAAAGATATTTTATGTTTATCTCTGTCCCTCCTCCTGTCTCTCCCCCTCCCCCTCCCTGTTTGTCAGGACTTAGGTTGTATAGGCAGGGCAATTGTTTTGTTTTGTTTTTTGTAAAATACCTGGGTTTGGCACTTTACAAAGGCATGGGGAGCACATGTTGTAATGAGGGCAGCTAGAGCTGAGCCGAGAAGAAGTCAATTCTGAGAAACAGCTATCCCAGGGTCAGCAGACCTAAGATATGGGAAGTATTCTTTAGAGGACGAAGTACTTGTATTTCAGTCAAACTAACTGCATTTGGTATTTAATTTAAAAAATGCTCTGTTACTCAATAGCTGTCTATTCTCAGGCAAATCATGTAACTTTCCTAAGCCACAGTATCATCTATATATACAAAGAGCCAGGGGCTGTCACATCCGAAACAACCGAACTTGGACGATCGAACAAGCTGCGTGGGGCGACCAGGCCGGCAGGGGGCACAGTTGGTGGCAACCAGGCTGGCAGGGAGGGGGGCAGTGAGGGGCAACCAGGCCAGAAGAGGGGGGCAGTGAGGGGTGACCAAGCTGGTGGTGGTGGGGGGCAGTTGGCAGTGACCAGGCCAGCAGGGGGGGCAGTTGGGGGAAACCAGGCCAGCAGAGGGGGCTGAAAGGGGTGACTAGGCAGGCAGGCAGGTGAGTGATTAGGAGCCAGCGGTCCAGGATCGTGAGAGGGATGTCTAACTGCCAGTTTATTTTTATATTTTTTATTTATTTTCTTTATTCTGGTTTTTATTTTATTATTTTATTTTTTTAATTAAATCTTTATTGTTCAGATTATTACAGTTGTTCCTCTTTTTTCCCCCCATAGCTCCCCTCTACCCGGTTCCCACCCCACCCTCTGCCCTTACCCCCCCTCCACTGTCCTCATCTATAGGTGTATGATTTTTGTCCAGTCCCTTCTCCCTCCCTACCTCTTTCCCCCTCAAGAATAGTCAGTCCACTCCCTTTCTTTTTTTAAAATATATTTTATTTTTTAAATATATTTTATTGATTTTTCACAGAGAGGAAGGGAGAGGGATAGAGAGTTAGAAACATCGATGAGAGAGAAACATCAATCAGCTGTCTCCTGCACACTCCCTACTGGGGATGTGCCCACAACCAAAGTACATGCCCTTGACGGGAATCGAACCTGGGACCACCCAGTCCGCAGGCCGATGCTCTATCCACTGAGCCAAACAGACCAGGGCAGTCCACTCCCTTTCTATGCCCCTGATTCTATTATATTCACCAGTTTATTCCGTTCATCAGATTATTTATTCACTTGATTTTCAGATTCTCTTGTTGATAGATGCGTATTTGTTGTTCATAATTTGTATCTTTACCTTTTTCTTCTTCTTCCTCTTCTTTTTTTTTTATTTTTTATTTTTATTTTTTTTTATTTTTCGCTAAAAGTATTACAAAGGGTATTACATAAGTGTCCTTTTTTCCCCCCCGCCCTTGACAAGCCCCTGCCCTCCCTTACCCCCCAGTGTCTTATGTCCATTAGTTATGGTTATATGGGTGCATACAAGTCCTTCGGTTGATCTCTTACTCCCCTCCCTCCTGTCCCCCAACCCTCCCTGGCCTTCCCACTGCAGTCCGACAATCAGTTTGAGGCAGCTCTGCCACTGTATTTATTATTGTTCAAAAGTTTGTAATGGTCTTAATTATCCATGAAAGAGTGAGATCATGTGGTATTTTTCCTTCATTGACTGGCTTGTTTCACTTAGCATAATGCTCTCCAGTTCCATCCATGCTGTTGCAAATGGTAAGAGTTCCTTCTTTTTAACAGCAGCATAGTATTCCATCGTGTAGATGTACCAAAGTTTTCTAATCCATTCATCTACTGATGGGCACTTAGGCTGTTTCCAGATCTTAGCTATGGTGAATTGTGCTGCTATGAACATCTGGGTACATATATCCTTTCTGATTGGTGTTTCTGGTTTCTTGGGATATATTCCTAGAAGTGGGATCACAGGGTCAAATGGGAGTTCCATTTCCAATTTTTTGAGGAACCTCCATACTGGCTTCCATAGTGGCTGCACCAGTCTGCATTCCCACCAGCAGTGCACAAGTGTTCCTTTTTCTCCACATCCTCTCCAGCACTTGTCGTTTGTTGATTTGTTGATGATGGCCATTCTGACAGGTGTGAGATGGTACCTCATTGTTGTTTTGATTTGCATCTCTCAGATGATTAGTGACTTTGAGCATGTTTTCATATGTCTCTTGGCTTTCTGAATGTCCTCTTTTGAAAGGTGTCTATTTAGATCCTTTGCCCATTTTTTGATTGGATTGTTTATCTTCTTTTTGTTAAGTTGTATGAGTTCCCTATAAATTTTGGAGATTAAGCCCTTATCAGATATGACGTTGGCAAATATGTTTTCCCAAGAGGTGGGTTTTCTTGTTGTTTTGTTGATGGTTTCTTTTGCTGTGCAGAAGCTTTTTATTTTGATGTAGTCCCATTTGTTCAGTTTCTCTTTAGTTTCAACTGCCCTAGGAGCTGTATCAGTGAAGAAATTGTTTTGGCATATGTCTGAGATTTTGTTGCCTTTGTATTCTTCTAGAATTTTTATGGTTTCCTGTCGTACATTTAAGTCCTTTATCCATTTTGAGTTTATTCTTGTGTATGGTGTAAGTTGGTGGTCTAGTTTCATTTTCTTGCATATATCTGTCCAATTTTCCCAACACCATTTATTGAAGAGACTATCTCGGCTCCATTGTATGTTCATGCCTCCTTTGTCAAAAATTAATTGAGCATATTGGTTCGGGCTAATTTCTGGACTCTCTATTCTATTCCACTGATCTATATGTCTGTTCTTGTGCCAGTACCAGGCAGTTTTGAGAACTGTGGCTTTGTAATACAGCTTGATATCTGGCATTGAGATCCCACCTACTTTGTTCTTTCTCAGGATTGTTGCAGTTATTCGGGGTCTTTTTTTATTCC
This sequence comes from Myotis yumanensis, assembly GCF_028538775.1. Taxonomy (NCBI): domain Eukaryota; kingdom Metazoa; phylum Chordata; class Mammalia; order Chiroptera; family Vespertilionidae; genus Myotis; species Myotis yumanensis. The sequence goes on along the minus strand of NW_027223753.1, from coordinate 85,375,691 downwards.
AGATGAATTTTTGGAGAGTTTGTTCTAGATCTTTGAAGAAGGCCATTGGTATTTTAATGGGAAGTGCGTTGAATTTATAGATTGCTTTGGGTAGTATGGACATTTTAATGATGTTGATTCTACCAATCCAAGAACATGGTATGTTCTTCCATCTGTTTATGTCTTCCTCTATCTCTTTTTTCAACGTCCTGTAGTTTTCTGAGTAGAGGTCTTTAACCTCTTTAGTTAAGTTTATTCCTAGGTATCTTAATTTTTTTGGTGCGATGGTAAATGGGATTGTTTTTCTAATCTCTCTTTCTGAAAGTTCACTATTGGTGTATAGAAATGCCTCAGATTTCTTGGGGTTAATTTTGTATCCTGCTACATTGCCAAATTCATGTATTAAGTCTAGTAGCTTTTTGATGGAGTCTCTAGGGTTTTGTATGTATAATATCATGTCATCTGCAAATAAGGACAGTTTTACTTCCTCTTTTCCAATTTGGATGCCTTTTATTTCTTCTTCTTGCCTAATTGCAATGGCTAATACTTCCAGTACTATGTTGAACAGGAGTGGTGAGAGTGGGCATCCATGTCTTGTTCCTGTTCTTAGGGGAAATGGTTTTAGTTTTTGCCCATTGAGTATGATGTTGGCTGTGGGCCTGTCATATATGGCTTTTATTATGTTGAGGTATGATCCTTCTATTAGATGTATTTTGTCAGATATAAGTATTGCTACCCAGCTTTCTTTTCCTTTCCAGTTGCGTGAAAGATATTTTTCCATCCCTTCACTTTCAGTCTGTGTGAGTCCCTTCTAATGAGGTGGGTCTCTTGTAGACAGCAGATGTATGGGTCATGTTTTTTTATCCATTCAGCCACTCGATGTCTTTTGGTTGGAGCATTTAGTCCATTTACATTTAAAGTTATTATTGAAAGGTACTTGTTTGTAGCCATTTCTTTTTTTGTGTGTGTGTGGCTGTTTTCTTTCTGAGCTTGATATTTCTTCTTTTTACACCAGTCCCTTTAGCATTTCTTGCATGGCTGGCTTGGTGGTGATAAACTCCCTTAGCCCTTTTTTGTCTGTGAAGCTTCTTATTTCCCCTTCAATTTTGAATGATAGCCTTGCTGGATAGAGTATTCTTGGATTCAGTCCTTTGCTTTGCATCACTTTGTAGATTTCCGTCCATTCTTTTCTGGCCTGATGTGTTTCTGTTGAGAAATCATTTGATAATCTAATGGGAGATCCCTTGTATGTTACTTTCCGTCTCTCTCTTGCAGCCTGTAAGATTCTCTCTTTATCCTGAACATTTGCCATGGTAATTATGATGTGTCTTGGTGTGGGTCTTTTCGGGTTCACCTTGTTTGGGACTCTCTGGGCTTGTGTGACTTTTTTCTTCCCCACCTCAGGGAAGTTTTCTGATATTATTTCTTCGAATAGGTTTTCTAACCCATGTTCATCTTTCTGTTGTTCTGGCACCCCTATTATTCGTATGTTGTTTCGTTTCATGTTGTCCCAAAGTTCCCTTAGGCTCTCCTCCTGTCTTTTAATTTTTTTCTCCATTTGCAGTACAGTTTGAGTGTGTTTTGCTTCCTTGTCTTCTAATTCACTAATTCGGTCCTCCGCTTCTCCCAGTCTACTGTTGATACTTTCAATGGTGTTTTTTATTGCAGCTATGTCGCTCTTCATTTCTTCTTGGGACTTACTTAAGTTGTTGATTTTTTCATCTGTTTCTTCTAGCTTCTTGCATAAGTAGTTGAGTTTTTCATCTGTTTCTTCTTGCTTCTTGAACATCCGGTGCATGTACTCTAGGAACCTTATTCTGAATTCTTTTTCCGTCATGTTGCATATCTCTGTCTCACTTAGCTGCTTTTCTGGCGAGTCCTCCTTTTCTTTCCTTTGGGGGTTTCTTTGTCTACCCATGTTTGATCTCACTGACATGACTAGTTGTTGAGTCGTTCAGTGGCTGGACCCTGGGTGGCAGTGGCTGCTCCCTGGGTGGCAGTGGCTCCTCGGGCTGTGGTTGCTCCTTGGGCGGTTGTGGTAGCAGCGGCTCCTCTGTTGATAGCAGAGCCTCTGGTGGGTGCTGTTCACAGTTGTGGTGGCTCTTCTGGCTGGTGGAGGGAGGCTTCACACACAGCAACTGTTCCCCAGGCAGAGCGTGTGGTGATCAGGAGGCCGCTGTTGCTTGAATCTGCTTTCCGTGGAGGGGTGCAGGTCTCCTCTGGGCTCTTGCAGTCGCACTGCTTGCGAGTCGTTGCCTCCGGGTTAGTAGCCGCCGGGTTAGTAGCCGCCGGGTTAGTAGCCGATCTCTGGATGCCGGTAACAGCTACCCAAGATGGCGCGGTCTCGCCGCTGCGCTGGCGCCCAGGGGGAGGTTTCAGCCTCAATCTCTAACCATCCACATTTTTTAGGAGTTCTCTGTCTTTCCTGGCTGCAGACTGTCTCTCAGCTGAACCTCCCCAGCTTGATCGGGCTGATTGTTACCCGTTTCAGCTGCTCGCCCCTATCTGCTCCGGGACAAATCACCAACACGTCCGTCTAAGCCTCCGCCATTTTTTCTCCCTCTCTTCTTCCTCTTCTTAAAGGATACCTTTCAGCATTTCCTGTAATACTGGTTTGGTGGTGATGAACTCCTTTAGCTTTTTCTTATCTGTGAAGCTCTTTATCTGGCCTTCACTTCTGAATGATAGCTTTGCTGGGTAAAGTAATGTTGGTTGTAGGTTCTTGGCATTCATCACTTTGAATATTTCTTGCCACTCCCTTCTGGCCTGCAAAGTTACTGTTGATAAATCAGCTGACATTCGTATGGGTACTACCTTGTAGGTAACTGACTGTTTTTCTCTTGCTGCTTTTAAGATTCTCTCTTTGTCTTTTGCTCTTGGCACTTTAATTATGATGTGTCTTGGTGTGGTCCTCTTTGGATTCCTTTTGTTTGGGGTTCTCTGCGCTTCCTGGACTTGCAAGTCTATTTCTTTCACTAGGTAGGGGAAGTTTTCTGTTATTATTTCTTCAAGTAGGTTTTCAATATCTTGCTGTCTCTCTTCTTCTGGCACCCCCATAATTCGGATGTTGATATGCTTGAAGTTGTCCCAGAGGCTCCTTACACTATCTTCATATTTTTGGATTCTTTTTTCTTTTTGTTTTTCCGGTTGGGTGTTTTTTGCTTCTTCGTATTTCAAATCTTTGACTTGATTCTTGCGATCCTCCAGTCTGCTGTTGGAACTCCGTATAATATTCTTTATTTCAGTCAGTGTATGCTTAATTTCTAGTTGGTCCTTTTTCATAACCTCGAGGGTCTCACTAGATTTCTTGAGGGTCTCACTAAATTTATTGGCGGTTTCTAGAAAATTCTTGAAAAACCTAAAAAGTGTGGTTTTGAACTCTATATCCAGTAGTTTGCTTTCCTCCATTTCTGTCATTTCTGACCTGTTTATTTGTCTCCACATTTTTTATGCTTCCCTGTGTTGACAGAGTGGCTTTCTGTGCTAGGTATCCTCTAGGGCCCAGTGGCTCAGCCTCCCCAATTACCTGAGGTGGACACTCTTGGTGCACCCCTTTATGGGCTTTGTGCACAGTCTTGTTGTAGTTAAGTCTTGATTGTTGTAGGTATCACTGGGAGGAATTGACCTCCAGGCCAATTGGCTGTGAGAATCAGCTGTGTCTGCAATGGGAGAACTTCTGTGCTGGAGACACCCTTCTGGGGCAAGACTTGCTTCAGTGGGGCTTTGGTGCTCACTGAGTCTGCCCCCTTAGTGTGTCCCTTTTGGATCTGAGGAGTTGTAATCTGGATGGTCCCACTCTGACCACTAGGTACACTGGCTCTTGGATCTCTAAGGAGGTGCTAATTTATCCTCTTCCTGAGGCTACCCAGCAGAAGCTATGGAGAGATCTGCAGATTCCTCTTCTTTGTTTGGGTTTTGGAGGTGCCCAGATGAGCCCCAGCTGTGAAGCAATGCAAGCTGCTGTGGAGCCTTGGACCTTCTCTTGGAAGTTCTGGGTCTGTCTGGCCCAGCTGCAGTTTGTTAGGTAATTTTCAGATTGCAAAGGGCCAGGCCATTCATATGCAATATCCTCAGTGCACAGCTTGGGTGGGACGGGGTCTCAGGGAATCAACAGGACGGAGCAAACAGCTATGGCTGACCCTCAGTCCTACCCTAAGAGGCCCTGCTTCTCAGTGTCCCGGTAATTGCTGCAAACACCTCTGAGAGAAAGCCGCACTCGAGTTCTGACCAATGCCAGACAGTCCAGTTTCTTCCCGTATGAGTCTGGGTCCCCAGAGACTCACCTGGAACTGGAGTTCAGAGCAGTCAAGAGCTTGTGTCTCCCTCCCGACTGAAAAAGACAACCGCGTCCTCAGTTGCCAGCCCTTTCCACATGCGCCTCCGTACTTCTGCACTTTACTTCCGCACCTCCTCTGAGTCTCAGTGTGCTTTTCTCTTTCCTTCTAGTTGTAGAATTTCCACTCAGCCAGCCTTCCTGTGGTTCTGGATGATGTCTGTTTTATCTTTTAGTTGTATTTTTGAAGTAGTTGTGCGAGGCAGCAATTTATGGTGTTTACCTATGCCGCCATCTTGGTTTCTCTCCCAACTGCCAGTTTAAACTGGCAGTCAGACATCCCCTGCAGGGTCCCGGATTGAGAGAGTGCAGGCTGGGTGAGGGGACACTCCCACTCCGTGCATGAATTTTGTGCACTGGGCCTCTAATAATCCATAAAAGGAGAAAATTATTACATATGATCTTTAAACACCCATTCAGATCTAAATTGTGATTTTAAATTACAATGGAAGACTAAGGACTAAAGAAATAGGCCTAAATTTGGATAAGAAAAGTTCAAGTCAGAAACAAGACTTAGGGGCTTTTGGTAGGAATGCTATCTCAGGTGCAGGAACAGGTACCTGGGACCTGAAAGCAGCCTGAGCACCTGGGAAGCTCTGGGAGGCTGGGTGGGCTTGCCCTTAAATGCCTCCCAGAGACGGGAAAAGTGATGGCACAGAGCCAGGTTAGCTGCTCCCTCACTTACCTCTGCCAGCATGTACATGGAGAGAAGTGTGATGCCGAGGTTGTACAAGGTGAGGATGTTCCTCAGGGAGAGAGCAGGTCTGTTCTTCATGTATTTGTTACCCAGCCATATTGAAAGCAGATACATGACAGTAAGAGAGAATGTAGGGAGGTAAGAGTCCAACATGAACCATCCTCTGACTCGAGAATCTGAAAAGAAACAGACAGTGAGAATCCTGCAGAGTAACACTGCTCAGTTATAAGGTACTAGTGTCCTGGTGCATGGATTTATGCACATTGAAAGGAAATTAATTAGAAGAAGTATTTTAATATCCTATTCACAGAGTTGCTAATGAAAAGAAAATAGGATTCTACCGAGTCTCCTATCTACCTACTCCAGGACTTCTGTGAGGATCAAATGAGGGGCATGGGAAAATGCTTCACAGACATTTGGTTAAACTGTAAAATGTTTGTACCTGGCTATAAAGCAAGATGGGTTCATGGACTGAAGAAATTTCAAGGATGTTAGTCGCTAGGAAGAGGAAGCTGAGCGTTGCTATGTGACATCATTACCTGGTGCCCACAGTGACTGTTTCTGGGCTGGGCTGTGGGCTGCATTTTGTGCCATGGGGTCTTGGCAGTATTGGCTGCGATTTGGTGGGGTGTCGCTCCAAGGTGGTGGTGGGGCCTGTGTCCCATTTGAGGAAAGCCTAGTATTGGTTTGTTGGTGCTAGGTCGGTGGTGCTTATTTTTAAACTAGAGGCCCGGTGCATGAATTTGTGCACAGGTGGGGGCTGGCCAGCCTGCTCCAATCGGGGCCAACAGGCCAGGCCCGCTGGGGGAGGGGCTGTGGGCAGTTGGCCGGCTAGCTCCGCCCCCTGGTTGAACTCCCAGTCGAGGGGGCAATTTGCATATTAGCCTTTTATTATATAGGATGGCCAGTGCACATCATGGCAGCTCCTGCGTTGAGCGTCTGTCCCCTGGTGGTCAGTGTGCATCATGGCCACTGGTCAGATGGATAGACACTTAGCCTTTTATATATATACTAGAAGCCCGGTGCACAAAATTTGTGCACTGGGGGATGGGGTTCCCTCAGCCAAGCCTGCCCCTCAGTCCGGGAGCCCTCAGTGGATGTCCTGGCAGCAGAGGCTCGGTGCAGGCGTCCGTGTGTGTGTGTGTGTGTGTGTGTGTGTGTGTGTGTCTGCTGGGGCCAGCCCCCAGCCCCGCCACATAGGCTCCGAGCAGTTGCCGTGTGTGTGTGTGTGTGTGTGTGTGTGTGTCCACTGGTGGTCTGCTCCCAGCCACAAAGGAGGCCCAGAGTAGGCGCTGGGTGTGTGTGTGTGTGTGTGTGTGTGTCTGCTGGGGGCCTGCCCCCAGCCACACCCTGGAGGCTTGGAGCAGGCACCCCTCTCTGTTGATCTCTCAGGCTCCTGGCCTCCACTGCATGTTGTACTCTCCCTTGAGCTGTGGCCAGGATGGGGCGCCCTTTCCTGCTGTGGGATCGCCAGAGCGACCCAGGGACAGGCGCACAGGGGGGCTGGCTGCAGGCCACCCTATCCTGCTGTGGGATCGCATGAGGCAGGCAGGTGCACACAGGGGCTGGCTGCAGGTCGCCCTTTCCTGCTCTGGGATTGCAGCGGCGACCCACTGGCAGGCGCATAGCGGGGCTGGCTGCAGGTTGCCCTTTCCTGCTCTGGGATCACAGCGGTGACCCACCGGCAGGCGCACACGGGGGCTGGCTGAAGGCTCCCCTTTCCTGCTGTGGGATCGCATCAGTGATCCCATGGGCAGGCAGGCGCACACGGGAGCTGGCTGCAGGTCGCCCTTTCCTGCTCTGGGATCACAGCGGTGACCCACTGGCAGGCGCACACGGGGGCTGGCTGAAGGCTCCCCTTTCCTGCTGTGGGATCACATCGGTGATCCCATGGGCAGGCAGGCGCACACGGGGGCTGGCTGCAGGCCCCCCTTTCCTGCTGTGGGATCCCAGTGGCGACCCACCGGCAGGCGCACAGGGGAGCTGGCTAGAGGCCGCCCTTTCCTGCTCCATGATCTCTGGGGCGATCCCATGGGCAGGCGCACACAGGCTGCCCTTTTCTGCTCTGTGATCACTGTGGTGACCCAGGGGCAGGCACGCATGGGGGCTGGCTAGAGGCCGCCCTTTCCTGCTCCGTGATCACCGCGGTGATTCCACGGGCAGGCGCACACAGGGGCTGGCTGCAGGCTCCCCTTTCCTGCTGTGGGATCTCCAGTTGCTTATCCCTGGCAGGAGGGCCGGTTGGGGGCGTGGCTGCTGGCTGATGGGCAGCAGTTGCCCCGCCAGTGCCGATCTCCCGAGGGAGAGCAGGTTGGGGGCCTGGCCAGTGGCGGATCGCTGGGGTCATGCCCGCCAGCCCTGGGTCGGGTTGCACAGGAGTCGCCCACTATCAGGGTCACAGATAGCAGGCCTGGATGGCAGCGGGGCAGGCAGAATGGCGCTGTCCCATCCTGACTGCAGTATGCAAATTAGCCGCCATCTTTGTTGGCGGTTAACTACCATCTTGGCTGGCAGTTAATTTGCATATCGCCCTGATTAGCCCATGGGAAGGGTAGCGGAGGTACGGCTAATTACTATGTTTCTCTTTTATTAGATAGGACTAGAGGCCTGGTGCATGAAATTTGTGCACTTGGGGGGATGTCCCTCAGCCCAGCCTGTACCCTCTCCAATCTGGGACCCCTTGGGGAATGTCCAACTGCCAGTTTAGGCCCAATCCCACAGGCAGTTGGACATCCCTCTCACAATCCAGGACTGCTGGCCCCTAACCACTCGCCTGCCTGCCTGTCTGATTGCCCCTAACCGCTTCTGTGCCAACCTGATCACCTCATATCCGCTCCCCAGCCAGCTTCATTGACACTGAACTGCTCCCCTGCCAGCCCAATAGCCCCCAACTGCCCTCCCCTGCAGGCCTGGTCGCTCCCAACTGCCCTTCCCTGCCGGCCATCTTGTGACAACGTGGGGGCAGCTATCTTGTGATGATATGGGGGTGGCCATCTTGTGATGTGAGGGTGTGAGGGTCAATTTGCATATTACCGCTTTATTATATAGGATATATTGGCACATACATTTTGGTAGTACATACCAAATACAACAGGGGACACTGTGACGCAGCATTAAGGAACTGAACGACAGGAAAATTAACAAATGTGAGAAGTAACAGTCCTTGAATGTCTACTTTGAAATAATTACTATGTTTATTTAACTCAGTAAATATGAAGTATGTTTTGCCACTTTATGGGTAAAAACACAGCTCAGAAAGCTTTAGTAACCTGCCAAAGGCCATACAATAGTCAGCAGCAGAGTCAGAATTTGAATTCACGCCTGATGCCCAGCCTGCCATACCTTGCTGCTGCCTCCTAGGGAGAAGTCTGGAGGAGACGGAAGAGAAAGTTTATTGACACTGTGTCCTATTTCCTAAAACCCACGCTGGCCAGAACTTGCCCTGGATCACTGTGCAGCAACCAAGAGTGGGTTTAAGTTCATCTGATCCAAAGAGATCAATGAGATTTCAGAATGACAAGCATGAGAGCTGAGCTAATGAAGGCAAAGCCTTGGAGCTGATGATTCAGAACTGAGAACAGAAAATAAAGCAAGCACCCAAAACTTGACCAGGGACTAGGAGTACAAACAGCTAGGAGGCAAGAACCTAGGTATATCAAGTCTCCCTTACTCTGGAGAGTTACAATTTAAAAACCAAAATAAAACATACATAATAGCCCTGGCCAGTGCGGCCGAGTTGCTTGGAGCATCTTCCCGTACACCAAAATGTTTCAGGTTTGATTCCAGGTCAGGGCTTGTAGGGGAGGCAACTGATTGATGTTTCAGTCTCACATCAAGGTTTTTCTCTCTCTCTCTCTCCCTCTCCCTTCTTCTTTCTCTACAATACATAAAAACATATCCTCTGGTGAGGATTAAAAAAAAAATAAAGCACATATAATAGAGCTATACTATAATGAGTAACACCTGAAAATAATTATGGACATAAAATGATTTTTGTTCTTTATATTGTTCTTTTTTTGTTGTTTAAATAAAGAAAATTATTTAGCCCAGGATTATAAAAATGGCCTGCTGTAAAGAGTTGTAAGGAGCTGGTTTCTCCAGAGATAATGCTCTTTTCTTGATCTCTGTGGTTCCCTCAGCCTCAGTCTCTCTTTCTGTTCTACCCACCCTGTCCACCAGCCCCTCTTTAAACCACCACCCTCCAGAGTGTCACTTCTAAGGAAAGTGTCTTTTCAAGCTCTGTTCCATTACTTATCCTGCAAACGTTCCCCTTTTGTGATAAGGATAAAAAGGTAAGAAAGGAGCATGCAGGTGACTAACAGGCATTACCTTTCACAGACTAGCTCGTAATTATTGGTCATAAAAGGCTGTGCTATGTGCCACTTTCTAATTTGTATCTCCACATCTAAGGCCCTGACTTCTGAAGGAAGCCACTTCCTACTGCTCTTTCATAACACAGCTCCTCATCAGCATTAAATAATCACCACTTCATAATTCATGTTAGCATGGCTATCAAACTATTATAACTAACATGTACTGAGCACTAATTCTGTAGCAGACACTGTTCTAAAAGCCTTTTACATGCATTAACTTAACTCTCAATCCATCTTATTATATAGGTGATAATATCTGTAATAGCTTTACTGAGATATAATTCTGACACAGAATCCTATAAATATTTAATATGTACAATGTGCTGAGTTTGGACACTGGTGATGCCATCATCATAATCAGGAAAACAGACACAAGGTGATATTGTTACCTCCTGTTTATACCTGAGAAAAATTGAGCTACAGAGGGTAAAAAATTAAATAACTTGCACTAAACTGCTACCCTTCCTCCTACTATGGTTGAATTGTAGTCCCTAAAAAGATATACTCAAGTCCTAACTCCTCATATCTGTCATTGTGAGCTTATTTGGAAATTAGGTCTTTACAGATGTAATCAAGTTAAGATGAGGCCACAGTGGACTAGGGTGGGCCCTGACCAGGTGACTGGTGTCTTTAAAAGAGGAGGTTTGGATTCAGGGGCACTCTGAAGATGAAATAGAAATTGGAGCGATGCAGCTATAAGCCATGGAAGGCCAAGTATTGCTGGCAACCCCCAGAAGTTAGGAGAGAGGTGGAACAGATTCTTCCCTAGAACCTCGGAGGGAACACAGCCATGCCAGCATCTTGATTTGAAACCTGTAGCATCCAGAACTGTGAGAGAATAAACTGCTGTGTGGTAACCATGCAGTCTGTGGTACTTTGTTACTGCAGCCATAGAAAACTAATACCCATGGTTTACTTGATGGCTCTCCAATGGTTTCAGATGTGCTTTTACCTTCTCAACTACAGTATATGCTCCACAAGACAAAGGCTAGATCTTATATTTCAATAGTCTCATTTATAACTTACATCCATGTAGTGCTGAGTTGAGAGGAAATATCCTATATAATAAAAGGCTAATATGCAAATTGACCATCAGACCCTCACACAAAGATGGCTGCCCCATGTGGTCAAAGATGGCCGCCCCATGTGGTCACAAGATGGCCGGCAGGGGAAGGCAGTTGTGGGCGATCGGGCCTGCAGGGGAGGGCAGTTGGGGGGAACCAGGCCTGCAGGGAGGGCAGTTGGGGGGACCAGACCTGTAGAGGAGGGCAGTTGGGAGCGATTGGGCCAGCAGGGGAGCAGTTAGGCATTAATCAGGCTGGCAGGGGAGTGGTTAGGGGGTGATCAGGCTGGCAGGGGAGTGATTAGGGAGTGATCAGGCTGGCAGGGGAGTGGTTAGGGAGTGATCAGGCTGGCAGGCAGAAGTGGTTAGGGACAATCAGGCAGGCAGGTAGGCGAGCGGTTGGTAGCCAGTAGTCCCGGATTGTGAAAGGGATCCCAGATTGGAGAGGATGCAAGCTGGGCTGAGAGACACCAGCCCCCCCTACCCCCCCAGTGCACGAATTTCATGCGCTGGGCCTCTAGTACTAATATATAATTAAATGTATACTAATTGGCATACTGAGTCAAGCACATATTGCAAACCTAATACAACACCTGAAGTTTTTGTTTCCTTATGTCATAGTCCTAGAAATATTTGTCAAAATTGTGACAGAAGATCATAACTGATCTAACTAAAATATGGGAGCAAATACCTGTTGGAATATTAGTATCTTCAGGACTTGAGAAGTGTCAGCTCTTCATCTGTGTCAGGTATTTGCCCAACATCCTCTGATGGTACTGATATGGTGTAGGTAAACTGAGAGAAGACCTGGGGATACTTCGAAGCTTACCAGGTGGCTGCCAGCCAACTTAAATTTGTGCCACCTTTAGGAAGGGGACAGGGATTCATGATGGTCTAGATGTCATTGCGGGGGTCAACTGATCCAGTTGTCAAATGCCAATCTTACAGTCTCTTTGCTACAAAGGAAACTTCCATAAAAATGACCACAGCTGAGTAAATAACTGTAATACTATCCTTAACTGATCCCACAGTCATATAATTCCAGATCACCATGATCTTACCAATGGCAAAGTTCAGTGTGAAGTTGGCTCAGAGAGACTGTTATTTAACTCTCCAGTGGGAGTGTCAACTACTAGTAGAAAGCCACTGTCACCAAGAAGCCTGCATGTGTAAGTTAGGCATCATGCCCTCTACACTATGCACTACAGCTGTAAGCAGAGACATATTAACTGAGTAGGTTGCAGGCACGGTGTCCCTCCCTGCCTGTCCCACGGGGTCATCACAAGGATGAAAAGGAAAAAGCAAAACAGAACCAAAGACTATGGGAAAGTATTTTTTAATGTTCTATACAATCACAGGGTATCATTTCATTAAAACTATATAGTCATTCACTTAGAATAGAAACTGGAGAGTGGTCTAAATAATCTCTAAGTGATTCTGTTTAAAGATTTTGAGAAACAGAAAATCTCTTTATCCCCTCTCCCCTCACCAATAGTGCTGAGGAAATAATTTGCAGATTTTTTTCACAGCTTTGTGATACAGCAAGGCTCAAGTGAAACAAAACATGTTGTTTAAAATTTGTTCATTTATTTGCAAAATAGATAGTGCCTACTGTGTTCTTGGAGCTGTAATAAGCACTGGAGAGAACAGTCATAGTTCCTGTCCTCATGGGAGAAAGAGCTATTAATAACAATGAGGTTGTTTATGAAGGAAATAAACAGAGACTGAAATAGAGTATAATAAGAGGCCTACTTTAGAGGGGCAAATTCCCTGACATCTTTGTTAGAGGAAAAGGTACCATTTAAGCTGGTAACCCAAAGTATGAGAAGGAGCTCACTATATTAGAGGATGAATGAGGAGGAATTCTAGGCTCAAGGAACAGCATATGAAAGAATTTTATATATTTGAGAAAGTAAAAGACTTCAGAGGTCAAAGTGAGTGGGGAAGTAGCACTGAGTGTTGGAGAGAGCTGGGGATAGATATACAAGGGTGTGCAGTCCATATAAGAAAGCTGGCTTTTACCTGAAAGGGCCCTGAGTGTTAAGCTAGAGCACCACATACTAGGACTTAGGCTTTTAAAGTATTATTCCAGCTGATACTTAATAAGTGATTGGAAGGGGGAGACTAGTTAGGATAACTTACAACCACTCAGTGCTGAGCTGAGAGGAAAGAGTCACTAAGTATACATCGACTGGCACGTTGCAGTAGTCATAGAGACTGGTGACAGAGGAATGACTGAGCGTTTAGAAGCTCAACCTAAGGAGCCTGGGCAGAGAACACTCAGAGAGCAAGGGCAGAAAGACTATATATGACTGCATGTGAGGAAGATAGAAGGTGAATGGACAGTACAGCCAGGAAAGAAGCAGCATACATTGAGAAGGAAAGCTACTACCTACTTTGGTAGCCAGAGAGACACCAAAGGAAAACATTGCACGCACTCTAGTTCTGCTTCCTGCTCCCAAAACTTTAATCCCAGGAGAAATGGGGCCTTTGGATGTTCTGGGAGAAGGATGTCAAAGGTGAGAGAGGTTAAGTCTCTAAATGCTGGAGTCCAACCCCAGCAGGTCCAGGGGTCCCCAAAGGTGTGGACGGAGTCGGCGAAGAAGGAATGACACGGAGACAGTGTTCAGTTGATCAGCAGCCTAGCCAGGATCTCTAGCCAGGATCTCCAGCCAAGTTCTGGTCAGGATCTCCAGCCAAGTTCTGGCTAGAATCTCCAGCCAGGTTCTGGTTCTCCAGCCAGGTTCAGTCACCAGGTTCTATCCAGGTTCTCCCACCATGTTCTGTGTCCATGTTCTCTGGCTAGGTTCTCCAGCCAGGTTCTATGTCCATGTTCTGTGTCTAGGTTCTTCAGCCAAGTTCTGTAGTCAGGTTCTGTCCAGGATCTTTTGCCATGTTCTCTCACTAGGTTCTGTCTCTAGGTTCTTCAGCCAGGTTCTCTCGCTAGGTTCTGTTTCTAGGTTCTGTGTAGGATCTCCGGCCAAGTCCTGTGTCTAGGTTCTGTCCAGGATCTTTTGCCATGTTCTCTGGCTAGGTTCTGGTTAGGATCTGATGATTATTGTCTTGTTACATCCGTATTTATACCAGCCGATTTTAATCCTGTCAATTTCTATTACAAAGGTTAGGGCGTTTCTTATCTCCATTCCAGGGAGTAAAGATTATGTAGCTTAACTACCCGCCTGGCACTTAATTAAGGGGTTGTATCCCCTCCCTAACCTCAGGGAAAAATTCCTACCTGGGGAAACAACCTTTCTCGGAGAGGTGACTTTGGTTAAAACACATAGCGCCAAGAAGGGGAGCAAACATATTAAGAACAGTATGCCATATACGCCAGGTCCCTTGAAACAGCAAGGATGGACCGGCTCCCGGCAAATTCCCCCTTTTTTATTTTTTAAATGATAGCGCATGTAAATCAGCGGCACCTCTCGGATTGGATTGTTTAAGACTCAGAAGACTGACAAGCAATAATAGCGAGCATAGCTATAAACATTGTGGATGGAGTGCACAAGGAGTCTTGTTTCTGTAGAAGGTTGCTAGTTTCTTCTGTCAAGGGATTTCAGCTGTCCTCAAGTCGGTGGTTTGGTTGTCTTTGTTGATCTGGCTAGCGGGCAGCATCATTGGCGATGGGCTTCCCGAAGCGTCAGCAAGTTGAAGGGCTGCGTCAAAGGGTCCATCAGGGCCGTGCTTGATGGTGGTGTCGGACGATATGGATGATACCGGGGAGGAGGATGAGGCGGAGATGGAGGGTGGTGTGACATAAGGTCAGATTAGACAGTCTGGAATCCACACAGATGAGTCTGCATCCTATGGAAATATACAAGCATCTCCTCTCCCCCAGGTTAAAAGTACATCAGGTCCCTTCCAGGCTCCTGTAAGTAAGTCTTTCCATTTGATGAAATAAGTGAGTTTCTGCTAAATGAAAGTTTCTTTTGCTGATTTACTCAGAGTCCTCGGACTTGGCTGAGAGAGTAGCTTCCACTTCTTGCTTTTCTACCATCTGTTGGGCCTCAGTTGTTAACTTCTTCAGTTGACCCCATGTTGGCAACTCAGTCCCTTGCATAGCCTTTCTTTTCTTCTTTTTTCCGTTTTTCTGTCATTGGGGCAACTCTAAGTCTTTGGAACGATGAGACAAGGAGCTTCTCTGGGTCCATTGTGGTGACGCACGTAATGCATTTACTCAATCCAAGGCAGGCATTAAAAAGAAAAAACCCCAAGTGCTCTCTTGTATCCATTTTAAGAGTAGGATTGGTGCTTTCTGCTATTACTGGAGTCCTGATCTATCAGCCCAGGGAGAGCTTTCCAATCCTGCACTTTTCTGGGGTGGAAAGGCTGCAGTGGGGTTAAGGATAAGGCTCCTTGGGCCTACCTTTTCCCATGCCTCTACATTTACCTTTCTGGCACCTTTCCTTCCTCAGAAAAGCATGGACACACTTCTTGTATAAAACATTCCATCTGACTGGGAGTAACCTTAACTCCTCTGCTAGCAAGCATATGTGTTAAAAGATCAATACAGAGTCTTTTTTTCTTTAGACTCAGTATGGCACATCTTCTTAATCTAAAGATCAATACAGAGTCTTCTTTCTTTGGACTCAGTATGGCACATCTTCTCAATCTAAGTTCTGTACTATCCACCTTCTTACCCTACTTATCCTCTATAGGGGGGTCTGTAGCACCCTGGTGGAGTCCTATCCGTCTCGAGTGTGGGGGTTCTCAATGGGGGGGGCTTACCTAGGGGAATCCTGTTCCAGGGGTTCCCAAAGGTGTGGACGGAGTCGGCGAAGACTATCCACCCTCTTTCTACGGTGGAGTCCTTATCCGTCCCGAGTGCAGGGGGGCTTACCTAGGGGTCCCTGTTCGGGCGCCATATGTTGGGGTCCAACCCCAGCGGGTCCAGGGGTCCCCAAAGGTGTGGACGGAGTTGGCGAAGAAGGAATGACACGGAGGCAGCATTCAGTTGATCAGCAGCCTAGCCAGGTTCTCTAGCCAGGATCTCCAGCCAAGTTCTCCAGGTTCTCCAGCCAGGTTCTATCCAGGTTCTTCTGCCATGTTCTGTCTAGGTTCTGCAGTGAAGTTCTGTAGCCAGGTTCTGTCCAGGATCTTTTGCCATGTTCTCTGGCTAGGTTCTGGTTAGGATCTGATGAGGATCTGATGAGGTTCTGATGAGGTTCTGATGAGGATCTGATGAGGATCTGATGTTTATTGTCTTGTTACATCCATATTTATACCAGCCGATTTTAATCCTGTCAATTTCTATTACAAAGGTTAGGGCATTTCTTATCTCCATTCCAGGGAGTAAAGATTATGTAGCTTAACTACCCGCCTGGCACTTAATTAAGGGGTTGTATCCCCTCCCTAACCTCAGGGAAAAGATCCCCACCTGGGGAAACAACCTTTCTCAGAGAGGTGACCTTGGTTAAAACACATGGCGCTAAAGGGAGCAAACATATTAAGAACAGTATGCTATATATGCCAGGTCCCTTGAAACATATGCTGTGCAGATGTTTCTTTCCTGCAGCGACTGTGTCAAGCAGCAAGGATGGACCGGCTCCCAGCATCTAAACAATAGGTACCATACTATTTTCAAGACACTGGAACTGACATAATCCTCTTCTATAACAAAATACTGTGTTCCTTCCACATTAAGTTCTCGAGTAACTCACTCACCTCGAGGTCCAAACATATTGACCAAAAAAGCATTGATTTCATCATCAAAGGACTTTAGAAGCTCCTGAAAAGATAAAGAAAACAATGATTAAAGTGAGGTTTGTTTGTTTTTTTTGAACCTCAAAACAAACCACCATTAACAATGTGCAGTTAGGAGAATCTCCAAGGGTCCTGGGTTCAAGGACATTTGACTGCAAAGATTTCGGGAAACTGAACCAGCAAATGTAGCCTTATTTTCACATGCTTTGAAAGATGTAGAAGCAAGCAATTCCTCTTTCATTTCCTTAGGCAAGAATAATTCAGAAAAACAGGCATGGTACATTTAAACATTGTAGGGTTGTTGGCCTTAATTCCACTTCCCTCTACAATGCTTAGAGGTATAAGCGGTTCCATAAGTAACTTCTATTGCTGCAGTTAATGGAAGTTGTGTGCAAGCAACAGGGAAGTCTACACCTACACGATACAGTGTAATTTCTAAATGAAAATTCAGTTGCATTGTATTTCACATAGCTGATTCTAAAGCTTTAAAGGGCACTTCCTTTTCAAATAAGGAAATTAAGCATTACAGTGATTTTTTCTATTATCTTCACATTTTGTTTTCAAAACTTTTTCATACATTAACATCTATTTAATATTACAATAAACAGTGTCACTAGGGTACAAAGATTAATTATTGCCACTTTAACTGGATTCAGATTGGGACTGGAGAATTTCTGCTAAGAATCTTAAGGTTGATAAACCAGTTTCTGGCACTAGATTCAGCTCCTATTCATGCTGGTCTGCTATAATACTGCTCAAAATATCTGCTGAGGTGTCCTTTACTCCTCTCAAGCAAAGCGAACTAGAGAGAGAGTACTCCCCAACGTTCCTAGGAAAGGGATCTTTGATGAGGACTCTGGGCCCATGGGTTGGCCCCTGACTATATGTGAGTTGAGTGTGAAGGCCTTCAGTTCATAGAGAACATTCTCTATTATCAACAGCTGGACTGCAGTCAAGAGCATGTCATTCTCAAAGAAAATGTAAGTGCCAGAGAGAAAATTAATTTACTGGTATCTGAAGAGAAGGTCTACATGTTTAGTGACTGGCACATACATTTGGGTCTATTCCTTATCAGATCCTGAGAGAAATCTCAAGGAAACTTAGGTTGTTGGAAATTTAGGAAGGAGGATGAGGATTAGAGACTAACATTCATTAGTACCTACGACTGCTGGCCAGTGTATTAGGAACTTCATTATTCCCTGATATCGATATAAAGAGTATGTGGGATAAACAAAGCTTGAAGTTTTTTTTGTGTTTTTTTTTTCTTTTGTGTGTGTGTGTGTGTGTTGTTGTTGTTGTTAATCGTTATCCGAGGACACTTTTCCATTGATTTTTAGGGAGAATGGAAGGAAAGGTTGGAGGTGGAGAGAAAAACATCAATGTGAGAGAAACATATCAATTGGTTGCCTCCTGCATGAACCCTGGGGAGGAGCCTGCAGCTAAGGTACGTGCCCTTGACCAGAATTGAACCCAGGACCCCTTTGGTCCACAAGCCGACACTATCCACTGAGCCAAACTGGCTAGGACAAAGCTTGAAGTTTTTAAAGTGTTTTTATCTTTGGCTTCTATGAAGGGCATCTCAGGAGACCTCTAGGCTTGAAGATCAGTTACCTAACATCTAGTGTGACAGAGTGACTTTTGTTGCCCTTAGAATAGGGCAGCTCTGTCTAGAGGACTAATTCTTGAGCAAAACCTTACTGACGTACCCACCTTCATAACAAATACCAATGAAATCTCTCTTTCATTGCCACACCTACCCACAAATATTTAACATTTTCAGTTTGTTTGCTAAGGTTCAAAATCCATTTTCCAACAATCTGTAAATCTAAGAACACTCTAATTAAAGGTCACAAAGATTTTATTCTTTCTATAACCTTGCAAAAACGTAGTCACAGCAGAAGAGCGGAAACAAAAGTAAATAACGGAAGCCACGAAGAGAGAGCAGAGTGAAGAAAACTAATGAGAAGGGGCATTCCATTCTTTCAGTCGTTAATTCACTGACTCACTGACCAGTTATTCAAACATCACTGTGCTGCCAGCACCATGTTAGATGCTGAAATACAAAGTCAGATGAGATGGGTCCTTATCTTCACACAGGATAATAGAGAAGTAAATCTACAATTACCTTGTGTCTTAAGTATGAGAAAGGTTTAAAGGGATGTGCTGTAAGAACCCAGAGGAAGGAAATACCATTCAGCCATAGAAAAGAAGGAAATCTTGTCATTTTGACAACATGAATAGACCTTGAGGGCATTATGCTAAGTGAAAAAATAAGTCAGAGAAAGACAAATACTGTATGGTCTTACTTACATATGAAAAAAAAAAAACCTCAGAGAACAGGCTGGTGGTTGCCAGAGGTGGGGCTATGGTGGGGGTCATAATGGGTGGAGGTGGCCTTACGGTACACATGTCCAGTTATAAAATAAATAAATCATGAAGATGTACAGTAGAGTGACTAAGGTAATACCCTGTGGTATATCTGCAAGTTGCTAAGAGTAGATCTTCAAAGTTCTCATCACAAGAAACAATATTTGTAACTATGTATATAACTAGACTTATTGTGGTGGTCATTTCGCAATATATAAAAATATGAAATCATTATGTTGTACACATAACACAAAAAAGAGAACATAGCGGCAGGACATTTAATTCAGATCTCTTAAAGGGAGAAGCCTTCCAGGAAAATCGCTGCTGCCACCGCTGCGTAAAGAGCCCAGCATCATCCAGATGGAGAGGAAACAGAGCAGCTGAGGGCGAAGGGTCAGCACATGCGAACACATGGAGACACGACTGGGGAAACGTCTATGGCCAGGTCTCTAGGGACCCGTATGACAGAAACAAAGCCAATGCTGAAAACATTACTTCTTCAGCCAATGCTGAAACCTGAAAACATTACTTCTTTATTTCTGGGTTACTTAATACAGTTAGTAAGAATGTAATATAAAAAGATAATGGTGAGATGAGATCAGATCAAAATTTACCCTGGCTTGGTAAAACGTAAGCATGAGTATGGAGTTTGGGTAGTGTTAGTAGCTACGGATGAATGCTTAGCAAAGATGATGAGAAGAGCTTGGGTGGTGCATTAGTAGCTATACACTGGATTCTACATTTGTAAATGCGAAAGCATGCAGGGCAAGCTCTCAAGATTAACACCATAACCTAGGAGCTAAGCAAAACCAACGAACCACCTGCAGCACTTCCTTCAACCAGCATCTTTAACAGTTGTTGTGTACATAGTACTTTGCTAGACATATGACGAAGAAAAAAAAAACAGAGTGGTTGATTCAAAAGCTTATAGACAAATTGGGGAAGTGATAAATACAAACAAAGGTAAATAGAAAACAGTCGAGAAGAAAGAGACACACAGAACTGCCACAATGATGGAAGATGCAGTAGGAGGGATGACTTACAATGGGTTTTGAAGATGGTCAGAATTTGGATAGATTAGAAGAGAGAGGAATAGTACTGCCCTTGGACTTTGGCAAGGGGTGGTCTCCTGAGCTCCATACTTTAGATGGCCTCACTCTGGTCATCCTTTGGCCATCCCCCTCCACAAAGCGAAACATCCTTTGAACCCAGGGAAATGCCTGCCTATGGCCACAGCTTCCCACCTCCAGACTATGTTCCAAGTACCCGGGTCACAGAATTCTCTGCCAAACAACAACTCTCTGAGCCCACTTCCAGAACAACTTTAGTGATTTCTCCTTGCCCACTTAGTGAAGTCCATGTCCTATGACTGTGGATTCAATGTGTGACTATGTGCAGCAATAGGTGAAGGAGAGAAAGATTGGAAGCCAGTTGGGCCTTAGTTGTGTATCCCTGATTGTCTACCACATTGGGTGATAATGTAAAATGGTACGACTACTTGGAAAATAGTTGAGCAGTTTTGTGAAAATAAACATTCCACTTCTGGGTGTTTACCCAAGAGAAAATAAAGCATCTACCCATGCAAAGACCTGTCCACAAATATTCATGGCAGTTTTCTTTGTAATATCTAAAAATGGAGACCTCCCAATTACCCATCAACAGGTGAATGGATAAAGATTGTGGTATAGTCATACAATGAAATACTACTCAGCAACAGACAGGAATGAACTATTGATGCACATGAATAGATCTCAAAATTTGATGCTGCATTAAAGAAGCTAGACAGAAAAAAAAGAATACATATGATGTTTCCATTTACATGAAATTCTAGAAAATACAAAGTTATCTATGTGACAGAAAGCAAATCCTGGTGGCTGGGGATCTCCAGGGGAGGGGAACAGAATATCCTTCAAAAGTGTTGGTGAGATAAGGATATTTTCACATATGCACAAGCCAGCAGAACTGCACCACAAAGTATGCTATAGATGTTCTTCATGCCCAAGGGAAATGATTCTACAGAAAAGAATCAAGAGCATCAGAAATGGCTCTATATCATTGAAGAGTCATAATTCAGAACAAGCTGGCCTCCAGCCACCTTATCACATCAGCCGTAACTGTGATCATCTCTTCCTCCATGCTCATCCTATTCAGTAGCGGTGATCCACAACATTTGGGTGATGTCCTATACCTGCTCCTTCTACCTGGCCATGTGACATGCAACTCCCAACACCGATAGATTGGATCTAAAGGTAATTCCTGCCTCAGAGAATACTCGGGAAACAGGACAGCCATGAAGGTTCTGGTTGGGACTTCCACCCAGCTCTAAATGGAGCGCAACATAAAGCAGAGGCATCTAATCCGAGGCCATTTCCTGGTCTGTTCTTGAAGGTACAAACTCTGTAATCACTGTGGGGACGGTCTCATCCTGAACATCTTGGTAACCCACGATTTTCTTTAGCAAAGGCAGTCTCTCAATCAGAATCCTTAGCATTGTGATTAAATAAATCCCACCATGCTTTCTCTGATCTTTAAATGACAGGACTCCAGATTCAGTTTTTTCCCCTTTCCTCCTTCCCTTCCTCTCTTCTGTTACTTTCCTTGTTTCCTTTCTTACCTCCTTCCACTCCTTTCTTTCCTCCCTTTTCTTCCTTCATTCCACCTTTCCCTTCCTCTTTTTACTTCCTTTACTTCCTTCCTTTCCTCCCTCCTTCACTCACTCCTCCTTCTTGGCATTCCTTCTTTTATTTATGTTTTAAGTATTTTGTGGTTTTTAGTATTTATCTACCATGGGCATTTAAAAATCCAGTGATTGGATATCTTGTCCTATTTTGTTGATGTCGTTTTATAGACTATTTAAAAAATATTTTTCAATCAGAATAGTTACTTCCCACCACCAAACTCCCCTTTTCACTACTTTTTAAAATGAGCAAAAGCCATTAAGATGACAAAACTGAGTTAAGTTTGGAAGAAGTCATAGTATCAAAATCCTTAACATTCTTTTTTAGAAATATATTTCAGAGAAAACGAAATCTGAAGTGCTCAATGACAGCAGGTCAGGAAGTGGGATCTGACCAGCTCTGGAATATATCATATTTCAGACTCACAAGACACAGCTCTGAAAGTCTCCCAGGAACTTCAGGGTGAAGACTGAGAGACAAGAACATGGAATCTCCCCTTGGGGCAAGGGACACAGACTAGAGTGCCATCCCACAGTGAGTCTCCATGCTATTCCCAGGGCTCAGGATGGATGTCCACTATTGAAAGCTCTTTGGTAGACTCCTGAGGGACTGTTCCCAGCCAGTCTCTCATGAATTTGAAATGTGTTCACA
The DNA here is from genome assembly GCF_028538775.1 of Myotis yumanensis. Taxonomy (NCBI): domain Eukaryota; kingdom Metazoa; phylum Chordata; class Mammalia; order Chiroptera; family Vespertilionidae; genus Myotis; species Myotis yumanensis. The sequence continues at coordinate 85,353,847 of NW_027223753.1, read as the reverse complement.
ACTGTGAATGCAACTAGGTTTACAGAATGACTAAATGTGAACATAAAAAATTCTTTGCTTTCTTGCAGCTGACTTTACACAATGTATTCATTCATATTTAACAGATACCCCTAAACTGCCTTTGTGAGGTCTACCCACTCAACATCTCGACCTCTCACTACTGTACTCTAGAGGGAGCAAGAGACTAAGTTAGACAGAGGGTAGGCAATAGGGAATTATTATTCATTTATGGAAACTAAATCTTATAGAGTAATTTTCATAAGATTGAAAGTAAGGTATTGATGAATCTGTGGGAACATTTACACTTGGTTACCACATCTTCAGACAGATATAAACTGAAGAAGAACAATATGCTACCCCTGAAATGCCACTTTTTGAATTAAAGTTACTTAAGAAACAGCTGGTGCAGGAAGAACACACTGACCCTCCTTCTCCCCTGAAGTCAGGAAACAAATCTCTTCCTGTACTAGGAGGGTAGCTGGCATCCTTATCGCCAGAGACAGGGAATTCAGGGCAAGAAGGCAGTATAAACAAACCTTGTTACTTCTTCACCAATTTACTACCGCAAGCCCAAACTCTTTGTCTTGTCAATTCTTTACAAATTTATTGTTTCCTTGTCTAAAGGGTATAAAAGCTGCCTGCTTTGGACACTTTTTTGAGTCTCATAATTTTTATAATTTTTATGGTGCTTCCATACAATTAAATTTTTTTCTTCCTGTTCATCTCTGTTATGTCAATTTAATTATTAGGACAGCTAAAGAACCTAGAAGGAAAAAAGGAAAAGTCTTCTGCCCCTACAAAATGAACTAACCACAACAGTGGGTAATAATAGCTCCTATTTATCTAGGTAATATGTGCCAGGCATTTGATATATATTTGCTATGATTTTTACAACAGCTTTGCAAATTGGGTATTGTTCCCAGTTTACAGAGGTGAAAATTGAGACTGCAAGCTCCAGTGGCACTGCTGTGTGAAATGTGAACTAAAATAAAGTTCAGTAACAATTAATCAGTGTTTTTATGACTGCATATTGAAAGGTTTCAGGGCTGGACAGCAGAGGAAGGGCGCATGTTTATATTTCTTGTGCTGTAGTCCATCTCCGGATCCTCAGCTGATGAAGAATATGGAGCTGCTTATATTTGCACTCTGGGTCATGCTGACACTGTAGGACAGCATAGTGATTATAATTAATAGTATATTGTATATTTCAAAGTTGCTGAAATCTTAAAAGTTCTCATAACAAGAAAACATCCATAACCACACATAGTTAGTTAACCAGACTTACTGGGGTTATTGTTTCCCAGTACATAAGAATATTGAATCATTATGGTGTACATCTGAAACCAATATAATGTTATATCTCAATTTTAAAAAAACCTCAGAGCAAATTCTGACTAGAAGGACATGTCTTTAACTTGGTAAAGATACCAAAAATTGACAGCAAACATTTTATTTAATGTCAAAACTTCAGCTGCATTCTCTAAAAAAACTGAAAATAAGGCAAGGATGTGGACTTTCACTGCTATGTCTAATGTGTACTGAAGATATTGGCTAATACTATGAAGAATGAAAAACAAAAGATACAGGTATTGGAAGGGGAGAAATAATATATTTTTTTTTGCTAACAATAGAATCATTAACTTAAAACAACCAAGAGAATCAACAAATAAACTGTCAGACCTAATAAGAATTCAGAGACACAAGACCAAAAAACCCATTATCATCTTTCTACTTTAGCAATAACCAATTAAAAACCAATAGTAACAAAACTGTAAAAATCTAGAAGTTAACCAATAATACATAAATTCTTCATAGAGAAAACTTTAAAATTCTATAAAAGGCATAGACAATGGTATAAATAAATGCAGAGACATTCTGTATTTTTTCTGAATAAAGATGTCAATTCTCGTCAAGTTAATCTATATATTTAATACAATTCCTATCAAAATTTCAGTGAGCCTCTTAAATAACTTTATCTACTTACTCTAAAATTTTTTTTTTAATTTAAATTCTTTATTGTTGAAAGTATTACATATGTCTCCTTTTTCCCCCATTGACTTCTCCCTGGCCGCTTCCACCCCCCAGCACTCTAAAATTTTTTGAAATGATCCAGCAATTCCACTTCTGGGTATATGTTCAAAGAAAATGAAATCCGGAAGAGATATCCACACCCCATGTTCACTGCAGCATTGTTTACAACAGCCAAGACATGGATAGGACCTAAGTGTCCAATGACAGATGAATGGGTAAAGAAACTATAGTATGTCTCTATCAGTGGTCGGCAAACTCATTAGTCAACAGAGCCAAATACCAACAGTACAACGATTGAAATTTCTTTTGAGAGCCACATTTTTTAAACTTAAACTATATAGGTAGGTACCTTGTTATTAACTTAATTAGGGTACTCCTAAGGCTTAGGAAGAGCCATACTCAAGGGGCCAAAAAGCTGCATGTGGCTCGAGAGCCGCAGTTTGCCGACCATGGGATACAATGGAAGATCATTCAGCAATCAAAAAAGAAGGAAATCCTTCAATTTCCAACAAATCAGATGAACCTTGAGGAAATTATGCTAAGTGAAATAAGTAAGAGAAAGACAAATATGTGAGCTGGAAAAAAGTCAAAGTCAGAGAAAGAGAGAGTAGAGTGATGATGGGCTGGGGAATGAGGAAATGGGGAGACATTGGTCAAAGGGTACAAAGTTCCAGTTATAAGATTAACGAGTTATGGGGTCGTTAATACACAGTATTGTGATATAATTAACAATACTGAAGTATATACTTAAAAGTTGTTAAAGAGTAGATCTTAAATTTTCTCACCACAAAAAAAAGGTAATTATGTGAGGGGATGGATGGTGGTAATCATTTTGTAATACATAGGGTATCCCAAAAATGCACAGACTTTGAATAAAGGTAAAGGCAGTGTTTATTAAAATACATTTTATTTTCAAAATTGAGCTATCAACTCTGAAAGTGTATATACATTATTTGGAACACCCATATGAGCATATCAAATCATTACTTTGTACACCTTAAACTTACACAATGTCATATGTCAATTATTTATATATATAAAAAGCGAGCGACCAGAACACCATACCAACCATAACAACTGGTCGCTATGATGCCCACCGAGGCCAGCGAACTGGCCTGATTGTGGGGTGGGGTGGGCCGACCAACCCTCTGCCCCTGTGGCCCTTCCTCCCACCCGGCCCTGCCCCCCCCACCCCCCGCCCGTCCCACCCTAATTGACCCGAAGCCCCTCCTCCCAGCCGGCCCCGCCTCCGATCACCCCCCCCTCCCCACCCAATAGGAAGCGGGGCTGGCCGGCCCATCACCCACAGCCCCTCCCCATGGCCAGCCCCACCCCCAATCGGCCCCTCCACCCCAATCATGGGCTGGTCCGCCAGCCAACTGCCCGTGGCCCCTCCCCCGAGCTGGCCCACCCCTGATCAGCCAGAGGGCCAGCCGACCAACCTCCCGCCGTCTCCTCCTCCCCACAGGCCTGGCCCTGATTGGGGCTGGGTCGGCTGGACCCCATCCACCACCCATGCACAAATTCGTGCACTGGGCCTCTAGTATCTCAATAAAGCTGAAAAAATAGTAATCGGCCCACCTTTCAACAGCAATTAGCAGAAAGTGGTTAAGTCTTGAATTTCATATTATATAATCTAAGTGACCAAAATCCAACTATCTTTAAAAGATTAGGAATGCCAGTAGCTGTGTACTCTAATATTTCTCTATAGATAATCACAGGGTACAAGATGGGTCAATCCACTCTGATTTACCTACTAATACACCCATGGGAATAAGGGATCTGGGTAAAGAATGACCTATTCCCACATGGAGAAGAATTTTTCTTCAATCAAAACAAATAAACCCATGCAGGACTTCCCTCAGTGGGTTTGCGGCAGTCTTTCCTCAAATTATTGGTCAAATTACCATTTTGTTAAAAGTTAAAATGATATTGCTCCCTTAGTAGGTTAAAATTATACAAAAATCAAAGCCTCTAGGCAGGCCTAGTCCAGTGATAACCTCATTATTTTTATCATTACAAGTGTTGTTAGTTATTGTTATTTTAACATAATGCAAGTAATACATTGCAGAGCTCAGAGGAAGGAAAGTCTACCTTGTCAGTGGACTGCACTAAGATAGTCCAGACATATACACTATGCATTTAACCTTAATTCATTGGCATCCAACTAGATGTTGCAGGAAGAATTTGCATTCTGTTTGGCATAAAATCTGAAGTATTTTTAAAAAATCAAATAATTGTTATTAAGTTCTTTGGCTGACTGTGCCAAAATTCAATGACCTCTACCCACTTTTCTAAATCTCCTCTCCCAGATGCCTTATGTGCCCTTTGGGCTCTAGGCATATCTAGTTACCTGAAGCTCCCTATGCGTCACTCTCTCTGAGTGCCCTGCAGATGTTCTTCCTTTTGCCTGGATGGCTCCTAATCATCTTATGGTTTTCCCTGACAACTCTCCTTTTCCCAAACTTGTCAAGATCCTCTGTACCTGGCACACACTAGACTGTAACTAAAGCATTTGGAGAATGCATTTAGTAATGAATAAATTTGCCAAAATCATACCAGGAATGGGGCTAGCAAACTTCAGGTGTCCACTTTTGACCTCTTTTTCCTTTGATACTTTGATAGTACTTGTCTTTATATATATACACTAGTGGCCCTGTGCATGAATTCATGCACACTGAAAGGAAATTAATTAGAAGAAATATTTTAATACTAGAGGCCCAGTGCATGAAATCCGTGCACGGAGGGGGGGTGGTTCCCTCAACCCAGCCTGCACCCTCTCCAAACCAGGACCCCTCGGGGGATATCGGACATCCCTCTCACAATCCGGGACCACTAGCTCCTAACTACTCAACTGCCTGATCGCCCCTAACTGCCCCCTCTGCTGGCCTGGTTGCCCCATGCAGCTTGCTGTTCGGTCATTTGGTTGCCCCTCACTGTCCCCTCTTCCGGCCTGGTCGCCCTACGCAGCCTGTTCAGTAGTCTGGTTGCCTCTCACTGCCCCCTCCCCCCTGCCAGCCTGGTCGCCCCACGCAGCCTGATGCTCAGTCGTTTGGTCAGCCCTCACTAACCCCCATGCTGGCCTGGTCGCCCCACGCAGCCTGTTCAGTCATCCATTCGGTTGTTTCAGTTGCAATGGTCACTTAGGCTTTTACATATATAGACTGCTATTTGTCCTTTCTCTATAATAGAAGTACCAACCAAATTCATGATTGACAATGACAGACATGACAGGTGGAAACACATGCATGTGATTGGCGCCAGCGAGAGTTTTATATGTATCACGCATACGTGAATCAACTTAGCCTTTAAAAGATATAGAATAAACTTGCTTTATTAGACCCGCTTTCTGATTAAGCTAAACTTTTTACAGCCCAGTGAAGCACCCCAACTTCTCTTTCAGGTAATTGTCAGCAACACAGCAGTAAATATTAACACAAAGCAGATTATTATTGTAGATCACACAGGGAGAACAAAGGGTAAAATATTTAACTGCAGCAGTGTTTGACTATATTCTGTGCAGTGAGAAAACCTGAAGTCATTTTTTTTAATATATTTTTTTTATTAAATCTTTATTGTTCAGATTATTACATTTGTTCCTCTTTTTTTCCCCCCATAACTCCCCTCCTTCCAGCTCCTACCCCACCTTCCGCCCTCACTCCCCACCCACTGTCCTCATCCATAGGTGCATGATTTTTGTCCAGTCTCTTCCCGAATCTCCCACACCCCTTTTCCCCCCAAGAATAGTCAGTCCATTCCCTTTCTATGTCCCTGATTCTATTATAATCACCAATTCATTCTGTACATCAGATTATTTATTCATTTGATTCTTAGATTCACTTGTTGATAGATGTATATTTGTTGTTCATAATTTGTATCTTTACCTTTTTCTTCTTCTTCCTCTTCTTAAAGGATACCTTTCAGCATTTCATATAATACTGGTTTGGTGGTGATGAACTCCTTTAGCTTTTTCTTATCTGTGAAGCTCTTTATCTGACCTTCAATTCTGAATGATAGCTTTGCTGGATAAAGTAATATTGGTTGTAGGTTCTTGCTATTCATCACTTTGAATATTTCTTGCCACTCCCTTCTGGCCTGCAAAGTTACTGTTGAGAAATCAGCTGACAGTCGTATGGGTATTCCCTTGTAGGTAACTGACTGTTTTTCTCTTGCTGCTTTTAAGATTCTCTCTTTGTCTTTTGCTCTTGGCATTTTAATGATGATGTGTCTTGGTGTGGTCCTCTTTGGATTCCTTTTGTTTGGGGTTCTCTGCGCTTCCTGGACCTGTAAGTCTATTTCTTTCACCAGGTGGGGGAAGTTTTCTGTCATTATTTCTTCAAATAGGTTTTCAATATCTTGCTGTCTCTCATCTTCTGGTACCCCTATAATTCTGATGTTGGTGCATTTGAAGCTGTCCCAGAGGCTTCTTACACTATCTTCGTATTTTCGGGTTCTTTTTTCATTTTGCTCTTCCGGTTGGGTGTTTCTCGGTTCTTCGCATTTCAAATCTTTGACTTGATTCTTGTGCTCCTCTGGTCTGCTGTTGGGAGTCTGTATAATATTCTTTATTTCAGTCAGTGTATGCTTACTTTCTAGTTGGTCCTTTATCACACCATCGAGGGTCTCATTAGATTTCCTGTACATCTCATCAAGTTTATCGACAGACTCTAGAAGCCTCTTGAGAGACCTCAAAAGCGTGGTTCTGAACTCAATATCCCCCCTTGATAGTTTTGTCCTGTTTCTTTGTCTCCACATTTTTTACACTTTCTTGGTGCACCCCCTAGTGGTCTTTGTGCGCAGTCTTGTTGTAGTTAAGCCTTGATTGTTAATACTAGAGGAATTTTACCTCCAGGCCGACTGGCTGTGAGAATCAGCTGTGTTTGCAGTGGGAGAACTTCTGTCCTCTAGGGAGGTGCTAATCTAGCCTTTGCCTGAGGCTATCCAGCAAATGCCTCTGTGCAGGGCTTGGGCGGGGCGGGTCCCATGGGATCAACAGGGCGGAGGAGGGAGCAGTTATGGCTGCTCTCAGTCCGTCCCCAGGGGCTCTGCCTCTGTCCCAGCAACCGCTGCAAACCTCGGAGGGACCGAAGCCAGACAGTCCTGCTTCTCCCGTTTGAGTCTGTGTCCCTGGAGTCTCGCCCGGATCTGGAGCTCAGAGTCTGAGGCTCCCTCCGGATTGATACAGACAACCACGCCCTCAGCCACCAGCCCGCGCCGCGTGCGCTCCGCACCTTAGTATTTTACTTCAGCACTGCGCCTCCTCTGATTCTCGGTTCCTCCTAGTTGTAGAACTTCCACTCAGCCAGCCTTCCTGTGGTTCTGGATGATGTCCGTTCTGTCTTTTAGTTGTATTTTTGAAGTGGTTGTTCGAGGCAGCAAACTCCCGCGTCAACCTATGCCGCCATCTTGGTTTCTCCCCCTGAAGTCATTTTTAAGGTCTACCATTTCTTACTTCTTGTCAGTCAGGTCAAGTTTCTAAGCTTTCTAAATCTCCATTTTCTGGCTAATGAAAAGAAAATAGGATTCTACTGAGTCTCCTATCTACCTACTGCAGGATTTCTGAGAGGATCAAACGAGATGAGGCATGTGAAAACGCTTCAGACATTTGGTTACAGTGTGAAATGTTTCCACTTGGCTATAAAGTAAGTCGTGTTCCTGGGCTGAAGAAACTGCAAGGAGGCTTGTCGCTAGGGAGAGGAAGCTGGGCGTTGCTACGTGATGTCATTACCTGGATGGTCGGACACGTAGCATGTTATCCTTATACACACACACACACACACACACACAATCTTTTTATTGATTTCAGAAAGAAAGAGAGAGGGAGAGAGAGATAGAAACATCAATGGGAGAGAATCATTGATCAGTTGACTTCTACAAGGGGACCGAGACCAGGTTGTGGGAATCTAACCACGACCTCCTGGTTCATAGGTTGACACTCAACTACTGAGCCACACCAGCTGAGCTGATACTCAACTTTGACAGGTTTAGAGTGCTTCCAGGATTATGTATATATGAATATATACATGGCAAATAAAGAGCATTGGGGAGTAGGAAGAGAGGACAGAGACACTGAAAGAGCTTTGTTAAAGTATAACTGTACTTTAAAGAAGAGGGATAATGAGACAGCAGTAATTCCAAAAATGTAGAGCCTTGACTCAGCAGAAACCAACTAGTAGAACACTTAAATATCCTTTTTTTTTAGATTTTAAGAGAAAAATACCAATGTTTAAAATTACCAATTCAAATCATGTATTTTTTTTTCAATCATCTATTTTAAATAATTTTCTAATATGCCAGAGGGAGTGCACACATTCAGCCACCTGCTATAACTATACAGCGTGAGATGGCTTCAGAATTCTCTGCAAAATGGTGGGGCAGTCTACTAGTACTTCATGCTAGAGCCTGAGCAACATCTTGGGAGGGAGCCCACCTAAGGAGATGCACTGATGGAGTGGTCAGATACTGACAAGGATGTCTCAGTAACAAAGCTTTGGACGTGAGAGGAATACCGTTCAGAGGGTAAAAAGCTTACTGCTTGACATTCTTCATGGCTAGCAATACCTGTGGGTAGTGATGAAAAAGAATGGGATGCACTTAAATTAATATGATACTAGAGGCCCGGTGCACAAAAATTTGTGCACTGGGGGGGGTCCCTCAGCCTGGCCTGTTCCCTCTCGCAGTCTGGGACCCTTTGGGGGATGACCACCTGCTAGTTTAGCCCCGCTCCCTGGGGAATTGGGCCTAAGTTGGCAGTCAGACATCACTCTGGCAGCCCAGGAGCCCTTGGGGGATGTCCACTTGCCAGCGGGGAGCAGGCCTAAGCTGCAGTCGGACATCCTTAGCGCTGCTGAGGAGGCAGGAGAGGCTCCCACCACCACTGCTGTACTGGCAGCCGTCAGCCTGGCTTGTGGGAACACACTGACCACCAGGGGGCAGCTCCTGCATTGAGCGTCTCCCCCCTGGTGGTCAGTGTGTGTCATAGTGACCAGTCATTCCCAGTCTTTCTCCTGTTAGGGTCAGTTTGCATATTACCCTTTTACTATATAGGATAGAGGCCTGGTGTACGGGTGGGGGCCAGCTGGTTTGCCCTGAAGCGTGTCCTGGATCAGGGTGGGGGTCCCGCGGGGGTGCCTGGCCAGCCTGGGTGAGGGGCTGATGGCTGTTTGCAGCTTGTCACACCCCCTTCAGGGTGGGGGCCCCCACTGGGGTGCCTGGCCAGCCTGGGTGAGGGGCTGATGGCTGTTTGCAGGCTGGTCAAGTCCCCCCCGCCCCCAGTGGGGACCCTCACTCCATGGAAGTTTGGCCAGCCTGGGTGAGGGGCTGATGGCTTTCAGGCTGGCCACACCCCCTTTAGGGTGGGGGGTCCCCACTGGGGTGCCTGGACAATCTGGGTGAGGGGCTGAGGGCCGTTTTCAGGCTGGCCAAGCCTCCCGGTGACAGAAGCTCCCAGCCTCTCCTTTTTTTCTTTTTATTCTGGGATTTATTTACCTTCTATAATTGAAACTTTGTTGCCTTCAGTGGAGCTCAGAGCCGGCTCCTGCTTGCTCCAGCTCTGTGGCCATGGCCGGCTGAAAGCAGGTATCTGGGGTTTATTTACCTTCTATAATTGAAACTTTGTTGCCTTCAGTGGAGCTCAGAGCCGGCCAGGAAGCTTGGCTTCCTCCACCACTGCAGCAACCAAGCCTCCTGCTCGCTTCAGCTCCGTGGCTGCCGGCCGCCATCTTGGTTGGGTTAATTTGCATATAGTTGCTCTGATTGGCTTGTGGGCATGGCTTAAGGCATAGCAAAGGTATGGTCAATTTGCATGTTTGTCTTTTATTAGTGTAGATTGGGGTTGCAAGAGAGGCTTTATGTGATCTCAACAGAAAAGAAGAGACAGGTATTCTCCTCAACTTTTGCACAGAATCCTATGTGGAATCTGGTTCCTGCATGCTCCTCTGCATCTGCAGTGGTGCCCAGTGCAGTCCGGGATACCTGATAAAAGCAACTGTGACACTCCGCCAAGCAGCAGTGCTCACCAGGCTATCAGCACTCCACACGTATAGTGCAACAACAGCCTCACCCAGTGAGAGGGTATCTGAACAAGAGAAGAGAACTATCTGCACAAATGTATGAACTAACTGACCAGTTATTCATGAACAACCCATAAGAAGTCCTGAAAAGACTGTCTGGGTATGAGTATATGTTATGGGTAGAGCATAGTGCAGGGAATCTGTGAGGAGGTAGGGAAAGAACCAGTGACACACAAACGTATACTAGTATATACAAAGTACAGTGAGCTACTGCTCAGATCTGTCCCCGGTTAACAAAGATATGAGACAAGTATATCTGACTTAAGTCTCAAAAATAGATTTTAAACACTTTAAAATGTATCCACATAGCTTAAATGATTTGTAAATCTATTAGTTACGTAGAAATTTATTAAGTTTAAGGAAACTGAAATCTAACTAAATAAATACATATTCTTAATAATGAGTATTAGTTTCTTCCCAATCATTTTGCAAGTTATGGCCTTCTCTCCAAGAGTATGAAAATAAAATCCAAAAACATTTCTTTTATAACATTCTGGTCTCATTAAAAGATATTAAATAACTTGCCTTAATTCCACGTGAGTAAAAATGAAATCCGCTGTACAGAAAAACAAAACGTGTCAATTTCAAAATTAGAAAATAAAGTCGTTCAGTGACTCAATACTAAATATTTGAGGAACAAAAAAGGCTAACAAGGCTGCTAAGGGCGCAATTCAAGATATTTGTAATGATGATTACAACTTCTACTTCCACAGGAAGTAGGGAGTGAATACAAAACTCCTTGGAGATTTAATCCAAAGCCAGATAGCTCTATTCAGGACACACTGGAACTGTACCAGTTTTTGAATTTGGGGACATGGCGGAGAATAAAGCTCTTTCACAATTAACCACAGTGATGAAAGGAGATTCTGTTTGTATGTGCTTTGGTTATCAAGTACTGACCAGAGGGGAAGCAGGTTGGCTATTCTGCATGTACAAGTGGTATCCTTTTCAATGGAAAAACAAAGGAAAGCTTTTAATGATTTCTTGGAAAAAAATGTGTGCCAGGTCTTATTTCTAACCTTTTAAGCAATAATCATACCTATCTAGTCTATTTCTATATATTCTAGTTTATCTATTCTAAAATATCTACAGTATTTTAGTATATTCATGGTAAAGTAAAAAATATTCTTTTACTGCTAATACAATGCAAGAGACAATCTGTGAGTAACATGTATAGGCTATTTTACATTTTCCTTCTTTCAAGTTAATAAACCATCCAACATAGGGATTTACTGAGCAGTCCAGATTATTTCCCTGGTGAATGAAATTATCACATACTTTTTTCTTCGACAGTGCATTATCATAAAGTGACAGTTGATCTATACTTCACTGCTTAGTCTTAAGAGGTAAAAGAAAATCATACCTTTCCCTTAGCATTTTAATCCAGATAATGTCAAATCAAATCGAACATCCTTAGCAGGCTCTAAGAGGAAAAGAAATCATCAAATGGCAAAATGTAGCCTGAGCTGTGTAAAGTGGCCTTTTTTGATGGCCACTTGAATTTTATGAGTTTTGATATTTGAATATCATGTTATTTTTAAATATCTTCTTGGATATCAGCATAATTCATGTTAATTAACTCATCAACACTAAATCATCAGCCCAAGTGGTCTCCCAATATACTTGACTGATAGAAAAAAACAAATTTATGGGAGGGGAGGAGCGGAAAGAAAGAGCTGACAAGTATTATCTATTTTACAGATAGGAAGAGGCAGAAGACAAAAATGATTTATTGCCGTTATACACCACTTGTGACTAAGCCCATTGCCTTTGCCAAAATGTTGCATCAAAAGACAATTATGAAAATGTAAGTCTCTGACCCCCATTTAAAAAAAAAATTATCATTGCATGTCACAGTCTGCTCTGGATTCCTCTTGAGCTACTGTTTTGAATTCTGCTAAATGAGCACTTTTATGAAGTATTACTATCCTTTTTTCTTATTGATAAATCATTTCTACACGATGAAAAATAGGAAGCATTTTGTTGTATTCTCTCAATTTTCTTTCAAGTGCTAAATAGTAGAGGTTTCAAGCCCTTCCCCCTTCATTCCTTCCAACCAGACAGCTATTTCATTCTTTGCCTACATAAAACTTTTGAAGCTACTACTGGAAATAAATATCCTATCTAATAAAAGAGAAACATGGTAATTAACCGTAACTTCACTACCCTTCCCATTGGCTAATCAGGGCGATATGCAAATTAACTGCCAACCAAGATGACGGCCAGCAGCCAGGCAGCTGAAGTGAACAGGGATGCTTGCTTGCTCCAGTGACGGAGGAAGCCAAGGTTCCCTGCCTGCCTTGCCGGTCTCTGAGCTTGCTCTCTAAGAAACATTGTTGCAAATATAGAAGCTAAACAAAACTCCAGAAACCTGCTTCCAGCCGTCAGAGCTGGAGTGAGCAGGACCGAAACAGTGTTACAATTATAGAACCCAAACAAACCCAGATCCCTGCTTTCAGCAGCCAAGGCCTCAAGCTGAAGCTGGCCTCAGAGCTAAAGCCGGCTCTCAGCTCCAGTGACAGCCATAGAAGGTAAATAAATCCCAGAATAAAAAAAGAAAAAGAAAAAAGGAGAGGTTGGGAGCTTCAGTCGCCCGCCAGCCTGAAAACGGTCCTCAGCCCCTCACCCAGACTGGCCAGGCATCCCAGTGGGGACCCTCACCCTGAAGGGGGTGTGACCAGCGGCAAACAGCCATCATCCCCTCATCCAGGCTGGCCAGGCACCCAAGCGGGACCCCCACCCTGATCCGGGACACCCTTCAGGGCAAACCAGCCGGCCCCCACCCGTGCACCAGGCCTCTATCCTATATAGTAAAAGGGTAATATGCCTCCCAGCACTGGGATCAGCAGAGCCACAAGGCCTCCCAAACCCAGGATCAGCAGAGCTGTGAGGCCTCCTGGCACCGGGATCAGCGGAGCCGTGAGGCCTCACTGTCCCGGTGTCAAGCGGAGCCGTGAGACCTCCCAGCCTGGGATCAGAGGAGCCGTGAGGCCTCCTGGCCCCTGGAGCAACGTGACAGGGGGCAGCGCCCAAACCCCCTGATCGCCCTGCGGCTCTATGTGTGAAAGGGGGCGGGGCCACAACCTCCCTATCCACCCTGCTGTTCGTGACAGGGGAAGGCGCCCCAACCCCCTGACCGGCCCTGCTCTGTGCCTGACAGGGGGGAGCTCCCCAATTCCCTGATCAGCCCTACTCTGTGCCTAATAGGGGGGAGCTCCCCAACACCCTGATTGGCCCTGCTCTGTGTGTGACAGGGGAGGCGCCCCAACCCCCCCATGGGCCCTGCTCTGTGATGGGGTAGAGCCGCAACCTCCCCATCGGCCCTGCCCTGAGGGTGACAGCAGCGGTGCCCCAAACCCCTGATCAGCCCTGCTCTGTGGGTGACAGGGGGCGGCGCCCCAAGCCCCTGATCCATCCTGCTCTTTGTGTGACAAGGGTCAGTGCCCCAACTCCCCATCGGCCCTACTCTGTGCATGACAGGGGGGAGCTCCCCAACCCCCTGATCGGCCCTGCTCTGTGCGTGACAGGGGGTGGCACTGCAACCTCCCCATCAACCCTGCCTTGAGTGTGACAGGGGGCGGTGCCCCAACCCCCCAATCTGCCCTACCCTGAGCGTGACTGGGGGTGGCATCTCAACCTCCAGATCCGCCCTGCTCTGTGCATGACAGGGGGCAGCGCCCCAACTCCCCAATCAGCCCTGCTCTGAGCCTGACCAGGGGCTGCACCTAGGGATTGGGCCTGCCCTCTGCCACCCGGGAGCAGGCCTAAGCCAGCAGGTCATTATCTCCCGAGGGGTCCCAGACTGTGAGAGGGCACAGGCTGGGCTGGGGGACCCCCCCCCCCAAGTGCACAAATTTTTGTGCACCAGGCCTCTAGTAAAACAATAATAAAGTAAGTGATAACTAAATTAATATATTTTTAGCTTAACACATGGTGCCAATATCTGAAGTATGTAGAACTGATGCATAATTTGGAAATGAACTGGGCAGATAGAACTGAAATTAGAGAAATTGAAATCTGCAGTCTTTTAAATTAGCACAGTAATTTCTGTTTGGTAAGTTAGGTTACTTCAGTGATTTCATTTGTTCAATAATTTTTTAGTTCAACTGCATGTAAGCAAGTTATTCTTTTGAATGCTTATCTTCAGTGTAATTCTTAACAGGGTATAAGAAACATTTTAAAGTGAATAAATGTCTATTTAAAACAATATAAATAAAAATTAAAATGGACTTAGATCACAACCATTTTGTCATATAAATAATTTAAGAGAATATTAGCAAATTTTCTTTTAAAAGCAAGTATGGGAGGTAGCCAACCAATGTTGCTCACATGGATGTTTCTCTCTCCTCTCTTTCTCCACTCCACCTCCCCTCCCTCTAAAAAAGTCAATGGAAAAAATATTCTCGGGTGAGGATTAACAACAACAACAAAAAGTGTGTACATCAATCTATCCTTCTGTTAGAAACTAGTTGACTTCTAGAAAATAAAAAACCATACACAAAGTGTACTCATTGTTCTTTCCATGATCTAATAATTGTAAAATATTTTCTTGGCAGAAGTCTTTACCTAGTTTTAGCCTTTCAGCACTCAAAGATTATTTTTTTCTTTTAAATATAGATTTTAGAATTGTATCATTATAGAGAATGTTAACTACTATAGCTAATGCATCTATAAACCATTTATAGTGTTCTCTCCTAACCTTTAAAAAAGAAAGTATAATTCAGTAACACTATTGGGCAGTGACTCTGGGCAGGGGAAGGAGTGGGTGAGAAACACTTCTGAGTTTTCTTTAAGATACAGATGTTTTCAGGAAGATATAGTGGAAAGAGAAATTGCAATAGTTATGAGAGCATGGCTTCCACTTTGTTAGTGATCTCACTTGATTAGTGGAATTTATCGTTTCTCAAATAATGGCCGAAATTAGTTTCAGAAAATAAAGACTTAAATTTTACTGGTCTGATTATGTGAAAATACATGTGTGTTGAATTTAAAATATATTACAAAAGTTAAAGAAGGAGATGTTAGACTATGAGTTTTTTGTTTGTTTTTCAAAGGAGAAAGTCTCATTTGCGTAACTTTAAATAGCCCTTCGGATGAAAATGTAAATGACTCCTGAGGCCCGTAGCAAGCTGGGCAAAAAGGTCAGATAATGCTGAGCAGGGCTCCCAAGATCCAACTGGGCAGCATGTGGCAGGAAATCCTTTGTGATCCTTCTTGGCTGTAACAGGAGGGACAAGGCAACTCATACATTAATCCTGAACTTGGGAAAGAAGTGTTATATTACAGATCTCTGGGACAACCACCAAGAAACTGATTCTTAAATAGAGAGCCTCCTTTGTTTCACTAGACAAACTAGGAATTGTGGGGAAATGGAAGCTCTTTATTAGTATTTCTTTATGTCCATTGTCTCATTAGTATACAACTCTTAAGTCCACCAAGAGACTTATTAGGTAGCAGCTGGTAAAAATCAGAGGGGAAAACCTTACAATGATAAATTATATTCTTTTCATTCACTACTTTCCCTAACTCTTCCCTTTGAAGGACTGGAGTGAGGATCAGTCTGATTTTCACCTTCTTGTTCATTCCAGCTTGCTATTCCTTTAGCCTCTGAAATACTCTAATTCAGGAGTCACTTAAACATATTCACAGAGAAAGCTATATAACTCGATGACAACGATGGTTATTTTAGCTTTTAGAATAAAACATATTCATGTCACACCCATATGGGTAGCTTGCGTGCCCTTAGCAGGATGACTGAAAAGAAACTCAGTATTATATGGGGGGCAGAAGTAGCTTTACATCTATGAGTATGCAAGACAGAGTTTATTCTTGTGTTATTATTTATAAACTAGAGGCCCGATGCACAAAATCCGTGCAAAAGTAGGTCTTCCATCCCCCGGCACCTGGGACCTGGGCTTCCCTCACAGCCCAGTCTTCATCTGGAAAGTAGTCCGGTCTAATTAGCATATTATGCTTTTATTATAGACTAGAGGCCTGGTGCACAAAAATTTGTGCACTCGGGGGAGAGGGGGGGTCCCCCAGCCCGGCCTGTACCTCTCGCGTTCTGGGACCCCTTGGGAGATAACGACCTGCTGGCTTAGGCCTGCTCCCAGGTGGCAGAGGGCACGCCCAATCCCTAGGTGCAGCCCCTGGTCAGGCTCAGAGCAGGGCTGATTGGGGAGTTGGGGCGCCGCCCCCTGTCATGCACAGAGCAGGGCGGATCGGGAGGTTGCGATGCCACCCTCAGTTACACTCAGGGTATGGCCGATTGAGGGGTTGGGGCACCGCCCCCTGTCACACTCAAGGCAGGGTTGATGGGGAGGTTGCAGTGCCACCCCCTGTCACGCACAGAGCAGGGCCGATCAGGGGGTTGGGGAGCTCCCCCCTGTCATGCACAGAGTAGGGCCGATGGGGAGTTGGGGCACTGACCCTTGTCACACAAAGAGCAGGATGGATCAGGGGCTTGGGGCGCCGCCCCCTGTCACCCACAGAGCAGGGCTGATCAGGGGTTTGGGGCACCGCTGCTGTCACCCTCAGGGCAGGGCCGATGGGGAGGTTATGGCTCTACCCTGTCACACAAAGAGCAGGGCCCGTGTGTGTGTGTGTCGGGGGTGGGGGGTGGGGGTTGGGGCGCTGCACTCTGTCACATACAGAGCAGGGCCAATCAGGGGATTGGGGAGCTCCCCCCTATCAGGCACAGAGCAGGGCTGATCAGGGGGTTGGGGCACCTTTCCCTGTCATGAACAGATCAGGGCGGATAGGGAGGTTGTGGCCCCGCCCCCTGTCACACACAGAGCCGCAGGGCGATCAAGGGGTTTGGGCGCTGCCCCCTGTCATGCTGATCCCGGTGCAGGGAGGCCTCGCTGCTCCGCTGACCTCGGTGCCAGGAGGCATATTACCCTTTTACTATATAGAATAGAGGCCTGGTGCATGGGTGGGGGCTGGCTGGTTTGCCCTGAAGGGTGTCCTGGATCAGGGTGGAGGTCCCCACTGAGGTGCCTGGCCAGGCTGGCTGAGGGGCTGAGGGCCGTTTTCCGGCTGGTGGGTGACTGAAGCTCCCAACTGCTCCTTTTTTTCTTTTTTTTTTTTTTATTCTGTTTTTTTTCCAGCTTTAGCTCTGAGGCCTCGCTGCTGAAAGCAGGTTTCTGGCCTTTTGTTTACCTTCTGTATTTGATACAATGTTGCAGTCCAGCTGGCTGAATCCAGGCTGACTGAAAGCCGGTTTCCAGGGTTTTGTTTAGCTTCTATATTTGCAACATAGTTGCTTAGAGTTGCAGCTGAGAGGCCGGCAAGTCAGGCGGAGAACGTTGGAGTCCGCAGTCAATGGAGCAAGCAAGCCTCCCTGTTCGCTTCAGTGCATGGCTGCCAGCCGCCATCTTGGCTGACAGTTAATTTGCATAAAGATATGCTGATTAGCCAATGGGAAGGGTAGCGGTTGTACGCTAATTACCATGTTTCTCTTTTATTAGTGTAGATTACTGTATTCTTTTCCATACAAACTGTAAACCTACTTTTGCCCCGCTCTGTATATTAATTAAAAACCCTATTTAACCAAAATGGACTTTCCCAATTTCCTGGAATCTCTTGAAGGGAATGCCAGTACATTTAGCCACTGTAAAGATTACTGCTTCACTACCAAGTCACTAATCATCATAGTAGGGCTGAAAGCACCAGAATGTAAATTAAGAAACTCAGGTGCATCTTGACTCTGAAACAAGTTTTGTGGCTTAGAACCTCATTTACGGGGGGTGGCGGGGGGGGGGGGGGAGGGGGATGGGGACGACAAGCTCTCTTCTTATAATGACTGATTTAACTGCTGTTGACTTGTCATTTACCTAGAAACAAAGATTTTTATAAGACAAGTATTATAAATATGACATTAATATGCTCAGGATGCTCAACTATGTTTTAGAATCAGTAAAATAAATATACAAACTAGGTAAAATATACTGTTATTTATGTGATCCCAGCATGATCACTGGATTAATATGAAATTTTGTCATTAGCCGTACTCTTCACTCATACAAAAGCCTCTATATGTACTCAGCTTATGAAAAATTGAAGAAGTAATAGGATTTATTGACAGTTTACATGCTGTAGTCTAGTGGACAAAAAAGGGGACCACATACTACATCTGACAAGCTCAGGAGGGGCCCACATGGCAGGCTTACAAACCCAGAGTCCAAAGTAACCACACAGAGTGGTCTGAATGTAAAAATTCTTCACTAAGCGATGGTCACGGTGGATAGTTATGTCCTAGGCCTATAGCTTCCTTGATAAAGGTCAATCTTTAATTTTGGAATTGTCTATTGTCTTTGTGCATCTAAGATAACATACCTTTGCAATGTCAGAGTAATCTTTTCCAGATCTCTTGAAGGCACATTGCAGGCACCAGAGCATGAGACCACATTGTTGTTGCTCATATACCATCTTATATGCTGCAAATGTTAATTATTAACAATCCTGTACCCACCAATGTAAAAGAAGAATTGATGGGGAATTCAAGAAGTTAAAATTTTTTAGCTTTATTTATAATTAACTAGAGGCCTGGTGCATGAGATTTGTGCATGGGGTAGGGGGAGTGTCCCTCAGCCCTGCCTGTGCCCTCTTGCAGTCTGGGACCCCTCGGAGGATGTCCGCCTGCCAGCTTAGATTATTTATTCTAAGCTGGCAGTTAGACATCACTCTCGCAATCCGGGCCTCTCACAGTTCAGGACCCCTCGCTCCTTACCGCCCATCTGCAGCAGAGGCAGGAGAGGCGCCCGCCAACACTGCTGTGCTCACCAGCTGTGAGCCCAGCTTCTGGTTCAGTGGTGCTCGCTTAGCCAGAAGCCGGGCTCACTGCTCCTTAGAGCGCACTGACCACCAGGGAGCAGCTCCTGTGTTGAGCGCCTGCCCCCTGGTGGTCAGTGCACTTCATAGAGACCAGTCATCCTGCCATTCGGTTGATTTGCATATTAGCCTTTTATTATATAGGATAGGCTTGGTAATTAATGCATTTAGAAAGTTATTATTCCAGGAACCTTTGTGTCTGTCCCAGGAAGACTGGAAATGATCAAAATGGTATCTGAGCCCTTGGTTGGTGTGGCTCAGTTGGTTGAACACTGTCCCATGCACCAAAAGGTCACTGGTTTGATTCCTGATCCGGCACATGCACCTGGTTGTGGACGTGATCCCCAGTAGGGGGCATGAAGGAGGAAGCTGATGTGCTTCTCTCTCCCTTCCTCCCTCTCCCTCTCCCTTTCTCTAAAATCAATAAAAAAAAAAATTTTTTTTTAAATGGTATCTGAGCCATTGTGCTCCAGGGAGAGAACGTCCGCTAACCAGGATGCAGATAAAGGGATGCTAGGAAAATTGCCGGACTGCAGCTTTTATCTGATTATCCTATTTCCCTGAATTCCAAATTCTTTACCTACTCTTCTTCTCCTTATAAAAATGGTTGGCTTGAGATAAGATGTAAGACTGTCCTTAGAGCACATAACCCACCATCTTCTTAGATCTCCGCCATCTGAATAAAGTGCCCATAAAGATTCAGTTCTTGTCTCTACTTATTGGTTCTGGTAGTGACAGGTACCCTGAATGCCAACTTTTCTCGTTTCATATTCTGGCAACTCTGGTGGGATAGCTTCAGGACTCTCCAGTAAGTTTGGCAGAGAGTCCCATTGGTTGCCTGGACTGGGGGGCCCTGGAGTGTGGATTTGGAGACTCCCCAGCATCTGCCAAGTGATTTCATTTGGGAACTCTCCCCAACCCTTCACTTTCAAAAAACGATGTTTTTATTGATTTCAGAGAGGAAAGGAAAGGGAGAGAAAGACAGAAAGATTGATCAGGAGAAACACCAATCGACTGCCTCCCACAAGAGGGGGGTTGAGCTGGCAACCAGGGCATGTGTCCTGGCCAGGAATCAAATGGGTGACCTCCTGGTGCATGGGACACTGCTCAACCATGTGAGCCACACTGGCCGGGCTGCCGTCACTTTCAATTGAATTGCTGTGCTTTCTGGTTCAGGATTACAGTCCCGGGTTATGACTTAGGTCAGTCAGCAGGAATTAAGGTCCCTTCTGGTTTGGTTTGTGTGATCTCACAGAGCTCCATCAGGTAGGATGGGGGGGAGAGCTTCCATTCCGGGAAATAGCCCTTTCGGGCAAGTTTTGGCTTATAAAACTATGACTAAAAAGAAAATGATTTTTACCATATGTGGTGTGTTTTCTGCCTCCAGATGGTATGAGTAGGGTGTAATATTTTATTGGCCTAAAGAAATTAAATACTTACATAGATTAATAAGCAGGATCCTGTGGTCTGCACAAAATATTAATATTAAAACCAGTTTAAGTTTTATTGACATCTTTTAAAGTCATTGCCATAAAATATGTGTTTGTTTTACCCAGCTTTATAATAAGTTTATGTTATGATCTTTTGGTTAAGTTTGGCAACCTTCCCAAAGTTTAAATTTTAAGAGACTTTTTAAAACCAAGAAATAACTTTGAAGTATTCCAATGGGGGCCTGGAATACCTTAAAGATTTGTTCTTTCTCCTTAAAAAAGAGAAGTGGTTTTTTTAAAAAAAAACTAATTAGGCTTATTTAATATGCTTGAAATCACATGGGAAGTTTTGCCCAATAAAATAATGATAACTATGTTCTATTTGGATACATATATTTTTCATTAAAATGGATATTCTAGAAATTCCAGTCTGCTCTAGGAAAGAACTTGCAAAGATTCAGAAACAAGTTCAAACACCAGGCAAGCCAAGAGTGATGGTTACTGTCATACTGCTTGGTTTATGTATAATCTGGACTCAGGAAAGCGCTAGCCGCTGAATGGCTCTTTAAATTACTATACTATACTCTACTCTACTCTACTCTACTCAATCAGAGTTGTTTGGTCAAACATTAGGGAAATAGGATGAAATACCTTATGTGAAAGCTTTAATGACTTTACATAATCAAGATGCAGGATTAAAAGGAAATAGATTAATGGTCTAGAGAAAAGGGAATGTACCTGTGGTAGAGAGCAGAAGCCCAGAAGACAGGGACCAGGAAGATCTGGATGTTATGACTACTGTGAGCATGGTCAGGGTTCCCACAGCCCCTCCAGCCCTGGTGGGGGGGAGGTCTTCTTCCTTACTCAGCTACGAGAGCCAGAGGAGGTGAGCCTGAACTGATCTCTCTGTCCTAAACCCACCAGGGAACCAAATTCGGCGGAGGACAAGCCCCTACTGGACAGGGCAAAACCCTCTGCGAAGACTTCCAATGGAGGAGGCTAGAGGGCCGGCCTGCAGGATATTACTTTCTATATGAGATCTGTTAAACTGGAAATCACAAGTCTTATAGGGATGATTCTACTAAAATGACTGACTTGGTTGCATCAATTTTTGCCGCCCGCCATCCTAAATGGGACGATACACAAACCTTCCTGAATATTTTGCTTATGGGGGAATGAGTGGAAGTTGGTATTGGATAAGGCAAATGAAAAGGCTCGGAGACTGCACCAAGAAAATCCAGATGGGGCTCCTGACCCTATTAAGGCAATATCATTAGCTGAGCCCAACTGGGACCCTAATGAGAATGGCCTTCCTCTCTTAGAACATTATAAGAGGTTCATCCTTGAGGGACGGAAGAAAGAAGTCCCTAAGCAGAACAATAAAGCCATGGAGGGCTAAACAAACCTCCCCTGTTAAAGTCAGAGGCAGGGACTCCCAATAAGAGGCAGTATCCCTTGTGGAAAGAGACCCTAGAAGGAATACGCCAGATGATTCATGAAAGGCAGGATGTTGCCCTCGGAGTCCTCACCACAGGCTTAGTGACATTCCACAACCCATCCCATACTTGTCAAAGAAACCGGATCCCCCTGTCCAGGGGTGGCCAGCCTGCTTGAGAGCTGTGGCAGCCGCCTGCGAGCTTTTACAGGAAGCTGGAGAGTTTTCCTTGGGGCAGCCAATCGCCATGTATGCACCCCACCAAGGGTTGACCCTGCTAGAGCAAAAAGGCAATTTGTGGCTCACTGCTGGAAGAATGGCGGTACCAAGCAGTTCTCAGCAATCACAATGTCTCCCTCAAAACTGTAAGTGAAATCCTGCTTCCATTCTCCTGACTCGGCCGCGTTAATGCACGACTGTGCTGAAATAATTGTAGAAGAAATGATTTACAGGACCAGCCTCTAGAAGAGGCAGACTATATGCAGATGGAAGCAGTTATATGGACAAAATAAACATAAGGCTGGATATGAGGTTGTGACTCTTGAAGGAATAGCAGAGGCCAAGGCCTTACCAACAGTAACTTCTGCTGAGAAAGCTGAACTGACTGCACTGGTGAGGGCACTAGAACTGTTGCACCAAGAGAGGGAATATATATACCGACTCGAGGTATGCTTTCCTAATTTTGCATGGACATGGTTCCCTTTGGAAGGAAAGAGGACTATTAACCTCCAATGAGAAGGAAATTAAGCATGCAGCAGGTATTTTAAACTTATTAGAAGCTGTCCAGGTACCTTTACAGGTGGCAGCTACGTACTTCCCCGGCATCAGAAAGAGGACACTAAAGTGGCTAAAGGAAACAATCTGGCTGATTGAGCAGTGAAAGAGGGGGCTAAAGGAACATTTATAATGCCTTTGGTACCTCTTCTAGACTTGTCACAATTTGACCCTGAATATTCGACTGCAGACTTAGAGAAAGCTAAGAGCGGGGGTTTTTGGTGAAGAAAATCCCAATGGTGAATAGAGAAAGAATAAGAAAGGAGTTATAGTACTTCCTGAATATTTAGTAGAGCCAATCTGGAAGCATTTCCATGAGGCCACTCATTATCAAAGGAAATTATTAACCACCATATTACAGGTGGTTATTTCCTATAATTTCTAAAGCCATACAAAAAGTAATAGGGAGATGTGTTATGTGCCAACAACCCCAACACAGTACCCCATCAAAAGAAAGAAGTGATGAAACCAAGAGCTGGTTCTTTGAAAGGATAAACAAGATTGATGAACCTCTAGCCAGGCTCACCAAGAAGCAAAGAGAGAAGACCCAAATAAACAAAATCAGAAATGAAAGAGGTGAAATAACAACAGACCCCACAGAAATACAAATGATTATTAAAAAATACTATGAGCAACTCTACTCCAACAAACTAGACAACCTGGAGGAAATGGACATATTCCTAGAAAAATAAAACCTTCCAAAACTCAATCAGGAAGAATCTACAATCTCAATAGGCCAATAACTATGGAAGAAATTGAAGCAGTCATCGAAAAGCTTCCAGCAAACAAAAGCACAGGGCCAGACGGCTTCACAGGGGAGTTTTACCAAACATTCAAGGAAGAACTAAAACCTATCCTCCTGCCCTAACTGGTTTGGCTCAGTGGATAGAGCATCGGCCTACAGACTCAAGGGTCCCAGATTCGATTCCTGTCAAGGGCATGAACCTTGGTTGCAGGCACATCCCCAGTGGGGGGTATGCAGGAGGCAGCTGATCGATGTTTCTCTCTCATCGATGTTTCTCTCTCATCGATGTTTCTAATTCTCTATCCCTCTCCCTTCCTCTCTGTAAAAATTCAATAAAGTATATATTTTTAAAAAAACCCTATCCTCCTCAGACTATTCCAAAAAATTCAAGAGGAAGGAACACTTCCAAGCTCATTCTATGAAGCCAGCATCACCCTCATATCAAAACCAGATAAAAACAACACAATGAAAGAGAATTACAGGCCAATATCCCTCATGAACATAGATGCCAAAATCCTCAACAAAATCTTAGCAAATCGGATCCAACAGTACATCAGAAAGATCATACACCATGACCAAGTAGGATTTATCCCAGGGATGCAAGGATGGTACAATATCCACAAATCAATAAACATGATATATCACATAAACAAATTGAGAGAAAAACACCACATAGTCATATCAATAGATGCAGAAAAAGCATTTGACAAAATCCAACACCCATTTTTTGATAAAAACTCTCAGCAAGGTGGGAATAGAGGGATCATACCTCAACATAATAAAAGCCATATATGACAAACCCACAGCCAACATCATACTCAATGGGCAAAAACTAAAACCATTTTCCTTAAGAACAGGAACAAGACAGGGATGCCCACTCTCACCACTCCTGTTCAACATAGTCCTGGAAGTATTAGCCATTGCAGTTAGACAAGAAGAAGAAATAAAAGGCATCCAAATTGGAAAAGAAGAAGTAAAACTGTCCTTATTTGCAAATGACATGATATTGTACATAAAAAACCCTAAAGACTCCATCAAAAAACTATTAGACTTAATAAAAGAATTCAGCAATGTAGCAGGATACAAAATCAATGCCAAGAAATCTATGGCATTTTTATACACCAATAGTGAACTTACAGAAACAGAGACTAAAAAAGCAATCCCATTTACCATCACACCAAAAAAATTAAGATACCTAGGAATAAACCTAACTAAAGAGGTAAAAGACCTCTACTCAGAAAACTACAGGACGTTGAAAAAAGAGATAGAGGAAGACATAAACAGATGGAAGACATACCATGTTCATGGATTGGTAGAATCAACATCATTAAAATGTCCATACTACCCAAAGCAATCTATAAATTCAACGCACTTCCCATTAAAATACCAACAGCATATTTCACAGACCTAGAATGAACTCTCCAAAAATTCATCTGGAATAAAAAAAAGACCCCGAATAGCTGCAGCGATCTTGAGAAAGAACAAAGTAGGTGGGATCTCAATACCTGATATCAAGCTGTATTACAAAGCCACGGTTCTCAAAACTGCCTGGTACTGGCACAAAAACAGACATATAGATCAATGGAATAGAATAGAGAATCCAGAAATCGACCCGAACCAATATGCTCAATTAATATTTGACAAAGGAGGCAAGAACATACAATGGAGTCAAGACAGCCTCTTCAATAAATGGTGTTGAGAAAATTGGACAGATACATGCAAAAAAAATGAAACTAGACCACCAACTTACACCATACACAAAAATAAACTCAAAATGGATAAAGGACTTAAATGTAAGATGGGAAACCATAAACATACAAGAGGAATCCAAAGGCAACAAAATCTCAGACATATGCCGAAGCAATTTCTTCACTGATACAGCTCCTAG
Organism: Myotis yumanensis; assembly: GCF_028538775.1. Lineage (NCBI taxonomy): Eukaryota > Metazoa > Chordata > Mammalia > Chiroptera > Vespertilionidae > Myotis > Myotis yumanensis. The sequence continues at coordinate 85,328,640 of NW_027223753.1, read as the reverse complement.
GGCATTAGAAACTAAAGCGAAAATAAACAAATGGGACTACATCAAAATAAAAAGCTTCTGCACAGCTAAAGAAACCATCAACAAAACAACAAGAAAGCCCACTGCATGGGAGAACATATTCGCCAATGTTATCACCGATAAGGGTTTAATCTCCAACATTTATAGGGAACTCATACAACTTAACAAAACAATCCAATCAAAAAATGGGCAAAGGACCTAAAAAGACACTTTTCAAAAGAGGACATTCAGAAAGCCAAGAGACTTATAAAAACATGCTCCAAGTCGCTAATCATCCGAGAGATGCAAATCAAAACAACAATGAGGTACCATCTCACACCTGTCAGAATGGCTATCATCAACAAATCAACAAACGACAAGTGCTGGAGAGGATGTGGAGAAAGGGGAACACTCGTGCACTGCTGGTGGGAATACAGACTGGTGCAGCCACTATGGAAGACAGTATGGAGTTTCCTCAAAAAGTTAAAAATGGAACTCCCATTTGACCCTGTGATCCCACTTCTAGGAATATATCCCAAGAAACCAGAAACACTAATCAGAAAGGATATATGCATCCCTATGTTTATAGCAGCACAATTTACCATAGCGAAGATCTGGAAACAGTCTAAGTGCCCATCAGCAGATGAATGGATTAGAAAACTGTGGTACATTTACACAATGGAATACTACACTGCGGTAAAAAAGAAGGAATTCTTACCATTTGCAACAGCATGGGTGGAACTGAAGAGCATTATGCTAAGTGAAATAAGCCAGTCAATGAAAGAAAAACACCACATGATCTCACTCATTTATGGATAATAAAGACCATTATAAACTGATGAACAAAAATAGATACAGAGGCAGAGCAGCATTGAACAGACTGTCAAACTACAGCAGGAAGGCTGGGGAGGGTTGGGGAGCAGGAGGGGACGGGGTAAGAGATCAACCGAAGGACTTGTATGCATGCATATAAGCATAACCAATGAACATAAGACACTGGGGGGTATGGGGAGGCCTGAGGAATGTCAAGGGGGGGGGGGGGAAGGAGACATATGTAATACTCTTTGTAATACTTTAAGCAATAAAACAAAACTTTAAAAAAAAGAAAGAAGTGGAACAATACCAAGGACAATGCCTGTTTGAGGACTGGCAAACAGACTTTACCCCAATGAAGGGTCCGAAGGTGGAAATATTTGCTAGTCTTTGTTGATGCCTGTTCAGGATGGGGACAAGCCTATCCTACTAGAACTGAGAAATCCTCGAGGTAGTGAAAGCATTTCTGAAGGAAATGATTCCATCTTTGGCCTACCTGGCAGCATCCAGAGCTATAACAGACCTACTTTTGTTTCAGAAATTATACACAAGGTTAGGAAATTTTTAGGAATCAAGTGGAGACTCCATATGGCATGGAGACCTCCGGCTTCTGGGAAGGTAGAGAAGATGAATCACACCTTGAAGAAAAATATAACCAAACTATGTCAAGAAACTCATCTCCATTGGGATCAAGTTTTACCTGTTGCCCTGCTCAGGATAAGGGCTCCTCAAAGTGGGATTCAATTGGGTCCTTATGAAATTGCGTATGGGCAACCATTTTAGGCTATGGTTGGGGTGGAAAATATATGTATGTAGATAAAGAAGTGAAGGTAAAGAACTATTTAAAAAACAACAATGCTATACCATCTCACATTTGTCAGAATGGCTATCATCAACAAATCAACAAACGACAAGTGCTGGAGAGGATGTGGAGAAAAAGGAACCCTCATGCACTCCTGGTGGGAATGCAGACTGGTGCAAGCACTGTGGAAAACAATATAAAGTTTCCTCAAAAAGTTAAAAATGGAACTCCCATTTGACCCAGTGATCCCACTTCTAGGAATATATCCCAAGATACCAGAAATACTAATCAGAAAGGATATATGCACCCCTATGTTCATAGCAGCACAATTTACAATAGCTAAGATCTAGAAACTGCCTAAGTGCTGATCGCAGATAAGTGGATTAAAAACTGTGGTACATCTACACAATGGAATACTATGCTGCTGTAAAAAAGAAGGAATTCTTACCATTTGCAATAGCATGGATGGAACTGGAGAGCATTATGCTAAGTGAAATAAGCCAGTCGGAGAAAGATAGATATCACATCACCTCATTCATAGCCTATCTAATAATAGACAAACATGGTAATTGACCAAACCTTTGCTACACCTCCCATTGGCTAATCAGCATGATATGCAAATTAACCGCCAACAAAAATGGCGGCTAATTTGCATACTGCAGGCAGGGCAGGTCAGTGCCATCCCGCCTGCCCTGCCGCCATCCAGGCCTGCTATCTGCAACCCGGCCCACCTGGGCGTCCATGTGCGACCCGACCTTGGGCGGCCGGGTGGGGCAGCAGCAATCCGCCGGCCTGACTGGGCGTCCCGTGTGTGACCCGACCCGGGGCGGCCGGGTGGGGCAGCAGCGATCTGCCGGCCCGCCCTGGGAATCCTCAAAAAATCCTGGAATGAGGCCTAGAAATCAGGATTTTTTAAAGATTCCCAGGTGATTCTAATGGGCAGCCAAGGTTGAGAACCACTGGCTTAGAGGAAGGCTGTATCATCCTGCCACTCGGACAGTGATTATTTTTAGCCAATCCTGTGTCTTGTGTGGGGGGAGGTGGTCACTTAAGGCTATTGCTAAAACAGGTAGCATGGCATTCGGTGTGGTTTGTTGCAAATAACGGTAGTTTCACAAGGATTCTGGTCTTTGCCCTGACACTAAGTAGCTGCAAATAATGGAAGTTTCACAAGGGTGCTAGTCTTGGCTCTGACACTAAATAGCGGCATAACATCGCCATCTATAAAAATAAAAGCATAATATGCAAATCAACCAAATGACCGAACAGCAGAATGACCCCCCAGACGACCTTCTGGATGACCATGCTATGACATGCACTGGCACCAGGCCACCCAAGGCAGATACGATGCAATTGGTCGGGGGGCCCTGTCATCACACTAGATCGCCCCACAGAGGGAGGCCCAGGCCACCGGCCAGTGACGCTGTGGTGGGTGTGTGGGGCTGGCCAGCAATCGCCCCGCAGTGGGAGGCCCAGGCCAGCCAAGCGATCGCACCCCACGCATGTTGCCCAGAGAGGGAGGCAACCAGTGGCTGGAGAGAGGAGGGCAGTGTTGTACAGATGGCAAACAGTGGCAGGGGCAGGGCAAGCTGCCAGTAGCCAGGGGAAGGAAAGTCCCGATAGGCCGTGATCACCAGCCAGGCCTAGGGACTCTACCTGAGGGGTCCCGAATTGTGAGAAGGCACAGGCCAGGCTGAGGAACACCCCCTCCCCCGTGCACAAATTTTGTGCACCAGGCCTCTAGTTTTCTATAAAAGGAGAAAAATCATCCTGACTTCACAATATTGTGAAGATTAAATGATGTCATGTTTGGAAAAGCATCTAAGACAGGCCTGTACACTAAGTAGAAACTTACTAGACATTCATTCAGTGTCCTGCATTTTTAAATTCCAATTCAGTGGCATATCACCGTATCCTTATAGCTCCCACTGCCATCATACTTGGAAAATTTCAAGAGAGGCGACAGTATACATTATCTTTTCTTTAATCAGTGCTTGTCTCAACAGTGATTTTTTTTTTAATCAGCAGTGGTGTAAAAAGGAGAGTAGCAAATTTCCAGTTTGAGGTGTAACACTGGAAATGGATCCAAAAGATATTCGACATAAATATTTTCAAAGACAACACTGGGTAAACGAGGGACTAGAGAAAGAAAAGTGAGAGTATAGGACATGCAGTGGGTTCAGAAGCTTTTCATAACTGAAGTTTGATTAGGAAACACAAATATTTATGGTATATAATTTGAGTAAAAATACTTTCCTTTTATACTTCTTTTCCCAACTTGCCTCAGTTTCCCTTTCTGCAAAAAGGAAATGACAGTACCAACTCCAAAGGTTGCAGGGAGGATCCGTGAATACAGGAAAGGTTCTTACAACAGTACCTGGGACGTACTAAGAATTCAGTAAGTGTTATTAAACGTTGCTAACTGCTATTATTGTTAGTATTTGCTATGCTGCTTTCACACATGGGAAAATATCCTTATTCCTTTAACTGATGTTGAGAATGGCAAACACGTCCTTCTACATTGTCCTTTAGTTCTCTAAAACTGCAGGATGCTCAGCCTGACCTCATAAGGCCTTTCAAATGTTAACCAAGAAGAAGGGATTAGGGGTGAAGAAAACAGTAGAAGGCCCTCCTGCCCTATGGCTCGTCTGTCCTTCATGGGCTACACCTACCAGATCTCTGACCTGAGACTCTAATGCAGATCCCAAATCTAAACCTATCTTAACTTGGGAAAAAACGTAAAGGCATAAAAATATAGAGAATAAATATATCACACATGTTAAAATTGGGTCATATTTGTTTCAAATATTTTAATATTAATTCCATAAATATCTTTGAATATACCTACTAGGTGCTGGTAACTGAGAAATAAAATCTAACTGATAAACTTGTCATTCCCTTTTTCTATCTCCCTAATCCTGTGTCCCATGTTCCCTCATCAGATATAACTATTATAATAAATTTGATGTCAAGCCCTCCTGTCCAGATTTTTATACATCTACATTCACAACAAAAACAGCACTGTTTTGTACATGTGTACACATATACCGGTATATAAATTACATCATACTTATCTTTCTGCAGCTTGACCTATCATGTTGTTACTAGTTCATTTACTGTAACTGCTGTATCATACCCCATCATGTTATGGAGTATATTGTTATATATCTATTTCCTTACGGATATTTTAGGTTGCTCCAGTTTTTTGCTATTACGAAAAATGTTGCTTTTATACTAATCTCCTTGAGTTTATAAGTGAGAATTTCTCTGGGAATAAAGCTCGTTGTGAAATTGCTATGTTGTTTGAGAAATATACTTTTAATTTTAGTAAAAACTACCATATTGCTCTAAAATTTTCATGGGATTCTCTGTCAGAATTTTAAATTTTGCCAAGTTCATGGGTGTGGGATGGTTTTGATTTGCAGTTCCTTATTACTACTGCAGTGGTCCATGTCTGTAGAATGTTTATTGGCTGTGCAGATTTCCTCTTCAGTGAGCTGCCATTTAATAACTCTTATCCACGTTTCTAATGGATTGCCTGTCTTCTGTTTATTGATTTTAAAAGTTATTTGTATATATAACAACCTATATTGCTATATAGATTGCAAATACCTTCTTTTAGTCTGCTGCCTTTTTTTTTTAAATTTCCACCTATGGTGTCTTCCGTCATCTCAAAATTTTAAATTTTGATATGGTCACTTTTTATGGTTTGTTTTTTTCAGTCTTGCTGCAAATGCCTAGGGCAGTGGTTGGCAAACTGCGGCTCGCGAGCCACATGCGGCTCTTTGACCCATTGAGTGTGGATCTTCCACAAAATACCAACTTCTGCGCATGGGCCACAAAGTTTCAATCACACTGTACGTGCACGCCTGCACCTGGTATTTTGTGGTATTTTGTGGAAGAGCCACACTCAAGGGGCCAAAGAGCCGCATGTGGCTCGCAAGCCGCAGTTTGCCGACCACGGGCCTAGGGTATCAGGAAAGACAATTGGTATAATGAAGCAAGCAATGGGATAGAAGACAAGAGACATAGGTATAAAGTGGGTCTGAATCCCCAATCCACCATTCACTTAGTTGTATGACTACTAGTAGATAATATAATCTCTGAGTCTCAGTTTCCTCAAACATGAGAAAGCTAATTTACACATCTGTCCATTTACCCAACAAGTATTCTTTAAGTATCCATGACGTGCCGGTCCATCCTAGTGTTGAAATTACAGTGGAAAATATGATATTCAAAATTCTTGCCCTTATAGAGCTTATGTTGCAGTGGGAGAGATAGATAATAACCAAGTAAACAAAGATTTAAAAAAAGCAACAGGCTAAATAACATACAACTGAGATAATACTGTGAAAATGTTCTCTAAATTTAGAAGTATTATACATTGTGTGAGTTAAAGTTGCTCACAAATTGAAGATGTAATTCTATTTTCTTTTTTTGTTTGTTAATCCTTAGCCGAGGATACTTTTTCCATTAATTTTTTAGAACGAGTGAAAGGGAGAAGGGGGAGGGGAGAGAGGGAAGAAGGGAAGAAGGGAGGGAGGGAGGGAGGAAGGGAGGGAGGGAGGGAGGAAGGGAGGGAGGGAGGGAGGGAGGGAGAAAGAAACATCGATGTGAGAAAGACACATCGATTGACTGCCTCATGCACATGCCCCAACAGGGGCTGGGGATTGAACTTGCAACCCAGGTATGTGCCCTTGACTGGCACTTGAACTGCAACCCTTCAGTGCACAGACCAACACTTTAACCATTGTGCACACCGAACAGGTCGAAGGTGTAATTATTCTACTTTATGTGAACTTGAACTGATAGGGAGGCAAGCCATACATATGTCCACTAGAAGGACAAATTTTTACACTGGAAGGCATCATGGCCTTTCACCAGAAACTCAGAAACTTCACTCCCTTTGGTTCGTCCAGTCTTGTTGGACAGTCCTCCATGCAGCACCTTCATACCAGCTGGCTGGTCTATTCACTGCCCTCAACATGTTCAACATGCCTTCTACTTTTTCACTTGATCTCAGCTTCTTTTAACAGTGTCCTTTCCTATATCATGTAAAGTTTCATATTGACCACTTATTTCAGTTTTACCCACACACTTACATTTCTAATCAATTTTCACTACTTTCAAACTGACAGGGGAAAAGTGGGAAAAGAAGTTATCTATATATATAAAACCTAAGTGACAGTTAGGACCAGATGACTGGATGACTGGCTGATAGCTATGACACACACTGACCACCAGAGGGCAGATGCTTAATGCAGGAGCTGTCCCCTGGTGGTCAGTGCATTCCTACAGCCAACCTCCCGCAGCTGGCCAACCTCCCACGGTCCCTCCCCCCCAGCCAGCCGGCCCCAATCAGGACTGGACAAGATGGCCCCGATCAGCTGGGAGAGACCCCACCCATGCACAAATTTGTGCACTGGGCCTCTAGTGTACATATATGTATTCACTTTCCTCATTATTTTCAATACAATATACAAATCCAATCATCTACTCTACTTAGGGTTTCAGCAACTGAAATAATGCTGATCTAGTGGGAAAGGCAGAGAGTGAGAAAACTGTTTTCTTGCAGGGTAAATTTTTAGAGGGTAAGGCATCAGATTAAGTGCTATAAATAAGCTCAAGACATAGGCAATTCTATGTAGACAGTTGGGCAAACAGCTAAGGCTTGATCTGATTATGTGAAGCTCTAGGGATGTTCTAAAGTTGTGATTCAAATCTGTGAAACAATTTTCAAAATACATTGTTTTACAATTAGTACATCTATAGGTGAGAACTACTTAGTAAGAAAAACTTTTTACCTTGTTTTGTAATCCTTACCCAAGGATATGTTTTACTTATTATTATTATATATATATATATATATATATATATATATATATATATATATATAATTAGAAGCCTGATGCATGAAATTCATGCAGGAGTAGGCCTTCCTTTCCCTGGCTGCTGGCACTTGCTTCCCTCTGGCACCCGGGAACCCGGGTTTCCCTCCGGCCACCAGTAGGCATCTGGGACCTGGACTTCCCTCGCAGCGACGACTTCATCTGGAAGGTCATCCAGAAGGATGTCCAGTCTAATTAGCATATTACACTTTTATTATAGATTTTTATTAATTTTAGAGAGGAATGGAGAAGGAAAAAGAAACATCAACGATGAGAGAGAATCATTGACAGGCTGCCTCCTGCACGCCCTCTACTGTGGATCAAGCCCACAACCTGAGCATGTGCCCTGATCAGGAATTGAACCCACAACCTTTTGGTGTACAGGACAACGTTCCAATTAACTGAGCCACCCAGCCAGGGCAAGAGAAACTTTTTAAACAAGCACAGGGTTTTTTGTGTTTGGGTTTTTTTTTGTATTTTTATTTTTGTATTTAAATTTTTTTTTTCATTAACAGAACTCATACAACTTAAAGAAAAAGAAAATCAGAGAATAAAATCTTTATCACTTTTCATTCTCTCTAGAAAAAAATCCTGAATGCTAAACCTAATATCCATGTCAGTGGATTATGAGAATTTTTAAAATGTGAATACATGTAGATTAGTCAAGTTAGTTAAGTATCTCTTCCAGGCATACAAAAAAAAATTTGAGTTGTAAAGATGGATATAATTAAGTTTCTGTGGGTAATAGCCACCAGTTTTAACTCTAATATCAGCTAGCTTATTGAGGGACTTTATATATATTCTCTTATTTGACCCACTCTCTATTACACTTTATACATATCCTATATAATAAAAGGGTAATATGCAAATTGACCCCAACAGCAGAATGACCGGAAATGATTTGTCGCTATGATGCACACTGACCACCAGGTGGCAGACATTCAACGCAGGAGCTTCCCCCTGGTGGTCAGTGCACTCCCCACAGGGGGAGCTACACTCAGCCACAAGCCGGGCTGACGGCTGCGAATGCAGCGGTGGTGGCAGAAGCCTCTCTCGCCTCCTCAGCAGCGCTAAGGATGTCCGACTGCAGCTTAGGCCCTCTCCCCTTAGGGAGCGGGTCTAAGCTGTCAGTCAGACATACCCCAAGGGCTCCCAGGCTGCCCAAGGGATGTCTGACTGTCAGATTATCCCAATCCCCCAGGGAACGAGCCAAAGCCAGCAGGTGGACATCCCCCGAGGGGTCCCAGACTGTGAGGGGGCACAGGCCGGGCTGAGGGACACCCCCCCTCCCGAGTGCATGAATTTTTGTGCATCAGGCCTCTAGTTCTATAGATAAATGGAGTAGAGAATTAAATCCAGGAGTGTGTGGTTAAAGGGATACATTTTTAAAAGTTGATAACATGAAAACAAGTGAGAAGAACTGACATATTAGTTCATTTCTCTATAATCTCCATATCCAGGATCTCCCAGCCCCAAATATTATGCAATCAGGTTAATCTTCCTAAATGATACTTTCATCATCTGAATCTCCATTTTAAAAATCTGGTTTACAAAATCTAGAAGAAACTTCTTAGCTTCAGATGCAATACTCTTCAAAATTTAACTGATCCATACAATTATCAGTTGGTCCAGAGCCTTCAGAAATGTATTATTGAACACCTAATCTATACCAGGCTCTGTGAAAACATGACCTTGTCTATATATTGCTCATAGTATATTGTTCCTCAAATACATCTGCTATTGCTTTCTGGGTCCTTACCCACTTATTTCCTTAAATGGAATGTTCTGCTCAATTCTACATCCCTCCCTTTTCCTTCATATCAAAATCCAACCTATTCAGATTCAGCGTTGATCCCAACTGCTTCATGAAGCATACAATAACATTTTTGCCAGGAAGTAGTCCCTCACTCCTTTGAGCCCCTTGAGCACTATTCCAACTTCGTGTGAACTTGATTCCTGGCGTGCAGACTTCTAGGCCCCTCACTCAGAGGTCCTGAGTCAGTAGGTCTGGCTTCCCTGTCTGGGAATGTGCGCTGAAACATGTCTGTCTAATTCCTGAGTTCATGCTCCTTCTGCCCAGGCTGCCTCTCAGACAGCTGTTTGGATCTTTTCTCCTCTCACTGAACTGACAGCTTTTGAATACTCCAGTGTCACAACAGACAGAGCCTTGATCTCAGCTTTATCAATCCCAATGATTTTGGCTCTTTAATTACCAACCACCGTCTGGCCCTAACCAATTCTTGGAATGATAAAGAAGTAAAAGAGTTTAGTGTCAGCTTTTTTTTTTGTAATAGCATCATTAGTCACTTTATTAGACTAAGTTTTTATGTTGGATAAAATGGCACACACACAATAGCACGTTTACTGCCCTGAGTGACTTGAAGGCTCAGCTACTGCTGACTGACAGTGCCTATTCACTCAATAACTTGTTATTGAGCATGTGTTGAATGAATAAATCAATGAGTATATTTAATCAAAAGTTTACTGAGGCAATATACAGGGTGTCCTAAAAGAATGTATACACACTTTAACAGCTGACAGCTCAATTTTGAAAATGAAATATATTTTAATCACTGCTTTTATAATTATTCAAAGTGTGTGTATACATTTGCGGGGGGCGGGGGAACACCCTGTATGTATGTTCGTGTCTCCTTGGTATCACTTATAAAATCTGGTATTCTATGTAGAGAGTGTAATTCTTTCCTTCAAAAGAAATACTGCAAACAATTAATTCCAAAGTTTGTACTAAGGACTTATGACTATTACATACCTTATCCAAAGTGAGCACCAATAAGATTAGTATTTTCAGAAATAGATTACAACTGGGACATTTCCATTTCCATTTTAAATTTTAAAAAGAAGCCCTGGCAGGATGGTTCAGTTGGTTGAGTGTCGTCCTGTACACCAAAAAGGTGGCAGTTTTGATTCTCGGTCAGGGCACATACCTAGGTTGCGAGTTTGATCCCGAGTCAGCATATGTACAAAAGGCATCTGATGGATGTTTCTCTCTCATATCAATGTTTACTTCTCTCTCTCTCTCTCTCTCTCTCTCAAAAAAAAAAACAAAAACAAAAACAATAAACATATCCTCAGGTGAGGATTTTAAAAACTGTAAAAAGAAAAGGATGATATAGTAAACCTCATCTACGAAAGGGACATGGCAGCACTTTAGTAGCAGCAGCAGGACCTTGAAGGGGTTGATGTAATAACCAGACTATTGTTTAGTGAAGAGCAGGGCTTACACAACAGTGAGACTGCTCTGTGCTGGTGAGTTTGAAGCAGACTTCAGGCAATAAACCTAAAAAACAAACAAACCTGTGATACATGCCATTTCCTTTTAGGAATCTGAATAGAGAAAGGGCCAAAGGAAAGCAGATAATGCCTTTCTTAAAAATATAAAAGAATAGCAATGACAATTTCCCAGCCTATGGAGAGAGGGAGGTGAAAAAGCCTCTAAGTGCTATTTTGCCTAGGGCAGTGGTCAGCAAACTGCGGCTCGCAAGCCACATGTGGCTCTTTGGCCCCTTGAGCGTGGCTCTTCCACAAAATACCACGTGCGGGCGTGCATCTACAGTGCGATTGAAACTTCGTGGCCCATGCGCAGAAGTCAGTATTTTGTGACTAGGGGAAAGTTCAGCCTAGAGATGTGTCACTGAACAATGCAAACAAAAATCTGTCTTCTCAGAGTTGTCATTCAGGTAGGAAGGGACAAACAAGATCACATAATAAGTAAATTATTAGAAGATTCCAAGTGTTATGTAAATGAGTACATATTCAGGTTATAAGTGTTACAGAGGGGAAAAAAGAGAGCTGTGTAAGAGCTGACATGTGTGAATGTGGGAGAGCAGGTTATAGTTTTAAATAGAGTGGTTAAGGTAGGTCTGATTAAGAATGAATTAAGAAGACAGTGGTACAGCTCTCTAAGGGAAGATCCAGCCAGTGTGATGGTCAGCCCCATTTGATTGACAAAATGATCTTAACAAAAAACACCCCATTTTGCAGGTGAATAAAGTGTCTCAAAGTGACTGAAGGGAGTAGAGCTAGTCTATCTAAATAAAACCCTAATAAGCAAATAGACCGAATGGTGGAACACCCGAACAACCGGTCGCTATGACATGTACTGACCACCAGGGGGCACGTGCGGAACATGGTGGGCATAAGCCGCAGTGGGATGGTGGAGCAGGTGAGTGGGGGTGCTCGTACCCGCTGACAGCACCGGCCCCAATTGCTCCACACTGTCAGCAGGTGTGAGTGGAGCCCGTGCTATCAGCGTGTGGGAGCAGTGGTGTCGGTGGGGGCTGCTGGAGGGCTTCAAGGGAAGGGCCAGGCCGGGTGTGGAGGATAGGCTGAGATCCGCCCCTGTGCCCACCACAGCCTCGCAGCCGCAGACAGTTCCTTTCAAGGTGCACTGGGCCCCTAGTTAATAATAAAGCCAGGACTAGAAACCAGGTTTCCTGACTTTTGGTCCATTCTTTTGTTTTGTGCCTCTGTTTACAAGGTATAGAGAAAGTGCTGTTTCCTATAAAGCACTGAGGAAATGTCAAGTGTCATCACTGTTGTGGTTGTTGCTATTATTATTATTAATCAGGTACTCTATTTCTTCAAAGTAGATAAAGTTCAAATAGTTTCATTTCCCCTTTCCACGGTTTATTTTTTTCCTTCCTTTGTGCTTCTTTATTTGGGTGGATCATTTTAACATCAGATTATCAGTTAAAGTAATTATATTTCTTAGCTATCTGATAAAGGAAAGGTGTTTAGCATAGACATAAACTATAAAATAGAAAGCATTTGTGACAACATGAAAAGGGGCTGATGAAAGAGTGGAGAGAAGGTGGAGCCCAGTGATTCAGAGGGACAGAACTACATTTGTCAAGAAGGGAAGGGGGGAATCTTTGAACATAATAGGAGACTAGAGCCCCCCAGCATTAAGTTACTACATGAAAATGATGAACCTAGCCTTGGAAAAATAACCAAGTAAACAAGTTAAAAACAAAGAGACCACGAAAGAGGAAACCTGTAGAAAAGGTAGGAATAGTAGAGAGGGGGCTGGAGAGGAAAGGAGAAGAGATTTAAAGATATTTTCAGGTAAAAATATGAGAATATTATACAATAAACAACATAAAAGAAAAAAAAAGAGTAAGAATCAGATTTCAGACACAGTAGACTTGAGAGCTGGTGGAATTACTAACAGCAAAAGGGAACAGAGAGGCGAGTCTGAAAGATGAGCTTTCTTTTCGTAATGCGAGGTTTAGGGTGGCAGTGAGTTCTCCCGAGTGGAAAGGGTCTAACAGATAAGAGGTAAATTTGAAAGCTGTGAAGAAAGAGGTAAATTAGAGCTGTTTTGTCCAATACAGTAGCTCCTCACCACATGTGGCTATGGAGCACTTGAAATTGTGGCTAGCATGAACTGAATGTGCTGTAAGTATAAATATACACCAGATTTTGAAGATTTCAGATAAAAAATACCTCGCTAACATTTTTCACACTGATTACATGTTGAAATAATATTTGCATGAATTGAGTTAAACGAAAAGTATTAAAAATCAATTTCATATCCTTTTACTTTTTAATGCAGCGGTTCTCAACCTGTGGGTCACGACCCCTTTGGTGGTCGAACGACCCTTTCACAGGGGTAACCTAAGACCATCCTGCATATCAGATATTTACATTACGATTCATAACAGTAGCAAGATTACAGTTACGAAGTAGCAACGAAAATAATTTTATGGTTGGGTCACAACATGAGGAACTGTATTTAAAGGGCCAGAAGGTTGAGAACCACTGTTTTAATGTGACTACTAAAAATTTAAAAATTACTATGTGGCTTGCATTCTATTTCTACTGGACACTGCTGATATAGATGTGTATCAGCATCACATAAGGGAAGAGAAATTATGGGTGAATCACAGACATCATTCTGAGGTCTCCCAACTGAAAACAGATGTGGGAGAAAAAGAACACATTATAATAGTTAATATTTACTGCGCACTCGAAGCGTTTTTTTAAAACATTGAATTGCTTTTCCTTTTTAAAAAAATGTATTTTTATTGATTTCAGAGAGGAATGGAGAGGGGGAGAGAGAGAGAGAGAGAAACATCAATGATGAGAGAAATCACAGATTGGCTGCCTCCTGCATGCCCTCCACTGGTTATCAAGCCCGCAACCCAGACCTGTGCCCCTGACTGGAATCAAATCCCGGACCCTTCAGTCCACAGGCCAACGCTCTATCCACTGAGCCAAACCAGCCAGGGCAGCATTATGTTTTTTAAAAATGCATTATCTTATTTGTTTCTCTCAATAACCTTAGAAATATTGCAGTCTTCTTTTATAAAAGAAAAAACTGAGGCCTAAAGAAGTTAATCTGCCCAAAGTCACAGTTAAATGTTGGCCTTGGGATTCAAACTCATGACTGACCCCAAATCTGAAGCTCTAAATTGCCACATCATCAATTCCAGAACAATTTATACTCTGCAATGATTAAATTGTTAGATTTTTAAATGGTTGTATTTAAACTAACAATTTATTAGAATGGTTCATTGTCATCTGCAATGATTAAATTGTTAGATTTTTAAATGGTTGTATTTAAACTAACAATTTATTAGAATGGTTCATTGTCAGAGTCAGTGATATACCAGCGATGTCCTAAATTTCGATTTAAGAAAAAATACAAATGTGTAAATGTGCAACTTTAGAATTATGATAAGCTACTGTTGTTGGCATATTTTCACCATGCTGGGCCTAAATAAGAGTTTCCAGAGCAACTTCTTGCCCTTTATCAATATCTGCTCTTAAAAACTCAGACCCATCAAGTTAGATGGTACAATGGAGATGACTGTGGACACAATCCTGGACGACAGGGCCCTGTTTTCTGTATATAACTAGATAGATGACATGGACCCACTTAAATTTTAAACAATGTCTTTCAAACTATAAAAGTATCTGAAGCTCCCAAACTGTGATTTAAATGTTTTGGAGAAAACCGGATTAAATTGCAACATTTTGTTGAAGAAGCAAAAATTAAGCTTAACCAACTGGAAAATTTTAAAATGGATTTTGTATTCCTTGAAAATGCAACACTTTCAAGAAATAGAAAAAATGGCTTGATACTTTGACTGGAATCATAACATAGCAAAATCTCCTAGAAATATAAATTGGACTAAAAAAAATAAGGTGTTTTTAATTTATGTTTGTTTGGTTGATTTTAATTTCAAATACAAACTTCTCTTCCTTTGCTTTTTACCTGTAATTTCTACCACCTATCTGACTAAACAGCAATCATAGAACTGCTGCACTTGTACAGTGATGGCAATAATTATACCATTTTCAGAAACCTGCCCATATAAATTTTATCAAGCAGTTTGGCTCAAATTATATATATATAAAAACACCCACGTCCATAGGCTTAACACAAAGATTGCCATCAATTTACATTATGGAAATGGAAAACCAAAAGGGAATTTCAAGGGAAGAATCTGTTTTGGAGTAAAACTATTTAGTACAGACATTGTGAGATTGTTCATGTCGAACATGAATCCAAAGGGATCTCTCTCAACTGACCCACTGATTTATGACTTTCACCCTAGACCCTGTGTTTTTAAAAAATAGTGAGATGACTTGGATTTAAAAATAGCTCCTCTGAAGACTCAAAGTTACTGAGAAATGCTTATCTCCAGAGAAGTATCACGACTGTATAGAGTAGAGCTTATAAGAGCTTGCCCTTAGTTTTGGCTCTTTCAGATTAATTCCCACAACTCTTCCATCCAATTAGGGAGTTGTCCTTGGACTTGTTCCCTTACTCATTACAATTCATAAGTTGAAACAAAGGTTCAGACCTGGAAGGAGAGAACAGTTAGCCCGAAAAATGATTTGTCCACTGAGGGGTCAAGGTGTCAAGAGCATGAAGTTGACAGACCCAGGCATAAATGATGGCCCTCCCAATACTATCACTGAGGGTCACCAAATCCACGCTCTTCTTTCCGAATGTCCCTCCTCTCAAACTTCACTTGAGATTCTCATCAAGTGTCAGTTGGGTAGAGATAATCCTTATAGTTGCATTGCTGCTTCCCATTTGCATATTTGCATAAAGTATCCTGCTTTATTGGGTTAATTTAAAAATATATATATATTGAGCACTTACTATGTGCCAGGCACTGTTGCAGCTACTAGAAATATAGCAGTGGAGAACCTGACAACAATCTCAGCCAAACTGAAACTTACATTCTGGTGGGGAACATATTCAATCAACAAGATAAACAAAATCCATAGTGAGTTAAATATTAGATGAAGAAAAAAATGAAGCAGTTCAGGGGAATATGAACTGTGGTGAATGGGGTGGGAAAGCCTGGCATTTTAGATAAAGTGGCTGAAAAAAGGCTTCAGATAGAATCAGATACATAGTGTGCACCTGCAAGGGTAGAGAGGGCAACAATCTAGGACTGACTAGTGTCAGCTGGAGTGGGGAACGAACAGCGGATGAGCATATTTTACCAGCCCCGAAGTGGCGAGGAAACCATATGGGAGGGAGGAGAGAAGCCAAGATAAAATACGGACCACCGGAGACAAACGTGGTCTCCCCATTTTGCCTGGGGCTGGTGTTGGAGCGCAGCACCACACACTTCATCTTTTCTAGCCACAGAACCAGGCTGTGGCGCCAAAACCTCCAGGCAGGTCATGGGACACGGGCAGGCACGATCCCCCCACCCCGCGCCCCACCACCACCTCCTCTCTCCCCAGGCGCGGAGCTCCTGTCCAGCAGAGCCCCGCGCTGGCCGGGGACCGGGGCGGAGAGTTGTTGAAAGAACACACCGGCACACGAATGGAAACCTGCCCGGCCCCGCCGTGCAAAGCCAGGGAGGCGCGGGCCAGCGCGCTGACACACCCCCGGGACGGCGGGCACGGCGCGGGGAGACCCGAGTCCAACCGTTTAGAGCCCAAACCCCAGAATTTCCCGACGCGGGGTCGGCACCGCGCGAGGGAAACGCCGTTCGCCACGCCGGGAGCGGAGGGCGGAGGGTGCGAGCGTGTGCGGGAGAAAGCCGGGGCGAGGGAGGCTGGGGGCGGCCGCGGGCATGGCTGCGGGAGCGTGTGCGGAGGGAGGAGAGGGCGGTTTCGTCGGGCATTCCGGGCGCCGGCCGGCCGCGTGCACCCCACGGGGGGCTGACGCGAGCGGGCGCCTCGAGGGGCCGGGACGGGGCCGCGGACCCGGACCAAGTGCCCGCGACCCGCCGGCCCCCCGACAGCGACGGATTCCAGCGGTCGAACCCGCAGCTCCCGCACGGCCACCCGCTCGGCCCCTTCCCGCCCAGCGCGTCCGTCCGGGAGCGAAAGAAAGAAAGAGCGGCGGCGGCGGCGGCGCGCGGCCCCACTCACCATGATCCGCGGCGGCGGCGCAGCGACCCCGGCGGCCGATGCGCTGTCCAGGGTAGCCAGCGTCCTCTGCCCGCGCTCCCGGGCGCCGCGCTCCCTACCCACCCACACCCACGTCCAGCGCACGCACGCCGCCCCCGCGCCTCCCCGCCCCCTCGGGCTCGCGCCACTCCAGCGCGGCGCTCCGAGCCGCAGGGCCGTTTCGGGCGCCCGCCGCTCTCCGCCCCCTCCCCTGGCCGGGGCCTCGCCCGCCGCCTCGCGAGGGGGCTGGGGAGGGGCGGGGCTGGCCTCGCGCGCCCCTTCGCGGGTGCCCGGCTTCTCCCGCTCGACCGCGGCGCCCCCTGCCGGGCGGGCGGTGCTTTGCAGGCTCAGCGGGCGCCCGCGGGGCTCAGGCTCGAGGGCTCCACGTTCAGAGTCTGGGCGAGGAGCCGCCGCCGCCTGCCCCTGTCTCCGCTCCCTGGGAGGCTGCGATGACTGCGGGGAGCAGTGGGAGGACGGGTATGTAGACCGTCAGGGCACTGGTCCTGCTGTTAGCTGGGCTCCGTGGCTTTCAAGCTCACGTTCAAGGGAGAATGGTCTTGCTCATGCAGATTTGCGGGTGTAGGTGGTTTAGAAAGACGAATTAGTCGGGTTCCTTTAGGGATGAGGGCAGCAGTGGGTCAGTCTGAGCAGGAGATTCCGTTTCTGGCACTACGCTTACCTCCAGATTCCAGGGGCTAATGCCGCCAATGGTTATTTTACCACATATTTGTGAACAGAGAGTATGGGATTTTAGATCCTGGGCTTTAAATTCCTTCCTTCCTTCCGTCCTTCCTTCCTTCCTTTCTCCCTCCCTCCTTCCCTCCCTTCCTTCCTCTCCTTCTCTCTCTCTCTCTCTCTCTCTCTCTCTCTCTCTCTCTCTCTTGCTTATTTATTTACTAAAGGCCTGGTACATGAATTTGTGCACAGGTAGGGGCCTGCCGGCCCTACCCAATCGGGGCTGATAGGGCCTGGCTGGCCGGAGGGGGGGCACAGGCAGTTGGCCAGCTGGCCCCACCCCCTGGTCAAACTCCTGGTCGAACTCCTGGTCAAGGGGACAATTTGCATATTAGCTTTTATGATATAGGATTTATTTACTAGAGGCCTGGTTTACGAATTCGTGCATGGGTGGGTCCTGAGGGGGGGCGGCGGGATGCTATAGGCCCTCTGAGTGGGCAGTGGGATGCTTTGCCACCCGGGATCCGGATCTGTCCCACCGATGTTTGTGCAGTTGTCGGGGAGCAACCTTGTGACTGCTTTTATATCCTTTCTTCCTTGTGGAGCATCTAGGGAGGGGAAGCAGCTGCAGTGCCTGAGGTCGACTTACAAGGAGGCCGGCAGCACTGGTTCATCAGTGCCTGGCCCGTTCTCCAGAGATTGGACTTGTAGGACTACTGAGGGAGTGAGTGGCTGCCACCAGGTTGGTGGGCTGCCGGGATGGGTTGGTCAGCTGAGCGCGCTCCCGCTGTGGGAGCACACTGACCACCAGGGCGCATCTCCTGCGTTGAGCATCTGCCCCTTGGTGGTCAGTGGGTGTCATAGCAACTGGTCATTCAGCCATCAGTTGCTTAGGCTTTTATATATATAGATTTTTGTCACCTAAGGAGAAGATGTTGGGAAAAGTAAGAGTGTTACATGACCTTTCCTTAAGAATGTGTATTTGTTTTATGTGGCCAGTGTGGTAAACTGAAATGCAAGCAAAGTAGACATGTTTATTGGTGGCTGGAACATCACATCTGGATGTGCACAGAGGAACTTGCAACATAAATGGAGTATTCCACACTTGAAGTGATGCAGAGTTATTTGTAGTTTTGTAAAGTAACAGAGTGAATAAAAAAGGTGCCATGTCTGTCTTTTTTTAAAAATACACTTTTATTTATTTTATTTTTTAAAAATAGTTCTCTCTTGCTGAAAATATTACATATGTCCCCTTTTTGCCCCATTGACCCCCTCCAGCCCACCTTCACCCCAGGCCTTCAGCACTCTATTGTCTGTGTCCATGGGTTATGCATGTCTAAGTCTTAATTGTCATATAATCACCTAATATTTAGAGTTTTCTATAGTTAGAGTGCTAAACATGTGCATATGGTTAACCTTAGACCACAAATAGGTAGATATTTGTTATAGAATCTCACTACCTGTGAGCTCAGGAGCCAGTCCTTCCACATACTGGCATTGTGATATTGGATTAGTTATTTAACCTCTCTGTGCTCCAGTTTCCTGATCTATAAAATGGGGGCAAAAATGGCACACAACATATTGTTGTTAGGATTACATTAACATGAGTAAAACACTAGAAGAACTTCTGGTGCAAGAGTACTAGTTATTGATATTGTTATTGATCTGATGCCTGTAGGAATCAGAAAGTGATATTCTATTTAATGCTGGCATCCTGTACAATAAAAGGCTAATATGCAAATAGACTGAAAGGCAGAACAACTGGAACAACCAAACAACCTGTTGCTATGACATGCGTTGACCACCAGGGGCCATGTATGGAACATGGCGGGTGTCAGCTGCGGTGGGATGGTGGAGCAAGTGAGCAAGGGCACCAGACCAAGTTGGGTGCTGGTTGCTGTCATGGGCATGAGCCTCTGGTGGTTACTGAAAATTCTTTGCTCCCGCCTGGTGCTCGAACCTGCTGCCAGTGCCCAGCACCGGTCCTGATCGCTCAGCACCATCAGCAGGTGCAAGTGGCGGTTCCCTGCGCTGACTGGCCCTGAGGACTTCTCCACCTCCCCCTGCTCCTTAGGGGCGATCGGGGCAGCAGCTACCGCTCACACCTGCTGATGGTGCTGGCCTCACTTGCACCCGCTGCTGGCACTGTCCCCAGTTACTCTCTGCCATCAGCAGGTGTAAGCAGGGCTGGCATCGTCAGCGTGTGGGAGCTGCGGTGGGAGCTGCCCGCAGATGGGGGCCATGACGGGAGGGGCCAGGCGGGGGCACGGAGGATGGGCTGAGACCCGTCCCTCTGCCGACCGTAGCCTCATGGCCCACAGTTCCTTTCAAGGTGCACGAATTCATGCACTGGGCCCCTAGTCTTTTTATAAAAAGTGTCCATATGACCCAAACTAAATATACAGTTTGATACTAGTTTCATTCATTCATTAACTTTGCTCATTCAATAATATTTGAGTGCGTCCTATGCCAGACATTGTAGTAAGACCTGGGGATACAGTGACAAATATACAAACATGGCCCCTGCCTTCATAATCTGTGATGATCCATATTATGACATCCAGCGACTGGAAGGAAATTCACCCAAATATTCACCAAATATTAACTGTTTATTTCCCCAAATAAGAGTGTTATGGAATTAGTTTTCTCCTTTTAATTTTCCAGATTTTTTAAAACATATTTTATACTTTTAAAGCCATAAAAATAGTTTCCACATGCTTTGGATATTAAACTAGCAAATACAGGATCTGAATTTCACTGTGTCATTAATCTGATGTAGTAGCATGTGAATTCTTATCTAGATAGTGATCCTCAGACATTTTTATGTGTAAATTGTGCCTGAGGATTTAAATGCTGGCAACCAAGATCAACAGTAATTAATATAAATGTGAGGAGTCTGGCAGAAGGCTGACCAGGACTCCTTTTGATATTCACAGGGTGAATATTTACATTTTATTACCTGCTGCTGACTCAATGGCCTAAAGCAAACTCCCCTCAAACCTGACAATCTTACTGTTTAGTAAACATTACCATTGATATGTCTGTTTGCATTCCTAAAGGCAATTGTGTATTCTAGTAAATAAAAGCAGCTGGGAACGGAGACTCAGGGCTAACTTGACTGCTATGGTTGAGTTTTTCTCTGGTTTCCCCCGGTATCAAAATTAATATTTTGTTGCCATGGCCGATTTGGCTCAGTGGATAGAGCGTTGGCCTGCGGACTCAAGGGTCCCAGGTTCGATTCCGGTCAAGGGCATGTACCTTGGTTGCGGGCACATCCCCAGTGGGGGGTGTGCAGGAGGCGGCTGATCGATGTTTCTGTCTCTCATTTATGTTTCTGACTCTCTATCTCTCTCCCTTCCTCTCTGTGAAAAATCAATAAAATATATATATATTTAAAAAATTAATATTTCGTCTTGTGTGTCATTCGTGCGTCAGCTCTTCCTCCAAGCCTTTGAACCCCGAAAGCCACGCTGGCCGTGGACTTTCACATTTAAACAATGCAGACACCTTGGACTCATCCAGTTGATCGCTGGTGCAGGCTAGGAATACAAATTTTAACAAGTATCACAAATAATGCTGATGCAGGCAGGTGGCCCATGGACTACATTTTAGAACACAAGACTATCATCTACTTAGGGAAAGTGTTAGTCTATCTTTTTAACAAAATTAAAGGGGCAGGAAGTATGACAACCAGCCTCTAAGCACCCTGCTGTTTGCTTGCAGGAATTGTACCATTGATGTTATCTATACCTTGCAAAGCATACCAGGTTAACATGTGGAAGAAATTCTTAAGATTTGAACTATCCCTATACTCCCCCCTACCATTTAGCCTCATAATCATTATTTTACATTTATCTAAGAATGTATAGCAACCCACAGGGCCAGAAGCAGGTCTAAAATGTCACCTATATCTTACCTATTTCTTAAAATATTATTTTATGGCTTTCCTTGTCACTACAATAAAGGAAAAAGATGGTCAGAGGGTATTTTTCCCACCAATATTTCATTAAATAGAAAAAGGAAGTTGTTCTTCCTCTATAAATACAGAACTAGGATAGTATCTTAATGTTCTAAACAGATGTAACATGAATTCCCTCTTATTTATCAATAAAATATTTTACTATGATTTTATAATGTTTTCTTTATTATTTGTTCTCTTGTACAGATTACACAAAAGCTGGAATCTACTTGTGTTTCTTAGCTGTAGGGCAAAACTGTATTGAGGACATGTGTCAGTTATAGTGCCACAATAACAGAATTATAGCCTAATCATGTATTAGAAATAGAGATCTCTTTTCTATGTTTATATTTTATAGGTGAAGGAAGGTTATCTCAGAGAAGTTAGAGATGACCAGCCACTAATAGATCATAGCCCTAATGCATGATCTACTGACCCCTGGTCCAGTGTTCTCATTGTCACTCCTGCCTCTAGAAACGGACTCTGGAAGTCACATCCTTCCCTTGGGCATATACTTTGCCTCTGTGTAAAGAAAGCTCTGTACCTATAAGCTTAAAAAGGAATAAAGCCAGCCCTAATTGGTTTGGCTCAGTGTATAGAGCGTCAGCCTGCAGACTGAAGGGTCCCAGGTTCGATTCTGGTCAAGGGCATGTGCCTTGGTTGCGGGCACATCCCCAGTAGGGGATGTGAAGGAGGCAGCTGATCGATGTTTCTCTCTCATCGATGTTTCTAACTCTCTATCCCTCTCCCTTCCTCTCTGTAAAAAATCAATAAAATATATATTTTTTTAAAAAGGAATAAAGTCATACGACTTAGGTTACTATCAACAAATTTGGTGCACCTTTTTATTCAATACTAACAGGGATAAGGATTTATACTGTATAAGTTTATGTCATTTAAGCCATATATGTATCTGCTTTTTATTTGGTTGGGATGGAATAACAAGTGGATAATCATTACCTTGAATTAATCAAGATAAAAATCATTTACTTTAAAATATTTACTGAGTACTATGTTCCAGTACAATGTTCTAGAGCAGGGGTTGGCAGACTACAGCAATGGGCCAAATCTGGCCGGCTACCTGTTTATTTCGTGTGTGTTTTTTTAATATATTGTTATTGATTTCAGAGAGGAAGGGAAAGGAAGAGAGAGATAGAAACATCAATGATGAGAAATAATCATTGATTGGTTGCCTCCTGCATGCCCCCTACTGGGGATCGAGCACACAACCCCAGGCATGTGCTCTGACCAGGAATGAAACTGACCTCCTAGTTCATAGGTAGATGCTCAACCACTGAGTCACACCAGCCAGGCCAGCTGCCATTTATTTTTTTGTAAATAAAATTTCATGAAAACACAGCCCATATCCATATATTTCCATATTTTCTTTGGCAGCTTTCACATTGCAATGGCACAGCTGAGTAGTTCTGACAGAAACTGCATGGCCTGCAAATCCTCAAATATCTACTGTTTGACCCTTTATTAGGAAGATGTGTGATCTCTGTAGAATCTAGATGTTATGAATAGGCTTTGAGCAATATAGATAAATCCTGTTCTTTTATGAAGCTTACTAGAGGCCTGGTGCATGAAATTTATGCACTTGGGAGGGGGCGTCCCTCAGCCCAGCCTGTGTCCTCTCGCAGTCTGGGAGCCCTTGAGGGATGTCCAACTGATGGCTTAGGCCTGCTCACCATGAGGAGCAGGCCTAAGCCATCAGTTGGACATCTTTAGTGCTGCCACGGAGACGGGAGAGGCTCCCGCCACCACCAGGGTGCTCGCCAGCCATGAGCCCGGCTTCTGGCTGAGTGGTGCTTCCCCTGTGGGAGCGCACTGACCAGCAGAGGGCAACTCCTGCATTGAGTGTCTGTCCCCTAGTGGTCAGTGAGCATCAAAGCGACCAGTCGTTCCATCATCGGGCTAAAACTGGCTCTCTGACATCCCCTAAGGGGTCCCAGATTGCGAGAGGGTGCAGGCAAGGCCGAGGGACCCCACTGGTGCACGATCGGGGCTGAAGAGGGACCACAGGAGGGCTCCAGGGCGTTCCCGGCCTGTCTTGCTCAGTCATGATCGGCTGGACCCCAGCAGCAAGCTAATCTACTGGTTGGAGCATCTGCCCCCTGGTGGTCAGTGCACATCATAGCAAGCGGTTGAGCGGCCTTAGCATATCATTAGCCTATTACGCTTTGATTGGTTGAATAGCTGGCTGGACACTTAGCATATTAGGCATTTATTATATAGGATACTTTAATGGGAAGGAAGAGGACAATAAACACAGTAATTTTAGATAGAGAAGTATCATGAAAAATCCTCTTTAATAAAAGACTAATATGCAAATCAACCAGAATGACTGCTCGCTATGACGCACACTGACCACCAGGAGGCAGACTCTCAATGCAGGAGCTGCCCCCTGGTGGTCAGTGTGCTCTGTGGGAGTGCCGCTCAGCCAGAAGCCAGGCTCATGGCTGGCAAGTGCAGTGGCAGTGGCGGGAGCCTCTCCCACCTCTGTAGCAGTTGGACATCCCGCAAGGGCTCCTGGAGCACTAGAGTGTGCAGGCTGGGCTAAGGGACTCCCCTCCCCCCCCACAACCCGAGGTCACGAATTTCGTACACCGGGCCTCTAGTAGGATTATGGTAGAGGGTGATGTGGTGGGAAGATGCGATTTAGACAGGACACTCAGGAAAGGCCTCTCTAAGCAGATGATAGGTGACCTGAGATCTCCATGGTAAAACAAGCCAGCTGTAAAGCCGTGAGAAAATCTAAGGGAAATCTTTCTAGGTGGAAAAACAGCAAGTGAAAATGCACTGAGAGAGAAAAACTGGGCTTGTTGGAGGAAAGGAAGGTGGCTGTTATGGCTGGACATGTGAGTCAGGGGTTGTAGTTGGATGCAAGACCATATTTCCCTCATCCACTCTTGTGAATAGAGATCCATGGCCATCAGCCTCTACCTTGATGCCCTACCTTTGAGATGTTAACAATGTGAATGTATTTGATGATTAAATTTGCATGAACACAAAAAATGTAATAGATTGCTCCCTGACTTTTTCCTTACTTTGGACTGATTTCTCCTGCATATTTGAGGACCTCAGCCCGAGGGAACCTGGTACTACATGCTCATGTGATGTCCGCTGGTCAGCTGCAGCCTACCTAGCTCAAGAAACTCTAGCAGGCCATCACTTCATACTCTTATAACCATATGACTTTCCCTCTTTTTGTTGTGCTCATTTTATAGAACTTATTTATGCGAAGCATTCATTCACTTTACAACTTTGTCTTTCTTGTGTGCTATTTTAGTTAAATTACATTTATTTTTTAATACTTTTTAAAAAAGATTTTTTTATTGATTTCTAGAATAAGAGAGAAAAAGAGAGGGAGAGAAGAAGGGAGGGAGGGGGAGAGAGAGAGAGAGAGAGAGAGAGAGAGAGAGAGAAGCATCAATGTGAGAGTGAAACATTGGTCGGCTGCCTCTTGTATACCCCCTACCGAGAATAGAGTCTGAAACTCAGGCATGTGCCCTGACCAGGAATAAAACCAGCAACATTTTTGGTGCATGGGATGACACCCAACCAACTGAGACACACCCGCCAGGGCTTCCTTTTAATATTCTTTTAAAAATCATTTTGTAAATGTCAAGTAGCACAAGCACACAATGGTACATCCGTTCACATGGAAGGTGAGATGTCACAATTCCTCCAGACAGCCTGAGAGCATCTTGGCACCCCATGCCATAGAGTGCTGTTCCTTCCTCAAGTGTACCCTTGGAGATTAACCCGAGGCAGTAGTCCTCCAGCCTGTTTTTGTTATAAACATACCACCCTGAACTTGAGTCCCAGAAGTAAACTGAGAAAAGTGAGAAATTGCTGATTAAAATCCAACCATTTAGGTCTCATGGAGGGACACGTTGCATGGACTCTCCTTTCCCATTCTCCCTGTAAGTGTAAGCGTGTGTGTCGAGGAAAGAGGGATGTGTAGTCACACATCTTTCTCTGCCAGATATATTCATGTCCGGAATGGGAGTGGTAGGAGTAGAGACTATGTCCTCGTAATTAATCATTTTGAAGTTTCTGATCTTGTGACCAGTGGTAAAATTTGGTCAGAAATAGTTGATCTATAACAAATCATGTGTAAAACATTATTGTAAATTATTGAGATGTTAACAATGTGAATGTATTTGATGATTAAATTTGCATGAACACATAAAATATAATAGATTGCTCCCTGACTTTTTCCTTATTTTAGACTGACTTCTCCTGAATATTCTTTCCATCCTCATCCCGAAAAAAATACAGTCAACAATAAAATCATATATGTCAACAAAAAACTACTCAAAATTTTTGTTGATTCCACCAAAATGAAAGTAAGGAATTTGAATGTTTCAAGATGACAGGCTAATAAAAAAAAAAAAAAACAACAGAAGAGTATAGTTTTATTAAAGATTAACATATTATATTTGTTTTCTTTGTAATTCGGTGAATAACAATTCCTGAATAGTTAACATTTTATTTTGCCAGAATATCTGTGAATGAGCCTCTGAAGCAGATATAGATGAGGAACCTAAATGACTTTTAGAAGTTTGAAAAGCCTTTTACTTGACACAAGTTTCAACCATGTGCATTGTTGCAACCCAAGCAACTTCTTCAACATCTGGGAAAAGACCAAAGAAATCCTAAGATTAATCCAGAAGTCATAGCAGGTAGCCTCAGTTTATAACTTCATCATTCTTTTAGCTCATCATTTTTTATATGTGGTATTTGTAGTTAACTATTGCAAGATAACTATTAACTGTTTTGTTAATCTCTATATATAAAAGCTTAAGCAACCGTTATGACTGAACGACTGGAATGACCGGAATTACTGGTCCACCAGTCGCTATGATGAGCACTGACCACCAGGGGGCAGATGCTCAACGCAGGAGCTGCCCCCTGGTGGTCAGTGTGCTCCCACAGCCAACCTCCCCGAGCAGGCAAACCTCCTGCGGCCCCTCCCCCCATCTGGCAGGCCCTGTCCTGCAGGCCCCAGCTGGCCTGGCCCTGATTGGGACTGGGTGAGACATCCCAATAGGCCCTGATCACTGGCCAGGCCTAGGGACCCCGCCCATGCATGAATTTCATGTACTGGGCCTCTAGTCTGATATAAACATGTTAAATGGCTTGGAATAGTAGCTCATGTAATCCTCACAATAGTTCTGCGACCAGCCCCACTGTACAGACGAGGAAACTGAGGTTCAAAGAGATTAGGTAATACACTGTATAAATTTCCAAAAATGTTTTAACATTACAATTGATGCATCTTTTAAGTCTCTTTTAATCTCTACTTCCCCCTCCATCTCTTTTATTTTCTTTTTGTTTTCTTGCAATTTATCTGCTTGTACTATAGAATTTCCCACAGTCTGGAATTTGTTAATGGCATCCCCAGGGTAAAGGTTAACATGTGCTTCTGACCTCTGTGCTTTGTAAATTTGTAACTAGTTCTAAAGGCTTGGAATTCAGACTGGAAATCTTTTGGCAAGAAAACTTTCATAGGTGGTATTGTGTGTTTCCATCAGGGGGCACATAATATCTTATTGTTATTCTTTGTGGTGTTCAGGCATCAGTTGGTGCTCAGTGCCTACATCCAGTGATTCATTAGGGCTTGCAAAATTGTGCTATTCAATCTCTATCATTCCTTCTTCATTTATTAGCTTATTTATTTCCAGAAATTTTCCTTTATATACTCTTTGGTTAGCCACTGCACAGTTTGGATAAGAAAGTCAGAATAAATAACAGTTTTAAAATGAAACATTGGTTCAGTAGCAATGCAGAAATTCAGGGAGAAAGGTGAATATTTTGATATGGAGATAAGAACATGTAGGATTTGGAAATACTGAGGCTAGCTGCCAATATCAACAATGCCACATTAATTGTGGTTGCTCAATTTGTTTTTTTACATCTACCATGTTCTATCTGAAAATAGAGTGACTTTCAAAGACTTTTTAAAATTTACATAAGCTCTGAAAAGAAAAAATTAACTGGAGGCTTTATGTAATGTTATTGGTCCTTTTCAATGAGACAGGTCAGAATTCAAGAGGAGAATGAATGTGAAGAATTTTTGAGTAAAATATTACATGGTTCTCTCATTAAACTAGTTGAATAGAAAAGTATATATGACAATAATTTTGATATAGCCTGGCACCATTCTATAACTAGCTCTTAAAGGTAATTTATAATTAATTTGGTTATACAAATACTTCAGTTTACATGAGAATTTTACTTAAGATGTTGATTCCAACTGTCTTTATAGTTTTTGTCACATAGTAGACATTCAATTTACATTTAAGACAGACCTACCTTTATTTTTTTAATCCCATGCCACCTAAGGTTTTCAGACATTTTAGTGATAATCTCATTAGATTCAAAAGTCTTTGAAAAGTATATTAATACTATTAACAGGGAAATGTAATCCCTGAACAAATGCTAACTTAATGATATCCTATATAATAAAAGCCTAATATGCAAATTGCCCCCTTGACCGGGAGTTCGACCAGGGTGGGGGCTGGCTGGCCAACCGCCTGTGGCACCTCCCCCTGGCCGGTCCTGCCTCGGCCGGCGGCAGCAGCAGGCAGCTGGGGGAAGGGAGGCTCTGGCAGCCGCTAGGGACCCTACCCGTGCACGAATTTCATGCACTGGGCCTCTAGTAATTTATATAAGCACTAGAGGCCCAGTGCACGAATTCAGGCACCAGTGGGGTCCCTCAGCTTGGCCTGAGGGATTGGGCTGAAACCAGCTCTCTGACATCCCCCGAGGAATCCCAGATTGCGAGAGGTTGCAGGCCAGGCTGAGGGACCCCATCAGTGCACGATTGGGGCCGAAGAGGGACACAGGAGATTGGCCAGGCGGGGAGGGACCGCAGGAGGGCTCCTGGGCATGTCCAGCACATCTTGGTCCCAATCAGCCAGACCCCAGCAGCAAGCTAACCTACCAGTTGTAGAGTCTGCCCCCTGGTGGTCAGTGCATGTCATAGTGAGCGGTTGAGTGGCCTTAGCATATCATTAGCATATTATGCTTTGATTGGTTGAATGGATGACCGGATGACTGGACACTTAGCATATTAGGCTTTTAGTGTTTAGGATTATCATGAAAAATATGGTCATTACTCTTGCAAGGCCTGCACTTGGGAGACATAGTTCCAGCCATTTTCTATTAAGCATGATGGCTGTGTTAGGAGTTTGTATTTCATAACATTATGTCCATGTTTCTGATAGGGGAGCTGGACATGGCACGAGCAGTGAAGAAACCTCACCAAGGGGCCTGTAGAATTCTAATATTAGTTGCAATTCAGGAAAGTAGGAATTCTCTTCTAGGAAACTTGTAAGTTAGAGCATGAGATAAAGTTACCTAGCAAGTGTGCAGCCAAGTAACATTTCTGTTTTGTTTTGTTGATCCTCATCTGAGGATATTTTTTCCATTGATTTTTAGAGAGAGCAGAAGGGAGGGGTAGAGACAGAAAGAAACATAGATGTGAGAGAGACACATTGATTGGTTGTCCCCTCCCTCCCAGGGCCTAGGGATTGAGCCTGCAACTGAAGTACATGCTCTTGACCAGAATCAAACCCAAGACCCTTCAGTCCAGTGCTCTAACCACTGAGCAAACTGGCTAGGGCCAAGTAACATTTCCTATTACCAATGAAAGAAGTAAAATTTAACTCCTTTGCACTTTTCTGTGTTTCTTTATTTTTAAAAAGACATCAATTTACATGTGCTTATGCTGATCATCTATCCTCCCTGCATTGAAACAGAATGAAGTGTGGTGATGCTTTTATTTATTTATTTTTTTAAAATATATTTTATTGATTTTTTACAGAGAGGAAGGGAGAGAGATAGAGAGTCAGAAACATCGATGAGAGAGAAACATCGATCAGCTGCCTCCTGCACATCTCCTACTGGGGATGTGCCCGCAACCCAGGTACATGCCCTTGACCGGAATCGAACCTGGGACCTTTCAGTCCGCAGGCCGACGCTCTATCCACTGAGCCAAACCGGTTTCGGCAGTGTGGTGATGCTTTTAGTTGAATTTGTACTCACCTGCTCTTTTACATTAAGGTCTGCAACAGCATTAAAAGGCACGACACCACCCTGGCCAGGTAGGTACTCAATTGGTTAGAGCGTTGTCCTGGTAACCAAGGTTGTGGGTTCCATCTCTGGTCTGGCACATACAAGAAGCAACCAATGAATGCATAAATAAGTGGAATAACAAATTTCTCTCTCTCTCTTTCTAAAAAATCAATTTTTAAAAAAGGCAATACACCAATAACTCGAATTCTTTGTGCAACAATTTCTATCATTTCTAGTAAACTGAAGTCACTAGATTCTTGAACTTTGGCACACAGTAGTCACTAAGGACCCCACTTTGGAGGATGACCTCTTTTACCATGCTCCCCTCCCCCATACTCACTTGACCTCCAAACTCTCTAGCAAGTACTGTATAGCTTTGGATCGTGCTAAATGAACTTCCGCTGCTGACTATACTGTTTATCCTCCAAACTAAGCTGTATTCAGTAGCCAGACTATCTCTTGACACTTCAGCATGCTCTCTCAGTAGTACTCAGAGCATAGGAATAAATGCAAAGGACTCACCACCTTTGGAATTCTTTAAACAAACAGTTTAAAACAAACTGATGTCCTTTGGAACTGGCTGAGGGGCAGGTCAATAACCTTTACTCCACTTCAGGAAAAAAGAAAAAACAGGGGGAAAAACACCCAAACTATGTTTTAATGAGACTAGTTAAGATCCTTTATTCTCCCAGAAGATAGGTTGCAAACCAAATTTAAAATATGAAATAATGGAGACCGAGAGAGAAGTACATAATTTCAGAGGTTTCTAAAGGTCCTCTGACAAAGTCTTCATGAAAAAGGTAGTAACAGCTTTTTATTCTTAGCTGCTTTCTGCAAATGAGGATTGCTAAGGAAATAAGCTGTTAGCATTGAAAAAAGCAGAAACTCCCATGACAGCCACGTTGTGGTGGGGCGGTCTTCTCACACACAGAGCCTGTTAGGGTCGTTAATGGATGTTCATCCGCACTGTTTGTCTAGTAGTACTATCTGGAACTCACTGATAGTGAGTATCAAAAGCCAAATTGAGAGAGGAATTTTTATGCAAATTTGTCATTTTGTAATCTTATCTGTTTAAATTCACCCCTGCATTAAGCCAGATCTTTGGAAAGCTGAGGACCTGGACCAAATAAAATTGACCCCCACTAAATGGATTGACTCCAAAGAACTTTGCACAATACCATCATTTGATGTTAAGATATACCATAACAGCCCTGGCTGGTGTGGCTCAGTTGGTTGGGTGTCATCCTGTGCAGGGAGAGGTCACAAGTTGATTCCAGGTTAGGGCACATGCCCAGCTTCTGGGCTTGATCCCCAGTGCAGGTGAGCAGGAAGCAGCCGATCGATGTTTTTTAATCTCTCTTCCTTTCCTTCCTGTCTAAAATCAACAAAAGCATATTTTAAAATAATAATAATAAATAAACAAAAGCTAGAAAGATTTTAAAAAAGAAATATAATAACAGGCAGCATTGTGAGATACTTTTTATCTGAATGTAGCTTAAGTTTTTAAAAAAAGTACTTGCCCTACTAGGAGGGACCTGAGATAGGCATACTCACAAAGTATTTTTAAATGGCTTTAGTATGTGTTTTTGTATATATTTCTTTCATATATACCATAATGCTATAATTTAATAGAATAATTTTCACTTGCTCTAGTTACTAGAATAATCATCAAAATGAGTTCTAAAGAGTTAATCAAGTAGGAAAAATCTTCAGGAAGACCAAACCCCATTCATTCATTCATCCATCTATTCAACAAGTTTTTCTGAGAACTTTTCATGTGTGTATTTGCCACCAGCACGTTTCTTCAGTAGAGTATCTTCAAATCTTTTGCCCATTTTTAATTGGGTTATTTTTTATTATTATTGAGTTTTGAGAATCCTTCATATGTTCTGGATATAAGTTCTTTATCAGTTATGCATAGTGCAAGTATTTTCTTCTAGCCTACAGCTTATTTTTTCTTAAAAGAGCCTTTCAGAGTTTTTCATTTTAATGAAGTTCAACTTTTAATTAAAAAATATGAATTGTGCTTTTGGTGTTTGTTGTATATAAGAAATATTTGCCTTGGGAGGAGGGAATAGGGGGAGATGTGGGAGGTATAAGGAGGATAAATGGTGATGAGAAAAAATAAAATCTACACTAATAAAAGAGAAACATGGTAATTGGCGTACGACCGCTACCCTTCCCATTGGCTAATCAGCATATCCTTATGCAAATTAACTGTCAGCCAAGATGGCGGCCGGCAGCCAGGCACTGAAGCGAGCAGGGAGGCTTGCTTCCTCCAGGAACTGCAGACTCCAACCTTCCCCGCCTCACTTTCCGGCCTCTCAACTGCAACTCTAAGCAACTATTACTATGTTGCAAATAAGAAGCTAAACAAAACCGGCTGTCAGTCAGCCCCGGACCGCAACATTGTATCCATGTTTTCAGCAGCGAGGCCTCAGAGCTAAAGCTGGCCCAGAATAAAAAAAAGAAAAAGAAAACAAGGAGCGGTTGGGAGCTTTTAGTCAACTGCCAGCGGGAAAACAGCCCTCAGCCCCTCAGCCAACCTGGCCAGGCACCCCAGTGGGGACCCCCACCCTGATCCAGGACACCCTTCAGGGCAAACCAGCCGGCCCCCACCCATGCACCAGGCCTCTATTCTATATAGTAAAAGGGTAATATGCCTCCCAGCACCGGAATCAGTGGAGCAGCGAGGCTCCCGGCACCGGGATCAGCGGAGCAGCGAGGCTCCCGGCACCGGGATCAGCGGAGCAGCGAGGCTCCCAGCACCGGGATCAGCGTGCCAGGGGACAGCGCCCAAACCCCCTAATCAGCCCTGCTCTGTGCCTGATAGGGGGGAGCTCCCCAATCCCCTGATTGCCCTGTGGCTCTGTGTGTGACAGGGTGCAGTGCACCAACCCCCTGATCGGCCCTGCTCTGTGTGTGACAGGGTAGAACCATAACCTCTCCATCGGCCCTGCTCTGTGTGTGACAGGGTGCGGCGCCCCAACCCCCCGCCCCCACGGGCCCTGCTCTGTGTGTGACAGGGTAGAGCCATAACCACTCCATCGGCCCTGTGCCGAGTGTGACAGTGGTGGCGCCCCAACCCCCTGATCGGCCCTATTCTGTGGGTAATAGAGGGTGGCGCCCCAATCCCCCTCCACGGGCCTTGCTCTGTGTGTGACAGGGTAGAGCCATAACCTCCCCATTGGCCCTGCCCTGAGTGTGACAGGGTGCAGCGCCCCAACCCCCTGATCCGCTCTGCTCTGTGTGTAACAGGGGGCGGTGCCCCAACTCCCCTATCAGCCCTACTCTGTGAGTGACAGCGGGGAGCTCCTCAACCCCCTGATGGGCCCTGCTCTGTGAGTGACAGGGGGCAGTGCCCCAACCCCCTGATTGGCCCTGCTCTGTGAGTGACAGGGGGTGGCGCCGCAACCTCCCCATTGACCCTGCCTTGAGTGTAACAGGGGGCGGTGCCCCAACCCCCCAATCAGTCTACCCTGAGCATGACTGAGGGTGGCATCGCAACCTCCTGATCCGCCCTGCTCTGTGCATGACGGGGCAGCGCCCCAACTCCCCAATCGGCCCTGCTCTGAGCCTGACCAGGGGCTGCACCTAGGGATTGGGTCTGCCCTCTGCTACCCGGGAGCAGGCCTAAGCCAGCAGGTCATTATCTCCCGAGGGGTCCCAGACTGCGAGAGGGCACAGGCTGGGCTGGGAGACCCCCCCCCCCCCCCCGAGTGCACAAATTTTTGTGCACCGGGCCTCTAGTAAATACATATTTGCCTTCCTGAAATCACAAAAATTTCTCCCTATTTTTTCTTCTAGAGATTTTGTAGTTTTATGTTTATGTTATGCCTATTGTGGTTCATTTTCAGTTAGTTCTTGTGTTTGGTTCAAGGGAAGA
This sequence comes from Myotis yumanensis, assembly GCF_028538775.1. NCBI lineage: Eukaryota > Metazoa > Chordata > Mammalia > Chiroptera > Vespertilionidae > Myotis > Myotis yumanensis. Next base: position 85,295,146 of record NW_027223753.1, on the reverse strand, counting down.
ATAAAAGCTTGTGTGATTTGTTTGTTTGTTTTTGCACATGCAATCATTCCAGCACCATTTGTTGAAAAGACTTTCTTATCTTTGAGCTGACTTTGTACCTTTGTCAAAAATCAATTGACTGTCTATGTGTGGGTCTGTTTCTGGACTTTCTATTCCGCTCCATTGATCTATGTATTTATCCTTTCACCAGTACCAGGTTGTCTTGATTACTGTTTTCTTTAGGATAAATTTTGAAATCAAGTTTTATCAGGTTTCCACTTTCTCTTTCAAAATTGTTTTGGCTATTCCAGCTAAATTTTAGAATCAGCTTATCAACATTCCTCCAAAGTTTTTGCAGAAAGTTTGATTGGGATTGTGTTGAATCTGAAGATCAATTTTGAGAGAATTGACATCTTAATAATATTGTTTTTCAACCCATGAACTAGTATTTCTGTTGTGCTGTTGTTGGTATACATTTTTCTTTTATATATACACACCACTAGAGCCCCGGTGCACAAATTCGTGCACAGGTAGGGTCCCTTGGCCTGGCTGGCGATCGGGGCCAGCCGGCCGGGGGGAGGGACCGTGGGAGGTTGGCTGTGGGAGTGCACTGACCACCAGGGGCAGCTCCTCCATTGAGCATCTGCCCCCTGGTGGTCAGTGCACATCATAGCGACCGGTCGACCGGTTGTTCTGTCAACCGGTTGTAATGGTCACTTAGGCTTTACATATATAGATAATGCTATAATTTAACAATTTATTGCTATGATTTTTTGCTTTATATAATCAATTATCTTTTAGAGCAATTAAAAACAAAATATCTTTTATGTTTTACTTTTGGTTGAACCATTTCTGGAGATAATTTCTCTGTGTAGATCCAATTTTCTGTCAAGGGTCATATTCCTATGCCTGTAGAATTTACTTGACCTTTTTCTTGTGTGTGTGGATAGGTCTTCTGGTAATGAATTCACTTAGTTTTTCTCATATTTATGTGAAATTTTAAATATTGTACCTGAGGTAGATGTTGTCGCTCATCCTTTTTTTCCCATAAGTACATCAAGAGCTGTAATCAATTTCCCTTCCCTTAAACCTGGGCTGATTTTGTGACTTGATGTGACCAATAAATATAGTTGTAGTAATCACATTCCAGTTCTGAGTCTAGCCTTTATTGACTGGCAGGTTCTGCATTTCCTTGAGGAAACCAGACACCTGGATGTAAAGAAGCTAAAGCATGCTGCTGAAATATGAGATAGCATGTTAAGAGGAAAAAAAACACATGGAGGAACACCAAGCCCCGGGCATGTAAATGAAGCCCTCTGGGACCTTCCATCCCAGCCCAGCTATCTGCTAAATTCAGGTGAGAGAGTGAATGTCAACTGATTCCACACAGAGCACAAGAGTCCAGATAGAATTGCTCCCCCTCCACTGATGTGCCACTGAGTAAGAGTGAAACACTTAAAATTCCATAGGGCTAGGCCTACTTTGTAGTTTAGGATTATTAGTTCTTTACTAGCTGATTGTGTGGACTAGTAATAATAATTTTTCTCTGTACAGTCAACTAATAGAAGTTTGAAAATATAGTTCAAACCTCTCTTCAGTTACATTCACCAAGGCTTCAGATATTCAGGATCTACTAACATTTTTATTCAATTAAAAAAAAAAAACTTGCAGCCCTGGCCGGGTAGCTCAGTTGGTTAGAAAATTGTCCCAATATGCCAAAGTTTTGAGTTTGATTCTCTGTCTTCCTCAAACTAGTAACTGGTAGATAGAATAATGAGGAGAAAGTTGACTTGCTAAAATACAAAAATAAAATACCCACTATCAGAAAGTCTTTATTAAGGATATGAAAAAATCCAGTCTTTGTACTTCAGATGGAATAAATAAGGTTTTGTTGTTGTTGTTTTCTTTGTTTTTTTTTTTTTTTTGTGTGTGTGTGTGTGTGTGTGAGGGTTTTTGCTATTGACCAACATTTACTATTATTCATGTCCACTTATTCCCCCAGTTCCTGCAAGTGTTGGCTTCAGCCAGCCAATTGTGTTTCTGGACCTACTCCAGGCTACAGAGCCTTGCCGCCTTGCTCAAAGCGACACTTCCTCTTTTGCCCAGGTTGTACCCATATCCAATGACTGGCCAAGTGAGGATAGAAAGGCCCAGTTCCCTTGACCTAATTCAGGACCACTCTGAAGGGCGATCCTGCCCCTGAGTGCCCAACAGGATTGAATGAGTCCTTCTCCCCCGGCCTAGTCCTGCTTCCTTCTTTCCCTCACAGATGCTGATTCCCAGTGCACCCCCAGGAAATTTTCTTCATCTCAGAGACTGCTTCCCACGGGGGAACTGACCCATGAATATATTCAGAGAGCTAAATTTTAGGAGCATTGTTAGAGCATTGTCCCAATATGCCAAGGTTGATGAATGAAACTGCCATGCACCCGTTATCCAGCTTCAGTAATTATCATCTGACAGCCAGGTTTTGTTTGATCCAAACCTTCATTTGCTTTTCGCAGTCCCACACTTGCTTATTTTGAAGCAAACACCAGATATTATAAATCTTAATTGGTGAATGTATTGAGTTGTATCTCTAAAAAATAAGAACTCTTCTTTTTTAAATATATTTTTATTGATTTTAGAGAGGAAGGCACAGAGATAGAAACATCAACGATGTGAGGGAATCATTGATCGGCTGCCTCATGTATGCCCCCTAGTGGGGATCAAGCCTGAAATGCAAGCATGTGCCCTTGACCGGAATCGAACCCAGGACCCTTCAGTCCACAGGCTGAAGCTCTACCCACCTTGCCAAACCAGCCAGGGCAAGAACTCTTCTTTTTAATAACCACAACTTCAATGCAATTATCACATCTTAAAAATTAATAAAAATTTCTTAATACCAACAAAATTAGTGTTCAGTTAATTTCAGTTAGGATCCATGTTAGGTCCCCACACATTGCAACTGATTGATACATCTTAATTATCTTTGGGTCCACAGATTCTCTTTCTCTCATCCATTTTTAAACAGTATACTTTTGGACTTCTGTGGTTATTGTGCTTGAAGCCACGGGAGCTTGTGGGAATGTGCATGATATTAACAAAAAGGTCTTTTGAGGCCTTTTTATGAGCCAAGCACTATGGCAAGTGCTTTGCATATTTTATCTCATTCAATCCTTAAAACAGCCATTGATTTAGGTATTAGCAGCCCTATTTTATAAACAGAAAGCTAAGGGTTAGGGAGATGAAATAATTTGCTTGGAACAGAGCTGAGATTCAGAACTAGGTAACTCTGATTCCAAAGTCCATGTTCTTCATTCACATCTAGGCTATACTGTCTGGGTAAATGCATTAGGAAAAATTAATGCCATCCTGAATATGGACTTTATTTATTTTTAAAATATATTTTTTATAGATTTCAGAGAGGAAGGGAGAGGGAGAGAGAGATAGAAACTTCAATGATGAGAGAGAATCATTGATTGGCTGCCTCCTGCCTGTCCCCCACTGGGGATCGAGCCAGCAACCTAGGCATGTGCCCTGACCTGGAATTGAACCATGACTTGGTTCATAGGTCGATGCTCAACCACTGAGCCACACTGATTAGGCTGGGCTTTATTTTTATTGGCACCTTTATGGATGTTTGAGATATATCTTAGATTAACAAAGGAAATTGAATGCCATCATAAAATGTCCATGTTGCCCATCTAAATAAACAGTTATGTATTGAGCACCTTCTGTGTACAAAGAACTGGATAGGAGCCGAGCAAAATCAGCAGAAAAATTATATTTGATCAATGCTTCTAAATGCTCACAACCCAGAGGTGAGGGTGAAGGAGACAGACAAATATACAAGCAGATGCAATGGAAAGAGGACTGTGGTGAGCGCTATCATAGAGCTACTGATAAACAGTGATGCAGAACAGAGAGAGAAAAAAAAGAATTCTAATTTAGGGGGATTAGAAAAAGTTGTTGGAGAACATGGGAGCTGCAAGACCCTTGAATGATAAATAGGATGTTAGCGAACAGAGCTTAGGTGGATGGAAAGTGAAGATGATGAATATTAAAATGTAATGCCACATTCTGATGGGGTTTATTTGCGGCTTCTGTTTTTCCCTATTGATTCTCTGGAAATGCACAAAGTATTCTTTGCAGCTTTCTCCACAACTCAGCAGCTTGCACACTTCACCCACCTCCAGCAGGACCCCGGTTGGGGTGGCATGTTGACCATCCATAACTGCCAATTGTCTCTTTGCCGGTCCCTTTGAAAAGGCCTGGGGTTGTTTCTGAATCACTAGTGGCCACGGTCCCTGTGGTCCCTGCTGCCATTCATCTCACCAGACTGCTTCTGACCTAACGCCTCCTTAGGCTTTGTCGAGGTCAGGCAGCTTGCCAGCTCCAGCTTGGCAGAAGCCTCGGTTCCGAGATAACTAGCTTTGTGCCTCTCTGATTACAACCTGATTACAACCCTGGATTGTTCTTGGTGAGCAGTGAGGGCTATCAGTGCAGGAGGCGGTCAAACCCTAGGTGCTTAGCGGAGATCCATCTGAGATTTTTAAAGTCTGTTACACTGAGAGAAGAAGCTCTTCTTTCCAGTGCTTTACAGGACTATTCCATTTTACATCTTTTTTAGAGACACCTGTTTCTCTGGCTTTCTGAGGTTAAGCAAAAAGGGAATGCTGAGTGGAAAATTTTTCATTTTTATTTTGTCACCCATCAGCAGCAAAAGCTTAACCTCTGGCTGCCTGAACCTTTTCCCTAAGACCAATTGTTCCCTTCCCATCTCCGTACACACACAGCAGTTACTGTCTTCTCAGAAAAGACAAATAGGCTTCAATAGTAATCGAAGAAAAACCTAAGTAGAGAAGTAAATCTAATATTCACTGCTCCCCTCCAAACCATCTACACTAATAAAAGAGAAACATGGTAATTAGCGTACGACCGCTACCCTTCCCATTGGCTAATCAGCATATCCTTATGCAAATTAACTGTCAGCCAAGATGGCAGCCGGCAGCCAGGCAGCTGGAAGCGAACATGAGGCTTGCTTGCTCCAGTGACTGCGGACTGCAACGTTCCCCGCCTGCCTTGCAGGCCTCTGAGCTGGCAGTTTGAAACTTTGTAACAAATATAGAAGGCCGGGATCTCAGAGCTGAAGTTATACATTGTTTTGATTATAGAACGGCAAACAAACCAGCAGCGGAAGCCTCAGAGCTAGAGCCAGAGTTAAAGCTGGCCCAGAAGAAAAACAAAAAAAGAAAAAAAGGAGTGGTTGGGAGCTTCAGTCAAAACCGCAGCCTGAAAGCAGTCCTCAGCCCCTCACCCAGACTAGCCAGGCACCCCAGTGGGGACCCCCACCCTGAAGGGTGTGTGACCAGCTGCAAACAGCCATCATCCCCTCATCCAGGCTGGCCAGGCACCCCAGTGGGGACCCCCACCCTGATCCAGGACACCCTTCAGGGCAAACCAGCCAGCCCTCAGGCCTCTATTCTATATAGTAAAAGGGTAATATGCCTCCCAGCACCGGGATCAGCGGAGCCAAGAGGTCTCCTGGCACCGGATCAGCATGACAGGGTGCAGCACCCAAACCCCCTGATCGCCCTGCGGCTTTGTGTGTGACAGGGTGTGGCGTCCCAACCCCCTGATCGACCCTGCTCTGTGTGTGACAGGGGGTGGCGCCCCAACCTCCCCCCCCCCCCCCACGGGCCCTGCTCTGTCTGTGATGGGGTAGAGCCATAACCTCCCCATCGGCCCTGCCCTGAGTGTGACAGTGGTGGCGCCCCAACCCCCTGATCCGCCCTGCTCTGTGTGTGACAGGGGGTGGTGCCCTAACTCCCCTATTGGCCCTACTCTGTGCATGACGGGGGAGCTCCCCAACCCCTGATGGGCCCTGCTCTGTGCATGACGGGGGGGGGGGGCAGTGCCCCAACCTCCTGATTGGCCCTGCTCTGTGAGTGACAGGGGGCAGCGCCCCAACCTCCTGATTGGCCCTGCTCTGTGCATCACAGGGGGTGGTGCCGCAACCTCCCCATTGACCCTGCCTTGAGTGTGACAGGGGGCGGTGCCCCAACCCCCCAATCAGCCCTACCCTGAGCGTGACTGAGGGTGGCATCACAACCTCCCAATCTGCCCTGCTCTGTGCATGACAGTGGGCGGCGCCCCAACTCCCCAATCAGCCCTGCTCTGAGCCCGACCAGGGGCTGCACCTAGGGATTGGGCCTGCCCTCTGCCACCCAGGAGCAGGCCTAAGCCAGCAGGTCGTTCTCTCCCGAGGGGTCCCAGACTGCGAGAGGGCACAGGCCGGGCTGAGGGACCCCCCTTCCTCCCCGAGTGCACAAATTTTTGTGCACTGGGCCTCTAGTATATGACAATAAATGTAAAAGCCAAAGGCAAAATATGTTAATTATCCATGCAACAGTTCTTACAACTAGGGAAGAAAGTTGGGTTAGTAATACAGCCTACAGACCCTTACTTGGAAGATATAATGATAACTTCAAAATCAGCATTTCTATATTATAATGACGTATTTTTATTATATTGGTTGTATGTGGTAGTTACTATCTATCCTTCAAATATTTCTGGTTTTCCTCCCAGATGCACCATTCATACTAATAATAGAAGAATATGCAAATTGTTGGCATACCCTCACACAATGACTGAACATCAGGCTGCATGGGGCGACCAGGCTGGCAGGGGGGGGCAGTGAGGGGCGACCAAATGACTGAACAGTAGGCTGTGTGGGACGACCAGGCAGGCAGGGGCAACCAGGCTGGCAGAGGGGGGCAGTGAGGGGTGACCAGGCCAGCAGGGTGGGTGGGCAGTTAGGGGCAATCAGGCCGGCAAGCAGAGGTGGTTAGGGGCCAGTGGTCCTGGATTGTGAGAGGGATGTCTGACTGCTGGTTTATGACTGATCCCCCAGATAGGGCCTAAATAGGCAGTCAGACATCCCCCAAGGGATCCCAGATTGGAGAGGGTGCAGGTTGGGCTGAGGGGACCCCCCCACCCCCTGCTCCGTGCATGAATTTCGTGCACCGGGCCTCCAGTAGTAGTATATTTCCAGAACTCTACAAGTTAGGTGTGGCCAAGTAATTTGCTTTATTTTTTATTTTTATTTTTTAAATGTTTGAGACCAAGAGTCCCTCTCTTACTACGGAAATGAGTCAGACAGAGATTGTAGGAAACACTTAGTCTCAGCAGGGGGAGGGACAAGTAATTTGCTTTAGTTAAGAAACTGTGTGCAGGTAGTGGATGCCACCTCCAGACAAGCTTTGGGAGCCAGTGCATGATGCCCCATGCTTTTCTTACCCTCTGCTGTGGTGACTGGTGACTTTCAAGGTGGTCAACCTCGTTCCTCTAATGATAACAATACTGGGCAGAGGCCCCAGCCAACTATATGATGGACATGAAACATGAGCTAGAAAATAAACTTTTGCTGTTTAAGTTACTGAAACTGAGGTTGTTACCATGGTATTGCCTTGACTTGCTTGACTGATACACAGGGTTTCTTAAAAGCTTCTGAGGATTGAACAAATGAGCCTCCAGATAACCTTTTATATCTAAAATAACCTTTTATACCTTTTTGGCTTGATGAGAGTGATAAAATATCCGCTGCAAATTTGAGGGACTAACGATAATTTTGCCAGACTTCCTTAAAAGCTCATTTTTCAATCTCCTGGTAACTAACATAATATCTAATATATTACATATAATATATGTAATACATCACCCTACAACAAGTTTGCTTTTCCCGCCTGGGAATATTAACTAAAAGCTTTATAAAGTGACAAGGCAACATGAAGTGCCCTTGTATTTAAGATTTAATATTAAAAATTTCACATATTAAAAATTTTGGTTCTAAGACTCCCATGCCCATATTGTACAAGACTAGTCCTTTTAAGATACATTTGCTTTAAGAACTTGATGCTCAAGACTGAATAGGCAAATCAATTAGTTAACTAAACAAACTTTTGCGAGGCTTCACTGTGCCAAATTTCTATTTTAGCGCCCTCTGCTGGAATAACGTGCACCTCTGATAAATATAGGTCATTCTTGACGTGTGCTTTTCAAGTATGGACTCTGAAGAATGTCTTATCTATAATCTGTACTAAAAGAATTTTCTCCTTTAAGCAAACATCTGTTTGACCAACTATTAATCTACAATTGGCATTTGTCTCCTGCAGATCCTAGAAGAATACAGATGCACATGCATTTATGTATGTATAATTTACACATTCACAATGTTAAAAAGTACTAAGTAAAAATTAGAAATTTGTAAGACCATAATTCCCTGCCCCATGCCCACACATGCCTGTGCTTGCCAGTGTCCAACTCTCTACAGTGCCTTCTGATTTATATGCCAAATCTCAGTCCAGATATGTCATTCATTCAATAAACTATGTGACAGGCACAGTGCTAAGGGCAGGAGTTCCATTTTGAGCTAAAAGGATGTTAAATCTGTCTTCAGGGAATTTATAGTCTTATTGGGCAGCGGAATTTCACCAAAAGAAGAGATCAATAAGTGTTTAATTATGAACTATGAGATGTGCTTTGAAAGGATATGGTTTTCTGTGAATAACAGAGAGAGCTAACTTAGGTTGATTAAGTCAGAAAGCAGTAACTGAGCTGAGATAAACTGTGTCGATAGACAGGTGCTAACCAGATGAAGAGCAGGATGGGTGGGAGGAGGAAGAGTATTCTAGGCCTGAAAGCAACAAGTTGAGAGGAAGCCTGGGTGGTCCCAGGAGTGACAGACTGCAAGGTTCCAGTGAAGAGATCAAGGGGAAAGGGAAGGGAGGGAAGGCAGAGCCAGACCAAAGGGCTTTATGTGTCATAGGAGGTAGTTTTGCTCTTGCACTAAAGATTTATGGGAGCCTGTGAAAAGGGGGACTGGAGGGTAGGGTAGATGCTATAGGCAGGACACCATCAGCTCTGTGTTTCTAAACAAAATTACTCCTCTGGGTTTTCGAGCAGAAATAACTAATTGGATATAACGAGTGGTTTCTTTTAGACCCTAGAATTGAACCTAGTGCCTGAGCATGACATTGAGTTCTCTACAACTAGGCACTATCTGTTCTTTCAATCTCACTATTCCATAGGTTCTATCAATTGGTGTTTATTGTTCCCTGAGAACATCATCATGCTCACTTGAAATGCCCTTTCTTTATCTCTTCTCCTTTCTCCACCTATAGGAATGCCATTTATTTTTAAAAGACCAGTGAAAAACCACCTCCTTTGGGAACATTTCTCTGAGTCTCTCAAAGTGAATTCTGCTTCCTCGACACTCTCTTAACATAGAATCTGCATTTCTACATGTTTTATCTCTCTCCCATGACATTGTAAAAAAAACAAGAGGAAAATATTCTCTTCATCTTTGTACTCCATCCCCATAATTCCTAGATCATTGGAATAAATAAATGCATTTTAAAGTAAAATTTCACTATACATTTCATTGCATCCCCTAATAAATTTCATTAAATCTATCATAGACACAAACTAAGAAGGATATATCCACACACACAAATCCATTTAGATGGACACTCCTAAGAGCAGAATAGGCAAAAGGTTAATGTTTTGCTTGGGTTGAAAGAGAGTATAGCAGAAAATATATAGAGAAAGAGAAAGTGGGGGTGAGAAGGAATAAGGAGGTGAATTACAGCAGATGGGCAAGCAGGTGAGAGACGGAGTAGTAGGTGACCAGAGAATGAAGACATGAATAACCATGTTTATCTATAAAGCTGAAGTCTTGCTTCACAAAACTTACATCTTTCGCATACATTTACACTGAGTTGGAAGAACACATTTGTAATAGTCTCAAAGAAACTGTTATACATACATACATACATACTACATACATACATACATACATACACATAGGTATATAAAAATATGTACACTGATTCATATGTACACACACACAACTTTTACTTACTATTCTCCCTTGTCATTTTATAGTTTTGGGAAAAGCTCTATTAAATCTAATTTGATGATGTTGTTCCCCTTGCTAATACCGAAAGTCTGATTGTAGGGAAGCAAAGGATGAGATCCGTGCATAAGTATCAGCTATGGATCTTGCAGATCTTGACTGAGCCAACCTGGGGTGGAGCCTGAACTTCTCTTTGGGTGCTGCTGAGTCTGCTGGTCTGTGTACCACACTTTGAGTAGCAATAGACTGATGATTTCTGTTAGTTCTTTGACAAAATTTTTTGTTGGAAAAATTCTCCACTTTTGGAGGTATTCACCTGTAAACCACCTATAAATCACTTATGCTTAAGCTATATAGTTTTAGATGAAAACAAAGTAAGATATTGCAAGGCCAAGGATTCAAAAGTTAAGTAGCAATCTACACTAATAAAAGAGAAACATGGTAATTGGCGTACGACCGCTATCCTTCCCATTGGCTAATCAGCATATCCTTATGCAAATTAACTGTCAGCCAAGATGGCAGCCGGCAGCCAGGCAGCTGGAAGCGAACATGAGGCTTGCTTGCTCCAGGGACTGCAGACTGCAACGTTCCCCACCTAACTTGCCCAGCCTCTGAGTTGCAACTCTAAGCAACTATGTACTATGTTGCAAATAAGAAGCTGAAACCAGCTTTCAGCCAGGCGGGATCTCAGAGCTGAAGTTATACATTGTTTTGATTATAGAACAGCAAACAAACCAGATACGAAGCCTCAGAGCTAGAGCCAGAGCTAAAGCTGGCCCAGAATAAAATAAAAAAAGAGAAAAAAAAGGAGCGTTTGGGAGCTTCAGTCAGCCTGAAAGCAGCCCTCAGCCCCTCACCCAGACTGGCCAGGCACCCCAGTGGGGACCCCCACCCTGAAGGGTGTGTGACCAGCTGCAAACAGCCATCATCCCCTCATCCAGGCTGGCCAGGCACCCCAGTGGGGACCCCCACCCTGATCCAGGACACCCTTCAGGGCAAACCAGCTGGCCCCCAGGCCTCTATCCTATATAGTAAAAGGGTAATATGCCTCCTAGCACCGGGATCAGCGTGACAGGGGGCAGCGCCCAAACCCCCTGATCGCCCTGCAGCTCTGTTCGTGACAGGGTGTGGCGTCCCAACCCCCTGATGGGCCCTACTCTGTGTGTGACAGGGTGTGGCGCCCCAACTCCCCTCCCCCCACGGGCCCTGCTCTGTGTGTGATGGGGTAGAGCCATAACCTCTCCATCAGCCCTGCCCTGAGTGTGACAGTGGCGGCGCCCCAGCCCCCTGATCCGCCCTGCTCTGTGTGTGACAGGGGGCGGTGCCCTAACTCCCCTATCGGCCCTACTCTGTGCGTGACAGGGGGGAGCTCCTCAACCCCCTGATCGGCCCTGCTCTGTGCATGACAGGGGGCAGCGCCCCAACCCCCTGATTGGCCCTGCTCTGTGCATCACAGGGGGTGGCGCCGCAACCTCCCCATCGACCCTGCCTTGAGTGTGACAGGGGGCGGTGCCCCAACCCCCCAATTGGCCCCACCCTGAGCGTGACTGAGGGTGGCACTGCAACCTCTTGATCCGCCCTGCTCTGTGCATGACAGGGGGCGGCGCCCCAACTCCCCAATCAGCCCTGCTCTGAGCCCAACCAGGGGCTGCACCTAGGGATTGGGCCTGCCCTCTGCCACCTGGGAGCAGGCCTAAGCCAGCAGGTTGTTATCTCCTGAGGGGTCCCAGACTGCAAGAGGGCACAGGCCGGGCTGAGGAACCCCCTCCTCCCCCCGAGTGCACAAATTTTTGTGCACCGGGCCTCTAGTCTTAAATATAATCTAGAGTTATTCTTTTAAAAAATATATATTTTATTGATTTTTTTACAGAGAGGAAGGGAGAGGGATTGAGAGTTAGAAACATCGATGAGAGAGAAACATTGATCAACTGCCTCCTGCAAGCCCCCTACTGGGGATGTGTCCGCAACCAAGGTCCATGCCCTTGACTGGAATCGAACCTGGGACCCTTCAGTCCACAGGCCAACGCTCTATCCACTGAACCAAACCAGTTAGGGCTAAAGTTATTCTTAAGGCAACAAAAGCTGTCAAAGTAAGTTGTAAGTGCTAGACTTGAAATTTTAAAGGTGCACTTAAGACCAGATATACAACCGTTGTTGAGTGAAGGTTTGGTCCCAGTCTCACAGGAATATAGACTAGAACAGTAGATATCAAAGTTTTTTGTTTGCAACTTACAGTAAGAAATGTATTTTAGGTTGTGATCATGTACAAAATAAGTTTCATAAATAAGGCAATACCTTACTCTGTGAAATATACTCTGATATTTTTTATTCTATTCATTCATTAAAAATGCTTTTCACAACTCATGAATGCATGTTGGCTTGAAGTTTGAAATATCTGAACTAGAGGACACTTTCAGCTTTTTTTCTTTTTCTTTTTGGTCACTATTCATCGAAAGAAAGTCATGAGACTGTGTTGCATTGTCTTTCTTATGGTGGAGACGGAATGTTGGGAGGTGGGCCTCCAGGGTAGGCTGGGTGGCAGGAAAGACCTGCTATGTCTTCCAGGAGCCATGTATATTATAGGTGCCAGTGGTTTGATCCCCCCCATGTACAACATAACTATGTTTGATTCCTGGAGTTTTGTGGAGGCAATCTGGAGTATCCCCCACCCCCTTCCCAACAATAACCACTTACCTTTTGCTTGAGCAGGCAGAATAGGAGAATGGTTAAGAGCATGACCTCGGGGCGGGCTCTCTGGGTCTGAATCTTGGCTCTCCCTTTTATCAGGTATGTAAGTTTGGTTAGTCATTTACCCTCTTGTGCTTCAGCTTCCTTATCTGTAAAATGGAAATAATAGCCCTGACTGGAGTGGGTCAGCTAGTTGGGCATCCTCCTGTGCGCCGAAAGGTCGCCAGTTCAATTCCTGGTAAAGGCACATGCCTGGGTTGTAGGTTTGATCATCAATTGGGGTACATGGGGGAGGCAACCAATCTCTCTCTCTCCTCTCCCTTCTCTCTCTCTCTCTCTCTCTCTCTCTCTTTCTCTCTCTCTCTTTCTCTCTCTCTCTTTCTCTCTCTCTCTCTCTCTCTCCCTCTCTTTTCCCCTCTCTAAATCAATAAAAACATGTTTTAAAAAAACTGCTAAAATGGAAATAATAATAATTCCCACCTAATAGATTTGAGATGACAATTAAATGAGCTAACACAGTAGGATGTTACGTGGAAAGGGGGTCCAGGAGCTGATGCATGCCTCCGCCAGGCAGATGGTGACATAGATACTGGGCCCTTCCTAGAATCCGTAAGAGGCCAGTGCACCAGGTAGATGGTGACGCACATACCGGTCCCGCCCTGGAATTCCTAACAGGTCAGCTACCAGACAGATGAGGAGACCTGGAAACCGTGACGACCCCCCGGCGGGAACTCCCACAGCTCATGCTCCCCCGCCCTCACTGAACAGCTGTATTAAAAAATGCCCCTACTCCCTCTCTGCGGGACTCCACTGGCCCAACCCCAGGACCTGTGGACCTCGCCCGGGAGCGCAGAATAAATTCCCCTCCTTCAATCTGCCTGACTCTCTGACTCAGTTTCCTGCATCACGAACCTCACATAGACAAGTTGTACTACAGGAATGTTATTAGCCACTGTTAGCCAGACTTTAATTAAGTTACAATGTAAACTTTGAGCTTAACTTTACATTTTCATGATAAGGAGGAAAAATACTCTATTGATAAGTACATTCTAAGCCAGTGATAGCGAACCTTTTGAGCTCGGTGTGTCAGCATTTTGAAAAACCCTAACTTAACTCTGGTGGCATGTCACATATAGAAATTTTTTGATATTTGCAACCATAGTAAAACAAAGACTTATATTTTTGATATTTATTTTATATATTTAAATGCCATTTAACAAAGAAAAATCAACCAAAAAAATGAGTTTGCATGTCACCTCTGTGCTAAGCAGTGGTCTGAAAATAGTGGCTTGAACTGCAATATTAAATACAATTAAAGTGTTTCTGGTAATCCCCAAATGCAAGCTTTCCTTAGTCCTGATTCAAATGGATATGAAATAACTTAGTTATTGAACTGATTAACTTCCTAAAACTAAACTGGGGGAAAAAGAAATTAAAATCTTTGTATTAGAAAATAAAGATACAGTAAAGCACCACATCTCCTTGGAAATGTAAGAGGCTTTATTGTTCAAAAGGAGGGATGCGATTCCATTCTGTGTATCACCAAAGAAAACATGACATGATTTAGTAATTTTTTCTTTTTGATTAGTGCCTCCCTTCCCCCATTGTTACCTAATTTGTGTGTGTGTGTGTGTGTGTATGTGTGTGTGTGTGTGTGTGTGTGTGTGTGTGAGTTAGAGGTTGCTATGGTACCTTACAAATAAGATAGGTTGAGCTGCTAAAGGAAATAAATATGATTATGTTATAGACCAAATGTTTGCCTCCCCCAAGTTCATATGTTGAAATCCTAACCCTCAATATAATGGTATTAGGAGGTGAGGCCTTTGGAAATAATTAGGACATGAGGGTAGAGCCCTCATAAATGGGATTAGTGCCCTGGTAAAAGGAACCCTGAAAATCTCTCTCAATCTCTCTCTCTCTCTCTCTCTCTCTCTCTCTCTCTCTCTCTCCCTCTCTCGTTTTCCCGCTCCCTCTCCCTCTCCCTCTCCTTCTCCCTCTCCTGCCATGTGAGGACACAATGAGAACTTGGCCTTCTATAAACCAGGAAGTGTTTCTCACCAGACACTGAATCTGCTGGTGCCTTCATCTTGGACTTCCAGCCTTCAGAACTGTGAGAAATAAATGTTTGTTATTTAAGCCGCACAGTTTCTGGCGTTTTTGTTGTAGCTGCGTTTTATGGCACAGACAATATCCACTATAAATGTTCAACCTATTAAGTTGTGAAAATAATAATATAGCTATCTCTTAAAATTCTAAATTAGTTTAACTTTTCCTTATAAAACTAACAAATTAACCTAGCCAGCTACAATAAAAACTTTTATACATATGGTCTACAATTAAATATTCTACCTGTTATGGGAATGGTTAGCTCAAGAGGGAAAATAAGTAGCAGCTGTATGTGCTTTCTTGCTCACAACAGTTGTTGCTATCTGTGTACATGAAAAATCTATTAATACAGTTAGTTGTTTAAGTTGCTATTGGGAAAATGTTGTGTGTTCAGTGCGTAACTGTAATTTAACCAAACCACTTCTAAGACGTAAGCCATATTTTTGTGGATTTCCATAGTTTAAAATGAGAGTAGAGGATAGTAGTGTATTTGAAATAAAAATATTTTTCCAAATAAGGTCTAAAAGGAAAGTTTGAACTCTTCTTCCTGGTTTCTCACTCCTGTTAGTCAGAAAGCTTGCCTTTCTTTTCTTTTTTTTAAAATTTATTTTATTTTTTTATTTTTTGCTAAAAGTATTACAAAGGGTATTACATATGTGTCCTTTCTTCCCCCCCACCCTTGACAATCCCCTGCCCTCCCTTACCCCCCAGTGTCTTATGTCCATTAGTTATGCTTATATGCATGCATATAAGTCCTTCGGTTGATCTCTTACTCCCCCCCCCCCCTCCTGCCCCCCAACCCTCCCTGGCCTTTCCACTGCAGTTTGACAATCAGTTTGAGGCAGCTCTGCCTCTGTATCTATTATTGTTCCAAAGTTTGTAATGGTCTTTATTATCCATGAATGAGTGAGATCATGTGGTATTTTTCCTTCATTGACTGGCTTGTTTCACTTAGCATAATGCTCTCCAGTTCCATCCATGCTGTTGCAAATGGTAAGAGTTCCTTCTTTTTTACAGCAACATAATATTCCATCGTGTAGATGTACCAGTTTTCTAATCCATTCATCTACTGATGGGCACTTAGGCTGTTTCCAGATCTTAGCTATGGTGAATTGTGCTGCTACGAACATAGTCTAGCACTTACATAGGAGAGGGGGAGGCATATATCCTTTCTGATTGGTGTTTCTGGTTTCTTGGGATATATTCCTAGAAGTGGGATCACAGGGTCAAATGGGAGTTCCATTTCCAGTTTTTTGAGGAAACTCCATACTGTCTTCCATAGTGGCTGCACCAGTCTGCAGTCCCACCAGCAGTGCACAGGTGTTCCTTTTTCTCCACATCCTCTCCAGCACTTGTTGTTTGTTGATTTGTTGATAGCCATTCTGACAGGTGTGAGATGGTACCTCATTGTTGTTTTGATTTGCATCTCTCGGATGATTAGTGACTTTGAGCATGTTTTCATATGTCTCTTGGCTTTCTGAATGTCCTCTTTTAAAAGGTGTCTATTTAGATCCTTTGCCCATTTTTTGATTGGATTGTTTATCTTCTTTTTGTTAAGTTGTACGAGTTCCCTATAAATTTTGGAGATTAGGCCCTTATCAGATATGACGTTGGCAAATATGTTTTCCCACGCAGTGGGTTTTCTTGTTGTTTTGTTGATGGTTTCTTTTGCTGTGCAGAAGCTTTTTATTTTGATGTAGTCCCATTTGTTCATTTTCTCTTTAGTTTCAACTGCCCTAGGAGCTGTATCAGTGAAGAAATTGCTTTGGCATATGTCTGAGATTTTGTTGCCTTTGGATTCTTCTAGAATTTTTATGGTTTCCTGTCGTACATTTAAGTCCTTTATCCATTTTGAGTTTATTCTTGTGTATGGTGTAAGTTGGTGGTCTAGATTCATTTTCTTGCATATATCTGTCCAATTTTCCCAACACCATTTATTGAAGAGACTATCTTGATTCCATTGTATGTTCTTGCTTCCTTTGTCAAATATTAATTGAGCATATTGGTTCGGGCTAATTTCTGGACTCTCTATTCTATTCCACTGATCTATATGTCTGTTCTTGTGCCAGTACCAGGCAGTTTGGAGAACAGTGGCTTTGTAATAAGCTTGATATCTGGCATTGAGATCCCACCTACTTTGTTCTTTCTCAGGATCGCTGCAGCTATTCGGGGTCTTTTTTTTTATTCCAGATGAATTTTTGCAGAGTTCGTTCTAGATCTTTGAAGTAGGCCATTGGTATTTTAATGGGAAGTGCGTTGAATTTATAGATTGCTTTGGGTAGTATGGACATTTTAATGATGTTGATTCTACCAATCCAAGAATATGATATGTTCTTCCATCTCTTTATATCTTCCTCTATCTCTTTTTTCAACATCCTGTAGTTTTCTGAGTAGAGGTCTTTTACCTCTTTAGTTAAGTTTATTCCTAGGTAGCTTAATTTTTTTTGGTGCGATGGTAAATGGGATTGTTTTTATAATCTCTCTTTCTGAAAGTTCACTATTGGTGTATAGAAATGCCTCAGATTTCTTGGGGTTAATTTTGTATCCTGCTACATTGCCAAATTCATGTATTAAGTCTAGTAGTTTTTTGATGGAGTCTCTAGGGTTTTGTATGTATAATATCATGTCTTCTGCAAATAAGGACAGTTTTACTTCCTCTTTTCCAATTTGGATGCCTTTTATTTCTTCTTCTTGTCTAATTGCAATGGCTAATACTTCCAGTACTATGTTGAACAGGAGTGGTGAGAGTGGGCATCCCTGTCTTGTTCCTGTTCTTAGGGGAAATGGTGTTAGTTTTTGTCCATTGAGTATGATGTTGGCTGTGGGCCTGTCATATATGGCTTTTATTATGTTGAGGTATGATCCTTCTATTCCCACCTTTCTGAGAGTTTTTATCAAAAATGGGTGTTGGATTTTGTCGAATGCTTTTTCTGCATCAATTGATATGACCATGTGGTTTTTTTCTTTCAATTTGTTTATGTGATGTATCACGTTTATTGATTTACGGATGTTGTACCATCCTTGCATCCCTGGGATAAATCCTACTTGATCATGGTGTATGATCCTTCTGATGTACTGCTGGATCTGATTTGCTAAGATTTTGTTGAGGATTTTGGCATCTATGTTCATGAGGGATATTGGCCTGTAATTCTCTTTCATTGTGTTGTCTTTACCTGGTTTTGGTATTAGGGTGATGCTGGCTTCATAGAATGTGCTTGGAAGTGTTCCTTCCTCTTGAACTTTTTGTAGTAGTCTGAGGAGGATAGGTTTTAGTTCTTCCTTGAAAGTTTGGTAAAACTCCCCTGAGAAGCTGTCTGGTCTTGGGCTTTTGTTTGCTGGAAGCTTTTTGATGACTGCTTCAATTTCTTCCATAGTTATTGGCCTATTGAGATTTTTAGATTCTTCCTGATTGAGTTTTGGAATGTTGTATTTTTCTAGGAATATGTCCATTTCCTCCAGGTTGTCTAGTTTGTTGGAGTAGAGTTGTCCGTAGTATTGTTTAACAATCATTTGTATTTCTGTGGGGTCTGTTGTTATTTCGCCTCTATCGTTTCTGATTTGGTTTATTTGGGACCTCTCTCTTTGCTTCTTGGTGAGCCTGGCTAGGGGTTTGTCAATCTTGTTTATCCTTTCAAAGAACCAGCTCTTGGTTTCATTGATTTTCTGTATTGTTTTTTTGGTCTCTATGTCATTTATTTCTGCTCTAATCTTTATTATCTCCTTCCTTCTGCTCACTCTGGGGTTTTCTTGTTGCTCTCTTTCTAATTCTTTGAGTTGAAGAGTTAGATGATTTACTACCATTTTTTCTTGTTTTTTGAGATAGGCCTGTAGAGCTATAAACTTCCCTCTCAGGACTGGAAAGCTTACCTTTCTTAGTGATATCTCTCCCCCTTCCATCCCTCTGCCCTCCCTGTGCGCTTGCCTAGGACTTTGTTAGCCTGCATCTGCACCCCTGTGGCCTCCTGAAGATCCCCTAGAGACTGTAGGTGAAGTACAATGTCTCCTTTACTCTCCAGCTGGGCCTAAGAGTGAAACTGACATAAGACAGTTTAACAGGAGAAAAGCATACACATTTCACTTGGTAATTTTCACATGCACATGGGAGGCTTCACAAGGAAAATGAAGCCCTGAAGAAGCCGTCAGGGTCCAAGCTTATATTATAGGTTGAACAAGAAATAGTAAATTGTGAAAATGTGATAAGACCAAGGGGTTTGGACTAAGGCAGTTAATCATGGAGTCGTGGCTAGGAAGATAAGGGTAATACAAGAAGGCTGGTTTGTACAGTATTCTCTCGGCCTCGATTCCCCATCTGTGGTAATAAGAATGTCTTCCTTCCTCCTGGCACAGGAAGGGCACCTTCCACAGGGCAGTTTTTATCTCCCGCTTTCAGGAAGAAAAAGGAGGTCAGAGTGCCCTTCTTGCATATACTATTTTTTTTTTATCAATATGCCTAAGTGGCATATTTTGAGGTAACATGTTCAGAACCCCTATAAGGCCTAAGATTTTTCCAACATATCCTCGACTCCACTGCTAGGCCTAATATTTTGTGTGTGTTTTGGGATGTTCTTTTTTTGTTGTTTGTTATTCCAAGATGTCTTTGTACTTTCTTTTTAGGCCTAATTTTTAAAAAATCCTCACCAAGGATATGTTTCATTGATTATTATTATTATTATTATTATTTAGGGAGAGGAAGGGGACGAGAGAGAGAGAGAGAGAGAGAGAGAAAGAGAGAGAGAGAGTCATCAATCAGTTGCCTCCCACACACACCCCAACAAGGGATCTAACCTGCAACCTACGCATGTGCCCTGATGGGGAATGGAACCAAGCTAGGCCTGATCTTTTTTAAATACTATCTCAATCTTGTTCTATTCTTATATTTCATCACTCCTTTAACTTTAACACTCTTAAATATGCAGATGGCTACTTGAGTCCTGACTGCTCTCTTGAACAACCTCCAGACACCCACTAAGATCTTTCTGCTGAACATCTTTATCCAGGTGTCCCACCATCATGATCTAAATCTAGCATGGCAATATTACCTATTCCCCAACTCACGGCAATATTACCTATTCCCTAACTCAGAGATTTCTGTCCAGTAAAATGACTTTCAATCAGTCACGGGGGTTAA
This sequence comes from Myotis yumanensis, assembly GCF_028538775.1. Lineage (NCBI taxonomy): Eukaryota > Metazoa > Chordata > Mammalia > Chiroptera > Vespertilionidae > Myotis > Myotis yumanensis. Next base: position 85,275,347 of record NW_027223753.1, on the reverse strand, counting down.
CGATCTGGAAGTTATTGGCTCTCTGTGGCCTCAGTAGAACAGACAACTCATTGGTCCTGTCTTCATAGTGTTGTTCCCTCTGCCCTTCCTTTGCCACACTCAATGTTTAGGTCTTGTGTCTTTTTGCCCAGATGAATAGAATGTGCAATATTATACATTGAGAATGTTGACCTTTAACAAAAAGATAATAATATATCTAGCCAGCAAAAATAGGTTTATTTAAGAACAACAAAAATTTGCAATTCAGGATGCATGGTCTAATGGTGAACCTCTCAAAAGTCCAAAGAAACAAAGAAGATGAATTTTTTTTCTGTGGACTTGAGGAGGGGGGGCTATTGTAAACAAAGCGTTCATTGTAGGAAATAAAGTTTAAAGTATAGTGACTTTCCATTGGCTGAGTTATGGCAATCTCCCATTGGCTAAGCTGTTACTGGATGAGGAGGAATCTTTTCTTCTTCCTGGTGAGTATCACTTCTTTTAGAGGATGTCTTAACAATAAATGAGAAAATAATGGCTTTTTCCTGTTGGGGCCAGTATTATGTATTGAGTGTCATCTGCATGAGAGTCCTCTTCTCCATTTTAAATGTGGTTTCTGTTTATTAATTTTCATATGAACATAACAAGGAAATATGAGAAAAATGTATATTTTTATTTTAAAAGGTAAGAGAACAAGCATGCCTAACATTTGCTATAGGGATTGACCCTGTGGCTCTCACTTGGCCCATATGCTTTATGGTCATATGTGAAAGAGAATAATAGGAAGTATCCTGAGGCCATAGTAAGAGTTCCACTTTTGTTATATCACAATGCATTGCTGTTTCCTTGTTATGAGTTGATTCCAATGGGCTTAATTTTGTAAAAGCAAGACCTTAACATAGTAAGTCATTACTAGACTGGCCAGGCAGTCCTTTTGTACCACACAGGAGTTTTCTGTTTTCTTCTTGGCAAAGCATGTACAGGCAAGTTACATTTTTGTCTCCTCTTAAAAGATGGTGTTGCAGGTTGGGTTTCTGAGAAGGAAATTCTGAGACACAGCCTGCAAGATGATTATGAAGGCATGCCCTTGTTTCAACATGAGTAAAAGGAAGGAGAAGAAGGAAGCAGGGCCGAAAAGAGGGAAAAGACAGCTGCATTGCAGGCCAAAGGCAACCTTAGCTGACCCCACGGGAGCTCTGGGGCTAGATTGACCTTCCAAGCTGTGCTTAGGCTGAGCTGGCCAGATCTTTCTTTTCATGCATGGGTCAATCCCTGGTGTAGGCTGCCACAGGACAGGGTGTGGAGGAGGCAATCCCTGAAGTGCCACCAGCACTCCCTATAGGTAGAGCCACACTCTGACATCGAGGGGGGCACGTAAGGATGGTCCATCCAAGAAGAGAACTATACAAGGTTTGCTGGCCTTTTCTGCAACAAAAAGATAGCGTGGCTCTTTAAAGCATACTACATAGCAGGCAGTTCTGGGGGGAAAAAACACATTTGATCTGTTTCCTCAAGATAAAGAGGATGGCTTAACAATAATGAGAAAGTAATTGCTTTTGAAAGAAATGCAGCCTATTGAGAGAATATTTTGAAAACATTCCCATTATTTTATGACTTAATTGTCAAAAACTACACACTTTCGTGCCTATCTGCACACATACTTGGAACTAGATTTTTTTTCACTTGTTTAAAAATGTTCCAAACAAATAGTTCCCATGGATTTATTTTATTTCATTTTAGAGAGAAAGGGGAAGGGAAAGGGAAAGAGAGAAATGTGAGAGAGAGAACATTTGTTGTTCCATTTATGCATTCATTGGTTACTTCCCGTATGTGCCCTGACCTGGGATCCAACCCGAAACCTTGGCGTACCACGATGATCTAACCAAGTGAGCTTCACAGCCAGGGCTCCCATGGATTTCTAACCTTTTCATAAAAACAATAAAAATGCATCATCTTCCAATTAGTGTTTGAGAACAATTAACACAGGAGAGATGGAAATTTACTAGCTAAATATCAACAAAAATCTTTTTATAGTAAGTGGATTGGGATTGAAACCACTTGTATGACAATATAGAAAGGTGGTCAGGAATGCCCTGCTTTAATTTGCATCCCTGGATATTTTGAGTAATTTTTTACAATTCTGACAAACATTAAAATTAAGCATTAAGATAAACCAAACTTAAATCACTGAGCTGCTGAATTTCAAAGTATTAATCAGCTTCAAAAGATTTTTTAAGTAATGGAGACTATTTTGTGATTATTATGGGTTGAATTGTATCCCATGAATATATCAGTGGAAATCCTCACCTCCAATTCTCCAAGATGAGTGACTTGGAAATAGGATTGTTGCAGACATTCAGGTATTGCCTCCTTTTCAAAATTTTGCCTTTCCCCACAAAAGACCTACATTAGTGCCTCTTTTCACTATTTGGAAGAAATCCAAAGAGTTTTTTGCTTTTACATATAAAGGGGAAAAACGAAAGTAGCATCCAATGCATGTTTTGCAGAGGCAGCTCGGGGCAGCCCACACCCTGAGCAGCGAGGGTGGTCCCTTCAAGCTCCTTCCCCACAAACCAAAATCAGCATTTCAGCAAATTCGCCAGGGCTGTGGACTGTGTCTGTGACCCCTGCGCTTTATCTCAATTTACTCTGTGCATCTATCTGTTAGCAAGATGTGTCCTAAAGGTATCAGAGCTCACAAGGTGCTTAGTGTAAAACGGGCATAATTAAGGGTATTTGGTATAATTTGGTCGGTTATCTTTGGGGTCTGGGAACAATAAAAAAATTTTTCCTTATAAAGTAATGGCAATTGCTTCTTCGTTTTTTTGTTTGTGAAAGATGTCATAAGAACATTCTAATTTCAGATAGTGGGGGAAACCTGGAATTAGTTAAATTAACGACTGTTGATCTTATAAAAAGAGAAGGCAGTGGCACAGAGGGAAAATAGCCATGAGAAGAAGAGGCAAAGATTGGGTGTATGCTGCCAAAGGTCAGGACATGTTGGGGTTGGGGGAGGCAGTGTCCAGAAACTAAAAGAGCCCAGGGCGGATCCTCCCCTAGAGGTTTTAGAGATGTCATGGCCCTGCCATCACTTTGATCTTGTACTTCCAGCCTCCAGGACTGTGAGAGAATACATTTCTGTCATGTTAAGTTACCCAGTGTGTGGTACTTGTTACCCTGGCAAACTAAACATGAGTATTAATATTGTTACCTATCATTAAAAATAAAAACTTACTTTATTTCATTTCTAGCTCTTTCTTTGTAAGCAAAAAAACCATGTATTAATGTGTGTGCTCAAAAAAATATTTTAACAAGAATGGCAAGCAATAAAAAACTGTTTGCATTTGTGCTGAAAATTACTTTTGAAAGATCATTTGTAGTAACAATTTGGGGTGTAAAATGTTGAGCTTTTTCATTTGTTTCAGTCAAACCATTTGTAGTAACAGTTTGGAGCTGTAGTAATCCAGGATTCCCTTAATCCAATTTCAGGATTTGAACTTTTAGGGGTCAGCTAGATCAGGCAAAGCTGACCAGGCTGCAGGTTTATTTTTGGTTCCCCCTTTCTCCTGCGGCGCAGCCCTCTGGTGTCTCAGTCCTATGTGCCTGGTAGTCTCCAGGCACCCGAGCCCCGGGCCAGCTTCACCAAAATCCCCAGCATGCTGGAAAGCACTGCTCAGCTTTCTCTTCAGGACCTTCCAGTGCTCCCCTGGATAAACAAGCCCCCAAATGCCAGCTCACTAACATCACTGGATTTCCATTTCTGCCTATTCCCCAATCTTGGCCCAGTTATCACTCATTATTTTATTAGTTTTTTGACACTTAGAGAGATATATATATGTAATTTAAATATATTTTTATTGATTTCAGAGAGGAAGGGAGAAAGAAAGAAAGATAGAAATATCAATGATGAGAGAGAATCATTGATTGGCTGCCTCCAGCATGCTGCACACTTGGGATTGAGCCCGAAACCCGGGCATGTGCCCTGATCGGGAATCGAACCTTGACCTCCTGGTTCATAGGTTGACGCCCAACCACTGAGCTACACTGGCCGGACTAGAAAGATTTTTTAAATTCAGATTTTTAAGTTGTATTGAGCCAGAGGCTTGGCCCCACTTATCTAGTCTACCTTTACCAAAAGCACAATAAAAAAAGGTCCGGAGACCACTCTTCTGGACTATGCCAATGATCTCTTTCCCCACCCCCAATCTCACCTCTACTCTGCTGACAGATCTATGTTTTTAAAACATTTTCATCAAGTCATTTCCTTGCTAAAAAAAAGAAAAAGAAATAAAAAAGTCTTAGTGACTCTCACTGTGTGGTGGCTTTTACTATGTCAACTTACCCTGTGTGGTTCTGGATCAGTGTTGGCCATTAGAGACATTTTGGATGCTATTTGGGAGATAGAAATAAAGCAACAGCTAATTATTTTTTCAATATTTTAATGGCTGGTGGAAGGTGCCAGGCACAGTGTCTCTGACCTGCAGCTAGCCCACCTCGTGGGAGCAGCTCCATGCTGAAGGGTTCCAGCATCGTCACCCAAAGCATCGAGGTTGGAGGTGAAACGAGGTAGGTGTGGGTTCCAGTTAGTAGGTAATAGTTGTCCCCTTAGTCCTAGTTCACCCTTGCTCTTGTCCACATCCAACTTTCCTTCCCCAATTCCACTATAGCCACTATAGGCTCGGCACTAGACCTGGAGGCAATTGCCTGTATGGACTGCCCTGCCTTCTTTCTTATAATAATTGCCTTTGATTCTTGTAATAATTGCTTTTAATTCACACAATTTCCTTTGATTCTTACAATAATTCCCCTATTACCTTATGGGCGCATGGTGGTTCTGCTTCTCTGATCAAACCCTAACAGTCTGTATTCCAAATTAAGTAAAAATGAATTGAATAACACCAATCCTGCTACCCAGTTCCTCCATTGTATATTAGAATATGTTGTTATTGAGATTTGTAGCTAACATTTATTGAAGACTTCCTAGGTGCAGGGCGCTTGTTAAGTAAGCTTTCTATAGCATCTCATTAAATTCTCAAAATAATCCCCTGAAGAAGATACTAGTATTATACCTTTTTTACAGATGTTTACAAATGTCACACAGGCTTAGTAATTCAATCAAGTCAGAAGTCACAGCCACAGTCTAATTATAAAACAGGAGTTCTCAACCACCTGTACTCCAAATTCATTAGAACTGAAAGAAATTGTGTCTTTTCCATGGACTCTTAAGGACCCTCACACTTCCTCCACATACATTCACAAAATGCATGTTCATTACTTTAGGACTTTTCCCTTAATCTTCCCCTTTTCTCAAGAACTTTCCTAATGTCATAGCCAGTCTTGTGGTAAAACAGAAACAAAATTTCAAGCCAGACTGACCAGGGTTTGAATGTCAAATCTATTCATTACCTACTACCAAATTTTTTAGATTCCCTAAGCCTCAATCTCATCTATAAAATTTCTATGATATATGTGTAAAATAAGATTTAATATTGTCATTTATGCACAGTAAAAGAAATAAAAAAATTCCTGAATCCCCTTGCTGGAGTATGGATTTTCAACTTTTAAAAACTATAACCCACAGTAAGAATATATTTTGCTTTGCAACTGAATTTACACATATACATACACACACAAAGAACTGAAACAAGTTTCATGAGTACTGCTTGCCTTTACTACTTGTAGTACACAGTGATCTATTCTATTCTATTCTATTCTATTCTATTCTATTCTATTCTATTCTATTCTATTCCATTCCATTCCATTCCATTAGTGGCTGGTCATGACTCACTAAACTGATTTCGTGAAGCACAGATGGGTCAACATTGAAAAAATGCTGAGCCGTTTGGATTCTTTTATGTAAGGAGGCATATTTTGTTTATTTTTGTGTTAGTTTTGGCACAGAGTAGGCATTTGGTAAATATTTGCTGTAGAACTGGGTTTCCTTGAGGACAGGAGTCTTGTCTTAGTTACCTTATATGTATCCCACATTTAGTATAATTCTTTCCACAATACTTAGAGAACAAATGACTAAAACGCAGGCCTATTTCCAGGCTTTAGAGATCAAACATTTGGATCAATCAATATGTGACAAGCATCTACAATGTGGCAATACCTAAATGCCAAATTCCTGGCTCCTTCTGTTAATTATCTTAAAAGCAGTGTGGGATCGCTGAGGGGGAACAATGAATACATGTTGCCCAACTGAGAAATTTAAAAAATGAGTAAGACATATGGAGGCCATAATATCATCTTTATTAATAATGAAGACTAAGTCAGAGAACGAATAACAATGTGAGAGCCAGTCAGGCCTGTTAATTAACCCCTAATTTGAGGCATTGCTGAAGTGAGGTGGCCCTCCCTCATGCCCAAGCAGAATGTGGGAGGAAATGAGCTCAGCAAACCCAGTTTGTTTTTTCTAAATGTACTAATTAGATAAGTCACTCCTCCCCTGACCAGCGACAGAGGGAGTAAAAGCATAGAGAGACCAGACATATTATTACCAATTGAGCTTCCTCTTTTATGGAAAGAAATAGCAGAGGAGTAGATGTTCCCTTTAAAAAATCATATTTTGGAAACGACATATATAGGTGAAATGCTAAATAATATATATGTATATATAAATTACTACATAATATAAAACAACCCAAGGAATATCAAAGGTGGATACCTAATTAACTTTTATTTTATTTTATTTTTTTAAAAATACATTTTATTGATTTTTTTTACAGAGAGGAAGGGAGAGGGATAGAGAGTTACAAACATCGATGAGAGAGAAACATTGATCAGCTGCCTCCTGCACACTCCCCACTGGGGATGTGCCTGCAACCAAGGTACATGCCCTTGACCGGAATCGAACCTGGGACCCTTGAGTCCGCAGGCCGACACTCTATCCACTGAGCCAAACCGGTTAGGGCTAATTTTTAAATATAGTTGGTACTAGTGTTTCTCAAGTCTGACTGTTTATCAAAACCTGGAGGACACTATCAACAATAAAAAATATATTTAAAGTGTGTCTGGGTGTGTGTGTGTGGGTGTGAGTGTGTGCATTCTGAGTGTGTGTGTGTATTTGTGTATCGGTGGTCCCTCAGGTTCTGGATGTTGCGGACAGTATGAGGCAAGCGCAGGGCGATGGGGACCAGTTTAATATATATATATATATATATATATATATATATATATATATCTCCTATATAATAAAAAGCTAATATGCAAATTGACCAAATGGTGGAACAACCCATTGCTATGATATGCACTGACCACCAGGGGGCAGATGCTCAGTGCAGGAGCTGCCCCCTGATGGTCAGTGGGCTCCCACAGGGGGAGCGCTGCTCAGCCAGAAGCTGGACTCACGGCTGGCAAGAGCAGCGGTGCTGGCGGAAGCCTCTCACACCTCCACGGCAGCGCTAAGGATGTCTGAGGGCTCCCAGACTGCAAGAGGGCGCAGGCTGGGCTGAGGGACCTCCCCCTCTAAGTGCACGAATTTTGTGCACTGTGCCTCTAGTCTAAAATAACACCCCTATCTTTATCACCTTGTCTTTCTTGTTTTCAATATAGGAATTAGCAGTTCCTGAGATTTCCTTATTTACACTTATTGTCTGTATCTTCCAACTATAATAATAATCTTGAGCATAAACACCTTTGCTTGTCTTACTGACTGCTGTACCCCTAGCACTTACAACAGTGCTTGGCATATGTGAAGAATAGAGAGAAAAGCCTTTAAAATAAATTCTTCCAGTTCTGTTTTTTTCAACTCTTCAACTAGGTTTTAATAAAATGTGTTTTATTTTTGCAATAGAATTGAACCATCTATTAAAAAAGCATCAATTGATTAAAAAAATACATCTTAGTTGCACTGGGCTCATTCTCTCCTCATAGAAAATTGTATTAAATCTTCGGCAGAGTCGTTATCCCTTAATATTTTCATATACCAGTATAGCATGGATTTGTTCATAATACTGTTGTGTAGGGAATACACAATTATTTTCAAATATATCCTGACATGGTGAGGATATATTTAATAAATCCGGGGATTGCTGCATAGATTCTGTGTTTGTTTTTTTTTTGAGAGAGGAGAGGGTAAAGGAATTTGTAGAATAAAAAGGTATTTCAGGGAGCAAGAGAGTCAGAGGAAAACATGAAGGCTTTATCTGGTTCTTTCTAAAAGTGGACTATACGTTTATTCTCTCCTCTTTTGGGGGCACCTCCTTAATGAATGAATGTAACCTGGCGGAATTGAAGACTTTTAATTTCAGGTGCTGCTGGAGTCCAACCCCAGCAGGTCCAGGGGTCCCCAAAGGTGTGGACGGAGTTGGCGAAGAAGGAATGACACGAAGACAGCCTTCAGTTGATCAGCAGCCTAGTCAGGACCTCTAGCCAGGATCTCCAGCCAAAGTTCTGGTTAGGAACTCCAGCCAAGCTCTGGTTAGGATCTGATCAGGATCTGATGTTTATTGTCTTGTTACATCTGTATTTATGCCCCTTTTTATTTTTTAAATGATAGTGCATGCAAATCAGTGGCCACCTCTCAGATTGGGCTGTTTAAGACTCGGAAGAAGACTGGCAAGCAATGACAATACGCATAGCTATAAACACAGTGGATGAAGTGCACAAGGAGCCCCGTTTCCTAGGAGGTGGCCGGCCTCTTCAGTCAAGAGATTTCAGCTGTCCTCAAGTTGTTGGTTTGATTGTCTTTTTTTATTTTATTTATTTTTTTTATTATTTTTAGAACCGAACTGGATTTTATTTGACACGGATCACAATAGGACTGCAGGAATAGCAAACTGAAAAGACAAAGCAGAAAAGACCCCGTTCTATCTAACTTACAATGAAGTCACAGGAGGGCAAGTAATTAAATGAATAACAAAACAGTTGAGCTTGATGGAGAATATTCTTTTTCTAGTGCCCGTACTTTTGGAATTCCCACTCTCTGCTGTCCAGCGGACACACTTGCCGTGTTTTGAGCCAGCGAGAAATGCAGTGGAAGTGAAAAGCATGATTACAGACTCCCCATGCAACGGTGCACTCTTGAGAAGGGGCAGATGCCTGGTTCGCCTGACATTCTATGCAAAGATCCATAGCGTGGTTCCTGCAGATGGCACAGTTATCAACCTCAATGTCCCAGGACCAGAGGGCTACTGCTTTCCAGCTTTTCACTTCAAAGCGCTTCTTGCCCTTGCCGCTGTTGGTGCCGCTCTGGGTATCCACATCCTTCGCTGCCGCCATTCTGGAAACACTCGGTCTCAGGTTCCTGTTTGGGTGCCAGATGTTGGGGCCCAACCCCAGCAGGTCCAGGAATCCCCTATTCGGGCGCCAGATGTTGGGGTCCAACCCCAGCAGGTCCAGGGGTCCCCAAAGGTGTGGACGGAGTCGGCAAAGAAGGAATGACACGAAGACAGCCTTCAGTTGATCAGCAGCCTAGTCAGGGCCTCTAGCCAGGATCTCCAGCCAAAGTTCTGGTTAGGAACTCCAGCCAAGCTCTGGTTAGGATCTGATCAGGATCTGATGTTTATTGTCTTGTTACATCTGTATTTATACCAGTCAATTTTAATCCTGTCAATTTCTATTGCAAAGGTTAGGGCGTTTCTTATCTCCCTTCCAGGGAGTAAAGATTATGTAGCTTAAGCATGATTGTTCGTCGTTAAAGTGATTAACTACCCGCCTGGCATTTAGTTAAGGGGTTGTATCCCCTCCCTAACCTCAGGGGAAAATCCCCACCTGGGGAAACAACCTTTCTCAGAGAGGTGACCTTGGTTAAAACACATGGCGCTAAGGAGAGCAAACATATTAAGAACAATATGCTATATATGCCAGGTCCCTTGACACATATGCTGTGCAGATGTTTCTTTGCTGCAGCGACTGTGTCAAGCAGCAAGGATGGACCGGCTTCCAGCAAGGTGCAGAGAGAAAACTTGAGCTTATGAAAGTGTCCTGTTTCACGGTGGTTTGTTCAAGTCAGTGCGGCAAAATCTTCAGTTGTGGGTCATCTGTCGCTTGGTCTCAAGGGAGCAGCATGGATTAAACTGACAACTGAGGTGAATTAAGGGCAAAGCAGATGTCCTTAAGTCCCCCGCGGACCATTTCTAAAATACATTATCTTTGAAAACATACAACATCTGTTACAGGGAGAAAAGGAAGATTCCGTGCCTCAGGCCGGTGTCTTCGGCAGGGATGTGAGGACTTGCTCAAAAGTCCCAAGTATACAACCAGCGCCCCCAGCTATAAAGCTAGGTTCACAGGCAACCAGTTTTTCAGGCAGCTGCCACCTCTTTCTTTCCTCTTCGTGCTTCGTCAATCATGGTTTTAAACAAAACGGCTTTGTATGTGGAGTAATGGTCGAACTCCGGCGCTTTGGCACAGACAACTGCACGGGTAATGGGAATACAAAACCCGCAGTCTGAAGACAGAGGTTGTGGCTTGAGAAAAACCAAAGGCAGAGAGGGGGAGACAGGGAGGGAGAAGCAACGCTGCTGAGTCGGTGGTGCATTCTGGGAGTTGTAGTCCATGTGGGACAGCTTTCTCAAGCCTCCACGGGGCGCTGGACTCCAATTCCCAGCCGCCCCTGCGCCACGGAGGAGGCCAGGGGTGGGGACTACGGGGGTTGAGCTGCCGCAGGGGGAGGGGGTCTGGGGCTGAGAAGCAGCTGTTAGCGGCTGCCAGGAGACGTTATCGGCCGTTCGTTAGGGCCGAGGAAACCCTCGGGAGGGCGGCGACGTGGGCCGTGTGATCGCCGCGCGTCCCTGTGCCTGTCCTCTCCTTCCACGGGCGCGTGGGGTCCGCCATGGAAGCGCATCCGGTCGCCGCCGGGGTCTCCCGGCACCGCGTCCCAGGCTCCCGGGAGCGATGAGGGGGTAGACGAGGCATTCCGCGACCCGCCTCTGCCCGCGCTCCGCCCGCCGGGGCGTGAAGAAGGGTCGGCCGGGTTGGCCCGCCGGCCGCGGTGTCTGCCCCGCGCCGCCCCGCCCCGCCCCCTGGGGGCGCCCGCCTCCCATGCCGCCCCGCCGCCGCGCTGCGCCCGGAGCCCGCCGCTGAAGCCCCGGACCCGCCCGCCGGCCGCGCGCGCCCACCGCCCCGCCGCTCTGAGCCGGACGCCCCTCTACCCGCAAGATGTGGCACAACGTGGGGCTGACCCTGCTGGTGTTCGTGGCCACGCTGCTGATCGTCCTGCTGCTGATGGTGTGCGGTGAGTGGGGCATCCGCCGTGGGGCAGTTGCACGCTGCGGTGCACGCGCCAGCTCTCCTCGTGTTGCTGACTGGCTTGTTCTGTCTGGTTAAAAAATTAAAAAAAAAAAAATTAAGGCGTGAATGGACAAGTGTCTGAAAATCATCTGTTGTCCAGTTACCTCTCAGGGGTGAGCTCAGCGGAGATGTGCCCCTGACCTGTGACCACCGCTGGCATCCCGGAGAGGGAGAGAGAACGGGATCCAGGTCTGGGCATCTTCACTCGGGGTTACACCAGATATTGCTTCACCGGCAGCTTCTGCTCTTGATTGCCATTCTTACCACACTCTGCCCAGATTTTAACCTTGGCCTGTATTCGAAGGTGAAGTGATTGGCTACTCCTTTTTCTTTCTTTACCGATTCTGACCCTAAAGGTAAAGACAGGTTTCGCTCCCTTCATTCAACTCAGGAATAGGATCAGAGTTGGCTTTGAAGCCCATGGGAAATTGTTTGTTTACTTGGAGTTTCAGGCTTCAACTAAATTCCAAACAGAAATGTTGAGACGAGGCAGAACTTGAAAACGCTGGCTGCGTTAAACTTCCAGGGTTGGGTAACCCGCTCTTAGTTCTGTGATAATGGTGCTGTTTTGTTTGCTGTGAGTTTTTTCCTTCTTGGAAGGACAGGACATAAACTTTCTTCTCAAGGTGCTATTAGCTCAGTTTTAGATCTTTTTGAGTTTTTTATACACAGTAACTGATAACCACAAATCTCTTAGCAGAGTGGCTCAACAACTGTGAAAATTTGGGAAGTATTTCAATGTCATTGAGTTTATTTTCTCATAATTGCATTGACGTATGGGTTCAGATTAATGCAATAACTGGTCAGAATTCAAAATAAATACTATAGGGTGTATTCATTACATGAAAAATGTACTAACTGAGTTGGGTTTGGAGAGGATATGTGTGTAAAGTGTGTTTGTATGTTCCTCCACGTCCCGCGTGGTTCAGGGTTCAGGATCTGGAAGAGGGGCCGAACACAAATGGAAGAGACTAGACAAGAGATAATTTGGAAATTGGGGGGCCAGGCGAGAGCACATCCCAAGAGGATGGACTCCACTTGTGCTCAGGCCTTGCTATCCCTTTTATTGAGTTTGGGATACACCTATAGCCCCTAAGCAGGCAAGTTCCAGTAACAGGCAGACTATCTTATCAGTAAGGATTTACATGACTATCTGGTGGGGAAGTTGCTTCAGCTACCATTGTCTCGACTGAACAGTGGGTGCACAGCCCTAACCTTTGCCAGGGCTTCAAGGGTCACCAGCCTTCCGGGCTCCTTGTCCACACCTCTCTGCTAGAGAAGACAAGAGGCGGCTTCCCACAGATATGGGTGTGTTTGTGCATATGCATATATATGTATTTGTATTTACAAACTTGTATGTATATATTTTTAATTTTCTTTTCTGATGATAAAACAATTGAAAAGACTTTCTCAATTTTCTGCTTTTGAAGTCAAGATTTTGGGCTAATTGTAGGTGTTTAGGATACTTGAAGTAAGGAAAATCAGACCTTTGTTATTTGTTTGGATATGAAGAAGGAAGAAAGCATATACTTTCTTTTCTAATTTGAAGATGCAGGCTACCTGGAGATGGCAGTGAAACATGTAGACTGTGTGATATGTGGCAACACCTTTGATAGAATATTTGCCAAACTTGCCTTTGGGACATTAAAATTCCTAATTGCTACAAATATCAGTCTTTCTCTTGAGATGGACTAGTAAGCCCAGGACAAGTGAAATAGGGAAACTGAGACAAATAGTTAAAAAATCTTGATGCCAAGCAGTTTGTAGACATCTAGCAAATCATGTCTTCCCTAAACCAAGGACACTTAGGAGTAAATGGTTTACACTTCTCCCCAAACAGAGGGTAAATAGCTTAAAACACCCTACCCAGGGAGACAGATAGCGGAAATCCAATTAGTGCCATTTGCCAACCACACCCAAGGACAGATGCAGTTGAGACCCTCCCCTAAGACCGTCCCTAAACACCTAGCATTTTCTTTTTTTTAAATTTAAATTCTTTTTTATTTTATTTAAAAAATTATTTATTGTTTAAAATATTACATGTCTCCTTTCCCTCCATTGACCTCTCCCTGGCTATTCCCACCTCCCAGCACATGCCCTCACCCCCCTGCTCTCTGTGTCCATGGGTTATGCTTTATGCATGCATACAAATCCCTTGGTTGATCTCTTACACCTCCTCCCCCGCTACCCCCCACCTCCCCTCTGAAGTTCAAAGGTCTGTTCGATGCTTCTATGTCTCTGGATCTATTTATTTTTGTTCATCAGTTTATATTGTTCATTATATTCTACAAATGAGTGAGATCACGTGATATTTATCTTTCTCCAACTGGATTATTTCACTTAGCATAATGCTCTCCAAGTCCATCCATGCTGTTGCAAATGGTAAGAGGTCCTTTTTTACAGCAGCATAGTATTCTATTTTGTAGATGTACCATGGTTTTTTAATCCACTCATCTGCTAATGGGCACTTAGGCTGTTTCCAAATCTTAGCTATTGTAAATTGTGCTGCTATGAACATAAGGGTGCAAATATTCTTTCTGATTGGTCTTTCTGATTTTTTGGGATGTACGGTATTCCTAGAAGTGGGATTATTGGGTCAAATGAGAGTCCCATTTTAATTTTTTGAGGAAACTTTATACTGTTTTCCACAGTGGCTGTACCAGTCTGCATTCCCAACAGCAGTGCACAAGGGTTCCTTTTTCTCCACATTCTTGCCAGCACTTGTCATTTGTTGATTTGTTGATGATAGCCATTCTGACAGATGTGAGATGGTATCGCATTATTGTTTTGATTTGCATCTCTCGGATGATTAGTGACTTTGAGCACGTTTTCATATGTCCCTTGGCCTTATGTATGTCCTCTTTCGAAAAGTGTCTGTTTAGGTCCTTTGCCCATTTTTGATTGGATTGTTTATCTTCCTTTTGTTAAGTTGTATGAGTTCCCTATGAATTTTGGAGATTAAACTCTTATCAGATATAACATTGGCAAATATGTTTTCCCATGCAGTGGGCTCTCTTGTTTTGTTGATGGTTTCTTTTACTGTGCAGAAGTTTTTTATTTTGATGTAGTCCCATTTGTTTATTTCCTCCTTAGTTTCCATTGTCCTTGGAGCTGTAGTGGTAAAGATATTGCTATGACAAATGTCTGATATTTTGCTGCCTATTGGTTCTTCTAAGACTTTAATGGTTTCCTGTCGTACATTTAAGTCCTTTATCCATTTTGAGTTTATTTTTGTGTATGGTGTAAGTTGGTGGTGTAGTTTCATTTTTTTGCATGTATCTGTCCATTTTTCCCAACACCATTTATTGAAGAGACTGTCTTGACTCCCTTGTATGCTCTTGCCTCCTTTGTCAAATATTAATTGAGCATAATGGCTTGGGTCGATTTCTGGGTTCTCTGTTTTGTTCCTTTGGTCTGTGTGTCTGTTCTTGTGCCAGTGCCAGGCAGTTTTGAGAAGCGTGGCTTTGTAACATAGCTTGATATCTGGTATTGTGATCCCTCCAACTTTGTTCTTCTTTCTCAGGATTATTGCAGCTATATTTTTTTATTCCACATGAATTTTAGGAGAGTTTGTTCTAGGTCTGTGAAATATGCCAATGGTATTTTAATGGGGATTGCATTGAATCTGTAGATTGCTTTGGGTAATTTGGACATTTTAATGATGTTGATTCTACCAATCCATGAACACAGTATACTGGTATTCTTTAACTTGTTCATATCTTCCTCTATCTCTTTTTTCAGTGTCCTGTAGTTTTTAGAGTACAGGTATTTTACCTCCTTAGTTAAGTTTATTCCTAGGTATCTTAATTTTTTTGTTGCAATGGTATGTGGGGTTATTTTTTTAGTTTCTCTTTCTGAGAGTTCATTATTTATATATATAAAAAGCCAGCAACTGGAGCACTGTAATGACCAGAATGACCAGTCACTATGACGCCCATTGTGGCCAGCCAGCCTGCCAATGGTGGGTGGGGCTGGTGGCCAACCTCCTGTGGCCCCTCTCTCCAGCTGGCCCCGCCCATGATTGTCCCCCCTACCCCAATAGGGGGCGGGACCGGCTGGCCAACCTCCTGCAACCCCTTCCCCCCTGCCCAGCCCCATCCCAGATTGGCCCCCCACCCAGATTAGGGGCGGGGCCGGCCAGCCCACAGCCGGCCCCGCCCCTAATCAGCCCCACACCCCATTCAGGGGTGGGGCCTGCTGGCCAATCACCGGCGGCCTCTCCCCCCTCACTCCTCCCCCCCCCCCCCCCCCCCCCCCGCACCCGGCTGAGCCCTAATTGGGTCCTGATTGGGGCGGGCTGGCTGGCCAACCTCCTACCATCTCCTCCTCCCTACAAGCCCGGTCCTGATCCACCCCGATCAGGGCCAGGCTGGCTGGACCCCATCCATGCACGAATTTGTGCACTGGGCCTCTATATAAAAATACTGTAGATTTCTGGGTGTTAATTTTGTATCCTCCTATGTTGCCAAATTCATTTATTTAATTTAGTAGTTTTTTGATGGCGTCTTTAGGGTTTTTTTTATGTACAATATCATGTCATCTGTGAATAATGACAGTTTTACTTCTTCTTTTACAATTTGGATACCTTTTGTTTCTTCTTCTTATCTGATTGCTATGGCTAGCACTTTCAGTACTATGTCAAACAGGAGTGGTGAAAGTGGGCATCCCTGTTTTGTTCCTGTTCTTAGGGGAAATGGTTTTAGTATTTTCCTGTTGAGGATGATGTTGGTTATAGGTTTGTCATATAAGGCTTTTATTGTGTTGAGGAATGATCTCTTTTTGTCTTATCCATTCAGCCATCCTTTGTCTTTTGATTGGAGTATTTAAGCCATTTACATTTAAGGTTATTATTGATAGGTACTTGTTTGTTGCCATTTTTATACTTCACGCCTATGTTCCTTCTTCCCTTTCTATTCTTTTTCACAACAGTCTCTTTAGCATTTCTTGCATTGCTGGGTTGGTGGTAATAAACTTTCTTAGCCTTTTTTTGTCTGCGAAGCTCCTAATTTCATCTTCAATTTTGATTCATAGCCTTGCTGGATAGAGTATTCTTGGATTCAGTCCCTTGTTTTGTATCACGTTGTATACTTCATTCCATTCCCTTCTGGCCTCATGTGTTTCTGTTGAGAAATTATTTGATAGTCTAATGGGAGATTCCTTGTAGGTAACTTTCTGTCTCTCTCTTTCAGCCTTTAAGATTCTTTCTTAGTCATTAACGTTTGCCATTGTAATATTGTGTCTTGGTCTGGGTCCTTTGGGGTTCATCTTGTTTGGGGCTCTCTGTGCTTGTGTGACTTTTCTTCCCCAAGTAAGGTAAATTTTCTGTCATTATTTCTTCAAATAGGTTTTCTATTCCTTGCTCCTCTTTTTTACCTTCTGGTGCACCTATTGTGCGGATGTTGCTTCGATTCATGTTGTCCCAAATCTCTCTAAAACTTTCCTCCTGCTTTTAAACTTTTTCCCCCAATTGCTGTTCAGATTGTTTTTCTGCCCTGCCTTCTAACTCGCTGATTTGGTCCTCTGCTTCTTTTAGTCTACTTTTGAAACCTTCCATTGTGTTTTTTGCCACTATATCATTCTTCATTTCCTCTTGATTCTTACATATGTGATTGATTTTCTCATCTAGCCAGTTAAGGAACTTTATGACCCTTACTGTGAATACTTTCTCTGACATATTGCTTGCTTCCATTTCATTTAGTTCCCTTTCTGGTGATTTCTCCTTTTCTTTCCTTGGGGGTTGTTTCTTTGTCTCCCCATTTTTGCTGTCTCTTTCTGGCCCTGGGCACCCTGTTTGAGGTTTGAGAGGTTGAAGACCCTATCTGGCCAATGGTCCGGATATTGTTAGCCCAGAGGCTTTATTGTCTCTGCTCTGAGTTGTATCCCCTTCTCCCATGGATCTGGTCTCTCAGTTGTCTTCTTCAGATGCTTGGGGGGGTGGGAGCACTTGCACAGTTCCTCTCGTGTGCGACTTTCTGTGAGGACCCAGAGGCCTCTGGCATGCAATTCTCTGTGTGGTCCCAGCACTTGTGGCAGGGTGGTGCCCTAAGTCCCTCTGGCAGTACGCTTTCATCACAGTCCTGTTGCCCCTGGCTGGGCACACTGTATTGCTCTGGACTGCCCTAGCAGCGCTCTCCTGTGGCCCAGAGTGGGGCGTGTGCTTGGTTGCTCCGGGTAGCCCCAGCAGCAAGTCCTTGGGCTCAGGGTGGATCGTGCATGGGTTGCTCTGGGTCACACAGTCCTTGCTTTCCTGTGGGTGGAGTGAAGCGTGAGCTGGGTTGTTCCAGGTTGCTCCTCCCCAGTATGGAGTGGGCGCAGGTTGCTCTGGGTCACAGTCCGCAGTCTCCTGTGGCCCAAAACATCCAACCTTTTTAAAACCCCTCAAAATGAAGGTCCAGTGTGTTCTCTCCCTCCATGAGAATCCCTAGCCTTATGCCTCCCCTCCCCTTCCTCTTGCTACACAGGCATGCACCTCCTAAACTCTAAGGGAACTCATGAGACTTGCAACCAGGGCAGCAGTGGGCAGTGGCAGTTCATCCTGGGCAAACCCTCTGACTCTGTCCCAAGATTCGCCTTTTCTCTGACTTCTTAAGTGAGCCAAAGTAGTCTCATTTCCTCAGCCCTTCCTTGTTTCATTGTCCCCAGTTTTAGTAAACATTCTCTAAAATTCACCTGGACTTGTGTTGTGAAATTTTTCCTGCACAAAGTCCAGAACCCACACACTACCAGCTGGCCCTAGGCAGACCCACTCAGGGCCAGGTCCTCTTTCTAGTAACACTCTCAGCTCTCAGTAGCTATTTGACTTTGGAGAAGTAATCCAAGACTTTCTGTTGGAAGAACTAATGATGGTGGTGTAGGTGGCAGAAATGACACTGGATGTTAGACCCATGGGGTCAGAGTGGACCTGGGTTCAGCAATCTCAGTACTTGAGTTCTGGGTAGGAAATAATTCAGAGCCAAGACTCAAACTGTAACAGAACATTTATTTATAAAATCACAGAGGTTGTTATAGAGGTAAAGGAAGGACCCTTGGAGCTTGGGAGTGAGGAAGCTAATGGTAGCTTGTGTGTCAATGGTAGCTTGTGGGGGGAGGTAAAGGAGGGGGCAGGAAAGGCCCAGCTGGCTCCTAGGAGGGAGAGCAAGCTAGGTCCTCCCTCCTAAGGGTTTTAAGGGTGGAAATTTTAGGTGAGGCTCCGGGAGAATATCTCAGCAGTTTTCCAGGTTGTCCTTTTAGGGTTGTGGTCTCCACTGATTAATTGGCTGGCATCAGGGGAGGGGGTCATTATTCAATGCAGCTGGTCCTGAGTATAACTGTGGCTGGTTTTGTTGCTTATCTGGGCCTCAAGCTAAAATACAACTGAGGCCTAGATGTTATCTCTAGGGTGGAAAGGTCAGGGGGTCCAAACTGCATGACCAGCGATATGCTAGGGGAGGAAAGGTCACTCTGGGGGGTCAGGGTCGGGGAGAGCCCACCCTCCAATTGTCTGTTGCTAGGCAATCAGGGCTTTCCATCCCGGTGACCTTCTGTACCTGGCCCATCATCCTTGCTCTGCTCATGTTTATCTAACTGCCTACCGCAATGGGGTAGCTTCATGTTTTGACTAGGGTGGGCCTGGGGCTTGTGAAGAGGAGGGGAGGATCCACCCAGACTTGAGGGAGAAACTAGGGCCTTGTATTACTTTGCTAGGGCTGCCATAACAAAATACCACAGACATTAAACAACAGAAATTTATTTTCTCACAGTTCTGGAGGCCAGAAATCTGAGATCAAGGTGTCAGTAGGGTTAGTTTCTTGTGAGGCCTCTCTCCTTGGCTTATAGATGGCTGCGTCCTCCCTGTGTCTTCACATGGTCTTTTCTCTGTGTCTGTGTCCTAATCTTTTCAAATAAGGACAACAGTTATATTGGATTAGGGTCCCATCCTTATTAATTTATTTCACCTTAATTAACTCTTTAAAGGCTCTATCTCCAAATACAGAACTACAGTTGACTTTGGGGGTTAGACATCTATGATACAGGTCTGCCCCATGGAAATCATAGCAAGTTTATTTTAGAACTCTGATTGGGCTCTTTTACCCAGTGAACTGATTTTCAAATTTCAAATTCCTGGGGAGGTTTTCCTTCTATTGTCTATATTGATTGTGTCTACTTTGTCAGTCTCTCATTCAGTCTAAAATGTTTTGCACTCCCACCATTTACTGAAGCTGCTTTTGTCAAGGTCAGTGACAAATGGCTTCCATATTGCCAACTCTGTGGTCACTTATTAGTCCCAATTGTACTCAGCCTTTTATACAAGTGAGCATTCTTTCCATGAAATATTTCTCGTGGCTTTTGTACATATACTTTCATGGTGGTCTTTCTACCTTTGTGGCTAATTATTTGTCTTTTTCTGGCTTCTCATCCCATGGAATTTTTTAAGTGTTTTTTTTTTAATCACAATTTATGGTAGGAAATACATTTTATGTTATTCCTAGTACATTCATAAGTATGTAAATTATATATATATCCATCAATTTATATACATCTTTCTACCTATCATCTCTCTATGAAATAAGAATTTATTGCCCTTTCTCCTTGAGATGCATGCTATTTTGTATTAGCCTACCTAATAAAAGGGTAATATGCAAATTAACAGTCACTCCATCACAAAGATGGCAGTGCCCAGTCCCCTCAGCCCCTTCGGAGTCCCCGAGTCCTGGGGGGCGGGGGGCGGCCGCTGAGAGCAGGCAGCATGAGCGGCCTGGCGGAATGCTTGCTTTGTTGCTATGGCGACGAGGCAAGCAACCCATTCTGGTTGTGGAGAGCCTCTGGGCCATGGAGAGCCTCTGAGCAGTGGGTGTGGAGCGGCCAGGCCCCGAAGAGAGCAGGGAACCACAGGGAGTGGGCCTAAGCCATCAGGGCTCCCGGATTGGAGAGGGTTCCCCTGTGGGCTCCCAGACTGGAGAGGGTGCAGGTCGGGCTGTGGGACCCACCCCCTGTGCACGAATTTTGTGCACTGGGCCTCTAGTATTTCTATAATATACTATGTTGTAATGCAAACATATTTCTGCTTTCAACTTCTTTCCTTTCGTTCATATCTATATAATATACTAGAGGCCCTATGCATGAAATTTGTGCAAGAGTAAGCATTCGCAGCCCCATCTGCCTTGGCCCTCGCAGCCCTAGCTTTGTCCGGAAGTTCGTTCTGCTGTTCGGCCATTTGGTCAATTTGCATATTATGCTTTTATTATTATAGATTATTATAGATTATCCAGTCCTAGAGACTTAAATATAAACTAACTCTAACTAATGACTAAAATTAATAACTTCAGCTTCCACTTCTCTCCTCCATCCCAGGCATGTGCATCAAACTTTTTTCCTTTAAAAAAATTTTTTTTATTGATTTGATAGAGAGAGAGAGAGAGAGAGAGAGAGAGAAAATTGATTTGTTGTTCTGCTTATTTATGTATTCATTGGTTGCTTCTAGTATGTGCCCTGACCAGGGATCAAACCCACAGCCTTGGCATATCAGGATCATGGTCTAATCAACTGAACTGCCTGTCCAGGAAAATGTTTTTTATTTTTTTTTAATATACCCACTTGGAGATCTAATAAGCATCTCAAATGTAATACAGGTGGTCCCTAACTTACAATGATGGTTCAATTTAGGATTTTTTTGACTTTTTTCATTTACGATGGTTGCAAAAGCCATATGCATTCAGTAGAGACTGTACTTTAGATTTTGAATTTTGATCTTTTCCTGGGCTAGCAATATGCAGTTGAATACTCTTGTGAAGTTGGGCAGCACAGTGAGCTGCAGCTCCCAGTCAGCCACAAGAGCATGAGGGTAAAAACTGATCACCAGGGTAAACACCACTGGTACTCTACAAGTGTACTGTGTTGTGTTTTTTGGATATTGTATTTTGACATCCCATCATGTCTATAAAACGCCCATTTGTGTCTCCTGTTACTGGTAAGAAGAGGAAGGCAATTACCCTTAGCATATTTAAGGTAGCTGGGCTATGATGTTTGGTAGGTTAAGTTAATTAAATGCATTTTCAACTTACTATGTTTTTGTTTTGTGTGTGTGTGTGTGTGTGTATGTTTTGCATAACCCCATTGTAAGTTGAGGAGCATTTATATATCTAAAACAGAACTCTTGATTTATACCACCTGTCCCTCCTGTCCATCTCAGATGTTACCGGCAGCCAAGGATTTGGGTGTAATTCTAGGTTTTACCTTTTATTTACTTTCTATCCATCTTCCTTACAAATAGCCACTCCATCTGGAAGTCCAATTTTATCTCTTTAAAAAATCTGATATATATAGGTCGAGCACAGTGTGGGATGGCGCGGACCGCCGACTGAGGACAGCAGCCTCAGTGGCCGACAGAGTGCTTATGATTTCACGTATTTTTGCTGAATTTGTAAAAGAGGCACATCGATGATGGATTAACAAGAACGTTGAAATTCTATGCACAGTTTCAAATTGGAGCATACTGAATATTCACCCTAGTTCAGCAGCTTTGCTGCTCACTTAAATGCAGATGAATGAAGACCCCATTTGAGAAGACACCTGGCCAGCAGTCCAGAGCTGATGCAGGCCATGCTGGTGTATCTGCAAGCATGATGAAAAAAAGGACGTCCCACAAAAAACACCAGAGCAGTGTGGGGCTGAGCAAACCCGTGTCCCAGCCTCGACAGAACATCATAGGCTGCAGGATTCAGCATGGGTGGAAGGAGGGCAGTGGCCCTGTCACCCAGTAGAAAGGAACCGTTCTGGACCTGTAAACCCTTCTTTGTATCTTATAAAATACCATGGATTTGACTGTGTTGATGGACTAGAGCTTAATAAAGATGAAAGAGTCTCTGCACTGGATGTCCTCCCTGATAGAGTTGCAGCATCTCGAATCGGCAATGTACACTTAGCCGACACAATGATTGACAAAGCTGTAGAGCACATGTTTGAGACTGAGGATGGCTCTAAAGACGAATGGAAGGGAATGACCTTAGCACGTGCCCTTATAATGAACACATGGTTTTACATCATCTATGAGAAAGACCCTGTGTTGTACATGTACCAGCTCTTAGATGATTATAAAAAGTTGACCTTCACATTATGCCTGATTCTAATGATTCACCTCCAGCAGAAAGGGAACCAGGAGCAGTTGTGGACAGCCTGGTAGGCAAACGAGTGGAATATGCCAAAGAAGATGGCTCTAAAAGGACTGGCATGGTCATTCATCAAGTTGAAGCCAAACCATCTGTCTATTTCATCAAGTTTGATGATGATTTCCATATTTATGTCTATGATTTGGCGAAAACATCCTAGATTTTGTCATGAACTTTGCCGAATTTGTGGAACTATTGAATGTGTAATTTGTAGACATAAAGACTCTGCTTTCTATTTTAATGAAAGCTTCAGTGTCCCTGCGAACCCACAATCTCTGCCAGCAGAACGGGTTTTGTTTTGAATAGTACAGATTTATGTGAACACAAAGCATTTTGTGTAAGGAACTCCTTCCTCTTAAAAGAAGTCTGTCTGTTTGGAGGGGAGTTACAGGTAAAAGTTAAGCTAGTATCATTGTCAATTAAAAGTGTAATAGATGAAAAAAAATCTGATATGTTTTCTTTTCCATGTCTGCCACCACTACCACCTTAATTTTTGGCTTGTCTTGGTTTCCTAACTAGTGTTTTTCCACTCCCTCTTTTCTTTATAACCTACGTTTCATATGCTGGTCAGACATTTTTATTCAGAAAACATTTTCTCAAAAGTTTTGAACGAGCCCGCTGGTGTGGCGCAGTGGTTGAGCATCGACCTATGAACCAGGAGGTCACAGTTCGATTCCCAGACAGGACACATGCCCTGCCCAGGTCGTGGGCTCTTTCCCCCGTGGTGGGCATGCAGGAGGCATCCGACCAATGATTCTCTCTCATCATTGATGTTTCTATCTCTCCCTCTCCCTTCCTCTCTGAAATTACATATATATTAAAGGTTTGAACAAAAGAAATCAAGTTAAAAAATCAGTAGTGTTACTGGAGAGGGGAACTGGCCCTGAGTGGTCCTGCCTAGGGCCAGCAGGTAGTGTGTGGGTTCTGGAGTTCATGCAGGAAAAATTTCACATGAGTTCAGGTGAATTTTAGAGCAGCGGTCGCCAACCAGTGGTCCGCGGACCATTGGTGGTCTGTGAGGTCTGATAGGTTGGCAACTGCTGTTTTAGAGGACGTTTATTAAAGCAAGGACAATGAAACAAGGAGGACTGGGAAAATGAGCCTAGGCTGGGGTGCTTTAACTCAGAGAAAAGGGGGCTTTGGGGATAGAGTCAGGGGTTTGCCTGGGATGAACTGTCACTGCCCATTGTTGCCCTGGTTGCAAGCCTCATGGGTCCCTTAGAGTTTAGGAAAGGCATGCCTGTGGGGAAAGATGCTGGCATGCACCTGGAAGGGAGAGCATGTGTTAGGACCTTTGTTTTGGAGGGTTTTAAAGGCGGGGCACTTAGGGGAGGTTCTCAATAGAATATTCATCAGATTTATGCTGATGTACTAAAATGTGGTTTATTTTCTTAACTTCATCTGTCTTTGCCGGTGGTTGACAAATGGCACTAATTGGATTTCTGCTCTCTGTCTCCCTGAGTAGGGTGATTTAAGCTATTTACCTCTGGTTGGGGAGAAGTGCAAATCATTTACTCTTAAGTGTCCTTGGTTTAGGGAAGACATGATTTGCTAGATGGCTGCAAACTGCGTGGCATGTAGATTTTCTAGATGGCTGTAAACTGCTGTTTAACTATCTGTTTCATTTTCCCTGTTTGGCTTGTCCTGGCTTACTGGCCTGTCTCAATAGTACTAGAGAAAATGCAGTTCCCGTCAACTCTCAGTTTCAGTTTCCCCTAGTTAATTACTTCCATATTCCTGAATACTTGATTCATAGTTATTTCTTGATTTTTGCAGTTTTAGACATTACTAACCATGGTAAAGTCCCCATTTCTTTTTCTGCATCCCATTAGTAATGATAATTTTTGGCTAACTTGATAGTCAAAATTTATATTTTGACTCTGTAAATTGTCCCTGCTGGTCAAATAGTATAGTTTGACTACACTTCCTTTCTTATATGGCTCTCTCTCTCTCTCTCTCTCTCTCTCTCTGGAACTCCAATTATAAGGGAAAGTTTATTTAGAAGATTGCAGAGGTAGTAGACAGGCGCTTGGAGCTTAGGAGAAAGACGGAGAGAGATACGCCCCTTGAGGGATGAAAGAGAGAGGAGAGGCCCAGGTGTGCTCCAGCAAAGAGAGAGAGCACGGTGATTCTCCATTTTTCTTGAGGTTAATAATTGCATTTTAAATTTACCTTGTATTACTGTTTTGTATATACATATTATTTGTCACCCTCCCCTATGTTCCATAATCTTACACACATCCATTAGTAATATTTGCCATATGTTCAAAGAAATTGTTCCTTTCCTCCCCTGTCCCTACCTCCAACTCTCCCACCCAGTCCCAAAGCCCTTCTTCCTTCTCAACAACTTTTATTCTCTGCCTACCATTTACCCTCTCTGCTAGAAACTGCTTTCAGATCTCACGTCACCATCTTTCTCAGTTTATACTCTTGTTTTGTTGGAGCACATTTTTCAGTAGCTTTCTAAGAAAGAATTCATGGAAAATAATTTTTTGAGCTAATGTCTGCCTGGAAATGTCTCTTTATTTATTTTATTTTCTACCTTTATACTTGATTGATAATTTGAATAGATTTCATGTTGCAAATAATTTCATCCAGAATTTTAAAATATTACTCCATTGATTTCTAGCTTCCTAGGTCTGATTTTGAGAAATGTAATGCCTTCTCTTTCTTTGTCCTTATTGCTATTCTGAAACATCCTAATGATATGCTTTGGTATGTTTTTTCATTTTTCTGGTTCCTTTGATTCAGGGTTTATTCTGCATTTCTGGGAAATTTTTCTGTTATATTTTTGATAATTTTCTCCCTTCGTTTTCTTCATCCTTTCTGCAACTTCCGTTGGTTGGATGTTGGATTTCTTGGGCTAATTGTTTAACTTTATCTTTTTAGTTTTTATTTTCTACCTTACCTTCTTCCTCTCCCTTTCTTTTGGAAGATATTTGGGGTTTTATTTTCTACCTCTTAATTTTTTATTTTAGCTATCTAATTTTTAATTTTAGAGCTTTCTTGTTTTCTGATTACTCCTTTTATGGCAGCTGTTCTTGCTTCATGTATGTAATATCTTATCTTCATAAACATATTAGTTATAATTGTTTTGTTGTTTTTAATAAAAGTGTTTTTCTTTTCCTTGTATTTTTGCTTGTTTTTATCACATATTTCTTTTTGCTTGTTTACTTTGGATCTTTTTGTCATTGGAGGTTTTCTGCAAATGTCTAGTGATCTGTTTTCTGTTCATGTTTAAGGGTAAGGTAGTAAAAGATGGTGATAAATTCTCAGTGTCTGCTTTGGGCTCACTGCAGGATGATAGGGTTTCTTCTTTAGAGGAATCTTCAATTTTAAGTGCCTGGAGGTCTATTCTCTGGGTATTCCATCTCTCCAGGAAGATATCCTCTTATTTCCCTCTTGGGTGTTGTAAACTTGGCTGCCTACAAGACAGTTCTGTAAGTGGGCTTTGAACTCCTCCTTTTTTTCTTCCCTCCCCTCCCCTCTTCCCATCTCAAGTTTTTTCTACTGGTCCTTATAGAATTTTGGCTCCAATTAGTCTCCCTCTTTCCTGCCATCCAGAGTTTTCTTTCTTTTGCTTTGATGGATCAGTTACTACTCTTAAAAAGTGTGTGGGTTCTTGACTTTATGGAGGAAAGATTTCACAACAGGAACACAGGTAATTTTGAGAGTACATTTATTAAGGCTGGAGATGGTGAAACAAGGGAAGGCTAAGGACTCAAGAAGCAATGGGAGAGACTAGGTGGGACTGCTTTCCCTCTCTAGAAACATTATGGGAAAGAAGTGAGCAAAGGTGGGACTGCTGTCAACTCAGTGGAAAGTCAGAGAAAAGAGGGCCTTGAGAAGCTGCTGCCCATTGCTCCCTTGGTTTGCAAGTCTCATGGGGTCCCTTAGAGTTTAGGAGATTCGTGCCTAAAGTGAAGAAGAGGGGGAAGGGGAAGTACCTTTGTGCTCTTGGGAAGAGTTCTGGGTCCTTTGTCTTGAGGGTTTTAAAGGCTGGGGGTTCAGGGGAGGTCTTAGGGGAGGATCTCAATAGAATATTCATCAGCTTTATGCTGATGTACCAAAATGAGATTTATTTCTTTATCTGTCCTTGGGTGTGGTTGGCAAATGGTATTATTGGATTTCTACTATGTATCTCTCTGAATAGGGTGATTTAAGCTATTTTACCCTCTGGTTGTAGAGAAGTGTAAATCATTTACTCTTAAGTGTCCTTGGTTATGGAAGATAGGATTTTTGATTTACTAGATGGCTGTAAACTGCTTAGCCATTTAACTATCTGTCTCAGTTTTCCCATTCCATTTGCCAAGGAATATTCTTAGCTTCTTACTCTTCTGCCTCAACTCCTTGCTTAAAATCTATTCTCCGATGGTTTCTCACTTCCCTCTAAATACAGTACAGCTTAAATATTTTACTATGACTTTCAAGGATCTGTGTGACGTAGCCCTCTGCTCCATGCATCTTTTCTTTTTTCTTCCCACTACTCTCAACAGCCCACCAACAGGCCGACCTTGTACTTTCCTGCGTCTTCCATTGGCTCTTCACATGGCCAGTTCCTCTCATCGTTCAGGTTTTCACATCAACTGACCACATAGGTAGTCCAGCCAGTCACTCTATCTCATTTAACCTTAGTTTTCAGAGCTCTTAGCACTCTCTGAAATAAGCAATTTCATTTGTATGTTTCCCCAGTTTTGTAAGTCTCACTTACTAATTTTTTTGTTTTGTATTTAATGTTTTTTGAGTCCTATCTAAGAAATAATTACTTACCTCAAGGTCACAAAGATTTTTCTCCTACAATTTTTTTCTAGGAGTTTTATATTTTAGGTTTTACCTATAGGTCTGCGATCTACGTTGAGATCATTTTTGTGTATGGTTTGAGTTAAGGATTGGGGTTCTTATTTTTTACATAATTACATCCAACTGTTTGTATTGAAAAGGCAATTGTTGCAAATCAATTCACTGTATATGTATAGGTTTATTTCTGGACTGTTCTGTTCCATTGACCTGTATATGTCTATTTTTATGTCAACTGTGTAGATTATATAGTGTTAATAATTTCAAAATGTTTGGGCTATTTTAGGTTCTTTGCATTTCCTTATAAACATCAGAATCAGCTTGTCAAAATTGATATATTGACTCTATAGGTCAAGTTGGAGAGAATTGACATTTAATGTTGAGGACTATGACCATATTATATCTTCATTTCTTAAAGGACTTTAATAATTTATCTTAGCAACATTTTGCATATTTTGATATGTAGTCTAGTTCTTGCACTAATTTCATCTAATTTAACTGTAAAGGTTTCATATTTTTGATGCTATTGTAAATGGTATTCTTTTAATGTTTGCTGCTAATATGTAGAAACAAATGATTTTTGTATATTGGCAACGTATTCTGCAAAACTGCTAAATTCATTCAAATCATTGTCATGCATTCATGTATTTGCATATTGCCTTTATATCCTGCAATCTTGCCAAATTTCACTGTTCTGTAAGATTTGGGGAGGGGAGAGGAAGCAGAGAGAATTCCTTTATTTTTTGTAAATTCCACAGGATTTTTAACCCAGAGTCATGTGAACTGTAAATGAAGATTGTTGAACCTATTGTTTTTAACATCTTGTATGTCTTTTAATTTTTGCCTCATTGCACCTCCAATACAGTTTTGAAAGAAAGGGTCATCAACAGATGGTCCTTAGCACCAATTCAGTGCCAACAGGAATCCTCAATTTTGGGTATGGTGTAAGAAGAAAATTTTATTATTCACTAGAGGCCCGGTGCACGAAATTCGTGCATTGGCTGGGGGGGTTGTCCCTCAGTTCAGCCTGCACCCTCTCTAATCTGGGGCACCTCGGGGGTTGTCCGACTGCCCGTTTAGGCCTGATCCTCACAATCCGGGACTGCTGACTCCCAACCACTTGCCTGCCTGCCTGCCTGCCTGATTGCCCCTAACTGCTTCTGCCTGCCAGCCTGATCACCCCCTCACCACTCCCCTGCCAGCCTGATCAACGCCTAACTGCTCCCCTGCCAGCCCGATCACCCCCAACTGCTGGCCCGGTCGCCCCCAACTGCCCTCCCCTGCCAGCCTGGTTGCCCCTAACTGCCCTCCCCTGCAGGCCTGGTCTCCTCCCTCCCCCCAGCTGCCCTCCCCTGCAGGCCTGGTTGCCCACAACTGTCCTCCCCTGCTAGCCATCTTGTGGTGGCCATCTTTGACCACATGGGGGCGGCCATCTTGTGCGAGGGCATGACAGTCAATTTGCATATTACCTCTTTACTATATATAGTTATTCATTGTAAATAGCTCAATTGTGATTCAACATGGTTGTGAGGACATCATGGCTGTGGAACAGCATGGCTGTGAGGTGACCCTGGGGTGAGGTCCCTCTCTGACCTAGACAACTCTGCTCTGCTCTGCTCCACTTGCTCAGGTCTGGTCTGCCCCACTTTGCCCTGCCCAGTCTGCTCCCCAGACATTAGGAAAGCAATCTTCAGTCTTTGATAGAAAGGGAAAGTGAGTGTGCTCTTGGAGCCAGAGGGGCCTCTAGTTTTCAATAACAGCATTAGTAGCCTTATGTCTGGAGCCGAGGAGATAGTAACTGTGACTAACATTTGATGAGTGTTTACTATGTGCCAGGCATTCTTTTTAGCGTGTTGCATGTATTAATTTTTTTGTTACCATATTGACTCTTTGAGAGTAGGTACTGTTATCTCTGTTTGATAGAAGAAGAAACTGAGACATAGATGTTAACCTTCCCAAATTGCAAGTAAGTTTTTGAGTTAGGATTCATGGCCAAGCAATGTGGTTCCAACATGCTTCTGAGATATAAGAGGTTATGACGATAATCTAGTTGACAGATAATAAGGATTTGATCTAGGGTAGAGAATGGCACTAGGAACATACAGAAGGAAACAGATGGGAGATGGTTTATTAAGGTGGAATCTGTAGTACTGAGGGGGAGGGGCAATGTGCCCACTAAAGAGATGGGGAGAGGATACAGTCCCTAGTACATAAATATAAAATCAAAAGAAGGAGCTATAAGGTATGGATGAACAATTTGATTGTTATTTGTAATAGAGGTAATATTTGGACCCATGGGAGTGTTGTGACCCCCAAAGGGAGAAGAAAATTGACAAGAGGAGAGGTTTTAAAAGGCAACTTAAAAAATGTCTTAGAGGTTTTGGATAAAAGAGTTTTGGATGTGGAGGTATTATGGTTCCACATTGTGTTGATTCAGTAATGGTATCTCTAGTGGCTTATCTTTTGGTGTTGCCCAGTGTGTCATTAAGAACAGACAGTAGAGGGAGCAATAGAGGAAGTGTGGTAGGAATTGGAAGAGCATGGCTCTATTTTACTTAGCTTATATTGTCTTAGAAGTGAGCCTTAGCTGCCTTTAGGGTAAAATGAAAATAAGGTAATAGGATTGAAAATGGAAAAGAGCTTTATACAAATTGAGATTGATAGAGAGCCAGTTAGTTAACAATTTAGATAACAATCATGAAGGTGGGATTATGTAAAACTCCATTGGGATGATTCCACAAAGATAAGAATTTGTGATTATTCTGCCTCTAGGCTTTTGACTTAAAAAAATCTTGAGAAATGAAATCAAATTCTCATTCCCTAATTACCTTACTTTCACCATGAAAATCTAAGAAATCTGATACAATTTTTAAATTCATTGCTTTGTTTTGCCTGGCTGGCCTTCTTCAGTGGTTATGAGACACTTTTGAGCCTTTATTTTATCTAGAAATTGGGGATGATTCTGAGTCCAGTTAATTCAGAAGCTTAAATGGAATGTTGAATGTAAGAGCACTTTGTGAACTCTGTTAGAACTATTCCTCTATGTTTGTGGTGTGTTGATGGTGAGGATTCATCACTCAAGTTCATTACTACCCTCCTGCTGCCAGCCTATTTATCTTGCATAGAAAAACAATGTATAGTGTAGTTCATTTTCTTGAGCCAACTCTTGGCATACACAAGTGAATGCTCCTTTGCTTATCCCAGAATACATACCCTCTGTTACAAGCCAGTTTTTCTGATATACAGTGCTTATTCAGTATGAGCTTATTAGGTGATCTGGTCAGTTGTTTCATCTCTTCCCCACTGGTGCTCCATTGCTAATCCTTTCGTCCTGGAGCAAGGCACAGACTTGCCTTAATTTAAACTATAAAAAATTGCAATACTTGTCTTAACAGTCTAAATAATTAGACAGAGTATAAATTTCTGATTAATTGTGGACAGTCCTTCCCCACACCTCTACACTTCTCCTTTTTTTTCTCTCGTCCCATGTTTTCATACTAAATCCCAAGACAAGCTATAAGACACATGCCTCATAGAATAAGGGACAAGTAAGGAGTTTCTGGTCTGCATATTAGGTTTGGGTGGGAGGAATTTTATGAGCCATCCTATCTAATAAAAGAGAAACATGGTAATTAGCCGTACCTCCGCTACCCTTCCCATTAGCTAATCAGGGCAATATGCAAATTAACTGCCAGCCAAGATGGTGGCCGGCAGCCAGGCAGCTTGAAGCGAACAGGAGGCTTGCTTGCTTCAGTGATGGAGGAAGCCAACGTTCCCTGCCTGCTGCTGCCGGCCTCTGAGCTTGCAGTTTGAAACATTGTTACAAATATAGAAGCTAAACAAAACCCCAGAAACCTGCTTTCAGCCAGCTGGGATCTCAGAGCTGGAGTTGAAACAGTGTTTCGATTATAGAACCCAAACAAACCAGATACCTGCTTTCAGCAGCTGAGGCCTCAGAGCTGGAGCCAAGCCTCAGAGCTAAACCTGGCCCAGAATTAAAAAAAAAAGAAAAAAAGGACCGGTTGGGAGCTTCAGTCACCCACCAGCCTGAAAACAGCCCTCAGCCACTCACCCAGACTGGCCAGGCACCCCAGTGGGGACCCCCACCCTGAAGGGGGTGTGACCAGCTGCAAACAGCCTTCAGCCCCTCACCCAGGCTGGCCAGGCACCCAAGTGGGACCCCCACCCTGATCCAGGACACCCTTCAGGACAAACCAGCTGGCCCCCACCCATGCACCAGGCCTCTATTCTATATAGTAAAAGGGTAATATGCCTCCCAACACCGGGATCAGCGGAGCCGCAAGGCCTCCCGGCACCGGGATCAGCGTGACGGGGCAATGCCCAAACCCCCTGATCGCCCTGCGGCTCTGTGTGTGACAGGGGGCGGGGCCACAACCTTCCTATCCGCCCTGCTCTGTTCGTGAGAGGGGAAGGCGCCCCAACCCCCTGATCCGCCCTGCTCTGTGCCTGATAGGGGGGAGCTCCCCAATCCCCTGATGGCCCTGCGGCTCTGTGTGTGACGGGGTGGAGCCACAACCTCCCCATCAGCCCTGCCCTGAGTGTGACAGGGGGGAGTGCCCCAACCCCCTGATTGGCCCTGCTCTGTGTGTGACAGGGTGTGGCGCCCAACCCCCCCCCCCCCCCCCCTCCGCCACGGGCCCTGCTCTGTGTGTGACAGGGTAGAGCCATAACCTCTCCATAGGCCCTGACCTGAGTGTGACAGGGTGCGGTGCCCCAACCCCCTGATCCGCCCTGCTCTGTGTGTGACGGGGCGATGCCCCAACTCCCCTATCGGACCTACTCTGTGAGTGACAGGGGGGAGCTCCTCAACCCCCTGATCGGTCCAGCTCTGTGTGTGACAGGGGGGAGCTCCCCAACCCCCTGATGGGCCCTGCTCTGTGCGTGACCGGGGGAGCTCCCCAACCCCCTTATCGACCCTGCTCTGTGCGTGACAGGATACGGAGCCCCAACCCCCCTGATGGGCCCTGCTCTGTGAGTGACAGGGGACAGTGCCCCAACCCCCTGATTGGCCCTGCTCTGTGTGTGACAGGGGGTGGCGCTGCAACCTCCCCATCGACCCTGCCTTGAGTGTGACAGGGGGTGGTGCCCCAACCCCCCAATTGGCCCTACCCTGAGTGTGACTGGGGGTGGCATCGCAACCTCCCAATCTGCCCTGCTCTGTGCATGACAGGGGGCGGCGCCCCAACTCCCCAATCAGCCCTGCTCTGAGCCCGACCAGGGGGTGTACCTAGGGATTGGGCCTGCCCTCTGCCACCCGGGAGCAGGCCTAAGGCAGCAGGTCATTATCTCCTGAGGGGTCCCAGACTGCGAGAGGGCACAGGCCGGGCTGAGGGACCCTCCCTTCCCCCCCCGAGTGCACAAATTTTTGTGCACCGGGCCTCTAGTCTATATATAAAATAGAGAAATATGCTAATTAACCGGGACACCATAACGGGTCGACCAGACAGGAGGAGGTTGCGTGCGCAGCTTTGGGGGCGAGGTGGCAGAGGCCTCTGCACGCCTGCGCTGGGGGAGGGCCTGTTCAGCAGCAGCCGTGGCTGCTTCGAGGGCTGGAGAGGGAGGCAGGGCCGGACTGGCAGTGGCCATGGCTGTTGTGGGGCCTGGGGAGTGAGGCAGGCCAGACTGGCGACTGGATGGTGGGTGGCGCCGCGCGATTCAAAATCGCGTGCTGGGCTCCTAGTACTTCGATAAGAGGTTCTCTTTGCTATAGACATGTAGGTTACAGTAGGCAGTCCCTTTTAGTAGGAGGTAGCCTGAGTTTTATTTAGTGGTATTATTTCTCCTATGCTCCTGTCCCCTAAAGACACGTATACACACCTGGGAAAAGTTAGTCATTAAAGCCCAGAGTCCAAGTTAGGTTGGTCTATTCTAGTGGTCGGCAAACTCATTAGTCAACAGAGCCAAATATCAACAGTACAACGATTGAAATTTCTTTTCAGAGCCAAATTTTTTAAACTTAAACAATATAGGTAATTATTAACTTAATTAGGGTACTCCTAAGCTGGCCTTTGCTAAAAACGTCCTCAATCTGATTGAGATACGTTCGCTGAGTTCGACCCCTTCCAACTCTCCCATCCACACTTGTCTTGTATACTTGTTTCGTCTATCTTTTGTCACCCACATGCAATTTGCAGATGCAACTAGCACTAACCACTGCACATGAGACTGCTGACTGACTGGCTCACTCAACTCGTGCATGAATGGTGCACGCCTCCCCTGCGCTGCGTATTCCGCAGCCTGCCTGCGCTGCGTCTCCCGTCGCCTGACAGGCCGACACACCCTGCTTCTTCTAACACCACTTCTTTAAAATAGACTTGTCCAGGCCGAAAACCGACTTCTGCGCATGGGCCATGAAGTTTCAATCGCACTGTACGTGCGTGCCCGCACGTCGTATTTTGTGGAAGAGCCACACTCAAGGGGCCAAAGAACCGCATGTGGCTCACAAGCCCCGATTTGCCGACCATGGGTTCTATTCTTATGGTAAAGTCAGAGTGAACTGGTGATTCTATCCCTTGGGTCTGTGGTACCTCTCCCCCTCCCAACACACACTCCACTACATATTCCGCTCTCCTTATTTGATGATCTCTTACAACCAATAACATGTAGATAGAATGTGATGCTTCGTTTTATATTATGTATCTTTCCACATGTTTTCTCTTATATTCATAGTATACAAAAGAATGAACTCTGACTACATAAATGTTATAATAAACCATTCTGTTTAACCAGACAATGCAATTTTACTTGGAACAAAGATATTTAAAAAAAAATATTTTCATTGATTTCAGAGAGGAAGGGAGAGGGAGAGAGAGATAGAAACATCAATGATGAGAGAGAATTAATCGGCTGCCTTCTGCACGCCCTCTACTGGGGATTGAGCCTGCAACTGGGCATATGCCCTTGACTGGAATTGAACCAAGGACCCTTTAGTCCGCAGGCCGATGCTCTATCCACTGAGCAAAACTAGCTAGGGTGGAACAAAGATATTCTTTATGTCCAACTTCTGACCGTCCATTGCATCATTCATCACACATCCATTGTCTTCTTGCAGCATTGCCCCACCCATCAGCAATATCTGGGCAGTGTCTTTATAGCTCCCCTTTATATACTCTGTCCAATTACTAATACTAAGGTGGCTTTTCCTGCCTTTCTGAAGTAGGATCTTCTCAAATAGGTGATCTGGTCAGTTGTTGTTTCATCTCTTCCCCACTGGTGCTCCATTGCGAATCCGTTTGTCCTTTTCCTTGGCCGATCTTCGTAATTGATCTGCAACAGTACTCATGTTTCTTCTTAACTCCATTTGTCTTTTCCAAACCTGTGTGTGTGTCAGAATCATCTAGGGAACTAAAAAAATGAGTAAACACAATCTCTAGAGATTAATTTGGGAATTCAGGGAGAAGTTGCTGGGAATCTGCAGTTTTTCGAAGCTCCATAGTAGAATAAGATGAGTACCCAGTCTGAGTGATTCTTCTTGTGAATGGCTGTAATGTGGTAACCACATTATCTCCAACTCGGGTCATTTCACTGGATATTAAATGCTTTTGAACTTCCCTTGCATTTACATGTGCCCTTTTTCCTAAAAGGGATACTCTCATCTGATGCCATCACCACTGCTACCCTAAGTAGTTCTTCTGCTACAGAAGTTGAGGACCTTTTGCCGTGTGAATATTCATCAAAGGTCACGTATGTGTTGAGATTTTAAAGGAATTGAGGCAGATCCCAAGAACATTGAAGGTTTGGGTTACACCTTATCCATTAAAAGAATTGCCTGCCAGCTCAGGGATTTTGGGCGTGAGTCCCTCAGTGGAGACCATCCTCTAGGAGCCTGTTACCTAATAAAAGTAGAGGAGACATTTTACTGGAGTTCTTTCTCTAGGGTATTTTATCCACTCCCCTCCCATCTCTAAAATCACTTGAACTTTTAGGGGTAGGCCCTACAGTCATGTTCACAATACCTAACCCAGGTAATACACATTGGTCTTGGGGCTTACACCTGACCCAACTTGGGACAGAGATTCCAGGTTGCTTTTTTGAGGATATGAACTGACAAGTCACATAGAGCTTGGAAAAAGCAGCCATGTGCAAGAGAAGCCTAGTAGAAAATGAAGCAAGCTTGTAGAGAAAACACAATGCTGAGAGAATGGTGTCAGTTCACAATAGCCTAGTACGAGTGCTTCCTTCCATGTGTTCTATGAGACACTTCTGTAAGCTATAGCAGTTTTCCCCTTTTTGGTTAAGCTAAGTCAGGGTTTCTGTTACTAGAACTAAAAGCTGTTTTATTTTTTTTTTAAATTAATCTTTATTGTTCAGATTACATTTGTTCCTCCTTTTTTTCCCCCCCATAACTCCCCTCCTCCCAGTTCCCGCCCCACCCTCCGCCCTCATTCCCCACCCACTGTCCTCATCCATAGGTGCACGATTTTTGTCCAGTCTCTTCCCGCATCTCCCACTCCCCTTTCCCCCCCAAGAATAGTCCATTCCCTTTCTATGTCCCTGATTCATTATAATCACCAGTTCATTCTGTACATCAGATTATTTATTCACTTGATTCTCAGATTCACTTGTTGATAGATGTGTATTTGTTGTTCCTAATTTGTATCTTTACCTTTTTCTTCTTCCTCTTCTTAAAGGATACCTTTCAGCATTTCGTATAATACTGGTTTAGTGGTGATGAACTCCTTTAGCTTTTCCTTATCTGTGAAGCTCTTTATCTGACCTTCAATTCTGAATGATAGCTTTGCTGGATAAAGTAATCTTGGTTGTAGGTTCTTGCTATTCATCACTTTGAATATTTCTTGCCATTCCCTTCTGGCCTGCAAAGTTTCTGTTGAGAAATCAGCTGACAGTTGTATGGGTATTCCCTTGTAGGTAATTGAGTCTCTCTTGCTGCTTTTAAGATTTTCTCTTTGTCTTTTGCTCTTGGCATTTTAATGATGATGTGTCTTGGTGTGGTCCTCTTTGGATTCCTTTTGTTTGGGGTTCTCTGCGCTTCTTGGACCTGTAAGTCCATTTCTTTCACCAGGTGGGGGAAGTTTTCTGCCATTATTTCTTCAAATAGGTTTTCAATATCTTGCTGTCTCTCATCTTCTGGCACCCCTATGATTCTGATGTTTGTACGCTTGAAGCTGTCCCAGAGGCTCCTTACACTCTCTTCATATTTTCGGATTCTTTTTTCATTTTGCTTTTCCGGTTGGGTGTTTTTTGCTTCTTTGCATTTCAAAACTTTGACTTGATTCTTGCGCTCCTCTGGTCTGCTATTGGGTGTCTGTATAATGTTCTTTATTTCAGTTAGTGTATGCTTAATTTATAGTTGGTTCTTTATCACAGCATCAAGGGTCTCATTAGATTTCGTGAGGGTCTCATTAGATTTCGTGAGGCTCTCATCAAGTTTATTGGCAGCTTGTAGCACATTATCGCAAGCCCTCAAAATTGCGTTTTTTAGCTCTATATCCTCCATTTCTGTCATGTTTTTTTGTCTCCGAATCTTTTATGCTTTCTTGGTGCACCCCCTTGTGGTCTTTGTGCGCAGTCTTGTTCTAGTTAAGCCTTGATTGTTGTAGTTAATACTAGAGGGATTTGACCACCAGGCCGACTGGCTGTGAGAATCAGCTGTGTCTGCCATGGGAAAACTTCTGTCCTCTGGAGAGGTGCTAATCTAGCCTTTGCCTGAGGCTATCCGGCAAATGGCTCTGGGCAGGGCTTGGGCGGGGCGGGTCGCAGGGGATCAACAGGGCGGGCGGAGGGAGCAGATATGGCTGCTCTCAGTCCCGTTCCCAGAGGCTCTGCTTCTCAGAACCCCAGCAACCGCTGCAAACCTCGGAGAGAAAGCTGCCCTCTCGTTCTAACTGATGCCAGACAATCCTGCCTCTCCCGTTTGAGTCTGAGTCCTTAGAGACTCGCCCGGATCTGGAGCTCAGAGTCTGAGAATCTCTCCTGATTGAAAACGACAACCGCGCCCTCAGCCACCAGCCCGCTTTTCGCGCGCACCTCGGTACCTTTGTATTTTCCACACTGCGCCTCCTCTGAGCCTCGGTATGCTGTTCTCTTTCCTTCTAGTTGAAGAGTCTCTCCTCAGCCAGCCTTCCTGTGGTTCTGGGTGATGTCCGTTCCGTCTTTTAGTTGTATTTTTGAAGTGGTTGTTTGCGGCAGCAGTCTCCGGTGTTTACCTATGCCGCCATCTTGGTCTCTCTCTAAAAGCTGTTTTATTAAAGTAACAGGAGATGGACTATGTCTGCAGTTTTCTTCTTTGTGTTTATCATAAGATCAGAACAATAAAATACTGTAGGTGAATAAGTCAAGGCCCTACTAACTAGCCACAGGGAGTGTGACATGCCAGGCGTATGTGAAGGGAGGTTAGTTAAATTACAATTTGGTCGTTAAATGGTATGTACAAAGCATTTCCTCACAGTACCTGTCCCAAAGTTAGCTATTATTATATTTCCATGTCTAATTAACATAGCCAGTGAATCTTTTATTAGCAGTTTTATCTGGTGCTGTACTATATCCTTTGTTTTTTTTTTCTAAGTCATGCTTTTCCTGGTATATACCCACTGG
The DNA here is from genome assembly GCF_028538775.1 of Myotis yumanensis. Lineage (NCBI taxonomy): Eukaryota > Metazoa > Chordata > Mammalia > Chiroptera > Vespertilionidae > Myotis > Myotis yumanensis. Next base: position 85,237,620 of record NW_027223753.1, on the reverse strand, counting down.
AGTTTTAGAAATGGTACTTTTTCCAAAATACACGGTGGGGCAAAAGTAGGTTTACAGTTGTTCATATGGAAAATAATACAAGAATTAATAAATAAAATATAAGAATAAATAGTTTTACATACTCACAACTGTAAACCTACTTTTGCCCCACCCTGTACATATGTAGTGTGTAGTTCTTCCATTTAAACTGCCTGGCATTTTTATTTTAATATATTTTATTGATTTTTTTTTTTTTTTTTTTTTTTACAGAGAGGAAGGGAGAGGGATAGAGAGTTAGAAACATCAATGAGAGAGAGAATGAGAGAGAGAGACATTGATCAGCTGCCTCCTGCACACCCCTCACTGGGGATGTGCCTGCAACCAAGGTACATGCCCCTGACTGGAATCGAACCCGGGACCCTTCAGTTCGCAGGCTGACACTCCATCCACTGAGCCAAACCGGCTAGGGCTGCCTGGCATTTTTAGTATTGTCCCTAGTTCAGACTCTTAACACTGATAAAGAATCTGTTGTAGAAGCATTAGATTTTACTAATTATAGATACTGTGTTATGGAAATCCCCCTCTCCCACATCTTCCTCCCACCTCTCTCCCCCAAATTACAGCTATGTAAGAACTTAGTCATTTTACTTAGAGGACAACTTGTTGAACTTCCCTTAATGTAGTGAACACTACAGCAGTTCTTATCAACACTACAATTTATCCTTTAACGTTGCCTTCCCAGCCTATCATTAGAGTAGCCATTGTAAAAACCAGGAACAGTGGATATTTGTTCTTTGTGGCTGCCCCGCAGATGAACTCCATATGTATATTAGGGGAATTCTCTATCATGATTTTTTTTTTTTGTGGGAAACAGTGTCACTATCCACATGCTCCCCCTCCACCCTACCTTTGCACACCTTATACCCAGGGAGAATAGGGGAAAATAAGCATACTTTTCAGGGTTGCTTAGCCCTATATTTGGGGGTAAAAATGAAAGAGACGTGGAGTCGAGTGGTGTAGCTGGTGTGGAGGGCAGTGGTAAGTGTGGAGGTAGTGGTCTTAACGTGCTGCTCCACACTGGAGTTTCTCTCGTTGGCCATCATGTCCTCAATTTTGACTTACGATTGAATCTCTTATATTGTTTGGTTGTTACAGTGATTAAAAAAATTGGGGGGTTTGTTGTTTTATTAAAATTGGGAAAGAGAGTTTGTGATCTAATTGAGTGCTCTTATGTCTCCCTAAACTGACTCCTACAGCTATCATCAGTTCCTTGTTTTTATAGATTTCCATGCTGGGAGACTTTGCTTTCTCATAATCATCCCAAGGGCACTACGCTATTTTATGGTGGGAACTCCAGTGGTGACAGCCCTTCACCATAGTTTCTTTTTAGTCAAAAGACCTTTGGTAACCTCCCTTACTTTTCTTTGTGGTCATTTTATGCCTTGTAGCCACTTTTGCAATCTTTCATCTTTATGAGGTTAAGACTCTCATCTTTGAGCTTGACTATAATTTCCTTCATGGTAAATTCACTTTCATGATCTCTGTGTAGCATAACACCTTGGGCAAATCAGTTCTTTTAACTTTTAGATTGGGTTCTCAAAACTAACCTGAGTTAATAAGGGTTTTCCTTAGTATATGTTGACATTAATTGGCTTTATTAATTTAAGCCACTTAATGGCATTGGGCTATTTAAAACATAAGTCTACAGAGTATTTATTATTTAGTTATCAATTTCTGACTTTTCTCCTGATTTTCCTGATTATCAAAACCACATGTGTCCATTGCGGAAAAATTTGGTAAGTACAGAGAAGTATTTTTAAAAAAATATAGATCCCCACATTGATCTGCAGATTCAGTGCAGTTCCCTTCAGAATTCTTGCTGCTTTTTTTTTTTTTTTGCAGAAATTGACAACATAATTCTAAAATTCACATTGAAATGCAAGGGACTCAGATTAATCAAAATAGTAGAGTAAAAGACAAAGTTAGTGGGCTTATACTTGATTTCAAAACTTAACACAAAGCTACTGTATTGTACCACCAGATGGTGTGGTACTGGCAATAAGGATAGACATACAGATCAATGGAGTAGAATTGAGAGTCCAGAAATAAACTATAACATTTATGGTCATTTAATTTTTGACAGAGTTTCTAAGAGAATTTAATGGGATTGGGAGGAAGAACAGTGTTTTCAGCAAATTGTTTGGGAACAACTTGATGTCTGTGGGGAAGCACCGGACTTGGTTGGAATGTCGGTGGGGAGGATTCTCCGAAAGGTCGGGGGCCTTTGAGAGGACCTTGCCGAAGGCAGCAGCCCCTACCTTGACTTTTCCAAACAAGTCTGATCCCCCCCGTGGTGTTTTGCTAGGATTTCAATGTTTAGTCTTTAAAGACCCGACCTTGTAAAAGCATATACTTTCTCAAGGATGTTTACCTTGCTAATTATATCTAAAGATTAATTTTAGTTCAAGCTGTTATGACAATAAAAGCTAAAGAAGACAGGCGAACAGGGCTACTTGGAGGCGATAGCCAAGTAGTGCCTTAGCCCTCTATTTCACAGAAACGTATATTAGAATAATCATTCATCCATCGTTCAGGGTCTGCCGGTCAGCCCCAGCAATATCCACATTCAAAATAATGAATTTGGAACTCTCTCTCACACAGCGTTAACTAAAATAGATCAGAGACCTAAATGTAAGAGCTGAAACTATTAGAAGAATGCATAGGTATTCATGACCTAAGTTTAGTCAGTGGTTTCCTACATATGGCACAAGCAACCAAAGAAAAAAATAGATAAATTGGATTTCATCAAAGAAATGATAAATTACGCTTTATGATAATTAAAATCTTTTGTAGTTCCAAGGGCATTATCAAGACAATGAAAAGATAACCCACAGAATGACAGAAAATATTTGCAAAATCATACATTTGTTAAGGTTCTAGTGTCAAGAATATATAAAGAACTATTACAACTTAATTATAAAAGAAAAACAACCCAATTTTAAAAAAATGGGCAAAGGAATTAAAGAGACATTTCTCTAAGAAAATAAACAATAAACACATGAAAAAATGTTCAAATCCCTAGTCATTAAGGAAATGCAAATAAAAGCCACAAGGATAAACAATTCACACCCACTAGGATGGCTATGATAAAAAAAGGGTGGACAATAAAAGTCTTGGTGAGGATGTAGAGAAATTGGAATTTTACATTTTGCTGGTGGGAATGTAAAATGATGCAGCTTCTTTGAAAAACAGTTTCACAAATGGTTAAGCATAAAGTTACCATATGACCCAGCAGTTCTCATAGATATATACCTAAAAGAAATGAAAATATGTCCATGTGAAAACTTGTACACAAATTGTCATTGCAGCCAAAAGATGGAAACTTTGTTTTTTATAATAGCCAAAAACTAGACATTAGCCTTATGTTCATTAATTGGTGAATGGATTAAAAAGTGATTTATCCATACAACGGAATAATATTCAACAATAAAAATGAATGAAGCAATGCAAGCAATAACATGGATGAAGAACCTTGATGATCTGAGTGAAAGAAGCCAGACACAGGAGAAAACATCTTTGTTCCATTTATAGGCATACATCAGATATTGTGGGTTTGGTTCCAGACCACCACAATAAAGTGAATAGTGTATTAAAGCGAGTGACACAAATTTTTGGTTTTCCAGTGCATATGGAAGTTAGTTACAGTATACTGTAGTCTATTATGTGTGCAATAGCATTACTATATATATAAAAACCTAAGTGACCGTCGCAACCGAAACAACCGAATGGATAACCGAACAGGCTGCGTGGGGCGGCCAGGCTGGCAGGGGGCTTAATGAGGGACAACCAAATGACTGAGAAGCAGGCTGTGTGGGGCGACCAGGTCGGCAGTGGGGTTAGTGAGGAATGACCAAACAACTGAACAGCAGGCTGTGTGGGGTGACCAGGCTGGGAAGGGAGGGGCAGTGAGGTGCGACCAAACAACCAAACAACAGGCTGCGTGGGGCGACCAGGCCGGCGGGGGCGGGCAGTGAGGGGCGACCAGGCTAGCAGAGGGGGGCAGTGAGGGGCGACCAGGCCAGTGGGGGGGGGGGGGGGCAGTTAGGTGTGATCAGGCAGGCAGGCAGGTGAGTGGTTAGGAGCAAGTGGTCCTGGATAGTGAGAGGAAGTCCGACTGCTGGCAGTAGGACATCCCCTGAGGGGTCCCAGATTGGAGAGGATGCAGGCTGGTCTGAGAGGACCCCCGCTTCATCCCCCGTGCATGAATTTCATGCACTGGGCCTCTTGTATCTAATAAAACAGTGTACATACCTTAATTGTAAAATACTTTATTGCTAAGAAATGCTAATCATCATTTGAGCCTTCATCAAGTCATAATCTTTTACTGGTGGAAGGTCTTTCCTTGATGTTGATAGCTGCTAACTGATCACAGGAGAGGTTGTTGAAGGTTGGGGTGGCTGTGGCAATTTCCTCAGATAACATTGGAGTTTGCCACATCAATTGACTCTTCTTCTCATGTACGATTTCTCTAGAGTGTGATGCTGTTTGATAGCATTTTACCCAAAGAGAATTTACTTCAAAATTGGAGTCAGTGCTCTCAAACATCCTGCTGCTTTGTCAACTAAGACCATGTGATATTCTAAGTCAGAGGTTCTCAACCTGTGGGTCGCGACCCCTTTGGTGGTCGAACGACTCTTTCACAGGGGTTGCCTAAGACCATCCTGCATATCAGATATTTACATTACGATTCATAACATTAGCAACATTACAGGTAGGAAGCAATGAAAATAAATTTATGGTTGGGTCACAACATGAGGAACTGTATTTAAAGGGCCAGAAGGTGGAGAATCACTAATCTAAGTCCTTTGTTGTCATGAGAAAGAAACACCAATCGGTTTCCTCCTGTACGTGCCCTGCCTGGGAATTGAACCCGAATCCTTTTGGTATACGGGACGATACTCCAACTGAGCCACACTGGCCAGGGCTGTTTCTTTTGTATTCTCATTGAAGAAAGTTTGCTTTTAGTCAATATTAGCATTGAGGTATGAATTTCCAAGTGAATAGCAAAGTGTATTATTTCTTCCCAAGAAAAATGCTCTCAAATATTTTATTTTAATATAATAAACACTTTTACTTAGGTATCAAAGCTCATTATAATTTTAATGTAGATGGATTAAGCTTGGATTCTAAATTCTATTAAGGTAGAAACTGTTTCTGCCATCCTTTATAAATTCAGAGTTTATCTGTATGCCTTGTCCATAGTAAATGCTTAGAAAATACTTGTTTTATAAATGTGTATTTGTAATCACTTTTATGTATAATAATGTTTTGTAATATACTCCTCACAATTAACTGGAATGTTGTCAATTAATAACATATAATAATTATTCTTAATGTTTTTGTCTCTCTTTAGGTTGGTATTTTGTGTGGCATCTTTTTCTATCAAAATTCAAGTTTCTGCGGGAACTGGTGGGAGACACAGGATCCCAGGAGGGAGATCATGAACCTTCAGGGTCTGAAACCGAAGAGGACACTTCCTCATCTCCACACAGGATCAGATCTGCTCGCCACAGGAGGGTGCCTGCTGAGGAAGGCCACTGACCCCCACCGTCATCCTGTGGGAGTGGCTGATGAAAGGCAGCGATTCTCGGTCTTCGCAGTTGCTAAAATATTGAAGAGCATTTGTACTTGGACTTCAAGTCCAATTCAAAAAAAGATTTACATGTAAGCCATATGAACATAAAGGGAATTTAAACCAAATTGGACCATTACAAATTTTATGTTAAAGATAATCTTTTGCTTTACTAGCTTTTACTTATATACTTATTCCTTGGCTCTTGGGCTTATTGTTTTTGCACTATTGTGAATCTGTTAAACATTACAGGCTTGAACACTGTATTTTATTAGTTCTATAATGTACTCCCCCCCGCCACATTTTAACTTTTCTGAACTTGGGATACATCTCACTATTCCTGTCAACCAGGCAATAGTTGATGTAATTATCCTAGCCTGTGTGTGTGTGTGTGTGTGTGTGAGTTCACAGGTTGTCATAGTGTCATCACTGTGTCATTGGTATCAAATGTGTCAGATTTAATTGGCACTTAAAAATGTCTTCTAAAAGATTTCACTATGATTCAGCACTGAAATGAAGTTGTGTATGCAGACAAGCATGGAAGCAGAGCAGTGGGGCATACATTTGATAGTAGCGAAGCAAATATCCGTCGCTAGAGGAATGACTGCAATTCCATATTTTCTTGTAAAGCAACAACAAAATGCTTTATAGGCCCTAAGAAGGGAAGACACCCACAAGTACAGTTGTACGATGTTCTGTCACTGAGACACATGCAGAAGGATTGCCTGTCGCACGCTGAGTGCTGCAGCGAAGGTGGGAGAAATTGCCAAAACCTTGGAATCGATGAAACACAACTCAAAGCAGCGAGAGGCTGGTTCGATCGATTCCTGCCAGGCAGGACCATTGTCATTAAGGCGTCAAACATGTTTGTCCAAAGCTTCCTGCTGTCGTTAAGCAGAAGACAGTGGTAGAGCCTCTTTTCCAGAAATGCTTTTGATGACGCCAAGGGGGCCGTTGTGAGGAGAAGGCAGGTTTCAGTGACTGAGGTAAGAAGTGATTCAGAAAAGCTGCACTCAGAGTATGAAGTTATAGTATAACTTAACCTTTTTATTTCATAACACTTACATATGCACAAGACTGTGATAAAAGTCTGTTTAATTCAGAAAGTTCTGTTTCAGTAAATATAAAATAAACATTCTACGTGAGATGAAAGCATTGTGTCATAATTTGATGGCCTGTGTTTTTTCCTTAGTGATAAATGTGGTGCATCTGACAAGTCATGGTATCTTGGCTTAAATAAGAAATAGTTTGTACGTTTATTTTTTTCTAGGATAGCAGTTATTACTAACTTAATTCTAACTCTTAGAATGTTAAAATAGTTATCCCCTGCAAGACATTTTGTTGGCAGCCTACTCAAGACTTTTGTAGCTTTGGGATCTGAGAACTGTCTCCTGCTTTAGGGAGGTAGGGTTAGTCACTCCCTTTGTGTGGAAGGATTCATGCTCAGGCACGTGCTGTGGGGAAAACGCTTCTTCACAAATAGCCATCGAGTGGCACTATCTCAGACAGGACTGAGGGAAAGTGGAGAGTGGGTGCAAATGCCTGCTTCCCTGTGAACCGACTTGCCAGGTCTGCATGTTTGTCCTCATTGAACTTTGGACTGAGGGTTTCCTGGGGAAGAGATACGGATTAAAGAACATTTCTGTTTACTGTCACCTGCTTTGTACAAGAGTGGACTGTAAAGCCAACTTATTTTACTAATTCAAGTTATTTTTATATGTTTAACCTTCATTTCTAAAGAACTAGTCACCACTATTTTATGATGGTGTGTAATTATGTTTGGTACCTCATACTTCATGCTGACAGTTTTGTTAATTAACAGTTCACTTGCTCTGACCCAAGTGATATTCCTGGTGCACACTTCTGTTGTCATTGTAGCCTTTTGTATATATGGTAAGGGAAAGATCCCTAGCAGCTGAGAGTGGGGCATAATCTTTCTATTTTCATTTCCTTATTGGATGCCGTTTTCTATTTTTATGTGACTGTAGGGATTAAAAACAATGACACAAGTTTCATGCATTAATTTTAGTGCTTCCTACTAGCTAAATGTTGCATTAAAATGATAATCAGTTAGGGAAAAAAAAGCCTAAAAATCTTCTTGGTACTGGGAGGATTCAATTAGATCTTTCATAGTCTAGTATTTTGAGCTGTGGATTCTGCTTTATAGTGGACTAGAGGCTCGGTACATGGATTCGTGCACTGGTGGGGTCCCTCGGCCTGGCCTTCGGGGATCAGTGGACTTCTGCGCCGCTGCAGCCCTGCCTCACCTGCCAGCTCGTCAGGCTCCAGCTTGCTGTCTGTATCGATCCTGCACAGCATGAAGTAGTGTGAGAAGTGACAGGCGGCACGGGAGGAGCCTGAGCCCGGGCTGGGCGCTGCTCCGCTCCGGCTCATCCCGGCCCTGCTGAGCCCACCACTGTGGCCACACTTGGGCATGCAGGGGGAGTGTCCACAGGAGAGGCTCACGCCACCACAGCTGCACTCACCAGCTGTGAGCCCAGCGGCTGGCGCCCGTTTATCAGCTGAGCGGTGCTCCCATTGTGGGTGCGCACTGACCACCAGAGGGAGCAGCTCCTGCGTTGAGTGTCTGCCCCCTGGTGGTCAGTGCGCATCATAGCTGCCAGCCAGTTGTCCGGTTTTCTGGTCGCTTAGGCTTTTATACATATAGATATCTTAGGTTTAAAGAATAATTGCTGACAACTTTTAAGTAGCTGGCCAAGCTTCCATACTGTATCAGTATTAAAAACTGATGGCCGACGTAATCCCCCAAAACCAAGTGTCATCCACAAATTAAACAATTTAATCCATGTAAAGATATATATGTTGGTATTATTAATATTTATGCTTCAAAAATATCTTTTTAAAAATAATTGTAAGAAATGTTCTGCTTTATTTTTTGGGGAAATATAGTCAAAAGCATACTAACAGCTCACACCCTACCATGTTTTAACTCTCAAGACAGTAAAATCACTGATGCCAATATGAAAATCCTCCAAACTAATTCCTTTGTTTAAAACCTTTTTTCTCCTCTGTACTCCTCTGCCCCCAACATTCTCACTATAGTACATATTTCTAAGGCCACTGAAAGAGGAAAGAGAAATAGTTGTTAGCAGAATTATTTGTGTGATATAGTGTTTGTTTTTTTACCCGTTTTAGAGCTTTTGTAGCTGAACTTAGCGGAAGGGCATTTTCAGTTTCTCAGTAGAAGATAGACTAGCCTGTGGTTAATTTTAAAGTTCAGAAGTTCTGAGCATTAAAAATGTGGTCAAGTGTTATCGTGTCTAAATACTCATTAACAATGTTGTTGATCAGGTATACCATCTTTTGAGGAGTAATTCTAAAATTGAGGACTGGTCAGTTGTTTTCATTACCTTCCCAACTAACCATTCCCAAGTCTTTCTCTCTGCCTCTGAAACTCTTGTGAAAATTTCAGGTATCAAATATATTGGTAGCATTACTCTGACTTAAATGCCAAAAAACACTAAATATTTGTGTAGCACTATTAAGTGAGGTTTTTAATATTTATGTCCAGTTAAAAATAGAATTCATTCAGTGGATTTTATAGTGTTGTTTTCATGGTGGAAACATAAATATGTAATTTGGAGGATAGCCAATTAACAGGTGTGCTGACCCATTTCTTTAGATATTACTGGGTTTTAAAACAGCTTCAAACTGTTACTTTGTTGAAAGTTGAGAATATATTAAGTAATGTTTTCACAAATATGGCATTTTAAAGCAAGACAGGTTAAATGATTTGAAAATAGTGCATTTTTACTTTTAAAAGTAACGTTTAAAAAATTATTTTAAGTCAGTGATACAGTATTTTTTGAAGTCAGTTTTTCTGAAGTTATGTTTTAATGTAACATCATGTAACCAATGTAACTTTAGATTTTCACTGTAAATTTTTATATTTGAAGTTCACTTAAAAAGCCAACGAAGCCTGGTTGGTGTGGCTTAGTGGTTGAGCATTGACCTATAAACCAGAAGGTCATGGTTCCATTCCTGGTCAGGGCACATGCCTGGGTTATGGGCTCGATCCTCAGTGTGCGGCACGCAGGAGACAGCCGATTAATGATTCTCATCGTTGATGTTTCTATCTCTCCCTCTTCCTTTCTCTCTGAAATCAATAAAATTATATTTTTTAAAAAAGCCAATGAACAGTACTAAAATATTATAGACTCAAGCAGCTAATGGAATAGTATTTTGTTATGGAGTCTAGAATGAAAGCACCTTGTATTGTCTGCTTCTAAAGTATCTTAACAGCTTTTAACTTACAGCATAAAGAGTAACATTTTTTCTTGATAAAAGTTACATTTTCCATGTGTTAATGTACATGTGTTTCCTGTTTTATGGCCAATGTTGAATATTACCCTCCAAGTCAGTTCTATGCATAACCACTCACCAAATACTGCTCCTGTGGTTTCTTAAAGGAGACATTCTGTGCTGTGCTATGACGCATTGTCATCTTGCTGCTTGACAAATAGGTTTATAAGGAATTAAAATTGTGTTAATAGTTCTTTGTATAATAATATGTAAAATTAGAGATGAGGAATGATCATTCACTGTTTTTGTTTTAAAACTGGTCAATACTATACCTAAAGCCTCTGTGGTTTGTTTATATGATGTTTTAACTGTTACTTTAAATTACACAGAATAAATTAAAATGAACACAAAAGTTGTGTATGTTTCATTGATAAAGTATAACTATAAAAGGTACCTTGGACATAAAGAGATTAGAAAGCAGCCATTATTCCCAGTGGTCCATCTTTTACCTCATTTTTCAAATTCTAAAAAGCTCTAGGAATTAAGACAGCAGTAATAGTTTGAGTGTCATGAAAGTAATTGACTTAGAACCTGAAGGATATATAGCATTAGAGCTAAATTACATTTACCATATTTAGCCTTCTTATTTCTTCTCATAATATCATAGATCATGTCTTATATTTTTATTAGTATTAACCACCAGGAAGACTTGAGTGAGAAAACTGACCAAAACCAAGAAAAAAGATTGAGGAATGCCTTTGAAAACTAGTTTGAGATAAGAAACCATTAGTTGCAGCGGCTGGAGGCCAACTTTTCCTTTTGCTCCAGCAGTGCTGAGCTGCCAGGAATGAAGCATGGGAAAAAACAGATTGTGCCAGGATCCATCTTTGTAAGATAGGGGCGTGTAAAGGGCAGGTCATTCCAGATTGTCAGAGAGTGGCTTTGGGATATGGGCTGGGTTGTAAGAGAAGTCAGATCATTAAGGCACGATTAATTGGATGAATGGGAAGGGGTCGAGATTAAGGATAAAATGAGGGTAACATTTGTGTATAATGGATAGAAGGATTTTAGAGGTGAAGCAGTTCTGAATAGTTGACACTACAGCCAGAGAAAAGGGGAATCTGAGAGCCACTCATAGGGCCATGGTGTGGACTGTCAGCATGGCCACTAATACATGATAGCTGAAGTTAGGATGGAGAAGATGACCATGCCCTGGAGATCACGTCAGGGACTTGAAGACTTATCTCAAGTTCTTGGGATGACCAGGAGGAAAGAGCCACAGTTTTGGCTCAGTGGATAGAATGTTGGCCTGCGGACTAAAGGGTCCCGTGTTCGATTCTGGTCAAGGGCACGTACCTCAGTTGCAGGCTCCTCTCTGGCCCAGGCCCTGGTCAAGGTGCGTGTAGGAGGCAACCAATTGATGTGTTTCTCTCACATCAATATTTCTGTCTTTCCCTCTCTCTAAAAATCAATGGAAAAAGATCAGGTGAGGATTTAAAAAAAAAAGGAGGAGTTCCCTGAAAATGAAAGAGGAATGTTGGGAGCTGTGAGAATATTTTCAGCTTGCCCTCCAACCCCAGCTCTATAGGCCAGTGTATGATTGTTAGGTACAAATAAGTACTTCAATTATAAAAATGATGCTATTTATGGAGAACTTTGTTGGGGGGAGAAGAAAATGAGAAGAACAGCAAAAGTTTCTCTAAAAATATTTTTTTAAAAAAATATATTTCTTTATTGTTTTCAGAGAGGAAGGGAGAAGGAGAGAGAGAGAGAGAAACATAAATGATGAGAGAGAATCATTGATTGGCTGCCTCCTGCACAACCCCTACTGGGGATCGAGCCTGCAACCCAGGCATGTGCCCTTGGCCGGAATCGAACCTGGGACCCTTCAGTCCACAGGCTGACCCTCTATCCACCGAGCCAAGCCAGCTAGGGCTCTCTAAAAATCTTAAAGGGAGAAGTAGGCGTTTTTCTGGTAGAGATGAGAAGGGGATTCCAGAGAGAAGAAAGAGCATGTGCAAAGTCAGTGTCATAGGAAGGTGGCTTGTCTGGAGAACTGTAGATAGTTGATTATTCCTGGAATAGTGATGTTATGGGAGACAGTCATTTGAGGCTGGGAAGATCTAAAGTACAATGGCAAAAGCTGTGAAGTGCTTGCCATATGTGATGGAGTGCATTGCAATATTTTAAATTGAGTGAGAGCATTGAATCACTTGTTTAACATGTATCCAGTGGCTACTCATGCAGGCATCTGGACTAGGTGCAGATGGCTTAGAAAGCTCACAATAACTGCAGCAAAGAGGATTGATTTGTAGGCTCTCACTGTAGTCCAAGCAAGAAAATAGCTAGTGGCAGACTGGAAATGGGTGAGAACCATGGGAGATTTGAAGACATGAAGAATCAGTAAGACTTGAGATTGGAGTGTGAAGGAGAAGGATAGGTGAAGGATGATTTGAACGTATCATTTTGAGATTGATAGCATTGAGGTATGCATAGAGAAAAGAAGTAGGTTTGAGGTTGGTCTCAGGGGGATTGAAGGTGGAGAGTCCAGTTTGGGGCATATCTACTTGAATTTGAGGTGCTTATAGGCCACTAGGTAGAAATACTAAACAGTCACAAAGTTAATGAGGGGCATGGTTGAAAGCAGAGTTGGCGAGCATCAGTATGTGAATGTAGTTGGAGCTGTTGGCAAAGAATAGGATCTGCTGAGAGGGGCTAGAATAAGAGACCTAAGGAGTGGTCCCGAAGGAGCATGGAAATTTAAGACGCTGGTGAAAAAAACAGGCTACTAAGGACATTGAGAAGGACTAGAAAGAGAACCAGGGACTTACGTGGAAGAAAGGTGCTAGAAGCAAAATGAAAAAAGAACGTGAAGGAGGAGCCAGGTGTTCAACTGACACAGTGAAGAATGATGCTGCTCAGAACTGACCCTTGAAGAATGTGGCAACAGGAAATTTGCAGCAGTCCATGCAAAAGATGATGTGAATCTGTGCAAGGCTGGCAATGAGGGGAAACTGAATAGATATTGATGGAAGTCAACTTGACAGATTTGGTGATTGATTAGATATGGGAGGTGAAGGACAAGGATGAATCATGGATGGGTGGCTGGTGAAGGACATGGAGGCGGAACATGTTTGAGGATATGTCCAAGTGTAGTAAGACTATCGGAAATGGCCAATTTAGATATGAGGATAATAAATGTCAGGAAAACTGAATTTCTACTCAAGTTCTAGAACTTGGTAGTTGGTAATTTATTTAACCTCTCTGTTTCTTGGTCTGCTACAGGAGAATGATAATGCCTAGGGTTGTTATAAGGAGTAAAATTTTAAAAATACCCGTCAAATAGCAAATTTCTTACTATTAGTAGGCAACCCATAATTTAATCTCCCTCTCTTTTTTCTTTTAAAAAAAATATTTTTATTGATTTCAGAGAGGAAGGGAGAGGGAGAGAAACATAGAAACATCAATGATGAAAGAGAATCACTGATTAGCTGCCTCCTACATGCCTCTTACTAGGAATCGGGCCTACAACCTGGGAATGTGCCCTGACCAGGAATTGAACCGTGACCACCTGGTTCATGGGTTGATGCTCAACCACTGAGCCATGCAGCCGGGCCTTTCCTTCTTATTCACCTTTGTAACCATAGAAGCCTTCTTAATGACAACCTAGTCTAGAAGTTGCTCAGTTCATATTCATCCTACACTGAGGTAGGGAAGGCTTTTATTCATTCATTCATTCATTCATTCATTCATTTACTGCATGTAAATCCATTAGAGTTCAATCTTATTTTTTTTGGTAAAAGTCAGACTTATAATTCTGTGATTTCCTGTTTTATTCTCTTAAAATTGGGTCAAGAATAGAATAGAACCTTGCAGAGCAAAGATTTTTACTGTATTTTTCCATCTTTTACAGTTGCTCATTCATCCCTAGATACACAGGAATTTTTAGCATCTTGCCTTTTATACAATTTTCCCAAAACCTTCAACCTAAATTTTCATAGAAACAGCAGTCCTTTTGAAAGCAGATTTGAAAAGTTGAAATACTCATATTTCATTGTAATGTTTAATTACGTATTTATAATATCAGGGACCACCAAAATAAGCAATTCTGGGAACCATTTCAATTAAACAAGTGATTTGGTGAGGACAGAAATACGTGAGCATACGAGGCAGCAATCTCTGCCCACCCAGGCAGGTACTGTGCACCTTATCACAGAGCAAACGGAAGCCTCAGCCTGGAGTCCCCTCACCCTTCTGCACTTGCCCTGCTGATGCGTGAGAGGACAGGCCCATCTGCCTGTCTGAGACGAATCCCCCTTCCCCTGCTTTGCTTCCTACCTTCCTACCTTTTTAGCAAATTAACAGTCAGTTATTTCTTCTATATACCCAGTCATTCTGTCAATTGGATAATTCTCTTCAACATTAAAAAAAAAATCTCATTAAATATATTCTATCTTGAAAGAAAGACTTCCTTCTACTCTGCCGCCTCAGCTGCCCTCAATTCTTCACTTCACACCAGACTTCTCTAAGTAATTATTTCTGTGACCCTGACACAAACTTTGAAGGACATTTTCCTGTCCTCACCTTTGCCTCTCCCCTGACAGCATTTGTCATGGTTGCTCAACCCTTCCTTGAAACATTCTTTTCCTTTGGATTTAATGACACTAACTTCTGGCTTTACTGGTTTTAATCCTGTCTGTCTGGCCACACCTTTTCATTTGCAGGCTTATCCTGCAATTAAATGCCAGAGTTTCCAGGGAGGCAGTCCTATTTGTGACTTAACCACCCTCTCTCTTCACCAGTGGGGCCCCATTCCTATCTCCAATAGCCTCCTCAGTTTCTCCTCTTGGTTTTCTTACATGCCGGTCAAACTCAACATCTGCAAAGGCAAATTTGTAACTCATTCTGAACCTGATTTTCTTCAGTTTCCCTGTATGGTTGCTAAAGTCCCATAGTCAACACATCATCTTGTTAATTTTACTTCCAAAAAGCTTTTGAAACCACTTTCTCCATTTTTAAATAACCACCTGCAGGCAATGCTGTACAGTGGTCATGAGGGTGGCCTCTGGAATTAGACTTCTGGGTGCTTCGATTTCCATCTGTAAAATAGGTGTAAAATAGTACCTATCTCATAGGGTTTGTGTAAGGATTAAATGGATGAGCACACACACACAGCACTTAGAATAGTGCCCAGCATATCGAGCATTCCCTACCATTCCATTCACCTGGATGACTGCAGTAGTGACTATCTCAGATCTGTTAGAGCTCCTTCCAGTCTTTTCTCCTCATTGCTGCCAGAATGATCTTTTTGAAACTCAAATATGACCCTGTCATCTCCTTACTTATAACATATGAATGGGTTCCCATTGCTACTAGAAAAAGGTAACAAATCCTTAACAGGCCCAGTGACATGCCACAGGATTTTGTTCCCCAGCCTCTTCAGCTCATTCATACCACAGCACCCACACCAGCCATGTGAGCACCCCCAGTAACATAAACCTGTGGTGCTCACCCTGCACTCCCATCACTGGTTCTTCCCCCTGACTTGAACACTCGCCATCCTCCTCCCCTTATCAGATTTCAGCTCATAAGTCACTAGCCAGGGAAGCTTTTCTGAACCCACCCCACCCCTTTTCCAAGCAGTTCCTTTGTTACATTGCACACAGTCTTCTTTTTCTTCAGTCGTGCGATCCCCAGACAAGAATCGAACATTTGTTGGTGGATTTATTTTATCAAACACCATCATCCCCACTATACTGAATTAATATTTCAATGTAAGGTAGAATTTATGTCAAATAACATTCTAATCCACAAACTACATATATTTAACCTTTTAGTCAGAATCTGAGTCTCAAATCAGAGTCCTTATCAGCATCTCCAGAAAATGGTTACCATTTTATTTAATCAATGAACACAAAAGTGTATGTTAATGAGATACTTTGCAAGCCCCTCAGTATTTCTGTGTATTCTGTCTCATACTCCATTCTGTCCGAAAAGATGAAAAGGTCCTGTCAGCTCATAACCACTAGATGGCGATAGATTTCAAGAGTTAGCAGGTGAGCAGCTAGGGTGAGCATTTCAATCTTTGATCAAACTGGACTATTTTGACAATGAAGGGGTGGGGGGAGATTATTCATCATTGGGCCAGGACGACAGGGCTGTTCTGGCCACATGGGGAAATTTTTCCCCTTCATCTGAAGCTGAGGTGAGCCAGATGATACTATTTGTAGTCCTAATTCCTGCTGATGTGAATTTAAAGTCAGAGAAAGGAGTGCTCACAAAAAAAGACCCCGATAGCCACAGCAAACTTGAGAAAGAACAAAGTTCGAGGGATCACAATACCAGATATCAAGCTGTATTACAAAGCCACTGTTCTCAAAACTGCCTGGTACTGGCACAAGAAAAGGCATATAGACCAATGGAACAGAACAGAGAACCCAGAAATTGACCCAAGCCATTACTCTCAATTAATATTTGACAAAGGAGGCAAGAACATACAATGGAATTAAGACAGTCTTTTCAACAAATGGTGTTGGGAAAATTGGACAGATACATGCAAAAAAATGAAACTAGAACACCAACTCACATCATATACAAGAATAAACTCAAAATGGACAAAAGACTTAAATGTAAGTTATGAAACCATAAAAATCCTAGAAGAAACCATACGCAGTAAAATCTCAGACATCTCGAGTAGCAATATGTTTGTGGATACATCTCCTAGGGCAAAGGAAACTAAGGAGAAAATAAATAAATGGGACTACATCAAAATAAAAGGCTTCTGCACAGCAAAAGAAACCATCAACAAAACAACAAGAAAGCCCACTGTATAGGAGAACATATTTGGCAATGCTACATCTGATAAAGGGTTAGTAACCAAAATATATAAGAAACTCTTACAACTTAACAAAAGGAAGATAAATAACCTAATTAAAAATGGGCAAAGGACGTAAATAAACCCTTCTCCAAAGTGGACATACAGAAAGCCAAGAGACATATGAAAAATGCTCAAAGTCACTAATAATCAGAGAGATGCAAATTAACATGACAATGAGGTATCACTTCACACCTGTCAGAATGGCTACCATCAACAAATCAACAAATGACAAGTGCTGACAAGGATGTGGAGTAAAGGGAACCCTAGTGCACTGCTGGTGGGAATGCAGACAGGTGCAGCCACTGTGGAAAACAATATGGAATTTCCTCAAAAAATTAAATATGAAACTGCCATTTGACCCAGTGATCCCACTTCTAGGAATATATCCTAAGAGACTCGAAGCACCAATCAGAAAGAATGTATGCACCCCTATGTTCATAGCAGCACAATTTACAATAGCTAAGATCTGGAAACAAATTAAGTGCTTATCAATAGACTAGAGACCCTATGCATGAAATTCGTGCAAGAGTAGACCTTCTTTCCTGGGTTCTGCTGGCACTGGCTTCCCTCTGGCACCTGGGACCCAAGACCCACACTTCCCTTCCAGCCCTGGCTTCATCTGGAAGGTCGTTTGGAAGGATGTCCAGAAGGTCCTCTGCAAGGATGTCTGGTTTAATTAGCATATTGCACTTTTATTATTAGAGACTAGAGGCCCGGTGCATGAATTTGTGCAAGGGTAGGGTCCCTCTGGGTGGCCTGCAGGGATCGGGCCAAAACTCGCAGTCCAATGCTGCCTGCAGCTCCTGCCTGCCATTCCCACTCATCCTGGTCCCACGGTGCCTGCTGCGGGCTTGTGCCCAATCAGTCCCGATTGGGAGGGGCTCACGCTGCTTCAGCAGTGCTTGTCAGCCATGAGCCCTGTGTCTGGTGCCCTCCCAAGGGGAGTGGCCTGCAGGATCAGGCTGAAACTGGCTCTCCAACATCCCCCGAGGGGTCCCGGATTCTGAGAGGGTGCAGGCCAGGCTGAGGAGAGACTGCGGGAGGGCTCTAGGGCATGTCTAGCCCATCTCGCTCAGTCCTGATTGGCCAGACCCCAGCAGCAAGCTAACCTACCAGTCAGAGCATCTGCCCCCTGATGGTGAGTGCACGCCATAGCAACTGGTTGAGCAGTTGACTGCCCACTGGTGGTCAGTGCATGTCATAGTCAGCGGTTGAGCAGCCTTAGCATATCATTAGCATATTATGCTTTGATTGGTTGTTCAGTTGTTCTGCTGTTTGGTCTATTTTCATATTACCCTTTTATTCTATAGGATGAGTAGATAAAAAAGCTGTGTTACATTTACACCATGGAAAACTATGCGGCAATAAAAAAGAAGGATCTCTTACTCTTTGAGACAGCATGGAGGAACCTGGAGAGTATCATGCTAAGTGAAATAAGCCAGTCAGAGAAAGACAAGTATCACACGATCTCACTCATATGTGGAATCTAAGTAACAAAATAAACTGTTGATCAAAATAGATCCAGAGACACAGAAGCATGGAACAGATTGTTGAATCTCAGAGGGAAGGCGGGGATGGATTGGTGTTGATCAACTTGTATGCTTATATGCACGACCCATGGACACCAACAATAGTGTGGTGAAGGCCTGGGGCAGGCTGGTGGTGGTGGAAATGGGCTAGAAGAGGTCAATGGGGGAGGGGATATTTGTAATATTTTCAACAATAAAGATTAAAAAAAAACGAGTGCTCACAAATAGCATTTGAACTTCACCTCCCAGAGCACAGCTCCAAAAACTGGACAATTTGAGAAAAAGCGATGAAAGGATAATTGCTCCAAAGGCCCCTGCGTTTACTTGCGGGAGTCAGAATCTCCGCCTCTGCTGAGTGTCACGGAAATAATAAATTTTGGTGTTGAATAGTGCCTTCAGTCTGCAAAATCCTTTTCTTATATTGCCTTCCCCAAACCCCACAGTTTGTGAGGTGCAGGAAGGCAGGGAAAATGTGATCCTTGCTTTACAGGTAAAGGCACTGTAGTTTAAAGAGTTAAGTTCTTGGCCGAGGATATGATAAGTGCCAAACCCTGGGCTTCTGCCTGTTGATTAGAGATGAGAAACACATTTTTTCTTTTTCTTTTTTTTTAATGCTTATTGATTTTTAGGGAGAGAGAGAGTGAGAGAGAAACATCAATGTGAGAGAGAAACATCTATTGGTTGCCTCTTGTACACACCCCAACTAGGGATCGAACTCGCAACCTGGGTATGTGTCCTGACGGGTAATGGAACCTTTCAGTGTATGGGAGGACACTCAACCAACTGAGCCACATTGACCAGGGTGGGAAACACAGTTCTTTTTTACTTAAAGTATCCAAATCGCCTTCTGTCATTCAACACAAAGGAAAATAAATACATGCTCAGATACAAGCACAAGATGAAGCCCTAACTTACACGAGCATACATGTCAGGATGAGCCAACTGAGAAAGTCATCGTGTTTATTTTCTCTTGTTTCCTCCTCATGCCCAGTAGGACTGCCGGTCGGTCCGAGTGTCCTGTAACTCGGCCTCTCCCTCACTTAGGAGGGACTCGACTAGAGTGGTTACTGGGGATCTAAGGCTGATTTTCCCACAGGGAGAAGGACTTGCAAAGGCTTGGGGAAAAGGGACATTTAGGGAAAGTGACTCGATGCCCTGTGGGGAATGCTGCTGAATTCCCAAGGATTGAAAGCAGAAACTTGCACCTGCTCTCACAGCCCAGAGGTGGCAGGTCTCTGAAGGGGGTGCCTTGCTGATAGTGGGATCTGAATGCTAAGCTCCAGCTTTGGGAGCTGCAGCCAGGTCTGTGACCACACTGGGCCCAAGGAGTGATGCTGTGAGTGGAGTTCAGAGGTCGAATGACAGGCATCTCAAAGGCAGCCCTTGTGGACTGAAGAGCAAAGGCTTTTGCTAAGGTTTTGGATTGTGTACGGCCCTTTGGGCTCTTAGGAAGGGACATGTTTTTGCCAATAATGATTAATATTGAATGTCTCACCAACCCTGGTGAATAGACCCAGCATTACAGTTCATTTGCTTTAGACACAAAACAAGGCAAAACAAAATACCTAAGTCTTACACTGAGTATTGTTAACTCATACTCAGAAATGACCACATGTAAAAACAAGCTCTTAGTGCTCCTCCCAGACCAAAGGAGAAAAACAGAAAGAAACCCAGGCCCTGGCCTTTCTCGCCTTCTTCCTCTCCACCCCACACCTTGGGTCCTTTAGAGGCGAATACCGTGCTGTGCTGCTGCAAATGCCCGTCTCCTTGCCTGATGACCCTTTCAATCCCTCTCCAGCGGCCGCCTCTCCCCCGCAGCCTTCCCTGTATGCCTATAGCCCGTGCTCCTGTGACCTGTGCTGGCGCCTCTTGTAGAGCAATTCCCACTTATCACTGGGATGCTTGATAAATGCAGATTTTTGGCCTTTCTTCAGTCAACTGAATCAGAATCTCGGAAGGTCAAAATAAATATCTGTATTTTTAATGTTTTCTCCCAGGTGGTTACTATCCTTCTTCCCCCTCCGCCCCCCCTTATACTGGGTTGTATAGTGTCCCTCCAAAATTCAAAATTCATGTTCACCTGGAACCTGTAAATGAGACCTTATTTGGACATAGAGTCATTGCAGATGTAATCATATTAGAATGAGGTCCCACTTCAGCTGTTCTCAACCTGTGGGTCGCGACCCCTTTGGCGGTAGAACAACCCTTTCACAGGGGTCGCCTAAGACCATCCTGCATATCAGATATTTACATTACGATTCATAACAGTAGCAACATTACAGTTATGAAGTAGCAACGAAAATAATGTTATGGTTGGGTCACATCATGAGGAACTGTATTTAAAGGGCCAGGAAGTTGAGAACCACTGCTACTAGATGGAGTTGGGCCCTAATTCAGTAATTGGTGCCCTTGTAAGAAGAGGGAAGTTCAGACACACAGAGACACAGAGGCAGCGCTACGCGAAGGTGGAGGCAGAAACTGGAGTGATGCATCTAGCAGATGTAGGGTGCCAAGGGTTGCCGGCAGCCAGCAGCCGCTGGGAGAAGGGCCTGGAACAAATTCTCCCTCGGAGCCTCCAAAAAGGAATCGAGCTGCCGACATCTTCATCTTATACTTGTAGCTCTCAGAGCTGTGAGCGAATACATTTCTGTTGTTTTAAGCCATTCAGTTTGTGATACTTTATATTGCAGCCCTAGGAAGCTAGTGACCCCCACCCCTTTCCTGCTTCTATTGTCTTAGGTTATCTTTATTTCCCCCTTCCTTCTACAGGAAGTATAACTTCCTATTCAAATTCCTTTAGTGTTCTAGTGCACATATGTACATTTCTGTGGGGTCCAGTGGGTGATCTTGTTGGGGTGTTGCCTGCCATTTCGTGCATCTTTGGGAAGCTTAGCCTGCTTCTCTCTGTAAAAGTGAAAAAACTCGCTGCTTCCTGTGACCTTTCAAGGCTCTAGGAGGGTGCCCAGGGAGCACTAGCTGCAGGGTCTGATTCCGGGGCAGCTCTGGCAAGGGTTCTGGGGTGGCCTGTCTGATGCCACGGCCCATGAGGGCGGAGCAAGCTGTGCGGGCAGCGGTGTCCTCATCAAGCTAGCCCTTTCCTGCTGAAATCAGCACATTGGTTTCTGTCGCCAGCTACTAAAAAGCCTCCTTGTCATGGGTGGGCTTTTCTTCTTCTTTTTAAAACAAAGATGCTTGCTCAACAAAATCTAAAGATAGGCAATCATGTTCCATCCTCATTGCCAGGACCTTATGAGATAGTAAGTATTCCATGCTGTCCATCTTTTATTTTATTAGAGTTGAGGGTTTTTTTCCCACCTTAATTTTAACAAAGTCATTAATTATTCTGCATTATCATTATTACTAGTGGCCCAGTGTATGAAACTCGGGCACATTAAAAAGGAATTAATTAGAGGAAATATTTTAATGTTGCTACTTGCCCTTTCTCTATCATAGAAGTGTCAGAGATGAAAGAAAATTAGTAAAATGTATATGAAAAGCTCCCTCCTGTCAGAGTCTGGGGCACACCGCAGGACACAGAGTCAAGTCCCCGCCCACCTGTGTGCACCTGAAAATCGCATGAGACCCAGACCCAGCCAGCCCCACCCCCATCAAACCCCGCAGGATGGGGGGTGCAGCCTCAGGTCCCCCATCAAGCCCCACTGGGTGGAGGGTGCAGCATTAGGTCCCCGGCCCGGCGCCAGGGCGGGGGGGCGTGGCCTCAGGTCCCCCAGCCTGGCCTCAGGTCCCCCCACCCCGGTGCGAGGGCACAAGGGCACGAGGGTGCAAGGACACGATGACCATTTGCATATTAGCTCTTTATTATATAGGATAGTTTTTGAAGTTTATGCTTCTTTAGTTATACCAACATATTTACTGATTTTTTTGCTCTCTTTGTTTCTTGAGATTCAATTTTTCCTTCTGGCTTCGATTTCTTTTTCACCAAATTAGTAGTTCTTTTTTTTTTTTTAACCTGAGGATATTTTTTCCATTGATTTTTTCTTTTTTTACAGAGAGTGGAAGAGAGGGAGGGTGAGGGAGAAAGGGAAAGAGAGAGAAGAAGAGAGAGAGAGAGAGAGAGAGAGAGAGAGAGAGAGATCCACATGTGCCGGGGTCGAACCCATAACCCAGGTACGTGGTCTTGACCAGAAATCAAACCCAAACCCCTTCATTGTGCAGTCTGACGCTCTAAGCATTGAGCGACACCAGCAAGGCTAGTAGCTCTTTTGGTGCAGATTTTCACTGGGTGTACTTTCAGTCTTGGTCTGAACATATCTTTTACTTGCCTGCTCTAGTGGGATGAGCTGGCTATAGAATTTTAGAATGTAGTTATTTTTCCTTAGCATTTTTAAAACTTAAATCTTCATTGTTGTAAGTATTACATATGTCCCCCCTTTTTTTTCCCATTGACCCCTATAACCTGCCCCTGCCCCCCATCCCAGGCCTTCACCACCCTGTTGTCTGTGATATATGTGCTTTGGTTGACCTCATCCCACCTACCCATCCACCCCCAACTTCCCTCTGAGATTCAATAGTCTGTTCTATGCTTCTGTGTCTCTGGATCTATTTTGATCAACAGTTTATCATATTCATTAGATTCCACATATGAGTGAGATCATGTAATACTTGTCTTTCTCTGACTGGCTTATTTCTCTTAGTATAATACTCTCCAGGTCCTTCCATGCTGTCTCTAAGAGTAAGAGAGCCTTCTTTTTCCCTGCTGCATAGTATTCCATGGTATAAATGTACCACAGTTTTCTAATCCATTCATCTACTGATGGGCACATGGACTGTTTCCGGATCTTTGCTATTGTAAATTGTGCTGCTATGAACATAGGGGTGCATGCATTCTTTCTGATTGGTGCTTTGGGGCTCTTAGGATGTATTCCTAGAAGTGGGATCACTGGGTCAAATGGCAGTTTCATATTTAATTTTTTGAGGAAACTCCATATTGTTTTCCATAATGGCTGCACCAGTCTGCATTCACACCACAGTGTGCTGGGTTCCCTTTTCTTCACATCCTCTCCAGCACTTGTCATTTGTTGACTTGTTGATTATAACCATTCTGACAGGTGTGAGGTGATAACTCATTGTTGTTTTAATTTGCATCTCTCTGATGATCAGTGATTTTGAGTATCTTTGCATATGTCTCTTCGCCATCTGTATGTCCACTTTGGAGAAGTGTATTTAGGTCCTTTGCCCATTTTTTAATTGAATTGTTTGCCTTCCTTTTGTTAAGTTATGTGAGTTTCTTATATATTTTGGATATTAACCCTTTATCAGATGTATCATTGCCAAATATGTTCTCCTATACAGTGGGCTCCCTTTTTATTTTGTTAATGGTTCTTTTGCTGTGCAAAAGCTTTTTATTTTGATGTAGTCCCATTTATTTATTCTCTCCTTAGTTTCCTTTGCCCTAGGACAGTGGTCGGCAAACTGCGGCTAGCGAGCCACATGCGGCTCTTTGGCCCCTTGAGTGTGGCTCTTCCACAAAATACCATGTGTGGGTGAGCACATACAGTGCAATTGAAACTTTGTGGCCCATGTGCAGAAGTCAGTATTTTGTGGAAGAGCCACACTCAAGGGGCCAAAGAGCCGCATGAGGCTCGCGAGCCGCAGTTTGCTGACCACTGCCCTAGGAGATGTATCCACAAACATATTGCTACTTGAGATGTCTGAGATTTTACTGCCTATGGTTTCTTCTAGGATTTTATGGTTTCACAGCTTACATTTAAGTCTTTTATACATTTTGAGTTTATTCTTGTGTATGGTGTAAGTTTGTGGTCTAGTTTCATTATTTTGCATGTATCTGTCCAATTATCCTAACACCATTTATTGAAGAGACTGTCTTGATTCCATTGTATGTTCTTGCCTCCTTTGTCAAATATTAATTGAGCATAATGACTTGTGTCAGCCACTTCAATTTTATATCTTCTGTGACATCATCATGTCATTTGTCCATTTTTTATTCTCTTCTTGTCAATAAAAGGAATCCTATATAATAAAAGCCTAATATGCTAAGTGCCTGGTTATCAGGTCATTCGTTCAACCAATCAAAGCATAATATGCTAATGATATGCTAAGGCCCCTCAACTGCTTGCTATGATGTGCACTGACCACCAGGGGGCAGACGCTTTGACCAGTAGGTTAGCTTGCTGCTGGGGTCTGGCTGATTGGGACTGAGTGAGATGGGCCAGACACAACCTGGAGCCCTCCCTAAGTTCCTCCCCAGCTGGCCAACCTCCTGCGTCCCTCCCCGGCCCTGATCATGCACCAGTGGGGTCCCTCAGCCTGGCCTGCATCCTCTCACAATCCAGGACCCCTTGGGGGATGTTGGAGAGACAATTTTGGCCCAATCTCACAGGCCAGGTCGAGGGACACCACTGGTGCATGAATTTGTGCACTGGGCCTCTAGTATTTATATATTACAGATACAAACATTTGCTCTATTGTCTGCATTGACACTATTTTTCTGAATAATTTTTGTTTATGGTATCTTTTGACATAAAGCTTTTAAAAAGATTCTTTATAGAGGCAAATATATCAATCTTTCTTACATAGCTTCTAGGTTTTCAGTCTTGGTTAAGAAGGCCCCCCCCCCCCCCACCCCACACACACCCTAAATGCATCATTTCCTAGATTTTCTTGCAGAATTTTGATGTTATTTTTTTATATTTAATTCTTTAATCCATTTGAATTTATTTTTATGTGATATAAGGTAGTGATCTGGATTTATATTCTTTCATAGTCCCATATGGCAGATGTCTAAGGTTATGATTTCACAAGGATAATTTTTCCTCCCTACCTAAGATCCATAGATAACCAAATCTCTTGTCTCTTTCTTGGGCCAGTGCATAGAACTTTCTAAACGTGGCTCATTGATTCATGCCTGGGCTTGGTTCCAGTTCCTCTGCCCCCTGCAGTGTGGAGGCCATGTCTCCTGTACACGAGGGGCCTTCATTCTCAGGTCCCAGTGCATTTGAAAGAGTCCAGCCTCAGCACTGTACCCCAGTGGTGCCTCAGCTCCCTTTTTCTGCTCTAGTTTTTATTTCTCTCTTTCTTCCTGGCCCCTGGTCATCTCCCAATCTTTTTCTTTTCAGCTGGATTATAAAATATTGCAATTAGAAAAACTGCTTTACATCCAACTCTTGTATGTGTTTGCAGTTGAAAGGAAGGCCTGTCTGCATTACCTTAGCCTGTTGTGTTGCTGGAAGAGATCCCTAATAATGGATATTGTGCTTGAACATTGGAAATCAAATACTGCACTTCTGGGCCCTCCATGGAATGGGCCCACCTCGCCATCATTCCTGAGATTCTCTAAAGTTGCCACCTTCAGGTGCTGCTTCAGCACTGCCAATTCCCATTAAATCTCATATTCTGTTCCAAATATATTAGCCAGACACCTGCTCAGGGGACTCACAATCTCCTTTTTAAACCGTAGCAAAAGTAGTTGGTTCAACTTCTTAAGTATTCTTGTTAAACCTATGAGGCATGCTTTTGAGTGACCTTAATGTGCATGAAAGAAATTAGATTGCATAACTTTGGGAAAGAGGCCCATAAAAGTGTATGGTGCAGGCAAAGCTCTCACTTCATATTGTGTTTGATGGGATGATAAAGGAGCCTCAAGCGTTTTTTTTTTTAAGTAATAAAATAGAGGTGCCATATGCTTTTAAAATTTCTTTTCTAGTTTTGTTTTGTTATTTTTTTTTATGTTTTTGCTTGTGTGTGTGAGGAGAATGAGTTCCCTGGGAAAAAAATTGTTTAGGCAACAGGTAAGAATCAAGGAATATAGCTTAGCATTTTCCTAGGAGAGAATAACATTTTCTGTGCCATAAAGAAAATCCTAGGAAAGTTTAGAAAATATACAGGGTGTCCCCAAAACATGTCCACACACTCTAACAGCTGATAGCTGATAGCTCAATTGATGTTTCTTTCTTTTCAGCCAGACTAAGCTTTGAACAAAGGAAATTCATCCTAAAATGCTACTGGAAGTTTGAAAACGCAGTTGAAGTACAGACACTGTTTTTATAATTATTCAAACTCTGTATACATTTTTTGGGGGGATGCAATATCCCCCCAAAAGTATACACACTTTAACAGCTGACAACTCAATTTTCACTCCTTTTCAGGTTTAACTGATTTGAAATAATGGATGAAGGCACACTAAGCTTTGAACAAAGAAAATTTATCCTAAAGTGCCACTAGATTTTTAAAAAATATATATTTTATTGATTTTTTACAGAGAGAAAGTGACTGGGACAGAGAGTTAGAAACATCGATGAGAGAGAAACATCGATCAGCTGCCTCCTGCACACTCCCCACTGGGGATGTGCCCGCAACCAAGGTACATGCCCTTGACTGGAATCGAACCTGGGACCCCTGAGTCCGCAGGCCAATGCTCTATCCACTGAGCCAAACCGGTCAGGGCCCACTAGATTTTTTTTATGGGAATACATAAAAGACAAAGTTCACAGTACAAAATTGGCAACAGTCGAAGAATTGAGGGCATATAAATACTGAATGAAATTATTCTTGATGTTTGTGATTCCATTGCTTTGTATTATCAGCAGTGCCTGAATCAGAATGGTCAACAGTTTGAAAATTGACATTGATGCCTGGCCGGTTTGGCTAAGTGTTTGAGTGTTGACCTATGAGCCAAGAGGTCCCCGATTCAATTTACCGGTCAGGGATCCCCAGTGGGGAGGTATGAAGGAGGCAGCAGTTCAATGTATCTCTCTCATGTCTCTCTCTCTCTCTCTCTCTCTCTCTCTCATTGATGTTTCTCTCTATCCCTCTCTCTTCCTCTCTCTCTAAAAATTAATAACAACACATTAAAAAAAGAATTTGGGCATTGACAAGAATTACTCATTTTTGGAGATTCTTTTAAATTTTGAAAATGAACTGTATGTTAATAAACACTGACTTCATAATTATTCAAAGTGTGTACACAATTTTTGGGGACTCCCCATATATACTGGGTAAAATGTCAAGATGTGACTATAAAATTATGCTACTTTGTGGGGGCATATGGAAATAAACTTCATTATTTTTATTACTTTAGTCATAAGAAGTTTATGCTGTTATCTATTTGTGGAGAAGTACCTGTTTCTGAATGATAGTTCAAATATCTGGAAATCTTCACACATTGCAAAATGTGACTTCAAAAAGTCTGCTTCTTTTCTTTGTTCTCTTCATTGATTTTTAAATTTATCTTTAACCCGTTGTCATCTAATAGGAATGCTGCTTTTGGTAACAGAAGACCAGGTGATTTAGACCAACCCTCTTGCTAAAAATAATTCTAAAGCAAAGCTCGATAAAACATAAAATTCATTTTTTAAAATCATCAAATAATTAACAAGGTAATGAGAAATTACTGGTCAAGGTCTGGGAGAAGACAGAAATGAGAGTGAGCCTAGCATTTGGGGCTGCCCTTGTCCGGGGAACATTTGCAGTTCTTGAAAGGGGAACTGGACTATTGAGCTGTACTTTAAAAAATCTCTGAGGCTAGAGAGAGAACGCTATGGTCCAGACCTGCTTAGGTCGGGGGCCTGGGACACACCCCAACTTGGGATTGGAACCCTAAAAATAAGAGTGGTCTAGAACTAAATGGGTCCTCCTCTGAACTGCAGCCTCTCTTCAAGACATTTGAAAGGCCTAGAAAATCTAAAACCTTAGTGTTAGAGTAGGGTTAATCTGGATTGTTAATAGCGTCCCCATGATTATGATATAAGCAGCAAGCGTCTTCTCTGGAGAAAGATATGTCATCCAGGCCTCTATTTCTACAAATAGTTTTTCAAATACAAATGTATAGCATGCAATGAAAAAATTAACATGGAAATGCTTTTTTTAACCTAATAAAATCTCTCTCTCTCTCTCTCTCTCTCTCTCTCTCTTTCTCTCTCTCAGTGTAACAGTCTAAAGTCTGCATCTTATCTGACTGTCAAATCTCAGACAGTTTAGGGAGTCATTCCCCTGAAGTCGGGAATAAGACAAGGATGCAGATACCGCTGCAGTTATTTCACATTGCATTGGAATGTTTGCTAATGGAATTAAACAAGAGAAAACAATTAAACTTGTAAGCATTGGAAAGGAAGAGGCAAACTTTGTTGATAATATAATTGTATATCTGGAAAAACCAAAAGAATCAATGGAAAAGTATGACAAACCATAAGATAATAAAATAGCAGGACATAAAATTAGCATTCTAAAATTGTTAGCCTTCATATATATAAACTACAAGCAGTTTGAAGATATAATGGAAGAGAAGAGCCTGCATACAATAATAAATTTAAATACTTAGACATAAAACAAATAAGAAATATGCAAAATAAAAGAAAAACTGGAGAACACTCTTAAAAGATATAAAAATAGCTTTAAACATATTGAAAAATACTATATTCTTGAATAGGAAAACTCAATATCATAAAAATGTTACTTCTCCCCAAATTAGTATAAATTTATTACAACCTTATTAAAAATTTTCTCAAAAATTTCCCCAGAACTAAGCAAGTTAATTGTAAACTTTACATGAAAGAATAAAAAACTGAGAATAGTCAGAAACTATTTGGAAAAACTATTTAATGTATGGTTAATCCTATCAGAATATAGTAAAACATTTTAAAATCCTTCAAATTAAAGCACTGATGTACTGGCTCAGGAAAAGGCTTATAAACCAATGGAGCAGAATAGGTGCCCAGAAATATAACTAAGGAAAATTTAGCCTATGACAACACAGGCATTGAAAGAGAGGGAAGCATCGATGTGAGAGAGAAACATCAATCAGTGGCCTCCCATATGCACCCTGACCGGGGATGGAATCTGCAACTTAGGGATATGCCCTAACCGGGAATCAAACCCACAACCTTTTGATGTGTGGGACGATGCTCTAACCAACTGAGCCCCCGGGCCAGGGCATATGGGTGAATCTTATTTTTATAACCCAAGAGTGGACATTTTTAACTGACTAAAAAAAAAAAAAATATCTGGACTTAACAAAAAGAAATTTGACAAGATAACGTGTAACAAAATAAGCAAAATCTCAAGAAAATCACAAATTGGGAAAAATTTTGCAACTTATATCAGAAAGTATTAATATACTTAACATAACAAAAATTAAGAAGGAAAAAAATCCACAACCTGATTTTAAAAGCAAGCAACGTTATGAATAAAGAGTTTACAGACAAGGTATGCTAATAGCTTTCAGTCACAATAAAAGAAATACATGTTAGAGCTACTGAGATACTCTCTCATCAGATTGGGAAAAAAAATCCCCAAGTTTGACAGTGTAAATTTTGGCAAAGCTATGTGAAAACAGGCACTTTTATATACTGCAGGTGGTGACACAAAATGGTACAATTTCTATGAAGTGAAATTGACCATAACTAGCAAAATTACATGTGTATTCATTCTTTGATCTGATAATCATACTTCTACTCTAAAACTCTAACTCAAATATTCAACAGTACATATATAAAGGCATATGCAGAGGCTATTTATTGTGGCCTTGTTTTTTGTAGCAAAGCCTGGAAACAACCCAAATGTTTCCCAGTTGAGAACCGGTTAAACTATAGTATACCTACAAAGTGAAGTACTATGCAGTTGTAAAAAGAAACAAAGAGAGAACTGCCATTTCCAGATGTAATAAAATAGTGAGTAGAAAACTGCTGGTTCCACTAAAAACAACTAAAAAGGATGGATACAATTAAAATTGATGTGTTTGAAATTTTCAGAGAGCTACCGAGACAGCCTGGAGTTGAAGGGTCTAGATACCACAGAGAAGGGAATCTCATTGAAGTGAGCCCAACATTCTGAAAGCTGCTTTTCTCCTTTTGGAACCTGAGATATATGTTGAGAAACTTTGGAGAGGGTGGACACTAAGAGGCAGAGAAGCAGCACAGCTCTCAGCAGTCTCATAGATCTGAGAATATAAAACTTGGAGTGTGGGGTTTCCAGATCAGCCAGGATTCAAGAAGCCAAGGTTCCAGAAAAAAAAAGGAGGTGCAGAGGAGTAAGCCTGACATTTGATGGTTTTGTCTTTGAAGTCTTTGGTAACTCTTAGTCATGTAAAGTGAAAGACTAAGAAGCTAAGAAAAGCAGTTGGAAAGCACAGTGGAATTTTTGGCAGTCTTTTGTTGTTGTGAGATAAAAATTGGAAATCAGGAACTGACTAGGAAGCAGCACTTAAATGTCCTAGGGTTTCAGTTGGGACCCTTAAGAGGCGGTTGATTAGAGTAGATAAAGCCTTACTACAACTCAATTTTGAATCATCTTAGTCCCTGATAGGGTTGTGATAAATTGTCTCTAATGTAGCTGTCTGCCAGGCCATAAAGTAAATCCTTTCTGGAGGAAATGAACTTCATCCAGAGCCTTTATACTCTTTCAGGAACAGTGACCAAAGTTATTAGGTTCCAAGAAAGAAAGCCAGGCGAAAAAACACAATAGAAATATACTCATGCTGTCCGAGATTATTGCAGTTATCAGATGGAGATTTAAAAATAATAGTAATTAGTTTCCCCCTGCCTGCGTGATTCCCCCCCTCCCCCCGCATCCCTGGCCCCAGGCTCAGAGGCTCAAAAATAAAAATAAAAATAATAGTAATTAATGTGATCAAGAAAATAAATGAAAATATAATTTTACTAGAGAACTGAATCTATATATTTTTTTTAAAAAGCAAATAGAAATTCTAGATCTGAAAAATATAGTAATCAAAATTAGAACTCAATAAATGGGGTTTAACAGCATTTGGACATAGCTGAAGAGAGAACTGGTGAGCTGGTGATAGGACAATAGAAAACATTTTGACTATAATACAGAAAGAAAAAAGATGAAAAATAAAGAAAATAGTGTAAGAGGTATAAGAGACATAGCCTATCATATGAAGTATTCTAACGTGTAATTGGAGTTCAAGAAGGGAGGAAAGTGAGAATGTGGCACAAGCAGTATTTGAAGAGATAATAACCAAGAATTTTCCAAAAAGGATAAAAACATTTGAGTTACAGAATGAAAAATCACTAAGAACCCTAAGTAGGATAAAGACAGCAAAACTATACATAGGCATATCATAATGAAACTGCTAAAAATCAAACACAAAGAAAAAATTACAAAAGCAAATAGAGAGAAAAAAAGATGTATTACTTTCAAATAAGCAACAATAAGACTGAAAGCTAAGTTCTCAGTAAAAATTATAGAAACCCCATGAAGGAATAACACCTTTAAAAGGCTGCAAGGAAATAACAACCAGCCCAGAATTCTATAACTAGTGAAAATATCCTTCTAAAATGAAAGCTAAATAAAGATATTTCCAGAAAAATAAAAACAGACTATATATCACAGATGTCATCAGGATACATATTAAAAGAAATATTAAATGGAGTGGTGTGTGTGTGTGTGTGTGTGTGTGTGTGTGAATCCTCACCAGAGGAAATATTTTTTAAAAATTATTTTTATTGATTTCAGAAAGGAAGGGAGAGGGAGAGAGAGGAACATCAGTGATGAGAGAGAATCATTGATCGGCTGCCTCCTGCACGCCCCACACCGGGGATCGAGCCTGCAACCCGGGCATGTGCCCTGACTGGGAATCAAACTGTGACCTCCTGGTTCATAGGGTGACCCTCAACCACTGAGCCATGCCAGCTGGGTTGAGGATATTTTTTCCATTGACTTTTAGATAGAGTGGAAGGGAGGGGGAGAGCCAGAGAGAGAGAATGTGGATGTGAGTTACATTGATTGGTTGCCTCCTCCAACTGGGGCAGGGAATCAAGCCTGCAACTGGGGTATGTGGCCTTGACCAGAATCAAACCCAAGACTCTTCTAGCCACTGAGCAAAACCAGCTAAGGCTAAATGGAGTTTTTAAGGTTTGCCTCATGATTGTCATGGTGGTTACATGATTTTATACATTAAGATTCATGGAACCAAAGTCAATATAATTTTTTTAAAAGGAATGTGTTAGGCACAAGGAAAACAGCCCCAGATGGAAATATAAAAATGCAGGAAGGGATGAGGAACAATAGAAAAGATAAATATATGGGTAAATGTAAGAGAATATTGACTGATTACCATTAGAGATTGCTAGGGCATCAACTATTACTCTGAAAATAATCAAACATTTGTCTTGCTTTTCCTTTCAAATTGCATTTCAGGGTAACAAAATAGTTTATAAAGAAAAAGTATTCATTATGGAAGAATTATAACTAATAAAGACAGAAGGAAAGTTTAAATAAGAAAATAACCATAATTGTAACCCTCATGAAATAATTTCAATAATGAACTGAAAAAATAACTATTGTTTAGATGAACAAGAAAACCTCCTTGAAATTATAGAACTGAAAAATGAAAAAACTAAAATTAAGAATTTAATATAGCAGTTTAGATACAACTGAAGAGAGAATTAGCAAACTGAACAATAGGTCAGAAGAATGAAGCACGATGAGACAAAAAGATGAGAATTATCTACCAAAGTGTAAGAGACAAATGTGATCAAGTGGAATGATCTTACATCCATTTAATTGATGCCCAAGAATGAGGGGAGAGAGAAAATGGGTCATAGCAATATTTTATTTATTTATTTACTTATTTAATTGTTGTTTTTTTTGTTAATCCTCACCTGAGGATATTTTTCCATTGATTTTTAGAGAGAGTAGAAGGGAGGGGGAGAGACAAAGAGGAAGAAATATCCATATGAGAGAGACATATAGATTGGTTGCCTCTTGCATGCACCCTGATCAGCACCAGGGACCGAGCCTGCAGCCAAGCTATGTGTCCTTGATTGGAATTGAACCCACGAATCTTCAGTCTGTGGACCAATGCTCTATACACTGAGCCAAACTGGTGAGGGCCATAGCAATATTTTAAAAGATAATGGCTGGAAGGTCATATAGCCTTAGGGGCTGAGGCTGCCATTAGAGAAGCATGGTGGACCATATATGAAAAAAATGAGTTAGTAGATATTCTGAGAAAACAGAATGAATCAAATTTGGGATCATGCTGCTTCCAGGGAGACAGAGGTAGAGACTTAAAGACAATAGCTAGCTACCTTGTATTCTGGAATATTTGCGGGGGGGGGGGGGGGGGGGAGGGCAAGTCTAGTCTCTTGTGAGGTCCACCTATGTTTTCTATTCTTTGGTTTTCTTAATTTTTACAATAAATTCCCCTTGAATTAAGCTTTTTTTTGTTTAAAGTGATTTAAAAAATATCTTTATTGCTGTATTACACTGGTTAGATAAGTCATTCTTTTCTTATTTTAGATCTTTGTGGAAATGGCATTATTGTTTCATTAATCTGTATGCTGTTTGCTTTTGGTTTTAGATTATAGAAGCATCTTTCTATTTTAGTAAATAAAGAGTTTTTGTATGTTAGAAATGGATGTGAAATTTTATTGAATTTTTAAAAATATTTTTAGAGATGGTCATATGGATTTGTTTACCTCAATTTATTTTTGTGATGATTTACACGGACAGATTCACTACTGTTATACGAGCCTTACCTACCTGGACTGAACTAACTCATTATTCTTTTAATGCACTGAGGTATATTATTCTTTTAATTTACATGTCCACATATTTAATTTATATTTTATCTAAGTTATATATTTAATTTAATATCTTTTATGTTTAGAATCTTTGCATCTGTTTTGGACTACTGTGTGTTTCTTTTATTTTTCTTTCTTGTTTTGGTACCAAGATTATGTGATCCTTTTCTGTATTCTGTAATAGTTTAGCTCATGAAGGATTATTTATATCTTTTTCAAGACTTTGATAGAACTTTCCTTAACATCCATAGGAATCTATGTTCTTATTTAGGGGGTAGTTTTTTGAAACTTTTTCAATATTTTCCCCTTAGGAATTATTTCCCATTCAGGTTTATGTCTCTTTCTGATTTTCCCCTGATTATTTAAAATTTCTAAGAACTGTCTGTCCTATTCACCCAGATTTTCAAACACATTAACATAATTGTATATAATAGTCTTTCCTCTATACTATGACTATATCTCCTTTCC
The DNA here is from genome assembly GCF_028538775.1 of Myotis yumanensis. NCBI lineage: Eukaryota > Metazoa > Chordata > Mammalia > Chiroptera > Vespertilionidae > Myotis > Myotis yumanensis. The sequence goes on along the minus strand of NW_027223753.1, from coordinate 85,203,348 downwards.
TTTCTAATGTTATAGATTCATGCTTTTTTCCCTCTGCACAAAGTTGCCAGGGATTTGTCTCTTTTTATTGGGGTTTTAAAAGCAAAAATCTTAATTTTACTTATGAATTCTACTTTTGTTTGTTTTCTAATTCATTACCTCTTGCTTTTATTGCTACTAATCCTTTTTATCTATTCGTTTCAGTTCATTTTATTTTTTCCTTGTTTTTGAGTGAAAATTAGTTTATTTAATTAGTTCTTTAGTTTTTGATTGCTTTTTTTGGATGTTGTTTGTATTTAAATATGAATGAGAATAGATGCTTTCTCATGAGAACTAAAAACATTTCCTAATTTCAACTATGGCATTAAATTAATTATGTTATCTTATTCAAGGAGTCAATCTGAGAGAGTTCAAATTAAAATATGAAGTTAGATCTGCAAGAAAAGAAGGTTGTAGTTATCAACCCAATTAATAATAGCAGACCAGAGGAGCACAAGAATCAAGCCAAAGATTTGAAATTCGAAGAAGAAAATATATTTTTCTAGGAAAACATTAAGAAATGTGAACTACCATGTTTTTATTCTGTTATTTCTACTTGAGCCTAGGATTATCCAAATTCCCATTTCCTGAAACATCTTCCCTTTAAAAACCTCAACCCAGGAGAGACCACCAAGATGGTGGCATAGGTAAACACCAGAGACTGCTGCCGCAAACAACCACTTCAAAAATACAACTAAAAGACGGAATGGACATCACCCAGAACCACAGGAAGGCTGGCTGAGGAGAGACTCTTCAACTAGAAGGAAAGAGAACAGCATTCCGAGGCTCAGAGGAGGCGCAGTGTGGAAAATTTAAAGGTACAGAGGTGCGCACGCAAAGCGGGCTGGTGGCTGAGGGCACAGTTGTCGTTTTCAATCAGGAGGGAGTCTCAAACTCTGAGCTCCAGATCCGGGCGAGTCTCTAGGAACCCAGACTCAAACGGGAGAAGCAGGACTGTCTGGCTACGGTCCCTCCGAGGTTTGCAGCGGTTGCTGGGACAGAGAGGCAGAGCCCCTGGGGACGGACTGAGAGCAGCCATAACTGCTCCCTCCGCCTGCCCTGTTGATCCCCTGCGACCCGCCCCACCCAAGCCCTGCGCAGAGCCATTTGCCAGATAGCCTCAGGCAAAGGCTAGATTAGCACCTCCCCAGAGGACAGAAGTTTTCCCACAGCTGATTCCCACAGCCAGTCGGCCTGGTGGTCAAATCCCTCTAGTATTAACTACAACAATCAAGGCTTAACTAGAACAAGACTGCACAAAAGACCATAAGGGGGTGCACCAAGAAAGCATAAAAAATGCGGAGACAAAAAAACATGACAGAAATGGAGGATATGGAGCTAAAAAACGCAATTTTGAGGGCTTGCAATAAACTTGAGGAGAGCCTCACGAAAACTAATGAGACCCTCAATGCTATGATAAAGAAACTAGAAATTAAGCATACACGGACTGAAATAAAGAATATTATACCCAATAGCAGACCAGAGGAGCACAAGAATCAAGCCAAAGATTTGAAATTCGAAGAAGCAAAAAACACCCAACTGGAAAAGCAAAATGAAAAAAGAATCCAAAAGTGTGAAGATAGTGTAAGGAGCCTCTGGGACAGCTTCAAGTGCACTAATATCAGAATTATAGGAGTGCCAGAAGATGAGAGACAGCAAGATATTGAAAACCTATTTGAAGAAATAATGGCAGAAAACTTCCCCCACCTGGTGAAAGAAATGGACTTACAGGTCCAAGAAGCGCAGAGAACCCCAAACAAAAGGAATCCAAAGAGGACCACACCAAGACACATCATCATTAAAATGCCAAGAGCAAAAGACAAAGAGAGAATCTTAAAAGCAGCAAGAGAAAGAGACTCAATTACCTACAAGGGAATACCATACAACTGTCAGCTGATTTCTCAACAGAAACTTTGCAGGCCAGAAGGGAATGGCAAGAAATATTCAAAGTGATGAATAGCAAGAACCTACAACCAAGATTACTTTATCCAGCAAAGCTATCATTCAGAATTGAAGGTCAGATAAAGAGCTTCACAGATTAGGAAAAACTAAAGGAGTTCATCACCACTAAACCAGTATTATACGAAATGCTGAAAGGTATCCTTTAAGAAGAGGAAGAAGAAAAAGGTAAAGATACAAATTAGGAACAACAAACATGCATCTATCAACAAGTGAATCTAAGAATCAAGTGAACAAATAATCTGATGTACAGAATGAACTGGTGATTATAATGAATCAGGGACATAGAAAGGGAATGGACTGACTATTCTTGGGGGGGAAAGGGGAATGGGAGATGCAGGAAGAGACTGGACAAAAATCGTGCACCTATGGATGAGGACAGTGGGTGGGGAGTGAGGGCGGAGGGTTGGGCGGGAACTGGAAGGAGGGGAGTTATGGGGGGGGGGGGAAGAGGAACAAATGTAATCTGAACAATAAAGATTTAATAAAAAAAAAAAAAACCTCAACCCAATTAACCAAAATTTTTTATTAATAATATTATTTGACAGCTCTCATTTCTTTTGGACCAACTGTTCTACAAGTTCAACCAACTTCGTTTAGAAACATTTAAAGTTTTTGTAATGGGGAAAAGTGATTTATTTTAATTGAAGAGAACTTGTTCAGAATTTTCAAAATGAAATTTGAACTTACACAAAGAAAGCCTCAGACAGAAAGTCTAATTTTTCATAAACTACTGAAAACAGGACGCAGAATGGATGTCTGTCTGTGACCTTAGTGTGTTTGGTTCCTGCCACAGAACTGAGCTTCCATTCTTTATTGTTCTGTGACTCAGTCCTCATGCTTGAATGAATACTTACATAAAAGAGAGGCACACAGGGGGCAGTTCTTCACTAGTTTAAATTGTTTATAGTTTCTTTTGTACCTATAATTCACAATTTAAACATTCCTCTACGTGCATTTGTTTGTGTTACTCAAGCTTAACATTGGGACTTGCGAGAGGTTCCTATGTACTACTACACTGTGAAATATCTTCTTAGCATAGAAAAGAAGGCGATGAAGGGATGGAGAATATGACCTTATGCCCCAGAACATGTTCAAGGAACCCAGAATGTACTGTGGGAGTCTGGGGAAAGAAGTAATTCTTTCCAAAACTGTATGAAGAGTATGAACTCCAGTATTGAGGAGGGTGCACAGGAGGAAAGAGCCTATGCTTAGAAATGGGCAGAGGTGCGAGGTGATTCCCGAATGATGAAGAATTAGGTCAGTGAAGAAACATGATAATTGTATGCTAACCGGGAGAAATACAGTGAGAAAAGTTAGGTGTGAAATGGCCCATGTGTGAAGAGGAGCTTCATGCATCGCTAAAGCAGGTGTGGGTAGAATGGGAGGCAGGAGGGCCTTGTATGCTATACCATGGAAAGCATTAGGGTACCCCTGAAGGGTAGCACATTGGAGCTAGAGTAAGGTCACCCCAATTCAGGACGGAGAATGGGTGGGCAAGAGCAGGGTGCACAGAGGGTGATCAATTAGGAGGCAGTATTCTAGCTGACAATGATGGCAACTGGCATTAAGGAAATAGCCATGGGAAAAATAAAGAGGTCAGATTCTGTCATATTAGAGGCAGATTTTTATTATTCTCGGTCACTAGTAGAATATGGAGCCTGTAGGAATAGAATGACTTTTGATATCTAACTTCACCAACTGGGTGGATGTTCATATTCACTGAGATAGATCACATCTACAGAAGTTGTCTGCCAAATGCGAGCAGAGTGGGAATGCATGCAGGAAGATGTGAGGAAAGTGGAGAAGGCCTGAGACAGTCACATGGAAAATGAGTGAGAGAGCTGACCAGAGGCTTGATAAGGAGTGTTTGGTTCAGCTGCAGGTGGGGCCATGAATGGCACAGTCTGCATGGTTATATGATGTTTGTCCCGAACAGGTGAGAGAGGCACATGCTAACTGATGCCTGGGCTTGGTCAGGTGTCCCTTAGACCAGAGCAAGTGCACATAGATGCAGAAGTGTCCCATCCGACAATAGCCAAGAGGTGGAAGTAACCCAACTGTTGTTCACCAGCTGAGTGGATTAAACAAGAAGTGGTATATACCTGCAATGGAATATTATTCAGCCTTAAAAAGGAAGAACATCTTGTTACAGGCTATAACATGGATGAACCATGAGTACATTCTACAAAGTGAAATAAGCTGGTCAAAAAAAGACAAATACTGCATGATTCCACTCATATGAGAAGTGGTCAAATGGCCCGGCCGGCTTGGCTCAGTGGTTGAGCATTGACCTATGAACCAGGAGGTCATGGTTCCATTCCCGGTGGGGACATATGCTGGGTTGTGGGCTTGGGGGTCCATGCAGGAGGCAGCCAATCAATGATTCTCTTTCATCATTGATGTTTCTATCTCTCCCTCTCCCTTCCTCTCTGAAAAAAAATAAATTGGTCAAGTGACTAAAAACAGAAGGTTGAATGGCAGTTGCCAGGGGCTGGGAGAAGGGAAAAGGGGGAGTTGTTTAATTTAAGTATGGGAAGATAAAGAAGTTCTGGGGTCTATTACACAACAATGTGAAGAGATGTAACAGTGCTGATCAGATCACTAAAAATAGGATGGTAAATTTTATGTTATCTGTTTTTTAAACCACAATTTAATAAAAAGACATACTATAAGCAACAGAGATGCTTAGCTTGACTTATAATTTAGAAAAAATGTCCCATCTGATCCTGCTGAGCGGGTCCTCTCACACTTTCTTCTCACCTTATTCACCTTGGCTGGTCCTGGGGTCGGCTCAGCCCAGTGTCTGCTCGCCTGACACCTGGGAACTGACCTTGGCCATGACGTGAGGACTTACACTGGCCTCCTGCAGTGAATTTGCCTTTTCCTATGGCCTCCCCAGCACTGACTCAGAAAGGGGGGGCATCAGGTTTTGCTTTTACCAGCTAGTGGTAGGTGAATGACACAGGGCACTGATTCCTCTTGTTACCAATAGAACGCTATCATGCAATATTTAGCGAAGGTCACCTATATGATTTATTTATGCCACCACATTTTATTAAGCATTGGGAATAGCTTAGCAGAGCATTTAGCCCTTTGTAACTACTTTTTAAGATGAGCAAATCAGTGCAAGGGGAAAAAAAGGAGAAAACCGTAAGAACGTATGTTTCCCTAAAATGCATGTCACAAGATCTGTTGCAAGTAGAAATGAGCCTTGCCTTTCACTCTGAAAGTACTGGGATCATAGCTATGAGAAAACACTCGTGGTTCCAAAGTCTATAAATACTTGGCATATGTTGTATTCCGGGCACTATTTGGCTCTGAGAATATAACACTGGGCAAGACAAGGAGGATTTCTTCTCCTGTGGCATCATATTTTAGGTGGAAGTAGACAGAGAGATAAAGGAAGAAGTATAAGAGCTAGCAATAAGGGTTCTGAGAAGATTAAGGGAAGTGAATGTGCTAGAAGGTGAGAGGTGACACTGGATTGAGAGGTTATAACTGCTGAGCTCTGGGTGACAAAAAAAAGTCTGAGCTTAACCATCTGAGGGGAGGCTCAGCGGACGGTGCAAAGGAATGACTGGTGTATTTGAGAACAGGAAAGAGGCTCCTGTGGTTGGAAAGTGGGAGGGGAGGGTGAGCATGGTCTATGCCAGTGATGGCGAACCTATGACACGCGTGTCAGAGGTGACACGCAAACTCATTTTTTTGGTTGATTTTTCTTTGGTAAACGGCATTTAAATATATAAAATAAATATCAAAAATATGTCTTTGTTTTACTATGGTTGCAAATATCAAAAAATTTCTATATGTGACAAGGCACCGGAGTTAAGTTAGGGTTTTTCAAAATGCTGACACGCCGAGCTCAAAAGGTTCACCATCACTGGTCTATGCTGAGGTCAGGGGTCAGGATTGATTATGAAGGACTTTAAAAGTCAAGGTTCCAGTCAAAGGGCAAAGTGGGCTGGAGGGCAGTGAGTGGGCGGGGTACCAGAATGTGATTGATGTTTTTAAAAGGTGGTCCTGGCTGCAATGTGGTAATTACATTGTGTATGGGCCAGTGTGGAAGCAGGGAGGCCAGTGTGGGAGCATCTGCTCTGCTGAGGAGAGCGACCACTGTAGCTCATTCGGGGGAGAGTGCTGTGTAAGATCCCTTTGGAGAAGAGAAGGAGGCCTAGAACCAAGCCCTGGGGCCTCCAATAACCAAAATAGCTGTTCAGGAACGCTTAGCTTTTCTAGGTCTGAGACTCAAGAGAAATTTCTCAGGGGGTCTTTATGAAGGGATACTCGTGTACCCCAGATTACTTCTCAAAAGCCTCAGTACATTCTCCCTTCTCCTCCACTGCCATCTCCGTCTGCCCTCCTTCCTGTACAGCTTGTGTTGGGTGCAGACCTGGCGCTTCTTTTGTGACTCAACAACTGAGGGCTCTCCAGCGCTTGCCATGGCTGACGCAAAACCCAGGGGACAATGAACAGACTCATTTGAAGGAGGCAGGCAGGTTGTTCCCTTGAAGATTAAAAGAAATCCAGGACTCCTGAATGAATAAAAACCTCATGGGAATGACAGGGTTTGTCACTGAGGCAGATCAAGTTCCAATTTGATGGGCAGATAATAGATGAAACAGATGCACCTTCATGCACAGTTGGAAATGAAGGATGAGAACACAAATGTGCTGCTTCATGTCACAGCTAACAGACAAAAACCACCCTCAGAAAAGCACGAGTTGATTACACAACCCTCTATCTTGCACATAAAGTTTTCTCCACCCTGTCCTTTCCCCCACTCCCCTTCCTGGGGTGTACATAAGGTAACTGGCATATGCAACCAGGCCTATTGTACTATTATTATTTTTTACTAAAATGGTCATTGATATATATTCAGTTGACATAAAAAGGAAATGGGGAAAAGACTGTTTCTGTAAAAAGACTGTTTGTGTACTCATTTGACTTTTATTTTTATACTTCATTAAGTTATGTTTTTAAAATATGATTTTATTGATTTTAGAGAGAGACGAAGGCAGAGGGAGAGAGAGAAACATTGTTGTGAGAGAGAAACGTCAATCAGCTGCCTCCTGCACACCCCTCTGACAGGAATAAAATCTGTGACCTCTTAGTCCATGGCACGATGCTCAACCAACTGAGCCACCCTGGCCAGGGCTGTCATTGTTATTTTGTTCTCATTGCTTGACAAACAAAAATGACAACATGCATGCGTTATTTGATTGGATAATTTCAACGTATTTTATTTATTACTGTAAAATCAAGGACAATTTTATAATTTTACTTTTTTTCTACATGGAGGCGATCTGTTTTTAAGTCAGAATAAATTTCTCTTAAGGGAATGAATCCTACATAGCTTCCCTTTCTTGTCAAGTGTCTTGTTATCTAAATAAATTTCTTATTTAAAATAACTATAAAAATCCATCACTGCAACAGCAGAACAGCTAAGCTATTTCTTATAGCATGTCCCTCAGGGTGAGGTTGCAGTATCAAGTCAAAGAGTAACAGCAATTCTGTGAGATATGAGAGGCCAACCCAGTGCATTCTAGATGCACAACTCACTGGTGGACTGGTCTGATCAGGACAAAGTTTAGCACAGATTGTTGTGCTGCACATCTCTGGAGTCACCCACAATGAATATTCATCACTACCTCCATGCTGCAGTCACCTTGACTTGCTAGGCTGAAGGCACTGACACCCACCTGGAATGCTATAGGTGGCATTTTTTTTCTGGAAGCTCCAGGGCTGGCCTGAGGCGCAGGGAGGCCTAGGATGGAGGCTGCCCAGCCACCCAGGGCTGGCTGGGGCTCAGGTAACCAGGGCCGGCCAAGGCTTGTGCTGCCAGCAGTGGCAACAGCAGAGGCGTGATGGGGTGTCGCCTTCCCCGGATTGCCAGCTTGCCTCCTGCCCCTGAGGGCTCCTGGACTGTGAGAGGGGGCAGGCCGGGCTGAGGGACGCCCCCTCCAGTGCATGAATTTTCATGCACCAGGCCTCTAATCTATCTATCTATCTATCTATCTATCTATCTATCTATCTATCATCTATGAAGCAGTCTTCATTTTGCATTTGTCTGATGTTTCATCATGATCAGGTAAGGAAACTCAGCTTTATATAGGTCATGCTGTGACCTTGTCAGGGTCTCACTTCTGGAGGCACATGATGCCCCCTGCGCCTCATGGGTGGTGTTGATTTTGCCACCATATAATTACTCTTTTTTCCTGACAACTAATGGGCAGTCTATGGGAAGACTGAAGGATGTTTGTCTGCCACTTGGAAGCACCAGTCACAGGGAGAAGTGTATTTCTGTGAGGGTGCAAGGAAGTTCCCTCCTTCCATGCTCTCCCCCCGCCTGCAGCTGGAGAGTCTGCACATCTTTGAGTTATGGAGCTTACTGATGTCAAAGGCCATTTGTTAGGGCTCAGACATTGCTCTCAGGTAGAGCATTTGGGGCTTGGATGTTTCTAGGTACTGATAAGTCAAGTTTGCATCTATGAAATGATAAAGTGGCTGAGGTGCCTCCTGAAAGAAAAAGGAATGAGATACTAACCCTTAACACTATCTTTGAGGGTCAAATATGTCAAAGCTTGTCTAAGGCCTGATTTCAGCAAAGGGTGTTAGTTCTCTGAAGGGAGACTGACAGTAGCAGAAATGGAAATCTGGACTCTTCCACACCCGAGCCTGGGAAAAGTTGCAAGAAAAGTTTGATTTAGGGTGTGAGAAGTAGCCAATAGAAGATCTTGTCCCACCCCAGCACCCTGGCAGTGGGCCTGCACTACAGGAGAGAATAGCAATGAGGCCAATAAGATTGGCCCAGCCCATTCTATAGGGAATATCTTGACTGGGCAGAAGGAGAAGCTGAGCCCCTGCTTCTTTACACACCCATGAAAATCTGAGCTCTTACCTGCCCAAAAGAGTTCACACGAACACAAAAGTCTAAAAGGGGAAGAACAGGGAATAATGTAGGTAGAAAAGATTAGATAAAGAGAAAAGTGAGAAGCCAGATATTCAAGCCATTAGGTACGAAATAGTTACTAACATTGGGTATCAAATTTGTCTCTGATTTTTTTTGGTAGTAAAAGGCAGAAGGGAAAACATGATCAGTTAGCTACAAAAATCTCATGTCTATGGCAAAAATCTTATCAATTATCCAGGAGAAACAAAGCATTTCTTGATGTTTAAACATGAATAGGTCTACCTATAATTTGCTTATTAGTAATAAAGCTTTTCTTCCATTAAGCCTTTTGTCAATTTTCTTGGTAATTGTTGTTTTACTTGTATGCACCATGGTTGAAAGGTTTGTAAATGTAATGTGCTAACAATTTGAGTATCAAGATGGGGAAGTTACAAAAGGGTTGAGTCATGTGCAGAGAGCACATGGGTTGATGTAACATCACAGTTAACCAAAACCATGGATTCTTTTTTTAGATTTTTTATTTTTTAAATATATATTTTTATTGATTTCAGAGAGGAGGGGAGATGGAGAGAGATAAAAACATCAATGATGAGAGAAAAATCCCCTACTGGGAATCTAGCCCGCAACCTGGGCATGAGCCCTTGACTGGAATTGAACCCGGGACCCTTCAATCCCCAGGCTGATGCTCTATCCACTGAGCCAAACTGGCTAGGGCCAAAACCATGGTTTCTTAATCCAGGGATAGAGGATTTGGTTTAGTTACACCAATGTCGCAAGGTAGTGAGCTGGAGCTGTGTCCATAGGGAGCTCTGAAACATGCAGGCAGAGAAATCACAGTCATCCAAAAACAACAAAAAAAGACACTATAAAGTAAATGATGGAAAATTACTTGTATAAAGTGAAAAATACAACAGTGGCTTATAGGGCAGTCTAAATCCTGCCCTTTGGAGGGATTTCAGTTTTCATTTGTTATCTTTAAGGATATCCTGCAAAGTCCTTTTGTTTTAAAGGGGTCTTACAATGTGGGATGGGTGGGGGTGTTTGGGTGGTGGTTTCATTTATTTGTTGACTGGTCAGTTAGCCAGTAAACAAACATAAATTGTGCTCCTGTGTAAGCCAGGCTATGAGATGGAGAAGATGAACTCAATATGCTCCAGATCTGAAATACACAAAAGAAGAGGGAGATATGCAGACAACGAAATTATGGTACTGCTACATGTTCATAGAGCACTTAAGAATTATTTAGAAAACTAGAGGCCCAATGCACGAAATTCATGCAAGGGGCTCGGCTCTCACAGCCCCGCTTCATCCGGAAGGTCGTCTGGAAGCTTGTTTGACTGTCCAGTCTAATGAGCATATTACACTTTTATTATTATAAATATACTAGAGGCCCAGTGCACAAAAATTTGTGCACTCGGGTGGGGAGGGGGAGTCACTCAGCCCGGCCTGTGACCTCTTGCAGTCTGGGACCCCTCGGGGGATGTCCACTTGCCAGTGGGGAGCAGGCCTAAGCTGTAGTCTGACATCCTTAGCACTGATGAGGAGACGGGAGAGGCTCCCACCACCACTGCTGTACTGGCAGCCGTCAGCTTGGCTTGTGGCTGAGCAGAGCTCTCCCTGTGGGAGCGCACTGACCACCAAGGGGCAGCTCCTGCATTGAGTGTCTGCCCTCTGATGGTCAGTGTGTGTCATAGTGACCAGTCATTCCCAGTCATTCTGCTGTTAGGGTCAATTTGCATATTACCCTTTTATTATATAGGATTCACAACATTAAGCAAGGTCTACATTTAAGTCTCCATTTCAGTCAGGTTGGTGGACGAATCCATTATAAAAACCAAATTGTCCTCCTGTGCCTTTTGTTTCCCTCCCAGACCACAAGGGGGTGCTTTTGGGGCTATCCTGCAGGCTCCCAAGTGAACTCTGCTTTCATGAGCAAAGTGCTTTTTTTTCTTAAATCTTTATTGTTGAAAGTATTACATATGTCCCCTCCTCCCCCCCATTGACCTCTTATAGCCCACCCTGCCCTCACCTTCACCACCCTATTGTCTGTGTCCATGGGTTATGTATATATGCATACAAGTTCTTTGGTTGATCTCTTCCCACCCACCCACCCTCCCCTGCCTTCCCTCTGAGATTCAACAGTCCGTTCCATGCTTCTATGTCTCTGCATCTATTTTGTTCATCAGTTTATTGTGTTACTTAGATTCTACATATGAGTGAGATCATGTGATACTTGTCTTTCTCTGACTGGCTTACTTCACTTAGCATAATACTCTCCAGGTCTCTCCATGCTCTCTTAAAGGGTAAGAGATCCTTCTTTTCTACTGCTGCACAGTATTCCATGGTGTAAATGTAAATGTACCACAGCCTTTTTATCCACTCATCTACTGATGGGCACTTGGGCTGTTTCCAGATCTTAGTTATTGTAAATTGTGCTGCTATGAACACAGGGGTGCATGCATTCTTTCTGATTTGTGTTTTGAGTCTGTTAGGATATATTCCTAGAAGTGGGCTCACTGGGTCAAATGGCAGTTTCATATTTAATTTTTTGAGGAAACTCCATACTGTTTTCCATAATGGCTGCACCAGTCTGTGTTCCCACCAGCAAGTGCACTAGGGTTCCCTTTTCTCCACATCCTTGCCAGAACTTGTCATTTGTTGATTTGTTGATGGTAGCCATTCTGACAGGTGTGAGGTAAGGAAAAGCTTTTAAACCACCCTGGGTGGTGTCCAGATAAAGACATTGTTAACTGGAGTGAACGGGGTGCTGGCCATTTGCACTGGCAGGGAAACAAAGGACGCTTGGAGGCCTCTTCCAACAAGGGCATCCACCTGGGAAGTGTAAACACACACAAGTCCACTCTCCTTTGTGAGCAACGGGGCATGATTACTTTTTTTTTTAGAAAGTTTCCCTTTGCAGGACAGGACCCTACAAGCCCTCTTCCCAAAGTTCCTTGCAGACCTTTTGTTTTCTGCCGTGTTGATTTTCCTTTTGCAAACAGGATTGAGGGACCATTATTCAACTAAAACCTCCTTTTGTCAAATCTTAGGCCCTTTCTAGTGTTGATTGGATGTCTAGACAGATAGATGGAAATAACTGCCCAAGGGCAAGGACAATATTAATTAATTGTCCATTTGCAATTGTACATCCTCATGAAAATACACCCACAACAGACCTTTGTCTTGCTATTTCAACACTGCAGGTCTCTGGAGTGGCTGCTACTCTTACCAGTGTTTAAATGTCCATTCACAACCATTGTTCATAGAGACTTCAACTTTACTAGGAATTTAAGTCACAAAGGGCCCTGGCAATTCTGAAAAGCCCTATGCTCCCAGGCTCATAAAGGAGACTCATAAACCACTTTTGGATGGTAAGTGCTGGGGGAGGGAGAGGTGGTGTCTGGTGTCTAATGGTATCCTAACTGCCAGGCAGACCAGAGAAAATTAGGGGTATGTTTTCATTTAACATTATTCCTTGCTGACTCTTGTCTCTCTGGAAAATTGTCCATGAGGAGACAAAACAAGATGCCCTTTCTGTTAACTCAGTGTTCTTAATTATAGTTGTTGGGAGGTGACTTAAATCATGTTGTGAGGTATGGGCTCTCCCCCCGCCCCAACCCCCCCCTTCAAGAAAAACAAAACAAAACTACAGAACAATTTGTTTTACAGACTGGTAATAGTAAGCACTGAGATAAAAGTCAGCATGCTAAATTTTTGTTGTTGCCCTTTTTGAGGTTTCTCCCCTGTATATTGGCTTCTATTCATTAAAATCCTTTCAAGGCTGTTATTCTATTTTCTTCTTTACTTTTCTTTTTCAACCACAGAATAAGCATGTGCCCACACGTTCAGGACCTGGGAGGATTGGAGGGTGGGGGGCGGGGCTCAAGTAGCCTTCTCCTGATACAGTTTGGGGTTTCTTGGCCAGTGTTGCTTGCTCCCGCTTGTTCTTGGCCCAGCCTGAAGTTCAGTGCCAGGGAGGACTGAAATACGGACTCCACAGCTGGTTCCATGGAGGTGCTTGTTGATGTCCCCTCCCACATTCCTAGGATCTACGCACTTCTCTCTCTTCTTCACCTTTCTAGTCCAGGCCTTTTCTCCTAAAACTGATCAAAGAGCTTCCTAACTGAGCTTTCAGGACTCACAGGGCCCAATTAGCACCTTCCATGTGGCAGAATGCTATTTTCAGAACAATGTATATCTTGCCTCTTTTATCATTATTGCACACTTTTTCAAGAAACTTTTCCACCTCCTCCCTGGTAGGCCAGTCTGTCTCTATCTATCTTTCTCCTCCCATCTATATGTATTTTATTTTTCTTTCTTGGTTACCATCTGAATCATACTTTTATTTAAAAGTTTATTTTATTTTTTCCATCACTGTTTATCCCCTCTATGCTCTCTTTCACCTTCTCTTCCCCTTGCCCCCGCCGCCATCACCACACTGTTGTCCATGTCCATGAGTTCTCTAGTTCTCTTCCTTTCTTTCTTTTTTTTTGCTCAAACCCTCCACCCACTCCCTAACACCCAAAAGTACTTTTATTTTATAACTCTTCATATAGCCCAGCTGGTATGCTCAGTGGTTGAGCATCAATCTGTGAACCAGGAGGTCCCAGTCAGGGCACATGCCTGGGTTGCAGGCTCGATCCCTAGTAGGAGGCATGCAGGAAGCAGCGGATCAATGATACTATCTCATTATTGATGTTTCCATCTCTCTCTCCCTCTTCCTTCCTCTCTGAAATAAATAAAACTATATTTTAAAAATTAGATGTTTAAAACAAACAAACAACAAAAAAACCTCCTCATATAAGATTGACCTTCCCAAAGCATTAAAGAAAAATGAAGAAGAAGAAAGAAGAAATCTTAGTCCAAAGGAATTATTTAGGGAAATTCATCCAAATTAATCATGGGTTTGCTTTCTTTCCTTTTACTTTAGGACATTCAGATGATGAGACATGGATTGTGTAGGTGCCTTGTGTAGATTCAGGAGGAGGATGGGAGCTAAAGGTCAAAACAGGTGCTGCCCCTTAGCCTGTTGGTTCTAAAGAGCTATTAAAGGCAGAGGCATTGACTTTGAAAAATAGGGTGAGACCAACCACGATTCTGTGACATGAGCCTCTTTAGCAGGCCTCATCCTTCTGTGGTGGGAGGGAGACGAAGACAAACTATCTGACCATCCTAGACGAGATCTTAAGGTAAAAAAAGTTTTGGGAAACAGTGGACAAGACAGAGTTCTTCATTGAAAGGCTCCTTAGAGCTTTTAATATGCTCATGAGTATTATGTTGCTCCAGTTGAGCCATACATCATAGTGGTACTTTCCAAAATGACAACACAACATAGCAACTAACAATTTGTTTCTCAAAATTTCTCAAGAAACTAGATTACCAAAGAATAGAAAATATTGCTTTAAGATGTACATCTCTTGACGTCATTAAGTGTTTCACTGACTCTTCTGATTACTCTGTCATATGTCTTCCCGTTGCCTCTTTTCTCTCTGTTCTTCTCTGCTCTCTCCACCTCTGCCCTTCCCTCTTGCTGTCCCTTTTCTCCCTTTTTCTCTCCTTCTCTTCCTTTTATCCTTTCATAGTCTTCATTGTCTTTACTACTTCTTTTGTCTCATCTTGCCCCCTTAGGCCTGCTCTTTCTCAGACATCTCTCATAGCAATATGTTTACGGATACATCTCCTAGGGCAAAGGAAACTAAGGAGAAAATAAACAAATGGGACTACATCAAAATAAAAAGTTTTTGCACAGCAAAAGAACCATCAACAAAATGAAAATGGAGTCCACTGTATGGGAAAACATATATGGCAATGATACATCTGTTAAAGGGCTAATATACAAAATATATAAGAAACTCATGTAACTTAACAGAAGGAAGACAAACAATCCAATTAAAAAATGGGCAACAGACCTACATAGACACTTCTCTAAAGTAGACATGCAGATGGTTAAGAGACACATGAAAAAACGCTCAAAGTCACTGATCATCAGAGAGATGCAAATTGAAACGACAATGATGTATCACTTCACACTTGTCAGAATGGCTACCATCAACAAATTAACAAATGACACGTGCTGACAAGGATGTGGAGAAAAGGGAACCCTAGTGCACTGCTGGTGGGAATGCAGACTGGTGTAGCCATTATAAAAAACAGTATGGAGTTTTCTCAAAAAATTAAATATGGAACTACCATTTGATCCAGTAATCTCACTTCTAGGAATATATCCTAAGAGACCCGAAACACCAATCAGAAAGAATGCATGCACCTCTATGTTCATAGCAGCACAATTTACAATAGCTAAGATCTGGAAACAGTCCAACTCAGTAGTTGAGTGAATAAAAAAGCTGTGGTACATTTATACCATGGAATACTATGCAGCAGTAAAAAAGAATCTCTTTGAGACAGCATGGAGGGACCTGAGAGTATCATGATAAGTGAAGTAAGACAGCCAGAGAAAGATAAGTATCACATGATCTCACTCATATGTGGAATCTAAGTAACAAAATAAACGGATGAGCATAGTGGATCCAGAGACATAGAAGCATGCAGCAGAGAGCGGAATCTCAGAGAGAAGGTGGATGAGGATGGGAGGGTGGGAGGTAATCAACCAAAGACCTTGTATGCATATATTCATGGCCCTTGGACAGAGACAATGGGGTGGTGAGGTCCTGGGGTGGGGAGTGGGGGCGGACTGGAGGGCATCTATGGGGGAAAAAAGGAAACATATGTAATACTTTCAACAATAATTATTTTTTTAAAATTCACTTAATAGGACAGTAAAACAACAACAACAACAAATAATAGTCTTTTCATCATTCCCAACAGCTTCCCTGAGCTCCTTTGTAACATCCCTGACACCAGTTCTCTTCCCAGTCAATCACTGATTGCCTTCTGTAACTGTGGTTTGCATTTTCTAGAATTTTGCATAAATGAAGACATGCCATATGTACTCTTTTTTTTTTTTGTCTAGCTTCTTGTATACATCAATTCATTCATGTTGTTTTTGTTTCAATTTTTTGGTTCCCTTTTATTTCTGTGTAGTATTCCATTGTGTAGCTATATCACATAGATGGACACTTGGGTTATTTCTAGATTTTGGCTATTACAAATAGAGCTGCTATAAACATCCTTATACGTGCCTTTTATTCCTCTTGAGTACATACCTAGGAGAAGAATGCTAAGTCATATGGTAGGCACCAACTTAATTTTTTAAGAAACTACCAATGAATTTCCCAAAGTGTTTACCATTTTATGTTCTCACCAGCAGTGTATGAGAGCTTCACTTGTCTTCCTTTCTTGTCAGCAGTTGGTATGGCTTGCCTTTTTAATTTTAGTGATTCTATTTGGTGTGTTTATATTTCTTTTAAAAATATTTTTTATTGATTTCAGAGAGGAAGGGAGAGGTAGAGAGAGATAGAAACATCAATGATGAGAGAGAATCATTGATAGACTGCTTCCTGCATGCCCCACACTGGGGATAGAGCCCGCAACCTGGACATGTGCCCTGACCTGGAATGAAACTGTGACCTCCTAGTTCACAAGTCGACACTCAACCACGGAGCCATGTGTGGCTGGGCTATATTTCATCTACTTATTGTTCATTCGTTCATTCATATCTTCTTTTGTGAAGTTTCTGTTCAAAATTTTTGCTCAGTTAAAAAAAATTTGGTTGTCTGCTTATTCTGATACATATCCTTGGCTGATGCCTGTGGTATATTTTCTCCCCTTTTGTACCTTTTTGTTTTCTTTTTTTTAATTTTATTTGTCTAATAGTTTAATTTTTACTTTATTTCAATTCTTTTTTTTTCTTTTTTTTAATTAAATCTTTATTGTTCAGATTACATTTGTTCCTCTTTCCCCTCCCCCATAACTCCCCTCCTCCCCACCCACTGTCCTCATCCATAGGTGCACGATTTTTGTCCAGTCTCTTCCCACATCTCCCACTCCCCTTTCCCCCCCAAGAATAGTCAGTCCATTCCCTTTCTATGTCCTTGATTCATTATAATCACCAGTTCATTCTGTACATCAGATTATTTATTCACTTGATTCTTAGATTCACTTGTTGATAGATGCATGTTTGTTGTTCCTAATTTGTATCTTTACCTTTTTCTTCTTCCTCTTCTTAAAGGATACCTTTCAGCATTTAATATAATACTGGTTTAGTGGTGATGAACTCCTTTAGCTTTTCCTTATCTGTGAAGCTCTTTATCTGACCTTCAATTCTGAATGATAGCTTTGCTGGATAAAGTAATCTTGGTTGTAGGTTCTTGGTATTCAGCACTTTGAATATTTCTTGCCATTCCCTTCTGGCCTGCAAAGTTTCTGTTGAGAAATCAGCTGACAGTCGTATGGGTATTCCCTTGTAGGTAATTGAGTCTCTTTCTCTTGCTGCTTTTAAGATTCTCTCTTTGTCTTTTGCTCTTGGCATTTTAATGATGATGTGTCTTGGTGTGGTCCTCTTTGGATTCCTTTTGTTTGGGGTTCTCTGCGCTTCTTGGACCTGTAAGTCCATTTCTTTCACCAGGTGGGGGAAGTTTTCTGCCATTATTTCTTCAAATAGGTTTTCAATATCTTGCTGTCTCTCATCTTCTGGCACCCCTATGATTCTGATGTTTGTACGCTTGAAGCTGTCCCAGAGGCTCCTTACACTATCCTCATATTTTCGGATTCTTTTTTCATTTTGCTTTTCTGGTTGGGTGTTTTTTGCTTCTTCACATTTCAAATCTTTGACTTGATTCTTGCGCTCCTCTGGTCTGCTATTGGGTGTCTGTATAATATTCTTTATTTCAGTCAGTGTATGCTTAATTTCTAATTGGTTCTTTATCACAGCATCGAGGGTCTCATTAGATTTCGTGAAGCTCTCATCAAGTTTATTGGCAGCTTCTAGCACATTATTGCAAGCCCTCAAAATTGCGTTTTTTAGCTCTATATCCTCCATTTCTGTCATGTTTTTTTGTCTCCAAATCTTTTATGCTTTCTTGGTGCACCCCCTTGTGGTCTTTGTGCGCAGTCTTGTTCTAGTTAAGCCTTAATTGTTGTAGTTAATACTAGAGGGATTTGACCACCAGGCTGACTGGCTGTGAGAATCAGCTGTGTGGAAAACTTCTGTCCTCTGGGGAGGTGCTAATCTAGCCTTTGCCTGAGGCGATCTGGCAAATGGCTCTGTGCAGGGCTTGGGCGGGGCGGGCTCAACAGGGTGGGGGGAGGGAGCAGTTATGGCTGCTCTCAGTCCGTCCCCAGGGGCTCTGCCTCTCTGTCCCAGCAACCGCTGCAAACCTGGGAGGGACCGTAGCCAGACAGTCCCACTTCTCCCGTTTGAGTCTGGGTCCCTAGAGACTTGCCTGGATCTGGAGCTCAGAGTCTGAGACTCACTCCCGACTGAAAATGACAACCGCGCCCTCAGCCACCAGCCCGCTTTGCTTGTGCACCTCGTTACCTTTAAATTTTCCACACTGCGCCTCCTCTGAGCCTTGGAATGCTGTTGTCTTTCCTTCTAGTTGAAGAGTCTCTCCTCAGCCAGCCTTCCTGTGGTTCTGGTTGATGTCCGTTCCGTCTTTTTTTTTTTTTTTTAAATATATTTTATTGATTTTTTACAGAGAGGAAGGGAGAGAGATAGAGAGTCAGAAACATCGATGAGGGAGAAACATCGATCAGCTGCCTCCTGCACATCTCCAACTGGAGATGTGCCCGCAACCCAGGTACATGCCCTTGACTGGAATCGAACCCGGGACCTTTCAGTCCGCAGGCCGACGCTCTATCCACTGAGCCAAACCGGTCTCGGCTCCGTTCTGTCTTTTAGTTGTATTTTTGAAGTGGTTGTTTGCAGCAGCAGTCTCCGGTGTTTACCTATGCCGCCATCTTCGATTCTCACCTTTTTGTTTTCTTAATGGTCTCCTTAAGAGTGAAAGTTTTTAATTTTGAAGAAATCCAAATTATCAGTTCTTTCTTTTATGTTTATGCTTATTTATGTTTTATATAAGGAAACTTTGTTTACCTACACAAAAATTTTCTCCTTTGTTTACTTCTAGAAGTATTAGAATGTTAAGTTTTAAATTTATTTTTATTTATTGATTTGTGAGTGAGAGAGAGAGAGGGAGAGAGAGAGAGAGAGAGAGAGAGAGAGGAAGAGAGAGAGAGAAATGGAGACAGAGAGAGAGAGAAAAAATACACATTGATTTGTTGTTCCACTCATTTATGCATTCATTGGTTGATTCTTGTGTATGCCCTGATAGGGGATTGAACCCACAAGCTTGGTGTATCAAGATGATGCTCTAACCAACTGAGCTACTTGGCCAGTGCCTTAAGTTTTACATTTAGGTCTATGATTTATTTGAGTTAATTTTTGTGTGGGGTGTAAGGTAAGTATTCATTTTTTTTTTTCATGGAGAGATCTAGTTGTTCAAGCATCATTTTTTTCAAAACCAATTAATGTTTATAGATGTGGGCAAGTGATACAAGGTATATTCAAACACTTTACCTATAAATCCCAGTAGGATACCTGAGTGAAAGAACAGTCTAAACATTAAAAATAATTTACGTGGTTATGAATCTCTTTTTTTCATCAAATACAGTTTATTTAAAATTGTTCTTTATGTCTATTCCAGAATGAATGGAACAATTTCCTTTGATTCTAAAACCACATGAATGGCAGTATTCATATTGTAGCAGAAATCATCCTTTCCATCACTTAACAGTACAGGCTTTCTGATGAAGAGGAGCCTTGTTCCAGATATTTGGGTTTCGTAATGTTAACAGATCGCAGATTTTTCTTCAAATGCAAATACACTCTGAAGTGACACAAGATTAAAATATACACAACTCGATTTTCCTAAAAAATCCAGATCTATGGTATCGATAAAAATGACTCTGTATGAGGAGTGCCAAGATAAGCCTGTATTTAATTTTTTGATAAGGAGGGAAATATGAAAAAGAAAACCCAGTGGCTATGGAAACACAGATCTAAAAAATTTAATGATTTAAAATAACTTCTACATACACAAGAACAAAGGGAGTAATACATATTGAACATTTTGGTTTTACAAACATGAAATGTCACCACTTAGAACAAATCTGTCACCTCCTAAGAAACACACATTTACAATGAAATCTACAAGGACACACTTTTATACTTTTCAAGTGTTGTCGATTTTCAGCAATCCCCTTCCTCCCTACACATTTACTTATCATATAACAATACAACTTTTAATCCTATTTTGGCAGAGCAGAACTTTGAGAAGTACACTAGCGGTTGTTTTGAAAAGCACCTTTTATGATAAGTTTCACTGGTATTTCACCATACTGAGATTACACATTCTTCTCTTTAAATCTTGTCCTGTTCCAATGATTTGGTTGTTTAAAACAAGCAAGCTTAATTCTGTTAAAGCATACATTGTAAATAAAAATGTGTTCAAATAGGCTGGAATAAAACCATTAAATAAAAACTGGACTGAAAGACCGTAGGGAGTGTGCTTCTTTTTTATTTTATATTTTTATTGATTTTAGAGAGAGGGGAAGAGAGAGAAACATCAATGAGAACTATTGATCGGCTGCCTTCTGCACCTCCTCCCTCCCAACTCCCCCACCACTGGGGATCCAGCAGGCAATACAGGCATGTGCCCCGATCAGAAATTGAACCGGTGACCTCTCAGTGCATGGGATGATGCTCAACCAAACTGAGCCACACTGGCCAGGGTGATAGCATGCTTCTTGACTTGGTAATATGTGAATGCATTTTCTCACCAGGCAGGAAGTATTTTATTTGCCCTATGATGAATCAGGTGGCTTGTGGTGTGTCTGTGCTGTGCCAACACCAGCAGGAGCAAGGGGACAGACTATGGAATGGATGCTATGTGAGTGGTGGGTTGTATATGCAGGATTGTTGTCCAGACAGAGTTGTAAAGATTAAATGGGCTCAGTATAGCTACT
This sequence comes from Myotis yumanensis, assembly GCF_028538775.1. NCBI lineage: Eukaryota > Metazoa > Chordata > Mammalia > Chiroptera > Vespertilionidae > Myotis > Myotis yumanensis. The sequence continues at coordinate 85,182,533 of NW_027223753.1, read as the reverse complement.
CTAAGTGTAAAGTCTGCCATGGTTTACGGAGGGTGCAAGATGAAGCAATAAATTCTCTTAGAGTCGGATGTGGCCTAGTGGCTCTAAAATTATGGTGTCCAAGGAACTGGCCGGCTTCCCTCAGGTAATGGAGGGGTAGTAGCACCTAAGCGAATGCTGAGAGTCAGAAAGGCCTCTACTTACACCTGCAGACAGAATCATCCTTCTTTTTGTGGATGATTAGAGCCTGATGTGTCTTTATAAACTCCTGCTGCAAATAATATGGTTTTTGCAAATCTGAAAACATCATCTGGAAAATCTCATGGCAAAAATCACTAAAAAATACAGACCATTAAATAGCTTCGGGAAACACACTCTCTCCTTTTATCGTGAGGTCCGCACAGCGTTGAAACAACTCAGTGCTAACTGGGACTTGGCTTCTTACCACACGTGTCTCTTCCCTCTCCAGCTCCCAGAATATAGGAACTTAGATCACTTTCTGAAACCTTTTCAACCAGAAGTGAGACAGTTTGTACTAATGTGTCCAAGATAGTCAATTTTGGAAGGGGCTTCAAAAGAAGGATAAGTTATATATATCATGCCTTGTTATTTGGGAGGTGAGCATTTGCAAATAAACTATCCTTCCCAGACGTGGAAGTGACAGGCTCAAAATAAATTGCTAGTATATGTAGGTATATTACAACCAACTGGCATGTTTTCTAAAAAAAATGCAGCATTAGGAGGTGCTTATTAAGGTGCTTCTTAATTCATGTTTTTGAATGGAATGTATCAGACAAACATCTACAAACGAACATGAACACAGGCACACACATGCACGTGGACAAGTTTCTGTACAGTTTATGTTCGGGATGCTTACATGTGTACACAAGAACCACACACACACACACACACACACACACACAAAGTTCCCTCTCTATCTCCCTGAAGTTCTGAATGTTGTCTAACCCATAAAATGTTAAAATATTTCATTTCCATATAAAATATATACAAAAATAGATATCATTTACAAAAACCAGATAGTATTTCCAGTTTTCCTTAGTAACCCACTCAGTCCTCCTGTCCTTTTCTTCTCAGAACGTTGCCATCTCCAGCAAAGAGCGCTTGAACTGCAGCGTGTTCCTGGACAAGTCTGTCACTTGGTGCACCATTTCCTGCAAGGCCGTAGTGCTGGGGTAGTGGAGGGCGGCCTTCTTAGTCGCCAAAACTATAGTCTTGAGCTGTTCGCAGAGCTGGTTGCTGGAGTTCATCACTTTGTTGCGAATGTCCTGGGCAGCAACCTGCCTTGTCAGCGTGTCTCCAATGAACACCAGTTTGTGCGCGCTCAGAATGACAAACTTGCTGTGTGCCACGAAGATCCGCGGGGGCTGGGCGGAGCTGACGCAGCTGAAGAGAGCGTCAATGGCATTGAGAAGGGAAATGTAATGGGTCTCACACTGGTCATAGTAGAAGCAAAGCAACTGCCTATCCTGAGCGCCCACGCTGCTGTTTACGGTGGGGAGGCTCTGAGAGGGCTTCCACTTTGACATGTCGTTTTCCACGGGCTTTGTAATTTCTTGTTCCAACAACTGGAACTGACTTAGCTGCAAGGAAGACAAAAGCAGATTTCATTGAGGGTAAGGCAGTGTGCTGTAATGGAAATTAATCAGGGGTGGGTGTTAAAAGACAGAGGTTTTAATCCCAGGTGCTTATTAGGTATGAAGCCTTGGTCAAGTCGTCTTGCTTTCCTAAAGTGTAAAATGTAGAAGTTGAGAAAGGTGATCCCTAAGAAATCCACCAGCTCTGACTTTCTATGATTGGATGATTGGCCTCCTCTGCCCTTAGACGGAAGGCCGCACAGGGTTTAAACCTAGCTCTGTTACCTATACCTTTATGAAAGTTAAGCGAGTTAATATTTACAAAGTGCTTAGAATGATGTTGGTATAGGACAGCCTCTATGTAAATGTTCATTGTTGAGTGGTGCAGGGGAAAGCAAATGTAGGGATCTCTTTTTCAAATAAATTGCTGACAGGAAAGCTTTGACTCTGTCCTTCAAGATGCTTAGACAAATGACAACCCATGACCCATTTCTTGGTACAAATGACAACCCATGACCCATTTCTTGGTACAAATGACAACCCATGACCCATTGCTAAGATAAATGACACTCTATGAACCATTCCTACTCTTTCTGTCAAGATTTATATATGTCACTAGAGGCCTGGTGCATGGATTTGTGCACATTGAAAGGAAATTAATTAGAAGGTGGCCAGAGGGCGGGACAGGGTGAGATGGGCCAGACACACCCTGGAGCCAACCTCCCGCAGTCCCTCCCTGGCCAGCTGCACCTGGGGCGGCGCTGGAGCTTGAAGGGCATCTGCCGAGTGAGTGGGGTCCCTCTGGCAGGTGGGGTCCCTCAGCCTGGCCTTCGGGGATCGGGCCAAAACTGGCAGTCAGACATCCCCCGAGGGGTCCTGGAAGTGCGAGAGGGCACTCTGCAAAGTTGCTGTCACTTGGCAGCTCCTGTGTTGAGTGTCTGCCCCTTGGTGGTCAGTGAGTGTCATATCTACCGGCCGGTAGGCTGGTGGGCCAGTTGCTTAGCCTTTTATATATATAGATTATCCAACGCTACAGGAAAGACTAATGCACATAACTATATGTGCACTGTGGAAAAGAACATATCTAAGGAAATCTAAATGTTAATTGTGCATCATAACAGTTCCACAGAACTGTTGAAAGAAAATGACATGCCACAGAGTCAGATTCAACAAGTGTTAGCTTTCTTCTTTCTCTTATTACAACCCCCAGATGGTGTATTATTTAAGTTGCAATAATAATAACTTCCAGCTATCCCTCCGACTCTCAAGAGAGATTGTCTTTTGCAGGTAAGGACTATCTGTAACCTGAGCTTAGGACTCAATCTTTCACCCTGAGGTAGAGCAGGGATAACCTTGCCCAGCTCCTTCCCTGAGAAATGCACAGTGAGCTTTACTTTTCTACAGAATCTGTTTTCTTAGAAATTACTACGGTTTCAATAAGTTACCTAAAGCCCTGCAGTTTTACTTGGCCTAATGCCAAAGCAAACATAAACAGAGATAGGGTGCTGCTTCAGAATACTGAATTTAAGCTTTTGCAAATATGTCTATAAATACATCATCTCGTTAGATAGAGGGCTGAGGGATTTCTCATTTTATGGAGAAGTAACTGAAGTTCAGAGAGGTTAAATGACTTGTCTAAGGGCACACGGCTCGTTAGTCAGAAAGGAAGGATTAGAACTCTGGTTTCCTGAGTGCAATTGCCATTTCATGTCTCTACATGCCATTCTATGTGATCTAAAAAAGGGCTTATATATCCTCAATTGGTTCCTCTTTATTTTTATGCCCTGCACCAGCAATACCCATCATTATCTGCCCCACTCAAGCTCTACGTTTGAATGACTCTGTCTTGCTCAAAGTCCTTAGTAAATGGACTTGGGTATATTTTGAAAATGTTGGATCCTGCCCTCCTTCCCCTTAGATTTGACCAAGAGCAGCCAACCCAGAGGCTTGTGTTGTAGGGGAGTGATAGGTAGGTAGGGAAATAGATAGACAGATAGACAGATAGACTGACAGACAGAGATAGCCTAATCAGATTCTTTTTTAGGAATTCGATGAATCACAGCAGGAGTCAACTATCAGGCCAGATGAAAAGCCATCTATAGAAAGGGTTGTGAGTGGCCATTTATGGGTTCTGTAAAGCTACAGGGGAGCTAAATGAGTAGATAAGCAGGGGAAACTATAGAAAATAGGGAAGAAGGAAGCAAATTTAAAGAGAAGCAAAGGAAGTACAAGAAGGAGAAAGAATTTACAGTCCCAGTTCTCATTGGACTTGGGTATATCTTCATTTTCTGTTCCAGAATTTCCCTGACTAGAGAATCTTTTTGCTTGGGCCAGCTTGAGTGGGTCTTGTTCATTGAGATCAACAGCCTTAACCCAAACAGTCCTAATATGGTAGATGTACAGGCTTAGCCTGGAAAAATTGTTGTTTGGATGTAATCCAGGTATACCAGCTGGATTACTAAGATCATAAACCTTCTCTTTGTTCTTATGGTCTATTATATGCCTTGGGGCTTATTTATACTAAAGTGTGCTGGAAGGATCAAAATCCTGATCTTTTGAAGTTATACCTTTCTTATTAAGCAGGAAATCTTTTCAAAACCAAGTGGTTTTTGTCCTGATTGAACTTACCTGATGATGTTCCAGCTGCATCTTGTTCTGTTTGATGATATTTTCTTTTTCCAGCAGCTCTTTCTGTTGCCTTTCAAACTCCTCTTTACCCTATTATTTTTCAACATAAAGCAAACATTACATCACCACTATGATTCACTTATGCTAACAATTTCATTGACAAATGGTTAAGTACTGTTTCATTTTCCACTGCCTTGGTAATTTCCCACATGCCCAATTAGACTCCATAAATCCTAGACAGGGATGATGTGCTTCTCGGCCAGACCTCCACAGTGGCTGTGTTAAGTTAGGGCTACATGTAGGGTGCCACCTTCTCTGTTCCACTTTACCATTTTCAGAGAGCTATTCATGATCCCCTTCAAGCCTCCTTATCCAGTACTATTTCTTAGGTTTCTTTTCTAATAGATTATACTTGAACCCATTAACCTCCTAACCCAGGTTTAAATGTGGTCACGTTGCACTTCTAATTTCCTTGAATCATCTACAACTCTACACCATGATAATATTTCTCAACATGCAGAATTGGACAACCAGCCCTTTCCTTAGCACTAGGTGTGGCTCAGTGCTTCCTTCCCCAGTATCCTGCACTCAAGGGAATTGTAGTTAAACACTATAGTTCTCAGGATAATCTTTGGCTCTTAGTCAAATGAAAAGAATGGCAGAGTAAGAGAGTAAGCTAAATTCTAAATAATGGATCTTGGTAGAATGTTTTAATCCCCCAAAGTGAAAAGGCAAGTTTTCAAGATCCCAGGTCAACTTGGTGGAATTTCCACCTGTAGGAGGCAGACTGTGATTGCCCAATTTCCCATATCCAGGTTAAGTTCTAGATCAACTGGCAAATGCCCAGTGGTCTTCAAGGTAAGACTGGGATGAGATTAAGTTTTCTGTAAGTAATCACACACACACACACACACACACACACACACAGTAGATATGATGGACCTTAGAAATTCTCTAGTGCAGAGGCTTTCAATTATTTTTTTCTTAATAGTTAAACTCCCTGCCCCATCTTTTAAAAAACAAAATATCATTTTGAACTATATCATAAAAGGCAAATAGAAGTGGAGCTGGTATGATTCTCCAAGGGCCCTCTCTCCTACTAGGGAGTCTCTTCCATCAGTAGGGTCAAATACAACCTTGTGCTTCAAATGAGGACAATAAGACCCAGGGAGGTTACATACGTTGGTCACACAATTAGTGTCAGAGGAAGGTCTCAAACCAAGGACTCTAAACTATCAGGCCAGTGTTCTTCCCTATGTATATTGCCTCCAATTAGTGAACCGTTTGGATTAATATTAATCATGTTCTCTCCTCTGGTAGTCCAGCCCGCCAGCTTCACAGGCCTTACTTCTAGGCTCCCTGAATGTGACTATAGGTCAGCGGTTCTCAACCTGTGGGTCGAGACCCCTTTGGCGGTTGGACAACCCTTTCACAGGGGTCGCCTAAGACCATCCTGCATATCAGATATTTACATTACGATTCATAACAGTAGCAACATTACAGTTATGAAGTAGCAACGAAAATAATTTTATGGTTGGGTCACAACATGAGGAACTGTATTTAAAGGGCCAGAAGGTTGAGAACCACTGCTATAGGTGGTTTAGGAGTCTGGTTGCTTTACCTGTAGGTGGACATAGTCATAATCATCCATCCAACTCCTTTCAGAGCCATCACTGCTGCTACAGTCAGCTACAGGCTGATCCTTGCTCAGGTGTGGGGGCACCGCCTTGTTGAGGGTCTGGGCCTTGTGGTCTCCAGGATGCAGCAGCTGCATCTGGGATCCAGCATGGGGGTACTCAGTGGAGTTCATGATGCTCTCAGGCCCATTCTTCACATGGGCGCTGCCGGGGCCTGGTCTAAAGAGGGCTTCTGCATTGGTGTTGATTGTTGTGGTGAGCTGCTTGGCATCATCAGGAACCGATTTTGCCACCATCACAAAGCGGTCCAGATCATCACACTTGTTTTGGGGCTTGTTGACCGCCAGGATATTCAGGGACCAGCTGCACTCATTTAAGTCATGGCTGGTTTGGCTCAGAATCTGGTGGGAGTCTTCCACTCTCTGCAGCTCCCGCTTCATTTTGTTGTAGAGGGTGAGTTCCGGGAGGCAGGAAGCATTTGCGACAGCGCCCTTGGCAAAATGCAGGTAGTCCCTCAAGAACAACTCCACCTTGTCCACTGCGGTGCGTATCTCATTGATGTGTCGTTCCATGTATCCATAGCACCTCCAGTCCGTGGTTGTGACCAGTGCCATTAGGCTGGAGACGCCCATCTCCAGGGTCTGCTGGAGCCGATGGAGTCTCTCAATGGCTGTGTCTGGGTCCAGAAAGAGCCTTTTGTCCTGAGATGGGGAGGCTGACAGTGAAGATTCCTTTGAGGTGGTGGAAGACGTGGACATGTTACTCCTGGTGCTGCCTGTACTGGAGAAAGATAATCGGTTGATGCCATCTACCACATCCTGAGAGCTTTTGGCGTCCGCTGGGTTGTGCAGAGGGACATCGTAAACACCGTCTCTTTCTTCAGGATTTGCTTTCTCACTGGTTTCTGCTGGTGGTTCCAGAAACTGTACCCCTCGAGGGACATCATACGCATCATTCTGAGTGCCCCCTGATGGTCCCAGCAGTGAGGGTGGGTGTTTCAGGGAAATGCTTGGGTGTCTTTGTGCTACCAGTTCGGCAGCTCCCGTAGCATCACAGTTATATTTCATGTGAAGGTCATTCCCCACCAGTTTGGTACTGGTCGGGGGGATGTCATACACACCCTCAGGTCTGACATCTGGCCTTCCAGCTTGTCTCATTGGAGGGGGGAAATCATACTCTTTTTCCCTGAGCCCTGCTTCATCTCGGCAAGCAGAGGGTGGAATGGCATATACCTGAAAAGTAAGTAGAAACCAAAGCTAGTATTTGTTGAGTTGGCTCATGTGAACATGGGGAAACAACTACACATTAAAATGAAGGCCTGACCCTGGCCAGTGTATCTCAGTGGTTAGAGTGTCAGCCCATGCACCAAAGGGTCCAGGTTTGATTCCTGGTCAAGGGCAGGTACCTGGATTGCAGGTTTGATCCTGGGCTCTGGTTGGGGCATGTGTGGGAGACAACCAATCAGTGTGTCTCTCTCACATCAATGTTTCTCTCTCTCCCGCTCTCTCTCTCTCTCTCTCCCCCCCTCTCTCTCTTCCTCTCTCTCTCTCTCTCCTTCCTTCCCCAAACCCTCCCTTCCAGTCTCTCTAAAAATGAATGGAAAAAATATCCTTGGGTGAAGATTAACAACAACAACAACAAACAACAAAAAGAAAAAAAGAAAAAAAGAAGAAGGCCTGGATTTTCAGTCCTGTTTACTGCCTCCTCTTCTTCCACCCCAACCCACTAATGAGAGGTATTTCCAAGGCCCCATTCTGCTCCCACTCCCTTTGTCCTTCCCCCGGCCCCAGTGCTGCCTGTTATGTGCACTCTGCTGGCTGAGTTGCTCTTTCTGGGTCCCAGCCTTGGAGGATTCAGGCTGAGAGGCAGAGTATGCATGAACACACTGCACGAGGTGTCAGAAGACCTCAGGTCTCTCCCTGGGTCCACCAGCTGTGTGATACTTCATAAGTCACTTGGGTGTTCTCAGACACACTTCCCTCATCTGTAAAATAAGGATAACTGTACTTCCCATGTAGGCCTCCTCCTGAGGGTAGCAGAGTGAATCAAATTCACTAACACATATACATGGACAGAGTGTGCTGTGACACCCTATATACATATGACATATATGAGTTGCTTGCCAAACTGAATGAATGATTTTACCTTCTTATTGACTCTCCTTATTGACTACCCCATTTTTAGGGGGGGAGGACTATAAATATGGAATCCGTAAGGTTATCTTTAGTTATTGCCTTTTCTTCCTCACTTTCTCCTTCCCTCCCATCCCTTTACTCTCTCCCAGAGACTAGTTTTTCTTTTGGTTTGTCCTGCCTGCTTCATCCCAGTGAATAAACACACACACTTTTTTGCTGCTTTGTAGGAGCTCACTTACCCCTTTAGTAGGAGGGATGTCATAGACCCCTTGAGGTTTCATCTCTCCCCCTGGAACTGAAAACACTGTGCCTTTCACCGATGATGGAGGGATATCATATACCTGAAAATAAATACCTGGGTTTAGGGATGTCTTATACTTGTCATTTTTTATGCGTTCAAGCTTTGAACTATGGATTTATTTACCAGCTTATGTACATCCTTCCTCTTTTACAGCATTCTATATAACATGGAGTTGGTGAAAATTTTTTTAATTTCTTATTTTTTTTTACTTAGATTGAATGTAAAAATGATCATAAGTGGAATATCTACACTGTCTGTACTTTAAACTGTAGTTGATATTATATACTTCCTGAAATAAAATGATAAATTGATAAGCAACAAAAGCTTTGTCAGATAAAAGCCTAGGATTTCTTGATAAAGCAAATCCAGAAAATATAATTTAATAATGTTGGCTACAAGGGCTCCTGAATAGACAAATCAAGCTTCATATGAAATGTACATAATTTGTAATTTTCTTTTCACATGTAGTGCTGAAGGAATGCCACCTGAAGTGCTCCTGTCCCATGGAGACCATGGGCCTGGTACGTACCCCTTGAGTGGAATGGGAAGGAGGGATATCATAGATGTCCTTTTGGTATCTAGATGGGTACTCGTACACATAGCCATGGCCTGTCCTCACGGGGGTTATCACCTGTGGGCAAGAAGACAGAGAAGTGTAAAATTCCAAGGCCAAGTCCTAAGTGAATCTCCTAGCCTCCTCATCGGACACTCTTCTCTCATTGCCACCATCAAAAGAAAGAAAAAAATAACAAACAACAACCCAAAGAAACAGAAGAGAGAGAAAAGGAAGGAGACAAGGGGACATGAGGCCAGTAAACTTTAATTCCTCTTGAATCCCCATGAAGAACAAGTCCCTGAAATATCTCTATCCCCCTTCCCCATGGTAACAAAATCATCTCAAAGCTGGTCAGATAAAGACTCAATTCCCAAAATGTGCTTGAAGGGAGAATCACTTTTAAGTTATGAATACCCTAGATTATTGCTTTGGAGCCTCAAAAGCCGGGCATAGTGGAAAAAAAAATTTAAGGCTCTGAAACTATTTGTAAAATGAATAATGCAAATTGAGTTCAGCCACTTAAAATTCCTCTCATGCCTTCCCCAGGACGCCTCTTCATCTGCCATTATTATGATTATAACTAAAATTCCACAGGTCACTAGAGTACTTTCATGAAACCAATGCTCACACAGTGCTGCCTTTAGAAGCCTCCAGTAGCTTTCAATCTAATGTAGGAAACAAATTAAACACGGAGTCAGGGAGTCCTAGGAACAGAGTGCGGGGCTCTAATCGTTTTCCCATTTCCACCAGGGAAGCAAACATCGAAGACAGTATCCAAGTCCAAGGGCCGGCAGAAGTCAAATCCACTCATCACAAACCCTGGAGCCAATGTCAATCACGCCAATTGCACCCAACAGGCTTGTGTTTTCATATCTACATACTCCATTGTGTCCTAAGCACGGATAGAGAAATTATTTGAACTTATACTCATTTTGAAATGTATTTAATCCTCCCAAGGCTTCTAAATTGCCAGGGTCTTATTTCTGCCTAACCCCTGCCCCTGAATGATTAACGGTGCCCATCTTGGTATTGCCCATGGAATTTTTGAGAACAGATCTTGCAAATTAGGAGGAGTTGATTGTTCCCTAAGAAATCGTCATCTTTAATCCTTTCTCTAATATGAAAACTCTGGCGTCAGGCTGCCTACAAACGATGTGAAAAGTGCTCATGTCTGTCTTGTGCTGAAAAGCGTGGAACTCAGCCAAATGCACCAATGCTCTTCTCCCCAGCGGCTCTAAAAAGCCCCAGTTCAGTTTGGTTTTAAATCCCTGATGCTTGTGGCTGATTGCTTCTTGCAATGAAGGTAAAAGAGATTAGAATGCAGTCACCACTCCATCAAATCTCTCCACTGCCTTCAGTTTAAAAAAAGAATCTGTTGCTTTAACGTTTGTTGGCACAGAGCATACAGAACTATTCTATCGAGTAGCCACTGTGTTGTGCAGAGCAAACCTTCCTTTTTAAAGCAGGATGCCCTTTGCTCAAGAAAAACACACTGTTCCTAATGCATATATATATATATATATATATATATATATATATATTTCACTACTGTTGAGGAGAGAAATAAAGTATCTTCTCTTTGTCTTTCTCATCAGCTCCTCTATTTATAGCTCTCTATTTTGGCTTTATAGTAGCACACTCTCACAACGCAGCCTTTGTTCACTCTAAAAGTTTCTAATAGTAGATTCTCTGCAAGGTTGCCAAGTTAGCAATACTGCTAATAGAAAACCAAGGCTGGTTATGCCGAACAGCTTCATCTTTAGTTTAAGAAGGGAGGGGGGTGGGCGGTGTTGGGATCTGAAAATAACCCTTGGTGAAATGTAAACACAGGGCATGACCTCAGGAAGGCGGGGCATGGACAAGGCTTTTTCCTTGCCTTTGTGGAGCTTCCCCGGCAAAGCATTAATGCTTCCCAGTATTTAACTTCTCACTTCCTGACAAATGTCACGGAACCCCAACTTGCTCTCTCTTTCTCATTTAGAGGATGCCTGTGGTCATCTGTTTTTTTGAAAAACTTCGTATTCCAAGCCAGTCATTTTCCTTGTTTATGCATTAAAAGAAACAGATGGTGCAAACCACAGGGGGATAAAGCCAACAAAACACAACCTCCCCGTTTCCAGCATTCCCAACGTTGCCATCTAATTCACATTGGTCCGCAAATGGCCTTTACATGGGACCAGCATTTGCATCTGGTCAGACACATCCAGGGAGTACAGCAATGCAGTCTGACGCCTGAAAGAACGTGGAGCTGGAAATGGACTTTTGGACGCTCCCCTCCCCTGCCCATCGCTTGGGTCGCTTTCCTGCCAATTAATTGTGTGTTCTTTCCTCAGGGGAAAGTGCTGACTGTTCTGTACCTTACAAAGTATCCAGTTTTGTGGTCCATCAGGCCTTTGCTTCCTGCTTGACGTAGTACACAAAAGCCTTCCTACTGTCCCCGAATTACTGAACCCCAGCCTACGAGGAACACCAAGGTCTAGCAAAAGGGACATAGGTTTTGGGAGAATTCTCCTGAGCATTTGCCAGCAAGGTACTGGTGCAACTGCCACACAAAGGGCATTTTAAACTAATTTCCTCAATGAAATCCAGTTGTTTTCATTCCCTTACCCCCTTGCCCCTCCCCATTCATTTTTCTTTTCTGCATTCCTTTCCTTCTATGTATTTATTTATAGTTACAAGAGCTTAGACTTAGGAATGACCAAACTGACCTCCTAGTTCATTAGTGCTGCCACCAAGGGGCTAAGCTGTGGGATTCCTGGGCTCTATGACGGACGCTGCTGCCACGGCTTTCCTGATCACCCTGGAAGAGGACTGGCATTTTCCAAAGCTGGGTTTCCTGTCCCGATGAGGAATCGGACCTTCCTCAGCTGTCAGTACCATTCTTGTCAGCTAACGAAGGAGTCTGAAGGTGGACACTGAGGAGAGCTATGAGGCAGAGAAGAAGGGCTGACCGTAGACATTCAGAACAGGGAGAGTCCATTTAATAAATCGCCAACCTCCCTGGCAGGGTAGGATGAACAGTGCAGGGACTGGGTTGTGTCAGCTTTCTCACTAATCGGCTTCCTTAAAAACAAGGAGTCAGGCACGCCCCACACTTTGATGTGTTTGATTTATACAATTTTGGGCCTCAGGTCCGGGGCAGCATGAGCTGTTTTTAGAGATGCTTTAAATACGTCCACATCTCCTAATTTTGAGAGCCGTGCATGCTGACATTTTAAAGAGGAGTCTATCTTTGGGGTAGCAGCCAGATCTAGGGAACCCTGAAAACTAACCCATGTGGGGATCCGTGAGCTGGAATAGAGGCCCTTGGGGTCTGTCATTCATGTCTCCACATTTGGTTCAGCTGAGCTTGCACCTGGCCTGCCACTTAGACACCTGTGAGGCTGAGCAGATAGGGTGAAGGGAGAAGCAAGCTGAGTTCTGTGTAGGGGAGACAGACATGACACCCTACTGAAAAGAGGCAGCTGTTCTTCAGTTCCAGTGAACTGCCATCCTGAAAAAGTACCGCCTGTGTTCCCAGATCTTTCAAGTTTCAGAAGAAACCAGAAATCTGGATTTTTAGGTGAAATCTGATTTTAGAAATTGGCTCAAATATTTCAAACAGCACCTTGGCCAAACTAAGCATACCTCTGCCCCCCTGGCTGCCAGTCTTTGCCTTCACTGGTGTGTTTCTGCCCTCCTCCTTCAGTACCTTGAGAGCCTCTGAGGGAGGGTGGACAGCTCTTCGCTGAGTCCGTGCCTTGGCAAGACCCTGCTTTTAATACACATCCTGCCTTCACACCTCTGTGCCTTTACTCATGCTGTGTTTTTGTCCAAGATGCTCTTCTTTCTGTTCTCAGATTCAAATTTCATTCAATTTTCAAGGCCAAGTAGGGTGCCTCTGTCCCATGAAGCCTTTCCCAGACGGATACAATAAGTATCACCCTTGGCACTCCAGGAGCATGTCCTCCATACGTATCTGAGGACGTGGTACTTATCACTTGTGGTTTGACTGTTTCAGTGCCTCATCTCAGCATTGTGGAGACAGAGATCATTCGTCTTCATTTAAAATTTTTTTAATTGATTTTTAGAGAGAGTGGAAGGGAGAGGGAGAGAGAAACATCAATGTGAGAGTGGAACATAGACTGGATACCTCTTATATGGGCCCTACCAAGGATCAAGCCCACAACTTGGGCATGTGTACTGATTGAGAACAGAACCAGCAACACCCAGGTGCAGGGGACTGTGCCAAACCAACCACTGAGCAACACCAGCCAGGCCATTTTTTTTAAATTTATTGATTTTTTACAAAGAGAGAGAGGTAAAAAAAGGGAGAGAGAGAGAGAGAGAGAGAGAGAGAGAGACATTGATTTGTTGTTCCACTTATTTATGCATTCATTGGTTGATTCTTTTTTTTTTTTTTTTAAATATATTTTATTGATTTTTCAAAGAGAGGAAGGGAGAGAGATAGAGAGTTAGAAAGATTGATGAGAGAGAAACATCGACCAGCTGCCTCCTGCACATCTCCCACTGGGGATGTGCCCGCAACCCAGGTACATGCCCTTGACCGGAATCGAACCTGGGACCTTTCAGTCCGCAGGCCGACGCTCTATCCACTGAGCCAAACCGGTTTTGGCTGATTCTTGTATGTGCCTTGACTAGGGATTGAACCACAACCTTGGCATATCAGGATGATGCTCTAACCAATTGAGCTACTCAGCTAGGGCCTCTCCTTCATTTGTATATAAACAGCAGTTTAAAGGCCCCGCACTGTGTCTTGAATATAGCAGATCTTAAATAATGTATTGACTGAATGTATTAACAAACTAAGGAAAAACTCAAGGCTTTTCTTAGCAAGATGATATGGAACTAGAGAGGATACTAAACAAGGTCTGCCTGTATAGGATAAGACTGGTTTCCAGGTAAGTTAAGCTTTAGGCTGAGTGGGATCCAAGGGGCAAAGGGATAGAACTGTGTCTTACCAGCCATGCATGGTAGCTTCGGGCAAGTGAGGAAGTAGAATGACTGTTAGATAAAGCTGAGAAATCAGAACCCATGGGAAAATGATCACCTGCACTGCATTTGGTGCAAACCACTAGTTGAGGCCAACTTGGGCCATTAGATGGTTTCCTTTTCCCAAATCTAAAAGCCTGCATGTGACACAAACACCTGTGTTCTTTTCAGCCACAAGCCAGAAACATATGCGGGAGTTGTGCAAAAAAGAAACAAAAACAAACTCTGCTTTTTACCTTAACATCAGAAGGAAAATACAATAGAAAGGAACAGGGGTCAAGCTTTCTCTAGTTGTGAGAATATGCGACAGGCCTGTGTCATGGGAAGCTGTGTAGCAGAGGCCATGGCCACATTGGGCCTTTAGCTCATTGAAAGGATTAGGTCTGATGAGGGGAGTGATTGAGAACATCAGCTGGATTCAGACAGAGCTGCATCTAAACCCTGTTTCTACCATTACTAGCTGTGAGAACATGACCAAGGTATTTGTTCATTCTAAGCTGTTTCCTCATTAGTAAAATGATGATAAAATACTCATAGGATATTATGAGCATTAAATGAGATCAAGTTCAGAAAGTACTCAGCATAGAGTAAACCCTTAAGCCTTAGCTCTTTTTAATATAATTGTTATCTAGGTTGACCTATTTTGCCTATGGACTTAAAATTGTGAACTAGGTCGTTTAGGTCAAACATTCTATCAGAGACAGCTTAAGAAAGTGAGAAAAAGATATTAAAAATCTTCTTAATAGCATCAAAGAGTTAAAAGATAGTAAAGAATTACCGGGTCCAAATTTGGAAGTAGAGAAGGAATTCATAGAGCCCACATGTTTCCTACACTGGATTTATTAATTCTCTGTAAGCCCAAATTTTGAGGTTGCATTTTCCTTGAGGAAATTTGCTGGTATCTCCGATGCTACATTGTGTTTTTTATAGCTCTTCTGGGCGATGGGGATATGAATGTTAGGTAGTGTGGCTTACCAAGGTAGAGACCCTGATAACCATGCCCCACTTTGGGTTGGGACCTTAAGGGCTGCATGCTAAAGTAAAAATGAACTGAACTCACCCTTGCATAGGCTGAGACTAGGTTTTAATCATGAGGGTTGGCAAGAATATCTCAGTGTCTGAAATTAGAATTTTGTATGCCTATTAGGCTGAAAAAAGGAAATAAAATCCACTCTCGAAGTAGAGAACATCTTTATAGGATTTCTTTAAGTGATTTCTGTAAATATCTCAATAATACATGTCCACCACACAGTCAAAGATAGCCAGGAATGCATGAGACAAGACTGGGAAAGAAGACAAACAACAGCCTAGTCTTGCTTTCTTCCTAATATGATGAGGATGTTGTTTGTGTCTTAATGATAGATTTGAAGGCCATTTGCTTCAAAATGTTTCATGATTAAATGATGGGAGAGAAAAATGTAATTATTCTTAGATTTAAGTCAGATAGAAATTAATCTTCACAAATGCATGAAGTGTTCCTAGTGAGGTCTTCAAGACAATGGGAATTTTAAATCAAAGCAGTAAATGACAAGAGACTTTGGCCCTTGATAACATCAGCAGCTTTGCTTGGGTTACTATTTTACTTGGTCATATCAGTGTTGCCATTGTCACGTGTATCACCCTAACAGCCTAAAACACTCCAGTGGAAAACCCCAGGAGAAAACATGCTTTATAAGGCTTAGAGATAAAGATGTTTATCCAAGAGAAAGATGGCAAGGTCCAAAACCCAGGGCACTTTATTGAATTTCTCTTCAGATAAGGCCTTTTCAGTGGAAGATCACAAGCTGGGTTTGTCAAGAGGATCTCACCAAGAAGTAGGGCGCATACCTATCTGAATATCTAAAAGCAAGAGACTTCTCATGAGATAACTTGTGCTCACATGGGATCACTAGTTCCAAGGCCTCAGCAAGTCTGCTTAGGGGCTTCTTTCCTTGGGCATCACCTTGCCTCCTTAAAGAAGAGCTGGTGGGGGCCTGGGATGGGGTATCTCAGCAGCAGAGGCCCTGAGTTTAGGAGAACTTCATCTTCTCAACTGCATGCTGACAATCCAGTAGAGCGCTGAGGGAAGGGGGAAGGGGCAAATGTGCTATTCATAAAGTCAGATCCTCCTTGCCCCCCAAAATCCTGCAAAAGCTCATTCTTAGAGTTTCTGGCCCTGCCACGTCTGCTGTGAGTTTTTCTGATGCCAGCTCTACCACCAACCTACTTATCACAACTTCTCATCTCTCTCCTCCAATAGTTGTCCCCGTTTTGACTTCTTCCCTCCTACCATGCTACCAGCAACCCCAAGGAAGAATAAAGGCAGCAACAACAACAAAAAGTATCTAGATCAAGCCCTGATGATTGACCAGTGGAGTGTACCCATGAATCTAGCAGAGCATGAATGTGTGTGACCAGCTCCTGGTATTTGGCCCTCAGGCCTACTCAAGAGCTAGGCAACCCAGGTGGTGCTCAGGAAATATAATGAATAATTGATGACAAGTTAAAAAGTGCCACTGTGCCATACTGATTACAGTACATATTTATAACCTCGACATTAACAGTACTTAAGATGGTCAGAATTCAAAAGTGGGCTTCACTGGTTAGCAGCCATCTATTTGCATTTTTCTTGGCATGTGTGGAAAGTAAAATTAGATTGCTTCCTGTCTATCTCTAATCCCCCCACATCCCCTGTTTTACTTAGAATTTTATACTTTATTTATTTATTTTTATCTCTGAGTTTCATGCATTAATAAGAGTATTTAGATTTCTAAAACTGCCTGTTGGAAAGGACTTATTTCACTTAAATGCCCTTAAAAAGCATTAACAGAACCACCACAATATAATAACCTCTTTGTCTTCAAGCCCAGGAACGATGTGATCCTTTCCCTTTGAAGAAAATCCTAGGAAAAGAAACATCCTTATTATCACTGTCCGCCCATTAGAACTTGGATCCAATATTCAGAAACTGCAAAGTTATAGAAATTTGTCGGTTTAAAATCCAAGATTACTAGTTGCTTTTTCTATGACCAGAGAAAAAGCCACATGTTTCCTACACTGGATTTATTAATTCTCTGTAAATTCTCTCTGCCCAGCTTGGGTGTAGCAGTGAGCTCATTTATTTACTTGCATAGCAACAATATAATGAAAACTGTGTCTGGCCACCTTCATGGGCCATGGCCGTGGTTAACCCTTCCTAATGCTTATCTTGTACTCATCAAGATTTTTCTCTCTGTTTTTGGGAAGCAATTTACTTTCCTT
This sequence comes from Myotis yumanensis, assembly GCF_028538775.1. Taxonomy (NCBI): domain Eukaryota; kingdom Metazoa; phylum Chordata; class Mammalia; order Chiroptera; family Vespertilionidae; genus Myotis; species Myotis yumanensis. Next base: position 85,165,470 of record NW_027223753.1, on the reverse strand, counting down.
TAAAGACATTTTGATGTTTAATTTTATGCTAGAACTATGCCTTTTGTTAGACACACCTAAATTACGGTCAATCTCTTTTTCAAATGAGGAAAAAGTAACATCTGAAAGCTCAAAAGTGGAACGGGGCTCTTGGGTCACTTTCATTTGACACAGCATTTGGGCGGCGAACCACTCAATGGAAACAGTGCCCTGATTGTTAAGGCCCTAGCACGTCTCCCCTGCTGCTTTCAGGAAGCTCTTTGTGTAGTGAGTGCTAAAGCAATATTTAGTTATGGAGTGACCAAGCGCCAAAGAGCAGTTAGAAGCTCTTTAATGTGAAAGAACATGATGGGAAGTGACGTCTGGGTTCCTAAGTAGTTTGGTCTTTCTCTGGACAAAGCCTAATACAGCCCGTGACAGTTGGATAGAGCAAAGCTGTTTTTTAAATAGCCCATGAACCAGAATGCTCTTTGAATGAAAACTAGAGAAGGCACAAGCATTTTGGTTCTTTTGATGTCCAAATAAATTCAACAGGACACTAAACACTAAATCTAGATTTTTGAAGTGGATTTTAGAGAGATGTCCACAGATGCCCTAAAGGGGATATAATTATGGAAAGAAATCAAGGAATGAAAATGTCTGGACCCAAATGCCCATGGGTATCGTTCCTTCCTTAAATAGGAGACCTCCCACGGCTTCACTGGGAGGAAAGACAGGCTGGCTGATGGAGCAAACTGACCACGTGGCAGAGTTTAGTGCCAGGTCTGAAGGTAGCTGACCCAGGGTTGTTGCTTTAAGAAGCATCAGACCCACCAAGAGCCTCTGCCAACCCAAGAGGATTAAAGAGGAAAATGGGCAGAAAATAATGAGTCCCAGTATGAAGTACTTTCTTAGCTCTTTGTAACAAAAAAGAGAGAAGAGTTCTTAATACCCAGACCGGGTATGGAAGCTGGTCTGCCAACTCTTTCTCCCTGGCTTAGCATAGCCCAGTGCTCCTCTCTCTGTTCCTGCCTGCTCCCTGCTTTCTACTGACATGGTTCTATCTTCTAAAGGAGACTGTGGTTTCTAGGAAGGTGGATTGAATCCTAAAGGAAGAGTAAGAAGGATTTGCCAACACTTTGGGGTCAACTGAAATTTACATCAACATCTGAGTGTCTTTTGTTTAAAAAATTTTGAGTCCAGGTCATTTCATTAAACTTTTCAAGCAACTCTGTGAAAGAATCAGATAAGATAAGGATATTTGGATCATAAAATTTTAGCAAAGACCATTAAAGACAATCCAGCCTTATTCCCCATTTCACAGTTGAGGAAGCTAAAGTTCAGAGAGGTTATTCAGCTCATTAATGACAGAGGAGTGAATGAGAACCTTGGTAGTTAGCTGGGCGCACAGCATGTCCTGTTGCCTACACTCATAAGACATGTTAAAAATTTACTACTCTTCTAATTTCACAAACACTCCCAAAGAAAGTTACTTCCTTATATGAGAAGCAAAACTTAAGATCTGGGTATCTTATTTTTTGAGGTGCCCCTTTTACTGGCAAGCCCATCCTGGGAGATTTAACTATGCCTGGTTAAATGAAGTTTCCATTTGAAGCAATCTGAAGTTATTTGAAAAGATTATTTTCAGCGGCAGAGAAAGCCAACATAGCAATAGTCTCAGCCATGTCCCACAGACTTTACATCAGCTTCATGGCTGCTCAGGACTTCTGGATCAGTCTGCCATGAAACTGACCACTGCAGCGGGGAGGTGGGCATTTCTTCATCTCTTACTCAGATTCCCGCAGCATCGAGGTGACTCTAAGCATCTGAGGTGGGAGCCTTCTGGAGTGACTTGAATTCTTCCTGGCCAACAGGATGCTATTTAGCACCCAGGATTCTGGTGAGCTGGACTTGCTAATGAAGTGTCTAAATATGCCATCTTATTTTAGGGCTTGGCAACATCAACCATTAGCTGGGATGTAAAAATCATTAGTTTCAGAGTCAGACAGACGCAGGCTCAAATATCAATCCTGCCGCTTACTAGAATTATGCCCTTTAGCAAGTTAACTTACTCCTCAGACCGCAGCTCCCTCCCTGTAAAGTGAAGGTCGTATGGAACACCTTATGAGGCTACTGAGAGGATTAGATGAGGTTATGGATATAATGTCCCTAACATGGAGCCAAAGCTCAAAGGCACCATTGAGTCATGCCCACTTTAGATCTAAAATTATCTTGAAAAATGAGTAACTTAATAACATTCTAAATGCTGCACAGTTGATTGGTGGTAAATTTGAAGACAAATAATTATTCTGATAAATAACTGGTTTAAGCACCAGGCTGTATGAAACACATACTATAAAAATTATCCAAATAAGTCAGATGTGATTATGGCATTGCTAAAGGAGCCTTTGCTTCAAAAACTGATTGACTCTGGGGTCCCTTGAAAGAGAGGCTCCTTTGTACTCTTCAAATGTTACTGGGGTTATAACTTTTAAGAAAGACACCCCCCTCTAGAAGCGAACCTTGACAACCAGGTTTGTGGCACAGCTATTTAGAACCCAGTGTGTTCTGATGGCACCCCTCTCTGCATTTTGCCCAATGTACTCACACAAGTCCGTTTTCAAAGATGAGTGCAACCAGTACTAAGTTTGCATTTCATCATCCAATCAAATAAATAAATGTATTCTTTTCTTCTCCCTCACAAATAGAGTTTAACCACTTAGCCTGACATCATACTACACCCAATATCTGACCTATTCACTCTGATAAGCACAGTCACTCAGCATGAAATCATTGAAAAAGGAAGGAAGATTACCTCTGTCTGCTTTGGTGTGGGTTTATAAGAAGTTACTAATGCACTCTTAGAAATATGCATTATCTCTGAGCTTTATAACAAATTGCAACTGAGTTTGACGGCCTTGGCATTGATCAAACAAAAAGGACCTTTGTTCATTTTTAAGGAGATATTACAGTTTGCTCATTCTACTGGCGTGGGTGACTCTACTGGGAAGAGATACTTCTCATTTTCAAAGTGAGCTCATCAAGTCCTGCCCTTGAATTGCTCAGGGACTTCAAATTTTGTGTAAGATTTAAAATTTATCTTGATTCTTGAGGGTAGAGATATTAAATAAAAGTCCACTTCTCTGCATAGTCCCAAAAGCTACGTGTTGAGGAAATAAATTCATTTAAACTAGGATGATTTTTATACAGAAATGTACAATTCTGGAACATGGTTGTACTTGACTGAATTTATAAGTGACGAAACTAGAGGTACCTTCTGTTCTGTCAAACCTTGCTATTTTTCAGGGTGTGTATGGTGTGTGTGTGTGTGTGTGTGTGTGTGTGTGTGTAGGAAGGGAACAAAAGAAAGTGAGGTGAAGTCAGAGTTTATTTTCTCTGGGAGCTTTCATTTCCTCTAAATCTATTTTTACTTGTCGGTGGACAAATCATACAGCTAATATATAGCAGTTAGTTGGCTAGTAACTGAGTGTTGCTCTGGGCAACCAGATTTCACAATGCTTTCAATCCCAATAAGGGAAGGTCTCTGTTTTTAACCAATCAATGGCTATGGGTGTGTATGTGTGTGTACGTGTGTGTCTGCGTGTGTGTGTAATTTATGATGACTCAGTGTCTAAGAAGGTACAAACATTGTAGTTAATCTATTTCTGGTTCTTATATTACCTTTCAGGAATGGGCTGCGAAGACCTGGCTAAAATCTTTGAATCATTTCCTGCCAACATATGGCTGCATCCCATTTTGAAAGGTCAGCAATGTAATGGGGTCTAGATAAATTTTAATATTACTTGAGTTTTCTGAGTGCCACCCCTGAAGCAGTACTTGCCCCAGCCTAGCCCATTATACACATGATAATGGCAGACTACTAGAGTTTTAATGAGCCCATTACCTTGAGATTAAGAGAAATGTATAATATATTTTGGAGCCATAGAGGAGGTAGACACTGCTGGGTTACAGAGAGAAAGCTTCACAGAGGAGATGAACATTAAAATGGGTTTTAAAGGATGAATAGGAGTTTACAGATAGAACAGAGGAAAGGCATTCTAGGGAAATAACAGCATACCCCAAGGAAGCTCTGCCCCTCAGGAGAAAAAGTGTACTTTTCCACTTTAGGTTACTATAGAAGAGTTCACTAATATTGTTGTCTAAACTGGGCAAAATGCATAAAAGTGAGGTCCTCAGACAAGCTGAACTGTACATCAATCACACTTTGGATGCTCATTTGTTGTGTATAGATAGTTATGGTTACGGAAAACAGATGGTGACATTCTCCAAGACCCTTCTGGGGGAAAACTACCATGTATAATCTGACATATGTCATAACAGAAGGTAATGAGCTGAACCATGGGATTTGAACAGTGTGTGATGGTGAATGGGTGATAAGATCAGAACCACTTTTCAGTTTATTTAAAGGTCAATTCAAATTAAACGCTTCATTTCTTGCTTTGGCCTTGCTCAGTGGGTGTTATCTGGGTGCTGATATTTTGCGGGGAGCTGGCCTATAGCAGTAAAGAGGCAGCCATGGCCCCTGCCTGCCTCAATGAGTTAATAATTTAGCCCATACTCATCTTCAGAAGGACTCAAAGCAAATCTAATTCTACCAGTTAGAATAAAGGCAACATGTCCAAACATAATCAGAGAAACACATGTAATTCCCTGTGAAGATCAAGCATGAAAGGGATGAACTCAGGGGCAGTTTTACTGATCTTTGAAATAGAGAAATGAGGCTGTGTTAGACCTTCGTAGACCTTGGGCTTCGTAGGTTTAGGGGCTCCACTCCAAACTGTCTCCCATATTAAGCAGAATTTTTGCTTTTAAAAACTCAGCTTTTCAAATTATTGAGCTAGTAACTCATTTAATTTAGAATTGCCTCTGAGTTCTTGGAAATCACAAGGCATATTTAGAAATCTTTGCAAAGTGAGAAAAATCAAACCTACAATTTATTTTTAAATATAATCAATTAGTTAATGAGCCCTAAATGTAACAATGAGATTGACACGATATTGTTTTCTATACATCTGTCTGCAAATTAATAAACATTCACATTTGTTTAAGTATTTATTAATTTCTATTTTGTAGTTTTCACCTTTCGTATTTTGGAGCCAAATTTTTCATTCAGCTCTCAAACATTCTTGTAGGCCCTGGGCATTCTGCCCACAATGCCTAATGGATAAAACGGTCTTGCACCCAGAACCCAGAGTGAAATGACCAATGAAATTAAGTAAAGGTGTCAGTGTATATGGTTTCTAGATAACTTTGGGAGCTCTTTTCTACTCTGTGCCAAATTCTTATAGAAGCAAAAAGAGAGGCACACACTGAAAGGGAGCAGTCTGTGTTAGCAATAAAGTATTTGCATAGCCCAGCCAATGTGGCTCAATGAGCACATGTCCAGGTTGCAGGCTCACTCCCCAGTAGGGGGCAGGCAGGAGGCAGTTGATCAATGATTGTCATCATTGATGTTTCTATCTCTCATTCTCCTTTCCTCTCTGAAATCAATAAAAAATATTTTAAAAAAGTATTTGCATATTTGGTGTAGAGTGAGAAACACAAACAGGGCTGATGCAGTTCAAAATAAACTGTAAAGGGAAAGGACAAGGCGAGGGGAACTAATATTTTTAAGCCCTTGCTATGCTAAGCACTGTGCCAGGTCCTTTCTATGTATTGCTTCCTTTAAGTCTCACAGCAACCCTATGATTATTCCCATTGTACAGATGAAGAGAACAAAACCTGAAGAAGTTCAGAGACCCACCAAGGAATAATAGCTATGAAGAAACAGAACCAGGAGTGGCCTAACTCCAAAGCCCATGCTTTTACACAGTCCTCATGTGTCTTCTTGTTTCACGAAAGGGTGGGGATCATATTATATGATTACCTTTTCCTAACCGCTGATTTAATGAGTGATGAATGTCTTTTCATGTGGATGGGATGTAAGAAGGGGGTAGAGGCTGAAGTTTCCCAGAGAGCAAAGTTGAAGTGATAGAAGGCAGAATTCACTGTCTTTTTTTCCTCCCTCAGTGATTCATTAGTAGAAAAAACTGTGGTGAATAACATTTCTGAAGCCCACAGTCTGTTTGCAACATCAAGGGAATCTTTAACTATGGAAAGTCCCAATTCACAATCAGATTGGAACATGCCCAATACACTACATGGTCCACCCCTTTACAGTACTTCTCAGAGTGCAGTCCTGGACTACCTGCCCCCGAACTAGCCAAGGAGCTTACTAAAATGCATATTCTTAGGCCTGGGCTTGGAGAGTAAGGGAGTGCATTTGCTGTGTAGTAACAGCAAATAAAATGGGAAGAAGTCTGAGGTTTTTAGACTTTTCAGACTTGGAATGAAAAAGGTTGAGTCTAAAAAAGAAAACATGTCACCTTCCTGCCAAAGTAAACTGTAATGAAAGTTTAGACCCCACCACCTCTCAGCCAAGCATTTCCTGTTCTGGTCTCCCCTGTCTGCCTCGCACAGGCTCAGATGAAGGGAGAGCTATTTTTAAGGTGCAAACAACCAGCGCTAAGAATGAGAGAAGTTATTTATTTATAGTTACACCTTTCGACTATTCTTGTTCTCCTCTGGAGACAGAGCCTGGTTTGGCTTTCCCTTTGAATCTGACTTCCGTGGGGTAATGACTTTGAAAGGTCATGGCCAGTCTATCCTCTGCAGACAGGAATCATTGTCTTGGGCAATGCTAGTCGGAAAGCTGTTTACCACTTCTTGAGGAATTCCTCCTAATGTACACCCACCACCCACCGGGCTTAGGCAACACATGTTCTTGAGAAGTGTTTTGTGAGACATACTTTATGTGTTAGAAGGTGATTAAGATTCATTTGTGGCTTTGTTATTTAAGAAATCCAAGTGTAAATCCCCTCCCCCCTATTTTTTTTCAACAGAGGATTCCATTATCATGCAAATAGATATTCTCTAATTTATATGGATTTGTAAATTCAGACTTTGAATTAGATTTTCTTGAGGCAGGACACCTGTGCCTGTAGTGTTCTGAGTCAACAAGATCTTTTTGGCAGAGAGCTGCATCTTTCCTCTTGTAATTCAGAGGTCTTTTCTTATTCCATTAAGTTTGCCCATTCTTAATACCAACCTCACTGGACCCCCTGTAGACCTTTGGAATTTGCCAGTAAACAAAAGAGAAAAGCCCTCCCTCTAACACTCAGGTAAGCAGCAGCATCTTGATGTTGGCTGGTACCCTTATAAGCTCACTGACATTATTTCCTTCCCAGCACTGACAGTACAGTGTCTGCTTATGTCACACACTACAATGTAAGCATCGTGAAGGTTTGGCTCACTTTTTAATTCGTCACTGCATCATAAGAATAAAAACTACACTAGATGCTTAAAAGTCATTCAGTTAACACATTTCTATTTATCTCAAATTGTTATCACATTGGAATTATATAAAGTGCTGATGAGGTCATTCCTTCCCTTTCTTTTATTTTCTTTTTAACATGATGCCTTTATAAATATCCTAGCTCCACTCTTTTCACCCACTGGCTCAGGCATTATTATGGGAATCACTTGAAGGATAAGAGGATGACTCCTTTCTAAATACAAGTATCTCTGTGTTTTAAATGAATCAAACCGTAAGCCAGTAACTACAGAACAAGTTGGTTGGCATGACCCACTCCCAGCTTCCTTGCTTCCTCTACCTCTAGTGGGCTCTTTGTGTGCCAGGCCAATGGGGTCATGACTCAGCTTTTGGTGAAAGGAGGGTCCTTGCTGCCTCACTGCACTTGTACAAAATTTGGTGCCTTGTACCACTTAGGGAAGAAACAGAAAGACTAGAAACTATTTGAGTGCAGAACCTAGGTCTAAAAGCAGACCTATCAGAAAGATGGAAACAACTTAATGATCCAGTATGCCCTGGAATGGCACAGGAATCCATGATGCCTTTGGATCAACAATAGTTGGCACATAGTAGGAATTCAAAAAAGTTTTGCTGATCAATGAATGAAAAAAATGATGCAAAAATAATGCTGAGCTAGGGTATTTAGATATACTTACAGCTTGGAAGACATACTTACTTCTTGGAAAAGTCAAGTTCTTATTTTGGGAACATTTCTATTACTCTGAGTGCAGTGGAAAAAAATAAATTGGAATAAAAATCCAGTCAGTTGTTCACTCACCTTTTTACTTAAGTGGGGACCATTAGCCCCTCCAATGCCTCTTTGCACTGATGGTGGTACTTGATACACATCTTGTTCCTGGGTACCATGGCCAGTGGGTACTTGATAAATTCCCTGATTTTGGTAGGAAGGTGGTACTTGGTAGATGATGTCTCGAGGAGCACCTTGTGGGTTTGGCACTTGATAGAGCTTCTGTTGGCCAAAGGTCTGGTGCATCAGTCCAGAAGTAGGCTGGTCCTGACTGGAGGAGGTCTCCTGTACTGGGCCAATGAGAAGCTTCACCCGGTTGCCTGGGACAATCCCTTGCCGGCCGTGTAAGGAGCAGAGCCACCATCCTTCCAGTCCTCCTGTGTTCTGCTCTATGACAGTCAGGATCTCTCCCTTGCGGAAGGCCAGTTCCTCAGCACACTCTGGGACATTGTCATATAAGGCTCTTGCCATAAGATTCTAGGAAAGAAAGAACAGAGGGGAATCATGTTAGAATAGTAGCTTAGTCCCTTTAACACCTAAAGCTCATGCTCCTATGGAGAGGCACACCTCCTGGAAAGAAGAGAAGAATAAATCTAAACGATTGCCTGCAAGGAGAAAAACAGATGGTGCAGACAAAAGACAGATACATACATTCTGCGTCTGCCACCAATGACATCAGACTGCCTCCTTGGAAAGGCTCAGAACACCACAAGAGCTCTTTCCTCTCGCAGCCGATGCCGTGCCAAGGAATTATGAGCAGCTCTGTTAAAGAGTCAGAGGATGGTTCCCTATACAAAACATTTTTCTTCCTCTCCCAAAGCCAGCTTAGGAAGGAAAATATTCCAAGATATTCAGATATACTACAACTGACATTTCTCAATTTTTTTCATAAAGAGTTAAAGAACATCCCTAAAAACCAACAGTATGAATGGCATTTATATTCGGAGTTAAAATGGAAACAAAAGTACACTTATACATGCCTTGGCAGGGCTTACAGATTCTCATTCTCAGTTGATCACAAGGTCCTTGGATACGGGAGAATCTCCAAGCAAGCATTTCTCCACGATCCATCAAGCATGGAGCACAGTGTGACAGTTATTTGCATCTCCAGATTAGATGGCGGGGAGCTACAAAGAATGTCTCACACGTGGGTAGATACCATTTCTTTCTCTTTTGGTCTTTTATTCATACCTTTCCTGAAGGCCCCTCCTCACCGTGCCACTATTTCCTTGAGTCTCGCCATTCACATCAGAAAGGCTGTGCCTTTCCCTTTCAGGGGCCCGAAACACTTTCTCTCTTTGTATGAAGGCCTGTCTGGTACATTCAGTACTAAGCAGACAGCCAAAGTAGGCATTCAGCAGAGAGTGGGCAGGCAGTACGTGCTGACATTCTTGGAAGCCTTTCAAAGGCTCCAAAGATTTCATTTCTTGGCGTTAGCAATGTTTCGCAGCATGATGGCAGCCATCACCACATGCCTGCTCCTTCCCGGCGAGCAGAGGAGTCGGGGAGCGTTGTAAATTCACTGCAAACACTCAGAAAACTAAAAGTGATCCCTCTAGAGCTCCACGAAAATGTCTGGATGCACTAGAAATTGCTGCAATGATGACCATTTGTGGGAGGAAGGGCTGCCGAAGGGATGGAACATGTTTGTGACTTTACACAATAGTGGAATTTGAGGTTGTTGTTTGGACTTCTGTGCCCTGTTTTCTTCTCTAGAAATGTGGACTTGATCTTTAGGTTTCATGCTTTGCATTCCTTTATAACTGACACACATTAATCATCTCCCCCCGTACGGTGCCCCATAGCCGCAGGCCTTGCTCTGTGTGCTGGTTCTCCACTATGGAGCGGCTGTGCTCTATAAGGGATCTCCCCTCTGGTTGGTGGTTGAGATGGGGTCCTATGTTTACTCTGTTCACCAAACTCCTTAGTCAGTACAACTACTTAACCTAAGGGAAGGATATAAGGCCATAGTGGTCAGTACCAGGAAGCCTAGTGATGCTCTTTAAGGATAAGGTTAAAGTCTGTTCCTGAAAGTTTTGAGCTCCAGGAAGTCAATGTACCCAGGTGAGCAGTGAGGGAAGCCAAAGGGAAACTAAGGGGTTTGTGTTCCAGGTGAACGCTTTACTTAGTATTTATATTCTAGGAAGCTTTGGGTTCCTTTCAACAATTAAAAGTTCATTTAATAAAGACAGAATCATGCGTTATTTTATTCTGCTTTGAGGAGCCATTTAAGAATGTGTCCTAATCTCAATATCTCTTCTGTTTCTCTTCTTCCATCTTTCGGATGTTCTGTAGTTTAAAAGAAAAGTCATAGATTACAGAAGACAGGATTCTGATTGTTTGTACCAAAATGATTTGAGGAAAATTACTTCCCAGAGTGGACTGAAATTATAGAACAGGTAGAGAGCTGACCCTAAATCTCTGTTCCTTTTTCCAAGGCCCATTCAACAACTGGGAATGGCTGGTAAGGAGGCCCCAAGATGAAATCAGAAGTGATAAAGAGTAGGGGCCAGTTCTACGGGAACTGAGGGTGGATAGCTGTGCGGTTATATTGGCTTCAAAGCAAGGAAAGAAAAGAAACAGAAAACAATAGAAAGGCAGAAGGCTACAGACTTAATCAGCATGAAAAAGTAAGTAAGTCGAGGCTTTGGGAGTTGGCCCTGCCATGGGATTCATGAAGCACTGAAGTAGAGCACAGACCATGCGTGATCAGAGGCAGGCAGAAGTCCCTGTGTGAGGGTGTTCTGGATGGTTTGTCTCCTGTCCCAGTGACCTTCCCACCAACTGGTAAGCAGCACGCTAATGTTTCTAGATGTGCCCCAAGAGCTGCTTCTCTGGGAATACTTTCAGAGCCTATTGTCCTTGCTAATGTAGCTGCCTGGGTGAATTCTCCTGATTAGTTGTCCATGATTTCCAAGCAATCCTCCCTACTGCCTATGGAGATCAGGACTTAGAGAGAGTTTGGCAAGGCTGTTAGTGCTAGGCACCCCATTGCTATCTTGACAACTCACACATGGATAGATATTCTTAGTCTTGGCTGAATAGGAGTGAATTATTTAATGTCTATGCAAGCTACAGAGAGCCAACTCCTACACCTAGCCACTCTCCCAAACAAAAGATTCCAGCTACAGAGAACTTTAGAGACACCTGGACCCATCCTCCCTGTTATATAGACAAGAAAACAGGTCTGGGGAGGGTGGGGCCGGTGGTGGTAGTGGGGGGAGTTTATCATTTGCCTGAGGCCACACGGTTGGTGTCTCTTATGAGAGGAGAACTGTGGTATCAGTTCAATTCTCTCTCCAGAATTCTAAGCCACCTTAGCTCTACTACACAGTGTCCTCCTGACTGGGCTCAATTCCACTATATTTCATTCAGTAAAGTTCCCAAGATGACCAATTCTTCTTGTCAGGTCTATAAATAGATTTGGTGTCCTAACTGTGCAACTTGGGCAGACTACCTCTCCCCTTGTGCCTCAGCTTCCTCATCTATAAAATGAGGATGTGAATAACAGCACCCACCTCATGGGTTTGCATGAGGATTAAATGAGGTAATTCAAGTCATTTACTTTAACACTGACAGAGACTTAGAAAGTTACTATGAGTATTTAATTTGCTGGATGGGACTTTGGCCCTGGGCTCCCTACCCTGTTCGCCTCCTCTCAGTCCTCTGTCAAAGACTGGTCCTATGCTAATGATGCTACTATATATACATATCTGACATTTCCCTTGCTCACAGTTACATTTAGGAGAATCATCTCTTAAAACAATAATGCTTTGAATTAATAATGAGTTCTAGGCATTGCAACCTCTTGTTGAGTATCTGCCTACAAGCAGCAATAATGAAACTGCTTGTTGCATTCAGGAGACCTTCTAAGGCAAAATACTAATACTAATACAATGATATTACTGGGCAAATTTTGAATAAGTATTATCAGATTCTAGCAGAGTACAACCCATCAAAAAGGGAGGGAACATGGATAAGGGCTTGGCTTTTGAAAATACTTGGTGTGCTAGGGCAGGAGTTCAGTAAGATGATAACAGCAAAATTAACTTCAGCCGGAACACAAATCATCTCATTCAAAAGAGCACATGCAATTTATAAATAGGCGAATTAAGAGTTTAATCCACTACCTAGGCGAAGGTGGGGGAACCCTCTCCTTCAGTGCAAAGGTATGAGTTCGTAAGGCCACAAAGTCAGAAGGTGGTTATCTGAGTATCTTAGAATAACCCAGGAAAGGCAGACCTACTCTTTCTTGCCCCCACCCACCCCATATTTACCTCCATGGCAGGAAAGGTCAACACAGAAACAACTCAAGGAGAGATAAGAGAGCTATACAATTCTGTATCTAGTTGGATGGTTAGCCTCCAGAGGCTGGCAGTTAGAAGTGCAGCTTGAGCTTGGCAAAGCACCAAACAGTGGGGTACAGAACTTGAAAGCCAGAGGAGCTTTAAACAACTATAGTCAAACTCTGTCACTTTATAAATGAGAAAAACGAGGTTCAAGAAGTTAATGATTTGCCGAAGTCACCTGGCAAGAAGGTCATGGAGCTGGGACAAGAATTCAGGCCTTCTGTCTCCAGCTCCAGAATTAGGACAGCATTGAATCCAGTCAAATACATATGCTACAGAAGTTGTGGCTCTAATCAGGATTCTAATTGGCCTTTAGGGTCATAAATCCTGTTTGAGGGGACCCTAATTGTAGCAGCCTCTCACATGGATCCCCATCCCAATATTTCTTGAAACTATTCTGGCTTCTACTTCTCTCTCTCTTCTCTTGTTCTCATGACCACTCACCTGCCTTTCATTCTCAGGCTAAAAAAAAATTGGCTCATTCCTTAAGTGATTATATTTCAAAGGGATGTCTCCTTGGCACTTGTCTTGCTCCCTACAGGCAATCTCATCCATGGTGGTGGTATCTAAACACAACACTCAGATCCAGAGCTCCAGCCCAGATATTTGTTCTGCATGCCAATCCCACATTTCCAATTGTCTAATGGGTTTTTTATTTCAAAATTAACAAGTGCAAAATTCCCTTTTTCCTGCTTTATCTTAGTTAACATTATGCACGGAGCTGAAAACCTCTGAGATCTGAGTGTCTTCACAACCTGACACCAAATCAGCTTGGACCCTCTTTCCCCCTCTCACTGCCACTCCTAGTTCAGGCCCTCAGCACTTTTGGGGGGAGTAAGGCAATTGCTTCCCAATGGTTTTCTTGCATTTGAGGTGGTCTTCCCACCTCAAAATCTATCTTCCACATAACCAGAATAGTTATCTTAACAAAACCTATCTAATCGTGTCTCTTCCCAGTTTTCTGTAATGGTAGTTCTTACTGTATAACTTGTATTAACCAATTCAAGATTGGAAGCTCCTTAAAGTCCAGGGAGACTGTCTTATTGCTTTGGCATTTTCAGAACTTTATAGCCCAGTGTCTGAAACAAAATACACACTCATTAGATGTCTAAATTGAAACTGGTTCTGGATCGGATTTCTTGGTTCTCTACAGAGAGGGTGAAATTCTTTTTTAGAGAGATCAGCATGATATTTGGTCAAAATTTCCAGATGGGCATGGGAAGGTAAACTAATGGGACAGAGAGATAAGTGGTGTGTCCAAGTCACCAAGCCTCACAGCCAGAGAATGTGGGAGACAGCAAGCAGGAAATTGCCTGCCCCTCCCTATTAAAACAGGATAATGAAGTAGATGGGGAGCCTGAATCTAGTGTCCACAACCACTGAGCAAACAGGAAGGCCAAGAGGAACTGACCATCCCAGCCAGATTAAATACAATGTTTTCTATAAGAGCCTTTCTCCCTTCAATGTAGCAACCCACATCTGGCAGCAGGTGACTGAGCACATTCATACTTTGCCAGAACATTTGGTTTCTGCTGTTCCTGGTTCCCAAGCTATGCCTAAGGAGTGGGAAGAAAATACTATACAACTAGCCAGAACAGTGGGTACAGAGAGCTATAGGTCACATGGTAACTCCCACATCATCCCCCACTCTTCCCTGCCTTTTTTCCCCTCACTGCTATCGAAATGTCAAGAAAGCTTATTACTCCTACGGCCAGGGAAACTATCTGCTATTCCAAATACAGAGAGGTGTGACTTATAATTTCCATGACCATTCATGCTGTTCTTTGAAGAGAAATTAGACACAATGGCTGGTGTGTCACCCCACTAGCACTGATAGCATCATCAATGGCCCAGCTTCCTCTTATTATTTTTACTTCATTCTATATTTATCATGTAGGAGCTCCTGCCACAGCCTTAGGGCTGCCACATTCTCAACAACATGACTTTCCTGTACCCAACCCCCTAAACTTTAGCCTTGGGATCTGGCAGGGCATGCAGCATGCGCGCCCGCGTTCACACACACACACACACACACACTTTGTGCAGGCCAGATCGTGAGAAACAGACACAGTACAGAAGGAAATGGCCATCATCAAGGAAATAAGTTCTAAAGGAAGTGGCTGAAGGATGAGCATCAAGGTCAGTCTGAGGACACAGGGGAAGAGAAAGGCTTGTGTGCTTTTGTGCCTGCTGACAAAAGTCAGCTTCAGGCTGAGGGTCGTCAAACCACTTTGACTTCCGCCCACCATCACCTTTAGGGTATCGGGGAAGTGGGATTTCCCAAAAGAAAGAAACAGTCATGGTCAGAACATATGGATATCTACAAGTGCCTGGATTTCGCTTCTTGGAATACTTGGTTTACACCTGGGTTCTTTCATTGGATGATCTGGGATGTCGAATTAACAATTTTCTTGAGATTGTTAAGTAGTAGACACAAAGCTTCCAAGTTCAGGAGTTAAAAGATGTGATACACAGCACATCCAAGTGGTTTCTCAGCAATATTTATCAATCACAATTTGACACACTTTCATCATGTGATCTGAACTAGTCACAGAAAGGCAGCAGCAGAATCCTCTTTGGCCCCATGAGTCCCTTGTGCTGCTGATTACGTGAGGAGCATCCAATATTGCCACCAAAGACTGTTCTGGCACCTAGACCACATTTCAGCCAATGGTTTTTATTTTCTGGAAAGTGCTTCTAAATTCCTCTGATGGATACAAAGTGTATCTGGGTACCTTGGACCCTCTCTGATTCTTCATGTCATTTACTCTGCCACAAGTCCTTAAGTTTTCTTAGATTTTCCAGTCTTGTGAACTGTATCCATAGCATTCTCTTTGTGCATTTCTGAGTGGGAGATACTTTAAAAATGTGACATCAGATAATTGACTCTCCAAAATACTCTTTGACATGCAACAGCCCCCACATGCACGGATGGAGTGCACCCTGTGTGTGATGGCCCATAAGGCTCCCAGGTTTGGGAATCTAACATCTCTTCCATATTGACCTGTTTCTATTCAATGAGGGAGCATTCAGAACCCAGCATTACTTTGGTGGTTCATATGCCCAAGTGACACTGCTTCTTAAGAGTTGGTGAGAAGATCTGATGTTTTTTGTAAATTTAGATATTTAGATTTCAGAAAGAAATACCTGTCTGGCCAGATTTGGTAACATGATATGGACAGCAGAGATGTGAGATTTAAAAAGTGTTTCTTTAAATGCTGGGTTCCTTTCCTTTCCCGCCCTGGAACTAATGTCATCTATTCTCCCTTGATTTAAGGTTGATACAGGACAGAAACATTCATATGCTGAGATTTGTTTATCAGGAAACCAACAAGAGCCCAGAGCAAATTCTCTCTTTCATGTAAAAACAATGACAAATGGACTGGTAGGTTGGTATGCATGTGTGAGTGTATGTGTGTGACATCAGAGTCCCCTTCTATTATTTCTTGGTCAGTCATGGAGGATGAATTTGATTGATGAAAGTATTTGAGAAAAATCATAAATAATGTATGTATCTTTAAGAGCTCAATTCCCCACTCTTCTGTGGTCTTTGCGATTAATCTAAGCAACTCCTGAGTGTCTTAAAGAAGGTGGACAGACACCGAGGTTTCTGTGAGTATTGGAACCAGAAGTTACCCACAGCTTGACCAAAACCAACTAGACTAGAATTTCAGACAAAGAAGGGATCTTAGAGATCATTTTAACCCAATCTTCTTGTTTTACAACCCAGAGGGTCTTCTATTAGATTAGCCGCAGAGCCAGAAATAGCATCTGGGTCCCCTCTTAACCTAGGATTTTTTTCCACTGGACCAAGATGTGCTTCCTGAGAACCTTTTCCATCTTGAATTTAGTTCTGTTGCTAGTAAGCCTTGGAATTTATAAGCATTTGTCCCAGGTTGCCTGGTTTTGATAGATTTGAGCATAGTTTATTGGCAAAGGATCAAAAACATGGGGCAGGCACAAACTCTTTTCAGGGTTCTGTCCCTAGATAAATCTGACAGGCGCCATATAATGATGAAGGCCTGACACCCACTCACCCAAAAGATAGGTTTTATTAACAATAAAACAACCATCTGGATTTCAGCCAACATGACAGTGTTGGCACTGGATCACATCTATCTGCCTGTCTAGACAAATCCCTCCAACCTCCAGGTACTTAGGGAAGCGAAATGAGAATTGTATAAAGGAATAGGAGACTCCACTCCATTATAGTATATTTTCAAAACTCACATCATTTCTCAGAAGTCAAAACACACAAGTTATAACACCTAATAAAGTATTTGCACCAAGATATGCAGCCCCCAAAGTCTTAATTTATATTCTATATTATAAAAGGCCTGTGGCCATAACGCCATAACGCTGTAACGACAGGACGGGGAAGCACGGGGAACTGGGTGGGTGGCAGCGGTGGCCGGAGCAAAGCAGCCTGGGTCCTGGGTGGGTGCCTGGCAGCGGCCGGAGCAAAGCAGCCCCAGTTCTGGGTGCCAGAGGGAAGCCAGTGCCAGCAGCCAGGGGAAGGAAGGCCTACTCTTGCACAAATCTTTGTGCATCTGGCCTCTAGTCTAAGTATAATACGATACAGTAGCAATATCTACATACAATACCAGTACCAATACATACACATCCTGGCAACCGTTGCCTGTTTCCCAGCCAGAATCCAACTGATGTAACTTGGATGCCAGCGTTCATTGGAACTCTTTTAGATATCCCTGACCTAGGTTTGGAGCCTGATTGCTAGTATCCCACTTGTGAGGTCCTCAGAGTTTTAAAACATGGATCGGCACATGTGGCTGAGAGGGTGCTGCAATCACATGCTGTCACCATTGCAACTTCAGAAGTGTTTCAAGAAAGAATTTTAGATACTGCAGCTTCTCAACTAGAAGAGGGAGAAAGATGATAGGAGCAAATGGGATAGGAAAAACGTCCAAATGCATTGTTCAATGGCTAGGTATACAGATAAGCTCCCACATGTAGATACACACCAGTTTATGGGAATAAAATAGCTTTCTTTAAGGGCCAGTTCTAAATGCATTATATGGATATATATCAATATATATCAATATATATCTATATCTATATCTATATCTATATCTATATCTATATATATCAGACTGTCTCTACGGCAAACTTAATTCTCTGAACTCTGTCTTCCCATGGCCTGATGGTTTTACATGTGACCTGAGGGAGACCTTCTGCTTCTTAGTGTTTTGAGGTATTTGCTCAACAAATTGGTGCTAAGCATATAATGGGAAGTTTCCTTTTGGTTCGGTCCTGTTACATAAAGCTCAGCCTTGGTCATTTAAATTATGGCAAACAGTTCTACGATTGTATTTTTGTGCTTCTATCACATCAAACCAGTAAGGCAACTATTTTTAAGCAGACGAAAGTCGGGGAGATTAGACCACTGATTCTTTTTATTTTTTTAATATATTTTATTGATTTTCTTTCCAGAGAGGAGGGGAGAGGGATAGAGAGTTAGAGACATCGATCAGCTGCCTCCTGAACATCCCCCACTAGGGATGTGCCTGCAACCAAGGCACATGACCCTGACCAGAATCAAACCCAGGACCTTTCAGTCCGTAGGCCGACGCTCTATTCACTGAGCCAAACCGGCCAGGGCTAGACCAGTGATTCTTAACTAGAAGGGATTTTGTCTTCCCAGGTGACATTTAGCAATGTTAGGAGACATTTTTGGTGTGTGTGTGTGTGTGTGTGTGTGTGTGTGGTACTAGTGGGCAGAGGCCAGGGACACTGGCAAACACCCTGCAAGACACAGGACAGTCCCCCACAACAAAGACTTATCCAGCCCTAAATGTCCCTAGTGCCGATGATGAGAAACCCTGGACAGAGGAATGGACACTAAACTGAATTAACAGCCAAGTCTTGGTCCTCATATTGGAAGACTAATGACAACAAAATCACACTGCCTTTTGTGCCTCTGTTTCCCCATCTTCAAAATGGGGATAATGAACAAGTTCTTTATAATAATATTAGGAGGAGACATGAAATTATATATGCAAAACACTGATTTCTTCATAAGAAAGGGTCTCTATAAAAGCACAGCACAGTTATTACTGCACTATTATGAGCTCATGAAATTGTCTTAAGAACTGTACTCCTCCTCCTCAAAAAAAAAATTCCTCCAGGAAAAGAAAATAAACCAGCAATGATCTCATCATGATTACACCTGCCACACCAAAAAACAGACACAGTTCAGAGAAACTAAATTCTTTCCCTCCAGCAATGAAGTAAGCTGCGTCTGTAATTAAGATCTTAATAAGGGAGCAGGAGGCTTGGGCAGACGCTGCAGGCTATGAGGCTCAGAGCTACCTCACCAGGTTTGAAACAAGAACAACTGAAATACAATCCCCTGCTGCTTAATGCTCTCAGGTGCTCTCTGCACAAGCCCACACTGCAAAGTAGGCTTTCCATCATTTCCAAAGATGCCTATTTCTGCAAGAAAAAAAGAAAAGGACCACCTTGTTACAAGTAAATGTGAAATAATTTGCTTGCATCCACTTTTTAAAAAAGCTTCTTAGATAAAAGAAGCTGTCAAGAGGCTAACATAAGGGAAAAGAGATAACGCTCTTGACAGTTGACTGATGGCCGGAGCAGCTCATGTTGATGGTCTAGTGACCATGTGTCCCTCAACTTCCCAAGACAGTCCCAGTTTCAAATATCCTTCCCATTGTCAGACCATATGTCCCATTTTTAGGGTTTTTGAAACATGGATACATACCCACAGAAATTACATATATTTTAAACTAAAAATAAAAGATAGGTGTGCAAGTACATACCTTGCTAACAGGTCTGCCTTGGTTGAGTTTAGGATTTGAGAGAAAAAAAGATACCTAGGTACTGATAAGAGTCTTTGATTCAGTCAATGGACATGTTCTCTAAATGACAAGATGATCTTTACAAGGAAATGAGATATATTCCAGAGGCATCTGGGCCTCCCTGAGACTGTGTGCAATTCCAGCTTCACAGTGAATGAGGTTATTAAGAGAAAGAATGCTGTTGGGCTAACTGTATTCTTATTGTTGTCTCCCCTGACCCCCATTCAAGGGTGTGTTCATCACACTTAGCTCTGAGTGAAAAGGTTGGAGAATCAAAGAATAACATGGAAGTTCTATCCCAGGGGAGCACTCAAGGGAAAGAGGACCTCAAAATGCTTCTATGCCAATAATGCTGTGATAGTACTGAAATCCTGCTGGTCCATCAACTCATTTTCTGCCAAACTCTAAGTCACACCACAAAAGGTTAGTAACACACACACCCCCCAAAAAACTCATTGACAGATTACTAACGTACTGTTAGATACTAAAGACTCTGAATGCCAAGAAGCCCAGAGTGTCTGTAAGTCCACTTTACTGCCTTCCCAGCGTGCTTCTTATGAATATTGGGGGTTGGGAGCTGGGGCCTGGGGTATTCAAGCTCATTCTTTCAGTGGAGTGCAGAGTCTGGGGACAGAAAAGCCTACAGGATTCAGCCACATCTCTTGGGGATGGGATGGGGTGAAACACTAAGTTTCAAACTACCACAAATCAATGAGATTAAGGCTAATTCGCAAAAGAGATAGCATAGGGTTTCCACATAACTAAAAGAAAATGGGGAAAAATGAATGACAGACACATCATCTGGCCTAAGTACATATTGCTTTAATAAATAGAAAGATCTGGTTCAAATCTTAACCTTATATGCCTTTTGGTTGCTGCAACTTTCTATTAAGTTTCACAAATAATCCTCCCCCGCACATGTGAAGAGTAAAGAAAGGAATTAAATTCAAAAGGAGCTATCAAACATTTTTGTGCGATGTTTGCACTTTTACATATTCATGGTTGCTCAATCTTTATTTCTGGTAAGCATAAACATCAACATTCCACATAAGGAACCTTTTTGGTAACATAACGATGACCTTGGCATATTAGAACTATCAGGAGGAATTCCCATTTGCAGCATAAACACCAAGATTTACAAAGAAATAAGACACCCCCAAATCAGTGGGCCCAGCCTTTGAATAAGGATCATGAATCACCTATTTCAACACTATTTAGCACCATTAATGGTTGGGGAGGTAGGTGAGTGTGGGGCGGGGGTGGGGGGGGGGGACTAGCTCTTTTTAAAGAATAAAGTGCCATTTAGCAACCCATGGTGGGGCCCAGGCATATACTTAAAACATTCCTATGGCAATTTTAATATTTCCATAATCAGCTGCTCCACCCCCTACCTTAACCAGGAAAAATCACTGTCATACGTCATCACTACTCATATTTTCTAGAGTGCCTGTTCTGTCTTCCTTAAAGTCCAGGCTTCAATCCACCTGGATCACATTGTCCTCTAAAACTACGTTCTAGTGGAGGGTGGAAAAGGTCACCAACAAGGCCATTTATCTAGAAATGAAGATTCCTCGGGAAGACAGACTTGCAGGGAGGCTGTCATGTTCCCCAGGCGTGCAGAGTCCTCATTAACCAGTACGAATTACCGCAGGGAGATGACTGGAATGTTCAAAGTAAATAAGATGGAGGCGGGTGTTGTTGACAAAGTATAAACAGTTTTTTTGGGGGAGGGGTCCCCTTTCCAAGCTCATTGTCTTTGCAATCATCCATTGCCTAGGAAACCAGCAGCTCTTCTCTGGCATTTTAAGTTGGAAATATAGTATTTCTTCCCAGTGGCCCTGTTTGTTTATCTTGGCAAGGAGGCTTGATAATTAAGTCTATATGTTACTGCAGAGCAATGCTATGGTCCCAGCGACTGGCATTTGAAACCAATTTGTTCAGGTTTCTTTCTAACCCTAAAAGGGATCTAAAAATAGATAACCAAGATCTCTTACTTTCCATAAACTCGCACTAGTTGACTGTGATAGGATAGGGATAGAGTTTATTGTGAATTTCTGTAGCCAGCAACTCACCACCTTTGCATTTCACCTTTGATTTTTTTTTTAAGTGGTGATTTTTTCTTTTCCTCACTAATATTTTTGTTTTGGGAAAACAATTCTTGTGATGTTTCCTCTTAAATTTTTATCTATATAATGCTTGTATATCTATATATCTGTGTATATATATCTTATAATGCACCATAATAGCTACTATTTTTAAATGCCTACTATGAGCTAAAAGCTAAAAAAGATTTTCATATCTTACTTCCTTACAGTTATCTGATAAGACAGGTATTTGATAAATCCCATTTTTATAAATGAGGAAACAGAGGCTGAAGTAGCTTGCCTGTATATTGTTAGAAAGTAACCAAAGTGGTATCTGAAACTAAGCCCATGTTCTTTCCACTATGCCATATAGCATTAAGACATTTTTAATGGCTATTTGTATAAGTATTTTATGTAACTCAACATTGCATTCAATATTTGTTGAGTATGTACTATGATCAAGGTCCTGTAATTACAGGAAGATCAAATGTTATTAATAGCAGTGAAGATACCAAGTCATTAATATATTAGTAAGAGGGTACATAAGTGTGCTGGTTATTTTCTATGTGTGGCATTTGTGTCTCTACACTACACATCCAGGCCTATGGAATACTCAACAATACTCAACCATCTTAACCTAGTAACTGGGATTTGACATAATCCTGTCACCAAGCCTTGAGGCCACACTATTCTTTCAACATCTATTGAGCATCTACTGTATGAGGAGAGCTAGAGCCAACTGGCATTGTCTACATCAGTGATGGTGAATCTATGACACACGTGTCAGAGGTGACATGCAAACTCATTTTTTTGGTTGATTTTTCTTTTTTAAATGGCATTTAAATATATAAAATAAATATCAAAAATATAAATCTTTGTTTTACTATGGTTACAAATATCAAAAAATTTCTATAATGTGACATGGCACCAGAGTTAAGTTAGGGTTTTTCAAAATGCTGACACGCCGAGCTCAAAAGGTTCGCGATCACTGGTCTACATACTACACACCAGGAGCCATAGTAAGTATTTTATATTCATATATTCTCTTGTTTAGGCCTTAGAACAATAGAATGAGGGAGCTAATATCTCTATTTTCAGATAAGAAAACCGAGGCTCAGAGAGCTTACCTTGCCCAAGGGTACAGAGCATTAAATCACAAGAAGCAATGTCTTCCCCCAAAGCCCACACTCTATCTTGTCTTTACTACAAGAATATATGAGACCAAGGCCCTGCTGCCTCAAGGCAACAGGTTCTCGATCATACTTTTTATTCAGCGACTTGTTTATCAACCTGCCTCTACCTACAAACAAAGGTCACCCTTTATTTCTTTATTTCTTGTGTTCAATGGGGCTTACTTAAAGCTGGACAGCCCCCCACACCTGAAACTAAAACAAAATAACACTGAATGTTAAAAAAGAAAAAGCTCATGCTGGCCAGTGTGGCTCAGTTGGTTGAGCGCTGTCCTGTGCATTGAAAGGTCACCGGTTTGATTCCCAGTTAGGGTTCCAAAAAAATGAAAAAGCTGGACAGACAGCTTCAGTGGGTAACCTATGTGAGTTACAGGTATCATTTAGATAGTAATTTGATGGAAAGGGGTTAATAATTTAGGTAGTGCTAACAAGGTAGGGCAGAGGTGAAAAAGCCCATTTGTAGGGATTATAGGACAATCAAGGAGACAAAAGTTTGGGCTTTTGATTGCTTCATAGAGAGGAGGATGGTTGAGGAGACTTGACCTGTGGGAAATGACAGACTAACCCAGTCACATAGATGGAAAAGCGACAGGGGCAAATGAATCAGGGAGCAGCAGAGTCAAAAGATTTCCCACAGCAGAGTCAAAAGAGGGTGTACTTTGAGAATGTCACGTCTGCATGTATTGGAAAGGCAAGCCCTACAGAAGTCAGCTACTAGAAAAGCATAAGGAATGATTGAATGAAAAAATGAGAGACAATGAGGACAAAAAAGGGGAGGGAATTTGCAAAGGGGATTGAAAAGTAGAGAGGAAGTTGTTTTTAGAAGTCTTGGGGGGAGGGGTGCAGACAGGAAGCCACTGATGAATTCTGAGAAGACAACCCATGTATATCCCAGCAAGAAAAGGATGCTAAAGGCATCTTGGTATGTTTCACACTGTGCAACTTGCTACATTTGGTGTTATCAGAACATCTTCAGCTCAACGAAGACTTTCATCTCTGTGTAGGTAACTCATTTAGCTTCAAAAATGGTTTGCTCAATAAATAAATAAATAATATAAAACAAATCATTAAGTGAGGATTTTTCAAAGCACTTTTTAGTGCTTTTAAATTTATAGCTTTCACGTAAGATTTAAAAGTGTGTGTACTAGTATGTGTGTGTGGGAGGGAATTTCTAATTTGAATTGGGTACAATGAATCATCTAGAAGAGAATAAAGAAATGAAGCCAAAATGTCAAAGCAAGGAAAGAATTGGGAATCATAAATGACCATATCGACTAAATCGAAGACCCTCAATTATTTTTTTCTCTAACTTCAGTCCAAACATTTAAGAATGAATTTGTTGAATGGTAGATTAGCTAAATAATTTGGAATTTTAATGGAGGCACATAGTGTTCAAAAATTTGGCAAAGCCACAAAAGCTGCTCAGCCATTGGAGCTCCTACAGGCAGTGCCTGCTGAGAGCACTGACCAGGCCTGGGCCTGCACAAAATGGGCCGGTCTCCAGCCTCTGCTCAAACACAGCTGAGCACTGGCCCTTCAATCACCTCCTGGCAGACAGCAGCCACATTCACCTCCACCTCCAGACCCTCAGGAGGAAAGCCTTCCCTGAGCAAGCCACAGCCCCTCCCCCCCACTTCAGAACATGCTCTATATTCAGAGGGGCTTGTGGAAAACTCTCAGTAAGTAACGCTTCCCCCAGTAATTATCACCACAGAACCTCAGACTGAATCCTTTAAGATAAATGGAATATTGGATACGTATGAGAGTGACTGCAGTCTTCCTAAGAACAAATAAAAAACCATATAATGAAATAAAAATAGACTAGGTAGGTGCTAACCAAAAATGTTTACCAAAGTAATAGCTGACATTCCACAATTTCAAGATTATTGTAAATACATAGCTGACTGACCTGGAGCTGTGTAAGTGCAAAATGAATGCAGGTTTGGTTGTTGTCCAGTTAGGACCGATCCCTGAAGTAGCCAAACCAGATAATCTAGTTTTAAAAAAAATCTTATAGTGGCTTGATTACAAATCTCCCAGTGACCATTTTTAAGTCTGTGCTTAACTTACAGTGTATAGCACAACACAGTGTGTAAAAGATAATTTCTGATTCCAGGAATTTACACTCTAATAATTATCTGGCTTTTTACTGCCTAAGTGGCTCAAATTAAACAAGTAACTATGAAACATGCATTTCACTTTGCTTTGAGGAGATACTGCCTAAAAAAGCAAAGCAAAACAAAACAAAAAACAAAACAAACCCAACAACAACAACAAAGACTCTAACCTGCTGGAATAGTTGCAATGAAATGGTCTTAAATTTCCTGGGAGAAGAAAACAGCAATCACACAGGACACCTTAGAGAAGTCACAAATGGTTCTTTTTCTTTAATAGTGATTTCAAGTCACAAGTTCTGGGACCAGATAGTCTTGGTTCAAATCTCAGCTCCACCACTTTTTAGCTGTGTGGCTTTGGATAAATTGCTTAGCCTCTCTATACCATAATTTCACATTTGAAAATGAGTATAATCATACCCACCTCATAGAGTTATTGGGAGAATTAAAGATGACAATGCTGTATTGTCACAGTGTCTTAAGAAATGTTATTTATCACTCCTCTACCTTTGTGTCATCTCCTACTTAAAATTACAAAATTCTCTCCTTAAAGTTGTCTCTTATTAACTAGAGAGAAAACAGGCTGATAAGAAAGGGAAAGTAGATTGCTTCAGCTATTGGCTCATTTTGTAGTCACTCCAAGGTGTCAACCTGTCATCTGGTCCGTTGGAGAACTCAGTATTTTTATCTGGTGAAAGTGTCCACAACCTAATAAAAATCCTGTCTTTACATCACTTGGCAGGGTATTCAACACTAGTAAGACCCGGCAGAGAGGCAGGGTTCTCCGTGAACGCCAGTCATAAGTTACATCATCTGTTGCTATGATGTTTTCTTTCCGTTCCGTCAGAGTAAAACAAAATATGAGGAGGTCACTGAATAAAAGTGACTTTAGACTTTGTCACTCTCTAGATTGCAGCGCTCATTGTTAATTTCAGTCATTTATACTTTCACATAATAAATGTATGAACATAGTTTCTCTTTTATCCCTGCAAGCCAATTTTTATGAACTAAAGGTCAGCAACAGGGGCGGGGCGGTGGGGGGGGGCCGGGGACGGGACGGGCATACTCACTGCAGGCTAAGCAATGTCTAGTCCTATCATTGCTCTGAATAAGGAAACTGTGGCTGTACGGGGTGAACGACATTAGAGAACTTTCCTGTCAGATGAAAGGGCTTGTTTCTGGTTGCATCTTGAAGTCAAATATTAAGATTACCCATTCCTCTAATCTTTCCTATTGAGGCAGATAATGGAAAGCTGATAGTAGAGTGATAACGGATACCTGTGTCTCCAAATTTCAAGAACTATAACTCATACTTTATAAGCAAAGGCTTTCACCATGTAGATTTAGAGCTTTGAGTAAGATTTATAACTTTTGAACAAAAGATTTATCACCGAGGATAGCTAGTGGCTATTAGCCAGATCCAAGTATTTACAACATCACATTAAAAAAGGATGGGCCCGAAGCTACACAATTCAGAGAGAAAGCAAAGTAGCTCCCAGTTAGCACAGTCCTGAAGGTCAGACAGATCATAAAAATTGTCAATCCCAACAAATAGCCACCTGACCAGAGTTCATTTTAATAATAGCACTTTTTTTTTTTTAAAGCACTAGGAGTTGTATCTATTCTGGAATAGAAATATTTATACTCCAAGGAAAATTCACACCCTATTCATTGCCATCTGTTTCGGTGCAGTGTCCCTGGGAGCTGCTTGCCTCCTAAATGGGGGGCGACTTAAAATGGGATATGCTGAGCAAGTTATAATCCTTTTGCCAAGAATAAACACACAAACAATGGTGTAAATGCATGGGGAAATGCTGCCAAAGTGTTATGGCTCTCTGCAAACTTCAGGGCCAACAAACTGGCCTCAGCCTTCAGACCCTCAGTCCATTCAAATGCCAATAAAAGTGTTTTCAAGAAATAGGCAAACACTCATTTGTTCTTACAACCAACATCGTTCAAGGATGTCAAAATTCTTCATCATCAGCTGTATAGTAGGACCTGGGGCTTTTACTCTCTCCCACCAACAGTACACATGGCAAACTGCTTCCCAGACCAAACCTTTAAAACATAGTCTGGAAACTGCTTCAGGAGCCGGAGACTCAGCAGTGCTGATCCCTCTCTCATTACATCTCCCGGGCTCCCCCAGACAGTGGAGGCCAGGCCTGGGGGAGCCGGGAGACTTGAGCCGATACGTGCTCCGCTTTAAGTCAGACACCCTCTGCTCTACCGAGGCTGCTGCAGACCGGCTCTAAGACCAATTCTCCAAAATTTTCAGAGATGGGCTCGGATGTACGGTGAACTCGGGGAGTGGATCTCAGAGACTGGGTCCTGCCTGCTGGCTTGTATGCCAACCTCAGTGACTGAGACCCATCTCAAAACTCTCTCTCGGGCACACAGGGGTCTCTGCAGAGTCGTCACAGTAGCAAACACACACACACACACACACACACACACACACGCGAAACCTATGTAAAAGGCACTCTCTTACCTTATACTTCATCTCGGCAGCGGTGAATTGAGCCGTTTTCCGACACACTAGTTAGACTGCATGAAGCACTGGGGTGTCCGCCCCTCCATGGAGTGCAGTGCTAAATGAAAGTGAGACTCCCGGGCTGGGGCCGGTTTGTCAGTCGCAGCGCAGAGCTCAGGCACAGCTAAGCTCCAAAGCTTCTGAGCTCACTGTTTTGACTGAGGCGGGCCTATCACGGACTGTATTTGCATACCGCCCCACCATTGGCTAGTGGGCCAAGGTAATGAGATGCCCCGCCCACTTCTTAACTTATGAAAATTCCTGACAAAGAATTTGTAATGCGATCATTTCTCTTCACATTATCTGAAAGGGTGGAAATACAACAAAGTGGGGAACCGTTCCCAACTTTACTCTCCCCCCACCCCCCAAAAATAAATGGGAAAAGGAGATAAGTTCTTAAGATTAACCTAAGTTTTAAAGAAATCGAATTCACAAAGCAGTCTGAAAGTCGTGCTTCCTGTGACCTAGCAACTCCTTCATAAACCCATTTCATCTGAAAGCCATTCACCTCACAATCTCTACATGAAATGAACTCTGGGGAACAAAAGGTTTTCTGTCTCCGGGCCCCTTTTTACTAACTACCCCTGCTGATATCTCTCTAGCTCTGCTTCTCTCCTCCCTCCCTTCCTTTTTTGTGTGGCTGTTTGCTTTTTTTGTTCTTTTCAGTGTTCAAAGTACTTGCGACGTCAGTCTGCAAGGAGCCAGAATACAATTCTCCCTCAGTGAAAGGAACTCCCTCGCCCAGGCACCAGGATTTCCCTGGCCAGCTTCTCATGAGGGCATCAGAGAATTGAGTGTCAGCCCCATTCAGCGACCTTCGCTGACTTTGCTCAGGATAAAGGTTAGATGTGACCCCTCGGATGGGGCTGGCCAGTGCACGCCCTATAGATCATCACTGTCTATTGAGTGCTACGTTCTTTGATGGTTGGCATTTCTAGCTCCAGCTCTAACACTGCAGTTTTTCCTTCTGACCTCTCTCCTGAAGATGGGCCATTAACCCACCAACACTTATTATCTGGGGAACAAAAAAAAAAGCTTACTGTTTGATGAGGCTGGTTAAAAAGACCAGTCTCTCTCCAGTGAAGCACAGAACATTTGGTTCAGCTTCATGATTTCTGTAGAGAAAGCTATTACCCAGGAAAGGACAGAAATGGTCACCTTCGGCAACTTTTCTGAAGGACAGAGAGGCCAGGGACAATTCCTCTCCAGTGGGCCTCAGGATTCAGACATGCTCAGTGCAGACAACAGCTGTCCCTGAGTGGGACGGACACCAACCAGAGTACACGCCTGGGATGGAAAACACAGTCCTTATTTTTTTTCCTGGCCAAGTTGGACCAGAATCTG
Source organism: Myotis yumanensis (assembly GCF_028538775.1). Classification (NCBI taxonomy): domain Eukaryota; kingdom Metazoa; phylum Chordata; class Mammalia; order Chiroptera; family Vespertilionidae; genus Myotis; species Myotis yumanensis. The sequence continues at coordinate 85,136,945 of NW_027223753.1, read as the reverse complement.
TTTGATTTGTCCCCCTCACCCCTCCGAAATTCTCAATGGATTAACACTACTTTTATGATCTAAGCAAAAAGCACAGGAGAACAGCTGCCCCACAAAAGTGGTTTCCAGACCCAGGACTCACAGTTCAGTTCAAAATTTAATGTGGCACCTATTCCCTGGACATGACCCCCAGGCAGTCACAATGAGGTTGACATACTGGTTCTGGCATCCACTAGACCTTGCTTTTCCTCATTTAGCCTTTGAGTGAAAATGAGCCCGAGTGACTTTTCAAGGTCTTTCTGAACACAAATTAAGCACGCAGCATACGGCACTGCGAGGATCTTCTGAACGGTCCCACAGACTCATGGGAGAGTCGTTACTTTGCAGAAAACTGTTCTCTGAGTCTGCCTGGATTAGAAAAAGGCCTTCCCATCTGTAAGATGAGTCTTGTGGCCTCCAGGAGATCTAGATAACATTCCTTTGGCTTCCTAAACAGTAAAGTTGAACCCTCCTGTGTTGTTTGATGAGTACCATTGAGTAGTGTCTCACCCCATTTTACTGCTTTCAAATAGTTTCCCAAAGCATCTGCTAGGGCCTTTTGTCATCTAATTCTCTAGTTGGAAAGCTTAATTCATACCAAGTGGTCCTCCCACTTTCCTGTTTCTGTCCTGTTCAGGAAGACAAAAATCTACCTGAAATTCATTTCAAGGTGGTTTGGGTCACTGGAATTTTAATTATATAAAGAAAAGCACAAGGGTATTGGAGGCAGATAAACTTGTGTTAGGATATTAACAGATTTCTTAACTTCTGATTTTGGTGTCCTGAAGTATATACTAGTATCGAGAAACTAATAATCTCTACCTGCTAGGATCATCATGAGGATTAAATGAGATAATGTGGATAGGAGTTAATAGTACTTGGCACATAGTAAGACCTAAATAAATGGGTGTTTATTATCATTACCATTATTAATTATTATTTTAATATTACGTATTACTTTATTAATACATTACATCACATTGTTAAATACAGTATATAAATAATATAAATATTTAGTTTATTAATTAGAATATGGTTACCACTAGACTTATAGATGCATGTGGTAGGCATTCAGAAAAAGGGGGTGGATTCCCTCATCTGTATGCCATCCTTCCACAGGGCAGCTTTCTAATCTTTTTTTTTTTTTTTAATAAATTTTATTGATTTTTTACAGAGAGGAAGGGAGAGGGATAGAGAGTTAGAAACATCGATGAGAGAGAGAAACATCGATCAGCTGCCTCCTGCACACTCCCTACTGGGTATGTGCCCGCAACCAAGGTACATGCCCTTGGCCGGAATCGAACCTAGGACCCTTCAGTTCGCAGGCTGACGCTCTATCCACTGAGCCAAACCGGTTAGGGCTAGCTTTCTAATCTTAACAAATACCAATTGAGCGCCTACCATGTGCCAGGTACTGTTCTCTGTGGGGAGAATACTCAGCAGCCCAGACAGGTTCTTACCCCCATGGAGCTTATAGTCTAGTGGGAGTGGGAGACAATAATTAAATGAATCTACAATACTATTTTGGGGTAATAAATGAAGGAAAATCAAGGAGGAAAATTGCTAGAGGAAAACAGACCAGGACTGGGGGGAAGAGGTGTTTTACTTTAGAGAGAACGATCAGGTAAGTCTCTCTAAGGAGGTAATATTACATCAGAAATCTGAAGAACATGAGGGATCCACTCAAAGACCTGGGAAAAGAACATTCTAGACAGAGGGCATGGCCCATGGATAGGGCTTGAGGAGGAAAGAGCTTGGTGTGTTTGAGAACAGCAAGCAGTCCAGGTGCCCCCAGGGGGGTACTCAGGGAAGGCACAGAGAGGGCAAGCTCAGAGAGATAGGTGGTAGCAGTTCAAATGTCCTCCTGAGTGTGACTGGAGCCTTGTGAGCAGGAATGCTGTGATCTGTTTCTCTCTGTTGTTATCCTTTGTTTAAACCTTTAAGGACTGCAGGCTATTAGTTCAAATACTGTGTCCCGGTCTTCATGCAGTTCATATCATGCAGGTAGTTTTTACTTCATTAAGGTTATCTAGAATTTTTCCTTCAAAACCCTTTGGGGAAACACAAATTCTCTCAATGAATAGAGAAACGACCTTTCCTCCATCGATTACCTGAGATTTTGGGGGCAAAAAATACTGTTTAAACCATGCTATATCAGTGCTGTTGATTGGTTTATAGAATGACCCCAGTACTGCCATGGGCTAAAATGGGCTCAGCCCCTACCTGTGCTCACCAGCACTCTCTCTGCCTGTCAGCCTTGCCACCTGCCTGCTTGTCTGCCAAGGAGTCTGTCTCCCAAAACGCTCATGTGTAGGCAAGAGCAAGGGCAATGGCATCGAATGCTGTTCAAAGGATTTTCCAGCCTCCGCTAGCATGGATACAGCAAAAAATCAAGAGGATGCTAGAGGGAAGAGATTCTTCAGTCCACCACTTGGGAGGGGCCTGTGTGGCTTCTCTCTAAGAGTGAAGGGCAGAGTTGGAGCATGTGAGGGCAGGATGTGACCTCAGAAGCCATCTAGTTCAGCCCTCAGAGAGAGGATGAAGCCGCTGCTCTGAGGGTGGGCACCATACACCAGCCCCCCACTTGCATCAGGACCACAATCAGTGCTTTCCGGCAGTCCTCTGTACCTCTTGTTTGCTTCAGTACAGTCATTCCTTGTAGTTTTCCTGCCTGAAATCTCTCCCTGCTCCCACACTGCTACCTGTTTAATTTCTAGAGTTACAGAGCCGATCACGTTACCACTATGTTTAAAAACCTCTAGGGGATACTTCAGTGCCTTAAAACACAAAATCTGCACACTGCACTGTGGATTGTAATCTGAGCCCACCCTCCCTTTCTGGACTCATCTCCCACTATTTACCCACATCCCACACTCCAGCCGCATGGGGAAGGGATAGGGGACGACTCACTGAATCCAAGACATGCGTGTACTGGCCTGACTTTGCACAGACGGTGCCTCTGTCGAGGTTGTCCTCCCTTCACTCCTCTGCTGTCAAGCTGAGCCCCAACACTGACTCTTTTGTGCTTCCTTGTCAACGCCTCCCACCCTGTCCACCTCGGCCTTTCAGAACCAATTCCTCCTTCCCTTTATTATGCCAGCATTGTACTTGGAGTTTGGCCTATTATCACATTGTATCATAATGATTTTTTAAAAATAGGTTTTTATTGATTTTAGAGAGAGGAAGGGAGAGGGCGAGAGAGAAACATCAATGTGAGAGAGAAACTTTGATCAGTTGCCTCCCGCACGTACCCCGACAGGGGGCTGAACTGAAAACCTAGTATAACAACTTCAAAGAAAGTGTGTTATCTGGAGGTTCTGCTTGGAGCCCAAAGTTACTCGTGTTTAGGGCAGCAGTGCAGTTTACACGTATTAGAAGTGGAGCTAAGATGCACCTTTTCAGAACCAACTCAAGGCATGGGCCAGTTCTGCCTCTTGGACAGGGGTCAATTAAAAAATTATGGCTTGCAGATGCCTGTTTTTATAAGACCTGTGAGCAAAGAATAGATTTTACATTTTTAAATGGTTGGGGGAAAATCAAAAGAAGAATACTATTTCATGAGATGCGAAAATTATGTGAAATGAAATTCCAGTGTTTATAAAGTTTTATTGCAACACAGGCACCCGTTCGTTTACCATTGTCTTTTGAGCTGCAATGGCAGACTTGTGTGAGTTGCATCGGAGGTGATAAACTGCAAAGCCAAAAAAAAAAAAGTATTATCTGGCCCTCTACAGAAAAAGTTTGTCAACTCATGCTGTATAATAGTAAGAGATACATCCATCCTTAAGTTCAGACTGCCATATCTACAGAGAAACAATCTAGAAATACCCATTCTAGGGCTATGTTTTACCATTTCTAGTTTGATACTGGTTTTTATTTATTTTATTTTTTTTATAAATGTATTTTTATTGATTTCAGAGAGGAAGAGAGAGAGATAGAAACATTAATGATGAGAGAGAAACATTGATCAGCTGCCTCCTGCACACCCTCTACTGGGATTGAGCCCACAACCTGGGCATGTGCCTTGACCTGGAATTGAACCATGATCTCCTGGTTCATGAGGTCAATGCTCAACCACTGAGCCACACTGGCTGGGCTTGATACTGGTTTGTAAAAAGTCTACATAGACCAAAGTTCTTTCAAAAAATAAAATGAGGCAGCAACTACTTAATTCTACAAGGCTCCATAAGCCCTTGAGCGTTTTCAACTTCAACCCAACTGGGCCCTGGCTCATTCAGTCTTGACTGAAACTCTCCCCGGTGCCAAGTCCTGTTCACAAACATCAGTTTTTAAATATTCATTTAATACAACAACCCTCTGAGGTAAGTTTTACATGTTACAAAACTGAGACTTGGAGAGGCTCTGCAACGGCACAAAGTCATAGGCAGGTGAATGGCAGGCCTGGCATGTGAGCACAGGCTTTCTGGCTTCTGAGACTGTGGTGTGCTCTACTGCCCAAGGCTACCTCTGGGTGCCTTTGTTGTCCAAGTCAGTTCAGTAAGGTGGTGTCTTCGCCCTAGTGGGACTAAGTCTAACTGAGGGACAGGTATTGTTCTTGAGTGGTGACTAGAGCTAATAGGGTGCATACAATCACACACCCCTCTTACTCACTGGCACTTTGAAGCCTATCTGTGTGGAGTCCTTCTTGCCTAGACTGCCCTCCTTTCATCGGTCCGCTGAGCTATCTCACATCTTCGCCCCACTTTGGACTCCATCTTCTTCATCAATTATTTCCTAGAAAATCTCTCCATTGTTGATGTTCTCCCCACCACCTTCTAGGTCTCTCATCACCTATGACCACAGTGCTTCCCAAATCTGACCTCCTTTAAAAAACAACCTTGAATGCTCAGACTTCTCCCCATTCAGTTGGCTTTAGTAGGTCTGGTGTGAGGTCTTGGAATCTCACATTAAAAGGAATGCTATAATTCTGCATACAATTTTACGTGTGTAGCATATCATTTAGTGCTTAGTTATTGCTGTGTACTGTTTCACCGGGAGAATTTCTTCTCCACAGTGAGATTTTAAGCAACTTGTAGAAATGGATTCTGTCGTTTCTTCAGTTGTATCCCCCTCTGCACCTATGTAGGTAACTGAATTTTGTCTTATGTCTTCTCAAAGCCCTATTTCTTGTCCATGTGCCCAGCCTTCACTGATGTCAACATGGGAAACATAAGTGACTTTCAGAGGCCGGGGGAAGAACACCTTTCACTCTAGGCAATAGTTCCCTTTTATCTGTGGAGCTGGTCAGGATTTTGGTCTGAATGAAAGTCTATTATTAGAAAGAAGCTCTGAGAACAGTCTCTGGTGCTTGCTTCTTTGTGCTGTGGATTGGAGTTTTCATTGATTTTTCCTTCCACTAACATTTTGGCACAAGAGACCGCAGGAAGGCCACCCAACCCCACTCCCTCCTGGTTTTAGCAACAGAGAAATAGGGTTCTAGGAAGAAACTCTGTTTTCTGAAAGAGTTGTTAAAGGAATTGTTTAAAAATATGTGTTGCTGCAGGAGGTGTTTACTAAAAAGGCTTGTTGACTCATGATTTCCAAATTACTTCTGATTTGGTTCCTCCCTGATTTATTTCTTATTCTCACTCAATGGCGAGCCACCTGGGGTTGGGTGTGGCTCTAACCAGCAGAGATTAGAAATGATTCCTCTGAATCTCTCTTTCCTGCATGATGTAGTGGGTTCCCACACTGTGAAGACTTTACAAGGTCTCACTGACCCTTTTCATGCAGACAATAGTGTGTCATTGTTACTGCCCTTTAAAAAATCGACCACCCTCCTTCCTCCACCCCACTTCCCACTGCTTTATGCCTTCCATCCCAACTCTTTCAGGTGGCTTTTAGTCAAACCGAGGGTGAAGTGCAAATATTAAGTGTTTTAGGTCCTTCTCAGTCCTTGATTAATCATGAAATAATACATGTAATACTGTGTCACTCATGTAGATCCCTGTAAATGGGGTGATTGTAGGCAATACCTTAACTTAATTTTAGAAAAACTGTGAGCTTTTTGATGTTATACATATACATATACATATACATATACATATACATATACATATACATATACATATATAATAGTGGCCAAGAGAGGGACAATCCACACGCCCCATGGTCCCTGCGGTCCCAGGTACCAGTGGCTGCGTCTTCACCTGCGGCCCGGGAGAGGGACAAGCCACCCGCCCTGCAGTCCCGGGCACCTGCAGCTGCGGCCCAGGTGAAGCCACCCACCCATGGTCCCCTGCGGCTGCGGCTGGCCTGGGTCCTGGGTGCCTGCAGCCAGCCAGAGGGAGGGAAGCCCAGTCTGGGTGCAGGGCAAGGCAGAAACAGTTATGGGCGATTAGTCCAGCAAAGGAGCAGTTATGGGCCATCAGGCTGGTAGGAGAGCCGTTAGGGGCGATCAGGCAGGCAGGCAGAGGTGATTAGGGGTGATCAGGCAGGCAGGCAGGTGAGCGGTTAGGAGCCAGCCATCCCGGATTTCGAGAGGCAGTCGAACATCCCCCGAGGGGTCCCTGATTGAAGAGGGTGCAGGCTGGGCTGAGGGACACCACCCCCCCTCCCCAAAACGAATTTCGTGCACCACGCCTCTAGTACATATATAATAGTGTTATTATAACTTGGGAATACGTAATCACTACCTTTCCCCCTAAACAACTAAACAGCGTAACAGATCAAATTATATGTTAAGTAAACTCACTCAACTCCAGTGAAATAGGACAAGCAATTGTGAGGCTCCATTTTAGCATTTAGTATTTATTTATTTGAGGGAGTTAATGTAGAGGTGAAATTATGTGAAAAATTAGAAGCTCACGATAAAGGTTTAGGCTTATTTATCTTCATAAATGTGCAAAGGTTGAGATTTCTACTATTTATATATGCAGCTGGGCCAAGGAATGAAGTTCAGTGGAACAAAAGGAGTTTAATAATAAAATTGTGCAGGCTGCCTGGCAAAGGCTCTCTCCTGTTTTCTCTAGCCATGAAATAGTGCTCCCAAATCTGCTCTGTTATTGCGTGCTTTAGTTTGTCCAAGTAAACAATTCGTTATATGAAACCGACATAGAAATCTCTTCTGCTGGTAGAAACTTTAGACTGGATGTTTACAAAGGTCAAGGTGATCGGCTAAGACCAAATAAACAGGATTCTATGACTGGATGGAGGATGGCCTTCTACTCTTTCAAAAGACACTGCCCAACACAATAAAAGTGCTATATCATATGTATTAAGTAAGAAGGGGCAAAGACAGCACGTTTCCTCCTTGCTAACTTTTGTTCTTCCTGTATATAGTCTTAAGTTTGAAATGTCTTCCTGACTCCTCCCCACATACCTATTATGATCAAATATATGCTATGACATGATAGCATGACCTAATGTGCTAGAACTTTCCCACTCTCTGCTTTTTGCTATAGTCTAAGTGGAATAAGCAGAGAACTATGTGTTCAAAGTTCCTGGATGGGGCTGTCTGCTCTCTTTCCCATCGACTCCTGAGCTTTAGCATTCTGCAGACACACTGGCCACTGAAAATCACCTTCCACATCCTGCATCCGCATCCCTCCGGGATGGAGGTGGGATGGGAAAGAATAGGAGAGCGCGGGGGTGGGTGTTTTAGACAGCAAAATACCATTTTCCTGGAGGCACTGGGTAAACCATTTGTTTTTGTTTTTTGAGATGTTATTCCTCCTGGGGTCCTAAAAGAGGCTACCTGACCCAGTTCTCCAAGAAAGGCTGCCTCCTGTCCCTCACAGCTCTCATCAGCTGAGGCCCGCGAATGTCCAGCAGGCTCTGTCCCAGGGCATCTGGACTGTCTGGCCAGCCCAGGCGACCGCCAGCTGGCGCTGATGAGCGAGTCAAAGGAATCTGAGTAATGCAGGGCCTGGGGTGGGGGGTGGGGGCGGCAGGATGAAAGGAATGTGTTGTGGGGACACAGCACAACCCACACTGTTAAATCCAAGCTTGTACAGAGTTTGATTCATTTTAGAAAGCAAACAAAGTGCTCCAGCTATCAGCAGTCTTTTATTTTGTCTACTGGAGGAATGCTTCTCCAGCGTGGGCCGGGGACTGGGCGGTGGTGGAGACACCAGCATCCACCCTGGACTTTCTGTGTGGAGTGTGGAGAGCGCATTCCGTTCTGCCTACTGAAACGGAGAAATAAAGAGTGGTTCCCTCCTTTATAAGAAAAGCCGAAGGGGAGCCCCGCTAATGAGCGTGCACCAAGCTCTCAGGCCCACTCACTCACACCACTGAGGCTTACAGATGTTAAGCATAAGTTCCCTTAATTTGCTTAAGTCCTGGCACCCTGTGATTTCAGACGAGAGGATATAGACGAGGGGGTGTTGCAAGGGTTTTCTTGAACTTCATCGCCTGTGGTTCCCATGACTCATGCTCTAACCAGCCTTTGGAGCTTTGGGTCTTCGGGTGGGTGGAGAGTTGGGAGAAGAAACAAGGCTTATGCCCTTCCTGCCCTAAGAAGACAGGGGCCACGTGTTCCCCAGCTTTCGATTTTGCCATCTCAGAATCGCTCTCTATCTCCAGAAGCCATCTCCTGTGAAGCTCTGGTCAGCCAGAAAAACTCTCCTCCTTACCCAACAGCAATGTGTTTTTCATTCTTCCCTCTCAAGCCCATGCTGACACTCAGCTACCCAACTCTCCCTTCTCTCATTTGCACCCTTAATCTTTCCCATCCTGCTCTCTACAAGTACATCCATGTCTTCCTCACCATAAATACAGATACACAGTTCCTTGTTCAAAAACCTGGAGGCCAGATGAGTTGTGGAATTCAGAATATTTCAGATTTTAAAAACAGATTTAGCATCCGTACCACATACTACAAAAGTGCCTGTGGGACCCGGGCCAGCATCTCATATGCAAACTCATTCATATTTTGGCTGTTGGCTGCACCAGTAGGGCACATATCAAGTGGGGTAAGTAAAGACTATGCATCACCTCAGGCCAATCCAGGTCAGACTTTGCTGCCAAATGATTATGAAAGAACTCCAGACGTTCCTACTTTATTATGTGGGTGAGGGAGCATGGGCCATCAATGCACTCTCTAGTCCTTCAGGGCCTTCCCTTTATCACCTTTCCTTCTCCCAACATCAGACTAAGTGGTCTCTCTCTTTCACGTGCCAGGATCAGAAGGAGGACAGTCCTGGCCTCACACTCAGACCTCTTTGCCTCTGGTCCTGCCATCCATTCCATTGATCACCATCCAGGCCAGTGATTCTCAAGTTCCCCACCATAAAGTACAGTGTTTTCCATTCCCAATCCATCACCATGGGCAGGATTGAAGATGCCGGGGGAAACCGAAAGCAGAGTGGCCCTATGAAACTGAAATGGCGTAAAGTGAAGAAGTGGTTGCTAACAGGTGCACACAATAAATGGAGATAAAGCCCAGTGTTCACAGACAGTTTCGAGCTCTGAGTGCAGTTCCCCGGGCAGGAGCTGGGCATCACCACTCTCCTGGCTCGGGGTGCTCACTGCCTCTGTAACAGCTCATGCAGAACAAACCCTGAATGCTACTCGAGCCTTTCCCTTGTATTCATAAAAGTGAAGACTTCTGCATATTTCCTTGGGTTAGTAAAAACCAGGTACTAATATAGGTCTTTTGTAAAAGTGAAGTGGTGGAATGAAAACTTTCAAAATCTAACTAAAAATATGGGGGAAAAAAAGCTTTGTTTGTTGTTACTATTACAGAGTTCAACCGATGTAAAATGAGTCCTGTCTAATTGCTGTCAGAGCTGTGAAGGACTCCCTCCCAGCGTTGCTCTCTTGATGGCCTGTGCAGAGTGTGGCCTGTGTGGGTGTGACCTGTGTGGGGTGTGGCCTGTGTGGGTGTGGCCTGTGTAGGGTGTGACCTGTGTGGAGTGTGGCCTGTATGGGGTGTGGACTATGTGGGTGTGGACTATGTGGGTGTGGCCTGTGTGAGTGTGGCCTGTGAGGGGTGTGGCCTGGTGAGCAGAGTGGGTCCCATTTGGAGGAGCACAGCTTCAGACCCGCCATCCAGGAAGCAGTGGGGGCCTCCTGTTTCCCCCCGCATCTCCTGGCTTGGGGCATTCTCCACCACACCTGTCTAGAAATGGTCTCTTCCTCCGTTCCCCTCCTTGGGTTCTCTCTTCTATTCTCACCAATATTCCTCTTCTTCTCAGGTAGGCTCTCCCCAAGGTTCCATCCACAGCCCTTTCCCTTCCGGATTCTCTCCTTTATCTATCTGATTGTCTCCAATGACTTCTACTCTCATTTCTATGCTGATGACAATCACATCTCCTGACCTGTGGTTTGAATTCCAAACCCTCAGTTTCTACTGCACTGAAATATTCCAGAGGCTTCTCATAAACTCCCCATATGTACATATTGTGACAGTTAATTATATGTCAATTGAGCTAGACCAAAGTACCCAGATACTGGGTTAAATACTAGTGTAGACGTTACTGTGAAGATATATTTTTTTCGCTGAGAACAGCTAAAAAGTCAGAGACTTTGAGTAAAGCAGGTTACCCTCCATCATGTGGATGGGCCTCATTTAACAGGTGAACGTGTAAAGAGGAAAAAGACTGATGTCCTCTAGGAAGAGAAAACTGCTCCAGAGAGCATTTGTGTTCAAGTTACAGCATCAACTCCTCCCTGGGTCTCCCCACCTGACAGCTGCTCTGCAGATTTCGCACTTGTCAGCTTCCACAATCATGTCAGCCGATTCCTTAAAATCTCTCTCTCTCTCTCTCTCTCACACACACACACATCCTATTGGCCTATTGTTTCTGTTTCTCTGAAGAACCCTGGCCATTACACATATAAACTTCCCAATGAAACAGTATCTACCTTTAACTATGATGTTTCTATTTATGATACCAATTTCACATATGAACTTTCCAATGAAATACTGTCTACCTCTAACTATTTTATTTCTTTTTTATGATGCCACCATTGTCCTAGGTACCTAGAATCAAAAGTTCAGGTTATTTTTTGTTTCTTTCTTCTTCTTAGTTTTTTCCCCCCTACTTCCGACATGCAATCAGCCATGTCAATTTTAGACCGTCAATATTTATGACACAAATATCCTCCTTTCTATTCATCCACTAATGGAGATCCCCAAACACCACTCAGGGTTGGTCTGTCACATCAGATAGGACATGAATGCATAACCTTGTCCACAGTGAGTGGTCAAAGAAATTGGCGTGTGACTCAGAAGGAGTCAGTGTGAGATTTTGTAAATAAGGCTTGGGATGGAGAGGACTTCTTTTTCTTTGGATAAAGAAACTATAAATCTATTCTTGGCAGTAAACATCCTTTTCTCATTGTGGGGAGTGTCTATAGTAAGAGAGAATGAGTCCACACGCAAAAAGAAGCAATGCTATCTGGCATGGCGAAAGCCCTGATCCTATTGTCTGTGCCTCTGGATCCAACCATTTCGGAAGTTTGCTCTTAGACAACCTACTTCCTAGGGCAACAAACATGCTTGTTTTCAAGAACCTAGATGAAGCGGAGCTTCTTTCACTTGCAAAAAGAGTATCCTTACTAACCCTCTGAGAAAGTATTCTCCTTGGGGCAAAGACCATACCTTATTAATTTGCACCCCCGTGGCACCACATTTAGGATCTTCTCAGTTGACATGTTGCATTGAATTTCCAGATTATCCTTAAGGTAGGTACCAGCTACCTTGTAAAATTATGTGTGAGAGGGGAGGGGGAAATGACAAAGACATTTTCTATGGGTCCTATGAGAGCAGAAATAGAAAGGAAACTTATGCCTTAGGAAAATTCCAGAGTGCTGGTCATTGGGGACAAGGTAACTTGTCAGAAGCAGATACACACTCTTATTTCAAATTCATTGATTTAGATACACATATTTAACAATGAAAGTAAAAGCAAGACAGTTTTACTATTAAGTGTGGGGTAGCAGTGTTTTGTGTACCTGTAGATCCATATAAATATTTATATTACATTTCCTTGCCAATTAACTTGTACTTGTTAATTGCTGCTTAGATTTCATTCATCTGTCCACCAATACTTACTAATTGCCCAATAGAATGTGAGGCACCATGGGAGTTACAAAGATGAATAATACCCAGATGCTGCCCTCACTTGTTAAATACCTATTCGGTAGCAGCCAAGGGGACTTCATGAAGATAAACTTGTGTTAAAAAAAAAAAATCACACCGTAACGTTGTGTAAGTTTCTATTTTAAAATCATCTGGTTCTAATTTACTAAATTTAATGCTTTAGAGTCAATGCCAAAGTGCTACATTTGATTTATGGAAATACTTTAGCACATTTTTTCCATCGCGCTCTTGTACAATATATTTACCGCCCTTTTGTTATGGTTAGAGAGATTATGGACCTTAAAAAAAGCTCTCTTTATGAGCTTGCTGATATTTTATTATAAAATGCCATAAAATGGACTAAGAAGTCTAGTAAACAATCATATTCACTTAGGAGCATTCCACATGGATTAGCTGTGTGTGTGTGTGTGTGTGTGTGTGTGTATGTGAACATTTAACAGAGAGGTCCATATGGAAAATGGATGTTAAAAAACTTTCACTTCATCCCAAACCACTTCTTTTTAGAGCAGAAGATCTTCAGGGGGGAAACGGGGACTGGAGATATTTAAATAGTAGCCATACCATGTTATACTGCTAACAAAATAATAATGTCAATACCAAGAGATAAAAGAATGAGTGGGGGGTTTGGGAAACAATGGGGCAATAAGGACACATATGTAATACCTTAATCATTAAAGAAAAAAAAAGACCTAAAAAAGAAAGAATGTCATAGACCCAGACTTCCATCATCCCAGAAGGAGCTTGTAAGATATCCCAGTAAAATGGGATACAGGACTCTGGACATAAGTCCCACCTGTCGGTGGCTCAGGGCCTGGGCATCCATGGGCAGGGCAGTGGCATGATCTGCCTTAGGTTGGGGGAGATGCCAGGGTGCTCCCACTTCATCCACTCTCTCTGACATGCTCATCCACTGGTGTCCTGATTCCACTGAAGAGGCCCAGGTAGATCTGTCCCAGGTCCTAGGAATGAACCACATCTACGTGGCCTTTGGGCTCTGGGCTCGACCAGCTTCCTTGGCATGGCAGTTTGGTATTTTACAGAAACATCAAGACCTCTTGCCAACCTTTTCACTAAAGCCTCCCAGACGGGCTGTGGTTTAGCCAACAAAGCCTGCCCTGGATTTCAAAGTGGTGTTTAAAGTTTGCGTGCGTATTCATTTTGTTCCTGCTTCACCGGCCTTCCCTGGGCTTACAAAAATGAGAGGCTTTTCATTTTGCACCCACATAAAATAAGATGGCTGCCTAGGAATTCCCCTCTGCTTCAAAGAACTATATATATATATATACTAGAGGCCGGTGCACAAAATTTGTGCACGGATAGAGACCCCAGACCTGGCCGGGGATGAGGGCCTATCTGTGGGGTGATGGGGGGGGGGGGGGGCGTTGGCATCCACCTTGGCAGGCCCTGCCCCCTGCTGCTGCCAATCACCTCCCTCTGCGGGGCAACAGGTGGGGAGATCTGGGGGCCCCTGCTGGCACCTTCCTTGGTTGAACTGGGGCCTGCAGGTTAGGGGCAGCTCCTGCAATGAGCGTCTGCCCCCTGGTGGTCAGTGCACGTCACAGCGACCGGTTGTTCCATGGTTGTTCTGCTGTTCTGTCAATTTGCATATTAGGCTTTTATTATATAATATATATATATATATATATATATATATATATATATATATATATATACTAGAGGCCTGGTGCACAAAAATTTGTGCACTCGGAGGGGAAGGGGGGGTCCCTCAGCCCGGCCTGTGCCCTCTCGCAGTCTGGGACCCCTCGGGAGATAACGACCTGCTAGCTTAGGCCTGCTCCTGGGTGGCAGAGGGCAGGCCCAATCCCTAGGTTCAGCCCCTGGTCGGGCTCAGAACAGGGCTGTTTGGGGAGTTGGGGCGCCGCCCCCTGTCATGCACAGAGCAGGGCGGATAGGGAGGTTGCAATGCCACCCTCAGTCATGCTCAGGGTAGGGCTGATTGGGGGGTTGGGGCACCGCCCCCTGTCACACTCAAGGCAGGGTCGATGGGGAGGTTGCGGCGCCACCCCCTGTGACGCACAGAGCAGGGCCAATCAGGGGGTTGGGGCACTGCCCCCTGGACAGAGCAGGGCCCATCAGGGGTTTGGGGCGCTGCCCCCTGTCACACACAGAGCAGGGCCCATCAGGGGGGTTGGGGAGCTCCCCCCTGTCATGCACAGAGCAGGGCCCATCAGGGGGTTGAGGAGCTCCCCCCTGTCACGCACAGAGCAGGGCCCATCAGAGGGTTGAGGAGCTCCCCCCTGTCACTCACAGAGTAGGGCCGATAGGGGAGTTGGGGCACTGCCCACTGTCACACACAGAGCAGGGTGGATCAGGGGGTTGGGGCGCCGCCACTGTCACACTCAGGGCAGGGCCAATGGGGAGGTTATGGCTCTACCCCATCACACACAGAGCAGGGACAGTGTGTGTGTGGGGGGGTTGGGGCGCCACCCTCTATCACCCACAGAGCAGGGACGATCAGGGGGTTGGGGCGCTGCCACTGTCACACTCAGGGCAGGGCCGATTGGGAGGTTATGGCTCTACCCCGTCACACACAAAGCAGGGCCCGTGGTGCGGGGGCGCCGCCCCCTGTCACACACAGAGCAGGGCCGATCAGGGGGTTGGGGCGCCTCCACTCTCACACTCAGGGCAGGGCCAATGGGGAGGTTATGGCTCTACCCTGTCACACACAGAGCAGGGCCTGTGGGGGGAGGGGGAGGCTGGGGCGCAGCACCCTGTCACACACAGAGTTGCAGGAGGATCAGGGGGTTTGGGTGCTGCCCCCTGTCATGCTGATCCGGTGCCAGGAGGCCTTGCGGCTCCGCTGATCCCGGTGCTGGGAGGCATATTACCCTTTTACTATATAGGATAGAGGCCTGGGGGCCGGCTGGTTTGCCCTGAAGGGTGTCCTGGATCAGGGTGGGGGTCCCCACTGGGGTGCCTGGCCAGTCTGGGTGAGGAGCTGAGGGCTGCTTTCAGGCTGGCAATTGACTGAAGCTCCCAACCACTCCTTTTTTTCTTTTTTCTTTTTTTTTTATTCTGGGCCAGCTTTAGCTCTGGCTCTAGCTCTGAGGCTTCCGCTGCTATAATGGAAACAATGTATAACTCTAGCTCTGAGATCCCCGCTGGCTGAAAGCTTTTTTCTGGGGTTTTGTTTAGCTTCTATATTTGCAACATAAATATATTATATATTTAATATAAATATATTAAAGAAAATTAGTTTCCCTTGAGTTCAGATGACTCTTGTAAATAAAAATTATAAAGGCCAGCTCAGTCAAAATGCTTTCTTTCCAACAGGCTGTCTTTCCAGCAAGTTCTATGATATAGGATACAGGGGTCAAATGCAACAAAATGAATGGTGAGTGACTGTCTGGCTAAGCTCAAGGGCCTCAAGGAAGGAATGAGGTCTTGCATCCTCACACATTGAGACAAGGCCCGTCCATCAAGAAACTGTCTAATATTGCTCTTCTGACTGGCCATGATTTGTTTTCCCAACTCCTCTGCCCTGGAGACCAGTCTTCCCATGGCATCTTGAAATCACTGTAATACAAAATGAAATTAAAAATGCAACAACAACAACAAAGTACAGAGCTGGCCGTGATCTCTCCCTCCTGATTCTTCTTTGGAATGTCTCCTACTTCACTCCCTCAAGTTCAAGTATTCCTCTCCGATCCTCAGCTCAAGTCTTCCCCTTGAAATGTACTCCAGCCTCTACTGATGAGCCGTGCTATGCTCCCAGTCCTTTTCACTGAGGCTAGCATTGGCATCATGGAGCCATTGTGGATCACTTGTGAATCCCTAATTATGCCTTGTTTGATAGTGAGTGTCTCATGCTTGAATAACAGTTGATCTTGGAAGTCGGCAATCCCCTATTTGACACAGGCAATAGCTATTTGTTTTCATCGGCATACAATTCACACCCACGTAAGTCACCATTTTAAAGTGTACTACTCAGTGGTTTTTAATATAGCCACAGTGTTGTACCACCATTGCCACCACCTAATTCCAGAACATTTCATCACCCCTCCAAAAAATCTATGCCCATCAGCAGTCACTCCCCATTTCTCTTCCCCCCACCCCTAGGCTCAAACCCCTGGCAACCACAGTCACCAATCTAATTTCTGTCTGGCAAGAGAAAGTTATAACTGACTTCATGCATTTTATTTCCAACATAGTTTCAAAGGCTGACACAAACATGAGACTGACCATTAAAATTTTTGTATGTATTTAAAAGGATTTCTTTGGTTGTATGAACACATATGTACCTTTAATACTTGCTAGGGAATGTGGAGTGATAACCAAAAAATGGTAATTAAATATAGAAAGGGAAAGCAAAAGTTAGGGGGAGTGTTGGCGAGTGAAGCTTTTAGAAAGAGGAGAAAGAAAGTCTTGTCATAGAGACAGAGGGATTATTCTCTTTGTATTTACCATGTAGAGGTCTTATCATGTGCCTGATACAGCTACACACATTATCTAATCTGTGTAACAACCAATCAGTAGGAGCTAGGAATCCTGCTCTAGACGAGGTACCTGATGACTAGAGAGGTGAATGCCTTGTCCAGGATCACACAGTGAGGGTTCAACGGAGGCTTGTCTGGCTTCAAATCTCATGATCTTACTACTCTTGTTATTTCCTTTGAACACCGTAGCTCTATAGATCCTTCAATTGGTCCCCAAAAGTACCCTGGTATGGAAATCACTATTCTATGGAAAATAGCCAGAAAACAGGAACTGGTATTACAAACATTTCCCCAGCCTGCACAGAAAAGAACCTCATTTATTGTTAGGTCTCTCAGGTTCCCGGTCTCTGTGGCTTTCACGGAAGCTAACAGGACCTCTGGCCTATCACATCCCCAAGGCGAGTCTTATCCAAAAGCAGTTTTGTCCAGGCACTTGAGGACAACTCTCTGGTTGGCAGTAAGCCTCCTGAATACCAGAACTACTCTGCCTTTCTCCAGTGCTGGTAACTTATTGATGGGAGACAGAGAACCCATCTTGCTCCTGGGTGGCCCTGCTACCTGCACATGGCTCTCCTTGATCGGCTGGTCTCTAAGGATTCAGCCAAGTGTCTTTGTCATCTCTTGCCATCTACCTGCTATCTCCTCTACCTTCTCATTAAATAGTGATGCTCCTCGTGACTCTCCCTTTTTCTCTCTCTCTGAGCAATACAACCCACTCGCCATCCACATGCCAATGACTCCCCAGTTTTCATTTTTTTGATAGTTTTATATGTTAACTTGGCTGGGCAACTGTGCCCAGATATTTGGACAAGCATTATTCTGGGTGTTTCTGTGGGGGTGTTTGGATGAGATTTACATTTAAATGGATGGACTTTGAGTAAAACAGATTGCTTTCCATTTGTGTGTGGGCCAATCTGATGAAGGCCTGAGGAGGCCAGAAGACTAAACTTCCCTGAGCAAGAGGAAATTCTGAAAATTTCCTTTGGACTTCATCTGCAACATCAACTCTTCCTGTTTCATTGATAGATTGCCTTTGAACTTGAATTGCAACTCTTTCCTAAGTCTACAGGCTACTGGCCTCCTCCATCAGCTTTTGGCCTTACCAACACTTTACAAATAAATGAGCCAATTTTATTTTAAAAATTTCTTTTTTACTACATATATATGCATCCATTTAGGTTTCCAATGCATTCTTTTCACTGGGGCCAGAAAAACTTTAAGAAAAGACAAATCTGATTAGGTTCCTTCTAAGCTTAAAGGGCTTCATCCAAATTTTCTCAAGAAAAAGTAACAAAATGAAATAAAACAAAACACAAATCCCTAATGTGGCCTGGCTTGTACCAGCACTTCTCCTATGCGCACCAACCTCTTGAGGCTCTTGCTAAAATGCAGCCCGGTTCCATAGTCTGGGTGGAGCCCGAGCGTCTGCATGTCCAACAAGCTCCTGGGGGATGATGGAGCTGCTGGTCCATGGACCACTCTTGGAGTGTCAATGGCTTAGAAGACCCAGGATGATTGGGCCTCTGCCTGCCTCTTTGGCTTTTTCCCTTGAGACTTGCCTTGAATGCAATGTTGCAGCCACTGGCCTTTTATTTCCTCCAGTGCAACACACTGCCTTTCACCTCAGGGCTGACAGCACTCCACCTCCTGACTCGCTCAGTGTTCAGGATTCATCTGAAACTTCACTCTGTTATTGTGGTGGAGCTCCTGGTTATATGTCGCCTTTGCACGCCACCCTTCCCATGAAGTTCATCACACTTGTTATTTCTTGTCCAAAATCTAGCTTTCATATGAGGCTGCAAGTGCATGAGAGCAGGAAGCATGTCTATCTCATTTACTGCCTTGTTACTGTGTATGGTTTAGACAAAATGCTGAGCACTAGAATTGCATTCACTCATTTAAAAAATGTTTTTATTGGTTTCAGAGAAAGGGAGCGAGAGGGAGAGAAAGATAGAAATATCAATGATGAGAGAGAATCATTAATCGGCTGCCTCCTGCACACCCCCTACTGGGGATTGAACCTGCAACCCAGGCATGTGCCCTGACTAGGAATCAAACAATTGCATTCTGGTTCATGAGTGGACACTCAGCCACTGAGCCATGCTGGCCAGGCTGTATTCACTCATTTTAATTTAGTCCCAATAAGTGGGTCACTTTGCTCAACAAACATTTATTGAATATTGCAGGGTTAGGTTTGACTATGAGTGACAGAAAAATCATAGAAGAACAGGCTTAACCAAGGTAAGCCTGTTCTTCTCACTTATGAGAAGTCTGGAGGAAAGCAGTGTAGAGCTGATTGAGGGCTTCATGAAGTCTGCAGAGACCCAGGTTCCTCCTATCTCATGCTTTGCCTGCCTCAACAAAAGGTGCAAGGCTGCACAAGCTATTGCCATCACATTTGCATTCCAGTCATCAGGAAGGAAGAAGGGGGAGAAAAATGTGCCTCTTCTCAGGAAGGTGCTCATGGACTCCCTGCTCACATCCTGTTAGCCAGATCATGGTAACATAAGCACAACTAGCTACAAGGTAAACTGGGACATGTAGACTTTATTCTGGGTGGTCAGAATTCCATGCCTAAGGAAGAGAAGAATGGGTGTTAGAGAAAGACTACTAGTGTGAGCCACAAGTACTTACTGTGTAAATGGGTATAGTAGGTGCTTGACAACTATTTGCTGAATGTGTACACATCAGGCTTTGTCTGGCTGTCAGGATAGCCTTCTGCTCATGGCAGATAGTCACACTGGGCCAGTAGGTCATATATTGCATTTTCTTCCCCTGCTGAGAGGTTATGCTCTGTCTGCTGGTGTATGCTTTTTCCCAGCTCCTGACCCTGGACCTGCCCTCCTGGTACACAGTGTTGTGAGTGTAGGGATCATAGTTGAAGAAGCTCCCAGAGGCTAGCACCAGGTCCCTCCCAGCTTTCTCCAATCCACAGAAGTGCCTGTGCCATGACTGCTGGGTACTGAAATGGGTCATGAGCCCGCCTTGTTCTCAACACATCATACAAAGAGACGTACAGATGGATGGGTGTGGCCAAAGCGTAGCCAGACATCAACCCAGCTTGCATATCAGAGAGGGAGGGAGGGAAAAGCTGGGACTAGAAGAGGAAAGAGACCCTGTTGGTCTTTCTCCTAACTGGCCATTGTCCTTGGAGGTCAAAGATGGTGTGAAGTCTTGAAATGGCTCTGGATGAGAGTTAGAGTCCCACGACAAGTTTAGGAGCCAAAACCTAAATTTAATTTGCCACACCATGAAAATGAGACAATAGTACCTAGCCTTGCTGGAATCCCCACATCAGTTTTCCCCTCAAGTGGATTCTAACATTTCTCCTTTTCCTTGGCATCATGAATGCTAAGGGGAAACATCCCTGGGTACCTTACCACACTCGGAGGAGAGAGGCTGCTAAGTGCTCAGAATCACATTCTGAATCTGCTGAGGACCGAATCTACTGAAGTGCTCCGGGCCCCGCCTCCAGCACGCCCACATTCATTCAGAGGGGTTCCCTCCTCCCAGATCAGAGAGAGACCTGTTAGCTGAGTCCAGAGGCAGTTTTTGAGTTTGACAATGATTGTTCATTGGGGTAAGTGTGTTGGGAATGCACTGTGACTTCAGCTATGAGAATTCCAGAAATGGGCAAAGCCCCTACCCCATTCCTCTGAGCACTGAAGGGCCCTTAAACTTCACCATGTTCTGAGGTTTCCAAGTTCTCATTTGCAAATCAATTTGACAAGGCCCCAGGCTAAACACCCTGGTTAACAACATTAAAATGGTACTGCTCACCAGATTGGGGAATAAAAGCACACACCTGCACATTTCTCACTATCTTTAACTTGCATCTCTAACTGCTGGTCAGCGCTTTAATTTCTCTAGGCCCTGTGCCTGGATCTTCCACCTGTGGGAAGCTCTCAGAATTTTGCTGCTGTAAGGAGACTTAAAGCAGACTATGGGTTTGTGATAACTGACTGTTGACTTTGGGTTTTAAAGAAATACAACCTATAGTGGAAAGAATAAATGCAATACTATAAAAAATAAAGCCCTATAAAAACTGGTTGTTGATTATTTCATTCTCTCCATCTTAACTCTCTCAACGTAGAACATTTAATTCAAACTTACCTAATTAGACAACCCGATTCTAACATGTCAGAAAAGATAAACGTTTTCGGGACCAATAAAGGTATTTTGTTGCTTTGATTATGGTTGTTTTGTTTAAATCACCTTTCTTGATCTCTTGCTCTTTGTTAATGGGATATCAGTGATGGGGACACTTCATAGCTAGGAATTAAGCAGATAGGGTAGTTAGGTGAGGAGCTCAAATCCACACCACAGAGGAAGCTAATAACCATGTTTGGAGAAGTCATGTCCAGAAGCACCTTCAGCTCTCACAGTTCTCTTTCCCTCTAAAGTGGGTGGGACCCATATTGGGGCCCAGTTTTGGAGGTGAAAATGCTGAGGCCTGCTCATTTTCTGTAGAAGGGATTTGTCCAGCCAGCAGAGCTCCAGGTTTCTGCATTTGAGTCCAGTTCCCTCCCACTCACTAGCGACCCATGAAAGTTTCAAGCCTCAGAGGCAGGCGCTCAACCACAGTGCCACAGGGGGGAAACAAAGCAAGACTGGGAAGATGCATGGCTTAACTGAAGAATATGGTCCCTTATCAGGTGTTTCTACAAAGAAATGACCCTTTGTACTCTAGTTGCCCCAGAATGTTTGACTAATTTCTCTGTGGATCAATTTCAGGAGTGTGTTTGCTGTGGGGCCCATGCTGCTTCATGCCTTGGCACGAGTTTGTGTGTGCATGCATACGTACATGCATTTCTTTGTGCGTATATACACGTGTTTGTGTGTGTGTGTGGGGGGTGAAGTACAAAATTCTTCTATTACCTCCTGCTTTTTAAAAATCCTCACCCAAGGATATTTTTTCATTGATTTTAGAGGGGGAGGGAAAGAGAGAGAGAGAGAGAGTGAGAGAGAGAGAGAGATCTTGTTGCCACCTATACACACCCCAAGCAGGGAACCAGCAACCTGGGTATGTGCCCTAGCTGGGAATCGAACCTGCAACCTTTGGTGCACAGTAGGATGCTCTAACCACTGAGAACACCGGCCAGGTATTACCTCCTGCTTTAATTTCACATAAATGCCTGTCCTCTACTATGTGCTTTTGCTCTGCCCCGTGGTTTAGGCTGTGTTATTGGAGTCCTGTCCATCACAGATTGTATTTTGCTCTCCCCACTGGAATCAGAGGCTGATCTTCTATCCCCACATTGAAGCACTGCTTCTGCTAGATTTTCATGTCAGCTCTGTCCTGGGGACTCCTAGCAGTGGCAGTGGAGGCCTCTCTGACAACTGGTGTTCTCATTTTCTACCAGCCTGAGCATGTCATGAACTTTCTGGCCCACTGGAAGCTGAGAATACAGATGAATACAAAAATCAAAATAGGACTTTGGAGGCTCTAAGAGGGTGCCAATCAAGTGAAGGAGCAGTAGGTGCCCATTGAAATACCTAAGCCAGCTCTCATGTCCTTCCCCCGTGGTAATTCATTTATCTTTGCTTACTTGGAATGCCTCAGCAAAATGCCTCAGCAAATCTGCGCTGATATTCTCTGTGAGTCTGAGTGAGCCCTTCCCTTCCTTTAATGAGAGTAAAACAAATTAACAAAGCACACAGTCACACCCTACCCCGCCCAACACACACACACACACACACACACACACGTACACACACACACACAATCACAGACACACAGTAAACCTGATTCACTGCAAATTGGCGTTAAAGACCCTAGAAGTTATGGTTGACCTTTTCCCAGGCCTCCTGGAAGCACCCCCCCCTCTTCATGGTCGAAGAAACATTTTAGAGATCAGAAAGGAGCTGCTAGGAAATCGACATCTTTGTTCCCTGTCACTTACACGGTTCCATTATGTAGATAGTGCCTTCTGCACATGCAAACAAAGCATTACTTTCTTAACATGCAAAGTTGGAAATGACAACTATAGAGAAACTAATTCCTAGCCCAGTGTAGTTCTCCTTTCCCAGAAAAAGCTCTAGCTCTCAAACATATGGCTTGTTTGTGTGTAAATTGGTTTTGTACCCCAGGGTCAGCATATCCTTAAGCAAATAAAATAAAATGAGAGAGAGATAGAGGTGATAGTACAGCCCCCTTTGCCGCCCACCCCCCAATTTTAACACAGAAATCATTATTTGGAAAACTGGGCTTGAGCTTGATGTTTTTAATGCTTACTGATGGTTGCCTAGAAACAAAACATTATCTTCTGGGGAAAAGTAGGGACATAGAATGTTTAAGTTTGTCTTAATAAGCAAAGATTCTTGCAAAACAGCTGAGTCCTGAGGAAACCAGGACATGTTCTTTCAAGAGCCTCTAGATAAGGATCAGATTATGGTTGAAAGAAAATACATTAGACTTTAGTTCTAAGATTAGGGTTCCCATTCGTTTCTCATGTCTTATTTTAGTTTTGCACACTCACACATGGGTACAGTCATTCAATTCACAAAAACTTGTCAAATTAAATTGAGCTTTAATTTTTGTTAATAATAATAAAAAAATTTCATCTTGTAGGATTTTAAGGGAGGAAAAGATATAATGAAATCAAACAAAGCCTCCCAGTTACAGAAATCTGGCCTCCCCCATTGGGTTGCAGGGAGTAAGTGTATGTAGCAGTTGGCATTTCTGAAGAGAAAATTTGATCAGGGTATACACCTCATTCCTCACTTTGATTTCCTGCTCCTTGAAAAGTCACAGATCTCCAGAAAAACTGCTGGAGAATATATGTGATTTCCTTCCCTGCACAACCTCATGCTCTGGGACAAACTCACATTTGATTGTGAGTTCAATTCTGAACTTCCATGTTAACTTACTTAAAATGTTCCAAATTGGTTTCTACTTTTCTATTTTTTAAATGTAAAATTTTATGTATGGAAAACCATGGCATCATTTTGGAATTTAACTCTAAATCTTCTATGGGATCATTATAAAAATGATCACCAAAGTCTCCTTCTCTTTCCTGAACATAAGAGGCAAAAACACAAGTATGCATATATGAATGCAAGATCATCCTAAGGACTCTACACAAAGAATAAAATAGATCCAGCACTCACCCTTTCAGACAGTGATGATTCGGGCAGGGATGTGATAACCATATAGACAAATGAGTAAGCATTGAGAAAGAATGACATTTACCTGATAATTTTGTACTGGTATTCATTTTTTTTTTGTGGTTTGTCATTTGGAGCCATTAGTTAATATCATGGCATCGCCAAACATATATTAAAAGTATGTGGTTAAGCTTGTTAGATAAAATACAAAATGATCAGTTACATTTGAATTTCATATGAACTATGAATACTTTTTTAATAAGTATACTCCTTGACATATTTGGAACATATCTATACAATAAAATATTTGCTGTTTATCTGAAATTCAAATTTAACCAGGAGTCTTGTATTTTTATTTGCTAAATCTGACAACCTTAAATGCAGAGAAATAGTATTACTGCCATGACAGCCATCTGGAACAAGATGAGCAATCCCACCAGGCCCAAAGATGACAGTAACTTCCTGTTAATTGGGAGACACTCACAACTGCACCTATCTTCTCTCTCCCTATAGAGCAGCGGTTCTCAACCTGTGGGTCGCGACCCCTTTGGGGGTTGAACGACCCTTTCACAGGGGTCTCCTAAGACCATCAGAAAACACATATATAATTACATATTGTTTTTGTGATTAATCACTTTGCTTTAATTATGTTCAATTTGTAACAATGAAATTGGGGGTCACTACAACATGAGGAACTGTATTAAAGTGTCGCGGCATGAGGAAGGTTGAGAACCACTGCATAGAGAGAGCACCTCTTAACATCTCCATCCTACATCCTCTCTTTGAACCTCAAGTAGGTGGACTGTCACTAGTGTTAGTGCTGTCTTACAGTTGTTACTTGAGATTATTCCCATCATCTGAGCTTTAGTAAGTGGCATTTCAGTTTAACAAATATTTATTAAGCATATACAACTTTGTAGAACAGTAGCTACTCTTTTCTCAAGGAGTTTATAGTATAAAAAAGAAAACTAACTCTACAAATGATGCTAATTCAAGGCAACATGTGAAAAGATACAAATAAACTGCTACAGGATCACAGAGCCAGATGAGAGAAGTTGAGGAAGAGAGTGGGTGAGCTGGGCTTGAGGAGTAAGAGATGAGAGAAGTTGTGGAAGAGAGTGGGTGAGCTGGGCTTTGCAGGGAAGGAAGGTTCTTTGTAGGCAAAGATACAAACCAATAATTTCTCATGCTGAGAGGAGAAACCACCAAAGAAAAATAGGAAAAATAGGAATGTGTGCAGAGAGGGTCTTTCTTCCACCCCAGGAGAGAATGATTCACTTATTTGTTCAGTAGATATTTATTGAACACCAATGCATACATTGATGTAAAATTACGATTGTGGAAAGAGCTATGAAGAAGAGATACATGGTGCCATGATGGGTAGTATATGAGGAATGACCTGGTAAGGGAGGATGGACAAGGCCGTTGAGTATAGTTCTGAAGGGAGAATTTACTTAACCAGATAACAGGGTGGTGATGGCTTCGAAGGAATAGGATGTAAGCCAAATGAAACATGAGCAAATGGCAGAAGGGAGCAGGAGGCATTCAAGGAACTGAAAGAAAGCCAGTGTTTGAAGCACAGAGGTGGGGATATTATGCTTGAGAGGCAGGTAGCAGTTGGATCCATATAAGGCCTTTGGGATCTGTTAAGGAATTTTTTTCTTAATCTCCAGAGCACCACCTAGCCATTCTATGTATTTAAGTAGGAGTGTCACATAATTAGCTTTGAGTGCAAAAGAATCACTCTGGCTGCACTGGTCTAAAGAGATTGAAGAAAAACCAGATAGGGTGAGGAGACCATTTAGGAGACTACTTCAGCAATTTGGGCAGGATTTGTGTGAAACCTTATTCTCCATCTTTCCTGATGGTTTTTTTTTTTTTTTTTTTTTTTTTTTTTTTGCCACATATTCAGAGGGATCTGGTAATAACACCACTAAGTCTCCAATTAGTACACCCACAGAGCATCTGGGTCTTGATGGCCCAGCAAAGTGAGAAGACTTTCACAAGTCATTATGTGGGGTTATTGCTAACTACCCGTAGGGCACTGAGTATCGTAACTGAACAGTGATAGTTCAACAGAGTCCCAGGGGATATTTCAGGCCTCAGGGAGACAGGGGAATGCAGGCTTGCAAGCCTTGGCTCTTTAGAACCACCTTTCCTCTGCCAAGCACCTGAAAAGGTGGAGCCCCAATTGCTTAAGCTAGAGTCTTCCTGTGGAGCCTTCAGGGCATTAGCATTTTTCTTCTTCCATTGGTTTCTTTCCTGCCAGGTGTACCTGTGGCAAGGGGCAGAGGTCTATAACTCTTGACAAATTTTAGAACCTCTTTAGCCCACTCCAAAACCATAGGGGCATGCAACTCTGCTCTTGTTGTTTACCAAGAAGTGCGGTGGCATCTGTTTCATAGTATTCTTTGATATTTAATTCTTATATTATACTAGAGGCCTCGTGCACGAAATTCATGCACTGGGGGGGGGGGGGGGTGGTCCCCTCAGCCTGGCCTGTGCCCTCTCGCAGTCCAGGACCCCTCGGGGGATGTCTGACTGCCAGTTTAGGCCCGATGCCTGCTCGCTCCTTACTGCAGGCTCCTTACCTCTAGGCTTGTTGCTCCTTAGAGCTGCCGTGGAGGCAGGAGAGGCTGCACTTGCCAGCCATAAACCCAACTTCTGGCTGAGCAGCCACTCCCCCTGTGGGAGTGCACTGACCACCAGGGGGCAGCTCCTGTGTTGAGCGTCTACCCCTGGTGGTCAGTGCATATTATATTGACCAGTCGTTTCAGTTGTTCCGCCGTAACAGTCGCTTAGGCTTTTATTATATAGACTAGAGGCCCAGTGCATGAAATTCGTGCACAGGGGTGTGTGTGTCCCTCAGCCCAGCCTGCACCCTCTCCAATCTGGGATGTCCCTTTCACAATCCAGGACTCTGGCTCCCAACCGCTCACCTGCCTGCCTGCCTGACTGCCCCTAACTGCTTCTGCCTGCCAGCCTGATCACCCCATAATCACTCCCCTGCCAGCCTGATAGATGCCTAACTACTCCCCTACCAGCCGATTGCCCCTAACTGCCCTCCCCTGCCGACCTGGTCACCCCTAACTGCCCTTCCCTGTTGGCCTGGTCACCCCTAACTGCCCTCCCCTGCCAACCTGGTCACCCCTAACTGCCCTTCCCTGTTGGCCTGGTCGCCCCTAACTGTCCTCCCCTACAGGCCTGGTCACCCCCAACTGCCCTCCCCTGCTGGTCTGGTCACCCCTAACTTCCCTCCCTTGCCGGCCTGGTCACCCCTAACTGCCTTCCCCTGCCAGCCTGGTTGCACCTAACTGTCCTCCCCAGCAGGCTTGGTCACCCCTAACCGCCCCCCCTGCTGGCCTGATCACCCACAACTGCCCTCCCCTGCTGGCCATCTTTGACCACATTGGGGCGGCCATCTTGTGTGTTGGAGTGATGGTCAATTTGCATATCACCTCTTTATTAGATAGGATACTCATTACAAACTCTGTGGATTCAAAAGATCTCTTGCAGGAGCTTTAACAAGTATGAATTAATTTAGGTGACATTGTATGTTGTGCAAACTCAGAGCAGTCCCCATGTAAATGGCATATTTGCTGACTTTCATGCACCTTCCAACTTAACTGCAGGCCAAACCTCCCTTTGATAGCATTGGTCAGCCTCTGAGTTTGTTAGACATGTGATCAGGAATGCCAAAAAACAAGGTAAAATTTATAAGTATAATGGGTCACATTGACTCTCAGGCCCTTGGAAAAATGCAAAGTATGGCCAATAGACTCCTGGTTCCAGACCAATCCTTTCTTGGGGGTCCATCAATCACATGGATCTTATTAATAGTTAATAGACCCTCAAGTGGGACAGCCAGTCTTTTTCAACTTTGGCACTATTGAAATTCTTCTTTGTTGTGGGTGTTGTTCTGTGCATAGTAGGGTGTTTAGCAGCATACCTGGCCTCTACACACTAGATGCCAGGAGTACCCTCCTCTCCCCAGTTGTGGCAACCAAAAATGTCTGTAGCCATTGGCAAATGTCCCCTAAGGGGAGAAATTGCCCAAGTTTAAAAACCCTGGTGTACTCTACCCTCCTTGTTTATCTAACAAGAAAACTGGGACCTGGAGAAGGAAGAATACCTCCTGAGGACCCACCACTCATGGACACAGCCCTGGAGGTAGCCTTCGGGTCACTGGAGTCCTGGTCTGAGTCTGTTTCTAAAACAGACCATTTTTTTGAACTTTGCTTCTTTTTGTCAATGTCCCCACTCTAGACACTGCTACTTACCCCTTCGCTTTTGTTCTAATTTTATTTTTTCCTGGGTCCTTTTGCCCTTAAGTTCTGCTTTGAATTACTAAAAGATTTGGAAAGTCAAATTCCAATCCAACAGAAGAGCTGCTCTCAGGCAAAACTCTAAATAGGATGAGAACTGAAGCTTTTCATTTCTGCCTCCACAACAGCCCAGCGGAGCGCAGGGGAACAACATAAATGCTGTGTGTGTGTGTGCGTGTGTGTGTGTGTGTGTGTGTGTGTTGTTGAGTAGCATATAGGTTCTCTCTCTCTCTCTCTCTCTAATCCTCACCCAAGGATATTTTTTCATTGATTTTTAGAGAGAGTGGAAGGGAGGGAGGAGAGAGAAAGAGAGGAACATTGATGTGAAAGAGAAACAGATTGGTTGCCTCCCACATGTACCCCTGACCCGGCTGGGATCCAACCTGTAACCCAGGTATGTGCCCTTGACTGTGAATCAAACCTGAGACCCTTTGGTGTGAGGTAGACACTCTAACCAATGAGAAACACTGGCCAGAGCCAAGGTTATCCTTGTGATTAGTCCCTTGCTCCTGGACAAGTGTCCTTATATCCATCTGTGGCTTTATTTTTGCATTAAAAATATCCTCACCAGAGGATATGTTTTTTATTGGTTTTAGAGAGCAAGGAAGGAAGGGAAAGAGAGAGAGAGAGAGAGAGAGAGAGAGAGAGAGAGAGAAAGAGAGAACAACATTGATGTGAGAAAGATTGATCAGTTACCTCCCATAGATGCCCCTACTGGGGATCAAACCCACAACCTAGGTATGTGTACTAACCAAAAATCAGTCCGGCAACCTTTTGGTAGGGGAGGATGCTCCAACTAACTGAGCCACCCGGCCAGGGCCCATCTGTTGCTTTAAAACTGAAGCTCACAGCCTTTATTCACACCAAGATATAAATAACTGATAACAACCTCCAATGATAATTTTCTACAGAGTGGGCACATCTTGAAAGAGGCAAAGGCCAGACGGAAGAGGCTCTGTGGCAGCTATGTAACTCTGGAGCTTTTTCTAAATGAATCACCTAAAACCAAAGTCCAAAATGAATTCAGACAAACTCAAGTTTTATCACAGCATCCGGTAGCATGCACAACAATTTCCTGGTGTGCCTGCATTATTACAGGACTCAGAGCACTAACTTACGGAAGGCCCCAAGATGGCCTGTGCCTACCCAGAGGCTCAGAGGCTTAACGAGGCCAGCATGCCTGTGAGCCTTTTCCTGGCAGGAGGACCTGTGAGAGCCGCCCACCCCTCAGATGGGCTCTGCCTAGAAGGTGTGAACGCTCTTCTCTGAACTTAGCTTACAGCAAGCCTCGCTTTAATGATTGAACATGTTCACTCTCAAGAATTGAAAGGGAAGTGGTTTTGTGGGTTTTAATGCATTTTTTACATTTAAGTTTCAGGTCACTCAGTTATTGGTCTGAAGAAGCATTTTTGCTATTTGACATGCTTTAAAAGCCAGCTCGTCATCTCCATTCTTCCTCTGGAATATGGACCACGGGTTGCAGGTCCTCCCCGCCTCCCCCCTCCACACACGTGGTGACACTCCATTGATGCCTATGCTGCACATCCCTCCTAAAGTGAGTGTGAAGCTGAAAGAGGTCATTAAACTCTCTGATGGGGTAATGTCTATTCAGTCGGAGGACACAAAGTCATAAATTTTTCAGGGCTGCCTGTGCCACAAAGCAAGGTAAAAGCTGGCGGACGTCTGGGGGAAAGTTTATTTATTACTTCATAGGCTCCTGGCATTGCAGATGTTATTTCTGTCGTAAGAGGAGCTAGAAAAGGCTGCAACACGAAACTAGAAAACGCACACCCCATTTCTCTCTGCGGGCACTTGGGGCTGCCGGTGTTTTTCTTGGGGTCGGGTGGAGTCTCTCTGTGCAGGATTGAGGGGGACCTGGAAACAAGACCCAGCTCTGGGCAGTGAAGGAGCCGACACAGGGAAGCATGCGTGGCCTTTGTGCCACCCCGGTGGGTGTCCCTTCCTCTCTTCACCCAGTGACCCAGGCAAGCTGAGAAGGCTTACAGCATCAGATGCTCTGGCTACTCCCACGCCTCTGCTGATGGCCTTACAGGGAGTGCTGTTTCTGCCAGGGCCGTATTCCTGGAAGGCTCTCTACCTGGAACCTGGTTGTTCAGAAACAGTTCCCCCAGTTAAACTTAAGTTTAAGGATTTTCACCTCCAAAGGCCAACTTGGAAGATGGCAGAAATGGCGAATCCCAAGTTTTAAAAAAGGCAAACCACTTTTCAGATTCCTGTACATTAAGTGTCTGATTATATCCTTGAAAACAGCAGGGCCCTACGAAAGCTCTATGTAATAGGGTGGACTTGGAAGATGAGTTTTAGTCCTGTCCCCCAAACTCGCATTGCAAAGGAGTGCCACCAGGCACAACTTTATGAGCATATGTAATAATTGAGTCTTAAAGTTCTAGGCAAGCATTATTATTAGCAAAATGACTGTTTACACAACGGAGTTTTGTTTGTATGTTCTTATTCAAAACAGAAAGAGACACCCAATAAAAACAATGCAGAGACATGAGTGCTCTGTGACATTCCCTCACCCTCACCCTTCCTGGAGTTAGAAAAGCAAGTCATATTGTTAGGAACACTCAGTACAATTTCCAATTCTCCAAATAACAGAGGTAAATATTGTTTGAAGATAGACTGATCAAATAGTAATGTTAACTAGCCATTTTTACATTTAGGATAAAGATATTGAGAGCGATGCTACTAACATCAAACCTTAAGAGAGATCAGATGAGATGGTTGCCTAAATTATGTGGTGTTAGGAGTCTAGTCATTGTCTCTTTAAAGCAAACAAACATGAGGGCAAACAAACAAGAGAAACCCCATAGAAACAAGGCTTCTTCCCATCTGTGTGCCTCAGTGTCAGAAACTGTATCATTAGGAACCCATTCATTTGGCCTATAGCATATAGCTTTTCTTTTAAAGTACACTAACCCTAAAAAAGAGAAATTCAGTCACACTAGTCACTTACATTAGAATAATATTTAGTTCTTTATATTTCTCCAGGCCTAGGTAGTCATCTATGTATAAAGAAGAGTTTAAAAATATACGTTGGTGCGTTTGATAAATAAATCTTATAAATCTCTGCCATAGTGAGGTCATTAAAAACATGAACTTTAGAATCAGGTACAATTGGTTTCAGTCCAGACACTGCCACTTAAACGTTGTGTGCCTTTGGGTGAATTACAGAGTCATTCTAAGTTTCAATTTGCCCATCTGTAAAACAAGGTCAATAATATTTATTTCATAAAGTTGTTGTAAGATTAAAAGAGATATTGACTGTAAAGCCACACAGTAAGTGCTCAGTAAATGGTGAAGGTTGGAAAGGTGATGATAAAGGAGATGATGATTTCTCACCCCACTCATTATCACCTCAGTTGTAGGCTCACATTAACTGACTTAGAAGTGGTAGAAGTTTAGGAACATGTATGGTGAGTTTTAAGTAACTTGAGATTCTTGGGCATCTGGGGGTAGGGACAGTATTAAAGTGGAAAAAGATAGAAATTTTGCTAGTCAGGGAAGACAAACTATTATTTTTTTCTGGGGGATGGGTCTTCTTAACCTGCTATCAAAATTCTCAGTGCTGAAGGATATGTGATGTGGTGTGTGTGTGTGTGTGTGTGTGTGAGTGTGTGTGTTGCAAAAGAATTCTTCCTGGGGTTGGTGCTGTATAATTTCCAAAATTTGATGTGGTATGAGATTTGTTGTAACTACTAGCACTTTTTTTGGGGTGGGGCGGGGGGGGCAAGATTTCAGATAGCTGAGCAAACCAAAATACTAGAGCAGTGATAATTAGTAATGATAATGATAATGATAAAAAATGTGTATTTACATGGATCTTTTCAGTTTACCTAGCATTTTCATATTCAGTGTCGTAGATGGTTTGTATAACAATTCTGGAACTTAAGCTCAATAAAGGAAGTTATTATTTTAATTTTATAGATGAAAAAACTGAGTCCTTGGGAGGTTTAACAACTTTCTCAATGAAACTCTGCAGTCAGGATTAGACCCATGGCCTCTGGGTTCTTAATTTTTGCTAAACATTGGTAAGAGGTAAAATGAACTTAATAAAATGATTATTATCCTCCCACATTTATCTTGATTTTTTTATTAGCTTACTTAGTTTTCACTTCATTCATTCATTCAACATATATTGAGCATTTTTCATTTACCGTATGCTATTAGAAATATAAAGATAAATATGTCACAATCATTGCCCTCAAGCAGCAGTAAATTTGTACTGTCTTTTATAGATCACACTTAGTTTATAGTTTACATTTTCTTAATTAAAAACTGAAACACACTACCTGGCAAGAATGACTACCATTATGGGAATAACCAGAGAGATTTTATGAACATGGGTCCTGGAAAATTGAGGATGTATGGTGCACGGTGGTTGTTGATAAGTTATACCTCATTTTTACCCATTTCTCTGCTTCCCCCCTACTTATGTTCCACTAAAATCCCTAAACACTGGCCCCATGGTGAAGCTGGCAGACCACCACACAGTCACTGCTGTCATGTGTTAGACCAGTGATGGCGAACCTTTTGAGCTCGGCGTGTCAGCATTTTGAAAAACCCTAAGTTAACTCTGGTGCCATGTCACATATAGAAATTTTTTGATATTTGCAACCATAGTAAAACAAAGACTTATATTTTTGATATTTATTTTATATATTTAAATGCCATTTAATAAAGAAAAATCAACCAAAAAAATGAGTTCGTGTGTCACCTCTGACACGCGTGTCATAGGTTCACCATCACTGCATTAGACTCTAGTCTTACCCAGAGAATGGCAAGTTTGGAACTGGTCTCCTTGGGAGACATCTCCAACCATAACCGCCTCCCAAGTCCCTCAACTTTATCTCACTTTGAAGCATTTCTTTTAAAAAGATAAATCAAAAGCCTTAAGTATTATGAATATTCCCCAATGTGGAAATTTGGTGCCAAACTTGTGCCTAGACCAGATTTGCAAAAGGGGCTGCGGTTTCATGAGGCCCTTTGCCTGGTGGCCTTCTGGCCCAGGTTCTATTTACTGTGAGCTCATGGTGCATAAGCTCTGGCTCTCAGATGGCCAGGGAAGCACAAGAGGAAACTAACAACCAACTTCCAAAAAGAGAGCACCAAAGAGGATTTGCTTTAAAAATTTACTTTTCCTGCACCTTGAAAAATTCTGGCGGCTATATTGGTGGCTGATTTGTGGCAACGTTCTTTTGGCCTTGGTAAATGTTTACTCCTTTTTTCCCCTCCCAGATTGTGCAATCCAGAGCATATGGGTCTTGATTCCCTCCCTGCCCTAAGGTGGAAACATGTAATCTACCATCTGAGTGCAGAAGGAAAACATAGACTTTGTTCACGTCCCAGATTCTCTGCTTGAAGCAAGTGTAGGAATTTAAGTGTGGTTGGAATGGGGAATTCTGACTATTCTGGAACCTGAATACCACTCCACATTTCCAGTTTGGCTTCAATTGTTATCCTAGGATTCGGTACTTAGAGAAAGCATTTCCATCCACAGAGCCCAGAAAACCAAAATATAAAACTCAGAGTTAAAAACAATATAGATTTGCTAAAAGAATAAAATAAGTTAAAGTCCAGTAAATACATGAAAAATAGGTTTGTGGAGGAGTAAGCGGAGAAATGTTTCTGGACTTCAGATAGATATGGTTTTGTAAATCATGACATCTGTTTTATGTAAAGGTCACCAATAAAAGCAGAATCATACATTAAAGTATAAATTCTCACCCAATAAAATTAGATGGAGATGGTCTTATAGAAAATGAGTTATTGCCTTTTTCCCATAGTATTTCTGATGGTGAAAATCTAGGGCAACCAATGTTTTAATAGAAAATATAAAATAAATAAACAATAATTCCTTGGCTAATTCTCATGATTTCATGATATGCATAATAATTGCATTTTTGGTTTTGTTTGAATCCATTTTAAAGCTATTAAATATATGCTCAATTGTTGAGTATGTATTCCAGGGAAACCATTGTTTAAATGTTCAAAATAACTAGGTAAGATTTTGTAGCTTCGGTGGTGGTGGTGGGGTTTGATTCTGATTAAATGTAAAATAATTCAAAGAAGTTCAAGAGTCTGGTCTGTATGATTAATAGTCTGCAATAGATATTAGAAATCCAGACAGACTAAAGGCAAAATGCCTTCCCCTCGTAGACAGACTGTATTTTAACCTCCAAGGACTCTGCATATTTAGTCACTCTCTCAATTCAGCTGCCTTTGCCAGCCCAGGCTTCATTGGATTAGAGAGTAGTGGAAAAATCCCCTCTCAGGAGTGATCAGATCAAATTCCCTGAGTGTTTAATCTGTCTGGCACATGGAAGGCCCTCTTGAGCTGTAGAGAGTTCACAGCAGAGAGAGTCACCCTAGGTTGGTGTGCGGGTGCTTGGAAAGTGAAAGCTAGTTGTTCTTTTCTCCTCCCCAACTCACATTCCTGGCCTTCGACATCATGAGGTCATCATTCGGTTGAAATAGAAGAGTGTGTGTTAAGGTCACACATGGCTAGGTGTCATTTTTGTCTGGGTCATTTATACAGGGAGCTTGGTAGATGGAGCCCTGTCACTTCAGAAAGGAAGTTCATTAGTTCTAACCCAAAATTTAACTTATGGTTCTTTAAAGCCTATACACTTGCAAACCTTAGTCAAAATGGAAAATGGTTCATTTCCTTCATAATAATCCAGTGGATCATCTCCTAATCTTCCTGCATGCAGGTTCAGACTCTACTGTCTGTTAGCTGTGTGACCATGGGCAAAATTTTTAACTCATCTATATCTTAGTGTTCTCATCTTTAACACAGAGACAATAATAATACTCCCCACCTAGGATCACTGTAAAGATTGAACAAGCCCAGTTGGGTGGTTCAGTGGTTGAGCGTCAACCTATGAACCAAGAGGTCACCAGTTCGGTTTGATTCCCAGTCAAGGCACATGCCGAGGTTGTGGGCTTGATCCCCAGTAGGGGGTGTGCAGGAGGCATCTGATCCATGTTTCTCTCTCATTGATGTTTCTAGCTCTCTATCCCTCTCCCTTCCTTACTCTCTAATCAAATCAATAAAAAAAATTTTTAAAAATGTAAAAGGTTGAATGAGACCACAAACGTAAACAACTTAGAGCAGTGCCATGTGTATGGGAAGTACTCAGTTGATGTTTATTATTGTTGTTATTAAATTCTATATCCTGATCTCTCATTTACTTTTGGTATTCCCTATGCATCATTTTTTCATGAACTCTGAAAAATGTTAACAGGTTTCTCAATACATCCCCTTTATCAATAAACATTCATTAAATACCTCTATATGTAGGGTATTCTGTCTTGAGAGACTTTCTGACACAACCTAAAAAGATAACTATTCATGCAGTCTGGCCTTTTCATGTGCTAAGATGTGTATGGTAGACTAAAAATGAAAGCAAAATTTAGGGGGTGAGAATAGGTAAGAGTAAACTAGGTGACACTTGCAAAAGTTGGAGATTTACCTGCTTTGAGGGGTAAGTAGTTAATATTGGACCATCAGTATGGAATCATGGGCTAATTAATCCTTGGTTATTTCATATGTATGTTTTTGGAATGAGAGGGGACATTAAGAGCATACAAGAAGACCTCTTTGGTACACACTAGAGTAACTAGGTCACTCAACTGCAGATCCTGAATGGGACATTAAGCAGAAAGAAGACTGGAAGAGAGAAATGATTGCTTATTCAGGGAAAGGAGAGGAGGTAATGGCTCTGTGCCTTCTGGGCTCAATGGGAAGAGAATGGGAAGAAGGAAGAGTAGTCACCAAGGTTCCCTGAATGTGGAAGATGGGCAGTGGGAGAGGTAGGAACACCTGTTCCTATTGTCATTTTCAGATAATAGGCGGGTCTGCACCTGGCACAGAGTAGAGGCAAAAGGAGACTCATGCCAGAGCTAATAGGCCAAATTCATCTCCTGAAGGGCAGTAATGGGCTTCAGGAAATCTGAGCAGGCCAACGTGTGGCTCCATAAGTGTTGCCCTTGAGGAGAGGAACCAGGGATCTGTGTGGATCCACAATGTTCCAGTATCCAGTGTGGGTTCCAAGGTCATCAATTGCAGCAATGATTGTGGAGTGACATCTAGAAAGCCTGAGGGCAAGAAAGGGTCACCCAAGAAATGAATCTCCAGCCAAATTGTCCTTTGAGTATGAAAGGACATATCCACATATCCAAGTGAGATATCCACAAGGATTCAAAAGGTCAAGAAATATAGCATCTATAAGTTCTTTTGCAAATAAAAACTGTCTTGAAAACTAATCTAGGCAAATAAAAAATGAGTGAAAATAAAGAATTCAAGAGCTGAGAGGCTGTGGATTCATTTAAAATAGCTCTGAGAGCAAACAACTGTAGGGAGTATGACCAAAGAAGAGAACTAAAGGTCACATATAAATACAACTAATCAAATTAGAAATGGGAGGAACAGGGGTAGGAAAAAATATCTTAACTAACTTCCTCATCTTTCCCATTAAGGAGTCAGTAGATACCATTTAATGTTGAAAGGGATAATTTAAAAATAACAACAACTTCAGCTCTTAAAATTTTGCATAACATTTTCTTAATTTAGGGAGTCCTCTTAAGAACCAATATCTCTAGTGGTAAAGAAACATTTATCTGATATTCATCAGTCTTTTTTTTTTCAGTTTACAGTTTCTTTCTCATCTGCAAATTAAATTTAATTATTTTAATTTTAAACTGCATGAGTATAATCTCTTTTTGTAAAGGTCAATATGGAGTCATGGAATAATCAATCCTGACTTATTTGGTAAAACTTCCATATATCT
Organism: Myotis yumanensis; assembly: GCF_028538775.1. NCBI lineage: Eukaryota > Metazoa > Chordata > Mammalia > Chiroptera > Vespertilionidae > Myotis > Myotis yumanensis. Next base: position 85,100,176 of record NW_027223753.1, on the reverse strand, counting down.
TTCAGGCTTTATACCTGTTTATGTCCATGTAGAGGTATCTGGGAGAATGTTTTGTTGTTTGTTTGTTTAAAAAAATTGGTTTTACAGAGAAGAAGAAGAAGAAGAAGAAGAAGAAGAAGAAGAAGAAGAAGAAAGAGAGAGACACACACATTATGTGAAAGGGAAACATTGATCAGCTGCCTCCTGAATGCTCCCTACCGGGGATTGAGCCTGCAACCACAGCATGTGCCCTGACCAGGAATCAAACTGGCAACCTTTAGGTGCTAGGGTCTACCACCTGAGCAACACTGGCCAGGGTTAAATTTTTTTTTTTAATGTCCTCTATCACCTGAATTTTTTGAGAGTATTTGCTGGGCTTTAACTTATTTTATTCTTTCAACAAATCTATATTTAGAGTTTTCAATTTTAGTTTTCTCTCTAAGAACCCTATTGTGTGATAACAATTGAATCAGTTGATGTATTGTCCTTATGACCAGTTTAAGTAAATTGGTCATCTTTTTACAGAACAAGAGGCAATTCTTCTGGAGGGCTTGGGAGTGAGGAGTTGGGGGAGAGGTGTCATTGGTACAGATGAAATGTGTTTATTAAATAACTAGAGTCCTGGTGCACGAATTCGTGCATGAGTGGGCTCTGGCCTGCCCGCCCCATAGGGGCCAATCAGGCCAGGCCGGTCAGGGGGAGGGGCCTCGGGCAGTTGGCCAGCTGGCCCCGCCCCCTGGTCAAACTCCCCGGTCGAACTCCTGGTCGAGGGGACAATTTGCATATTAGCTTTTTATTATATAGGATGTCCTAAACCAGTAATTCTTAGCTGGGGGGAGGGGGAGTTTCACTCCCTTCCCCCAATCCAGGGAACATTTGGCCCTGGCTAGGGAGAGTTTTGTCACCACTGGGGTTGGGGGAGTACTACTGGTATCTATTTAGTTGTTAAACATGCTAAATATACAGGACAGCCCTATAGCAAAGGACTATCTGGTCCAAAATGTTAATAGAGCCAATTTTGAGAAACCCTGCCCTAAAGTCTTAGAAAGGAAACCATTTTATAGACAATTAATTCACTCACAAGAGTGAACCTGGAGACAGAGGATCTAATTTTGGAAATGAAAACTCTCCAAGGAGCTCAGTTTATTCTCTGGCTACAGGGTTTTTAGCCAGTACATTTATTAAAAACAACATTTCTGCTTTTTATTGGTTTTTAATTAGTCTTTAACCGTAATATCAATTTGTTTGTCACTGAGGGATGAGAAATTGTCATTGTAATCAGTGACCTTTACTGAGCTGGTCTCTGAATTTGGTCCTTAACCTGTTGAGCAAGCCCAGCCAGGCTACTTGAAGTCTTTGTGAAACCAGTTGATGGTCAGGATTAGTTGAATGAAGCAAGAAGTTAATGCAGGAAGACTGGACCTGGCTTGGTATATAAGCATGTAGGAATGAACTCCCGCTCCTCACTCACCGTAAGGTCTATCCATTTCCATGAATCAGAAACAACACATCAATACCTGGGAGCGGGAATGGCTTCAGTTGAGTGGAGATTTTGCTTTCAGCCCAACAGCACCCACGCCAGAGAAAATCTGTGCATGCTGAATTGCCTGCCTGGTTTATGATTACAAACAGCCTTCATAGGAAATCTCAGCATCGCTGGCTGCTGCTTTCAGCATCTCTTTCTGAAGTCAATATCCCTTGATGTCAATTATTTTATTTTAGCCACAGCCATTACTCTCTGGCAGTGCTTCCTGCAAATGTGTCATTTCAGGAAAGCTAAACCTGGAAATGGCTTGTGACGCGCCATCTGACGTGACCATGCCAAGAACACATGGCTCTTGTGCGTATTAGATGCCAGATGAACAGAGCTCTTGATCTGAAACTTTGATAAGGTCAAAAATTTTTGCAAAAATTAAAAGCCACCATTTCCTTGGCTGTAAGTGATGTAGTGTTCTCATCTATCTTTAAAATACTTAATGCAAGCCCAAGCATCTGAATTTAATTGTAATTCAGTGAACCTAACCCATTCACTACAAAGCAGGTATCTATTGAAGGTTTTGGGCAGCAGGAGAAAGTAAGGGATGGCACTGAGGATAGACCTTCTAATCTCTAAATAACCTTTGATGGAACCTCTGCTCCTATAGCTCTGTCTTGTGCCCTCTGATTAGGTCAGGGGCATTCTTCTTGCTGTTGGGAACAATTTGATTTAGACCTTCTCTGATGTCTTAGGCTATGCAGAGAACTGGTGAGAACTTCGGGAAGAAGATCGAGAAATCATAGCTGTCCCACTTGATTTGGTCTGTTGTTGATATTCAGAGTATGATGGCAAAAATGGATTACTTATTAATTGGTTTATGGCAGGTTAAGTACTGAGATAATGTTGGACTTTTCCCCCAATGATTTTTCTGAAAATAATCTTTTTATTTTTTATGATTTAAACCTAGAGTAAGCCATAAAAAAACAAATGAACACTCCCTTATTGATAAACAAAGAGAAAATACTCCCTTGATGTAAGGGGGTGTGGCATGAGGCTCTTTCTAGCATTCTGTCAGCTTCAATTAACAAGCAAAGCTTCAGTGCTCATTACCCTTAGGTTATAAAATAGCAAGTGGTTATTAACTGCTCTTAAGAGGAGCTATAATTACAGTATCACCAAATGCTGAGTGTGTGGTTTCTTCCCCTCCCCCTTTTTAATGTACCAGGGATTCCAGCATCTCTTCACACTGTTCTAATTTAAAAGTCTCCAGTGATCTCTAGCCCCCGGCATTTCCTACCATCCCAAGAATAATAGCAACACTTATCTACCTAAAATAAACAAGCAGACACTTTAAGGACAGCTGGAGACCTTGAACAGTTTTGACCATGGCTTATCAGCCTCCTGTGATGCAGCTGTAAAGCCAGGAAACTCTTGAAAACTTAACTTTATCCTGAATACATCCCTAGCAGTGTCACATCTGCATTCATGAGCTGGAAGGAATCTAGGGACTTAAATGAAGTTAGGTAACCTAACTTACAAGGCCATTGGGAAGGGTTCCTTCACTCTTGATGTGATTATCCTCATTATTCATTCTGCACAGGGGAGGTGGATGGGGTGGGGGTGGGGGGAACCTGTTGTCTATACATAACTGTGAACCGAACATGTCAGGAGTCTGCCAGGCCCATATCTGCATCTTTGCATTTTGTTGTCACTCTTAACCAACAAGGTATAATGGGTTCCTCTGCTGAAATCAAGAAGTACTGAAATATATGGATATGGAGAAATCTCCAAAGCACAGTGACAACTTAGCAACTTGCCAGAGCCTTGGGAGTAGGGGAGTATAACCTGAAGCCTGTGTAGTCTTTGGTGTGCTCAATCTTTTAGGGAGTCCAGTGGAGGCTAGTGCAGGACTGAAGCTTTCTAACAGTATGTATATGCGACATAAACATGTATCTTATCATTCACCAGAAGGGACGCTACTGATGTGCTAGGAGAGAGACCCAACATTTACACTTCCCAACAGTAAAATTGAGATTACAGGGACCTTTCCACCTTTCAATGCTCTGTCTCCCCTTCTATTTACAGGGCAGACAAGTGGGTTTACAGTTGTTAATATGAAAAAATACTATAATAATTAATAAATAATATTACAAGAATATATTTTGTTTCACATACAACTGTAAACCACTTTTGCCCCACCATGTATTGTACGTATATTGTGAGACACCTGCCTGGGGCCCAGTGTCCAGATGGCAGCTCTGGGACTAAGAGACCAGTAGATGAATACTAACTGCCCTTATTGCATCATCAGTTTAGTGAAATGGCTATAGGTATACATCAATGTTATTCATTAGCTGAGCACCTACCATGGGGATTAGTTTTGGAGACGCAAAGATGGAAAGACCATTGTTTCTGCTTCCAAAAATTTTTCAGTCTACTTGCTGAGAAAATCCAAAGAGATACTTCAGAATCCCAAGAGGAAAGTCAATGGAAGAGAATTGCTTGAGGATTTCAGAGGAGACTTCTAGGAAGAGGTAATAGCTCGGGTGAGTATTGGAGAGAAAAGAGGAATTAGATGTCAGGGGGAGTTGGGAGTGGGTGGACGGGAAGTAGGAGAAAGGGCATTGCAAGTTGAGGCAATGGCAGAGCAATCACTCACTGTTGAGAAACAGCAATTGTGTAGAGCTCCTGGTTGACCTGTTCCTAAGGTTGGCATCCTTTCGGCCTTGTTTTCCTTGTGTTAGCAGCCTTCTTCAGGACAGAAAGGCCTGCCCAGGCACTGCAGGCCTGTTACGGGTTTCAGAATGATTCAATAGCATAGCTGGATCTGGCTCTCACCAGTTAGCAGGTGCAATCTGAGCTCTATTGGCCCCCCAAGAGAAGGGCCAATAGGAGTGAACTCTAAACAGTTAAATGGTTGCACCAGCAAAATAAAGGGCCCAGTGTGGAGTGGGGATAAATATACCCTAGAACATTAAGAAATCAAGGTAAGAAGTCTTTGGCTTCCTCTGCTTCATTTTCAGTCCTACTTTACGTCCACCCTCAATTCCTCTGTGTCTGGAAGGAAAATGCAGAGTCACGACACTTTGATACCAGTTACATCTGACTGGATCTGGAGCTTCGTGCATTAGGGAAGTGGGAGGTCTTCCGTTCCAATGTTTAATTCCCCTCCTACTGCCTTCCCTCCTCCCCAGTCTCACTTAGCCATTTCTCCAGCTGTTGTTGGTAAGGAAATGGTAAACATGCACATAGCTTAAGTATGACAATATTATACAGAGCTCTCTTCGTGCGGCTGCTATATAAACCAGGCTCATGTATTGTAAAACCACAATGAGCAGCAAGAAGCATCCCTTCCTTTAAAGCATATCTCTGGCTGGTTCTCCGATTGAGATAGTTCCCAAGCACTTCTTAGGTGGCCTGACCACTGAAGGTCAAATGAAAACAGCCTGGCAATGAACTAGCATATCAAAGCAAGAGACTTCCTTCCACTGGCCTTCTTCTTTCTTCCACTTCTCACAGATTGCTTATTATGCCCAAAAAACAAATAAGATCTGATCATTCCTCCCCTCAAATCTTTCTTCATTGGTCACAAACTGTGACCTCTCCTACCTGCCACAGCCCAGTGGAAGGAAGGTGAGGCTGGTGCAAGATTTCATATTAACATTCAGCACTTGACAAAAGCTATGATTGTTTTTAAATTAAAACAAAACAAAACAAAAGAAAACAAAACAAATGATCATCTCCTAGTTTTTGAATGCAGGTTGATCCAGATTTGCTTCTTAGTCTGCCTTTCATTACAGTGTTTTAAATTAAGGTTGGATGCATGAGCACTGGGCAATAAAGGGGAGGAGAACACCATCATCTGATGGATTTACCTCAAGGTCACTAACTGGAAAAATTCCATTGTTCAGTCATGGCAGGTGTGTCTCCATCCTCCCTCCCTAAGCCCAGGTTGCACTGGCCTTGGCTTCCACACACCCCACGGAGTGTGACCCAGGAGCAAGCCCACGCAGTGAGGCTGTGGAGGAGTCTCCAAGTTAAGGAGAGAAAAGCCCTGCCTGGAGAGTGCAGTTAAGAGCACTATTTCTTTATTTCTGGCTTCATCCTAGTCACACTTTGTTGCACATTCTGCAGTGAGCAAAGGGGAGCACTGTTTATCCACACAGATATGGAATTGTTGATCTTAATTGGTCTTCATAACTGTCTGCTTGGTTTTCATTTCTCTTCCTCCCAGTTTAATTAACCCTTCTCCCTGGCCCCTGAAACCAGTGTCCTGTCCATGCCAAAATGCTGACTCCCACAGCAATGGGGCTGGCGAACAGACAGATCTGTCACAGAGCAGTCCTTGTTTTTTAGTCTGCATTATCGACAGATCATCAGAGGGACTATTGGCTTTGTGCTGGGGTATGAAGAAAGGACATCCCTATTGCTTAATTGTTGCCTAATTTAGTAGTCAAGAAAGTGGTTTCTTAGGGGTAGAAAAGGTGAAGTTTTATTGAAAGGAATGCCCAAGATATGATATTGTGAATTACATACCTACCTTTCTTCATGTGAGTGTATTTTTTAATAGATATATTCTTGAAAATATATGTTGAAACTTAAAAAGTTATTATAACTACTAGTACAGACGTGCTATTTCAGACTTTGGTTATGTGAAAAAAACAGTTTGTAAATAAATACTCCCTCTCTAATTTAGTTTATTTTCTTTTAATATATTTTTATTGATTTCAGAGAGGAAAAGAAAGGGAGAGAGAGAGACAGAAACATCAATGATGAGAGAGAATCATTGATCGGTTGCCTCCTGCACGCCCCACACTGGGAACTGAGCTCAAAACGCAGGCACGTGACTTGAGCCATGACCTCCCAGTTCACAAACTGATGCTCAACCACTGAACCACACTGGTCAGGCTAGTTTCTATATAATGAGTGTACCAAAGGTTGAGTTTGCATAAAGCCAGGGCAACCTGAATTTTGACCTGCATCTCACTGTGCCACTGATGGGAAGGTGTGACCGATGGTGTGCTGCCTTTTACATAGTCCCCACCTGCTGTCAACCACCTGCTCGCCTGCTGGCAGATTTTGTCCTGCCAGAGACTCAGTATGACCTCATTTATTTGAGGTTTTGAGTATGTGTTATCAAAGCCCAAGTGACTCTAGGCATTGTTCATTCAACTGGAGGCAGAATTGCAACCCATGAGAGTGGTACAATCCCTTAGAGTGGGGTTGTTCAATATGGGGCTGTTCCCTGGAAAATTACCCTGTCCATCTAGACACCTGACCTCCATGGATTCGATTCTAATGTTTGGTGAGAGGAAACTGCCGTGACAATCTGCTTGAAATGTTTTCCAAGCAAAGTCCCAATGTCCTTTGAGAACAAATTCTTCAACTTTTTCCACTTCCAGCCTGAGAAACAGGTTAGAGTTTGAGTTACTATTTGTTAGAGGCATTTTGAATGTACCCTAATTTACGTGTAACCTGGCCTTTATGTTCTATGGGAGTAATAATAGAATATTTATTGAAAAGGGAAATTACATAAGGTAAGTAGTCTGGTCCTTACCCAGGCTGCCCCATCCTGAGGGAGAGTCTGTGCCATGTGTTATGAAGGGCAATGAAGGCCCTGCCCCTCAAAGCCTTCCCTAGACCAGGAAAGGATACCCCAGCATTCCTATCCCCCAGTCACCAGCTCAGTCATCATCCCCTTAGTGCAAATGTAGGTACGGCTGGTGCCACATTCTGGGCCCTTCTGCTAGGGAAGGTTACTGACAACGTAGACCATCCTCCCTTTCTCACAATTATTCCTAGGCCTATTCCTGCTGTCCAGGAATATCATTGCCTATGATTTTCCATTCATCACTTATTTGATAAATTCATTTGTCATCCTTCCCTGGGCTTGCTGGGCACAAAGCACTGTGCTTCATGATGGAAATGCCAAGCTGATTAAGACCCACTGCAAGAGGATGCAAGCCACCACGGAGGCCACCGTGTGCACAGGCAGCGAGCACAGCATTGTGTGAGAGAGTTGTGATAGGAGTATGGACAGCATCAAAGACACAGAGCAGGGGTCGCTGTGACAAATTAGTGAACGTTATTTGTAATAATGTTCATCACTATGAGCTTAAAGCTAAGGCATTCTCTAAAATCATTCTTATTGCTCAATATCGGACTTTATCATTTCTTTACTATTGACACATGTGGACAAATTGGGGGGGGGGTGTGTTTCTTGGAGATATTGGCTTTGCTAAAGTAGTGCCCACCCTGAAAAAAAAAAATAAGAACTGAAAATATAAAGCATATACTTCAACCTACCCATACAGGGAATCTGGGAGCAATTTCACATAATTTCTGTTTTAAAATATTTTAATCTAAAGACATCATTTTAAGACATCTCTTCAGATACTGATGAATAAATCCTTCGTAAATTTGTGGATGTGTCATAAATTAAAAATGTCAAGCAACACATTAGATTTGGAAGTGGAGACATTTCTCAGGAACCAAAATTATGTATGTGGAAACAGAGATGGATTAAGAAATACAAGCAAAATCCCACCAATAACAATTGAAATGGAAATTACCAGGGTAGAAATTACTCTTGATTAAGGGAAATGCTTGCAATACAGATTTTTATAGTGCAATTCTATTATTATTTATATACTACTTACCTGGCATTCATCCTATGCTAGCCTGCATTATTGGGGGGAAGGGAGTTCCTCTCTTTCCTTATCTAAAATGCCAACTCCTGAGGGTAAGGATTTATTGAATCCCCAGGATCTGTGTGTTCAGTGAATGCTGCTATTTCTGCTACTGATGGTTCTAGCGGCTAGGTCCTCAAACTTTTTAAAAAGGGGGCCAGTTCACTGTCCCTCAGACATTCCACACGTGCGCACTGCGGGCCCCTGGACGAGTTGGCTGCTAAGCAGGACAGGCAGCGGTGGCAAAAACACCCAGTGGGCTGGATAAATGTTTTTGGCGGGCCGCATGTGGCCCGTGGGCCATAGTTTGAGGACCCCTGTTCTGAACCCACGTCAGTGGTTAAAATCCTGCCAACTCAGATCTCACCAGGCCTTTATTATCTTCAATTCCCAGTTCTCGCTGGGTGCATTGGCACCAACATTATGGTGTTTTTACTTCAGGGTGCCTAAGTACTGGAAGGGGACAGGCATGTTCTCTTTTTACTAAGAACAGCCTAAGAGTAACATTTGCCAGGCTTCCAAAGGGAAATAGAGTGGAATATGGCTATTATGATGTGTGTATGTGATGGAAAGCATGACTCCAAAGGAATTTGGAATGAATATAATGAAGTAATAAGGATGAATAGTTTGATTAAATCTAGTAAAGGAATATCTAGTCTTAGAATCTGCAAAAAACTTGATGATATAAATGAAGACAGGGTCACGGCAGGGTCTCCAGTGCAACCAAGTGTGTGTATCAGCACAGTGTGGAAAGTTCCAGAAGCATCCAGGCGTGAATCTAAAAGTTCATAACTTTCATTGGATGCAGTGGCAAAACATGGAAAGAAAACTACCACAGTGCATAGATGTCTATGGGGAAAGCTACCTGCCAACCTGTGCACCGTCTCTTACCCCTCACACTGGGAATGGAAGTGCCTGGAAGATAGGGGCTTCTGCTTCTGCTTATGTCACTCAGTAAGTGATAGGTAATGAGGCTCCAAGGACAGCTTTGTAGGGCAAAGGAAAACACAGCCAAGAAAGGCTACTTAAGTAGAAAGTGGGAGGTTGGAAGACTGAGCACTTTATTGGACAAAAGGTCAACATTCATGAGTGAGAAAAAAGAGGTGTTGTTTGGGGGTGGGGAAGTGATGGAGGAAAAATTCCAAAGTATGCCGCAAGTCAGGCTTAGGAATGTGTCTCAATTAGGAAAGGAAGTGAGCTGGAAGCTCTGTCTTCTGATGCGCATGGACAGGGATGGAGAGAGAGGAGGGGGAGCAAGTGAGGAAAGGGCCAGACAGGAGCATGAACTAGTCCATAGGGATGTAGGGCTTTGCACTAAGCCCTGAAATACCCAACGAGCATATGACAATTTTAAAATTGGACTTTTGCCCACAACAACATTGAACTATCTCAGTTTGGTGCAAAAGGGTAGGGCATCTTTCCTCCAGAATGAGTGCGGCTTGAGGGGTAATTCTCCTGATTCTGCAGCTCTGCTATGTCAGGTTTGCCCACTCTGGGGCAACAAGGGCTTTCTTTGATGACTTCCTGGCTCAAGTGATACTTACTGGTAGCTAACTGTGCTGGGTCTTCCTGTTTACCTCCTCACACATGCAGGTTCATTCTCCCCCTTTTTTGTGCTCAGCCCTGTGCCCTGAGAAGCTGACCCTGAGTTCAGAGGTAGAAGGAGAGAGAGGCCAGGGTATTTTCTTGCTGCTCCCTCTCTGCTTCGTTGTCTCATCTATGGCGGTTGCTGTGTCTCTTTACAGACTCAACTTTCATTGGGTTCCCAAAACACTACTTCCTTCCCTTTCAGCCTAGGATGGTACCAGCCTCCCATTATTGCTGCAACACCCTGGTTTATTCACTTAGCCCTGCTCACACCTCTGTCTCTCTACCTTGATAATCTGAAGTGAATTTTGTCTCTTGCCAAAACAAACACTGATGTTGGGCCAAGCTCTGTTCTAAGTTTTTTGTGTGCATGAACCCATTTTATCCTCCCAATACTTTATTGATGAGGCTGGGCCACAAAAAGGTTCAGGCACTTGCCTAAGGTAACACAGTAAGTGGCAGAGTCAAGGTTTGAACCTAGACAGTTGAGCTCTAAACTCTTAGCACTTAACCACTGATCCATCCTATCTCTCTTCCAGCTCACTTCACTTCCTGAAGCACAGCTAAGAATGAGAAAGTAGATGCAAAGATGCAAAGAGTTCTAATAGTAGTTCATATACTAAAGCTTATTAGCTCATATACTGAAGCTTATTCATAGGAAAACCTCACAGGTCACAATTAACTCTAATGTTGCTTCATTCTAATAAAATAGGATATCAGATTTCCTACTCCAATGGTTCTCAACCTTGGTTGTACAACAGAATCACCTGAGGATTTTGAAATGGTCCTTGTGCCAGGACATGCCCCAGACATTAAATCAGAACACTGGAAATGGGACGCAGGAATGGATAGTGTTTTAAATTCCCCGGAGATGTTAGCATGCTGTCAAAAATTGAGAACTATGTCCTAGCCCACAGTAGCTCTTACTAGAAGGCAAGGATTATGCGTGGATAGGCCTGGTGATATAAGAGTAACAGCTGACAGCTACAAAAAGGGAGGATAACAAGAAGCTATGGAGAGTTTGTGCAAGAACAGCCCCTCTTCCACCTTCATTCCTTGAAAAAGGGTCATGATCTGAGTTCACTTAATGCTTGGGCAAATTGTTCCTGGGTCTGAAAACAGGTTATTTTCTTATTATTACATTTCTAGAGGCCCAGTGCATGAAATTCGTGCACAGGGAATGGGGGGGTGTCCCTCAGCCCGGTCTGCACCCTCTCACAATCTGGGACCCCAACTGCCGGTGTAACTGGCAGTCGGACATCCCTCTCGCAATCCAGGACCGCTGGCTCCTAACCGCTCACCTGCCAGCCTGATCGCCCCTGACTGCTCGCCTACCTGCCTGTCTGATTGCCCCTAACTGCCTCTGCCTGCCTGCCTGATCGCCCCTAACTTGTTCACCTGCCTGCCTGCCTGATCGCCCCTAACTGTTCACCTGCCTGCCTGCCTGATTGCCCCTAACCACTTTATGCCAGCCTGATTGCTCCTAACCACCTCTGCCGTGGTGGCTTTGTCCAGAAGGACGTCTGGAATGATGTCCAGAAGGTTGTTTGGCTGTCTGGTCTAATTAGCATATTATGTTTTTATTATTATAGATAGTAATTGTCCTGAGTTACTTTTTTACTTATCATTTATTTTTAAAGGCATTAATATATGAAAAGCTTAACATACTAAGAAAGTTACAATTCACAAATGTGCTCGATAATGATATTGACAGATTAACTTTTCTGCACTATTTGTGATCTTGAGTTTGTTTTACCGATTCATATTTTCATGTTCGGTTATTCAGACTGATTATTCCCTAGAAATACCTGGCTGATTAAGCATGAGTCACATGCAACAAAAGCAAATGCAGATGTTTGTGCCACTCAACCAAGTATTCATAAAGAAAATGATGTAAACTTTGTTCACATCGACCAGGGCACATCAAAATACCCTTCTCCTTGGGAGAGAGCTGCACCTATTAAAAAATACTGCACCTTCCTTCTTTTTTATTTTGTTTGAAACTCATATAGTAACCAGTAGGATAACCACTCATGTACCAAGAGATTAACATAATTTCCAAAGCATCAGGATCATCAAGAGAATCTGGACATATGGGAGGTGGTGGTGGGATTATTGGTGGTTCAGAGGGAAATGAAGGCAGCCAGCATGATAGGAAGGGTGGTGGGCCATTGAATTTTAGACATAGCTTTCCTGGTGCCAGTTCTGATTCTGACCTGGGGAGAGGGGTGGAGGGAGAGAAGGGTTCCACAGAACAGCTTTTGACTTGCTGTTATTTGGTTTGTTTCCAGGATACGTGCAGGAGTTATCATTTCATCTGTTGAAATTTGACTTTCATTTTCATTCTCCTGAGCACCCTGTTCTATGTTATTAGCTACTTCAGCCCTTGTGGAAAGTAGATCAGACAGATTTTGCTCCTCTCTATTTCCGCAGCCGGTAAAAGCCACAGTTCTCGCTCTTAAAATCAATGGCAGCAAAGATCGCTGGGTAAATGCAGTCTTCTCCTGACCAAATGGCAGAACATTTGTCACCGATTTTCCACTGCTTCAAGGGACTTGTGCTATCCTTTTTTTGGCTTTTATTTGTAGCAGGTTTTCTTTTAGGTGTGCCTTTTGATTTATCTGAAGCTTCAGAAATGTCACCATTCTTTAGAGCAGCGGTTCTCAACATGTGGATCGCAACCCCTTTGGCAGTCGAACGACCCTTTCACAGGGGTCGCCTAAGACCATCCTGCATATCAGATATTTACATTACGATTCATAACAGTAGCAACATTACAGTTATGAAGTAGCAACGAAAATAATTTTATGGTTGGGTCACAACATGAGGAACTGTATTTAAAGGGCCAGAAGGTTGAGAACCACTGCTTTAGAGCATGCTCATATGAGGCCACAGCTTTATCTAAGTTTTGATCAGTGCTGTATCATCCCACTTGTCTGAATCGCTCTGAGTCATGTGCAGGGACACAGCCACCACCACGAGGTGAATGCCACGTTCGAGGAATGGGCTGTCCACCTCCCTGAGTCACTTAAGGTAGAATTACTGTTATCATACTTTGTTTACTGAAGCAAAGGAAATATACACCTTTTAGAAAGCTTTTCACCTCCCAAAATGACATCATTAAGGTTACTCTTAAATAGGTCAACTTCAGGTATCAGGAAGATTCACTTGAAATATGATACTTCTTATTGATCTATAGATGCCAAAGAAAAGAAATTGCCATATGAGGCATATGTTTATCAAATATTCCCACCTGCTCTTTAGCAGAAGCTAAGTCCACCTGCTCTTGATTCATGGTCATAGTTGACATTTAAAACTTGTTTAGTCCTGATGTGAGTGATTGGACAAACACGAGCACTCACCAGGTGGGTGCCAGCGCTGGTTCCCTGGGAAATGGTGCAAACACAAGGAGAACTCAGGCTCCGGGTATCTGAACATCAGACAGTTTCCTGTTGTCAGAGTTGGTCATGTCTTTTGGACTGGACTGGAATATTCCATCAGCCTGTTCCTTACAGCAGACCAAATGACTTTGATTTCTTTCTGATGTTTCTTGTGGCTCCTCTTGTTTACATGCTTGCCTGCAAAAAGCTGATGTGGGGATGTGATGACAGCTTGTGGGCTGCTGAGCGACTGGCACTGGTCCACCAGAGTCCAGCCTCATTTCTTCCCCCACCATTAGCTCAGAAGTTGGGGCACTGAGCAAGGGGAAATTCGACAATGACCATGCCAAACATAAGCCAAGAGCCCCACTTCGCCCCACTTCGCTCATCTGTTTCAGCCCTGCATCTCTGCTCCCAGTAACTCTTCCCCTCCCCATTCTCAAAGAGCCCTGGTACTGTTTTTTATTAGTTCACTCTGAAAACAAATATTTCAGCCTAGGTACACAGAGGGATCTTCAAGGCGTGGTTTCTGGGGAATGTCTTACAGCAGCAGCCTCACACAGGCTCAGCTCCTGTTGAGTTGCTTGTCTTTGACACTGTTGACATTTGGGATCATGCTGTTCTCTGTTGTGGGGCTGTGTTGTGCACTGTAGGGTGTATAGCAGCACCCCTGGCTTCTACACACTGGATGCCTGGAGCATGCAGACTCTCTCCCAACATTGTGGCAATGAAAATGTCTCCAGACATAGCCAATATCTCCTGGGGGAAAAACTGCCCCTGTTTAAGAATCACTGTGCTAAGGAAAAGACATGAGGAGACCCTAACCTTCAATCTCCATTGGACACTGGGGTCAATAACTAAATTGAAATCTCCAGCACTTGACTGTGAGATATGTGGGCAGTTGTCTTCTAGTTGTCGTGTTGTCTTGAGGATGAAGCATTAGGTCTGTTCTGTATGGAATCCCTGGGTTGACTGGAAACTTCCCAATAGTCAGAGTTGTCCCAAGTTGAAATGAATGGTCTCAGGGGTGGCTGGACTCCCCTTAGGGGGCAGGCTGGATATCTTCTATTTGCTCTTCCAGGACCATCTAACCTCCTCTCCCCTGCTCTGTGCCCCAGAGTCTCACCTATAGGGACTCTATTGATGGGCTTCTTTGCCTTCTGGTTTCTAGTTGGAGGGACAGAGGAGGTGAGGTCAGGGCATTCATTCCCCAGGTGCCCTCATCATGCAAGGTCACTGTGGGCTTACTGTGCCCCGTGACAGGGGTCTCAGCTACTGTGGGGTGGCCACCATTCAGAGTGCTCTGCCACTTGTGCCCAGGTGTGATAGAGAAGCATCTCAAGTACTAGCCTGGCTGCTCATTTGATCCTCATGAGGACCTTTAGGAAGGAGGTGCTAGTATTTTCTGCATTTTGCTCATCAGAAAACTGAACTCTAGAGGGGTTGTGAATTTCCCAAGATCACTTGGCTATAAGTGGTAGAGCTGGGATTGAACACAGGAAATATGACCCACAGCCTGTGCTATATTAAACAACATAATTGTGCTCTCTCATTTACTGCTCACAATTCTAGGAAGTAGGTATCATCATCCCCTCTTTATAGTCCTTGTGTAGCATTGCTGTAATACAGTGCAGGGGCTTGAGCCTCTGGTGCCTATAGTTTGTCAGTCTTGAAAAAATTGTTCATTCTCCCTTATTGTCTGTGAATGAGAAATGTTTAAAGTTTTCCTGTACACTTAAAACTGTAACACATTGTTGAGAAAATTAAAGAAAACCTAAATAAGTGGAGAGATATAATGTGTTCATGAATCAGGACATTCAATATTGGTAAGATGTCAATTTCTCTGAATTGATTTGTAGATTCAACATCATCCCAATCAAAATATCACTAGGCTTTTTTTTGGGTAGAAATTTACAAACTAATCTGAATTTCATGTAGAAGCACAAAGGATCTATAATAGCAAGATAAAACAAAACAAACAAAAGCAAAAAAGGGCAAAAATATTGACAAAAGAAGAACAAAGTTGAAAGACTAATGCTACCTGACTTCAACACATTATAAAGCTACACTAGTCATGAGAGTCTGGTATTGGCTTAAAGATAGACGAATAGATAAATAGAACAGAAGTAGATCTCCACACATATCATAGACAATGGTGCAAAGAAAATTTAGTGGAGAAACATGGGCCTTTCAACAAATGGTGTTAGTATAAGTGGATATCCATATCTAAAATAATGAACTTCAATCCATACCTCCCATCATGTAAGTATTAACCCAAAATGGATCAGAGATAAACATAAAACCGAAACCATAAACCTTCTAGAATAAAATATAGGAGAAATGTTTTGACCTTGTGTCAGGCAAAGATTTCTTAGATATCACACCAAAAGCATAATCCATAAAAGAACAAATTAATAAGCAGGACTTCATCAAAGTTAAAAATGTTTGCTCTTCCAAAGACACTGTTAATAGAATAAAAAGACAAGCCAGAGACAGGAAGAAAATATTTATAACACATGAATGTATCTAACAAAATAATTGCACCCATAATGGATTTTAAAAGTCTCAAAACTCAATAATAAGAAAACAAACAACCCAATTTACAAAATAGACAAATTATATGAACAGACATATGACAAGTAAGCAAATGGAAAGATGCTCAAGATCATTAGTCATTAGGGAAATGCAAAGTAAAACCATGATAAAATAACACTCCACACATATTAGAATTGCTAAAAGAAAAAGAAAAATCTGATCACACCAAGTTTGTCAAGGATATGGAAGAACTGGGGCTCTCATATATTGCTGATGGGACTATAAAATGGTACAATTACTTTGGAACACAGTCTGTCAGTTTCTTAGAAAGTTAGGTATATATCTACCATATGACCTAGTCATCTATTCCTAGGTTTTTACTCAAGAGAAAAGAAAGCACATGTCCATTGAAAGACTTTTATACAAATGCTCATCAAGCTTTATTTCTAATCATCCCAAACTGGGAATAACCTAAGTTCCTATCAACAAGTGAATAGATAAATACACTGTGGTCCATTTATATAATGAATTCTACTTAGCAACAATGAAAACAAAATGAGATATTGATATATGCCACAACAGAGATGAAAACCAAAGTAATTATGCTGAGTAAAAGAATCCAAAAAACAAAATAAGTATGTACCGTGTGATTAATTTAAATGAATGTCCAGGAATTGTGAACTAATAGGTAATGACATGAAGAAGATCAATGGTTTCCTGGGAATGGAATAAGAATAGGAAGGAGCAGAAGATAGGATTGTAAAGGGCACAAGGAAACTTTTGAGGGTGATGGTTATGTTCATTATCTTAATTGTGGTGATGGTTTTATAGGAGTATATGTATCTCAACATTATAAAAACATACACTTTAAATATGTGTCACATCTGTGGATATGGATTTATATGTGTGTGACAAGCTGGCACGAAGGCACAAGTGTATACAAACCCTTCTCCCTAGACACACAGGGGAAGCAGACACACAGACACAGACACATACACACACATAAATGGGGATAATGCTCTCGAGTTCTTATGCCATATTCTTCATTACTTCGGCCCTGCCCTCTATGTACTGTCTTATATATTCCTGAAGTTTTATACTAACTCAGACTTCATTTTCACTAGCACAGGTTTTGTGTGAAATCTAATGCCTCAAAAGTGCACAATATTCCAGAGTTGGGTGGAGAGTGGAGAAGGGACAGGAGTAAGATGCTCACCTATCACCCAGCAGGTGAGAGGTGCCACTTCACCTTTCAGCTCTGGAAGCTGAATTTTGTAATGAGCTGTCACTGTATTTATCACCTAACAATTACTGCAACTGGATAAGGTGTGAAAAAACCTGGAAAACATTAGCCTGTCAACTACATTGGTATCTTTGATAAAGCTGTCTATGGCGGAGTCCCAGATACAATTGAACATTAGTATGTGGCCTGTTAAAATGGTTTAGGTTCTTTCCATCCCTTCATTCCGCAGACTGCTTCTGCTTACAATATGGCAATTGTTTTGTCAGATCACTAAAGGCAGTCATATTATTAGAACATCTTGATCTTGACTTTATATATGGTTGAGTCAAAATTACACGTGCTGGTTCAGCTGCAGTTCAAAAAGAATAGAGTGAAGCCTGAACTGTTGCTGGGCTGCCTGCCCAGGTGTACCCCATAAGGTGATGTTTAACTTGAAGAATATACCATGGTCTATGGCCTGTTAGTTCCATAAAAGTGATTTTGTTGGCATGCATATGGTGGAACCTGCTTACAACATCAATATAATTATAGTAATTTAAAATAATAATACAACTGGCAAGTAGACCAGAAAGCTTTGAGGCAGGACTGTCAATAGACTCACTGTATGAGGAGCCAAATTATCACAAAGTTGCTTGGTGTCTACAGAATC
Source organism: Myotis yumanensis (assembly GCF_028538775.1). Taxonomy (NCBI): domain Eukaryota; kingdom Metazoa; phylum Chordata; class Mammalia; order Chiroptera; family Vespertilionidae; genus Myotis; species Myotis yumanensis. Next base: position 85,082,637 of record NW_027223753.1, on the reverse strand, counting down.
AGTACAAAAGCTTTTACTTGATCTTACTAGCAATGGCTTGAGGCACTCTTATCCACAAAAGGGACAGTCTTGCCAAGGGAACCATAATGCTTTGGTGAACACTGCCAAGATTGCCTTCCTTAAATCTTCTAGGTTGATGGGCTCTGCCATTCAGAGAGCCTCTATGACTCTGATTCTTTTTACTGCTTCCTTGGCTAACCAATGCCTCTGTTCACATAGCCTTTATCCAAACAGGCATGATGCAGACACTTAGTTTTCTGCTCACTAACTTACAACCATATATACATCTTTCTCATTACTGTACCCCCAGATCATTGGGACTGTAATTTAGATGCTCCCACAGACTTCTCTTTTACATATAGATGGATGATTTCTTGGCTTATTTCCACAATTGGCTAAGTATATCCATTCTGTTTTATTAGTTTGCATGTATTTTATGTTCAATTTTACTAGTTTAATTCTGAAAGTTACCTTCTTTCCAGGAGGATCTGCCTTCATCCCTTCTGCTCCCCATTCTCACCATTGATTTGAGCCCAAGCTGTGCCATAAACTAACCTGTGATTCAGTAAACCCATTAATTTCACTGGCTGCAATATCACTGTTGATAAGATGGGCACAATATTCCCCCAACTTCTAAGGATAAAATTTCTTTTAAAGCGGGGAACAGTGAGCATGAAAAGGAGAGAATGTGAAAGAAAGATTTAAAAATGAAGGCATGCCCTGGCTGGTGTGGTTCAGTGATTGCGCATTTACCCATGAACCAGGAGGTCACGGTTCTACTGACCAGTTTCGGGCTCGATCCACAGTAAGGGGGTGTGCAGGAGACAGTTGATCAATGATTCTCTCTCATCATTGATGTTTCTATTTCTCTCACTCTATCTCCCTTCTCTCTGAAATCAATACAAACATATTTTTTAAAAACTGAAGGCACATATAATTAAAACTTTTACTATTTTTAATACATGATCTATAAATATATGAAATACTAGAGGCCCAGTGCATGAAATTCATGCACTGCGGGGGGGGGGATCCCTCAGCCCGGCCTTCGCTCTCTCACAGTCTGGGATCCCTCGGGGGATGTCCGGGACCCCTGGCTCCTTACCACCCACCTGCTTGCTGCTCCTTACCGCTCGGCTCGCTGCTCCGTAGTGCTGCCACAGAGGTGGGAGAGGCTCTCGCCACTGCAACTGCTCTAGCCAGCCATGAGTCTGGCTTCTGGTTGAACAGCACTCCCCTTGTGGGAGCACACTGACCACCAGGGGGAAGCCCCCGTGTTGAGCGTCTGTTCCCTGGTGGTCAGTGTGCATCATAGAGACCAGTTGTTCTGGTGGTTCTGCCATAACGGTTGCTTAGGCTTTTATTATATAGATGTTTGTATTTTGGAAAAGGCAGCTAAATAAGGTTATGTAATCTGGCACTGTTGTAAATCTATTATCATTGTTACTTGATTTTATGTGATAAGAAATGTTTAGATTAAACCAGCCCCTTAATTTTCAGCCAAGTGGGAGATACAATTTTTATTTATTTTTCCTGGCTAGCTGTTATGGTGGAGAAGGGAGACCTCAGAATGTTAAATAGTTTGCCTAAGACCCTTAAAACTAAGAGACTACCTTCAATAAGTGGTTTTGGGAAAATTGGACAGATACATGCAAAAAAATGAAACTAGCCCACCAACTTACACCATACACAAAAATAAACTAAAAATGGATAAAAGACTTAAATGTAAGAAAGGAAACCATAAAAATCTTAGAAGAATCCATAGGCAGCAAAATATCAGACATATGTCGTAGCAGTATCTTTACCAATACAGCTCCTAAGGCAATGGAAACTAAGGAGAAAATAAACAAATGGGACTACATCAAAATAAAAAGCTTCTGCACAGCAAAAGAAACCATCAACAAAACAACAAGAAAACCCACTGCATGGGAGAACATATTTGCCAATGCTATTTCAGATAAGGATTAAATCTCCAGAATTTATAGGGAATTCCTACAACTTAACAAAGTGAAGATAAACAATCCAATCAAAAAATGGTCAAAGGACCTAAATAGACACTTTTCTAAAGTGGACATACAGAAGGCCAAGGGACATATGAAAACATGCTCAAAGTCACTAGTCATCCAAGAGATGCAAATCAAAACGACAATGATATACCATCTCACACCTGTCAGAATGGCTATCATCAGCAAATCAACAAGCGACAAGTGCTGGCAAGGATGTGGAGAAAAAGGAACCCTTGTACACTGCTGGTGGGAATGCAGATTGGTGTAGCCACTGTGGAAAACAGTATGGAGTTTCCTCAAAAAATTAAAAATGAAACTCCCATTTTACCCAGTAATCCCACTTCTAGGAATATCCCAAGAAATCAGGAACACCAACCCGAAGGGATATATGCACCCAGATGTTCATAGCAGCACAATTTACAATAGCTAAGATTTGGAAAAAAATTAAGTGCCCATCAGTACATGAGTGGGTTAAAAAATGGTGGTACATCTATACAATGGAATACTACACTACTGTAAAAAAGGACCTCTTACCATTTGCAACAGCATGGATGAACCTGGACAGCATTATGCTAAGCAAAATAAGCCAGTCGGAGAAAGATAAATATCATGTGATCTCATTCATTTGTGGAATATAATGAACAACATAAACTAATAAACAAAAATAGAGCCAGAGGAAAAAAATATTTTTGACTATAATAGAAGTAATCCTGTTATTTGCAGATTTTTAATATTTCCTACAACTTTTGTGATATTACACTGTATTAGTACAGTTTTGGTAATATTATTATATTTAAAATATTTTTTCTTGCAATATTAATGTTTATTGTAACATTATTATATTTAAAATATTTTTCTTAAAATAAAATGAAAAAATAAAAGAAAAAACAACATCAACAATAACCACCACAACAACAGATAAATAAAAAACAAAGACTGCTATGCAGCCTTTACTCAATGTCAGATCTCCAGGTTCAAATTTTAAAGTCCAGGCAAAAAATCCAGATATATAACCTTTGTAATGATAAAGTCAGACTTAAAAAAAATAGGTATGTAACTAAGTGTTCACTAGACATTGATATAGATGGTCACAGGTGAGGAGAAGGTTTATCCACATTTCCACACAGGAGTGCTTTCCACCAGTGAAGTATGGCTCTTCAGACAGCTGTCTGACTCTCCAAGGAGACTGTCCTTGCTGCACCCTGTTCCTCTTTCTTTATTAGGTATTGTTTGTGAGTCTGTTTCTTCTCACATTTGATCTCAACTATGAAGAGGACAATCTTTCAATGTAATAGCTGCAAACCAGGCTGACATTCAGAATTGCTCTCCCTATAAAATTCTGTCTCCTCCCTCTCAGCTATCTTGACAGAATCAAGCACAAAATGCAACCTTAAAGGTGACTTTTGGCCTCTGAATAAAGTATTACAGGGTATTCTGTTTCTATTTTTCTTGACTTTCCGAGAAGTAATTTTATATCCCTTAGGAGCCAAGAAGCCTTTCCCGTAATTAGGGTTTGCTACTGGCACTTGCTCCTTAAAACATTCATCTGTCCAGTTCTCAGACTGAGCGCACAGCACCGGAACCATGGGTTTCAGAGCAGGGTGGTCACAGTCCTCCTCACTCTGGAATCCTGATTAGAAAGTTCTAGAAACAATGCTCCAATTGTATCTTGAGATTTCTGGAATTAATAGGAATGGATGAGAGGACTCTTGGCTAGCACTGAACTGAACTGTCACTGATTAACTGTGTGTAACTTATGTTCTCTGGGTCTTGATTGCTTCAATTAAAACTTGAAGGGATTGAAAGCAAAGGGCACCTAAGGACTCTCTTAGGCAAACACCACTAGCATCTTTGTGCATCTCTACATTTCTCAGCCTTCTTTGGGCCAATAGAATGCTGGTGGAAGTGAGTTACTCCACTTTCCTGGTCTGCTCCCTATAATGTCCCATACCGTCTACCTCCCTATCTACACAGATGAAAGTGAAGGCTGCTGAGATGATGGGGCCACATGATGGCAGAAAACTAGATCCCTGAGGAGAGCTGCACATTGACTGTCAAAGGAGTGAGAACTAAGCTGTGCTGTGCTAAGCCCCTGAGATTATAGAGTTGACTTGTTACTGCAGCTTACTGCAGTCCTACTCTAACTCATGCATTCTTCCAGCTATAAAATTCTGTGTATTTAAGGAATGGCAGCTTGCAGGACAGAGGTGAAAAGAGATCTGAGTACAGGAAGGAAGCACTAGATGTAAACCTACTGTTTAATTGGATGTCTTACTCAAAGATGCTTCTCTAAATGAACCAGTGTAAAGACTGAGTGGGGACTCTACATAGCACTTAAAGGACGGTTCCATCTAGTGTTACAGTGACTCTGTGTGTGTTATAAGGCCCTGGCCAAACGTGGAAAAATATTTTTTAAAAATAGAATGAAGGCAGATTATGGGAAAATGATGCCAGAAACCTCCTTCATCAATAAGAGAACTCAGAATGGGTCTAAGAATGAAAAAGCTCACCAATTCCTGCACTGTGATGCTTGTATGAGAGATGATGAGTACAGAGCCACCCGAGTCTTCTCAGTGATTGTATTATAATATTTTTGTTGTGCTGCTTCAAGAATTTTTTTTGGGGGGTCATATGGAAAGTGATTAGGTCTGGTGGATACTGATCATTTGGGGAAAATAGACTGTTCCTTTCATGTCCTTAGATTAATCCTTTTTCCGAATAGATTCCCACAGATAACATTTTCATCTTGACATATTTTTACTGAGTGAAAGTACCATTTTCAAGAAACCCCCAAAGCTTCATATTTTAGAATAAATGAGGCCTCTCTGTGGGAGCAGAAAGCCACAGAAGACACTGGGAAACCACATGGCCCGTGTTAAATCAGGGAAATGTCTGGTGGGGAAGTGAAAGCCCGTCTATGCTCAGGGGTCACTTTCTGTGTTCCAGCTCCTGTTTACTTTCCGGACCTTGGTCAGTGTCTTTTTGACAGTATAATTTCTACAATGCAGCTGGGCTTTGTGACCCATAATCAAATGCAGGAAGCCTTCAGGAGTCCCATCCAGGGAGCTCAGTCTTACTTGATTTAAATGAGAAAGTTACGTCTCTGTCCAGACAAGCCTGTTTGCAGGCCCGGTGAGTCTCACACCTGCGGGACACTCCATCTCTGAGTGTGCTTTCCATTTCCCAGACAAGCTCAGGGGATCCACCCCCAATAAAATTCCTGTCTGCCCTAAATTGCCTTGTAGTTATAATTTATACCTCAATAAAACTACCTCTTAAAAAGGAGAATTGGTTTGATTCTTTGGACATAAGTTATACAAGGGGGAGAGGTCTCTGTGATGTGATGGGCACATCCACACCAACAGAACAAATGACAATGTGGGGGAGTGGAAGTGACCTCTGGCATCTTCTAAGCACCCGACTCCCATTCCTACTGAGATGATATCCACAGCCTTGAGCTGGAGCCTTGACATTTTCTGGGGATCAGAAACCCCCATGGAGTTTGCTAAAATTGTGCACTCTTGGTTTTTACCCTAGATTAGATTCACTGGAGGAGTGGGGGGCATGTTCAGGAATCAATATTTTAATAGGTGATTCCGATCACACCAGAATTTGAAAAACATTCTTCAAGTCAGGAAATCAAACCCCTATTTCTGGGTTGTGATCGATGATCACCAATGAACTATTTGCTAAAAGAAAGCGAAGGGAACTAAATTTTTTCAGATGCCTGTTTTGGTGCGTCAAGCATTGTACCAGACACTCTAAGTATATATTTTTATTTGAATCTTGCTATAGTGCAACAAAGTTGGTATTATTATCCTCATTTTTAAGAGGAGAAATTGTAGGTTCAGAGATGGCACAAAATATCAGTAAATGGTGGGGCAGAAATTTGAAACTAGATCTCCTTTGGCGCCAAAGAACATACTTTTCCCACCAAGTCACACTCACTGATCTTCCTGCTGGGTATTTCTATTTGTCTAGCATTGAGCCAAATGTTTGAGGGTTTATAATAGGTCGCCCTTTGACCTACTAAGATACATTGTGAGAAATTTCTTAAGAAGCTAATAGTAAGTTCTTCCATTCACTTGGAGAATTTCTGCTATGGACACTGCAGTGTACTGAGCAGAGACACCGCTATGTCTCAATCATTTGTCACCTGAAAAGTTGGTGACTGGCAGCTCTCAACTGAGTCCCCTCCTGAGCTGGTCCTCAGCTGAAGAGAGCCTCTCAATGCACATCATGCCTCCTCCCTGGGACAGCCCACATCCTACGTCTGGTTCAGGCAGGGCTATAAAGGCCCAGGCCTTTGCTTCAATTCCAGAGAACTCTGACGGACCCACCCCTGCCTCAGGGAGCACACGCAGCTAGTCAGGGCCTTTATTATAACAGCGCTGCAGCCCACCTCTCCCTCTGCCCAGTCCTGTGTCCTGGCTGCCTGTGAATGGTCCCAAGAGTGCTCCCCACAAACCTCCTGCATCCAAATCTCCATCCCTCCTGAATTTACTTCTCTGGGAGCTCAACCAGTGATGTTGTTGGGTCAAATTTTTCTTGTGGATACATTGTGCTTATGCTTATGCACTATTATGGGCTGAATTGTGTCCCCATGCACCCCTCTTCCAGTTCAGATGTTGAAATCCTAACTCCTAGTATCTCAGAATGTGACTGTACTTGGAGATAAGGCCTTTAAAGAGGTGGTTATGGTTAAATAAGACTATTAGAGTGAACCCTAATTCAGTATGACTGGTATCCTTATAATAAGAAAGGAGATTAGAACAGACACACACAGAGGAAAGGCCATGCAAAGACACAGTGAGAAGATGACCATCTACAAGGCAAGGAGAGAGGCCTTGGAAGAAACAAAACCTACTGACACCTTGGTCTTGAACTGTCAGCCTCCAAAACTGTGAGAAAATTAATTTCTGTTGTTTTGGTCACCAAGTCTATGGCACTCTGTTATGGCAGATGGAGCAGACTAATAAAGGTAGATTAGAGCTCTTCATTTCAGTCCCTATTTTTTCATCTTTACTCTCACAGAACAATCTAGAAAGAGGAACAGATGAAATTGCCATCTATAATAATAAAAGCATAATATGCTAATTAGACTAGATGTCCTTCCAGATGACTTTTCGGACAAATCTGGGGTGTGAGGGAAGCCCAGGTCCTGGGTGCTTGCTGGTGGCTGGAGGGAAGCCCGATTCCTGAGTGCCAGAGGGAAGCCAGTGCCTGCAGATGGGGGAAGGGAGGCCTATTATTGCACAAATTTTGTGCATCAGGCCTCTAGTTTAGGTATAAGGAGGTAAGGTATTAATTCTCAGTAGATAGAGTCTTCATATTCTGTAAAATATGTCAGAATAATAATATTTTTTAAAAGGTGAGAAAAAGAGCATATGACTTACTCCACTTTACTGCATCTTCCTTTTCAGGACATTTATTACAAACAGATGGCATATGTAAATACATAGTCTGACGGCTCTTTTGGACCTGAGTTGAACTTGAATTTAATGGGGGAAAAAAATGACAAAATTTTCAAGTTCTGTCAGTCAATGCTTTTTGGCCTCTGTGAGGCAACAGTTCAGTCTGGCTTTTTTTTTCCCCTTTCTTTAGATTAACCATAACAGACCATGTCCAACTGCCAGCTTCCTGCCTTAGTATAAAGGGGAAGAGTAAGGAATGCAAAAAAAAAAGTTTTACAGTTTTTCCATTTTTCTGAGCCAGCCCCTTTATATCCCCAGTAATGCATTGGGAAATGTTTGACTACCAGCTTTCTGAAAATGAAACCAAACCAAACTGCCCTGATGTATAGTCTTTGCCAATGTCTGTGGTGTAAATACCCCCACCATGGCCCTCATCAAGCTACCTAGGTGAACTCACTGAAAAGGAGGAGCACAGTTAGTCTGGGGAACTGGAACTCGCTGCCCCCACACCACTGATTCCTGCAGGAAGGCAGAAGAAGGCTGCCCATGCTGGCCTCCCTGCAGCTCTCTCCTGGCTCTCCTGGCATGAGCATGGGCTCTCCACTTTCTCATTGGTATTTGCAGTTATCTCAGGCCTGGCTGTTATTTGCTGTGTGTGTGTGTGTGTGTGTGTGTGTGTGTGTGTAAAGGGTTTCTTAAAGGATTTTGCTGGACATGCCCTCATGGTATACTCATACTCATTGTTGTTGCTAGAACCAGAAAATCCCAACATCAGGGAGATCAGGGGAGCAACCAAGTCTAGCCAGAGCCAGATTCCCACGGGCCCATTCTCTCATCAGGCCTTTCCTCACACTTTCTGTCACCTTCCTCCTTTAATAATTTCTTTTAGCTGCATAGAATACTCTTTCTGTGCTACAGAACTCTGGGGTGGGGGCAGTGAGGGATGAACAAACGACTGAGCAGCAGGTTGTGTGGGGTGACCAGGCCGGCAGGGGTGTTAGTGAGGGTCAACCAAACGACTGAGCAGCAGGCTGCATAGGGCAACCAGGCCGGCAGCGGGGTTAGTGAGGGATGACCAAACAACTGAATAGCAGGTTGCATGGGGCAGCCAGGCCAGCAGGGGGGTTAGTGAGGGATGACCAAACGACTGAACAGCAGGCTGCGTGGGGAGACCAGGCCAGCAGGGGGGGCAGTGAGGGATGACCAAACAACGGGCTGTGTGGGGAGACCAGGCCAGCAGAGGGGGGCAATGAAGGGTGATCAGGCTGGCAGGGGAGCAGTTGGGGGTGACCAGACCAGCAGAGGGGGGCATTTTGGGGTGACCATGCTGATAGGGGGGCAGTTGGGGGTGACCAGGCCAGCAGGCAGAGGTGGTTAAGGGCAATCAGGCAGGCAGGCAGGTGAGCAGTTAGGAGCCAGCAGTCCCAGATTTTGAGAGGGATGTCCAACTTCAGGTTTTGGCCCGATCCCCAGGGACATCCCCTCAGGGGTCCCGGATTGGAGAGGGTGTAGGCTGGGCTGAGGGGACCCGCCCCCCATGCATGAATTTTGTGCACCGGGCCTCTAGTCAACATATATTTGTAATAATACCAATCGATGTCCCACTCTCACAATGAACATTACTAATGTTCATTGCAGGGACTCATATGGGATGAAATACTGGCTTACTTTACAGCATACTATGCTTCTTTCTTTCTCTTTCTCTCCCCCCCTTCCCTTCTGCTGTTTTTGTCTTCATTTAATAAAACTGGCTGAGTAGGTATTAAACAATGAGAAGAGATGATTTTCATTTAACTCTTCATTAAGAAATTAATATTCATGCCAAATGATTTAAGAAATCACAAATAAATGCAATTTGTTCCAGTTCAGATTTGTAATTTGGTTTGGTTAAAGCCATGGAAGTGTCTGATTCTGTGACAGATTTTTGTTATAGAATTCCAGGACTAGGTTTTTGTTTTTTTAAACCGATTTTTACAGAAAGAGAAAGGGAGAGAGAGAGTGAGAAACATCAATGTGAGAGTGGGACATCAATTGGCTGCCTCCTGCATGCCCGGCACTAGGGATCCAGCCTGCAACCTGGGCATGTGCCCTGACCAGGAACCTTTTGGTGCATGGGATGACACCCAACCAACTGAGCCACACTGACCAGGGTAGGACTAGGGGGGATTTTTAAAGAGGTCATTATTTTACTTTAGAACATCATGGTAATATGATAATCTAATTGTTTTTTTTAAAGATTTCCATAGAAATTCTTTAAATACTTATCAAAATGTTTAAAGAAAACATTTGACGTTTTACTTAACTAATAGCTGTTTCCCCTGCATGTGAAATCGATCCCTTTCTGGAATGATGTGCCTGCCCAGTAATTTCTTATTTGTGTTGATGGATACAGACAACAAATGAATGATCTGAGCACATAAAGGAATTATTTTTCTTTTGAGCACATGTTACTTTATGTACATTTTCTCATTCAATCCTCAATATAATCCTCCTATCACCATTTTATAAATTTAGAAACAGAGATTCAAAAGGCCAAGTAACTGGCTCATGGTTACTGTACTGATAGATGTAAGCGTGAAGACATCAATTCAGGTCTGCCTGGCCCCAATGCTGCCGTGCCATGCCAGGCTGCCTGCCTCCCTTAGATGTCAATTAATAGCTGCAATTGCATATCACTTCTTCTACTTAATTTCCACAAAACCTTTAGAGATCCTTAGTTAGATAGGAGAATTGGCCATTTTAACCCTAACCACCACACAAGCCACGTTGATTTTTTAATTTTTTTTTGGAATGGCTGAATGGAAGGGGAATGGTTTAAAGGTGATTGGCAGACAGGAAAAGGAGACACCAGAGAATTGGATAATCCATAACCAAAATGATCAGCCTCTGAAAAGGTCAGTGAGTCAGCTTCCAGCTGTACCCAGAAGACTGCCTCCCCAGAGATTTCTGAGTGGAAGGGGGCTGCGGTGGGCACGGTGACCCATATAAAAAGATTCACCTAACAGGAAAATCTGGTGGCCTAAGATCAACCTTTTAGTTTCAAATATTGAGTTGTAATCCTGGGTGAGAATGAAACACCATTGATATTATTGTTCAATGGAATTAGTCTGAGTTGAACTGGACAAAAGGCAAACACACCAAAAGTATGTTTTTGTCATCAGTACTCACCCTTGCCCACATTGTCCCAGGCGATTCTCTCTTTTAAGCCAAGGAATGTTGGAGCTCTTGGATCTTGAAAAGGACAATTCCAGTGCTTTAGTCTGCTGACCAGTTTCTTCCTTTTCATAACTCTAAAGAATACACGATGTCCTCACGCCGGGCATACCATTACAGAATTCACAGCTTCCTGAACCTGAAAAAAAAAGTTAGAATTATGGAAGTGGGTAAACTCTAGGAAAGGCTGAGACACTTTTCATCATTTAAGGGTTGTGTCATAGCCGTTGGAAAAGCCACATTCATATCTCATGAAAGGAATCCATCATTCATTCATTCATGCAATCAAAGAAAGCAGTTATGAAGTTTTCACTACGCATTAGCTGGCACTTCCAGGACAGATAAAATATGGAGCTGTTCTCAAGGAACCCACAGTTTAGTAAGGAGAACCAAAAAACGCAATGCAATAAAATGTCACTGGTACTCTGTGGAATAGGAAGTGGGTCTGGTGAGGGCACAAAAGAGGGAAAGGTGAACTTCAGGAGGAGTCTTGAGTGGTGTCTGCCAGGTGTTTTTCTTATTGGGGCAGAATAGGAGGAGTGAGTGATCTTTCATAATCCACAACTTTATTCCTGTCATTGATTTAACCAGTGGTTCTCAACCTTCTGGCCCTTTAAATACAGTTCCTCATGTTGTGACCCAACCATAAAATTTTTTTCGTTGTTACTTCATAACTATAATGTTGTTACTGCTATGAATCGTAATGTAAATATCTGATATGCAGGATGGTCTTAGGCGACCCCTGTGAAAGGGTCGTTCGACCGCCAAAGTGGTCGCGACCCACAGGTTGAGAACCGCTGGATTTAACCTTTCCCCCTCCTCTACCCCACTGCCTCATCGGTTCCCTCTAAACAAATCTAATATGTTGCTACTTTTATCATTCTGAAGCCTCTGAACGTGTCTGACTCTACCTCTCAGCAGCAACTTGCAAAGGTTACCGGAATCCTATGCTTTTCCTGTTTCCTGAAAATGAGGAAAACTGATGTTTTGGCACCGTGGCTTTTAAACAGCTTAGAAGCAAAGCCCAGAATATGATTTTTTGGGGAATTGCCTGCCTGGGCTTTGGTTGGTTAGTACTGGTTAGTTTTCACCCCCCTTTCATCATCTCACAGCCATAAAGTTCAGTTTGGGGATGGGGTGTGTGTGTGTGTCTGGGTCTTTATGGACCTTCATTGAAATGTATATTTTTAGAAAAACCCTGATACTTAAACCATGTGGGGCACGCAGAAATCGTTTTCAGGATCAGGAAGCTGAACATTTGTAAAAGGAAAATGTTTTTCCTATCAAGAATGAAAATACCCCAACTAAATGGATGTTTTAAGATGTGGAACAGAAAAATAAGGGTTGTTTTGGCACATAGTGGAAGTCCAGCGAACTGTGTAATGGACCTACTCAGCTGCCCTTATGGGGAAAAGTCTTCCTAGAACTGTTTTCCAAATGGAGGGTAATTGAGAGTTGGTCTCCTTTCACTTCTACTAGAATGGAGCAGCCTCCTATAATTTTGGTTTGATAAACACAGTATTTATAACTCTGGTTAAGGGGGGAAAGGAATTTTCCTCTGAGGCACTTGCCATGGCCAGGCAAGAGGACATGGGCCGTGACTCATTTGCTCTGCCTGAACTCAGCCATGGTCACCCAAGAGTGTTGGCTCCAGACGGCAGGGAATCAGCAGTGAAAGTTATTGTGTTTTCAACATTCTGTCCATTTCCCCCTAAGGGACTCACACCTTGAGACATTTTAACTGAACAAGATGTCTGAGCTTAAAGGCAGCTATTCATAGCGGGTTTGTCTGTGAGGATCCCATAAATTACAGCACAAGGAATAATATATATATATATATATATATACATATATATATATATATATATATATAGCGAGATTTCATAAAACTTTATTGTGAAATATAACACACCTACAGAAAACTGTATAAACCAAATGTAGAGCTTAATAAATGGTTATGAATGTAACTGCCACCCAGGTCAAGCCATTGAATGCTGCTAGGACCCAGAAGTTTTCTGGGTGCCCTTCCCAATATAACCCCCCTCTTTTCTCTATATGCAGTACTGCCTTAAGCCCCATGCAGGAGACCTTGTGTTGGGTTTTGTATTTTTTTATATTGATTTCAGAGAGGAAGGGAGAGAAAGATAGAAATATCAATGATGAGAAATCACTGATTGGCTGCCTCCTGCATGCCCTACATAGACCCCACACTGGGGATTGAGCCCACAATCCAGGCATATACCCTGACTAGGAATTGAACCATGACCTCCTGGTTCATAGATCAATGCTCAACCACTGAGCCACGCCAGCCAGGATGGGCCTTCTGTTTTTGAACTTCTATCCTCCCCGAGCTGTGTCCCTTTCCAAGGAGAGAGGAGTTCGTATGGCCAAGAGGCCATGTCTATCTGGGACCCATGATACCTTTTCTAACCATGGACCAAGTACAGGGACATTTGCATTCCTTGTCCAAATGAGTCTATACCCACTTCCAGGTCTTCCAGGCCTCTTCCTCAGGTCTACCTTCCTGAGGGTTGAGGAGCTCTGGATGTAGGTTAGACTTTGAGACTAGGGAATGTACATACATGAATTGAGGGGACGGAGAGATTATGGGGGGAGAAGGTGGGTGGCCCCTGGGGTCTGGGGGCTGCTTCTTCTTGTGTCACATGTTCCAGTGAGAAGGTCTAAGCAGTCTAAGAATTTAAAGTCTGTCTTGCCTTCCAGATTGCCATGCTGAGATATTTGTGGAGGTAAGAAGGTAGAATATCTTTCATTTAATAGCCAGTAAGTCTAATTTACAAGTTTAAATATTTAGGCCTTTGATATGAAGTTCTCCATTTAAGCCCCACAAATGTTAGAGGTGAGCCTGCTTAAAAGTAAAGATCCTATTGTGAAAATCCCCTCTGTGCCCTTCTTTATACTTTACCCACTTAAGTCTGCATTCCTGTCCCCTGCTTTTGAAATTCCGAGTCATACAGTATGTACTAGTATTCTTTTATGTTGGCTTCTTCTCAGCATTATGTCTGTGAAATCCAGCTATCTTGTTGCCTATCATTTAGCCTTTAATTTTTATAGCTGTTTAGTATTCCATTGTATGAATATTCATCCATTTTAATGCTCATGGCCACTTGAGTTGTCTCCAATATTAGGCCATCATGAATAATACTGTTAAGTAGATCTTTATTTTTGTTGTGCATATACATATAAATGGAAGTGGTGGATGATAGATATGCATATCTTCAACTTTAATGGAAAATGTCAAACTTTTTTCCAAAGTGGTTGTACTAATTTGTATGCTCACCAGCAGAGTATGAGAGTCCCCATAGCTCTTGAAAATGTTTTGTTTTTTGTTTGTTTTTTAGTTTTCATTTTTAACCAACCTGTACTAGGAATATTTTAAGTACACTACTAAAATTTTTTTTTCTTAAATTTCTGTTATTTGCATGTTAATATACCAAAGTGATTCTAATAACTTGGAGTTCCACGTTGAGTGCTAATAGCATCAGTAGAAGTATATAACAATAACTGCAATATTTAGAATAATACCCACATTTTTATTTGAAATATGGTAGCTACGAGAAAATCTGTAGCCTTGGAAGATTCACAGTAATAAAATTCAAATAAACAGGGTTGGCCCTTATAGCATTTGGAAATGACACTCAGATTAGCAGACTGACCTAGCTGGTGAGCCAACATGCCAAATATGCATTTGGTATTGACAACCTTTCACAGGGGTACGTATATCCCCAGTGCATGCTCTGACAGTTGTGACAGCACTGGGCACAAATCGCTGAATTACCCAGCTGCGACCAGTCAGGACCACCTTACAGTAGGAAGATCAGCTGGGAAGCTCATCAGCTTGCAGCTCATTAGCACATCACATCTGGTAACATCTGTTCCTACAGGAGGCAGCAATAACCATGCACTGTGGTCAATAGAAAACAAAGGATATGCTCAAGCCTCTTCAGCAGAAATAGGCATAACCTCCTCAGTTCACACTTCCTTCTCCAACAACTTGGGCCTCTGAGCTTTCTTCCTCTTACAAATATCCTCAACCTCCTTGCCACTTTCTCCTTTTAGTGCATCCTCCTGGGCAAAGCCCAGCCCTGAATGAACTCAGTTGTTTACTTTCTCTACTTCAATTGCCCAGCTGTTGAGCATTGCTGGAAAAACCACACACCCTGCAGATGGTGCCATTATAAACTATGGTCACCAACACCATCTGGGCCCTTGTTACTGTTAGGCAGCCTTTCCTTGTTCCCCTGGTCAGCTTACCCTCCCATTCTCCCATTTTTCTATTATAATGACAACAGGTTCTCTTCTGTAATGACACATTGGGTACCTACTCTAGACATAGGGTGCTGTTGTCTGTTATGCACAGGGCTATTTCAGACTTCCTCTGCTCTCCTCAAGTCTCTGGTTTCATTGTCTGTCCCTCTACTGAGCCCCAATCCCAAACTCCATTGTCAGCCTCAATAGGCAATCTCTCCTCCCACTTCATGGAGAAGGCAGGCACCATCTGAAGGGAACTCCCCCTCTCCATCTGCAGATTCACTTTGCATCCAAACTCATCCCTTTCTCCTCCCCACCTCCTTGTGACAATACAGCAAGGGTCTCCTGTAGTGCTCAAGCTTATCCCTCTACCTGGCTACAATGCCTTCTCAGGGACATCTCTCTACACACGCCCTCTCTCTCTCCTGTCTTCTTTCCAGCAGTGGTCAAATAGGCTCCCATCTTTTCCTTAAGAACCTGGTGTCAGGAGCTTCCTTGGCTTGGTCAAAACCTTCATCCCAACAGGGAAGGACACAGTTGAATTGTTCCCCCATATTCATATGTTGAAGTCCTAACCCCCGGTATCTCAGAATGTGACCTTACTGGGAAGCAGAGTTGCTGCAGATGTGATTAGTTAATATGAGGTCAAGTTCCCTTGGATTTCAGTTTCCTCACTGGTGACAGGAGGGGTAGATGGGTCATAATTTTTGTGGTGTTAAGTTCCAGCATCTGTGGGAGCAGAGGTGGTGAGATGGGAGAGAAAGGTTAGAAGAGAGGGCCCTGAGCTCTTTACCTTGGATCAAAGCAGCTCCAGTTTGAACTGTTTTATATTTTGAAACTCTTGGTAATAACTGGCTTTAAAAAAGTGTTTCATTGTTTAAAAAATAAAGTAAAAAACATAAATCTCCTGACTTAGGTGATATTTCAGATCCTCTCCTACTGCCATAGACTATGATTATAAGGAGGTTTTACAAGTTAAAACAGATGGGTTTGGTGAACATATAACACAGCTTTACTTCAGAAAAGCCTGATGCAATGAAATTTATTTCTTTTCAGTAGAGGAAATTTGTTAAAGGACTTACTAACACAATTTAATTTTAAACCTTTTAAAGACACTCATATAAAACATTCCCAAATTAGAAAAGCAATCTCTTTTTGGACCATATGTTGGAATGTGGGGGTCTATAAATATGTTCACTGCCCACTTGGGGCTCTGAGACCGTGTGCAAGCGAGCATTGTATGCAAATAGGACCTGTGGGTGATCAGCAGGCTTCTCCGTCTTTGTTTTCCCAGACCCAGCTTAGTAGTATCTGGTACACAGTGGGTGCTCAGTAAACGCGTATTGAATGAGGATGTATAATGAAGTAGGCTCTTTTCCTGGTGCTCTGTGAGAATCCTTGGTGATGGGAAAGAAAAAAGAACTTTCTAAAGGAAAAGGTGGGTGGGGTGGAATCCAGAAACACAGATTAGAGGGGCAGTGTTCCTGGCCTAGGCACAGGGAGAAATGACAGGGCTTCTGCCCTGGAGGCGATGGTAAACATGTTCTTTAATTAAAAGGCATGGAAGCCAAGCATTTATCAATCGTAATCATTACCAATTGAATGCATCTATCTGGTTACTTTTTTACCACCTGGGTAGTGCCCCGAGGGAATGGAGCCTGACCTGGGTCAGGTTTATGGAAGACAGTGTCAGAAAGCCCCTCATCCGAGGGCCAGGCAGCATTGCCCCAGAGGAGGACACCAAGAGAGGGAAGAGCAGAGTCCAGGGCTGAACCCAGCTGGGTCCCCATCACGGTTCTGTCTAAGGGCACTTCTCAATCTGGGATGAGTGAAGCTGGCAGAGCACTGGCTGTTCCCTGCCTGGCCTGTCAGTACCTGAAATAGAGGCCTCTTGAAACTAAACACTGACTTAACTTGTCTTCCTTAGTAATTTCATTTCCCTAGGCCATGGAGCCTTGCTAAGGTGTTGCCCGCCAGCCGATGATGGAGCCCTTCTGCCGCCTTGAGATTCGCACAGTTTATTTTGGTAGGTAACTAAGACAGAGAGACAGAGTTAATTAAACCCTTCATAAAACAGTCCATCAGCCACCTGCTTGCAGAGCAGAGGCAGGTTTTTTTGCTGCTCTTTGGCAGAAATATTGTGTTTTTCAGCCCTCTCTAGGGCCCCATTCAGGATTCTAACCAGGCTACCTATGAAAACTTCTTAGTTGTGGTGTATGTTTTTCCCACTTGCGTAAAAACAATAAATAAATACCAGCCATCTCGTCAGGCCATGACAAAGAAGAATTTGTTGGGGATTTAAGTACCCTAATGCATTGGACACACTTGAATTTGGCTAAACAGTCAAATTAGGTAGTTTGGCTCAATTTAACCAATTTAAATGTTGTTGGCATGCAGCTTTTCAAATGACCTTGGGTTTTTTTTTAGAATGACCCCTGAATGGGATTGGCTTTTAAGTGAATTAGACTTTTCAGGTATGTTTTAAAGACCTACAAACCAAGCCTTTGCTTTGTGTTAAATGGGTAAGACTCAGTAAAGAGTGAGATGGGGACTGTCTACTATTTCATCTATGCGCACATCTAAATGTGCACCCTGGGGACATAGCAAGAAAATAACTCATGTTTTAAATTTTATTTCAAACAGCAAGATATTCCAAACCACAGCCAAAACCCTGACCAAGAAAAAGGGCATGGCAATGATCATGAAATAAATAATGGTGGAAGTCATAGTTATAAGTCCTTTAAACTCTTCTTGTACTTAGGTAATGTCTTGCTGGGTGCACGGCCTGATTCGTTTCCTGGTCTTTGCCAATAAATTTTCAGGAATCTCCTGGTAGAAGAGAGGACATTGTTTGCCACACCTTCCACTCCTATAGAGTTTTTGAACCCTGACTATTTACAGTGACTTTCATCTGCCTCCTTCCCCCATCTGGTATTACTTTTTATTTCTTCTTTTTTACTAGGTTCTGACTCATCTCTGCCCAGACCTTTAGGTTTCCTTAAGGCCTTGCATTCCCAGACATGTGCCCCACCCAGGTAGCCAACTTGCCATTGTTGTTCATGAGGAAAGGAAGGTCTATGTCCCCAAGCTCAGAGAATGAGACCTCAATTAACTCATTCAAATCAGAAGTGGAGGGGTGTCCCTTAGCCTTTCCTTTACTCTCACTTCCCACATCTAAGCAGTAATGGGATCTTGTCATTTCTAGTTCCTTAGGGTCTCCAGCCCCCTTTCTTCCTCCCCCATCTCTGCATCTCAGTTGCCACTCTTAGCTCACTGTCTTGCTCTCCTAGACTACTGAATTGTTTTCACTCTTTATTCTTAAGGCAGTGGGGAAGACTAAAAAGTTTTAACTGGAAAGGAACTTGCTCACATTTCTTTGTCATAAAATCACACTGAATCTACGAATTGGGAAGGCTGCTGGAGTGGAGTTGCAAAGAAATCCATTACCACCCAGTGCCAGAATCCAGATGAAAAATGAGGAGGGTCCAGGTTATGCCTGGAAAGAGACAGGGAAAGGAGAGGAAGTAGATATTTAGCAAGTAGAATAGATAGAGCATAATAACTGACTGGAATTAGAAGGTGAGGGAGAAGGAGAGTTTGTAATAACTATCTCCCAGGTAGAAGGTTAGGAGATTGGGTGTGTCATAGTATCATTCTGAGAGGAAACTAAGAATTAAGTCTGTGAGAAAATGATGAATTTAATGTGACATGTTAGGCATCAGTTTCATGTGAGGAATGTCATTTGGGGAGAAAATTCATAAACAGTTTATATATTCAAGTCTGGGATTTAGAGAAAAGTGGATGTTGAATATACAGATTTTAGATTCATGAGCTTATAGCTTAGAGCAAGGGAATGTATGACATTGGATGGACAGAGCTTATAAAGTAAGAAAGGACGATAGCTGGCCCCTGGGAATACCACCCATAGAGAGCAAATTTAGGATGCTGTGGTGTTACAGGGAACACAAGAGGAAAGAATTGCCAATTAGATTATGAGTGTTCTTAAGGAAATAAATTCTAATGGAATGATGGTGATAGATACCAATGCCACTGCTTCGAACAGTCAATGAAAAATTTCAGACAGTGAGTGCAGACTTCTCTGTCCAGAAAGTTAATTGTAAAGAAATAAAGAGAAATAGGAAGCAGGAGTGATAACATGAGAGATCATGGTCTTAGGCCCACCCAATAGTGGCTGGCCAGTGCACAGAGAAGAGAAAGGCACCTTCAATGAGTAATTTTATGTGTCAAATTGACTGGGCCAGGAGGTGCCCACATATTTGGCCAGACACTATTCTAGTTGTTGCTATATGAATATTTTTGGATGAGATTAACATTTAAATAAACAGAGTAAAGCAGATTGTCCCTCCCTAATGTTGGTGGGCCCTATCCAATCAGTCAAAGAACTGAATAAAACAAAAGTGTAAGAGAAAATTCCTCCTGCCTGAATGTCCAAAGACATTGGCTTTTCCTGCTTTTAGACTCAAGTGGGACATTGGCTCTCTGTGGGCCTGCCAGCTTTCAGAACTGTTTCAGATGACTCCGGAGGTTCTCCTGGTTTTCAGACCTTCTGTCTTGATCTGGAACTAGATCATTGGCTCTCTGGATCTCCAGCTTGCTAGCTCACTCTGTAGATCTTAGGACGTGCCACCTCTATAACCACAGAAGCCAATATTAATAATAAAATATAATAAACCATATATTTGCCATTGCTTCTATTTCTATGGAGAACCCTAATATAGCACAGAATGGAAAAGAAAAAAATAAATGAAAAAAATAAGAAATAAGGAAGGGAGGGAGAATGAAAAAAAAGTGTAGGATGAATGAAGGCCCTGAGAGTGTACGTGCTGTGAAAATGTAGGGAGAAGGAGGGTGACTGTTTAGCTGTCTATAATCTCTGATGACATTGGTGACTCATTCATGTTACATAATTAGAATTAACCCTCAGACTTTGCTGTCTTGGAATTCCTTGTCTTTTAGAAGCAGGATTTCCTAGTTTGGCTTGTTTTCTTGTTGCTTAGGACGTGTTGCTAGCATAAGGTCATACTTAGAAAATTGAATCCTCAATCAGATTACTCAGAGACTTGGCTGCTTTCCTTCTGGCCATTTTGCCTTTATGTTGAGACAAGAAACAACTCACTTTTCTAAAGTGATGTTAGCATCACTGTGAAATATGTCCTATAGGCCAGCCCTGAAATCTATGGTTTTTTGGGGGATACTCATGAAAAAGAAGCTTTTGTTTTAAAATATGTAAAAAAAATTTGTTTTACTCTTAAAAGCTCCTTCTAAAACCCAGTTTTTAGGAAACTACCTGCTGAATAGAAACAGTAGCAGAGGTGAGAATTTGTCCTTGGAGATGACAGTCCTTAATCTGCCCTTGCGGATTCAGGGCACTGGTCATGCTCATGAAACACCTCTTGGGCTTTCTCCTCCTTCACAGAGGACCATCTCACACATGGGAAGATCTCTTGCAATGTATATGCCTTTGGGTTACATGCAATCTATGTGAGTGACCAGCTCTGTGGTTACAACACACACAATGACAATGACATAATGACAGTGAACACGGTTCCCAGCACCCCGCCTCCCAGGGACAGAAGAGATGTATAAACCCACAAATGGCAGGCTTGTCTTCTCTGAACAGTGGTCCTCCCAGGTTTCAGCTTGGTGAATCAACAGTCTATCTTCTGGATGGTTTATAGGATTGGAGGCCCAAGGATGAATGGGGTTTGGCTTTTCTGGAAAAGGTGGGCTCAGGGCAGAATAATGCAGACAGCAGCTGTGTTAGCTCAGGGCCACAGTAGAGAAATGGGCGCTTTCCTGATGCCGCAGCTCACCAAATACAAATAAAAACCAGAGTCACCAGCAACGATGGTTTGAACAGAGAAGAGCAACCTCGAAGTCATGACTCAGAGACGCTGAATTCCCTGCACACCGCACACCGTGTGGGGGAATAGCTGGGGAGGTTACATCACAGACTAATTTTAAAGTGCAGGAAACCCAGTGAGGTTTCTAGGGCAGACATACAATTGCTTGCAAACAAGTCGCAGGCACAATGAGAAACGTTTTGTGTTTCTTTGCAGGTTTTCTCTTTGGTCTCTCAAGGGAACCAAAAGAAACTCAAGTCTGAAACTCAAACCTGCCTCAGCCATTATTTTCCCCGAAACTAGACCTAAACCTCAGGAGATCTTGTAGAGTTTTCACCGGATTCTAATGGGAACTGAACCCTCCCAATATTACTCTTATTATGTTTTGCTAGTATTTTTCACTGGAAACCTATCATACCAAGGTGTCACAGACCCTTTGCTTTCCCAGCTCATTTGGAAGCTAAAGGGAGCAGACATCCAGCTTCTCGGCTGCTCCAGGTTTTCCATGGTCTAGCCAGGGTGGGCAAAGATTCCAGGAAAAGTCTCCAGGGAAGGCCCAGAAGTTCTGAATGTGACTGGGCTAATTCCCATAACTACACTGAGCTGATGAAAGTGCCCTGTGATGTACTGGCAAGTAGGCCTGGGTCCTGGCACCTGAGGCCTGAGCTGGTAGAACCCTCCAGCCTTTCAGATGCCACTTGGCTTGCAGAGAAGCGGGCGAGATCTGGGTCATTCAACAGGGCCTGGATTTTTGGACCCAGTATTGCCTGGCAGTACCGGGAAGAGCTGCAGGATGTGAGAGGGAGCCTAGAGTGCCTTCAGCTTCCCCCAGTCCTTCTCTCTCCCTCTCTCCTCATCTCCCCTTCCTCGAGAGCTTGTCAGAAATCCTAGCATAATGGACCGGGATGGAGTCCAGTGTTTCTCAGGTGAGCCCCCCAGGCCACCTGCATCAGGATCACTGGAAATGCTTGCTTCATATCCCAATTTGGGGGCCTTGTCTAGACTTACCTAATGAGTCTCAGTGGGGAAGGCCTGGGAACTTGCACTGTTCACCAATACCCCCAGGTGATTCCTACATGCACTCAAGATGAGAAGCATTGGTAGAAGTGAAAGGGTCTTAGATTGGCAGCCAAAAACTGGAGTTCAAATCCATTTACTTCCTGGGTGACTTTGGACAGGTTACTTATTAACTCCTCACCTCATTTTTCTATCTGTAGAAATGGATACATTATTTTACTAGTATAGGGATTAGTATTTTCTCTCTTTGAGAATTAAATGAGATAAGAACTATGACAAGGCTGGCAAACACTGAGCTCTTGCTAGATATTAGAACCTAGTACAGTAATACAAAAAATGGTGGTAAGCTAACAAAATCTTTGTAGGCCTCGAGATGTACATAATTTGCAGCAATTTTCAAAGGCTCATATAACTGTTTTGGATGGACACAGAGCAAGGAGACTTACCCACCAAAGGCTTTACTATCCACTAAGCCCTTACTAACATACCCAGCGGTGGGGGATATAGTGCTATAAGGAAGACACGGTGATAAAAAGGACAAGTTTGGAAAAGCAGACACAGTGCTTTTATAAAAGTGGGATAATAAGTCCAGCTAAGAGCATGTGGTGAAAGTGATGTCTTCTACAGGTGTGTTCCTCAGCAGAGCCCACATGCTCTAAGTCACCCATTCTCACCGAGGACCGTTATGCCCCCACAGGACATTGGGCAATGTCTGGAGACATTTTGGTTGTCACAGTGGGGGGAGGGGTGCTACTGGCATCAGTGGGCAGAGGTCAGGGACTCTGCTAAACATCCTACAGTGCAGAGGACGGTTTGCCACAACCGAGGATTATCTGGCTCAAACTGTGCCAAGGTTAAGAAACCCCGCTCTCAATTGCCACTGAAGACTGAGTCGTGAGTGATGGAAGGAGGCCTCAGGTGGCTAAGAGCCTCCCAGGGCCAGCTGCCAGCTGCTGTGTTTCAAAGTCTCACAGATGAACAACGGGACCCAGAGTGCTGCAAGCTGGCAGGTCACCAGTCACCACTTCCCATGTCACGTCTTCAATGCAGCCAGTTTCCTGCTCATTTGAAACGACCGGGAAAAACATTGTTTAGCCCTTTGGAAAAGCAGAGATGCTGTTCTCTAGAAATCTGTACCCATGGTGAACCCTCCCTGAGTGTTTAAAACTGGCATCACACAACACTCTAGGCCAGCGGTTCTCAACCTGTGGGTCGCGACCCCTTTGGCGGTCAAACGACCCTTTCACAGGGGTCGCCTAAGACCATCCTGCATATCAGATATTTACATTATGATTCATAACAGTAGCAACATTACAGTTATGAAGTAGCAACGAAAATAATTTTATGGTTGGGTCACAACATGAGGAACTGTATTTAAAGGGCCAGAAGGTTAGGAACCACTGCTCTAGGCTGTTGTACTCCTAGCAAGAAGGAATTAAGAGCTGGGCTGTCCAACCTAAGGAGCCAAGTCCAGGGACTCTGGAGGGCACTCAGAATAGCAGTAAGATCCACGTGGTCATTGGTTTAGTACCCCCTTCCCTGTGTGAGTCTCAGCTTCCTCCTGTGGTCTCTCCAGGTGCTTCCAGTTGAGTGTCTTGGTTAACCAGCTTTCTGCCTTTTCTCCCTTTGATCCCTCTCCACTTGATCCCTGTCTCTGCTTGACTCCTCTTTCCTGGCATGGCCTGTACTCTGGGGCCATACCTTTGGTTGCTCTGGATTCTTCTGGTCCAACTCCCCTGTGTGCAGAGCAGGCAACCTAGTGTCCTTTCTCAGTGCCCCACCCAGGTCTCCTGGAATCTCTTCACCATTTTCCCACCTGCTGCCTTCCTGCAGGGTCAGCGGCATGGTGTGTGACCTGTATGCTCAGAAAAGTCCAGGCTGGGTTTAATACTCTGCTGTCACCATGTTAATGTTTTTAATAGAACTTTGCACTTGTATTTTTTAAGTGACTCTGATGGGACAACAGAGCATGCAAAAGAGCAGAACAGATACATACAACATGGGTCTCTGTCCTTGCTTCTATCCCATTCTCATGGAGTGTTTACCAGGGTACAGATTTCTAGTGGACTCGCAATGTGTGGGAGTTTGTGGAGATTCAAAGTGAATACAAGCTGAGTGTGTTTTGTCTAGGACTAAGGAAGTGGATGTGGGAGGGGGGGATGTCAACAGCCCCAAGAGGTCACGCTTGCCATTAAAATCAAAACTTGCTCCAAATACAAAAGGCAGTGGCATTCTAAGAAACAAGAACAACCAAGGAATTCTAACATGTTCTTTCTTTCTCATGCTACTTCACTGTGCTAGCTCACTACTTGACTTATGCTAAAAATGAAGACAGAGAAGGAAAGAGATAAGGCAACCCATTAATTCCTTTTCTTTCAATCCTTCCTTACTAATCCCTGAGCTAAAGGTAGAGATTGTGGGTACAGTATGTATATCAAAACATTAAATAAAAGCAGTTGAGTTAGTTTTGTAAAGCTTTTCCGCTGTTATGGTAAGAATAAGATATGCAAATTGTGTAATTTTGGTGATTAGCATATGAGTTGAATTGCTCTTATATTTGCATTTAAAACTGGCATCACACAATAGAAATGAAAGGTAAAATTTATGCTCATGATATAACATTTAAAATTTAAATTTTTCTTAGAGTGGCATTAAATAGAAAATTAAAAAAAGAAAAGACATGACAAGTGAAGAGAAACTGTGGAAGAAAAGAAAAAGCTTTTTTGTTGGTACCTCCAATGACACCTTTCCCCTGCTTTTAGAAAAAGAGTGCCCCGGTTTTATTTTGCCCTGGGCCTGCTTATATACTGTTACTTCCTAATGCCAGAACTGGTATCTCTTTGTCGTCTCACTGCCCTCAGGCTGTAGGAACCAATTAGCCCGTGTGCACAGAGAGCAGGTGGTGCTGGGAACTGATGCTCCATAGGACCAGTGCTGAACCAGTGCCCAATGGTTAGCTCTTCAGAACATCCTTGGAATGTGGCCTAAGCCAACATCAAGTTCCCTGTGGGGTTCACCCAAGTTACCCTCCATGCAACATTGCTTTGCTTGATCCTTTACCTTCATGGTCCCATTTCCTCACTCCTTACAGTTTTTCCTGGGGAGATTTCAAAACAACCACTTTCATTCTACTTAAAACAAGCGCATCCGTCCTCCCCAGTTCTGTGGTCTGTCTGTGCCAAGGCCATTGGTTTTGTGAAGCATCAATGATAGATGGCGAACAGGTTGTGGGGTAGGAAACTCAACACTATAGACATTCCCAAGGGAGTCTTCTAGAAATGTTGGGTTTTGAGGTTTATAGTGAAACTTTTGATACAAAAATGTTTCCATGAAGGTCAAAGGGAATTTGGAAAGCTCTTTGGAGAGGTTCATTGTGGGCCACAGTACCACTAAGCAATATTCTGGGCAGATCTAGACCAAGCCTCAATGAGTGAAGACTAGATGGCTCAGACTTTAAGAAAATGTGTTCTATTTACCTAACAAGCAGCCTGGTGCCCCAATGTCCTTGGCTCTGCTGGCTTTGGTAGGAGAAAGGAAAATAAAAATTACAAACACCAGGCTTTGTTTTACCTTAATTAATTAGTCATAATCTTTTCTATAAGAATTGGACTAGAACCAAAGCAAAACTCATATTTCTTTCCCACTCATTTGGATACATGATTACTTAACCTGGAAATTTTTCTTTTTAATACTCACTCTAGGATATGCTTATTGATGTTGAGAGAGAAAGAGAGAGAGAGAGAGAGGAGAGAAACATCAATTGGTTGTCTTCTGTACTTGCCCCAATCAGGGATCAAATCCACAATCTAGGTATGTGCCCTGAACAGGAATCAAATCTGCAAACTTTTATTCCAATCAACTGAGCTACCCAGTTAGGGGTGGAGAATTTTTATTCATGCTTCAAAATTCAATGCAAATGTCAATAGTCTGTCTTTCCCATGGCACATAATATCCTCACATAAGTATTTACATGTATAGTTGCCACCCCCCTTGGATTATAAGCGCCTCAAGTCAGAATATTTATCTTATTCATTTTTGAAGCCCCACTGTCTTGTCACATAATTGATGTCCAAAGCATTTGATTAAATAACAGTGATGGTAGTTAGTATGAGCCAGGCACTATGCTAAGTAGTTTACATGCACTATTGTCTTCACTCTTCACAACAACACAGTAAGAGGTGGGGATTGGTAGTCTCATTTTACAATTGGGGAAACTGAGGCCAAGGAAAGTTAAGAAACTTGCCTGAGATCACACAGCTTCCAAATAGTAGCAGAGTCAAGCCCAGGTTTGCTAGCCCCAGAGCCTGTGTTGTTCACCACAGAATGAGTGAAGTCGGTGAATACGTATTTCCAAGGCTGTCAGAAAGAGTGCTCATTAGACAGACAGACTTGTCTGTACAACAGCCTCTTAATTAAATAGTTTAGCAAAGTTCTTTATATTAAAAAGAAGCCATTTTGATTTCCCAGCTCTATGTGGAATCAATTTCCATTTTAACCAGTTTCTCCCAAGTTCATTGAGCTTTGTTATCAGAAGATCTTGTTACACAGGTGTTTAGTTCTGGTGCAAGTTAAAAAGCAATAAAGAAACCCAGCACAGCTGCAAGCCCAGCTCCTCCCAGATCATGATTACAGCTTGCTACGGGACTCGACCAAAATTGCATTATATGTTTATGGCATGTAAGAAATTCTTGAGGGTGGTACTGATATACCAATTAAAGACACTGGTATTTTGGGCCCCATGGGGCAGACAAGGAAAAGGGATTTTAATGTGTTATGAGAAACACTTTCTTGCTTATACTTAACTTTTATTGTTCACAAAGGATTTCAAAGTATTACCAAAGAAAATGAACACCATACTTGAGTCATCTGGACATAATGGACTTTCATAGCTTAACGGGTGGTGTTTCACATAGTATTTCTTTTCAATCCAGCGTGGAATCATTAAAAGAAAAAAATCACAAAAATTCATCGGCTTTCCTGCCCTTGCCCCCCTACAGCCTTTGTCACTGAGAATGTGGGAGCACATGGGTTGCTGCACAAGGGCTTGGGCAAGGCGGTGGGCTTGACTGAGGCCCCATAGAGCCTGCTCCTGGGGTGCCTTTGCTTCCTCTTCCACTCAGGTAGTCTGGACTTGGAGTTGTCATTGACGGCCACCCAAACTTGGAGGATGTCTACGTTTTGAAAACTTGAAAAATGAAATCAGATAAAAGGAAAAGTTTTGAGGACCATGTCAATGCAATATCAGGTAAAAAAACATCCTTCATATGTAATACACTTGTGAGTCTTACTTAAAGTAAATTGAAGAGTTCTGATATTATTTTTGAAAATGATAAGAGCTTATGGATCTCCTTTAGTATCTTCACAATCAACAAACTATGTCTATAGGTTGAAAACCACTTGATTGGATGATTTATTAACTCATCTCCAGTTAATCACTGGATTATCTGATAACTTTAAGGCTTCACTCTCTGGATAAAGGCAGAGAGAGAAGATGGAAAATGAAATGGGGCCAGCTAAGAGTCTGAAGCTGCTGGCCATTAGTATGGGTCTGGGGAGAGGACCTGTATGAGAATGTTAGATCCCCTAACCTGAAGGCACCTGGACAAAGTTCCTGCAGAGAGAAAAGAAGATGCTTTGCCTTGGTGCAAATTTCCTCCCACCTTAAGGCCACTTGCTCCGCACCTGGAAGAATTCTTAGAGGGAATTCACAGTATTAGGAGATCGACAGGGAGCAAGAATAGAATGGCTGTGAAGCTGGACACTCTCTTTTCTGTCTTCCACTTATACAATCTCACTATAGGGGAAGAAATGTAACAGTCAAAACCCATCTACAGATCTCTAATAGTGGGTCTCAGATCTGAAGTCTGCAGAATCAGCTAGAAAAACAAATAAAGGCCTAGTCTGCTGTCTAAACACTCCCATGGGTAGTGCTGACATTCTGATTTCTAAAGCAATAAACTTTCAATGTGCTCAGTGGAGGCAGTGCTACCCACCATATGGTGCTGGGAAATGCACGTGTTAGGAGGTGATTGGTTGTGACAGTGACCGGAGGCAGGTACCACTAGCATTTTGTTGTCGTTGTTGTTGTTAATCCTCACCTGAGGATATTTTTCCATTGATTTTTAGGGGGGGGGAGAGAGAAAGAAAGAAACAGAACATTGACGTGAAAGAGACACATTGATTGGTTGCCTCCCGCACAAGCCCCAGAAACACTGAAACACTGAATAAAAGAATGGGCTTTTAATTCTTTCATGTAAATAATTATTTAGACCCTATAAGAAGGTTCAGGTCACACTGGATGACTTCCTGTGGTGCCAGGCCATTGAGCAGAGCTGTGAAATTGAACATATTAATCCGGAGAGACCCTGGATAAAAGGAAAGACAAGAGATCGCCATAGAAGACACTGCAATTCATCCTCACCGCAAGCTGAAGCATATAAAGTATTTTGTGGGGTGGTTTCTCTTTTCTCTTAATGTTGACAGAATTGTTGAATCATCATCTTCATTTAC
Source organism: Myotis yumanensis (assembly GCF_028538775.1). Taxonomy (NCBI): domain Eukaryota; kingdom Metazoa; phylum Chordata; class Mammalia; order Chiroptera; family Vespertilionidae; genus Myotis; species Myotis yumanensis. The sequence continues at coordinate 85,054,347 of NW_027223753.1, read as the reverse complement.
TTATGAGATGACTGATATTGTCCCTCAAAACAGAAAAACAACTTGAGCTAAATCTAAAATGCAAGTATGCAGCCAACAAGCACTCCTTTGTCTCTATGTTGCCTTCTACGGTAAACTTGAACTTCTCCCGAGTTTGGTTCCATTCATTTCAGCTAGAAGTATGTGGCAAATAAACTGTTCACCAGTCATCCCCTGGAATGGCCGACTGAGCTTTGCTGTGAGTTAGTGGCCCAGGGGGAGCAGGCCAAGAGCTCCCTCTCCATAAGATGCCTCCTAAAAGGAAAGAGGTTATTGACAATTCACAAAGGAGGCTGTGGCCATAAATATTTTAGAATTCTACTTCCTTAAAATCTTAAATAATGAAAAACATTTGTTGGTTTAAGACTTTTAAGTCCTCCCATCTTTGGATTCATGCCTCAATATCTTGCTTTGAAATTCCACGGCGAGGGGCATGCATGACATCGCAGTCAGAGGGAGTACAGGTCACATAAGGCATCGCCTGGGTCAGAGGGAAGGGCCGAGCTCTCAAGAGCGCCCTAACATGAACACACAAACTCGGCCTCACACATGTCAAAGACCAGGGCAGGACAAACATCTTTATGACTTTGGTCCTGGGAAGAGAGACCCAGTCTGGGATTAGAATTTACAGCCGACAAGCTGCTGATGAAGCAGCAATGGCCATTTAGTGCATGAATGGCTGCTTTGGGAACAGGCGGCTTAGCACAGCAGGCTGGAAATCTCAGAGTGGAGCCGGGGGCAACCCTGTTCACCTTTGCTGGAATAAGTTCATTCACCCCATAATCTGTCCCTTGGGCCTTTTCTCTGCCTTCCTGTGGATTTACAGCCTCCTCCCTGCCGTTCTTTAGAGCTTCAACACACATGACAATTTAGCATCAAGAGAATTCCCAAGACCAAGTGAAGAATATCTTTCTTGGCTATAAATGTCACTCTAAAGTCCTTCTCATCTGTAATGCTTCAAGAACACTTGAGATGTGCGTGGCCTGCCCCTGCAGCATCCCACCCTCTAAGAGCCCGCAATTTCCCGAACCCATTTAGCTCACTAGCATGCTTACAGATGTCCGCTCTAACCCCCAAAGCGTCAGCCAGCTTTAGTGCAGTGGTTCTCAACTGGGAACAATTTTGCCCCCTATGAGACATTTGGCAAAGTCTAAAGACATATCTGATGGTCACAACTGGGTGAGTGGGTGGGGGTGGTAATAGCATGTAGGACAGCGGTTCTCAATCTGTGGGTCTCGACCCCTTTGGCGGTCAAATGACCCTTTCACAGGGGTCTCCTAAGACCATCAGAAAACACATATATAATTACATATTGTTTTTGTGATTAATCACTATGCTTTAATTATGTTCAATTTGTAACAATGAAAATACATCCTGCATATCAGGTATTTACATTACGATTCATAACAGTAGCAAAATTACAGTTATGAAGTAGCAACAAAAATAATTTTATGGTTGGGGGTCACCACCACATGAGGAACTGTATTAAAGGGTCGCGGCATTAGAAAGGTTGAGAACCACTGATGTAGGGGATAGAGGTCAGAGATGCTTTTTAAATGTCCAACAGGGCACAGGACAGCCTTACAACAAAGGAGGGCCCAGTCCACAATGTCAGTGGTGCCAAGGTTGAGAACCCCTGCATTAGGGCAAGGGGTAGACTGCCTCTGCATAGATCAAAAACGTAATTGTCTAAACTTGCACCGTCCAATGGAACTTTCTGTGATAATGGAAATGTACAATATCGGTGCTGTCCAACGTCAGCCCTGAGAGACATGTGGTTATTTCACATTCGAAATGTGGCCATTGTCACTGACAGAATGGATTTTAAATTTATTTCATTTTAATTAATGCAATTTTAATCATTCTATGCAGCTAGTAACTACTATATTAGGCAGTGCAGGTCTGTATAATGGGAGTATAGAAGCACTGAGAAGCCTGCCCAAGCCAGTCTTCTCCTCCCCAGTTAGACACTCCCTTATCTAAGACTTTGACTCATATTGATATGACACTACCCTGGGAGTGCTATGACCTTTAACTTAAAAGAACCGATGCCAATTTAATATGACTAATGGATCTGAAAGATGCTTTGACAGGAGCAGAAAGCATTGTGGGTGCTGAAGTGAAGGAGGGGACACTGAGTCTGAACCGGGGACTTGGGGTAGGCATCTGGAGTAACTGGAGGAGGTGGAAACATGGGCTGGAGGTAACTAAGGTCACCTGTGCTTACTTGAATCATATAAACCCTGCTGATAACAGAGGCCAAATATTCACAATTCCCATTCAGACACATGTTCTGTGAAAACTAGAGCCAAAGGGAGGCAGAAAAGACAAAGTATACAACAAAGGTGAGCCTGTTTCCTGCTCCTTCTCTAGCTGCCTTTAGCTCTTAGGCCAAACCTCCAAGCAGTAAAATATGATGGTGCCCCCTCCTATGGGTAAGCCAAATAAAAGGAATATAAACCACAAGACACAGGATGGTTTTTCCCTTTAATCTGATCATAAAATTATGGATAAGTCCATCAAAGCTGTATTGTTCTGATTCCTGCTGGTGCCCTAAGCAAATAAGTGCCTCCTTGTTAATCTAGCACTGCTTTAGGGCTCACTTTCTACATAACCCATTGAATAACTAGATTATTGCAAAAATGTTCACATATGAAATATTGTATACCTTAGGGTAAAGATTTCTAGAGAAGGAAATCACCAACCTCATTTGGTAAGCTTTCCCTATATCTAGAGATGGGGAAAGAATAATAACTAAACCCAAACCCTTTCTTCCTAAATGTTCTGAAGGGCTCAAACTGGAGCTCCTGGTGGCATCAGCTTTAGTGATTCTCATGGGGGACAGTGGAGATTGAACAGAAAGAGTAAGTCCACCAAAATTATGACAGAGATGGGGGGCCTGTGGTATAAGAAGAGCTAAAAAGATGAGAATTCTTCTGCCCAGAAAGACACAGCTTGAGAGACATGCATGACTGAGACAATAGATAGCTGTGAGCATGGACTTGTACACAAGCTACTAGTTTGTCTGAATGAACATGGCAGGAGTGAGATTGGGTGCTTATAAACAGTGGAAACTTACATCTCACAGTTCTGGAGGTTGGAAAGTACAAGAGCAAGGCACCAGCGGATTTGGTGTCTGATGAGAAACACTTCCTGGTTCATAGCTGTGCCCTCACATGGAGGGAGGGCAAGAGAACTCTTTGGAGGTCTCTTTTATAAGGGCACTAATTCCATTCATGAGGGCCCCATCCTCATAACCTAACAACCTCCCAATACCAACACATTGGGAATAAAGTTTCGATATATGAATTTTGGGATGGCACAGACATTCAGTCTATAGCAGTTTGCCTTTATCTCCCTGAAATTCATATCATTCTTGCATACAAAATATTTTTATTTCATCCCAATAACCCCCAATATCTATAACATATTTGAGCAGCAATTCAAAAGTCTTAAACTCAAAAGTCTCATTTAAATATTGTCTAAATCATATATGAGTAAGGCACAAGGCATGATTCATCCTGAGGTAAATTCCTTTCCAGTTGTGAATCTGAGTTCTGCTTCTTTTTTGGTAACAATTCCATCTTTAAGGTTGTGTGTGTGTGTGTGTGTGTGTGTGTAATCCTCACCTGAGGATAGTTTTCCCATTGATTTTCAGACAGAGTGGAAGGAGAGGAAGGATGGGTGAGGGGAGAGAGAGAGAGAAACATGGATGTGAGAGAGACACTGATTGGTTGCCTCCCACACACCGCCCCTTTGGGGCTAGGGATTGAACCTGCAACCAAGGTATGCTTCCTTGACCAGTAATCAAACCAGTGACCCTTCAATCCTTGGGTCAACACTCTAACCACTGAGCAAAATCAGCCAGGGCCCATCTTTAAGTTTTTATCTCTTCTTGCATTTTTTCTAAGCAGTCAGGAGAAGCCAAGCGGCATCTTCAACACTTTGCTTAGAAACAGTTTCAGCTAAATATCCAATTTTATGGCTCACTACCTTCCACCGCACATGAGAACTGAGACACAATTCAGCCAAGCTCTGTGCCAGTTCACAACAAGGATAGCCTTTCCTCTAGTTTCAATAACTTGTTTCTCATTTTCTACTGGAACCTCATCATAAGGTCATTTACAGAGCACATTTCTACCAACATTCTCTTCATGATTACTTAAATATTCTCTAAGAATATTGAGGCTTTTTCTACAGTTCACCTTTTTTTATTTTCTGAGCTCTCATGAGAATCACCCTGAAGAATTTACTCATGGAGATTTAGGCTTTTTCTAGCATGCACCTCAAAGCTCTCCCAGCCTCTACCCATTACCCAGTTCCAGTGCTTTTACATTTTTAGCAATTTGTTATAGTAGCATCCCATTTTTAGTAACAATTCCTGTCTTAGTCTACTTAGGTTGCTATATAACAAAAATTCCATAGACTGGGTGCCTTGGGAACAACAAACATTTATTTTTCACAGCCCAGGGAAGCCAAGGTCAAAGCATCAGCAGATGTGGCATCTGGTGAGAGCCCTCTTCCTGGTTCACAGACCTCTTCTCATTGTGTCCTCACATGGCTTAAGCGACAAGGGAGCTCCCTGGAGTCTCTTTTATAGGAGCACTACTCCCATTTATGAGTGCTCCACCCTCATGATCTAATCACCTCCCAAAGGCCCCACCTCTGAACACCATCACACTGGGAACTAAGCCTCAAAATATAAATGGAAGGGGGAGAGGTACAAACATTCATTCTATGCAAGTTACTTAATACAGTGTGGTGGGGGCGGGGTAGCGCCGAGGAAGGTGATTTAAGAGCCTTTTATCCCAATGACAAAGGCTGCCAAAATAAAGAGCTCCAAAGATGTTTAAATGTAAAACGACAGTTCCAAAATTATTTCTCCACTAGAGGAAACGGGAGTGCTCAAAGCTAATCTCCCGAGATCAACACAGCCAGGTGCTCCATCTCTTTCCCTTAATGACCCCCCCCCCCACCCCCACCCCGTGCCATTCTCCAAAATGGGAGGGACACTAGACCCGTCTTGCCACAAGCCTTTGGCTTTATTTCTAATGGCGGCTCTTGCTGAACCTTGTAACTGAGTTTGCAGTTTACCCATATTTGACACAAGCAGCTTTTCCATGTCAGTGCTGAACAGGCTGAGACACACAGCACCTCCCTGGGGGAAATGGTAGCTTCTCTGTGGCAGCAGTAAATCCAGACATACGGGATGGGGGCTCCTGTCAAATGATTCTAATAGCTGTTTTTAAACTGATCCCCTCTAAGTCTTAGAGTGCAATGGCTGATTACTGGGTCAACAGACATGAAAAGCTTTGTCAATTCGCCCAAGTTGGAACCAGAAAAAACATGTCTTTCATGATAAAAGATGTAAGATCAAAAAGCAATGTTAGTAACAGTGAGCACCATTTGAGGATCTTTTTTATGTATGTTTTGCCCTAAGAGAAAAACTAAGGCAATAAGATCTATAAAATGTCCATAGTCTTTTTTTTCAACCCAGGGCTGTAAACCCTGAGATACCTTTGTTCCCATTTCAAGAATTGCAGGGTAGGGTTTCCATCAGATTTTCAGCTTTGAGCTTAATGAGATGACACTCATATGTACTGGTGCAGTGACCACTGGGTCAAGGAAGACTTTACTGACTGAATTTGACAACATTATCCCTTTTCTTAAAATCTTTAACATTCATCAGGGGCTCCCCATTACCTCCAGGATGGGCGGAGGGTTCTTGCTAAAATGTACGCCTCTCTCCTATCACCTGGAGATACTTCCAGTTCTCCAAATGTTCCACATTTTCTTACAACTCCACTCCCTGCTGTTCCCTTCAAAAGCATGTGCACTTTCTCTGTGGAACCAACCTTGACACCCCTTGAACTAAGCTCTTCTTTGTACTCTGTGTTTAACTTCATTATAACCACATCATGTCCTATTGACATTAGCTCCCAATTCAACTGTGCGATCCTTGAGGCAGGTGCTATGCTGCAGCCATCCCTGCTTTCCCAGTGCCTAGCACAATGCCAGGCACAGAGGTGCGAGCAGGTCATTATGTGCTTAGTGATGGAACAGGTGGGTTTTAATGAACTGTAAACGATGAAGGGTGTTTCAACATGGGCACATCCCATATTTTCTCTTAGGCAGGACAAATGATAATCAAGCAGTCCCCTCATATCGGCTCCACATAGTTAAAGGTATAGTCTAAACCCGGGGTTTCCCTTAAAACAAATGAGAAGAAAAATAAACAGTTCATACACTTCAGAAAAAGAAAAGGGAAGGGAGGAGAGGAGGAAGCAAGGGAGGGAGGGAGGATTTTCCTTCTGAAAGTCTACCTCAGGTGCCAGTGACTATATTTTGTTCTGACAGTTGGTCCACGAACAAAAAGAAGAAGCGACTGAAATATATTACGTTCCATCCATGAGACTAAAGAGGGAACATCTTTCTGTTCCCAATCCTTCAAAAGACATAAATTGTATTTCGCCCAGAAACCTTTTCTAAAGTAGCTCAGGCGTGTAGGAGTTGCATGAGACAATGGAAACCAAACTGAACCAAACATGAAGAGCGTGATTAATTAGTCTGTTTATGTCTCGGTACCTCCTCTTTTCATTTTTGAGAAATGAATAAGCTTTATTAATCATCTCAGTTGGACTTGTGCCTTGCAGGTATTGGTGCCCTCTTGGAAAGAGCCGCTTCTCCTCTCCTCTTTTCTGTGGAAAGACGGAGCCAGCCAGCGCTGGCACAAACAACCCGCCCAGGATGTGCAGAAGATGTCAGGTGAGTGACAGGTGCAGAGGCCAGGCCAGGGCCACACAGCCTGGAGAGGTTTGCCCTCCTGCAGAGAAGGCTGTCTCTACTTGCTTCTCCCTGAGATGGCTCATCAAGAGCGGCTGGGATTTGGGCGGCCGCAGCTGTGTTTAGGAGTGCATTTGCTTTATCTGCCACATCCTTTGAGGATTTCATTGCAGGCTATGTTATCCACTCTAATGAATGCTCTGGCAGGTTCTGAACCTGGAGATGTGTCTGCATGCCCTGAACTGTGATTATTTTCACCGCTGTTGAAACTGAATAGAACATATATTCATGTATCCTTTTCATGTACCGTGTCCTCCAGGTTGAGCCTAAACAAAACGGTAACTGTAGGGAGAAAGACTTTAGCTTCAAAGTTGGGGCGGCCTGGTTTTCTCCCTTTGTCTCTTACCCTATTAGCTAATCCACCGCCTCCTGCTTCTGTGACAATTCTTTAACAGTTTCAAAGCTGTCCCCTAGTATGGAACATCAATTAGAAATGAACTTGTACTAAGTGACTTAATGGAATAGGGAAATATTATACATAGAGTGGAAAAGACAGGTTACAAAATAGTTTGTATAAATGAATATTCTATCTAATGAAGGAATATGCAAATTTACCATCACGCTGTCACAAAGATGGCGGTGCCTATAGCCACAAGATGGTGGTGCCCAGTCCCCTCAGCCTCACCGGAGTCCCCCAGTCCTTTCAGCCCTGGGGGGGTGGGGGAGGGAGAGGGAGGGTGGCAGGCACATGGTGTAGCCAAACCCGCCCTCAGCCCCCCAGACCCCCAAGGCTGGCCCGAGGCACAGGCAAGTCTCAGATGGTGGCTGCCCAGCCACCCAGGACCACCTGAGGCTCAGGTAACCAGGGCCGGCCAAGACTTGTGCTGCCAGCAGTGGCAGCAGCAGAGGTGTGATGAGGGCGTCACCTTCCCCTGATCACCGGGTTGCCTCCTGCCCCTGAGGGCTCCAGGACTGTGAGAGGGGGCAGGCCCCTCCAGTGCATGAATTTTCATGCACCAGGCCTCTAGTATATATCTATATACCTATATATCTATATATCTATATATCTATATATCTATATATCTATATATCTATATATCTATATATCTATATCTATCTATCTATCTATCTATCTATCTATAATTTTGAAAAGAACCTAATAGAATACACACAAAAATAAATAATGCTTATTCCTGAAGTGAAATAAGGGTCATTCGAATTGCATTCCATACACACGAACATTTTTCCATTTTTTTACATTGAGCATGCATTAATTTATAATACGAAAATACAAAATGTTAATAAAATGAAATGAATCTGTGCAAATAGAGGGAAATAAATATTCCCTATACTTTCTAGTCCTGTTACCACAATGAGTTTATTGCTCTTTTTTTTCTCCTCTACAAAAATTTTCTTGCATGTCACCTTCCTTTGAATCTCCCAGCCCCTTTATTCATTCTCTCTCACAAAGTTCTTCCTAAAAAAGAAGATCTAAACAGTGGTTCCCCTAAGTCCCCCAGAGCTTCCTGTACGCTACAGGAGTGCCACATCCTCAGGCTGAAAATTGGACACTTCAGAAGTTCGTCTGCACCTGAGGTTCGACTCCAACTCCTATGTCTCCATCCTGGGCCACCAGAAGGCTGTCTGGGTCTTTCCTGCTTTGACTGTGGCATCCCCGGTGATGCCCTTCTCCCCTTCTCCCCTCCTGCTGCCCTCACCCACCTCATTCACTCTCTGACTCAACTTCCTAGAGTCAGCTCTTGTGCCACTTCACACAGGAAGCCTCCCTCATCATCTTCAGGTCGAGTTAGGGGTTTCTTTCTGTTTTGCTCAGATCTCCATAACATAATTATTACTGCATGTGTGCCTTTCTCCACCTAAAGGACAGGAAGATGTTTGGTCCAACTCTGTGCTCAGCTCCCAGCGCAGTGTCAGGCACTAGTGTTTTCCACAGACATTATTGGGTGAATATACCCTTGGCTGGCATGAATGGGGGGAGAGGAAGAGGGGAATCTGAACTTACTTTCATTGATGTTTTGCTCTGACTATAGAAACTGTCATTCTTAATTAACCAAATTTCAGCTCTCTCTTTCTTCAGAGGAGGATAATGCACTCAAAAATGTTCATGCCAGCATTTATCCACTTTACATTTGCTGTAGCTTATAGGCACTGCAAAATACTTGCCCTCAGTAAACAATGTAATTCTGGATGAGGGAAGTGTTACTAGGTGCTATGGCTTGAACAGTTCCCCCTCCCCAAATTCCTATGTTGAGTCCTAACCTCCAGTGCCCCAGAAGGTGACCTGATCTGGAAATAGGGTTGTTGCCAATGTAATTCATTAAGTTAAAATAAGGTCATTGGGTGGACACCCCAATCCATGATGACTAATCCAGTATGACGTTCTTATAAAAGGGGGAAATTTGGACACACACACCCGCGCAGTGAGAACACCACATGAAGATGAAGGCAACGACAGGGTGATGTTTCTACAAGCCAAGAAATACCAAGAATTGTCAGCGAACCACAGAGGTTAAGGGAGAGGCATAGATTCTTCCTCAGAGATTTTGGAAGGCACTAACCCTTCCGACACCTTAATCTCAGACTTTAAGCCTCCAGAACTGTGAGATCATAAATTTCTCTTGTTTAGCTACTCAGTTTGTGGAAACTTTTTACTGCAATCCTAGCAAACAAACACTCAGGGACCCCTCAGTCAGAAGGAAGGACTATATCCTAAACATCCCATTTGAATTATCATAACCATCTGGCATGGTTATGGCTCCATTTGCAAGTGAGAGAGGGAAGCTCTTTTGAAAACTACATTATGGTGTTATTTTCTTTTTCTCCTATACTTTACAAATTTCTCAACTGAAAAAAAGCAACCTATCTGAATTTAGCTACATGTAGAACTACATTCAAAAGACAAAAGGATAGACTGAAAGATAAGTCCCATGTTGATTCAGTTCCTGCTACCCAGTTTTTCTTCCCAGAGGCAACCTCTGTTATGTGTATGTATGTATATATTATTTTTACATAAATAATTATAGGTTATCCACATAGTTCTGTACCTGGGTTTGATGACTTAATTATAGATGTTAAAGATAATTCTCTGTTAGAATACATAAATGTGCCTCATTCTTTTTTATGACTGCATAGTATTTCTTTGATGGATATTTTCTGTCCATTCTTAATAAATTCTTAGCTGACTTTTCATAATCAAAACAAACAAAGCTTTCCCAAAGTGCCCTTCAGAGCCTGGATGGGGATGAACCTGCCCACTGCTTTTACCCCATTAGGGAGATGGTTACTCTCTTTGCCACCCAAGTTGTTATATATGTTTTACGCTCCGTGAAAAGCTGGCTTTCCTCAGGTTTTATGCAGATTTCTCCAGAGCACAGCAGCCTATGTTTGGTGTGGGACTGGCCCTCCTGGCTCACTAGATTCTATTTCCTCAAGTTCTCCTCCTCCCATGGGCTACACTAGAAATGACCAACTGAATGCATACTGGGCCAGATGAAATGTGAGACCACATGCATTAATCAAAACCATTGAGTAATGTATCTGTTGCCTTCCTGTGCCCAGTGGATCATCATTCACTTCCCAAATGCCACTGGCGCTGGGATTTCAGGGCTCACCTGAGTTCTCTTCTGCTTGCATTTCTTGAACCTTTCCTAAATTCTCAGAGGCAATTAGGAAATGCTTCTGGCTCAACTAGACTATGAATGCATCCATTATCTAATTTCTGAACACAAGTTAATAAAGTTATTCAGCTGTAATATAATCACATTGTATTCCACATGGTTGATTCTGAATCTGAGCTTAAGGAGACAATGGCCACGACTAACTCATTATTTTTCACATTGAATATAAGGAGCTCTTTAAACATTAGTCATGGCCACAGATTCAGGTAGTTCTCAGAAGCCATATATGTCTGGAACATCATCTCTGGTGGGTCTGTGACTTTCAAATAAGCCAAGCAGCTATGGCATGATATAAATCCCCTTCCTTTTCAGAATATGTGTCTCATTCATCCTTCAAAGTCTAACTGATTGCCTCCCAGAAGTCTCCAAAGAGCTCTCCAGTCTGAATGAATAGCTTTCTCTCTTATTCAAGAGATGAGAATGGGCACCTTTACTTAGCTCTTGTTTACTTTAGTGTTAAGATATTGTTTCCATGTTGGCTTCCTTTACTAAGCTCTTCCTCATTCACAGAGTAAGAAACAGCCCATTGGGTCGAGATGATCATCTCACATTCAGATAACATTTAAGGAGCACTCACTCCATATGCATATAGTGCCATCTAAGGAATTTTACATGATTAATTAAAGAACTTATATGCATATATGCATAGCCCATGGAACCAGACAATAGATAGGTGAGAGCCTGGGGTGGGGTGGGAGCCGAGTGAAGGGGGAAAGAGGGGGAATGGGGGACATCTGTAATACTCTCAACAGAAAAATAAATGTAAAAAAGAATTTTATATGAATTATCTCATTTAATTGCCATGATATTCTTTATGTGATACCATTATTATCTCCATTTTTGTAGAAACAGAGAGAGACATTTTAAGCCACTTGCTTAAAGTCACACAGCTAATTCGACTTTAGATTATATATTCTTAGACAATAAGATGCCTATTTCTTAGCAAGCCCCAAAGTTTATGAAACTGTTAAAAATCAAGCTGTCGAACTTTTATGATATAGAATTTTAATTAATCGCAAATTTAGTCAATAGATAACTTCAGTGGCTTCTAATTCAGCTTCTGGTGCTTATCCTGGCTCCCTTGCTTTTGTCCTAGAGGTCTGTTCTCAGTAGACAGTGTGGTCCTGTTGTAATTCAAGTCAGTTATAGTTTCCCAATGGCTTCCCATCTCCCTCGCATAAAAGCTAGAGTCCTTATAATAACTTATAAAATGAATAATGTATTTTCCCACCCCTAGTCTCGCTGACATCATTTCCTGTTCTCCTTTGCTCACCATACTCCAGCCATGCTGCCTCCTTGCTGTTGCACTCACAGGTCAGGCATGCTTCTGTTTTACAGCCTTTCCACTGGTGTTCTGCCCTCTGGAACGCTCTTCCCCCAAATAGTTAGTCCTCATCTTATTCAGATTGTTACTTCAAAGGAACCTTCTCAGGCTGCTTGACCAGGACAGAATAACCGGTTTCAGACTAGCTTATCCCCTGTAAATAATTAAGAAACTGGACAAGATATGTGAGGTTAAGACAGTGTTCAGGCAATGGAAAATAAACAGCATAAGAATGCAGTCCCTGGCAGAAGGGAGCATGAGGTGAGTCCCACAGTAACTCAGCTCCCTGCCTGAGGACATGAAGTTGAGCAGAGCGTTGTAGTTCTGTTCAGCTCAAGAGGCAGGCATCAGCATTCAGAGTAACTGAAATGACTGGAATGTGCCCAGAAAGAAAGCCCTAGTCTAGAAGTTTGTGTATATGTCCGGCGGGGAGGGGGGCCCTTCATGAGTACATGGCTGAGGGCTGGATTGTACATGTTCATGGAAAAGCAATCCAAGGCTAACCACATATCAACTGCTATGGGATTGAAATAGAAACATATGTAATAGAGGTTGAGCAATTATGGGGGTAAATACATGAGTATTTAAATTAACAAAAATGAAGTGAAATGTAAACTTCATTTCCTCAGTCATATTCAAATGTCCAATAGCCACTACCCTATTGTATGGTGCAGACATAGAACATTTCCCTCAATGCAGGAAGTTCTACTGAACAGTCTCTAAAAATGTAAAACTCATAGCCCTGGCCAGTGTGGCTCAGTTTGTTGGGAATCATTCTATGCAACCGAAAGGTTGCGGGTTAGATTCTATAAAAAGAACTGCATGGAAATTCTAGAATTGTGCAATACCTAAAGTGAATCATTCACTGGAGGGGCTCACAGAGTGAAGATAGTAGAAGAAAGAATCACTGCTGTTGGAGACAGATCAATAGAAACCATCAATGAGAGAAAAAATATTAAGGAAAACTGAACACAGGGTCAGGGACCTATGAAACAGTGTCAAACAGTCCAACATATGGGTGATTGACATCCCAGAAAGAGAAAGGAGTGAGAGCAGAAAAAAGTATATGAAGAAAAAGTGGCCAAGAACTTCTCAGATTTTTTGAAAAATGACTTACAAATCCAAGAAGCTCAAGAATAAGAAAGATAATGAAAACCCTATATCATAGTTGAACTACTGTATACTAAACACAAAGAAAAAATCTTGAAAGCAGCCAAAGAAAAAAGACACATTACGTAAATGGTAACAAAGGTTAGAATTATTGCTAATTTTTCATCAGAAGCAATAGAGCTAGAAGATAAAGAGACAATATCTTTTGAGTGCTAGATGAAAAGCCCTGTCCATCCAGAATCTTATATTGAATAAAAATATTTATCAAAAATTAAGATGAAATAAAGACATTCTTAAATAAACAAAATCGGGGAAAATTCATCACCAGCAGACCTGAACTAAAAGAAATGCTAAAAGATGTCCTTCTGTCCAAAGTCAGTAATAGCAAATGGAAACTACAAAAAAAGTGAAAACTAGCAGAAAAAATAAATAATTAAATAAACAAATTGTGGTATATTCATACAATTGATTAATTCTCAGTATTAAAAGCAATAACTACTGATAAATGTAATAACATGGATTAAGCTGAATAAATAAGCCACATGCAAAAGACTTCATGCTATATGATTTCAATTATATGACATTCTAAAACATGAAAAACTAATGACATAAATCATATCCATGGTGTCTTGGGGTAGGGGTAGGAGAGTCACTATAAAAGAGTAAAGGGGGACTTTCTGGGGAGATGGACATTTCTATTAACTTGATTAAGGTAGTGGGTATATACATTAGTCAAGTGTTATCAATTTAAACACTTAAAATCTGTGAATTTTACAGCAGTTAAATTATATCTTAATAAGGTGGGTTAAACATTTTGTTATTTCTTATTGAGGTTCCCACACATTTAAACCTGCATGCATCCTAATACTCTCTATCTTTAGTTTCCTCTGTGGTACATATCACTGTCTAACACACTATATATTTTATTTATCTGGTTTTATCCTCCCTTCTAGAATGTAACTTCCATGTGGGTAAAAACGTTTGTCCATTTCTTTCACTGTTGTTAACAGTACCAAAAACAGTACTTGGCACATAATACATTTTCAATAAATGTTACATGAATGAATGAATGAATGCATAAATGAATGAATGAATTGACTTCCTTTGCTATTATCAAATGTAAGATGAGTAGACAGCCTTAAATAATACCTCATTAATATGTTGTGAAACTGAAGACAGCAGATTTTAGTCTAACTCAAAGTTAGAAGTCAGTAAACCTGATTTAAAAAGGTATTACATGTAGACAAAATGCATGTGCATGTAGTTAGTACCCATGTGAGATACCTTACTTAGGCTCTCAGATGAATTATGGATGTTTCCAATAAATATAACCTCAGATATTCTTCTGTGCTTTGCCCACTAGAGATAGTGGTATAATTAGGAAGTTAGGATAATAAGGGGAAGGTAAGTGGGGCTATAGTTTGCAAGATACCTGGGTGGGTGGGCTGCTATCTATCATCCTGAGATCTACCACCTTTTTGGTTCTTTCAAGAATTAGTAAGTATAAACTCTTTTAAATGTAATGATCTTAGGATAGCTGGGCTGGCCACGTCTCTGGCTATAAAAAAGTGCTTGTGATGGACATAATTATTAAAATATGAATGTAGCCCCAATTCTAAAGAATTAGGCACCTCATTTAACATCAAATTTTAGACAGTTGAAAAAATCCACCTGGTCCAGCCTATTAGAAGTCCCACCCTAGTGAAGATATTTACCTTGAATAAAGAGGGTTCATTTAAGGTATGGGGAAAGGTGGGAAGGGGCTGTGCACAAAATACCAAGAACATCACACTCTGTCCAGAGAAGAGCAAACAGGATTCCAAGTTTCAGATAAGGATATGTTTATTCCAGGTCATAGTTTAGTTGATAAAGTAAGATTCCAACATACAGAACCATGTGGATGGCTCTGAAGTGTGTGACCTCAATGCCACCTCCTCCAAGGCAAACTCAGCCTCCCTGATTTCTACTGCACTTAGATCTCATAGCACACACCCCAACACATGACTGCATTTGCTTATTGCACCTGGATGTTAGCCAATATAGCACCACCCTCCCCAAGCCCATCAGGATTATCAGCTTCTCCGGCTCCAAAATTCAGAAAACATGTATCTTATGTCTTATTTTGTTTATTTTTATCATCAAAAAACAACTTTCTCCTCTAATATCCCTCTCTTTTCCCCTACTCTGGCTCCCCACTCCCATGAGAACCAATATTCAAAGGAACTGGGGATTGGGACTCAAGAGTGGGGGGAAAAGGAGTACTCATACTCCTCATTCTGTGTCCTTCTGAGTGTTGGAATTAGAAATGCAAGGAGTCACCTATTTAACAGATAGGAAAAAATCTGGGGCATTCTTGTGGAGGTAGAGAAGATGTCAAAAAAGAAGATAATTTGTAATAGATTCCAAGAAGTTGCTTGGAATAAGGTAACTGGGAAGGGGGCCTGGAAAGAGGAAGCAGGGTGAGGCAGGATGGGAAGGGGTGAGAGTGAGAGTGAGAATGAAAATAACCTTGAAGATTCGGAGAGAAGAAAGAGGAAGAAGAAATCCATTTGAGAAAATATATTTAGGATTTAATGGGGAGATGCTGGGGGTGGGGGTGAGAGATGAATAAGATGAGTTGATTAATGCTTTAAACCTAAACCAAGAAAACAGAATAACAAGAGACCATGACATTTGTGACTTATTTCAACAGTGTGTCATTTGGACAGTGTGAAGAAATGTCAGGGATTCAAGCCAGCAGTGGATGAGATGGAGGAGCAAGTACCAAAACAGCAAGTGTGAGCCTGAGTGTATGTGATAGAGTGTGTGTGTGTGTGTGTGTGTGTGTGTGTACTTGAAGATCTTAAAATAAGACTTTCTTGCCAGCTCTGTGTGTGAAACAAGGACCTGTCCTTCCCCTGCTGTCACAGCCACCAAGGGTCATGGCTGCATTTCCAGGTGAACCTCAGTAAAAAAGGAGTTCCTAGACCCAATTCCAATGTGGGGGGGTCCCCCCCACAGCAACAAGCAATTCGTGGATGCCAGCAAGTTGTCCAGAAATTTAACTCAATTCTTATGCTATCCGCAAGTTAAGGGTAAAGTCCAATAAGATTGCCCCCCTAACCACACACTCTTCAGATGCCAGCTGCAAACCCAGATTGTTAGATTGAATGTCTACAGATTGGAGGTTCTAACGACCCCCTCCAACTCTGAATGCAAATTACAAGTCCAGGCTGTCACCTGCACTTCTGAGTGACAGGCTACAAATCAGAGGTTCCCATGATCCCCTCCTCCTGAGATTTGATTAATTTACTAGATCATTGGTGTACTGTAAAAGAACATAACTCAGGGACAGCCAGATTGAAGAGCAAGGCATGGAGAAAGGGCTGAGCTTCTATGCCCTGACCAGGCATGCCACTCTCCTGCACCTTCACATGTTCCCTGGTCCAGAAGCTCTCCAAAAAAGAAAGACCAACAAGCTCTCTTCCTGGGCTTTTACGAAGGCTTTATTACAGAATCATGATTGGCTAAGTTATTGGATATTGGCAATTGATTAAACCTTCAGCCCCTCGCCCCTCCCTGGAGCAGGGATGGG
The DNA here is from genome assembly GCF_028538775.1 of Myotis yumanensis. Taxonomy (NCBI): domain Eukaryota; kingdom Metazoa; phylum Chordata; class Mammalia; order Chiroptera; family Vespertilionidae; genus Myotis; species Myotis yumanensis. The sequence goes on along the minus strand of NW_027223753.1, from coordinate 85,037,840 downwards.
GGTGGAGGTGGGGTGAAACTGAAAGTTCCAAACCTCTAGTCACATGGTTGGGTCTCCTGGCCATCAGCCCCTACTCTTGGATGGGATCCAAAAGTCACCTCCATTAGCATAACAATGACACCTTGCTCACTCTCAACACTTAGGAAATTCCAAGAGTTTGGGAACTGTGAGCCAGAAGCTTATATGAAGACCAAATATCTTATCAATCAAAATATCACAATCAGATTGCTCAACGTTGAATCTGCTCTTAGTCCCCTGTCCCTGCCCCCAAGTTTCCAAAGAGACTTTCTGGAGGAGACAGTTTCTTCTTTTCAACCTCACTATACTTGTAGAGGACTTATCTCTGAACAGAAAGCACCCAAGTCTTCATGCCTTGGTTGTAGATACCAATACAGCACTAAGCAAAACAGCATTAGTGAAAGGTATTTCTAGCTGACAACAAGGTGAAGTCTGTGTGCTAGATGGGAGTGGAAACAATTTCCCAGCTCACCTCTCACCACTTAACCTGGCTCATGCCCTCCAGTCCCACTGGCCTTCGCTGTTCCTCAAACACAACTTCTGCATCTGCTTTCTTTGCCTGAGGCTCTGATTCTGACCTCTAGAGTTATAACTCCTGAGACCTCTCTATTTGAGGCATCTCCTATGTGACATCACTACACTTCTAGTTTCTATCTGACACTTACCACTCTCTGGCATGATTTAGTATATCTATTTATTTATTTGGCTTATTTGCATTTCAACTATCTATACTAATAAAGGGGTAATATGCTAATTAGACTGGGAGACCTTTTGGATGACCTTCGGGGATTAATGGCAGAGCGCAGGCTGGGTGGGAAACACCTGCCTTTACTCTGTCATTGATCCCAGAGCCCCAGCAGGGTGGGCAGGGCCTCCTCTGCACAGCATTGATCACAGAGCCCTGGCAGGGTGGGCAGCAGGCGGTGGGGGGGGGGGGGAACGCATTTGGGGTTGAGCAGGCCGGCAGGGTGGGGGCAGTTGGGGGCGAGCAGGCTGGCAGGCAGAGTGAGTAGGGGAGATCAGGCAAGCAGGCAGGTAAGCGGTTAGAAGCCAGTGGTCCCGGATTGCGAGAGGGATGTCCCACAGGGATCCGGCCTAAACCAACAGTCAGACATCCCCCTAGGGGTCCCAGATTGGAGAGGGTGCAGGCCGGGCTGAGGGACACCCCAGCCCTGTGCACAAATTTCGTGCACTGGGCCAGTAGTTAGAATATAAGCTCCATGAGAACAGGAGCTCCACTGTCCATCTTCTTCAGCACTGACGATAGTGTCTGGCAGACAGAAAGCAATCATTAAGTGCTCACTGAATGAATAAGCATGCCTGTTGATATAGGATTGAAATCTTTTATGTTACATAGAAAAGATTTTTCTTCACTAGGTAGTCTCCCAGCCCTACTATTTCTTACAATGGGGACAGTCCTTAAAAGACAAAAGAATGAGGGGGCCACCCTAACAGGTTTGGATCAGTGGATAGAGTGTCAGCCCACAGACTAAGGAACTTTAGTTTGATTCTAATCAAGGGCATGTCATACCTCAACTGTAGGCTTGATCCCCAGCTCTGACGAGTGTGGGAGGCAACCAATCAATGTGTCTCTCTCACATCAATGTTTTTCTCTCTCTCTCTCCTCCTCCCTTCCACTCTTTCTAAAAATCAATGGAAAATATATTCTTGGGTGAGGATTTTTTAAAAAAAGAAAGAGGGGGACCAGTGTTAGCTGTTAAATACCCACTCAAAAGAGCAATGCTCTTTGTCAAGGAAGCAAATATCTGTGGTTCACTTTTACAGTGTGTTCACAAGAAGGCTCAGAGGCCCCTATGTGTGTTCAAAGTCCCTTCTGTTTACTGGGTAGAATCAATCTTATTATGACGCACACACTAAAATTTGCAGGCAGAGGGGCTTCAGCTTTCTGACTTATCTCCATAGTTTCTGTTTGAGGCTGGTCTGGCCTGTCCTTGGGGGAGAAAGTTAGGGCTGGGGAGCACTGGCCTTGCAGAGAGTATCTGGCTGGCTGCTGACTGAGCAGCTATGCCCTCAGCTTTTCAAGGCTACTTAACTTGTTTTGATCACTCAAGCAGTAGCTGCTGCAGGCAGCAGCCTTGACTTTGATCTCAGTAAGGTCCCAGCTCTTGGGCCCCATGAGAGGGTGTGAAAGCCTCTATTCTCTGTGGAAGCCCATACTTGATAGCTGTAGCCCAGAGCTACTGTGTCAGGGCCAGCCCAACACTGAGCTATAAAGGGTTAGCAGTCTCTCCTGTTCCCTCTCCTCATAATTGCATTTCCATGCCCCAATCCCTCCCCCTTGCCCTTTATGGATCTCCATTTGGGCTAAGGAGCATCCAGGACACAGTTTATCCAGCCTTCTCTGCCCAGTCCCCTCCCCACCTGTCCCCCCACCTCTCAAGCTCAACTCAGGATGCCCACATCTCCACAAGAGCAGGGCAAGGAGGTGCAGGGTGGAGGGCACTGAGGAACTACGATTGAGATGCCAGGCCACTTTTTTTCATCTTTATGATCTGCAACTTTAGGCAAGTCACTTCTCTCTGAGACTCAGTTTCTTTCTTTGCAAACCTGCAGTAAAAATCCTCAGTCTTTCTAGCTCAGAGTATCTCTAGGTTCAAAAGACATAATGAGCGGTGTACAAAGTCTTCTCCAACTTTAGAAACCGAGAAGTTCATAGTTCACAGTTATTCAAGGTCTATTCTGGGCAATAAAGTTTGATTTACTAAACAATAAACTAATTTACACTTGGCTCTTAATAGCCAAAAGTGGCTTCAAAGGATACACCAAATGGGTAACATATTTTCATTTATATCCAATCTTTTCATGTATGTCTAATCTTAAGGAGACATCATTTAAGATGAGGATTTCAGGTGTCAGGCTGACCTCTAGAGGCAATACCTTGAGGAGGAAGGTGGTTTAAACACTCAAGTCATAGTTGTGATAATTGTCCCCCTGACCAATGGACAAAGCTGACCCATACAAAGTCTCATGTAATCTGAACAGGACCAAAGATATTCTCAGAGGCTGCCGTCACTGTTACACAATTAGCGATTTTGCAACTCTTGCCTCACCAAAACTATGTTTTTCTCTTGGTTCAGTTTCTCTTTCAATACACTGATCACAAATTACAAAGATTAAGCAGACCTGGGCAACTCCAAACAGAAGTCTCATCATCTGGCTTTGGCAACTTCCTCTCCTGTGATCAACGGTTGGAGCAGAAATTGAGACTCAGACTCTTGGAGTAGATGAGAACTTCAGAGATCTGCAGGCCTGGCCTCTTTCAATGGTGTCAGTCAGTCAGCATGCTTATTGTGCACCTACTCTGTGCCAGACGCTAGAGGGGATATGGCCAACATGCTGAAAAAGACACTATGGCTAATTCCCCAGGAAGGAGGCAAGCAAATAGATGAGCAGTTGGTGGATAAATATAGTGTAGTTGTACACTTGGGGGGCTCTGAAAGGAATGTCTCCCAGGGTTGGGGAAATCAGAAAAGGCTTTATGGGAGAGGCAATGTCTTTAGAAAAAAAAAGGAGTAAGCCTGAAGAAGATCAAAAGGTGGAAGGAAGATGATCAAGCTAGAGTTTACAGCATGCCTAGGGCACAGAGACCAGAAAGGAAAAGAAATGGGAAGAAGGAAAGAAGAGACTGTGCGGGTGAAGTAAGGCAGTCAGAGTGGACCAGGATGGGGATGTGACTGTGCTCCTCATACAATTAGGGAGCTGGCAAGAGGCCTACAACTAGAGTGTGAAGTTCAAGGGAGGAGTGGTAGGAGATAAGGCAATAAGCCTGGAGCAATAAGCATGGGTCAGATCAGGAGTGGCCTCCTGGACCTTGCTTGGGAGTTAGAACTTCATTCCAAAGAAAATCAGGGATCTCTGAACGTTTTAAACAGCACAGTGTTTAGATTATACTGGATGAATTCTAAGGTTTCTTCAGTGGTTCACTGGCAGATAGTTCATTCCACTGTGAGGCTGGTCAACATGTTAGCAAAATGTGTGTTCAAATGGGGTCAAAAGCTTCCATCACAAGAACACGGGCCTGGCCCTGCCCTCACTAGTGGCTTGCTCTTCCCTGTACAGGGTTCTAGATATTCAAAGACTTTCTCTTATCCCATCTGCATCCCGAGTTTCCTCTTCTTCAGGGTTAAGCCCAATTCATTCCACCACTGCTCATGAGACCCAAGAGAGTTTCTCCTTGAAAGCAGGGGTCTCAGGAAAAAATACCATTTTCTCTCTTGCCTCTGCTCTAGAGAAGTGAGTCGTGTACATCATAAATGTTCAATGACTCCTCTCCTTGTAGCCAATATACATATTTACATGGACACTGAGCCCAGCTTGCTTGGCCTTATAACAATCAACACCTGGCATTTGCTTCTTTGATTAACTCTCCTATCACCGATCAGCTGGCTGACCATCTACTCTTCAGTCTAGCCTATTGCCCCAGGAATGTACTCTTTAATGCTGCTTTATTTTGTTAAGCTTCAAATGTAAGTATTTAGTCCTTCTTGTAGCTTCTTTTACTGAAGTTAAGTCTATCTTAATTTGGATTCCTTAATGCCCCTTGGCAGCATGACATAGTGGTAAAAACAATCTTCAGAGTCAAAAAGACCTGAGTATGAATTTTGTCTCAGCTAATTAATAACTGTATGACTTTAAGCAAGTGACTTAGCCTGGCTGAGCTTCAGTTTCTTCATCTGTACAATGCTGACAATGTGTATTCTTCAGAGCTGAGATCTGAGCTAATTTAGGTAATGCCCTAGGTACACAGTAGGCATGTGAGACCTGATGGTTATTAATAATGAAAATGACAATGGTAATAATAATGATGATCTGGTATTTTTATTTACTTACCCAGAGTCTGTTTTCCCATCTACTAAATGAGGCTAATAATTATTATTTGGTAGAGTTATTTGGGGAATCAGTGTGATAATTGTATAAAACACACAGTAGGTTCTTGGAACACGGGTATGTCCCTGCCTCTTTGCTCCCCAGGTGACCCTCTTCCCCTATCACCTCTGTTATTAGACCTTTCTCTCCATCTCAAAATGTTACCAGTAACTTTTGGGAACACAACCTCTGAGATGAGGCTCCCCTTTTTCGTTGTCCAAGATCAAAGAGTCATTTTTCTGTCCCTTGTTTTTCTTTAGTTCTCTATTTTCTGCCTGTTATGGGTTGAATTGTTCCCCTGCTCTTCCCCTCAAAAAGACATATTGTAGTCTTAACTCCCAGGACCTGTAAACATGACCTTATTTGGAAATAGGGGTTTTTCAGATTTAATCAATTTACGATGAAGTCATTAGGATGGGCCCTAATCCAATATGACTGCTGTCCCGATAAGAGGAGAAGATAAGACGTGCAGACAGAGACACATGGGAGAAGACAGGCAATGAGAAGATGGAGAGAGATTGGAACTTTGCCACCTCAAGCTACGGAATACCTTTCAGAAGCTGGAAGAGGCAAGCAAGGATCCTCCCACAGAGGTTCAAAGAGCGCATGGTCTTACCAACCCTTGATTTCAGACCTCTGGTCTTCAGAACTGTGAGAGAATACATTTATGTCATTTCAAGTCATCCCGTTTTTGGTACCTTTTTTACATCATAACTGAGAAACTAACACACTGGTCCCATTGTCAGATAGTCACATGATTGAGAGGATTATTAATATGTAAAATAAACATTCTTGCCGAAACCAGTTTGGCTCAGTGGATAGAGCGTCAGCCTGCGGACTGAAAGGTCCCAGGTTCGATTCCGGTCAAGGGCATGTACCTGGGTTGCGGGCACATCCCCAGTAGGAGATGTGCAGGAGGCAGCTGATCGATGTTTCTCTCTCATCGATGTTTCTAACTCTCTATCTCTCTCCCTTCCTCTCTGTAAAAAATCAATAAAATATATTTTAAAAAAATAAAATAAAATAAACATTCTTAAAGCACACCTTTAGGGTCATCTCGTTTTTGGTACTTTTTTTACATCATAACTGGGAAACTAACACACTGGCCCCATTGTTAGACAGTCACATGATTGAGAGGATTATTAATATGTAAAATAAACATTCTTAAAACACATCTTTAGAACTGACAAGTTGTTTACCCAAATTAGGGATATATTATGGAATTCTGTATAAAATAAAATGGAACAAATGAAATAGGAGCTGGCTGATCAAGAAGGGAAAAAAACTGCTTAAAAAGATTCAAGCCCTGGCCTGGTGGCTCAGTTAGTTGGAGCATTGTCCCATATACCAAAAGGTGGCAGGTTGGATTCCCAGTCAGGGCACATATCTAGGTCTTGGGTTTGATCCCTGATCAATATTTCTCTCTCACATTGATGTTTCTCTCTCTCCTCCAAATCAATAAAAATATCCTTGGTGAGGATAAAAGAAAAAGACTCAAAACACCACCTTACTGATGGATAAGAGAAAGGAGGATGTAAAGGTTGGAACGGCCTTAAATGAATATCAGGGGGAAGAACAATATGAGGCCATAATTCAGAGATCTCAGGGGAGCTGGCATTTTCATGGCATTTTCATGATTACTCTAAGATTTCAGCTTAACAAGGGATAAGGTCTACAGACTAAAAATTAGCCACAAGGTACAACTTTACTCCTGGCTTTAGCGGAGGATTAAAAGAATAAAGCAGGCAGCTGTGTCAGGACTTGCAGGCAGCGTGAGATGCAGTGGTTTGAACAAAGCTGAGTTGGCCAGGGTATGAATTACAGGAAGAAAGGAAGGAAGAAAAAGAAAGAGCTCTGGGCCTATTTAATCCTTTTCTATGGGACACATTGAAGAAAAGATCGAGTCATATGTCACAGGCCCAGCTGGAAACTGTGGGGCCAGACAGGACACAAGGGGCGTGAGTCACCAGCTCCCAACTTGCAGGAGCTCCAAATTTGGGAGCTCAGCAAAGCTTGCCATTATTCTGCAGGAGTCCTCTGGTTCCTGGGGCTGCAGCGAGCTTCAGCCAAATGTGTTGCAGGTCTTATAAATTAGGACTCATGGTGATGGCCTTGGACTCATGCAGCATGGTGTTTCAGGGCAAAATAGTACTTCAATCTCTGATAGATGGGGACAGAAGAAGAACCTGGGGTACACGCTGTTGGTGGAGTGATCAGATCTGATGGGGTTGTGGTGGTCGATGGCTCAGTTTAAGGCTATAGTGGACTTTCAGTTGCTCAGCATCTGTTCCTCCCCCATTTCTGGGACTAGATTCTGATGTTCCTCTGGAGTCTCAACCTTTCTCTTCTCGGTCCCTAATGCTAGGGGCAGTACTGTCCTTGGCCCACTCAATCAAGACATTCCATTGTCCTGGCTACAGTAATTGATTTAGGAATGGGCACACAACACATGTCATCCCAAAGAGAGTCAATCCTAGGTAGGGACTTTTACAAAAACTACTGGGAACAGAGGCAGTCAGCTGGGTTGCTGAAAGAAGGCCAGCACCTGCAGGTGCTGAGGGCCATCTCACTAGCACATTGGAAGAGCCAGCCTGAGTGAGCTCAGGGATGGAGAGAGACCACGCCTGACGAGCCCGAGCCCCTGTATCCAGCTGTGTCTAAGGCCCTTTTCAGTTACATGAGCCAGTATGTTCCATGCTTTTTGTTTTGCTAAGCCATTAAAAGTTAGTTGTTGTTTTTTTATTGGCAACCTAAAGAGTTCTGACTAATACTCAGACCTCAGCAAGCGCAATAGGACCACAACAGATACCACAAAAATACACAGAAGCCAGAGAGAAGATCCAATCTGTATGCACATGGCAAATTGGACCTCAGGGCTTATGTGATAGAAAAGATGGAGACCCAACTATGGTGACAAGAGCATTTTAGAATACTTAGAGAACTTGAAAACACTAAACAATGGCACTACTCCTTTAAATCCTTCTGGAATTAGGGAATAAAAACAAAGTGAAAAAACAGTAACCTGAATTCATTTTGCAATAATATGGCAAATATTATAATAATAACAATAACAATAACAATGAAAAGAACCATCCCAAAGGCAAGAAGTGTGGGTTTCATCTAGGCTCTGACCAAGGGCTACAAACTCCTCCTGGTGTGTAAAATGCTTTGTCCCTGTTTTCAAATCAAAAGTCCAGAGGTTTTAGAACCCAGTTAGCCCTGAGCAAACCTGGAAGGTCAGCCATGCCATCAGTTGGGGGAGCAGGTTTTCATAAAGAACCGCAGCAGCCACTGCAGAACAGGGAGGGGTGCTGAGTTAACCTCTTCTGTTTCAGGTGTGGAGTTTCTCTTCTAGATGTTTACAGTATCAGAGTCCACCAAAGATTTGTTGAGGGTGGGGAAAGCTGCCCTCGGAGGAACTGACCACTGGAATTCCATGTTTTGTGTGTGTTTCATTACAGGGCAATTGGCGCTTATAGACTGGTGGTTCCCACACCTGGCTGATCATGACTCACCTAGGGAACTTTAAAATGATATATATTCTTGCTACCACACCTGGAGATCACAACTCAGGCAGAATCAGGTGGAGCCAGAGATCTGTATTTTGAAAAATCTTTGCAGGTGACATACATATAAATTATTCATAAATGTTGTATGTTAACTATCATTATTAATAAATCACTTTCCACACACCTCACAAATGGCAAGGCACCATTGTTTGGGACATGATGTTCCAGTACGTCTTAAACTTTCCATGAACCAGGAGGGCTTGTTAAAACATGGCTGGACCATGCCCCCAGGGCCTCTGCTTCAGTAGGACTGGGGAGACAGGGAACTGGCATTCGAAGCCGCTTCCGAGGATGGGATGGGGGGAAGCATCAGAAGACTTTAGTAGCATGACTGTAGACCATGAGCTCAGTGAAGTGTCCTGTCTGGTCTCTAACCTTTGTAATCATTATAGTATCCCTTTCATCACCCTTATACTGATAGAACTTAATAAATAATTGATGATTAATTGTGTGTATAAATGTTTTATTGGCTTCAATGACAGTGACCTTTCCACCAACTTTCTAAAGAGTATTGTGACCTACACCCTTAGCATGTAGAAAAGGTTTCTGTTCTTTATCTGAGGAATACTGTCTCATGGGAGCTTAGCTAAGGATAGGGTGGGAACAGCAGGATTTCCTGCTCCCAGTTTTAGGGACTTTGTGCTGAATACAATGACGCAACTGCTGCCTTCTGTCCTGGGGCCTCTAGCCAAGCCCACTGGACTCTCTCAAAGACTCCATTTTACTTGTTTGTCACTTTTCATCCACCAATTCCTTTTTGGCTTTCTTTAGCTTGTTGTCATATTTAAGTTTTAAACTGATTTGTTGGGAGATTCCTCAAGCACATTAACTTACTAGTAACTACTCCTGTGGGTAAACTTGTCATTATCCCGCCGGAGGCCCAAAAATGACTGCTCCACTCTCTGCTCAGGCTGTGTGGGACCCCTAAACACCCCTGTGTCCTTTGGCATGTGTTTGATCTCTGTTGGTGCTGGAACAGCTGCGGGCACGTTGGCACCATCTTCCCACCCATCTTCATTAATACAAGCAATGTTTCTTGGTCTACAGAGACGTACACATGGCTGTAACCCAGACCTCTACCCAGACACACCCCAAAAAAAGTTAGAAAGAAAGAAAAAGCCACTGACCATTATTGGCCATTAAAGATGGGAGTGCCTTCTCCAAGTTCTACAGGAACATTCAGATGGTGTTTCAGTGGCTTTGCAACTTTTATATAACTACTTGAAATAAGAATCGGCACCCGGAAAAACACAAATAATAGTAACAATAGTAGCATTTAAAGATTCCCTCTCTATTTCAGACTCCTACTACCACAGTGATACTTCAAAGAATTGATTAGTTGGTGTACAAGCTTGTTACCCCTGAGAAAACAAGATGTGTGCCCAAGCTGGCAGGAAGCAGAGTGCCTCTCCAACTCCTCCCTGGAAAGAAGGTTTAAGTATCATCAGAGCCTACACATATGGAGAAATAATCTCTCCTAGATCAAGTCTACATCAGCCTGGCTGAATGGCCAAGTTTGTGGAACAAAAACAGCCTTCTCTGCCCTTGGCCCAGGCAGTCACTGTGGGTCTCACCTCCAAGATGACTATTCAACAACTGAGGAGCAATCCTCTGCTGTTCTTTAACATCAACAGCAGAGTTGGAGCAAAGCATTTTCCCTCGATGCCCTAAGTGGCAGAAATGCCTGCAGGGGCAGAACTGTTCTCTAGTGCAAACTGGCCTGGAAGGCTTGGCCATGTGTAACCTGGAAGGTTCCTGAACCTTTTGGTGTTGGGTTAGGTCATCCATGTTTCAGGAAACACCTCCTGTACCTGTCTGACAGGAAAACTTTGTGTTAGATAATAAATAAAGTTTAGGATTTAATGTTCTGACTCTCCAGAGTCAGTCACTCTGGAGGGAGACTGGCTGTTCTCCTTGTAGGTTGCTTTGTGGGCTCTCAGAAGCACGGTGGGTGGTGGTGGGCAGGGGAGGTGGGAGGAGAGTGGAAGCACAACCTGCATGTCACTCTCAATAATTGCCTCTTGCCCTAGCTCAGTGATGGTGAACCTATGACACGCGTGTCAGAGGTGACACACGAACTCATTTTTTTGGTTGATTTTTCTTTGTTAAACGGCATTTAAATATATAAAATAAATATCAAAAATATAAATATATTTTTTTACTATGGTTGCAAATATCAAAAAATTTCTATATGTGACATGGCACCAGAGTTAAGTTAGGGTTTTTCAAAATGCTGACACGCCAAGCTCAAAAGGTTCGCCATCACTGCCCTAGCTGGTTTGGCTCAGTGGATAGAGTGTTGACCTATGGACTGAAGGGTCCCAGGTTTAATTCTGGTCAAGGGCACATGCCCGGGTTGCAGGCTCGATCCCCAGTAGGGGGCGTGCAGGAGGCAGCCAATCAATGATTCTCTCTCATCATTGATGTTTCTATCTCTCCCTCCCTCTCCCTTCCTCTCTGAAATCAATAAAAATATATTTAAAAAAATAATAATTGCCTCTTGACTTGGAATCAGGACATTAATTTTTTTTTTTCTGCTTTACAAAATGTGGATGGTGGGGGAAGGTTGCTGCAAGGAGAAATTTAAGACAACTCTTACCATTCATAAAGACCGAGGAAATTCCAATACTGAGGCCAAGTTCACATCATGACAGGCGATCATGGCTTAATTATGCATATTATTACTACTGAGGGGGAAACCAGGCAATCTCTGAGTTCATTTTTTTAAAGGGGGCGGGGTCAGAAACAAATATTTTGCGAGAGGCATATTGAGTTCAAAAAGCTTTAGAGAAATGTGAAAGGGCTTCTCTTTGTCACTGACAGGGACTAGAGAGTTCCCATCACATGGAGGGCAGGTTCCCAAGGGTCTAGGTCAGAGTAGGCACAGTGAGGGAGCTGAAAGGAGTCCACTTGGGACGGGTGGGAGGAGCGCAGAGGGGAGCATGCGTATTTATCTCTGTGCAGGGAGACTGTTGAAGAAGCAGGCTGCAACTGTCAATAAGCCACGTGTTTACACTTGAAGGAATCCTGAGTAAATGGGCCTTTGCCCAGGAGTGCGCAGGCGTCTCTCCTGTGTTTGGATTTCTCTGAGGAAGAGGGTGGAGGAAGCTTCTGCCGAACGGTCTGGCATCAAGAAGACACACCCATGGCTTTAGAGAACAGTGCCCGCCTGTCTGTATTTCACAATAGTCTGCATTGGCTAATTTTTGGTGAGTTCACATTAAAGAGAGCACACACTTATGCCCGTTCAGTTATCTGTAAGTTCCCCTCATTCTCTACTTTTAACTCACGTCCTCTGGACACCTTCCTCCTTGTTGATGGCTGGCTGTCATTACGGCAATTTCTCAAGAGTTGCCTCAACTCTTGGGCAGAGCTGAACATTTTTCTTTCATAATATCCATACAAATTGCCACAGGCTGCTAACCCAGGGCTTAGGGAGAGTCATCATGGAAGGTTGGCATCCAATCTGTCAGACACTGTCCTTGTCATTACGCTGTTCTCTGTCTGGGAGCGTTAACTTGTTGGTGCACCATTTTAGGGCCAGAGGGTATTTCCTTGAGACTTGTCTCCTGCCACTGGAGGACAAACCGCATCTAGAAGCAGCATAATTGACAGTTGTGTCCAGGAAAGAAAGGTCTTACCAAATAATTTTCTGAACTCTCTGCCTATCACAGCAGAAGGAGGATGCTGTCCCGTCAGCACAGGTCGTGTGGAATTTATAACTGAACTGGTCGCGGTGTGGTGGAATTCTGAGAGCTTCCATGGTCGGTGTGTCCCAGAATGGAGAGGAAATAGTCCCTTTCAGCTCCCAGTTCTGTGCTTTCAGGGAACTGCTGTTGGAAGAAGACTCAGTCTCTAGTGCCACCCAAAAGAGAAAGTATGGAGAGACTCAAAAGAGATCAAGCAAAAGAACCCCGGACCTTAGGGTGAAGATTTGCCACTCATGAGGAAGGGTTAAAATACAAAGTACATCACAGATTGGCAAAATAACAACCAAGAGTTTGCTAAAACTGTAAAGAAAGTTGCAGGGAAGAGGAGAAAACAAAATAATCATCAAAGGGAGGATTTGTGTGGCCACATGGCTTGACCACAGGGCATCAGTCCCTGCCTGCATGGACCTCTCGTGAGAGAAGCTGGCAGACCCTCACAGGGCAGAGCAGTGTGGACGAAAGGACAGAAAGGCTACACACATGTCAGCTTGTTTGTGTGCATGTGTATGTGGTGCTTTTGCTTATTGCCATCGACTTTTGAGATCCTCAAGTTTGAATCAGACAATGAAATTGTGAAGGAGTGGTCTCCACAATAAAGCAGCTGATATGAAGAGAAGGAAACAGCCTTTGGCAAAACTGGCTTTGGGTTTTGCTGAAGGAAATATTTGTGCTTAATAGTTAGCAATGCCGTGGGGTCAGAACTGGAAGAAAGGTGGCCCTGTCAAAGTTGGACTAAACCCTACATGGTACCCTCTCTTTACCTCACAGTAGGTAGTTGACAAGTGCTTCTTGCTGATGAGAGAACAAAAAACCTGCCACTTTTGTTTAAAAAACTCAGAGGTAAATATATTTAGTATGGTAAATATGTAAATATGTATACATATTTATATATAGTTAAGTGTATGTTATATATTTTATAATATGTTTCATCTAATAAGTATATATAATCTAATTCTATACACACATTTATAAAATTATACATATCTATATCTATACTCTATATCTATATCTATATCTATATCTATATCTATACCTAAATATCAATGCGATTTTAAGGAACAATATTCAACATTACAACAGAAGCTACATGTGTTTGGAGGAGGAAGAAAGCCATGGGGGCTGGGGTGGGCTGGGGTATTCAGAAAAAGATGTCCAAAAATAAGGGATATGTGATCTAAGCCTGGCAGGTGGACAGGACGAAGAGATTAGTCTGAGAAACAGTAAAGGAATTCAAGGAATATGGGAGATAACAGGAAAAAAAGTGAAGTCTTAATGAAAGGCATTATGCTAGCACTTCTTTATTTTCACCTCTCTCTTTCTCTCTCTCCCTGTTTTGTGTGTTCTATCTTGCTTCCCTTCTGAATGTCTTAAGCCTTTCAGTAGCACCCTTGGGCCCAGCTTCTAGCAACCAGAGCTTCAATAAATACTTTGACCTCCATATTCTATGAGCTTCACTTCTAATTTTTCTAGACTTCATTAGTTAGTCTTTAAATTATGATATTAACCTCACATTATTCTTTAACTTTAGTTCTCTTTTCTTGCTTTTGTCACTGGAGGGAAAGATTTGCGTAGGGGTCAAAATCTGGCACTGGGATGACTTTAGTCATCCAATAAATACCCACCTACACACTTGAGATGTGTCATACACCACCTTGCCCAAAGGTGAATCTCTTTTATTACATGACCATACATTAGGAATTGAATGTGAAAGGAAAAGACATTTATCGATCTTTCACCACTTGTAAATTCTATGCAAGGCACTCTAGGGGACAGAAATGACTAAGAACTTTACAAAAACTTCATTTATTGGAAGAAACAGATATATAACAACTAATTCTGCTAATGTTGAAACAAACTATTGCCCTAAGACGCTGTTTCTTCATACTCTATAACAATATGGCAATCGCCATTGATAATGCATATTTTTTAACTTAAAATATTTTCCTTGCAAAGTTTCTCCTATAGAATCTAAATATTGAGACAAAATCCAAAGGATTCTGTAAGCCCTGTCCCATTTCTAAATCCTTTTTCTTTTAAACTAAAAACTACTCTTCAGTTGGCTGCAGTCAAGCATTCCTCTCAATACAGAGGTTTCTCTGGTTCAACTAAGTTAGTTTGTGCCACAGTTGTCTACAGTGCATTCACAGTTAGCTGCTGGATATATCTGCTGCCCATCCCATTAACATAGCCAAAGACAGACAAACCTGGTGTTGGTGAAGTAGAGAGAATTCTATGGTTTAAAGAGCTTGTTACGCTGGTTTGTATTAGGAGAGAGTGAACGGGAGAAAGTTCTTTGTCAGATATTTTTAAGCCTAAAAATTGGATGATTTACAATTGGATGATTTCAATGATCATGTGAAGATTCACTATCTAAATCTTGTAAAAGAAAACTCTTAGGATGTTATGGATATACTAGTAATGGCAAAAAAAGCTTTAGGGCTTCCCAAGTAGAAGGTACTGCTGTGGATGAGTATTACTTCATCTAATTTCACAGGAATCCAATGAGGTGATATACAGAAAAGACTTAACTTAACAGGCCCAAAGCTGCTATCCTTAGAAAGCCCTGCATGCAAGATTGGCTCCTGGCTGGCACTGGGAACCTAGATTCAGGGGGGTTTCCATCATTCCCTGAAAAGAGTTACTCACCGGACCCAATTGTTAGTTCAAACAATTCGGTTTATGCTGAACACCTGCTCTCTTTCTGGGAAGCTGGACTTTTGGTACGTGCTAGATAGAGGGTGCCTAAGTGACCAGCCCTCAATCAAAAGTCTAGCACTGAATCTCTACTGACACCATTTTGCACCTGCCACAGCTCCTTGCTGGAGGAATTAGCGTGTGCTATGTGACTCCCCTGGGAGAGGACGCTTGGCAGCTTGTGCCTGGTTTCCGCTGGACTTTGCCCCTGCACTTTTCCCTCTGTAGCCATTTGATGTAATAGGATATGACGATATGCCGAGCCCTGTTAGTCCTCCTAGTGACTCATCGAACCTGGGGGTGGATTGGGGGATTTCTGATGCAGGTGTGGGACCGTATTATGGTCTCAGTTTTAAAGGTGAGGAAGCTGATTCATGAAGAGGTTAAGTAATTATCTTAAGATCACCCAGCGGGCACACGGCAAACCAGGATCTGAACCCAAGCAGGCTGGCTTCAGAGCCCTTATGGAGACTCTGAAATTATAGCAATAATACCTCCCTCATTGGGTGATTGTAAGTCAAAGGCTGTGTGTTTGCTTAGGATATACCAAGTATTCACTAAAACTCTATTATTATATCATTACCCACCAGCTCTCTATCAATTCCACCTCCTAACCAGGAAATCTACCATATATTTCCCACAGTTCCAATAATAAGCAGAATGTGTCCAATAAATTGAAACATTTATGAGGAGGGAAAAGATAGGAAAATTGTACAGAACTTATCATCTATGTGTTTTTTTAACAATAATATCTATTACAATGATTTTTCTATACAAATGGAGGCCTCTATACTTCTTCGCTTCTTCCTTTGTGTCTCCTGTGGTCTTCTTGTGTCCAGCTGGAACTGTGGTGACCGTGGTAAAGTCACAAAGCAGGCTGGGTTTTTAGAAGCACTGAGGCAGACATTGTGGTAACCATACCTCCTACCACCCAGCCCCCAAATCAAAGCACTTTGTTTTACAATAGCATATTTAACATTCTGTTTGCTGAAATTATTTCATAATTATCCTCACCCCTTTTTACCTTTTAAGCCTTCTATAGGGTGTCCCAAAATTCACGCAAGATTTGCAATTTAATTGAATTGCAAATCTTGCTTGAACTTTGGGACACCCTATATTTAATGTAGAAACATCATCCTGTTTCTTTCCAACGAGGAAACAAATGACCCCAGCATTCCCCAGATCCATTCTTGTACTGTGTTCAAAGAAAAACAACTCTTCCGGGTAAATGCCTGCTTACTGTACATCATAGCAAATGCGTGGCAAGTGTTATGTTTCCTTGGTTGGTAGATCAAGATGTCCTAGTTAGAACTGAGTTGGCTAAAGCTAAAGCACATTACATCTATATGGTAGAATCTGGAGTGTAAGGAAGATGTCCCTGATTTAAAATTTCCTCTTCTCCATCTACTCCCCCAAACCCACTTTATTTGAGAAGCAAACTTCTTTCACAGTAAGAAATGTGATTTAAAATGCAACTAGCAGGGGAGTAGTGCCTTGGTGATAAACTAGTTGAAATCAATGAGAACAAATTCTTCTTTACAAACACATTTTGATAAAGTAAAATTGGAAGGAACCCCTGGATATTAGGTGCTTCAAAAGGGGACTTAGTCATAACAAATGCCACAAAAAGGAAATGTGATATAGGAAAAAACCTGATGTATTGAAGGGCTACTTCATGCACACAGTAGACATTTCTGTGGAAAATCCTGGCCCTTGGTGGTCAGCACTTTAAGAGCAACATGGTAGAGGTAGAATAAAAAACCCAACAATTTCCTACCTTGAAAAAAAGTGCATTTTTTATCTAAGAAAAGGCAATGTTTTTACACCAAAAATATCTACACTGTTAAGGATCCACTGCAGAGCTGCCCAGTCATTGGATGAATGTTTTAGCAAATGACTTAGTCAAAAGACCTGGGTTTCCACCTGGCCTGTGTGCTCAGTGGTTAGAGCATCATCCTGCACACTGAAGGGTCTCAATTCTCAGTCAGGGGCACATACCTGGGTTGCAGATTCACTCCCTGCCCACCCCCACTCCCATCCAGGTGAGTGCAGGAAGCAACCTGTCAATGTGTCTCTCTTACTTCTCTCTCTCTCTCTCTCTCTCTCTCTCTTTCTCTCTCCCCCCTCCTTTTCTCCCTTCCACTCTTTCTGAAAAGCAATGGGAAAAAAGTCCTCATGTGAGAATTAACCAAAGAATAAAAACAAAAGACCTGGGTTTCATACGACTGTCAGCTGATTTCTCAACAGAAATTATGCAGGCCAGAAGGGAGTGGCAAGAAATATTCAAAGTGATGAATAGCAAGAACCTACAACCAAGATTACTCTACCCAGCAAAGCTAACATTTAGAATTGAAGAGCTTCATAGATGAAAAAGCTAAAGGAGTTCATCACCACCAAACCAGTATTATATGAAATGCTGAAGGGTATTCTTTAAGAAGAGGAAGAAGAATAAAAAGGTAAAGATAAAAATTACGAACAACAAAGTGAAAACAAATACATATCTATCAACAAGTGAATCTAAGAATCAAGTGAATAAAAAATCTAATGAAGAAAATAACCTCGTGAATATAATAGAATCGGGGGCATAGAAAGGGAATGGACTGACAAGTCTCAGGGGGAAGAGATTGGACAAAAATCTTACACCTATGGATGAGGACAGTGGTGGGGGTAAGGGCATGGGGTGGGGTGGGAACTGGGTGGAGGGGAGCTATGGGGGGAAAAAAGAGAAACAACGTAATAATCTGAACAATAAAGATTTATTTTTTTAAAAAGAATTATAGGGGGAGAAAAAGACCTGGGTTTCAGTGTTAGCTGTGTCATTTGACCAGTTGCCCGACCCTACATAAGTCACCTCATCTATTCCACCGCAGTCTCTCAGTGTAATTTCTGTGGAGTGGGGGATATAGTAATACTTCCCAGGACTGTTGTGAACATTAAATAAGATCATGCAGCCAGTGTGCTGACTGAATCATAAATTAGTACCTAAATGTTAGCAATTAATATTTTGATCCAATGATGTTAACTAGCACCAAGATTGAAGAGAAAAATCAAACAAAATAAAAACCTAGTTCCCACCATATTGAACATTAAAAAAAGAGAGTCACCTCAAGAGGAGAGCCTTATGAAGCTAAATTACAAATGAAAAGGGTGTTGCAATAAACAGGTCAAAATATTAGCTCTCCCTCATTGCAGCAGCCTTAACCCCTCCTCCAAGGTGTGTCTGGTTGACATCACTCACAGTGGTCTAAAAAGGCAATGGGCATCAATTAAGATTTAGCTCAGAGCCTCTGAAGTAGCCAGTGATTTAGTTTCTAGGATTAAGAAAGACAAAATCATACTGATGGCTGGATAAGCATAACATTCCTTTCCATTGTGATCATCCTACATCAAGGAAAGGTTTGAAATGTAGGCAGTGTAGTATGAGGTGCCTGCTAAAGTTATTAGACGGTTGAACTTTTGAAAAACATAGCAGCACAAATGTGTTTTAGCAATCTTTACTGTTGGTAAGAATCTTGGAGAAAGCAAATGTGACTCATCCCCACTGCAGCTCACTCTGAAATGGATCAACCTTCTAAAACACTCATCGTGCCTGTTAGATTCAGGTCCATCCACGTGGAGTCTCCTCCCCCTTCAGTCATTCAAACGTCCTGTGCTCTCTTCCTAAATGCTGTAGACTGTCATCAGGTTCAGAATAAGCTGCAATTAGTAGGTCTCTCAGCTTCTCTTACAAGGAACTTATTTTTCAGTGGAAATTTTTGTAATGGTTTTTGTCTGATTTTAACTCTTCCATAGACCATACTTCCCAGTTCATTCCTTGGCAATGGGACTCTAAAGAGTGAATGATACCACTTTGGATCAACTAATTACTGTAATTTCTTAAATTGAGCTACTCACTATCTTGGCACCTTCCACATAGCACCATGGTGAATACATTCTGCAGAGCTATGAAATGTCTGAACTCAGAGATTTACAAGACTGGATCTGGGCTGTCAGTGTGGTCAGGAGTAGCCAGCAAAAGCCTCAGTGTTTCAGGGACCCACTTGCATTTAATTTACTGGTTGAAGGTGATACGGTGTTTGGCAAGGTCGCCCAGCTCAGAGACCAAGGTGCTGCTTAGAACTTACTGTGGTAACCTGACAGCTACTCCCCTCTTCCCCAGCCCCCAAGGCCATTCGAAAGTTATAAAGAGAGATGGGCATGGAGGTTAACCAGAAATCCAAACAGATGGAGAAAGGCTTTCAACTTAAAAAGTAAAACAATGATGATTTATTTAACTTACAAATAAAAGAAACACAATTTAATTTATGAATTATATTTACTCCCCTGATTCCTCATTAGCACAGAATCAAGAGTTGTCTGTAACTTTTTTTTCTTTGTATTATGAGTCACACTGAAGTAATTACTATAACACTTGGATACATTACAAATCCACACACAATGAAACAAATAATCCCAATAGTTTTCCTACTTTAGATCAACTTCAAAAAAATTCCATGCTGGCAGGGACTGATGATCTTGTTCCCACGTACTATAGACACTCCATAAATGTTTGTCAGACTGATGACTAGTACACAAATCGGTCTACATGAAAACAAAGGAAAGAAAACTTTATTTTAATCCTCACCTGAGAATATATTTATTGATGAGAGAGAGAAAAAGAGAGAGAGAGACATTGATCAGTTGCCTCCTATACTTGTAGGACCAGGGATGGATCCTGCAATCCTTTGCTGTACAGGGCGACACTCCAACCAGCTGAACCACCCAGCCAGGGCAAGGAAAGTAAACTTTAAAAAATTATCCTTGTATTTCATTTTAATATTTGTATTATGTGCTCCCCTTTATCACCTAGGTATCTTTACAGAGGTTGAGCTGAACTTAATTGGATTGTTTCATTCATCCCCTTTTATATGTTTACTAGAGGCCCAGTACATGAAATTCATGCACGGGTGGGTCCCTAGGCCTGGCTGGCAATCAGGGCTGATCAGGGTCAGGCTGATCAGGCCCAGGCCGGAGAGGAGGTGATGGTTGCCAGGCCGAGCATGGAAGGAATGGATGCCAGATGCTGACACCGCCATTGTCAGCACCCCACCACCACGCAGTTCCCTGCCTCCCCGCTCCTCCTTCCCTTGCTGCCACACCACCACCGTGACTGGTGGGCGGAGGGCCAATCAGGGCCTGCTGACCAGGGGGAGGGATGGGACATGGGAGGTTGGCTGTCAATCCCAAGGAAAGAGCCGGCCCTCGTCTGCCCTGGGAAAGGTGCTGCATCCACTGCCACCCACCCCCAGTTCCCTGTCCCAGACTGGGGCCCGGTCGGGGGAAGGGACTGCAGGAGGTTGGCCAGTAGGCCCTGATCAGGAGATCAGGGCCTGCTGGCCTGAGGGAGGGATCTCAGGAGGTTGGCTGGCTAGTTGAGGTTGGTTATGGGAGCGCACTGACCACCTGGGGGCAGCTCCTGCATTGGGCATCTGCCCCCTGGTGGTCAGTGCACATCATAGTGACTGGTCATTCTGGTTGCTTAGGCTTTTATATATATAGATTTGTTTTTCATTTTCCATAGTCTTCTATTCTGAAATTCTCTTTTCTTGTCAAATCCTACACATATTTTTTTTTAAATATTATTTATGGTTTTTAGAGAGAGAGAAAGAGAGAAATAGAAACATCAATGAGAGAGAAATATCGATTGGCTGCCTCCCACAAGTTCCCTACTAGGGATTGAGCCTGCAACCTGGGCATGTGCCCTGACTAGGAATCAAACTAGTGACCTCTCTGTGCATTATCTGACACTCAACCACTGAGCCACATTGGCTGAGCACACCCTACTCATTCTTTTTTTTTAAAAATATTTTTATTGATTTCAGAGAGGAAGGGAGAGGGAAAGAGAGATAGAAACATCAATGATGAGAGAGAATCATTGATTGGCTAACTCCTGCACGCCCCCTACCAGGGATCAAGCTCACAGCCCGGGCATGTGCCCTTGACTGGAATCAAACCCGGGATCCTTAGTCTGCAGGCCAATGCTCTATCCACTGAGCCAAATCGGCTAGGGCCCCTACTCATTCTTTAGGCCTCTTGTCTTTTATAAAAACTTATTCTCTCTCCTTCTCTTCCTCCTACTAGCTAATGTGTATCCAGCATTTATTCTGTCAGATACTATTTTAGGTACCTAGCATATATCAACTCACAAAACACTCAAGACCATATATTGACTTATAAAACCTTCAAAACCACCCAGTGAGGTAGGACTGTTTTACCTCCCTTGTGCAGATGAGAAACTAAGAAATAGAAAAGTAAAGTAACCCTCTCAACAGCGCACAGCCAGTGGGTGATGGAGGTGGGATTCAAGCCCAGGCAGTGGCTCCAGAACTGCCCTCTTAAGCACCCCACCAGTTACTCTTAGATCTGCCAATTTCCTGAACTCCAATGATCTTTTTTTTTAAAGCAAGGAAAGTGATAATTATGATCATTTTATTAGAAAAAGAACTTATACTGTTTGTTCTATTGTATTTGATGCTTTAAATTTAGTTCACATCTTTTTATGTCTCTGTGTATGGATCAGCTTTATTCTTTTTTAACAGTAGCATGGTATTCCAAAGTGTGAATTGCCAAATTGTAATAAGAACCCTACTGATGGATGGACTGTGTTCATGTTTGCAGTGTCATGCACAACTGCATTTTAAATTGCCTCAAAAGGAAGAAACCCATGCTGGGTTGAACTGAAATAGAGAGTGTTGGGCCAAAAGGCTCTTAAAAAATGATAAATTATGCAGCAGAGAAAAAAAAAATGGCATAGAAGTGACCAAAATTGTCTCAGTATTGTTGGGGATATTGTTGGGAAATTAAATGATTTATGTGAAAAATCTTTTTCCTATGCAACATTTAACTATGGAATAGACACATTTTGCTGTTAGACCATCCTGGCAGGGACACAAGGGGACCAATCACAGGCCTGCTTAGAGTAAGATAGTATATGGAAGCATTACTGAGGTTTTCCTATGGCTGGAGCAAGCTGTCAGCAACATCTTCTCTGAAAAATGCTTAGGCCAAAAATAGTCTTTGCTCTACTATATTGAGTTGAACTCTGTTTTCAATCAAGCTGCTATTCAAACACTGGAGTAGGTCCAAAATTGCTTTCCTGAGGAAAAGTCTGTCTTTGCTACAGATTGTGCGGCCAGATAAAGTGGGCTTCTTACTTTCACAATGGATTGCCAGACCTGCAGCCACTTGTCCTGTGTGCAAGAGGATGGCTCCCACTCAACTCGCTGGCAAAGGGACCAGCTCGCAGGTCCCATAGTGCACTGGTGCAAGTCTGCCCATGGCCACATATATACGTAACAGCAAGTGGCACAAATAATCACATCGCTTTAAGAAATGGATTATTAGTTCTAAACAACTGAACTGTTGCCTTCATTTCTAATGCTTCCCCTTGCTTCAGCACACACACACACACACACACACACACACGCATGCACAGAGAGAGAGAGAGAGAGAGAGAAGCCAATAAAGTAAATAATTTAAAGAAACCAAAAAAAATGAATGCCAATCTAGCAGACCTAAGTTTATTTTATTTTAAATACAACTTTATGAAATCTGTTAATCCTCACTGTCAGTTATAACTGAATTATATGTGCTTTTGAAAGCTGTGTAATGGATAGCATCTTGTGCATAATTGTTGAAATATGTTTTAATTGTATAATTTACATCTGAGATTCCTTGTCAACCATAAAGTCCATAAAGACACAACCTCACTATATTCCAATACCATATTTTAAGGAAAAATTGGATTTGATTGGCTTGAGTGCTTCTTGAGGGTATGGAACCTACTGCACATGTTTTTTGTTGTTGTTGTTTGTTTTTTTTAAAAATATATATTCCATTGATTTTTTACAGAGAGGAAGGGAGAGGGACAGAGTTAGAAACATCGATGAGAGAGAAACATTGATCAGCTGCCTCCTGCATACCCTCCAATGGGGATGTGCCCGGAATCAAACCCAGGACCTCTCAGTCCACAGACCGACGCTCCATCCACTGAGCCAAACCGGTTAGGGCTACTGCACATGTTTTTAATTACTCGGATACTTCCTGCATGTGAGGATGGGGACTTTGCTTGGCTTCACTACTGAATCTTCAACACCTCCCACCATGTCTGGCCCATAGCGGGCCCTTAACAAATGTTGAATAAATAACTAACTTACTTTCTGAAATGAGACATGGTATCTGTGCTGGTTTATCTTTTCTTAATTTTTTCCCTTTATTGATTAAGGTATTACAAATGTGTCCTTATCCCCTCGTTGTCCCCCCATCCTCCCACTCATACCCTTCTCCCCCTCCGCCCCCACCCCTCCGCCCCGGTGTCTGTATCCATTGGTTATGCTTACATGCATGCATATAAGTCCTTTGGTTGATCTTATGTGTCAACTTGGCTAGGTTAAGATACCCAAACATTTGATCAAACATTATTTTAGATGTTGCTGTGAAGTTATATTTTAGGTAAGAGTAACAAAGTCAGTCAATTCTGTGTAAAGCAAATAACTCTCCATAAGGTAATTGGCCTCATTTAATCAGTTGAAGGTCTTAAGAGAAGAAAGACAGACTTTTCCTGAGCTATGATGCTGCCGGCAGACTTTGCACTCAACTGCAACATCAACTCTTCCCTGGGTCTCCAGCCTGCCAGCTTGGGTTGCAGATTTTTATAGTTTCCATAAATGCATGAGCCTATTCCTTAAAATAAATCTCCATGTATACGTATTTGTAGACACACACATCCTAGTGGTTCTGTTTCTCGGAGGAACCTCTAACCATACAGTCTCCCTTAGCTATTTACTCTTTCAATGAATCAATCAATACACTTCATTCCAAAAATCACACTCATCCACCAAACTCCAACACCCACCGAAGCCAGACACAACCCCTGACACCAGCTATTGACTTCAACTTCTCCACTAGGCAGAGTGTTACCTCCTCACTGTTTCGTTTTGCTAGTGATGCAAAGCACCTGCACATGTTCTCTCTAGAGAAGCAGGTGCCGAGAGCCCTGCGCATGATGAAGCCACGCTGCGACAGCGGCAGGTGAGGCCCTGGCTCCCCACTGGGCTCTTAGGGGAAAATACTTCCCATGGTGAAGCTGAGTGGCTGATGGTATCACTTCCTCTAAATATTTCCACTCTTTACGAGTGAAGCTGTGGGTGGGGAATTTCAGAGTCATGGAAACTAGTCAGAAGGTTACAAAGGGTTCACAAACACTGTGCTAATTAGTCCCATACACTGTAAGGAGAAGATGACTCTAAAAATACATTGGTACGAAATGTGGTCCTCTTCCGCATTCAGCAAAGCGATGGGCCCTGGCGGCGCCTGTTTGCCCATCTGGAGGAGGATGTGTTCATAAAGAGTTTTCATAGACACCCTTCTACCCGGGTTCCTGTGGCAGGGGAAGTGGGCTGGGAGGGTGAAAGCTTTCCTGAGTGTGCCGGCAATGAACACGATTTTTCATCCCTGAGTACGTTTTATCTCAGGAGTCAGTGATACCCCTTCCTTGTCTCTGTTTCAGGTCTCTTACCTCTCTTGATGTTTTTTTTTTTCTTCTGACCCTCAAGTTCTTAATTCATTCACTTCTTATCCACAGTTAAAACCTATTTCTAGCATAAGACAAAGCTTCTTGCCTGTGCTGGTAATATTTAATACGTCAGAGAAGGAGAAATTTGGAGAGCATTGTGCCTTCCTGAAGTTACATTCGTAGGCTTCATCTCTAGCAATTACCGAGCACTGCCCATTGATAGAAGTGATAGATGTCATATGTCTGAACAATAGGATACCGGGAAAATGGTATCCTATTGTTCAGACATAAGACATCTGTCACTTCACATCTATTTGCATCGGCATGGATGACCCTCCAAAATAATGTGGAGCCTGAGAGCCAGTTTTGGAAAAATAAATATGTTGTGATTACATTAGTGAAAATTTCCCAAACAGGCAAAAATAAACTGCATATACACATAAATTATATGTCAATTAATTTGTATGGAAATATATAAAAATTGCATATACACATATGCATTTATGTGTACATACAGACATATGGTGCTAAGTCTGCAGTTCCCTTCCTTTGTGGGAGGCATGGGTGCAGATGGGCACAATCGGTTAGGAGCGTGCAGCAGGCTCAATTGAGGGTTGGTAAGGTGATCATGTACTTGTTTTATTGTTTCCACTATTATCTAGAATATGCATAGACATGATACAATCCTCTTTGTAGTATGAAATGTTTCACGATACTTCTAAAATTTCTAAATTGAAATTTACCCGGATTATTAGCCCTTCGTTATCACCTTCCTTGGAAAGTGGACAGGCCAGTGGCTTGGACAAGAACAGGAGCTTAGAGAAATTAAACCCAAAGTTAACTGAGTTTAGACCTCTGTGAACCAAACCTTCTACCTGAGGAGATTGTGAAAAGGAATGTGGAGGCAGTGACACCTCCGCCTGTCACCTCATTTCACCATTGCCAAGTGACTTCTAAACCCTGAGTATTTTTCCATGCAACTAGAACTACCATATAAGGAAGCTTTGTGGTGTGCCACTTTTCAGTAGTCTATACTAGCGCTGCCTGGATATTTGGGAGCCAATGTGGAGAGTGAAGTTATGTGTTTGGATGACTAAAAAGGCCTACAACAAGCAAGGGTAGCTTGGACATCCTCTGCCCTGGCCCACACCATTCCTAGCCCTGTGGCACACACTGGACAGGCACTGGATGAGTAAGACAGCCCTGCTCTCCAACAGCTCTTATGGGGCTCTGCCCATCTTCTCTCATGCCAGTCCCACCTGCCAGTGTTTGCCATTGTACTGCCAGTACAATCAGAAACATGTTCCTTTATATAAATTGTCCCACATTTCTTTTTTATTTAAAGACAATTCTATTTAAAAGAAAAAAACATTTATACCACTCCTGAAAATAAAAACAGTGCCATTGCAGTTACTAGCAAATAATCATGAAAAATAAATTCAAAATAAAAAAACCACCCACAAACCATGCTATTACCTTTTAGCTAGCTACCATTGCCTACCAATGGCTCATAGCCTGAGATCCACTTTCTCTTTGTTAAAAAAGTAAATGACAATGGATAGAGGATGTTAAGATCGGGCCCAAATTAAAAGAGTGAAAATGAAAATGCTTTCTCTCTGTGACAAAGTCTAGTGATTCAATGTGATTTAATAACACATCTGTGTATTTTTAAAATATATTTTTATTGATTTCAGAAAGGAAGGGAGAGGGAGATAGAGATAGAAACATCAATGATGAGAGAGAATCATTGATCGGCTGCCTCCTGCACACCCCCAACTGGGGATTGAGCCCGCAACCCTGGCACGTGCCCTTGACCGGAATCAAACCTGGGACCCTTTGGTCCGCAGTCCGACGCTCTATCCACTGAGCAAAACCAGCTAGGGCAACACATCTGTGTATTGCATACCATGTAAAATTATTATATGGTGCCCCACACTTTGGAAATTTTGATGAAATGAGAAGAAGGTGGACAGAGAAGCAGAAGGAAACTGGAAGGGAATAGTAGGATGTGTCTTCATGGGTACAGCTTCATGCAAGGCACATTGAGTCGAAAGGAGCTCTCCCTGTAATAGTTAACCTGGGACCTTCCTCCCAGGGGATCTCAGAGGGGAGGAGGAGGACCTTCCCCCATAGGGCCTTGAAATGGCTATGAGGAATATCAAAACGCAGGCACCTAAGGTCAAAGAGTTGGTCATTGGAGAACAGAGGATGAACCAACTTGAGTATCCACAGCATGTGTTGCAGGTGGTTTTGAGTTCCTCCAGAAGCCGCCCTCACACAGGATTCAAGTGCATGTGGTTTAAGAAGTGATCCCAGGACACCCTGGTGGGGAGTTAGCAGTGGGGGAAGTGAAAGGGGAGAAAGGAAAGCCATGAAGGGCACAGCAACTATGGTGGACAACTGGAACTTAAACCCATGTGGAAACTTTGGGAAAAGGTCAGACATGTATCTTAAGAGTTATTCCACTCCTGCCTGAGGGAACTGGGATCCTTAGAGCCCAGTGGTTCCCAACCTTTTTTTGGCCATGCCCCACATAAGCATCTCTAAAATCCTAATGCCCTCCCCTCCAGACATATAATTCTTAGTTTTCAAAAAGTAAACTCTTATTCATGTGGAGGAAGCCTAAAAGGCCTTTAACTTGGTCTAAACAAGCTTCCAAAGAACATGGCATCCATGAAAGAGAAAAGTAAAAGAATGAAAGGACAGTTGAAGTACTAAGGAAGAAATCATTAAGAAGTTGTTAAAAAGAAATAATAATGGGAAGTGGTATGGAAAAAATAGTAAATACAGTTTCAAAACATATAATAGAGAACTGAAATGTATAAAGATGTCATAATGCATATTTACATACTGTATATGAGGCCCCTAGAACCATAAGAAATGCAATAATTCACTATTAATAACTCATTCTCGAATTGCCCCCCCTTAAAAATCAAATTGCCCTCCTGTGGGGCATGTGCCCCACAGTGGGAACCACTGTTAAAGCCCATTGGAGAGTTAATTTGGGGGCATTTTCATTCACTTTTGGGCAATTACAGTGGTGCTGCCTGGCTTGGAGAAAGTCCTCAGGTCCCGATTCAGGCTGCTAAGAGTCAGCCCAGTCCTGATGAGGCCTGAAGGACTGTAGGTAGGACCCCAACTGCTTCTATGACACTCTTCTCTGCTAGTAACTTTAAAATATTATCACATTTAATCCTTACCACAGCCCTCAGCATAGCTATTTCCCTTATTTTCACATAGAGGAAGAGGCACCAGGAATTATAACATTGACCGAAGTATACATCCTGTATTCTCCTTCACCTCTGGTTATACCTTCTGAGTCTTCTTCTTCCTTTTTTTAAAATATTGAAGTGAAATTCCAATAACATACATTAGCCTTTTTAAAGAGACAGTTGTGTGGTATTCAATATATTCAGAATGCTGTGTAATCAGCACCTCCATCTAGTTTGAAAACATTTTTATCACCCCAAACGGAAACTGCATACCCATTAAGCAGTTGCTTCCCATTTTTCACTACCACCAGCCCCTGGTAACCATCAAGCTGCATTCTTCCTCTGCTGATTTACCTATGCTGGATATTTGATATAGATAGAATCATATACTTTTTGTTCCTGGATTCTTCCACTTAGCACAATGTTTTTGCGACTTATCAGCGCTGTAGCACGTGTCAGTACTTCATTCTTTTCTGTGGCTGAATAAACTCTATTGTATGGTTATACCACATTCACTTGTTGATGGACATTTAAGTTGTTTCCACTTGTTTGCTATTGTGGGTAGTGGTCCTATGAAAATGCATGTACATGTACTTATTTGAGTCCCTATTTTCAGTTCTTTTGGGTTTATAACTAGGAGTGGAATTGCTGGGCCATGGTGTAATTTTGTGTTTAACTTTTCAAGAAACTATCCTAGTCTTCTTGAAGCGCTCATTCTCCTGTACCTCTATTTAAATGTTAGAATTTCTCGAGGTTCAATTCTAAGCTACCCTTCTCTTTCCTCATTTGGTGCTGTTAAGTATAGTCATATACTGCATGACAGTGTTTCATCAATGACAGGCTGCATGTAGAACAGTGGTCCCATGAGATCATAACGGAGCTGCAAATTTTCCATTGAATAGTGATGTTGTAGCCATGATGACATCCAAGCAGAATGCATTACAAACGTGTTTGTGGCAATGCTGGTGTAAACAAATCTACTGTGCTGCCAGTCATATAGAAGTATAGCACTTACAATAATGTACAGTAAATAATACTCAATAAGGAGAATTAATGGCTAAGTTTCTAGCTTTTGTACTTCCTATACTGCACTTTTTATCATTATTTTAGTGTGCTCTTTCTACTTATTAAAAAAGTTTGCTGTAAACTAGTATACTGTGATATACTGGCAGTAGCCTTATACATCTGGTGTTTGCAGTGTCTCTTGATTGTACAATTTTTTCCTGTGCTTGATTTAATTTCATGTTATTTTGTTTATCATGGGCCCCAAGTGTTTGTACAATGACAAAATTGCCTAACGACACATTTCTCAGAACATATGCCCATCGTTAATCAATGCCTGACTGTATGTATCACCTGTACTCATGGCTTCAATTACCATCTGGGTCTGGGTATCCTTGCTGTCCACCACCAGGTCCTGTTGATTTTCCTTTCTAAGCTGACTAATTTCTAGTTGTATATTCTGTCTCCACTGTCACCACTCTTATCTTGTCTGTACTCCTATAGACGTCCTTGTGTGGCTGACTTTATTGATCTAACTGGTCTCCCTGTCCACAGACAAGGCCCTTCTCATCCATTCTCCATTCCATACCAGGAGGGATTCCTTTAAAATGCAGGACAGATCACAGAACCTCTAGTGTGTTCACCTTTCAGAACAAGCAACATTTTTAATGCTGTCCCTTTAGGCTCATTTTGAGCTACTCCCCTCTTCCCTCTGGCCACTGGCCTTAATTGTGCTGGACAATTCTGTGGTCTCCTGTCTGAGGGCATGGTACACTGTTCCCTCGGTCTGGAGCATTAGCCTTGTGAACTTACAGTTTTTACAGTTCTCATATCCATCTCCCTTACAGAAACCTTCCCAACTCCAGGTGAGATCAGGTCCCCCACAGTATATTCTGGTCCTCATCACATTTGTGTACTTTTAAAAAGTATATATTTTTATTGATTTCAGAGAGGAAGGGAGAGGGAGAGAGAGATAGAAACATCAAGGATGAGAGAGAATCATTGATTGGCTGCCTCCTGCATGCCCCACACTGGGGATTGAGCCCACAATCCCGGCATGTGCCCGGACCAGGAATCAAACCGTGACTTTTTGGTTCATAGGTCGATGCTCAACTAGCCATGCTAGTCAGACACATTGGTGTACTTGCTAATTAACGTGTGGACTGTACTTTTGAGAGGAGATGGGGCAATGTCAGTTTTGCTTCAACTTATGTAAGTTTTGACTTAAAAGTGGATATTCACTAGATGTCTGTTAAATTAATTAACGGGAAATGGTGGAGCTCTAACTCAAAACTGATTTCATGTCCTTCCCTTTCCACTGCTCCACCTGCCCCATCCTTACAACAGAAATGTCCTTGAAAATAACCAAACTGGGGAAGAAACAGAAGCAAGAAGGAAAACCGCAGGGCTGGTTCCCAGGGTCTGTCATGGACATTGCTCCTCACCCACTCTTCTGGGTGGGAAACCAGCCTCCCGGGGAAAGGAGGGCTCTCCTGCGGGAGGAAAAAGCACTGCAGCACCCACTCCACCTCTCGTCACCAGCACGGGGAGAAGACTGCCTGCCCTTCACACAGCCTTCAGCATGTAGCAGTCACCCCTTACCCATGGGAGATAACATTCCAAACCGCCAGAACCTGGGATAGCACCAAACTTTATATAAACTACTAGAGGACCGATGCATGAAAATTCGTGCAAGATTAGGCCTTCCTTCCCCTGGCTGCCAGCACTGACTTCCCTCCGGCACCCGGGACCTGAGCTGCTTTGCTCCAGCTACTACTGCCAGGCACCCGGGACCTGAGCTGCTTCGCGCTGGCCTCCCAGGCTGCTTTGCTCCGGCCGCTGCTGCCACCCACTGGTTCCCTGTGGTTTCCCGTTTGCCATGCTGAGATCGGAGCCTGCAGGAGGGGGGTGTTTGTGTGTGTGTGAGGGGGAAACGAGAGGTGGTCAATGCACCATATGGCAACTGGTCGAGTGGTCGTTCTGGTCATTATGCTTATGGTGCCTGGTGTTTTATTACATAGGATTTCTTTACTATACACACATACCTATGATAAAGTTTCATGTATAAATTAGGCACAGTGAGAGATTAGCAATAATAACTAATAATAAAATAGAATAATTATAATAATATACTGTAATAAAAGTTACATGAGTGTGGTCTCTCTCAATATATCTTATTTTACTGAACTCACCTTTTCACTTAAAGGTCAGATTTTAGAGCTTCTCTTTGGCATATCTGAATGGCCAGCATCCCTACTTTTGCACTTGGGTCCATTATGAAATAAAATAAGGTTTCCTTGAACACAAGCATTGTGATGCCAAGACAGTCAATCTGATAACTGAGCCGGCAACTGTGACTAGCAGGTGGGGAGTAGATACATGTGGAGATGCTGGACCAAAAGATGATTCGCATCCCGTGCAGGATGGAGCAGGACAGTGCAAGATGTCATTGTGCTACTCAGAACGGTGCATAATTGAAAACTTGGGGATTGTTTATTTCTGGAATTTTCCACTTAATATTTTTGGACCACAGTTGATGGCCAGGTAACTAAAACCACGAAAGTAAAACCTCAGATGGGGGAACTAATGTATAACCCTTTTAGAATAGCTTCCCCCTTTGAATTTGTATATGTTCTTTATTTTTAAATAATTTCAACAAGACAAAAAGTGCCCTTGAATCCTTCGTGGAAGAAAGGCAATTGCATGGATGAATGAGTTAAATGAATTAATAAATATAGAGAAAAGTGTGAATGGAGCTGTTGGTGTGGCCCAGTATGGACACATAGAACAAGTGCAATTTGTCCCCAACCCCTTAGAAGGGATGCTGATGACCAGTTCTCTGCAGACCTGGGACACACACTGAGTTCAATTCTCAATCACCATTTCTTGCCCCCCTAGGAGTCTTTCCCAGAGAAGCTGAATATGGATGGCAGCGTAAGTGACTCTAATCCATCACTAAGTGGAAGTGACAGCCCACACTCTGAAGTACTGAAATAATTTAGGAAAAGCAAAAGCTCAAGGTTATCACAGGTAAGCTCTCTGAGGACGGTAGGGAGAGGGAGGAGCCATCTACTTTACACACCAGGAAGTACCTGCCCAGGATGATTTAAAAAAATAGAATCACAGAGGCTTTAAGTTGCATTAAAGCCAGTGCCTCCAGGTCAACTCGAAGGAGGCCTGGAATCACTGTTTCTCCTCTGGGGCATGTTGAGTCCCTCCCACCTCCATTTAAGGGGTGTTAACGGTGGGAAACACCACCAGATGTCTGACACCAACTCAGGAAGTCAGAGTCTGAGTGAGTCTCCCCACTTCTCCCCTCAGTTCACAGCAAGGGTTTGAGAACTCACCCAGGGCAGCACCATTGGTGGCTCCTCTGGTCTCCCTGGTATCCTTGCCTTTCTCTGGGCAGCAGGCAGGAGGTGGTAGCTCAGTTCTGAATCATGATCAAACTTCTCTTGTTGCAGCCACCAGCCTTGCTTCTAAAGGCAGCTGCAAGCATTTCCCTACTGAGCAACCACACACGTAGAGTATGAGTGGCGTAAGCGTGTGTGTGCTTTTCCTTCCGGTGCTGTGAAGTGATGTTGTCTCAGTTCGTTTCCTCTCAGAGCTTTTTTTTTTCTTCTCTCTCTGTCAGAACTGATACACTGTGGACGATTTGTAGTTTAGGGACAGGTAAGAAATCTAGTTTGAATCTATACTGTTTGCTACCGTGAGAAAGATGGGTGATCTTTTAATTATTAATGCAATACCACTCTGTGGAATGCACTTTCTAATTGGCATAAGCTCCTTTCGAGGCTGCATAGAGGCAAAAGTTAGTCTATTTTAAGGCCAACCAAATTGGGATTTTTGTGGCTTTATGGACTCCATATGTTCCAGAGTTCCACTATAAGTTGACACAAAACATCCTTCCATTTTACAAGTATGTATTGAGCCTATACCCTGTGTTAGGCACCCTGCTAGGGGCTAGGTATGCAAATGGAGACTCTCCTACTTAAATGTGATGAGTGTGTGGAAGGGAATTGGAAAATTACTTAGTCCCAAGACCTTTGTGTTTTTTTGGCTGTACTTTTGAGTAGCAGACAAGTGGATATGCTCTGAAGCCAAGCTCCCACGTTTGAATTACCTCTACCCTTTAAACTCTTTTGCATTTCTGTGTCTTAGCTTTTTCATCTGCAAAATGGGAATAGTCATAGGGTTGTTGTGAGAATTAGATAAGTTAGTATATGTAAAGCATTAAAAGAGTACCTGGCACAAATAAATAAGTAAGCAGTATTTACATTTTTGCTATTTTTATTTGTGACAAGTGATGTTGTTATAAGTTCAGTCCTTTGCTTTTTCCTTCTCTCCCCTACTTCCCACACCTTGCTGGTACATAGAAAATGACTTGGGGGCACACAGGGTGAGAAATGAGGGAGAGGGCATGAGCAATAGATGCTCCCAAGATGATCAGTGGTACCTAATGCTCCTGCCCCTTCCTGCTCCAACGCTGAGGCAAGGAAAGGGTTGTGCTGGGTGCTCCCCTCATCTTTATACTCCTCTCATGTTGTATGTTTCACTCTTGTGAATTCTAGTGTGTTGTTTTGTTTTGATTTGCAGTAAGATTTCTCTGAAATTCAGATACATGCCATTTATTTAAAAATGTTGAGTTAGCCTATACCATGCTAAGGAATACTCTGCCATAAGCAGACATCACATTTAAACAAAGAAACATATACTCAGGCCAATGCTTTGTGCAATCGAGATTTATCAATACATCAGTAACCAGAACGTTTATATTAATCATCATCCACATATTGCATTCTTAAGTGTAATTAGCAATATTCATGGTGAAAATACCAAGTTACTCTATTTTTAATCTTTATTTCTCTTTCCTTAAAAAAAAAACACCATTCTAGAGTACCTGTTATGTATGCATCAAGAACTGTTGTAGATTTTGGGTAGAATTATCTTTTTTCCAAGTTTTTATTTTATAGTGCAGAATATTTTTAATAAATTGATAGAGGTTGAGGAGTAATATGGACAGTACATGTTTTTTTCAAAATGTCCCTGTACTAATATCCTATTACACTAATCAGCTAAAGTAGTAGGTTTTTCATTAGATGTTAAGCAGTATAAATTTAAATGTGTCAATTTTAGAAAAAATAATTTACAGTTATATATTATAACCAGAAGGTTAATGCCATCGAATAATCTCCATAAATCAATGATACTCTAGATTAAAGTAGTAAAAAAGCCAAGCTTGTATCAAAAAAGCCAAGCTTGGGCTTCATTTAAATAAATTACTTGAGTTTGGCAACTTGGTAAGAGTTAGCTCTGTTCTTTCACCTATATCCTCATGGCTTCTTTTCTCACTTTGAGCTGCCTGGGCCGTCCACTGTGGGATTCTTCACAATGGAGAGAGGGCACATTTGTCAAAACAAATAAGAAGCTGACTTTGTCCCAAAACAGACCAGAATAACAAGTTAAATATTTTTTCCCACTTGGAAAGATGGAGGTTTTCCATGTCTGTTTTCCTACTTAGTCTTAGATTATTCTTTCTTTCTTTCTTTCTTTCTTTCTTTCTTTCTTTCTTTCTTTCTTTCATTCTTTTTGGCTTGTTGGCTTCTTTTTGATTAGTGGCAGGTTATGCCATGTGTCAAAATTTTGATAAACCACAGATGGTTCTGACAAAAAAACAAACAGCTGTAATTTCTAATTACTCTATCCAATAAAGTCCATGTTTACATTTTCATGTTTAAACAATCTCTTGACTACTTTAATCAGCTTCCTCATGCCATCTCAGTTAGCTGGAATATCGGTTATCACCACAGAATAGTTTATAACTACCTGCTAAGCAGTAGCCAAACCCCAGGCAACTGTTTTGAATTTGTCATGAATGTTTGGTCCAGGAAGTGACTGTTGTATGGAGTGGAGACTGAGGGTTAGGGGAGGGAGAAATGAGGAGAGAAAAATTTTAAAAAATATATGGCCAAGTTGTGTGTGTGTGTGTGTGTATTTGTTTTATTCCATTTGCTTGACTCATTTTCATCCATGATTGAAGACAGTATTAGCTATAGGAAATCAGCTTCCCACTTAGGAATTTAAATGAATATGCTCAAGAGTTGGTTTGGAAAGTTTTAAGAGCAAAATTGTGTAGTATTATAACACTAGAGGCCTGGTGCACAAAAATTTGTGCACTCGGTGGGGAGGGCAGGTCCCTCAGCCCTGCCTGTACCCTCTCACAGTCTGGGACCCCTAGGAAGATAAGGACCTGCTGGCTTAGGCCTGCTCTCGGGTGGCAGAAGGCAGGCCCAATCCCTAGGTGCAGCCCCTGGTTGGACTCAGAGCAGGGCCGATTGGGGAGTTGGGGCGCCGATCCTTGTCATGCACAGAGCAGGGTGGATCAGGAGGTTGCGATGCCACCCCTAGTCACGCTCAGGGTAGGGCTGATTGGGGGGTTGGGGCACCGCCCCCTGTCACACTCAAAGCAGGGTTGATGGGGAGGTTGCGGCATCACCCCCTGTCACACACAGAGCAGAGCCGATCAGGGGGTTGGGGCGCTGCCCCCTGTCACTCACAGAGCAGGACCCATCAGGGGGGTTGGGACACCGCCGCCTGTCACACTCAAGGCAGGGTCGATGGGGAGGTTGCGGTGCCACCTCCTGTCACGCACAGAGCAGGGTCGATCAGGGGGTTGGGCAGCTCCCCCCTGTCACGCACAGAACAGGGCCCATCAGGGGGTTGGGGAGCTCCCCCCTGTCACACACAGAGCAGGGCGGATCAGGGGGTTGGGGCACCGCCACTGTCACACTCAGGGCAGGGCCAATGGGGAGGTTATGGCTCTACCCCGTCACACACAGAGCAGGGCCCGTGGGGGTTGGGGGGTTGGGGCGCCGCACCCTGTCACACACAGAGCAGGGCCGATCAGGGGGTTGGGGAGCTCCCCTCTATCAGGCACAGAGCAGGGCTGATCAGGGGGTTGGGGCGCCTTCCCCTATCATGAACAGAACAGGGCGGATAGGGAGGTTGTGGCCCCACCCCCGTCACACACAGAGCCACAGGACGATCAGGAGGTTTGGTCACTGCCCCCTGACACACTGATCCCGGTGCTG
Source organism: Myotis yumanensis (assembly GCF_028538775.1). Taxonomy (NCBI): domain Eukaryota; kingdom Metazoa; phylum Chordata; class Mammalia; order Chiroptera; family Vespertilionidae; genus Myotis; species Myotis yumanensis. The sequence goes on along the minus strand of NW_027223753.1, from coordinate 85,002,104 downwards.
GGAGGCATATTATCCTTTTACTATATAGGATAGAGGCCTGGTGCACGGGTGGGGGCTGGCTGGTTTGCCCTGAAGGCTGTCCTGGATCAGGATGGGGGTCCCCACTGGGGTACCTGGCCAGCCTGGATGAGGGGATGATGGCTATTTGCAGCTGGTCACACCCCCATCAGGGGGGTGCCTGGCCAGTCTGGGTGAGGGGCTGAGGGCCGTTTTCAGGCCGGCGGGTGACTAAAGCTCCCATGTCCTTTTTTTCTTTTTTTAAATTCTGGGCCAGCTTTAGCTCTGAGGCTTGGCTCCAGCTCTGAGGCCTCGGCTGCTGAAAGCAGGTATCTGGTTTGTTTGGGTTCTATAATTGAAACACTGTTGCGGTACTGCTCACTCCAGCTCTGAGATCCCGGCTGGCTGAAAGCAGAGATCTGTGTTTGTTCTATAATTGAAACAATGTTGCGGTCCTGCTGGCTGAAGCCCGGCTGGCTGAAAGCAGGTTTCTGGGGTTTTGTTTAGCTTCTATATTTGTAGCATTGTTTCTTAAACTGCAAGCTCAGAGGCTGCCAAGGCAGGCGGGGAACATTGGCTTCCTCCGTCACTGAAGCAAGCAAGCCTCCTGTTTGCTTCAAGCTGCCTGGCTGCCGGCCACCATCTTGGTTGGCAGTTAATTTGCATATCTCGCTGATTAGCCAATGGGAAGGGTAGCGGAGGTATGGCTAATTACTATGTTTCTCTTTTATGAGATAGGATATGCCTCATCCCTGCTTGGGAATGGCAGTCAGTTCTGTGGTTTTCATTTTTAGTTGAAGAAATCAGAGCTCAAAAAGATCCAACTTATTTGTCCATTCAATAACTACTGTGTATCTGAAAATTCCCCTGAGCTTTCCTGTGCATTTTTTGATATATCAGTCCACAAGACATGGGCCTGCCTTCAAGAAACTCATAGCTTGGGGGGAACCAAGATGGCGGCATAGGTAAACACCTGTACTTGCTGTCTTTCACAACCACATCAAAATTACAGCTAAAAGACAGAAAAACTATCGTCCAGAACTATGGAAAAGCTGACTGAGTAGAAGTTCTACAACTAGAGGTAAAGAAGAAAGCACATTGAGACTGGTAGGATGTGCAGAGGCACATGCAGAATGGGCTGGCAAAAGGGTGTGCTGCTTTTTTTAATCAGGAGGGAGATACAAGCTCCTGATTGCTCTGAACTCCAGCTCCCAGTGAGACTCTGGTGACCCAGACACATATGGGGAGAAACTGGACTGCTTGGCATCAGGCCAGAACCTGAGGGCAGCTTTCTTTGAGAAGGAAGGTGCTCACAGTAGTCATTTTTCCTGCCCCTGGACCTCTCCGGTGGAGGGCTGACTGGCAGCCATTGCTGTTTGCTCTGCCCTGGTGATTCTCTGAGACCCCCACTCCACCCAATTTACAACCCCACCCAAGCTGTGTGCAGCAGCTTTTGCATATGAATGGCCTGTCCTTTCTCAGCCTAAAACCTGTCAAACAGGCAGCAGCAGCAGCCTGCCTTGCTACACAGCTGGGCCTTGTCTGGGCACTTCCAAACCTGATACAAAGAGGAGGAATCTGCAGATCTCTCTGTAGCTCCTGCTGGGTGGCCCCAGGCAGTGACTGACTTTGCACCTCCTTGGAGATCCAAGAGCCAGTGTACCCAATGGTCAGTGTGAGACCATACCAGATTATAACTCTTCACATCCATAAGAGACACACTCAAGGGGCAGACTCAGTGAGCACCAAAGCCGCACTGAAGCAAGTCCTTCCTCACTAGGGTTCCTCTTGCACAGCAACTCTTCCATTGTAGACACAGCTGGTTCTCATAGCCAATTGGCCTGGAGGTCAATTCCTTCTAGTGATACCAACAGCAATTAAGGCTTAACTACAACAAGACTGTGCACACATCCCAAAAAGGGGTACACCAAGAGTGTCCACCTCAGGTGACTCAGGAGGCTGAGCCACTGGGCCCTATAGGACATCTGACCACACAAGGACACTCTCTCAACTCAAGGGGACTTAGCAGCTACCCAACACATAGAAACAAACACAGGGAAGCAGCCAAAATGTGGAGACAAAGAAAGATGTCACAAGTGAAAGAAATGGATGAAAGCAAAGTACTGGATATAGAGTTCAAAACCACAGTTATAAGGTTACTCAAGAAACTTCTACAAACCTCCGAGGAACTTAGTGAGACCTTTAAGGATTTTAGTGAGAATGCCAAAAATATGGAAAAGGACCAGTCAGAAACTAAGCATACACTAACTGAAATAAAAAATAATATACAGAGATTCAACAGTAGACTAGAGGATCCCAAGAATCAAGTCAAAGAGTTAAAGTACAAGGAAGCAAAAAACACCCAACTGGAAGAGCAAAAAGAAAAAAAAATCCAAAAATATGAAGATAGTGTAAGGAGCTTCTGGGACAACTTCAAGTGTACCAACATCTGAATTATGGGGGTACCAGAAGAAGAGAGAGAGCAAGATATTGAAAACCTATTTGAAGAAATAATGATAGAAAACTTTCCCTACCTGGTGGAAGAAATAGACTTACAAGTCAAGGAAGAGCAGAGAACCCCAAACAAAAGGAATCCAAAGAGGACCACACCAAGACACATCATAATTAAAATGCCAAGGGCTAAAGACAAAGAGAGAATCTTAAAAGCAGCAAGAGACAGTTAGTTACATTCAAGGGAGTACCCATACGACTGTCAGCTGATTTCTCAACAGAAACTATGCAAGCCAGAAGGGAGTGGCAAGAAATATTCAAAGTGATGAATAGCAAGAACCTATAACCAAGATTACTTTATCCAGCAAAGCTATCATTCAGAATTGAAGGTCAGATAAAGAGCTTCACAGACAAGAAGAAACTAAAGGAGTTCATCACCACCAAACCAGTATTATATGAAATACTGAAGGGTATTCTTTAAGAAGGGGAAGAAGAAGAAAAAGGTAAAGATAAAAATTACGAACAACAAAGTGACAACAAATACATATCTATCAACAAGTGAATCTAAAATCAAATGAATAAAAAATCTGATGAACAGAACAAACTGGTGAATGTAATAGAATCAGAGGCATGGAAAGGGAGCAGACTGACAATTCTTGGGGGGAAGGGGGTGTGGGGTGCGGGAAGAGATTGGACAAAGAGCTTAAACCTATGAACTAGGACAGTGGGGGGGGGGGTGGCGAGGGCCTGGGTGGGGTGGGAACCAGATGAAGGGGAGTTATGGGGGGAAAAAAGAGGAACATCTGTAATAATATGAACAATAAGGATTAAAAAAAGAGAAACTCATAGCTTAGTGGGGAAATGATCTTATGAGATAACTATTCCCATGAATTGGTTTACTCATAATATTAAAAGCATTTATTGAATAAATGCTATAATAACTAAAAAACTGAATGAGAATCAGCTCCTTCCCTAAGAGAAATTATGGTCTAGTAGGCATGGTGAAATGAACTGTCCACCTTCTCTTCTGCTCTCTAGCCACTTACAACCCTCCTTCTCTCTCTCTCATAACAGGACATTTTTGTCTTCTGCCTCTTCCATTCTTCCAGTCCATTAGCCAAGTCCTGTAGTCTAGTGCTCTTACATTGCCAAAACCCATGACCAGCTATTTTAGCAATGCGTTAATCTCTATTTCTGTTTTCTTGTTCTTCTGGGTGTTCAGCCATTTGCAGTCCTAGCAGGAAGCTTAATCTACTTTCCCTCATGCTCCAGAGCTACACATTTTCAATGGAAAAAGTTGACAAAGGCCAATCTCCTTCCTTGCAAATTCTCCCCAAATAACTTCAATTGAGGCCCTTCAGGAATCTTCCTGATCACCTCCCACTGACTGTCAAGTCTTCTCTCCCAAATGTTCTCATTGTCAAGAATCTCTAAGCCCAGCACTCACCTCATGCCATGCCAAGGGTTAGAGCTGCCTGCTGATGTGAGCCCTTTTAGCATCTCTCATGGTCTCTGAGAATTTCACTCTTCCATCCATCCTATTCCTCATTCTCTGCTCATTCTTCAACCCTTTGAATGATAGCTTCAAGTATCACCATTGATTAATAATAAGAGTAAAAGCTACCATTTTTTTATGTTTATCATTAGGAGGTAAATAAGCTTTGCAAAGATAAAACTGTTCCTGTAGCTCACAGAACAGCTGTTTGAAGAAACATGAGCACCTAGAAGAGTGAAAGGAAGAAAGACCGAATTATTTTTAAGAAAGAACTCATGGAAAATTTAAAAGATTCTGGTTTAGTGAAAGCATTCATTGCATTTAGGCATCTGGCAAGCACCAAGCACTGATTTCTCCCTCTCTCATATCCTGTTTACCTGTCCCTCTACTGGATGATAACCATCTTTGACCTCCCAAAAACTGACTGAGAGAATGTTGTTGGTGGTGATTTTTTCATGATTTTAAAAATTAATTTATGAAATCTATAAGTAATAAATTTATATTGTAAACAACTAACTTTGCAAGTAAAACTAAAGTGCCTTTTGACCATCAGCCCTAATTTCAGTTTCCTCCCCTGCTTTGTCCACAGTGAACGCTCACTATCAGTTTGGGATGTGTTCTTCCAAGATGTTTTCTAGGCATTTATATAAATGTGTGTAACTGCTGCCAATTTGTGACTGTGCGCATATACAATCTCGGCCTTGAGTGTGCTCGTGCACAAAGACAGAACATGAGACTGAAACCATTAGAGTGCACTCGCTTTCTGAGGGAACTGTATAAACTGCTGTTCTGGTTTCACAAGCAGTAGCAATTTGAAAACAACACCTTATTTATGAGAATATAACATTACATGGCTGCTTTTGATTGTTGAAGCGATTAGACTCTTCACTCTATCTGACTTTTCTAAATATACACAAATGTGGATTTACATCCAAATGATTTGCCTCTGAGTAGACTCCCAATCAAATACCAAAGGTCATTATTATTTGATAAAACTATTTTATAAATTTTTTCTTTTGCTCACACAATCGCTTAACCAAAAAATCAAGTCAAATCATGCCTCTCTCCAGGTATGCATGCTGCCCCAGACAAGGACTCCTGTTCCAGGTGGGGACAGCCAACTGCTAGGATCTTCTATAGCCACTCTCCTCTCTGCAATGGCTATGTCTTTACCTTTCCTCTTCCTTGAACATTTTCCTTCTGATTCTCAGAGCAGCTTCTGTTTCACAACCCCATCAAGAGATTACTACTTTAAAGACTAGAAATATTTTGTTTTGTTTTTACTGATTCCCAGTACTTAAAACCTCAACACTGTTTTTTACCTTTAGTTTTTATATAATTACTAGAGGCCTGGTGCATGAAATTCATGCAGGGAGGTGGGGGAGGTCCCCTCAGCCCAGCCTGAATCTTCTGCAATCCAGGACACCTCAGGGGATGTCCCTGAGGATTGGGCCAAAACCTGCAGTTGGACATCCCTCTCACAATCCAGGACCACTGGCTCTTAACTACTCACTTGCCCGCCTGCCTGATTGGCCCTAACTGGCCCCCCTGCCAATATAATCACCCCTGACGGACCCTTGCTGGCCTGGTCGCCCCCAACTGCCCCCCCCTCCCCCCCCCCCCGCTGGCCTGGTCACCCCACGCAGCCTGCTGCTCAGTCATTTGGTCATCCTGCACTAACTGCGCTGCCGGCCTTGTCTCCCCACTCAGTCTGTTTGGTTGTCTGGTTGTTTCAGATGCGACGGCCCCTGGCTCTTTATATATATAAATTTTACTCTAAGACAATAGAAGTATAAAAAGGAAATACAACTTATCTCGGCTCACTTTTCACCACAACTTTTCCTATTACATAAGCAAAAGATTTTGTACACACGTTCATGGAACCCTAGAACCCAGTCAAGTGGCTCTATCTACCTTCTTACTTTGCCTCCCTTTCTCTTCTTCCTCTCATGCTCAGCTTTCCTGAGAGAGTAGTCTACAGCCTATGACTCCACTTCCACACCATCCATTCCCTCCTTCTTTATTGCCTGTCTTCCATTCTGACATCTGGCTCCCACCCCAGCTCTCCACTGAAGTTGTCCCTGTTAGTATCACCATGACAGCCTAGATGATGAAACCAATAAACATTACAAAGTCTTTCCCTCTGTTAATTGAAAATGACTGATTATTTCTTTCCTCTCAGACCCTTCTTTTTTTGGTGGACCCCACTTAGCTTTGGTTTACCTCCTTCATGGTTCACTACACCTCCTCCACTTATTGCTGCTCATGTTTCACTGTTGGCCCTCACACATTTTCACACTACTGCTCTCTCTGGTTGGGATCACCCACTCCCATTTAAGTCTGGGATTTGTCTTGGAAATCTTCATTAACATCATTATTTACACTTAGTTTCTAGCTTAGTTCTGGCTCCTTTAACAAAACACCATGAACTGGGTGGCTTAAGCAACAAACATTTATTTTTCACAGTTCTGGAGGCTGAAAGTCTGAGAACAGGGTGCCAACATAGTCACCTTCTGGTGAGAGCCCTCTTCATGGTTTTCAGATGGCCACTGACTTGCTGTGTCCTTTTGAGGGGGAAGGGAGAGAATTTCTCTTGTTATTAGGGCACTAATCCCATTCATGAAAGCTCCATTCTCATAATCTCATTACCTCCCCAAAGCCCACTTCCTAATACCATCTAATTGTGGATTAGGCTTCAATATATGAATTGGGGTGGGAACACGGTGAGTCCATAGCAGTTTCTCTGCTCCCAAACATTGCAAACCTTCTTTCCCTTGCTTCTTAAGTTTAATGTCAGCAAGTACGGGTTGTTGTTGTTGTTTTTTTTAAAACTAAATCTCATATCTTCTTGACCCACTCCATTCCCTTTGTACATCCCCCCTGCCACTACTTTAGTTTCAGCTTTCATTGCTTGGACTGTCACAATTCCTAACTGTGACATCTCTCTTCTAACCTCCAATACTTAACACCATTGGGCACAGGGCAGGTCCTCAGGAGATATTAGTTGAGTAAATATCTGCACAACATTAGATATTCTCATGGACAAATTTCAAATCTCTTCATGTCACTGTCAGCTTGAAAATTTCCACCAACTTGCCCAGCTGGTGTGGCTCAGTGATTGAGCATCGACCTATGAACCAGGAGGTCATGGGTTCAATTTCCGTTCAGGGCACATGCCTGGGTTGCGGGCTTGATCCCCATTGTGGGGCGAGCAGGAGGCAGCTGATCAACTATTCTGTCTCATTATTGATATTTCCTTCTCTCTCTCCCTCTCCCGTCTCTGAAATCAATAAAAATATATTTAAAAAAACAAAACTTCCACCAACTCCTTATTGCCTACAAAATAAAGTTGAAATGACTTAGTTGGTGAATCGAGATCCATGTTATCTTCTCAGACTCTCTCCTACTTGTCCATCTTCAGAGTGCCCTTCGCCTTCCCAGCATCTTGAACTGCTCACTGTTCCCTAATCTTTTATGTCTTCTCATAATCATGGCCTCGTAAAGGCCATTTCCATGCCTAGAAGACCCTTTCTTCTCTTTTGGGTAATGACCTCAAGATGGCACTCTCGTAGATAGAGTACCCTTTTCCTCCTTTCATTGTCATCAGGATTTTCATTACTACATTGATCATAACATCACAATAGTGTGTCTCCCTCCCCTGGACCTCAAGCTCTTGATGACAGGGAACTGCTGATTATTCACTTTCGGGACCAAATGAAACCTTTTTATAAAGTGGTCTACAGAGGCCTTGCTTCAGAATAACCTAAGAGGCTGGTTAAATATAGATCTTGAGGCCCCACCCTTGAATTGCTGAATGAGTTTCCTTGGGAAGTGGAACCCCCCTAGGTAATTCTTATGCACATCAACATTTGAGAACACAGTTACAGTATCCAACACATATTTGATGAATAAAGACATGATAAAAAGTACTGAGATCCCGACTTCTAGAAAACTGTTCTATTTCCTTCATTCCTCTGGGGTATATTTTTACTGGAGACAGGGCCAGAGAATTTGGCTCAGCCATGGATCAAAGTGACCTAACAGGAAACAGTCTTGCATTATTCTCTAATCAAGTCATGCAAAGTACCTATTGTCCTGTCCAAATGCCAAATTAAGTTTATGGTCATTCAGAGCCCTGAAGATGGCTGGCTGTGATAAGAGCTAACACATTCTTGCTCAAGTGAGAACTGGCATGCTCTACATTTTTAATTCACTAGAGCCAAATTTTTAAGCTGAAGTAGTCCACAAGTACCTTCTAAGGAGTCACACTGTCTCATTTGCTGTGTTTATTACCAGTATTGGTAATTCTACTGTCAATTAGTAGCTCTCCCCTGTTGACATTGGTTGGATTGTGAATGGGCCTTAAGGGTTTCATGTGGACTTTTGAAAATAAACAAGTCTTGTTTAAACCACAAGTCTCTAGCCTTAGCTGGTTTGGCTCAGTGGATAGAGTGTTGGCCTGTGGACTGAAGGGTTCCGGGTTTGATTCTGGTCACGGGCTCCATCCACTGGAGAGTGCAGGAGGCAGCCTATCAATGATTCTCATCATCGATGTTTCTATCTCCTTCTCCCTCTCCCTTCCTCTCCGAAATCAATAAAATATATTTTAAAAACACACAAGTCTCTAAAATGTCTTTTAAAAATTTCTTCAGTAGAGTTTGAGCTCTATTAACATGACCTTGAGATTTGTCACATTGCACCATCCCAGGCCTAATAAAGACTAAAATACATGTATCATCTAAATGACCTCATAACTACACAAAGTATCCTCAACAAATATTTGTTAGATTTATTATTTAGTAAATGACTAAATCTTTTCAAAAGTACATATAGCAAAAATGTAGAAATACATTGATATTATTAGGTAGTTAAATACAAACATATGTACCTGAGCGATGGGGAAGAAAAAAAGGCATCAAGTGATTTGAAATTGGTGGTACTTTTCAGAGGAATTGAGACTGGGTATAGTTTCCAAGAAGAGGCAAGATATAGGGTGACAATTAAGCCATCTCCTAGATTGTTCATATAATGTCACAGTTAGGCCAAGTCTTAGAGGCTAATTTATTTTAGCATATATTATGTATTCTTTAACATCTTTAATATTTCTCTATTGCATAAGTATCATATACTCATTGTTGAAATCAGGAAAAATAAGTAATTAAAAAAGATGACATAAACAATGTTATATTGAAGTGTGTATTCTTTTAAATGTTTTCCCATGTATATGGCTTAAAACAAAACACATTTATTCTTTTACAATTCTGTAGGTTAGAAATTCAACATAGGCCTCACTGGGCTAGAGTTAGCTGCATTCTTCCAGATGGTCTCTGGGAGATTCTGGTGCCTTGCTTTTGCCAGCTTCCAAAGACCACCACATTCTGTGGCTAATGGCCCCTTTATCCATCTACAAAGTCAGCAATGTTAAATCTCTATGACCATTTATCTGGTAGTCACATCTTCTCCCAACCATAGCTGGGGAAAGTTCTCTCTGCTTTTAGGGACCCATGTGATTAGATTGGACTGTCATATATAACACGAGAGCCCATCTCAAGGTTCCTAACTGATCATCTGCAAAATCCCTTTACCATGTAAAGTAACACATTCACAGGTTCCTAGAGTTAGGACAGGGACAGGTTTGGACATTATTCTGCCTATCACATATAGAGATTACAAAGCCAGTAAATATTAGATCTATTAGGATTGCAAGAATCTGATGCAGATACGCAACTAATGGGGATTTATGATGAAAGGATGTAAGGAAGAACTACAGAGTTTGAATACACATAGGACCAAGCCTCCTAGGAACTGGCACTTTATTCTCAGCCTATAGATATCATAACTTGTTGATGTCTCAACAGCAGGCATCCATGGCACCAGACCAGGCCACTGCCTATTTCTGCTGCACTCTTGATACTTCTCAAATCCTTCTGACTTCCTCTAATGTCCTTCTTTTATTGCTTAGCTTCTCAGTTTCTACTGACTCATGGCTTCTGCCCACTGGTTTCTCCATGAGTCTTTTGGCTTCTGGACCTCTCTGTGACTTTTATTTCTTGTTATATGTCAGGCTCCCTAAGGAAATGATCTAATAAAGTCTGTTGGTCACTATAAGGCACTGGACACGGCTGTCCCATGAAGGGCTCCACTAGGTTATCTCATCTGATCCCACCAGCTTATAGATGGCTGTCTTTGAAAACTGCCAATTCCTGGTTCCATCAGCAAGATCATGGGGTCACATGTGACAAACTGTGTGTCAGGAATCACATAAGTTCACTTCCCTCACAATAGGGCCACGAGAGAGTGGGCTCAAAGAGAGTCTTCAAATCCTGGGGCAGAATGTCTTCCTAGAGCACCCTGCATACACTGCACTAGAACCATATGTGGGAAGCACACTTAAAATAATCTAGCTGAATAAAAGAGCATAAGCAGGGGCTGAACGAGAGGAAAGGAACAGTGCCCAGAACTAATACTAAATACGGGCATTTTGAAAAGGGTTTAGGCAATTGCTTTCAGTACTTCAGGGCTAATTCTTGGCCTTTAACCTCACAGGACATTGTGAAATAGGTTTTGGGAAGAGGGCTCTAATGTCTCTAAATGGTGGGCCCATTTGCTTCTCCAGCTATATTTGCTCTGCAAAGGGAAAAGTCGTCTCATTGACTTGGAAAGAATGAGTCTAAACAAGTTTCAGAAGGAGAAAACTTCTCTTGGTTATGCTGAACTCTGCCACCTCACCCCATCCCTTCCTAATGGAAAAATGTTGCTGTAAATGTTTCCTCTGATATTTCCCACAAAAATCTGTGCTGTGGTCACAGCTCAGAGATGCCAACACAAATCTCAAACACAGCCACCTCTTGACAGAGAGTATACTCTGGGCTGTTTTTAGTCTGGACCTCAGTAACCAGGGACAAAAGTTGGCTTCAAATTTCAATTAATTACATGGGAAGAAATGAACATCCAATAGACAGGAGTCTTAGCATGAATGCTTCTTCCCTGATGGCAGAGTATTGGGATGTTGCCATATCACATACAACCAGGACTTTTTCTATGTGGTATGCTATTTTTTCTCCTCTTATGCTTTTAGAGTGAATGCCAATGGCACATTGTCTCCTGAAATTTCTATACCCTATAATAATTCATTGGACTCATTCATTTTTACTTGGAAATACACAGCATTCTTCATCCAGGCAATCAAAACATTTTTGGAGCAATTACAACTGTGTTAGGAACTGAGAATAAACTAGTGAGTAAAAATATGTGTTGTATACTGTGTATGTTGGACATTTTAACTATAAGAACATAAAAATAGAACTTATAATGGCTTGAACAATACATTTTTGTTTCCTAATTAAGCAAGAAGTCTTGGGAGCAGGTGGTCTGGAGATTTGTTAATTCAGTAGATCAATAAATATCTATGTCAGCTTTGTTCTCATGTGGTTGGAACCCTCATGATTGCAAAGTGGCTGTAATGTCTGTATAGTGTATTCTCAACTATGTCCAAATGCAAATTAATATATAAATTAATAAAGCCAAAAGGAAGACACTCCCCTTTATGGGTCCCTGTGCCTTCCTTTTTTGAGAGATGATCCATTTCCTAGGAGGACTATATCCCCTAACCCTACTCCCGGAAGAAATTCCCTCAAGTTTTAGGAGGCAGAATTCCATCACAAGCTGGCTCCTAAGCCAATTAACAGCAAGTCAAATAAAATAGTCATAATTTGTTTAGACCAGTCAACTTTTGCCTCAGGGCTCAGTCTTTCTTAAAGCACAAGGTTGCCCCATACACAAACAAAATTCAGCCCTGCAGCAGGAAGGGTTTTAGCTATTGGGTAAGAGACCAGGAATCTGCCTCAGCGTGGGATTTTCAGATGACACAGGAAGGAAGGGGAAAACACTGCCCACACACATTTCCCACACAGTCTGAAAGACCAATATTCCAGTATCCTCTTTGCTACTTGTAAGGTCTTGGGTTAGTTATTTAACCTCTTGGAACTTCTTCATATGCAAAATGGGAAATCATTTCAATCTCATTGGGGTGCTGTAAAGATAAAATATATTAGTGTACATAAAATACCCGGCACTGTATCTGGCCCATAGGAATTGCCCAACAAATCCCATTCCCTTCCTCAAAGCCCTCAGGTTGCTTATAGTATAAATGTCTGTGTAACCAATATGTCTATTAGTCTGTATTCTGATTAATAGGCACTATGCTGAGTATGTATAGAGGCTTCCTGAGAGAGGTGATAGTTGCTAGGAACCACTAAGGCCTCCAAAATGTAGCTGTTGCTACAATGGGTGATTTCCATTTCATTTATTTTTTCTTACTTTATCTTTCTGCTACTCTTGTCAACTCCCTCTCTCTTGGAACTCAATCTCCCCTGGTGTTCCGTGACAACATTCCTTTGGTTTCCCTCCTACCTCTCTAGCTACTCCTTTCCATGCTCTCTTTTAGGGTCCTCTTTTTGGCCAGCCCCAGAGCTGTGTTCTCCATCTCTGCTGCAATCTCATATGTCAATTCTTTTTTTTTAATTCTCACTTAAGGATATGTTTACTAATTTTTTTAGAGAGAGGGGAAGAGAGAGAGAGACAGACAGACACAAAGACAGAGACAGAGAGAAAGATATACACACACAGACATCAATGTGAGAAAGAAACATCAATTGGTTGTATGAGCCCTGGCTGGGGATCAAACCCACCACCTTTTTGGTGTATGGGACTAGGCTCTAACCAACAGAGACACCTGGCTGGGGTTCACATGTAAGTTCTTGAGGTGAGATTTCATTTTTCTTAGTATACTTTCAATTTCTAGTTACATGTTCATGAGACATATACATTTAGTACCTATGTTTAATACATTTTTTATTTAATCATTTACTCAACCAGTATTTTTGAATACCTACTATTTGCATGATACTGTTCTTTATGCTGGAGATATAGCATTAAGTAAAACAGACCATTTGAGGGACATGGAGAGCTGTTGAGGGTTCTAAGTAGAGGAGTGATATGATCTGACTTATACTCTTAGGGGATCCCACTGGCTGCTGTTGAGAAGAGGCTGGAGCAGAAACCGGATTTCTATTAGAAGATAATTACAATAATCAAGGTAAGAGACAATGGGGGCTTGGGTTGGGGTGGTAGCAATGCAATGGTTAGTTGTGGATGAATTTCGGTTTTAACTTGAGGTGAGATCAGTAGGATTTTCTGTTGGATGTGGGAAGTGAGAGAAATAAATCAAGGTTAAGCCCAAATGTTTTGGTTCCAGCAAGAAGAAGAAGAAGGGGTGTCAGTTTCAGAGGTGAGGAGAACTGTGTGGGTGCAGGTGGGGATGGGAATGAAGAGTAAGCTTCGAGGCGGGTTAAGTTCTACACGGTTGTTAGACATTGACATGTAGCTGTTGAGAAGGAAATTGGATTTAGGACTGTGGAGGCCAGGGGAGAGGGCTGGGCTAGAGCTAGAACTTTGGGAGTCATCAGCATGGAGATGACATTAAGGCAGTGATGCTGGATGAGATCACCAAGGAGACTGCACATGGAAAGGGAAGCAAACTGATGACTGAGAACAGAGAGGTCAGGGGAGAAGGGAAACCAACGGAGGAGACTGAGGAGGAGCAGCCTGAGAGGAAGGAGGGCCACCACCCATGTGTGGCGTCCTGCAAGGCTGTGGTGAAAGGGTGTCCAGCAGGAGGTGAAAAGTGTGTGGATTGCTGAAAGGGGAAGTACAATGGGGCTGAGCCCAGACGATGGATTTGGTGACATGGAGGTCATGGGTGACTTTGACAAAGCACTTCAGTGCTGGGTGCAGAGGGAATTGGAGGAGTTGGAGGCAGCAGTACAGGCAAGTCCTTCAGGGAGCTTTGCTGTAAAGCAGAAAAGTGGGTAATAGTCAAGTGAGGCCTTTTGGGTTTGTTTAAAGAGAGGAGATTTAGTATTCTTGAATGATTAAAAATCTAATAGAAGAGAAATTTGCATGACACAGGAGAGAGGAGTGAATTGTTGGAATGAGGTCCTTGAGAAGGGCAAGGGGATATAATCCAGGGAATAGCAAAGAGGTTGGCTTCTGTCAAGAGTTCAGCTAAGTGACTCCCTGGCATTGCTACCTTGGCATTCATGTTGTTTGGCCAAGCAGCCTGCAGGGAACCTTAAACTGACGTTAGCCACTCATGCAAGAGCATTTCCTAGATAACAGCCCATAGAGTCACAGAAAATGTAAGTTCCTGGTGTGATGCCCCCAACAGCCCTTGCTATCAACAGGCCCCCCTACCTCCCAGGCCTTCCCTTGTGTGCCTCTTAGGTAAGACCCCTGGGGAATTTACCAACACCCCATTGATTTGGGTTTGAATTGACCAATCTGGCCTTAGCCCGAGAACCAAAAAGCACTCCTCCTGTGACCCTAATAATGGCAAGTGCCAAGGTCCTGTTGCTCCCTTTGTTTGTACCTTGCCTTGACCTCCCTCATGGCCCCTGGAGGTCAATGTCAATGTCTCAATGTCAATGTAAACTTCTCAATGTCAATGTCTCTTGTGGTCTTTTGTTGAATGGAAGAGGCTCACCTAGTGAATAGGGGGAAGTGGTATGAGATAGGGTCAGCAAGGTGATCAGGGGCCAAATCATATAGGGCCTATGAAAACTGCAATAATGAGTTTGCATTTCATTTTAAATGTGGTGATAAAATCATCTGATTTTTTAGAAGATAATTCTTGCTATTGTGTGAAGATGGATTATCAGCGTGCTTGTGGAGTGAGATGGAGTGGGGAGACACACTCAGAACTGTACTTCAGAAAGATGAAATGTGTCAGCAACATGTAAAATAGCTCAGAGGGGGAGAGCAGCAATTCAGAAATGTATGCAACTGACAGTAGAGACAGCATGAGCTGGGGAGCTAGACTCATGCTTCCAAACAAAGCTGCAGGAAGTGAGCTAAGATTCAAATAATCCCCTACTCTCCTCAGTCAGCTGTAGAGGCCAGGACTTCCTCACCAACTGCCCCATTCAGTCCTCTCCACAACCCCACAATTCTGGTTACAAAAAGCAGTTTCCAGGTTTGAACCCAAACTCACTGCCAGAGAGCTCCAAGGGCATCTGCTTATCAGCACATAAATGCTTCAGAAGATTTTAAATTTGGGGAGGTTGGAATTACAGAGTGTGTCTCCACCTCTGCCAAAAGGAATGTTTATTTTTTGAGTGCTAATAACTTTCTTCCCCGAACCCTTTGTGCCTTTCTTTAAACCCTACTGATTAATTTATAACCCACGTAATAATGAGATTTCAGAATTCCAGGATGAATCCACCTTAAAAAACCCAAATTGCAAGGTTAGAAAGCCCACGAAGAAGAGTCTGTGCCCCTTGCTGGGGTTGGGGTGCAATGTTGTTGGCAAATTTAAGGTACAGGCAAACCTTGGAGGGTAATTTTGTTGTTGTTAATCTTTACCAAAAAACCTTGGGGTTAAATTTTTTTTTTATTATTAATCCGAACTTTAGAGAGAGTGGAAAGGAGGGAGAGAGACATAGAGAAAGAAACATCGATGTTGAGAGAGACACATTAATTGGTTGCCTCCTGCACATACCCCCACTGAGGTATGTGTCTTGAGCCAGCAACCAAGGTATGTGCCCTTGACTGTAATTGAACCCAAGACCCTTCAGTCCACGAGCTGATGCTCTATCCACTGAGTCAAACCTGCCAGGGCAGGGGTAATTCTTTTAGCTGCAATCCTCATTTGTATTTCAATGTAAATGAGTTTCAGATTCTTCTTGAGAGAAAATTTTGGCTGGGAAACTCTAGATGGTTCTGGGCCCAGAGTTGGGGCACAAACCTTAGGGGAGTTGAATGGGGAAGGGAAAAGGAGAAGGAGGTGGCACTAGAGCACTGAACTTCACTTCCTTCCCTGTGTTTGATGGAGCCAGGAAACAGCTGCCCACCCCCTTCCTGAGTAGAGGGCTCTCAACGTGCTGAATGAAGAAGAAAATAATTTGGTTTTATAACTTTGCATTATCTGTGCTTGGTTAGATTCTAATGTGAGCTGTGCACCTGGATGATTACCTTAAAACATGCATTTCTTTAAAAAGGAAACTCCGTCTCCTTGTGGACCACGTTCCCTTGGGGTAGCTCCTGACCAAAACATTTGCAGCTACAAGGGGAGCTACAAGGAAGAGCAGGGAGAATTGTGTGCTTGACATTCATTTTCACAGAAATAGGGAGATGACAAGAGTAGAAGGAAGGAAATTCATCACTTACTGAGGACCAACGATGTGCCCAGTCTGCTTAGGCACTTCTCAGGAAAGTTATCTCAGGGGCACATTTTCCTCTGGTTCTCCTTGGACTCTCCAGTGTTAGCGATCACTCCGAATGGTGAGCACATCTCCTGCAGTGTCACTTGTGTGTGTATCAGTATAGCTAATATTTCTCAAGCACATACTCATGTAGGTGCTTTAGGGAGATCCCTCATTTGTAGTCTCATTTTAGACAAAATAGAGATGCCAATGACTTGTTCAGAATCAGCAGTGTCATGATTCAAACTCAGGCCACTGGATTCTAGGGATCACATAGTCATTTTGTGATATTACCTTTTACTTACATAGGAAAGGCAAAAAATTACACACCTGCTCTCATTGTAATTTCCCTCTAAGTTTATGTCTAAGGTTTTCAGTCTCCTTAATTTTTGCCTACAGGCATCCCCTCTTCACTTTAGGTGCCCAGAGCTCTCTTATGTTATACACCTCACTACCACTACCACCTCTTTTCTGAAGGAGTTACCCAATATAATTGACTCATTCAGGCTAATGCTATGCCTTCCAGGCATAAATGATTTTTTTTACTGTTTATCTGTAACTATAAAGTTTTTTTTTTCTTCTGAGAATTTTTAACTATCAACTCAGAAATAATAAGGATCCATTTGTCTCTTGACTGTGGTTTTGGGATGCCTGGGGCTGGTGATGGGTTGGACTATCAAGTATTTCCTGCTTTTCTGGAGAGAGTGAGCTCAAAGTCCAGCTGCTGGAAGTGTGTTCTATGGGTGATGTATGGTATAGGAACAGGTGTCCTGGACTTATTAGCTTACTAGAGGCCCCATGCATGAAATTTATGCACGGGGGGGGGGGGTCCCCCTCAGCCCAGCCTGCACCCTTTCCAATCTGGGACTCCTCGGGAGATGTCTGACAGCAGTCAGACATCCCTCTCACAATCCTGGACTGCTGGCTCCTAATTGCTCACCTGCCTGCCTGCCTGGTCAGCCCTAACTGCACCCCCGCTGGTCTGATCACCCCTCACTGCCTCTGTGTGCGGCCTGATCACCCCTAACTGCCCCCCCCGCCGGCCTGGTTGCTCCTAATTGCCCCCTGCTGCTGGCCAAATCGCCCCCAACTGCCCCCTCCCTGCCAGCCTGGTTACTCCTACTGCACCCCCTGCTGGCCTGGTCACCCCTTACTTCCCGCCCGCCAGCCTAATTGACCCCAACTGCCTCCCCTACTGGCCTGGTTGCCCCCAAATGCACCCCCCTACTGGCCTGGTTACCCCTAACTGCCCCCTTGCTGGCCTGGTTGCCCGCAACTGCCCCCGCCCCCTGCCGGCCTGGTTGCCCCACGTAGCCTGCTTGTTCAGTCGTTTGGTCGTCCCTCACTAACCCCCCTTCCAGCCTAGTCGTAGGCAGCCATCTTGTGAGGGTTTGAGGGTTAATTTGCATATTGCCTCTTTATTATATAGGATTAGAACTCTGTGATTCTGAAGCCCAGAGTCTACTCTGTTTGAACATTCATTCATTCATTTATTCATCAAGTACACATGGTCACTTCACTGACACCGGGGATGCTCTGATAATCAAGACAGATATTGCTCTTGCTGCCAAAAAGCTCACAACACTGAGTAGGAGAAAGACCTTAAATAAGAACCGTCAGTGAAAATGAGCACATTTCATTCTCCTATTTGTCCTTTTCCCTCCTCTTCCTTTCCTACTTCATTGTCATTATAATTTTTCTCCCACCCCTTTCTCCCCAAGGCTTCCAGATGCCCTATAGCCGTGGTCGGCAAACTGCGGCTTGCAAGCCACATGTGGCTCTTTGGCCCCTTGAGTGTGGCTCTTCCACAAAATACCATGTGCGGGCGCGCACGTACAGTGCGATAAAAACTTTGTGGCCCATGCGCAGAAGTCGGTATTTTGTAGAAGAGCTGGTATTTTGTGGAAGAGCCACACTCAAGGGGCCAAAGGGCCGCATGTGGCTCTCGAGCCGCGGTTTGCTGAGCCGCAATTTGCTGACCACTGCCCTATAGTATCTAGAACCTTCCTTCTTCTCCATGCCAATACTCCAGTGTGGGTCTTCCTATATCACTCCTCCTAGTGGGTGATCATTGTTTGGCCCAGCTCCATGCCAGCCAGGAAGTCCATGGCTTGTGTCTCATTTTTCTTTACCTGAACTCTTTGCATTCATGCTAATGCTATGCCTTCCAGGCATAAATGCATCTAGCAAACACACAACATCAAGAATTAGAACAGGCAGTAGATGATGGTGAAATTCAAAGTATCCATTTACCTCATTTATTCATTCAGTAAATATTACAGCTAGTACCTGCCAGGAACTGAGATATAGAGGGAAAAACATAGTTTCTAGGCAGTGAAAGGACTATAAATTTCCAAAGGTAAGAACCCCCTCAATCTTCCACATGTCTCTGTTCCCAATATTTAACTCCTTAGTGGAAGGTGGATACTTAATAAATATGTGTGAAATAAAAGTGAATTCATATTTTGGTAGAAAAGATAGATATATAAAGTAATATAATAAAACGGGATGACCATTCATTTAATAAATATTGATTGAACATCTCCCAAATGCTACCTACTATATCAAACAAGACTGATTCAGTTCTTTCCCTTATGAACCTTACAGTTTAAATTTTGCACAAATAAATATTAGACTTGTGATAAGTGATGTGAAGAAGTGCAGGGTCTAAAGGGCATATGAAAGATATGTTGCCTGGTTCATGTGACAGTCCTGTAGCTCAAAAAAAAGCTCAAATTACTTTTGAAAAATGGCAAGATTGCCTAACCAGCATGGTTCAGTGGTTGAGCGTTAATCTATGAACCAGGAGGTCATGGTTCAATTCCTTGTCATGGCACATGCCTGGGTTGCTGACTCGATCCCCAGTAGGGGGCGTGCAGGAGGCAGCCTATTAATGATTCTCCCTCATCATTGGTGTTTTTATCTCTCTCTCCCTCTCTCTTCCTCTATGACAGCAAAAAAAAAAATTTTTTTTTAAAGAAAAACTGCAAGATTGATATGGTTGAAACATTTTGAGTGAGGAAAGTGAGAGTGGGAAGAGATGAGGTTAATAAAGAAAACAGAGATTGTATCTCCACGGCTTGGAAGGCAAGTTAGGAATTCAGGGCTTATCTCAAGAGCAATGAGAAGCTTTTTTAAGGTTTTAAGTAGGAATAAGGTATAGTGAATGTTAATTTTTAGATACTCATTCAGTTTTGAGGATAAAGAATGAAAGCAGATCAAGAATAGTAGGAACCCAATTAGTATGCTATTGCAATAATCTTGAGGACATTAACTTGAACTAGGGGAGTGATATTGGAGACAGAAAAGGTGGATGAATCCAACATATTTCTTGGCTCTAGAATTGGCCATGATGATTGGATGGTGGTTGGGATGATGGTGACAGTAAGGGAGAGGGATTGTCAAACATAACTCTTCTATGTTGTATCTGAGCAAGCCCGTAAGTGTTGGTGTCATTTTCTGAGATTGAAAATACTGGAGGAGAAACATGTTTTTTTGGAGGAAAAATACTAGTTAAGTTTTGAATATCTGTCACCTTGAGATACCTGTGAGAGATCCAAATGGAAATGTTGAATAGTTTAGTACACATTGGGTGACTGGCTGGCCCAACATTATTCCTCTAGTAATTATGAGGTGTTCATGTGACTCAATATAAATCCATTTTAATATCTTAACTCTCAGGCCACATGACTGATTTATATTAGCTTCACTGAACCAATCAAATTCTTTCTTTCAATCTGAGTGGGCAGAAGAGAAATGTTTTGCACTCTGGTTTCAGAGCTAGGAGGCTTTAAATTTCAGAGACGTTGATGAGTATTTCTTCTCTATGGGAATTATGTTGGATTAAAAAAGTGAAGATAATATGCAGAGAGAGGAGTTGGAGGAAAAGAATCCTAAAATCCCCAGTTTGGTTACATGAGTTAAGAGTCATACCTGTTGGAGAAGCAAGATGGCGGCGATATAGGCAGACGCGTCCCAGGTCTTGTCCCGGAGCAAACGGAGTAAGCAGCTGAAACTAATAACACCCACCCCGAATTGGCAAATTTACTCAGCTGGTGAGACGGTTTGCAGCCGGGAAGGGCAGACCTCCCCTGGAAAGGTTAAAAACCAGGGATCTGGGCAGGAAAGTTTGCCAGACCTGAGCCCAGAGGGTCGGAGGGAGACCGCATGGCAGACAGCCGCATCTCTTGGGACAGACACAGACCCTGACCAGGGTAAGGAGTTCCGCAGGTTTGCTGGTGCCAGGAGATTTGAGATTTGGATTTTGTGATTGCGGAGAACTGAGACTAAAGGGGGCATCCTGAGGAACTGATCAGACCATGCAGTGCCCATAAGAGAGGAGCGTTTCCCAGACCATGCAGTGCTGGTAAGAGAGGAGCGTTTCCCAGACCGGTAAGAGAGGAGCGTTTCCGCGGCCGGCCGGCGTTTGTCTGTTTCTTTGTTTTCACTGAACCCTGCTCATAGGACAGTTCGGATACAGACACTCACCTGTGCTGAAGAGAGGGTGAAGGTGCAGACGAGGGGAATCTGGGGAGAGGCTGAGGAAAGAGGGGGAGCCGGAGGAGGTGGCAGCGAATTGAGTGCTGAGACCCCCCTGGGCCCAGGACTGGGGCAGCCATTCCTCCAGAGGGTGGAATTCCTCCCCCGAGCCCCCCAGGCAAGGAGCACAGCCACACCCAGATTCCACCCTGTATGAGATAAAGGATTAAAACAAGCTGATTAGTCCCTGGGAGTTACCAGGGTCTGGCCTATAGAGGGACTTTCAGTCCCACCAACAACACAGAGCAGGGTAAGGATTAAAAAAGGATAGAGAAGCTGTATAGCCTCAGAGGCCAACCCAAAAACACTGCCACCCAGAGGCTGAGCCACAAACTGACTCTTAGGGGAATATAAATTAAGGCAGACTGGATCACAAATACGGCCTGCTTTATAATCAGGACTGTGATTTACAACACGGAGGAACAGTGTAATGCAGGGAAATTCAACACTCTCCTAAATACCTGGCAGGACTAAGGCGAACCAGGCTGAAGAGTAGAAGAACCGAAAGACCATCACTACTGCAAATTTTTTCTTTTTCTTTTTAATTTTTTCACCTTTTTACTAAGAAACCAATTTTTTTTTCTCTTTTTCTTCTTTTTCCATCACCTGATTTTACCCTTTCAATTACCACATTTTTATTTTTAACCAGTATTATTACTGCTACCATTTTACCATTTTTTAAAGTGCCATTTTATTTTCTCTTTATTTTTTGGGGGGATTAGTGTTCTCCATTCTATTTTCATCGTTCCTTTAGCATTAATTTTCCCTATCTCAATTTCACCTCTTTGCTAAAACCCTCTTCCTTACTTTTCCCCTTTTGGTGTCCTGTTTCTCTTACCCTATTCCTGCTCCAGACTTTCCCAATTCCCTCTTTTTACCCTCTGTCTAATTCCACCCTACTTATATATCCTATTTCCAATCTACTGCTCTAAATCCTTATACACCTATTCTTTATCCTTCTTCACTTTCCAACCATTTTTTTCTCTCTTATCTTTCTATTGTTTTCTTGATTGTTGAATATATTGGGCTTTTTTTTTTTTTTTTATTTGTTTGTTTGTTTTGTTTTGTGTTTTTTTCTTCTTTTTTAGGACTGGTTGTGAGGTTGTTTTTCTTTTTCTTTTTCTTTTTCTTTTTTTGTTTTTCTGCTGGTTTTTCCCTTCCCTCCCCCACCCCACCCCGGTTATTTTTGTGCTTCTGTTTTCCCTTACCCCTCTGGATATTATTGGTGGTTTGTAGTTTGCATTCATCTCCAGGGATCTGTTGGTGGAATTTGTTGAGATTAGTGGCAGTTCTATTGGAGTTTGCTCCTCATACCAATAGTCTCTTCCCTGCTTCTACTTCATTCTCTTTTTTCGCTCTTTTTTTCCCCCCTCTTTTTTCCCAATTCTATTTTTGCACTCCTTTTTTGTTTGTTTTTTTCTTATTTTTCTTTTCTGTTCTCTCTTTTATCTTCTTCTCTTCTTTCTCCCTTATCCCCTAATTCTCTTAATTCGGGTGGTCACCTTTATTTGGGGTTATTAATATTGTGAATATACTTGTGTTCAGTGCCTGGTACGTTGTGCCTTGCTCTGTTGTATTTTGTGCCTTTAAATCAACGCAGCAGATCCAAGCAACAGCAGCCCCCTGATCACCGCAGCCTCCTGATCACCACAGCCTCCTGATCACCACACCCTCTGTCTGTGGAACAGCAGCTGTACGTGAAGCCTCCCCCCACCAGCCAGAAGAGCCAACACAGCTGTGAACAACACCCACCAGAGGAGCTGCTGCCAACTGGAAAGCAGCTGCTACCGCAACCATCTGAGCAGCAACCACAACCCAAGGAGCCCCTGCCACCCAGGGAGCAGCCACTGAACATCTCAACATCTACATATGTCAGCGAGATCAAACATGGGTAGGCAAAGAAACCCCCAAAGGAAAGAAAAGGAGGACTCGCCAGAAAAGCAGCTAAGTGAGACAGAGATATGCAACATGACGGAAAAAGAATTCAGAATAAGGTTCCTAGAGTACATGCACCAGATGTTCAAGAAGCAAGAAGAAACAGATGAAAAACTCAACTACTTATGCAAGAAGCTAGAAGAAACAGATGAAAAAATCAACAACTTAAGTAAGTCCCAAGAAGAAATGAAGAGTGACATAGCTTGAATAAAAAACTCCATTGAAAGTATCAATAGTAGACTGGGAGAAGCGGAGGACCAAATTAGTGAATTAGAAGACAAGGAAGCAAAACACACTCAAACTGTACGGCAAATGGAGAAAAAAATTAAAAGACAGGAGGAGAGCCTAAGGGAGCTTTGGGACAACATGAAACGAAACAACATATGAATAATAGGGGTGCCAGAACAACAGAAAGATGAACATGGATTAGAAAACCTATTCGAAGAAATAATATCAGAAAACTTCCCTGAGGTGGGGAAGAAAAAAGTCACACAAGCCCAGAGAGTCCCAAACAAGGTGAACCCGAAAAGACCCACACCAAGACACATCATAATTACCATGGCAAATGTTCAGGATAAAGAGAGAATCTTACAGGCTGCAAGAGAGAGACGGAAAGTAACATACAAGGGATCTCCCATTAGATTATCAAATGATTTCTCAACAGAAACACATCAGGCCAGAAAAGAATGGATGGAAATCTACAAAGTGATGCAAAGCAAAGGACTGAATCCAAGAATACTCTATCCAGCAAGGCTATCATTCAAAATTGAAGGGGAAATAAGAAGCTTCACAGACAAAAAAGGGCTAAGGGAGTTTATCACCACCAAGCCAGCCATGCAAGAAATGCTAAAGGGACTGGTGTAAAAAGAAGAAATATCAAGCTCAGAAAGAAAACAGCCACACACACACACAAAAAAAGAAATGGCTACAAACAAGTACCTTTCAATAATAACTTTAAATGTAAATGGACTAAATGCTCCAACCAAAAGACATCGAGTGGCTGAATGGATAAAAAAACATGACCCATACATCTGCTGTCTACAAGAGACCCACCTCATTAGAAGGGACTCACACAGACTGAAAGTGAAGGGATGGAAAAATATCTTTCACGCAAATGGAAAGGAAAAGAAAGCTGGGGTAGCAATACTTATATCTGACAAAATACATCTCAAAGTGAAGGCCATAACCAGAGATAAGGAAGGCCACTTCATAATACTAAAGGGATCAATACAACAAGAAGATATAACCCTGGTAAACATATATGCACCCAATGCAGGAGCACCCACATACATAAGAAAACTTCTGGAAGATATCAGGGGAGAGATCGACAACAATACAATCATAGTAGGGGACTTTAATACACCACTGACATCACTGGATAAATCCGCTAGACAAAAACTCAGCAAAGAAACAGCAATCCTAAATGACTCACTAGATCAGATGGACTTAATTGACATCTTCAGAACACTTCACCCCACAGCTGCGGAATATACATTCCTCTCAGGTGCTCATGGGACATATTCAAAAATAGACCACATATTGGGTCACAAGCAAAGTCTCCACAAATTCAAGAAGATTGAAATCATAAAAAGCTTCTTCGCAGACCACGATGGCATAATGTTAGAAATAAACTACAATAAAAACAACCCAAAATACTCAAACACTTGGAAGCTGAATAGCATGTTATTAAATATTGATTGGGTTACCGATGACATCAAAGAAGAAATTAAAAACATCCTGGACACTAATGACAATGAAAACACAACAATCCAAAACCTCTGGGACACAATGAAAGCAGTCCTGAGAGGAAAGTTTATAGCTCTACAGGCCTATCTCAAAAAACAAGAAAAAATGGTAGTCAATCATCTAACTCTACAACTCAAAGAATTAGAAAGAGAGCAACAAGAAAACCCCAGAGTGAGCAGAAGGAAGGAGATAATAAAGATTAGAGCAGAAATCAATGAAATAGAGACCAAAAAAACAATACAGAAAATCAATGAAACCAAGAGCTGGTTCTTTGAAAGGATAAACAAGATTGACAAACCCCTAGCCAGGCTCACCAAGAAGCAAAGAGAGAGGTCCCAAATAAACCAAATCAGAAATGATAGAGGCGAAATAACAACAGACCCCACAGAAATACAAATGATTGTTAAACAATACTACGGGCAACTCTACTCCAACAAACTAGACAACCTGGAGGAAATGGACAAATTCCTAGAAAAATACAACATTCCAAAACTCAATCAGGAAGAATCTAAAAACCTCAATAGGCCAATAACTATGGAAGAAATTGAAGCAGTCATCAAAAAGCTTCCAGCAAACAAAAGCCCAGGGCCAGACGGCTTCACAGGGGAGTTCTACCAAACATTCAAGGAAGAACTAAAACCTACCCTCCTCAGACTACTACAAAAAATTCCAGAGGAAGGAACGCTTCCAAGCTCATTCTATGAAGCCAGCATCACCCTAATACCAAAACCAGGTAAAGACATCACAATGAAAGAGAATTACAGGCCAATATCCCTCATGAACATAGATGCCAAAATCCTCAACAAAATCTTAGCAAATCGGATCCAGCAGTACATCAGAAGGATCATACACCATGACCAAGTAGGATTTATCCCAGAGATGCAAGGATGGTACAACATCCGTAAATCAATAAATGTGATACATCACATAAACAAATTGAAAGAAAAAAACCACATGGTCATATCAATTGATGCAGAAAAAGCATTCGACAAAATCCAACACCCATTTTTGATAAAAACTCTCAGAAAGGTGGGAATAGAAGGATCATACCTCAACATAATAAAAGCCATATATGACAGGCCCACAGCCAACATCATACTCAATGGACAAAAACTAACACCATTTCCCCTAAGAACAGGAACAAGACAGGGATGCCCACTCTCACCACTCCTGTTCAACATAGTACTGGAAGTATTAGCCATTGCAATTAGGCAAGAAGAAGAAATAAAAGGCATCCAAATTGGAAAAGAGGAAGTAAAACTGTCCTTATTTGCAGATGACATGATATTATACATACAAAACCCTAGAGACTCCATCCAAAAGCTACTAGACTTACTACATGAATTTGGCAATGTAGCAGGATACAAAATTAACCCCAAGAAATCTGAGGCATTTCTATACACCAATAGTGAACTTTCAGAAAGGGAGATCAGAAAAACAATCCCATTTACCATCGCACCAAATAAATTAAGATACCTAGGAATAAACTTAACCAAAGAGGTTAAAGACCTCTACTCAGAAAACTACAGGACGTTGAAAAAAGAGATAGAGGAAGACATAAACAGATGGAAGAACATACCATGTTCTTGGATTGGTAGAATCAACATCATTAAAATGTCCATACTACCCAAAGCAATCTATACATTCAACGCACTTCCCATTAAAATACCAATGGCCTTCTTCAAAGATCTAGAACGAACTCTCCAAAAATTCATCTGGAATAAAAAAAAGACCCCGAATAGCTGCAACGATCCTGAGAAAGAACAAAGTAGGTGGGATCTCAATGCCAGATATCAAGCTGTATTACAAAGCCACTGTTCTCAAAATTGCCTGGTACAGGCACAAGAACAGACATATAGATCAGTGGAATAGAATAGAGAGTCCAGAAATTAGCCCGAACCAATATGCTCAATTAATTTTTGACAAAGGAGGCATGAACATACAATGGAGCCAAGATAGTCTCTTCAATAAATGGTGTTGGGAAAATTGGACAGACATATGCAAGAAAATGAAACTAGACCACCAACTTACACCATACACAAGAATAAACTCAAAATGGATAAAGGACTTAAATGTACGACAGGAAACCATAAAAATTCTAGAAGAATACAAAGGCAACAAAATCTCAGACATATGCCAAAACAATTTCTTCACTGATACAGCTCCTAGGGCAGTTGAAACTAAAGAGAAAATGAACAAATGGGACTACATCAAAATAAAAAGCTTCTGCACAGCAAAAGAAACCATCAACAAAACAACAAGAAAACCCACCTCGTGGGAAAACATATTTGCCAACGTCATATCTGATAAGGGCTTAATCTCCAAAATTTATAGGGAACTCATACAACTTAACAAAAAGAAGATAAACAATCCAATCAAAAAATGGGCAAAGGATCTAAATAGACACCTTTCAAAAGAGGACATTCAGAAAGCCAAGAGACATATGAAAACATGCTCAAAGTCACTAATCATCCGAGAGATGCAAATCAAAACAACAATGAGGTACCATCTCACACCTGTCAGAATGGCCATCATCAACAAATCAACAAACGACAAGTGCTGGAGAGGATGTGGAGAAAAAGGAACGCTTGTGCACTGCTGGTGGGAATGCAGACTGGTGCAGCCACTATGGAAGGCAGTATGGAGGTTCCTCAAAAAATTGGAAATGGAACTCCCATTTGACCCTGTGATCCCACTTCTAGGAATATATCCCAAGAAACCAGAAACACCAATCAGAAAGGATATATGCACCCAGATGTTCATAGCAGCACAATTCACCATAGCTAAGATCTGGAAACAGCCTAAGTGCCCATCAGTAGATGAATGGATTAGAAAACTGTGGTACATCTACACGATGGAATACTATGCTGCTGTTAAAAAGAAGGAACTCCTACCATTTGCAACATCATGGATGGAACTGGAGAGCATTATGCTAAGTGAAACAAGCCAGTCAATGAAGGAAAAATACCACATGATCTCACTCATTCATGGATAATAAAGACCATTACAAACTTTTGAACAATAATAGATACAGAGGCAGAGCTGCCTCAAACTGATTGTCAAACTGCAGTGGGAAGGCCAGAGAGAGTTGGGGGGCAGGAGGGAGGGGAGTAAGAGATCAACCGAAGGACTTGTATGCATGCATATAAGCATAACTAATGGACATAAGACACTGGGGGGTAAGGGAGGGTAGGGGTTTGTCAAGGGTGGGGGGGAAAAAAGGACACTTATGTAATACCCTTTGTAATACTTTAAGCGAAAAATAAAAAAAAACTAAAAAAAAAAATAAAAAAATTAAAAATAAATAAATAAATTAAAAAAAAAAAAAAAAGAGTCATACCTGTTAGCCAATCTTTCTCTTCCTCCTCCCCCCCCACTATCTCTCTTCATGTGTCTGTCTTTCTGTTTTATTTTATCTTAGCTACATTTTAGTGGGATTTTATCACTTGTAATCATGATAGTGCTAGCAATATAAGTAAACAGTTTAATTTACAATCTAGAACTCATTAGGAGATCTTGCCTATAGATATATGTTGAGAGTTGTTGATATAGATATAGAATGTGAAGACAGGGAGTGGACAAGATCACCAAGAAAGAAAGGAAAGAGAGAGAAGAGTATTGAGACCTCAGCTCTGAAAAACTAACATTAAAGATCCAGGAGAGGAAAATGAACTCCCAAGGAAGTTGAGAGAAATGTTTTTAGCCATTGGAGGAATACCAGTAGAGTATGATGTCACAGAGGCCAGCGGTGTTTTAAAGAGGTAGTGATCAACTGTAGAAGGGCCAAGAGAGGGCAAGTGTGGTAAGCACTGAAAACCGTCCATTGAACTGCTGGCATAGAAGTCATTGGTGCCTTTTCCGAAAATAATTTCAGTGAAGTGGAGCGGTCAGAAGTCAGTTGGGGTGGATTCAGAAGTAAATGAAGGTGAGAAAACACAGCCTTAGTGTGGAAACAATTCTTTCAAGAATCATAGCTGTGAAGAGTGGCACTGAGAGGGAGCTCAGGAACAGATGTTGTTACCTTTTTTTAAGTTGAGAGAGAATAAGCAACATTATATTTAAAGATCTATTAGAGCAGTGGTTCTCAACCTTCCTAATGCCGCGACCCTTTAATATAGTTCCTCATGTTGTGGTGACCCCCAACCATAAAATTATTTTCGTTGCTACTTCATAACTGTAATTTGGCTACTTTTATGAATCGTAATGTAAATATCTGATATGCAGGATGTATTTTCATTGTTACAAATTGAACATAATTAAAGCAAAGTGATTAATCACAAAAAACAATATGTAATTATATATGTGTTTTCTGATGGTCTTAGGCGACCCCTGTGAAAGGGTCGTTCGATCCCCAAAGGGATTGCGACCCACAGGTTGAGAACAGCTGTATTAGAGCATAGTGGAGAAAGCAGCTAACTGGGTGAGTAGAGAAAGATTTTGTGCCGAGCCAGCTCAGTCAAGGGTTCAAAAGCCTGAGTGAGGGCAGTGAAGGATGAAGAAAAGACAGACAAAGAGAATAAGCTGGGTCTAGGTGGATCTTCCTGTGCCTGGCTGAGGCCACAGACAGAGATATCCAGAGGCAAGCTGAGCCTTTATTTTATAGTCAGAGGTAAACAAGGTAGTGGTCACCATAGTTACAATGTCTTTGTGAGTTTCACTTGTTTGCCAGCACTTGCTACATCTCCCTCAGCCCATTAGCTAAGATCTAGGGAGCGTCATAAGGTCAAGCCTAATTATGCTAAGAGGACTGTGCCCTCTAAGCTGGGACTTGTTTGTGGCTTTGCCAACAGGTCAGTCTGAGGCTTAACCCTATAGCTGTGCCCTATAGATTTCTCCAAGAAGATGACATTAAGCTGGTTCTTGAATAGTGAGTATAAGTTTTGCAAAGGAAGAAGGCATTGGATGCAAAAGAAAGATTGTAAGCAAAGACACAGTGGTGTGTTTGGAGAATGGTCAGTTGCTCAGTGCATGGAAAACTTTAGCCCTGGGCCCTGTTAGGGAGAAATGAAGACCCACCCAAGACCTTTCTCTATCTTTTACCTTTGTTCTCATTTTCATCTTTAAAATAATAGGATAGGTCAGATTATCTTTAAGGTCTGTTATAATATTAAAATTTGTAGCTAATGGCGAGCTATCCTGAATATTTTGTTTGATTAATAATAATGTTTCCCAAAATGAATTTTCCACACAGCTGTTTCCTGGAATTCCGCTTTATATTGTGTGGTGAGTGGCTTCCAGGAGATTGGAGGCTCAACCCAACATGGCCCACTTAGGAAAAAGGAATCATGAAATGCCTTTGAAGTCTACTGTGTTTTACCTTACAAGCTTATGTGCATCCTCTTCCTTAATATATTTGGCATGCTTTTGCTATTCAAGTGTTTTATTATTATTCAGTGATTCTCCAGGAAGATAGGCTGGTCTCACCCTTTAGGTTTAAGTATTTCCAGGTAGTTATGGCATAAGCTCTGGGAAAGGTTGAAAGTCCCTGGCTGGCTCCTATTTCTTAGTCTTTTTTCACTTGCCCATTCACTGCCAGCTTTACGGAGGCAGAGAGTCTGAGCACTAGCTTCCTGTACACGTTGAATAGGGTGGAACCTGGGGATAGAGAGGAAGAGAGCTTTAAGAGTAGCTTACATGAGTTACTTGATCTTTATAAATGTCCTGGTCCAGAGAGAATCAGTAACTGCTTTATGAGCCTTAGTATCTTAGCTACTCACACACAATATTATTCACATGTGTAATACTTTAATTTATTATTCACTTGGTTGTATGAGTTTTCTTTCTAAAGAGTGTGAGATATAAAAGCCAGATAAAAATTGCCTGAAAGAAAGAAACAACACATGTTAATTGAATTCTTGGCAAAAGAATGAAAAAATGTCCCTGAACTGATGAAGTTATTTTTAGACAAACTTTGCCCTAAAATATGTTGGTGCTTCTGTGAATGAGTTCATAGCACATTCTATAAACTCCTTTGGCCTGATCCTTCTTAAAAATCTCCATTTTTCCTTTTTATTACAGAATAAAATAAATGAGCAGTCTCCCAGTGCTGTCTCTTGGGTGCTTTACTCAATGGAAAGCTTTTTTTATTTCCTCTTCCATCTTTATGCTGCCTACATCTTTTCATGCCCTACGTTCGTAACCTAAAGATGTCAATAGAAATTTAAGTTCTTTTCACCATTCATTTAGAATTTTATTTGTCCCCGTTTTTAACCCATGAGTTCACCCTGATGATTCATCAGATTTCCAATAGTACAACCCTCTGCTATTTCTATAATGAAAAGGTTGAAGACTAACACTTTATATGGCATTGCAAGGGAAGGATTAAGCCACTGGCAGTTACTGAGATCTGACTTCGAGATATGAGACCTGCCAATGATTAGAAGACCTCACCTAGCTGGTCTTGAAATGGAGTTAGTCCAGATGGTGCCAATGGGAATTAAGGGACTGCATGGTCCCAGAGCAAACACAATACCTGTCTTTTGGATGCTCTTAAGCTCAGAGGCAAATGAGGGAAATAGGTCTTTCTGAAGCCTAGCCACACATTCCCCAGTGATTATAGCACCAAATACTTATGATTCAAAGTGACTGCTTATCAGATAGTAGAAACATCTAAATCATTAAAGGATTTAAAGGCCTGCTAGAGAGTCCCATGTTATTGAAATTAATGAGTTTTAAAGTCATTTATCCATATGTGAGGCTGCACCTACAGAGGTTTTCAATAATCTTGGCCATATATGTCATTGGAAGAAAAGACACATTTACTTCTTGAAAGCGCAACCTGGATACAGATATGTTTCCTTAGTGATTCTTTTGTACTTTGCTTATAGAACCTCTACTATGTGTATTATATCCTAGACAAATTTCTGGAACTCTATGCAAACAGGCATACTTATAGTGCTTGCTTCTTTGTTTTTCCAGCAGCTAGAATTTGGCATCTGAGCTAAAATAGCTTCCTAGTATGTGTATTGCTTTTGGGAGCTAGGAAGATCCAGAGGCCCTCTGTACTCACACGATCTTGCTCCTTAAATTATCCCTATATAATTGTCTGATGACAGAAATGATCAACTTTTCAGCCTTTAGGTTTAAGCTTGAGTCTCTGGTAAAATGCACACAGTCTAGTTGAAACATTCTGTGTATTGTTATCATTTATTCAGACTTTAATGTGAATGAAGAGTCTGGGAGATTCTGACACAGAGTGGAGAAAGGAGCTCAAGGTACTGGGTTGCTATGGGTGGTAATGAGGAAAGGTTTTGTAAGGATGGAAACAAATCCTGACTTTCTCAATTCAACAGTTGTACATGGATGGTCTTGCCCTCAGTTATGGAACTAATGCAATTCCTTTAAGGAGGAGGTGCTTCCGAACTTGTTAGCACTTCTTTTGTAAACAGGAATGGAGTACTAGTATGTAGTGTCACAGAACCTAAGACTGGCTCCGAAGACACCCTGTGGGCATGCACCAATCTGTGTCAATGTGGGCAAATCACAATGGCTTCCAACCCACACATTCTTCATGGCTGAATTTCTTGTGGCTGATTACAGATTTGACTTTTGAAGCCAAGTGACACAAAAACTTCCTGTCAAAACATAGAGTTTGCATGTAAAGTTTTCTTGTGCTGTTTTTGTCTGATTTTGGAATCAGGATTATCGTGACCTTAGACAATGAGTTGGAAAGTGTCTCATCTTTTATTTTAATTTTTAAATTTATAAAGGAAAAATTGCATGTTTGATAGTTCTCACCAAGTGAAGCCACTTGAACCTGGGATTTTTCTTGTGGAGAGTTTTTTTTAATACTACATGTGTATTGGAAAAGAAAGATTAGTGGTTGTCTAATGACTACTTCATAGTGACTGTAAGGGCACAGGATTTCTTTTCAGAGCGATAAAAATGTTCCAAAATTAGATTGTGGTGGTAGTTGCAAAACTGTGTGAATATACTGTAAACCATTGAGTTGTTCACTTCAAATGAATAAACTGGCATGCAAATTATATTTTAGTAAATTTGTTTACAATGTAGGCATTTTTAATTTATTTAAAGTTATATATTTATCTCTAAAAACCTTTTAGCTACATCTAACAATTTTTAAAAGCAGTACTTTTATTCTGGTGTAAATATTTTGTAATTGTCATAAATGTTTATGTCCCTAAAATCATAACTTCAAAATACACAAAATATATGAATACTTTACAATGTCTACTGTGATTTTTTTCTCCATGAGTCATTTAAGAGAAAATATAAAATATAAAATTTTTTCCAAATATATGTTTGTGTTTACTATATCAGGGTAGATTTTAATTATTATGTAGTAGCTATATTTATTTTTATTAATGTGTTGTGTTTGAAGTTCTATTTTGTCTAGTATTAATATTTTTACACAAAATTTATTTAGTAATTAATTGCATGGTACCACTTTCCCATAACAGTCAATCTTTTTGTTAAATTGTTTTAGATTTTGTTTAGTGTTTCTCATAAACAGCAGCTAGCTGTCTTAAAAATTCCCAATCTGTTATTTCTGTCATTTATCTGATGAGTTTGATCCATTTTCATTGTTAATAATCCATGATATGTTTGCATTTATTTCTACCATCTTATTTTCTTATTACTATCTACTAGAGGCCCAGTACATGAAATTGACGCACTGGTGGTGGGGGAGTGTCCTCAGACCAGCCTGCACCCTCTCCAATCCAGGACTGCTGGCTCCCAACCACTTGCCTGCCTGCCTGCCTGCCTGCCTGACTGCCCCTAACTGCTTCTGCCTGCCAGCCTGATCACCCCCTAACCACTCCCCTGCCAGCCTGATCAACACCTAACGCTTCCCTGCCAGCCTGATCACCCCCAACTGCCCTCCCCTGCTGGCCCGGTCACCCCAACTGCCCTCCCCTGCTGGCCTGATTGCCCACAACTGCTCTCCCCTGCTGGTCCGGTTGCCCCCAGCTGCCCTCCCCTGGTCACCCCCAGTGGCCCTCCCCTGCAGGCCTGGTCACCCCCAACTGCCCTCCCCTGCCAGCCTGGTCGCCCCCAACTGCCCTCCCCTGCAGGCCTAGTTGCCCTCAACTGCCCTCCCCTGCTGGCCTGGTCACCTCTAACTGCCTTCCCCTCTTGGCCTGATCTCCCACAACTGCCCTCCCCTGCAGGCCATCTTGTGGTGGCCATCTTTGACCACATGGGGGCAGCCATCTTGTGTGTTGGAGTGATGCTCAATTTGCATACTGATTGTGACTAATTAGCATATCTGGTTGTGATTAATTAGCATATCCGGTTGTGACTGTTAGGGTGTCATGACCGATTTGCATATTACCCTTTTATTAGTATAGATTTTTATTGGGTTCTATATATATTCATGTTTTCTTTTGAATAAAGTTGTGGGTGTTTTTGTTTTGTTTTGTATTGAATATTCTCCATGCATCTCCCCTACTCTGTTGGTTTGAAAGCATTTCCATTATTTTAATTCTATTATTTCTATTATTTTATTTACCATCACTAATCTTTGATTATATTGTTTTTCCCAACGTCTAAATATATTCAAAACATTTTGGAATTGTGTATCAACTGTAATGGAAAAATAAACTTAGAAAACAAAGAAAAGAAATTTATGTATTTTAAAGAAAAGAAATGTTACAAAACTCCTTCGGCAATTTTACCTACCCATTAAATAGCTACTTTCTGGAATTTTAAAACTTTTTCTTTGCAATTGCTAAAATCACTTTTAACATTGAGTTAAATTAACCAACATGTTTGTTGTTAATATTATGTTTACTGTGTCAATATATTTCTTATTGACTTCAGAAAGAGGAAAAGAGGGGGAAGAGAGATAAAAACATCAATGATGAGAGAGAATCATTGATGACTGCCTCCTGCATGCCCTGACCAGGAATCAAACCGTGACCTCCTGGTTCATAGGTCGATGCTCAACCACTGAGCCAAGCTACTCAACTACCATTGTTACTTGTATTCCATGCCTTCCCTCTGGGTCCTTTTACTTAAATACAATCTTTAATATTTGTGCTTATAAGCATCAGTTGATGGTAAACTCTCTTGGTATTTCTTTCTGAATCTGGAAACACATGTATTGCTCTTCATTATGTTTGAGTGATAATTTGGGTGTAAACATCTAGGATAAGTTACTTTCACTTAGCATTTTGAGGATATTATTCTCTCATATCCTGTTATCTACTGTTGCTGTCAGTTTAACTGTTAGTCTTTTAGGTAATTTGTCTTTTTTACTCTAGTAGTTTTTTTTTTTTTTTTAAATATATTTTATTGATTTTTTTACAGAGAGGAAGGGAGAGAGATAGAGAGTTAGAAACATCGATCAGCTGCCTTCTGCACATCTCCTACTGGGGATGTGCCCGCAACCCAGGTACATGCCCTTGACCAGAATCGAACCTGGGACCTTTCAGTCCGCAGGCCAACGCTCTATCCACTGAGCCAAACCGGTTTCGGCACTCTAGTAGTTTTTAAGATCTCCACTTCCTTTGTTCTTGATTGTTTGTAGACTCACTGCATGTATTACCCTGTAGTGATTAATATTTATCTTCACTATAAGCCCTTGGACTTAATTTTTCCTCTTAGGACTCATGTCTTTCTTCAGTTCTGGACAAACATTAGCAAATATCTCTTTAACTATTGCTTTCCTACCTTTCTGGAAAATTCTTTAGACAGACATGTTAGACTTTTCCATTTATCCTCTAAAACCTTCAACTGTTTTGTCATATTTTTATCTCTTTGTCTCTTTGTGATGCATTTTAGTGAACTCCTCAGTAATATCTTCCCATTCCCTGATTCTGTACAGCCTGGCTGTTTTTGAAAACCTTTTCAATGAATATTTTTCATGTTTAAAATTTTTACATTGTTTCTTTTAGATATACATGTTTTGTTTAATTCCTTCCTGTTTTGCTTGCTAATTCTGTGTTCTATTTTTAGTGAAAGTTATTCTTTGACTTATCTCCTTTATCACCCTAAATTTACTTATTTTAAAGTCTTTGGCAGACTATTCTTTTTAAAATTTTTATTTGTTGTTTTGAGAGAGAGACAAAGGGGGAGAGAGAGAGAGAGAGAGAGTTGTTATTTCACCTATTTACACATTCATAGATTGATTCTTGTATGTGTCCCGAATGAGAATGAAACTGCAACCTTGGTGTATCAGGAGGACACTCTAATATATTATTCTCATACTTTAGTTTTGCTTGATTAAATGTATCTTCTTCTAGGTAATTTGTATTGGATATGTGTCTTAGCATTATATTACTTCGTTTTGGTATCATAGTTTCTAGGGTCATTTTGAGAAAAAAGTATGTAAGTCTTTGTTTGTATTTGTTTGTTTTCCTTCTCTGCCCATTTCTCTTTCTCTAAGTTGTTTCATTGATTGCCTGGCTCCTTGGGGCTTGCTGACCAAAACAAGTTTTCTGTTGCAGGTTTGGAGCTGATGCACCTTAAAATATGGATTAAGGTTTATGGCCAATATGGTCATAGAGCCAATAGTTAGCTTCTTTCAGATTCCGAAGATGAGGCTGTTTTTGTGTCCTATTAATTTGAGAAGGAGACAAAATTCTCAGGCAACAATTAAAGAGCATTTTTTAGCTTTTTTGAAAATTTTTTATTTAAATCAGGGGGTGTTCCACTGAAGCTTTCAGCTTGATTCCTGTTGCCACTTTGTATAATTTTAGTTACCATTACTTTAGATGAGTCCAACTTCCAGATGTCTTTGCCTACTTCCTGCCTAGAGTTAGGCTTAGATTTTTGTGTCTTATGCTGTTGACTGCCTTCCTTTTCTGGTCCATGAACTTGGTGCACGTAGAACCTTACTGTACTTGAACCTACTTACATTGTTTTACTTATTTATGCATATTTGGCTGCCATTGTTCTTGTTTGAAATGGGGTGTGAAAATAGGGGAAGGGATGGGTATAAAGCATGTACTTAATAATCTAATTTTATACCTCCTTAGGATGATTCTTGCTTAAATACAATTCCCAAGTTGCTTCAAAATTTTAAAAATACTTTGAGGCCAACTGGAACAAACATTTTCTTTGTGCTTTCTTAAACTGTAGAGCAATATAAATATAATGTGAATCACACATGTACTTATACATTTTCTAGTAGCTACACTAAAAATATAAAAAGAAATAGATAAATTTGACTTCAACATTTTTAATGCTCACCTGAGGATATGTTTTTTATTGATTTTAGGAAGAGAGGAAGGAAGAGAAAGAGAAACATTGATGTGAGAGAGAAACATTGATTGGAGATAGAACCAGCAAGCTAGGTATGTGCCCTGACCAGGAATCGAAACCACAACCCTTTTGGTCTATGGGATAATGCTCCAACCAACCAAGCCACCCAGCTGGGGCAAACTCTGACATTTTACTTAACTCAATATATCCAACATATTATTATTTCAAAATATAATCAATATAAAAATTATTAATAATACTTTTATTGTTTATACTAAATCTTTGAAATCTGGTGTCTATTTTATACTGACAGTACATCTCAATTCAGAGTAGCCATGTTTTAAATGCTCAATAACCACATGTGACTAGAGGCTTCCATGTTGGATGGTGCAGATTTATCTAATCTAATAAAAGCGAAACATGCAAATTGACTGTACATTTGCTATGCCCCCAAAGCCACACCCACCATCCAATCAGAGCGACTATATGCAAATTAAGCCAACCAAGATGGCGGCTGGCAACCACGGCCCTAGAGCAAGCAGGAGGCTTGGTTGCCCCGGCAATGGAGGAAGCCAAGCTTCCCGCCTGCCCTGGCTGGCTGTAGCCTCCGCTCAAGGCAACAAAGTTTCAATTATAGAAGATAAACAAATCCCAGATACCTGCTTCCAGCCAGCCTCCACTGGGAGCTTGGGTGGCTGGGGGCCGTGGCCAGCCTGCCAACAGCCATCAGCCCCTCACACAGGATGGCCACACCCTCATGGGGTGAGGGTCCCCACTGAGGGGCTTGGCCAGCCTGCAAACAGCCATCAGCCCCTCACCCAGACTGGCCAGGCACCCCAGCAGGACCCCCCACCCTGAAGGGGGTGTGGCAAGCCTGAAAACGGCCCTCAGCCCCTCATCCAGGCTGGCCAGGCACCTCAGCGGGACCCCACCTGATCCAGGACACGCTTCAGGGCAAAGCAGACGGCCCCCACCCAGCCTCTATCCTATATAATAAAAGGGTAATATGCAAATTGACCCTAACAGCAGAATGACTGGGAATGACTGGTCACTATGACACACACTGACCACCAGGGGGCAGATGTACAATGCAGGAGCTGCCCCCTGGTGGTCAGTGAGCTCCCACAGGGGGAGCTCTGCTCAGCCACAAGCCAGGCTGACAGCTGCTAGTACAGTGGTGGTGGTGGGAGCCTCTCCCGCCTCCTCAGCAGTGCTAAGGATGTCTGACTGCAGCTTAGGTCTGCTCCCCGCTGGCAAGTGGACATCTCTCAAGGGCTCCTGGGCTGCCAGAAGGATGTCTGACTGCCAGCTCAGGCTCAATCCCTCGGGGAGTGGGCCTAAGCCAGCAGGTGGTCATCCCCCGAGGGGTCCCAGACTGCGAGAGTGCACAGGCTGGGCTGAGGGACCCCCCACCTCCCTAGTGCATAAATTACCATTTATAAAATAACTAGAGGTCCAGTGCACGAAATTAGTGCATTGGTGTGTGTGTGGGGGTCCCTCAGCCTGGCCTGCACCCTCTCCCAGTCCAAGAACCCTCAGGGGATGCCCACAGGGAACAGGCCTAAGCCGACAGTTGGAAATCCCTCTCGCAGTCCAGGACCCCTCGCTCCTTACCGCCCACCTGCTCGCTGCTCCTTACCACTCAGCTCTCTGCACCTTAGCATTGCCACAGAGGCAGGGGAGGTTCCCACCACTGCCACTGCGCTCGCCAGTGAGCCCTATCTTTCTGTGTAGTTGTCTATGGGCCAACTGCTCTCTTCCTTCTCACTTAGGCCGAGCAGCATGTGAGGGCAGAGTGCACTGTCGTGGAACACAGAGGGCTGCCCAGAGTTGAGGGGAGTGGCCAGGCCCATGGGGTGAGAGTTGGACACAGAGGACACTATCTCACCCAATTGTGGGGCGGGCTGGCCGGCCTTCATCTGCCTGACCCCACCCAGGGAGGGACCGAGCAGGCTGTCCACCTCTCCATTCTCCATCCTTCCATCTGTGATACCTGTCACCCTTTCCAGCCCTCCCCAAAAGTGAGTTCAGCTCAATCCCTGAATGTAAAAGGGCACAGGGGGCAGGGCTCCACTCCAGTGCCCCCTGATTCCCAGCAACAGGACCTGGTCGACAGGACCTGATCTCAGGACGGTGGCCACAGCTGCAGAGCATAGATCTGTTTCAAGAAAAGTTGGGAATGCAGACTTTCGTATGAGCCTCTATTCCAAAAGGTGGCAGTTTATTCACATTGTGGCAAAGACACCTTTAAGAGTAACATAAGTGGGTAAAGTCACGACCAAACCAGGCCATTTCCTCATCCAATCTCTCTGAGGCGCGTGGACAGAACCAAGTCTCAGCTCTTTGCAGGACAGTTCCAGGGTTTTTTTTTAAGCCTAAAGGACAGTAGTCTATCTCCATTCTTGTTCTTTGGGATATTTTCATCGTTAGGTAAAAGGATGCATACATTGGGGCAATCCTCTCGAGATACAGTATTCCAGTTGCACCCATGTGATGATGACAGTGCCCCTCAGAGGGAGGGAGCTGACAGATGGGGAGCAGGGAATTCTGAAAACCAAAGCGATGACAGAGATGCTAAGTTTTCCTTCACGTGACTGACACCCATCCTTAGGCAGCCTGCAGGCCAGGCGTCTGCTGGACCTTTACCACTTGATGTCCTGGCAGGCTGCCCTGGGCCCTGCTAGGCGGTGTTCAGGGCCACCTGGGCCCGGGGGAGTCGCTCCCCCACCCCCAGCCACTCCTGGTACATCTCCTGCACATGGCGCTGGTCTCCGGGGGCCACACCGGGATGGCAGTGTAATTGTTTTCCATCTGCTGCAGCAGTGCCCTACCTGCACACCTGTCATCTTCCTGGGCCTGGCCCCTGCTGCTTAGGCATGCCCGGTGCAGGCCAGGACCTCCACGAAGTGGCAGGGGAACTTGCCCCTCTACAGCTTCAGGACCACTTCTGGATGTTCTGAAAGCCATAAGCAGCCTCAAAGCATAGCAGAGCCTCTCCGTCCCTGTCAAGGGTGACCTCCTGGAAGTCTTTGTTCCTCAGGATGTGATAGGTGAGCACTCCCACGTCCTCAGCTCCTCGTTGAACAGCTCCTTGGCTGTGTGCCTGAAGATGTGCGCCAGGTACCCGTCGGAGCTGGCACCCTCGTGGAGCCTCCTTCTCCTTCATATCTCCAAACAGAGTGTCCATGGCGGCATCATTCGAGGCGAAGTCACTTGCTCCATTATCTGGACAATTTCACCTGAGGTTAACATGTAGTCAGCACCCTGGGAACTATGTAAAGCTGTGGGAACATCTTCTCAAAGGGCCTCCAGTTTCTTGTCAAACACGGGGCCACAATGACGTGGACAATCTTGTCTGGGGACAGGTTCTGCCATCTGGTGAAGTCATCCTTCACCAGAGAGCCCATGATCTGCTGGGGAGACTTGGCCTGCAGAGGTGGGGGTGATGGGGTGACCCAGCACTGCTCTGCATATTGGACCCAGCTGGGGAAGGTGGAGGTCAGCATGGGTGGCCGGGGCTCTTCCTCATGGTGCTGGCAGTACCAATGCACAAATTCCTTCTGACTCTCCAGGAGGCTGAAGTCCGCAGCTATCTTCATGTCAAAGACAGTGCGCCCCAAGGCTTTTGAGGAAGCCGCAGAGCCTTCTGGATGCATCAGTGACACTGAGGCTGAATTTAGCAGCAAAATAAGAAAGAGACTGAGGACACACAGACACTGCCAGCACCTTGTGCTATGAGGTATCACATTTCTTATTAAGGTTCAGAACACAGAAGAAGTCCTTGGTGTTCTGTTGAGAAACTTGGACTCCTTCCTCTGCAGTCACACAACTGTCACACACCAGGCAGTCACTCAGAAATATCTTGGCATCAGCCAACTTATGGAATTCTCCCTTCTCTTCGTTCTCCTGAGCCAGACTCCAGACATTGACTGTGGCATTCTCTTGGTCATCAGTTTTTGTTTTTTTTACTACATTCCTACCGTGTGCAGTGTTTACACTTCATCTGGAGCAGGGTGGGTGAGGGCCGGCTCAAGTGACCTGGAGGAAGCATGGGGAGAGCAGTCACCGCTGGTCGCCCCTGGCACTGCTGATGGTATCCTTTCTTCCTTGTGGAGCGTCTATGGAGGGGAAGTTGCTGCAATGCCCGA
This sequence comes from Myotis yumanensis, assembly GCF_028538775.1. Lineage (NCBI taxonomy): Eukaryota > Metazoa > Chordata > Mammalia > Chiroptera > Vespertilionidae > Myotis > Myotis yumanensis. Next base: position 84,961,365 of record NW_027223753.1, on the reverse strand, counting down.
GGCCGAGTTCCAGGAGGCGGGCAGCGCTTTTGGGATTGTGCCGGTGGCACTGGTCCGTTGGTGCCTGGCCTGTCCTCTGGAGATTGAACCTTCAGGACTACTAAGGGAGCCAGCTCCAAGTTCCGCCCCACCTCCACCACTGATTGATTGGAATCTGAGGGCCAGGAGGAGGGACCAAGAGGCCTGTCTTCCAGCCACTTGCCAGTCCCTGCCAAGCCACTCACTCCAGTTCCCTGTTAACCGTCCCTTGATCAATGGAAGCCTGTGGGCCAGGGGAGGGACCAAGCGGTCTGCCTTCCGCCTGCTCACCAGTCGCTCCTGCCACAGATTCATTGGAGCCTGAGGGACCCTGGTTCCCTGTTAGCCATCCCCTGATCAATGGGAGCCTGAGGACAAGGGGATAGACCGGTCACCCCTTTGGTCGTTTTGGACATTTGGTCGTTTTGGACATTATGGACCCTGGCTCTTTATATATATAGACTAGAGGCCTGATGCATGAATTCATGCACAGGTGGGGTCCCTCAGCCTGGCTGGCGATTGAGGCCTATGGGGGGGGGGGGGCAGCTACCCAGGGGGAGGAACTGCAAAAAGTTGGTCTGCTGGAACCCGCCCCCCCCCCCAATCAGGGCCCAGGGGGAGGGCCGAGGGAGGTTGGCTGTGGGAGTGCACTGACCACCAGGAGGCAGCTCCTGTACTGAACATCTGCTTCCTGGTAGTCAGTGCGCATCATAGCAACTGGCTGACTGGTCATTCTGGTCGTTCTGGTCATAATGGTTGCTTAGGCTTTTATATATGTAGCTAGTAATTTAGTCACCACCAAGTAAATGTAATCACCACCACTGCCATCACTTTGGATTTTTGGACCATTTTCCCCCAAGAAATGTATTAAGTAATTAAGACACACAGAAAACTTTAGATGGCTTCAAAATCTGTCATCACAATGCTACTATATTTGAAGAATTCTCCTGAGCTTCTCTTTCTCAACTGAGGGAAGATAGTGGAACATCTTTTGGGTACAAATTTGAAATAGAGACAAGGCCATTTATGCTATCAATCTTGGAAAACTGGTCTCTGAAAAATAAAAGTTTTAGGTTTTTTCAAATGACATGATATGAGACTATATAAGGTTTAAAGTGTTCATTACATTAATTACCTAATAAATTAATTAAGGAGTTAACTTACTAAAAAGCATTTGTGGGCACTGAAAAGGATTAGAAAGGAGTCAAAAGTATAAAATATGATGGAGTTTTATGGGTTTATACAGAATATTTTGCAGTTGAGATTACTTTTCACTTCCCCCTAAGCAAAGATGCTTGGTTTTACTGTGTGTTCTAACAACAATTTTGATAGGCCGTTTACAGTCTAACATCCAGGTATCTCAGGCAGCTAGGTAGATCTGTTTGGATGCAAGAACTCCTTATACTCTTTATGGGTATTAACAAACATTGCTATTTCTGGGAAAGGTAATCCCTTCAAAGTATACTGTTACATTATTAACTCACTTGTTTTCCAAAGCATAGGACCACCTTCTCTCAAGATCTCTAAGTCATACTATTTTGTAAAGCTGCTTATTTATACAGCTTAGAAACATTGATAGTTCATCAACCTCCTGATTTTATGGCCAATCCTTAAACATGCTAATTTGTCATACCTTTTGAAACTCCTTCCTTCACCATTGTGGTTTTCCTTAGTAATTCCCAATCATGTCATATTTAATGGAAACAATACTGGTAATTACATTGGTACATAGCCCTTTTCTCTTGGGTATCTCCGAATGGTTTCCAGATGGGTGGGGGTCAGTTTTCAAAGGCTCCCTGTGAAGAAAGAGGGGAAGGGATTAGTTCCCAATCAAGGTGGGGGAGTGAGGATCAGCACAGGACTGCACCATTACCTATGCCATTCAGCACATCTGTGCGGAAACGTTTCCACTCTGACCCAATGGTCCAATGAGCTGAAACGTACCTATTTGGCAGGGACTCCTGCTATGCTGGCTGGGGAACCATCATGCTGCCATCGCAGCTGGATGTGACAGGTTCCAGGAGTTTAGAAATTGTTCTCTACATGATGGGAGGCATTTTTATGTCCTAGCATCAGGAATTCGTCATTTCCTATGTAAGTTGTACTGGCCCACCCCTGGCTCTTTCAATCTCAGTTACCATAGTTTCTTTTTACCTATGGCACTTATCAACACATAACATGTTACATATTTGCTAATGTTCTGTCTCTACCCACTAACATGTAACCTCTATGAAATTCCTAGCCTTGTCTGTTTTGTTCACAGGTGTTTTCCCTGTCCCAGAGACCTAGTAGGAGCTCCGTGAATATTGAATGAAGGAATGAATTTATATGCAAGAACCATACCTACTTTCAAATACTTAAGTGGAGTTAGAAGCCTAGATTCAAATCACAGCTCTGAAGTTAACTATTTGTGAGATCTGAGCAAGCTGCTCGCACTCTCTGGTTTTCAGTTTCTCATGTATGAAATAGCGTAATGATGTGTATCTTCTACGTTGATTGAGGACTAGATTATGTAAAATGCTTGGCACAACATAAGACCTGGCTGGCATGAAACACTCAGAGAATGGTGTCTACTTGGGAGAAAAAAAAACATTACTATTCCAGTGGTTCCTCATCTGGAAAGTTGTTAGAACTAAGAACCTACACTTCAGCCATGGAAGTTTAAGCCTCAGGGCTAAGTCATATTCCTTCAAGGACCAAGGGCAAAAACTGGGCATGGCCATCGTCCCAGAGGGTCTAGGGCAGCAGGGACTTGCTTAGGGATTTTCCAGCACATCTAAACACAGTCTGTAAAACTATCTGGTTCCACACACAGGGCCACAGGCCTGCTTCATATCCCAGCCAGTGGGGATAGTTTCTGAGAAAGGGAGTGAGCTCATGATACCCCACACCACGTGGCTTTCTACAAACTTTGGTTCAGCCCTTCTGGCTGGGGGTTGTCAACTTGGCTTCTCTAAATGGTGCTGTGCCCTTATTTGCACAGGGTGAGGGGGCAAGAAAGTAGGGGGCTGCATCCTAGACCCCTGATTGCCAGCTTTTCCTCAGCCCTTAGAGAGGCAGCAGCTGACTCACCCAGCCCACCCCCTCACCTGTGGAAAAAGAGAGACCCAGGCCTTCTTGCTTCCCTCCTGGAGTAGGCATACATCTGAAAGCAATCAAGTGTTAAGTACATAATCTTATCTGCTTCTCAAAGCACAGAAAGAATATCTTAGCAATCATGTTAAATAAGCGGCATTGCAAAAGTGCAATATTAAGCTGATAAGCATTCCTGAAACTTCCAGGAGTGGGTAGATGTAGGTGCACTTAAAATGAATTAATAATATAATATAATAAACAAGGCAAAGGCATGAAAAACCACTTTCAGTTGTTTGCACTTTTATATGTGGGAGAGATTGTTATCATTTCTAATACTCAGGCTACATTTTTTCAGATTAAGAAAAGGGTTTAGAGACAGGGTGTGCAAAATAAAGATTTCTATTAAAATACATGTGTGTATGCCTGCCTGGGTGTGCTTGCATGTGAGTGCATGTACTGCCTTGGCAATGCTCTCACATTCTAACTTCTCTCTGGACTCCTGGGCAGAGAGTGGTCATGCAGGAGCCCAGCTCCCAGCTCCTGGCTTGGCTGACCCTCGGAGCAGGAATGCTAGGGATGCTCTCCCTCCCCTTCGCTGCCCCCATGCTATCCCACCCACCCACCGTGTTCAGTGGTCTGGGCTCCAATCCCAGCGCCTGGAGAAATCTTCCCTCAGCAGTTCACAGTGATCTACATTCTACTTTCTCTAAACGTCTGTGACATGTTTGTGCTATCCCATTTTCACAATAGGACATTTGTTTTTGTAACTGCAAGAGTGAAATAAACCAATCCCTTCACTCACCTCTCCTCAGTGCTCCCCACCCTCGAGGGAGGGGCTATGGCGAGTGGTTCTTGTCCAGAGTCATAAATCTTCCCACTCCCTTTCTCCAATGGAAAGTCTCAGGTGCCTCCCGAGGACAGGGGTGCGACCTAACAGACAGGGAGCAGCATGCCAAAGCTTCTGCAGGGCTTCCTGCGGCATCTGTGACTCGATGGTCCTGACTGTCCTAGGTGAGGGGTACAGAGGGGCACCCGGGCGTCCATCTGTGGGTGAGCAGAGGTGGGGGTGAGGGAAAGGAGGGGCGGATGACACTTGACACCTTTCAGCACATTGATATAAAGAGTACATTCCATAGAATAGAATTAGACTGTATTAGCATGGAATGGATTATGCTGTATTCAGAAAACATGCTTATTCATGGATACTGAAGTAGATCACATATTTTAAAATGTAATGGTTGTTTTGGGGAAGGTGTGTTTGTGTGTGTATGTGTGTGGATATGTATATGTGTGTATGTGTGCATGTGTGTTTGTGCATGTCTGTGTGTATATGTACATGTGTGTATATTTGTGTGTGTGTACACACATGCAATTGATTTCAGGGTTGCCTGTGGGATAATTAAGTAGTCCCTCTGTGGCTCATGCTGCTAGGGAGACCCCCAAGGATGCTGTCCTTCAAAGCCCCTTCTGCAGCCCAAGGAATCAAAACATTCCCTGAGCACCTCTCTGTGCCAATGAATCAATTCCTATCACCCAGGAGGCCACAGCCTACCTGGAAGCAAGAGAGTGAGATAAAGGCAGAGGGATGCATATGGTAGGGGACAGGGGTGGGGTCAGGAGTTGGCTGATAGCTCCAATTTAGACGATGCAACATTAATATGAAAGCTAATGATCGGAAAAGTTCATTTCTCCTGAAGTATACACAATTTCCTGTAACTCTTTTATTGAGAAACTAGAAGCCCCGTTGCAGGAGGATTCCTGCAAGAATAGGGCTTCCTCTGGCTGATCGTGCCGCCAAGCCCCGCCACCCAGGGCTGCAGACGGGGGTCCCACCCGCCCAGGGCCGCACAGCAAAGGTACAGTCAATTACCATGTTTGTCTATTATTAGATAGGATATAATCTTATGAGGGATTTTTGTCCTCTTCCTGAATAATTTGTTTTTCTGGTGTGTGGGTATGTACCTATCATTGAGATTATTGTGCACAGGCCCTGCTCAGGAGAAACTTGGCATAGCCTGAGCCCCATGTCACTTTTATCCCTGAACTCTTTCAGTGCCTAGACATCCCTACATACATCACACCCCACACCCACACACCCCATACATCACACCCAGGTGCACACACACCACATATGCACACATGCACATTACACACACACACACACACACTAAAATGCAATGGCCTGAGCTTACCACATGCCTTACAGTTTTCCATCTGAGACCATGACCTTGAGGAGAGGGAACACTGGGTGGCTGTTCTTTCCTAAGATCCTTTATGGCTAAAAGCAGCCTCCTGGGGGCTTCTGGGATCAGTTCTTATTCATATTCATATTCATATCTTACATCAAAATTGGCTATGATCATAATAATCCTTATGAATCACTTGGAAAAGTACATAGGAAGTCAAGTTTTTCTAAATTTCCTTTTTCTAAAGATTAAAATTAAGGCAGGAAGGAGCAGAGCATGACTCTGTGGGGGCCCCGTGGGGGTAGAGCCTGGATCTCCCAGGCCCAGTCTGCTTATCTGTGTATTTTTCCCTCCCCACAGCTCTCCTGTCTGTGCATGATTGCCTTTCTCAGCTATACCGGGGAGTCAATTCGGAAGTGATTTAAGATGCTTGCCTCACCCAGCACACTCTTTTTAAAAAATGTTTTTATTGATTTTAGAGAGAGATAAAGGGAGGGGGAGAGAGAGAGAGAGAAACATCTATGTGAGCGAGTAACATCCATTGGCTGTGTTCTGTGTGCTGCCTACTGGAGATCGAGCCTCCAAACTGGGCATGTGCCCTGACCGGAATCGAGCCTATGACCTTTTGGTGCATGGGATGACACTCAACCAACTGAGTCACATGCACCAGAGCACCCAGCACACTCTCTTGCCCTATTTGACTCTAACCTGTCTATCTCAGACTTTTTTCCTGCTGCCCAGCCTCTGACCCTTCCTCCTCTTAAAAATGCTCTGGGTGTCCCAGTCTCCTGGTTTGACTCACCTTTGTCTCCTTACCTGGAAGAATAACCCTTTGTTGTCATCCCTCTACATGGAGTTCTGCCCTTTCCTGAAAGCAGGGCTAAACTTCCATCCCCTTCATGAAGTCTGCTATAATCACCTTAGCCAGGAGTGCTCACTTCTCAGGTTGGAAAGGACTTACTATCCTCGCCTAGCATTAATCTCAATTATTTATTTGACAAATGTTTGTTGAATACCCAGAATGCACTAAATAAACACCATGCTCAGTGTGGGAGCTACATCAATAAATAAAACACAAAAACAGCTTCCTATCCTATGGTAGGTCCCATGCTAATAGTAGGTTCTTTGCTAGTTGTGGGTCTAACAGTTCTTTGTAACCTCCAGTATATAGTAAGAATGAAATCAATTTTACTGAATTGATTAATGAATTCATAGTTTCTCTCGAGCCATGCAATACAGAGTTAGAGCCAACACTGCAAATGGCCCCTCTAAATAAGGCTGACTGTGGAAGGAAGAGAATACATTTCATTCTTATTTAAGACATCGAGTGGTTGTTTTCTGTATGAAAGGTAGAATTCTGGTTTTATCAAATGCATCTCAGAGAAACAGCCAAGCCCCCCAAAGAGACAGCAGTTGTAAATGTCTTTTTCTCACTTAGAGGCTGTGGAACTCCAGAGTCTGACCAGCTTCCTTCTCCCTCTGAGGAATGGAAATGGGATGGAACTTAAACCCCAGGAGTACTTGTGTGTTTAGCCCCTCTAGATGATGCCTGGTGCTGGCCAGGAAGTACGCTCAGCCCACAAACCACTAGCGAAGGGGTTGAAAAAGACAGGCGGGACTCAGAGGAAGGGAACACAGTTACTCTATGGCCCAGAATCTGGATCCTAGGAGCCAGATTATGGTTAGCCACATCGCTGCCTCATTGACCTGTTCTTTGATACTCATACTGTTATGTGTACACTCTGTCTTTTTCTTTTTCTAACCAGTCTCCTTCCCACCAACACAGTTTATGCTAAAAGATGGCAAATGGCACGTATACGGGCATTTTTTTCTACAGCTTAAGGGATGGTCAAGACTCTTGATGACTTAAAAACATGTGACATCAGCTATTTCCTTCCTGAAAACTACACTACTTTAAAGGAACGTTGAGGTTTTGTCATAAAAAACACACTGATTATTATGTAACTAACAAGGTCTGTATTTCCACCTTATTTTGTTTTATGCAGATGCAATCATAATGCTCAGCCCTCGTGTAATCTTCAAGCTTTATGGTTGATTTAACAATCTGCTGAACTTGTACCCTTACCTAAAGGTTGGATTTCAAGGTGTCAGGGACTGAAGAGTTCTATGCTCAGGTGAAGGGGGTGATGTCTAATTGGCTTCTGGACCTAAATTAGCATTAGATCAGAGGCTTGTGGCGGCGGGGGGGGGGGGGGCGGGGGGGGGGAGCGCGGTGGGGGGCTGACATCAGGTGACCATAGTGATGAAGCAATAGCAGCCCATGAAGCATATGACAGCTGGGGAGAAACTGCTGAACACTCTTCCCAAGTCTTTCTGAGACTGTTAACGCCCAGGTTGGGGAAGAGCTGTGCACCCTCTGCAGCTCCCAATTCATATGCTGAAGCCCTGATTCCCAATGTGATGGCATTTGGAGGCAGGGCCTTTAGGAGGTAATTTGGTTTAGATAAAATAATGAGAGTAGAGCCCGTGATGGGATTAGTTCCTCTATAAGAAGAGACCAGAGCTTACTTTCTTTTCCATGTGAGGACACAGTAAGAAGGCAGCCATCTCCAAGACAGAAAGAGAGCCCCGTATCTGCTGGCACCTTGAACTTGAATTTCCAGCCTCCAGAACTGCTAGAAATAAATGCCTATTGTTTAAGCCACTCAGTCTATGGTATTTTGTTATAGCAGCTCAAGCTGACTAAGACAAACTGTATCTATTGAATACAAACAAGCTCAGACCCAACTTTTAAAGCCACGTTACCTTCTCTTCTTATTATTCACTTAATATTTCCAGTATTTAATTAGCATATTTTATGTACTTTTATTGTTTTGTCTGTCCCAATATGCTTTTCTACCCTACTCCCCCCTTTTGCTACCTTTAAATATTGTCTGAACAAATCCTACTGTACATAGGTCAAGACTCAGCTGTGGTGTCCCCTCCTACAGGAAGCCTTCCCTGCCCTCCTCTCCTTCATTCCCAGCCTGGATTCAGGACTGATTCTATGCACCCTCATAGCATCCTGTGGTGCCTTCTATTCCTCTGTTTTACTTTTTTACTGTCCCTCATTAGATTGTGAATTTCTCATTGATGGTAAGAGTGTGTGCCAAGCTTCAGTAGAATCTAGAACAATAGGCATAAAAAATGTTTATTGCCAGGCTGGTGTGGTTCAGTTGTTGAGTGTCGGCCCATGAACCAAGAGGCCCCCAGTTCAAATCCCAGTCAGAGCACATGCCTGGGTTGCGGGCTTGATTGCCGGTGGGGGGCGTGCATGAGGTAGCCGATCTATGTGTCTCTCTCATTAATGTTTTTATCTCTCTATCCCTCTCCCTTCCTCTCTCTCTCTAAAATCAATAACATATATTTTAAAAATGTTTATTGGGTAAAATACGTTTTTCAGTGAAACCCTTGGACTGGAAGGCTTTGGTTGTTGATGAAAAGTCACGTCAGTGTGCAGTGAAAGACCAGGGGGCAACATACCAGGCAAGGACTGAGGAACAGCCTGGAGTTTAGCACAAGATTCAGGTCAAGATGGGGCCCCGAAAGCTGCTGGACTTGCTGAGGGGTAAAGTAGCAGAGGGGTTTGGAATGGAACTGGTTTTTGGAAGCCCAGAATGTGGCATCTCAGGAAGAGATGAAGTTCAATATAGGGGTCACAGGATGTAGAATTTTTATCCATGTGAACGACTCTTCTATGGCTTGAACTGTGTCCCCCAAGAAGATGTTGAAGTTCTAATCCCCAATACGTGTGAATGTGACCTTATTTGGAAATAGGGTCTTTGCAGATGATCCGGTGAAGATGAGGTCTTCAGGGTGGGCCCTGATTTGATATAAAAAGGGGAATTAAGATATAGAGACAGATACACATGGAGGTTTAGGTGATGTGAAGACACAGGGAGACTGTTGTCATCAAGCCAAGAACATCTGAGGCCCCCAGAAGCTGGGGAGAGGCCTGGATTAAATTCTCCCTCACAGCCCCAGAAAGGACCAATGCGGCCAACACCATGATCTCAGACTTCTAACCTCCATAACTGGGAGAAAATTTCTGTTGCTTAAGCCACCCAGTTTGTGGTAGTTTGGTAATCACAGGCCAAAGAAGCTAATACAAACTCTTCCATTAGACTCTTAATTACCCATAGGTAGCGATTTGGGGTTATTTATACCGTAATCTTTAGCACCTGACACACCTGCTAGACGTCCGCAGAAGTCTGAGAATTTGCCATGATAGAAAGCTTACCCCCTCAAGCCAAGCTTTCCTTGGACTTTAAGTCAGAGGATAGAGCCTAAAAAGAAAAATATAAGGCTGGAATTGATACACACCAGACTTTTTTTGCCTTGCCCACCCCACCCCAAAATCATGATGGATGCTTCTCTGTACAGAGACTGGAGCAGGACTCCAAGATCCAAGAAACCCATTCAGGTTTAAAGCCATCTGCTAACAAGGAAGTGAGAACACCATGTCCTCGCCCTGTGTCCTGTTCCCTCCCTGCCCTGGGGCTTAGCTACCCCATAATTTCATAGGGAATTCTTGTTTCTTATTATATAAAGGCTCACTTGAAATTCATTTCTGATGAGAAAAGTAAAAAAATTCTGGAAAGCTGTGCTTGAGTAAGTGTTTTACCTTAGGTTAGCTTCCAATTCCAGAAAATTTGACAAATATAAAACTGGAGTGAGGATTTTTATGTGGTTCCTTAACCGATACAGTTATTTGTAATAATAATAATCAAGAAAAAAGATAGCACAACCTCAGAATTTTTCCTCTTTACTCAGCTGAAAATTAAACCAGACAGGCAATTACCAAGGTTTTGCCACAATATATAATATGTGTACACCGCGTTTATGGCACATTACACATTACATGGTGATTATTCCGAATTTTCATCCAATCATCTTATTAGTTCTGGTATTTTATGTGGTGAATGACTGTAGCTAAAAATTAAGTGAGAAAGACACTGGTAGAGAAGTAAAACACAGACTCAATAAAGTCAGGCCCATTAAAATGTGACCACCACTGCAATGGACCACAATTGGTGGTATTGACGATGAACTCCTAAAGACTGGAAAAGTACTAAGACACTAAAGCAAGCAGCCTCATTTCTAATACATTTTTACTGCTCTAATAAATTCTTTATTTTATTTTACTATCACACAATTATACTTCATTCCTCTTTGTCAAGAATCATGGTTAGATAGCTTTTTGAGTGCTTTTATGTTCCCTGCACTTAACTAAAAAAAAAAAAAAAGAAAGAAAGAAAGAAAAGAAAATCAAAAGGAGAGTACCATGTTAAAATAGAATTCACAATATTTTTTAATATATTTTTAGACCCTAGTGAATACCATTGTATATTCTTATTATTTGAAGAAAATGAAACTAGTTTATTAAATACTAAAAATAAACTTGGACCCATTTTTATAGCTCATTCAACTGATTTTCTAAGTTATGAGTCATTCGTTGCTTTTGGTGGGTTTGATGTCATTTTCTTGGAACTAAATTGAATACTATTTTGGGTATATAAGCAAAGATATGATGGATTATAATACATCAGACCATGGTCCAAATTTTTTTTAAAAAATTCCCTAATAGTGTTTGGTCTATTTTTTTTTTCCTTTCTCTTTCTAAATTATCTAACTTCCTCTATCTTTTCTTCTGGAGTTAAAGTTTTATTTTCTTTTGTTTATTCCTTCCTCACTGGCTCTAACTTCCTTCTTTTATCTTTTGTAAACATTAATTAATGTAAATTATTGCCACTGAGAAGTGCAAAATTTTTCATCCTTAAGATAAGGTAATGTTGCTCAGCCAAGCAGGTCTGAGGGTAAAAGTCAACTTACATCATATCCTAAAAAAATAGCATTTATAGAAAGAAGCTTTGTATTTTCCCTTCAATGTAGGAGAAAGTAGAAATGTGAAGTCTATTAAAAGTGAAGGGAGGGCCTAAATACCACTTATTGGCACAGTAACATATATGAAAAGTACCATCCTATATAATAAAACCCTAATATACAAATCAACCAAATGACAGAACGACACGTCGCTATGAGGCGCACTGACCACCAGGGGGTAGCTGCTCACTGCAAGAACTGCTCCCTGGTGGTCAGTGCATCCCCACAGGGGTAACCCCATAGCGGTGAGCCAGAAGCCAGGCTCACAACTGACGAGCACAGCGGTGGTGGCAGGAGCCTCTCCCGTCTTCACTGCAGATGGGCGGTAAAGAGCGAGGGGTCCCAAACTGCGAGAGCCCGGACTGTGAGAGGGATGTCTGACTGCTGGCTTAGGCCCTATCACTGGGGGCATTGGGCCTGGGCTGGCAGGCAGATGTCCCTCGAGGGGTCCTAGACTGTGAGAGGACACTAGCCGGGATGAGGGACCTCCCCCATCCCCAGTGCATGAATGTTGTGCATTGGGCCTCTAGTCTATTATAATTACTCTAGAGGCCCGGTGCACAAAAAATTTGTGCACTCGGGGGGAGAGGGGGATTCCTCAGCCCGGCCTGTGCCCTCTCACAGTCTGGGACCCCTCGGGAGATAACGACCTGCTGGCTTAGGCCTGCTCCTGGGTGGCAGAGGGCAGGCCCAATCCCTAGGTGCAGCCCCTGGTCAGGCTCAGAGCAGGGCCAATTGGGGAGTTGGGGCGCCGCACCCTGTCATGCACAGAGGTAATCTCGTAGCTGCACTGGCCTCCGTGGGAACAGGGCATCACCACTCCGCCCTCTCACTGTCATCTCACAGGCGCCCACTCTCAGCACCCAGAACACCCAGACACTCTCCAAAGGATGTGAGCACATCAGAGCGGATGTGTGCACATCCTGTGGGGGTGTTAGACATGCTGGGTTGATGGAAGTGCGGTGGAGAGGCGGGGGGAACTTGTGCACGCCTTGGTTTGCAACTGTTGCAGGCGCGGGAGGGTGACAGTGTGCTGGGGGATGTTCGCATGCCAGGGGGGATGTGCACACCGGAGGCCTCTGGCTTTGCAGATCCTCAAACCCCTATGGTGCAGCCAGGAGGACGTCAGTCTGGCCCGCCATGGTGGCTGTCCCTGCGATCCTGCACCTACTGGGCCAGGAGGTGGATCTTGTGCAGTCACTCCTGGGTCCTGATGGCTGCCTCCCCGCTGTGAAGGGTCATGAATCCGAGTCCCAGGACCATGCACAGCCTCAAGCACTGCCCCCTGCCCGGCAGGGTCACAGATTCGGGTCCCGGACTGCGGACAGCCTCCCACAGTGCCCCCCGCCCGGCAGGGTCACAGATCCAGGTCCTGGGACCACAGACAGCCTCAAGCACTGCCCCCCGCCTGGCAGGGTCACAGATCTGGGTCCTGAGACCGAGGACAGCCTCAATCACTGCCCCCCACCTGGCAGGGTCACAGATCTGGGTCCTGGGACCGAGGACAGCCTCAAGCACTGCTCCCACCTGGCAGGGTCACAGATCCGGGTCCCAGACCGCAGACAGCCTTGCCTGCTGCTGCCTGCCTTCAGTATGCAAATTAGCTGCCATCTTGTTGCTTCAGGGTGGGGGTCCCCACTGGGGTGCCTGGCCAGTCTGGGTGAGGGGCTGAGGGCTGTTTTCAGGCTGGCGGGCGACTGAAGCTCCAAACCTCTCCTTTTTTTCTTTCTTTTTTTATTCTGGCTTTTATTTACCTTCTATGCCTGTCACTGGAGCTGAGAGCCGGCTTTCTCTCTGAGGCTTGGCTGCTGAAAGCAGGTTTCTGGCCTTTGTTTACCTTCTGTATTTGAAACAATGTTGGGGTCCGGCTGGCTGAAGCCTGGCTGACTGACAGCGGGTTTCTGGGGTTTTGGGTTTTGTTTAGCTTCTATATTTGTTACAATGTTTCAAACTGCAAGCTCAGAGGCCGGCAAGGCAGGCGGGGAAGCTTGGCTTCCTCTGTCACTGAAGCAAGCAAGCCTCCCTGTTCGCTTCAAGCTGCCTGACTGCCAGCCGCCATCTTGACTGGCAGTTAATTTGCATATCTCACTGATTAGCCAATGGGAAGGGTAGCAGCCGTACGGCTAATTACCATGTTTCTCTTTTATTAGATAGGACTAGAGGCCTGGTGCACGAGATTTGTGCACTGGGGGGAAGGGGGGGTCACTTAGCCTGGCCTGCACCCTCCCACAGACCAGGACCTTTTAGGGAATGTCCTCCTGCCAGCTTAGGCACAATCCCCTAAACCAGCAGTCAGACATCCGTCTTGCAGTCCAGGTCTCTCGCAGTCCAGGACCCCTTGCTCCTTACCGCCTGCCTGCAGCAGAGGCGGGAGAGGCTCCTGCCACTGCCACTGCACTCACCAGCCATGAGACCGGCTTCTGGCTGAGCAGTGCTCCCCCTGTGGGAGCACACTGACCACCAGGGGGAAGCTCCTGCATTGAGCGTTTGTCCCCTAGTCATCAGTGCACACCATGGTGACCAGCCGTTCTGCTGTTCAGTTGATTTGTATATTAGGCTTTTATTATATAGGACTAGAGGCCCAGTGCACAAAAATTTGTGCACTTGGGGGGAAGAGGGGGTCCCTCAGCCCATCCTGTGCCCTCTCGCAGTCTGGGACCTCTCAGGAGATAATGACCTGCTGGGTTAGGCCTGCTCCCGGGTGGCAGAGGGCAGGCCCAATCCCTAGGTGCAGCCCCTGGTCGGGCTCAAAGCAGGGCCAATTGGGGAGTTGGGGCGCTGCCCCCTGTCATGCACAGAGCAGGGTGGATCGGGAGGTTGCGATGCCACCCTCAGTCACGCTCAGGATAGGACTGATTGGGGGGTTGGGGCACCGCCCCCGTCACACTCAAGGCAGGGTCGATAGGCAAGTTGCGGCGCCACCCCCTTACGTGCACAGAGCAGGGCCGATCAAAGGGTTGGGGCGTTGCCCCCTGTCATGCACAGAGCAGGGCCCATCAGGGGGGTTGGGGCTCCGTACCCTGTCATACACAGAGCTGCAGGGTGATCAGGGGGTTGAGGAGCTCCCCCCTGTCACGCACAGAGCAGGGCTGATCAGGGGGTTGAGGAGCTCCCCCCTGTCACTCACAGAGTAGGGCTGATAGGGGAGTTGGGGCACTGCCCCATCACACACAGAGCAGGGCTGATCAGGGGGTTGGGGCGCTGCCACTGTGACACTCAGGGCAGGGCCGATGGGGAGGTTATGGCTCTACCTCATCACACACAGAGCAGGGCCCGTGGCCGGGGGGCGGGGGGAGTTGGGGCACCGCACCCTGTCACACACAGAGCAGGGCCGATCAGGGGGTTGGGGCACTGCACCCTGTCACATACAGAGCAGGGCCGATCAGGGGGTTAGGGTGCTGCACCCTGTCACACACAGAGCCGCAGGGCGATCAGGGGGTTGGGGAGCTCCCCCCTATCAGGCACAGAGCAGGGCTGATCAGGGGGTTGGGGCACCTTCCCCTGTCACGAACAGAGCAGGGCAGATAGGGAGGTTGTGGCCCCGCCCCCTGTCACACACAGAGCCGCAGGGCGATCAGGGGGTTTGGGCGCTGCCCCCTGTCATGCTGATCCCGGTGCCGGGAGGCATATTACCCTTTTACTATATAGAATAGAGGCTTGGTGCACGGGTGGGGGCTGGCTGGTTTGCCCTGAAGGGTGTCCTGGATCAGGGTGGGGGTCCCCACTGGGGTGCCTGGCCAGCCTGGATGAGGGGCTGAGGGCCGTTTTCAGGCTGGCGGGTGACTGAACCTCCCAACCGCTCCTTTTTTTCTTTCTTTTTTTTTTTTATTCTGGGCCAGCTTTAGCTCTCAAAGTAGGTTTCTGGCCTTTGTTTACCTTCTGTATTTGATACAATGTTGCGGTCCGGCTGGCTGAAGCCCCACTGAATAAAGCAGGTTTCTGGGGTTTTGTTTAACTTCTATATTTGCACCATAGTTGCTTAGAGTTGCAGCTGAGAGGCCGGCAAGTCAGGCGGGGAATGTTGGAGTCCGCAGTCACTGGAGCAAGCAATCCTCCCTGTTTGCTTCAGTGCATGGCTGCCGGCCGCCATCTTTGCTGGCAGTTAATTTGCATATCTCCCTGATTAGCCAATGGGAAGGATAGCGGATGAACGGCTAATTACCATGTTTCTCTTTTATTAGAGAGGACTAGAAGCTCAGTGCACAAAATCGTGCACAGGTAGGGCCCTAGGCCTAGCATGTGATCAGGGCCATCTTCCACCCGCTTGCCAGTCTCCAGTCCCACCCCGCCACCACCCACCCAGTTCCCCGTGGTTCCCTGTTCACCATACTGCAATCGGAGCCTGCAGGCCAGGGGAGGGACCAAGAGGTTGGCCTTTCCACCTGCTCACCAGTCCTCAGTCCTGCCCCACTGCCACCCACCTGGTTCCCCATGGTTCCCATTCACCATGCTGTGATCGGAGCCTGTGGGTCAGTGGGAGGGACTGAGAGGTGGTCAATGCACCTCATAGCGCCTGGTTGAGTGATTGTTTCAGTAATTATGTTGTTACTAGAGGCCTGGTGCACGAAATTTATGCACAGGTGTGTGTGTGTGTGTGTGTGTGTGTGTGTGTGTGTGTGTCCCTCAGCCCAGCCTGCACCCTCTCCAATCTGGGACCCCTCAAGGGATGTCTGACTGCCCGTTTAGGCCTGATTCCTCTCACAATCCAGGACTGCTGGCTCCCAACTGCTCACCTGCCTGCCTGCCTGCCTGATTGCCCCTAACCGCATCTGCCTGCCACCTGATCACCCCCTAACCACTCTCCTGCCAGCCTGATCGACACCTAACTGCTCCCCTGCCAGCCCAATTGCCCCTAACTGCCTTCCCCTGCTGGCCCGGTCACCCCTAACTGCCCTCCCTTGCCAGCCTGGTCTCCCCTAACTGCCCTCCTCTGCAGACCTGGTCCCCCCCCAATTGCCCTCCTCTGCCGGCCCGGTCACTCCTAACTGCTCTCCCCTGCCAGCCTGGTTGCCCCTAACTGCCCTTCCCTGCAGGCCCAGTCACCCCTAACTGCCCTCCCCTGCTGGCCATCTTTTTTTTTTTTTTTTGCTTTTTTTTTTTTTTTTTATTTAATAATTTTTATTTCTTAAAGTATTACAAAGAGTATTACATATGTCTCCTTTATTCCCCCCCTTGACATTCCCCCGGCCCCTACCCCCCGCCCCCCCCCCCCCCGCCCCGTGTCTTGTGTCCATTGGTTAATCTTATATGCATGCATATAAGTCCTTCAGTTGGTCTCTTAATCCCGCCCCCCAACCCTCCACAGGCTTCCCACTGTCGTTTAACATTCTGTTCAATGTTTCTCTGCTTCTGTATCTACCCCTGTTCATCAGTCCATACTGGTCCCCTTTATTTGTCCCAACCTCACTGGAGTAGTCTCAACCTCACCAGGGCCGTCTGAGCCTCACCAGGGCCGTTTCAACCTCACCGGGGCCGTCCCTAGCTCACGGGGGCCGTTTCAACCTCACCGGGGCCGTCCCTACCTCACGGGGGCCGTTTCAACCTCACCGGGGTCGTCCCTACCACACCGGGGCCGTTTCAACCTGACCGGGGTTGTCCCTACCACACCGGGGCCATTTCGACCTGACCAGGGTTGTCCCTACCTCACGGGGGCCGTTTCAACCTCACCGGGGTCGTCCCTACCACACCGGGGCCGTTTCAACCTGACCGGGGTCGTCCCTACCACACCGGGGCTGTTTCAACCTGACCGGGGTTGTCCCTACCACACCGGGGCCGTTTCGACCTGACCAGGGTCGTCCCTACCTCACGGGGGCCGTTTCAACCTCACCGGGGTCGTCCCTACCTCACGGGGGCCGTTTCAACCTGACCGGGGTTGTCCCTACCACACCGGGGTCGTTTCGACCTGACCAGGGTCGTCCCTACCTCACGGGGGCCGTTTCAACCTCACCGGGGTCGTCCCTACCTCACGGGGGCCGTTTCAACCTGACCGGGGTTGTCCCTACCACACCGGGGCCGTTTCGACCTGACCAGGGTCGTCCCTACCTCACGGGGGCCGTTTCAACCTCACCGGGGTCGTCCCTACCACACCGGGGCCGTTTCGACCTAACCAGGGTCGTCCCTACCTCACGGGGGCCGTTTCAACCTCACCGGGGTTGTCCCTACCACACCGGGGCCGTTTCGACCTGACCAGGGTCGTCCCTACCTCACGGGGGCCGTTTCAACCTCACCGGGGTCGTCCCTACCTCACGGGGGCCGTTTCGACCTGACCAGGGTCGTCCCTACCTCACGGGGGCCGTTTCAACCTCACCGGGGTTGTCCCTACCACACCGGGGCCGTTTCGACCTGACCAGGGTCGTCCCTACCTCACGGGGGCCGTTTCAACCTCACCGGGGTCGTCCCTACCTCACGGGGGCCGTTTCGACCTGACTGGGGTTGTCCCTACCACACCGGGGCCGTTTCGACCTGACCAGGGTCGTCCCTACCTCACGGGGGCCGTTTCAACCTCACCGGGGTCGTCCCTACCACACCGGGGCTGTTTCAACCTGACCGGGGTTGTCCCTACCACACCGGGGCCGTTTCAACCTGACCGGGGTTGTCCCTACCACACCGGGGCCGTTTCGACCTGACCAGGGTCGTCCCTACCTCACGGGGGCCGTTTCAACCTCACCGGGGTCGTCCCTACCACACCGGGGCCGTTTCGACCTAACCAGGGTCGTCCCTACCTCACGGGGGCCGTTTCAACCTCACCGGGGTTGTCCCTACCACACCGGGGCCGTTTCGACCTGACCAGGGTCGTCCCTACCTCACGGGGGCCGTTTCAACCTCACCGGGGTCGTCCCTACCTCACGGGGGCCGTTTCGACCTGACCGGGGTTGTCCCTACCACACCGGGGCCGTTTCGACCTGACCAGGGTCGTCCCTACCTCACGGGGGCCGTTTCAACCTCACCGGGGTCGTCCCTACCACACCGGGGCTGTTTCAACCTGACCGGGGTTGTCCCTACCACACCGGGGCTGTTTCAACCTGACCGGGGTTGTCCCTACCACACCAGGGCCGTTTCGACCTGACCAGGGTCGTCCCTACCTCACGGGGGCCGTTTCAACCTCACCGGGGTCGTCCCTACCTCACGGGGGCCGTTTCAACCTGACCGGGGTCGTCCCTACCACACCGGGGCCGTTTCGACCTGACCGGGGTCGTCCCTACCACACCGGGACCGTTTCAACCTCACTGGGGCCATCCCAACCTCACCGGGGCCATCCCAGCCTTACCGGGGAAACAGGAAGTTTGGCCCTCTGTCCCCTGCCGGCGGCTCCCCACTAGACAAAATCTCCAGGCGTTCCTGGTGGTTGAACATCCAGCACTCCTGCCCTCCACCAAGTGCACAGACTGCCTGTCTGCTGTCCCCCAGCGCCCCACAAGAGACTGGGACCAGTGGGCATGTTTGTGCGCTTGCTGGTACAGCAGTTCCACAGTGCCGGCAGAGTCAGGCCCAGCCCTGGCCGGCCCCGGACCCGACTCTGCCCCCCGATTGCGTCCCTCCCAGATGCAAGGAGCTGAAATCTGCAGCCTGCTGGGATGGGCTCTGTACTTGGTGCCTCTGCAGATCCTACTCAGTCTCAATGCGCTTCTTTCTATGCGAGGAGTTGAAATCTGCAGTTTGTTGGGTTGGGCTCTGTACTTGGTGTCACATCCTACTCAGTCTCAATGTTCTTTCTCTCCTTCCAGTTGTAGAGCTTCCACTGGGCCAACTTTCCCATGGTTCTGTATGCTAGGTGTTTGTCTGATATTTGGTAGTTTCGATGTTGTTGTGTGAGGTAGCACGCACAGGTCTCTTCCTTATGCCGCCATCCTGGTTCTCCTGGGTCTGCTTCTTGAGTGTGTCTCTCATGGCTGCAAGCAGTTGAAGTCTGCAATTTGTTGGGATAGGCTGCAAAAGCGCAGGTGGGTCTTTTTGTGCACCTGGCACAGCTTGGATGGGGATGTAAATTGATTAGGGCTGAGACTCAGGGAGTCGCCATGGCGGAGCAAATAGCACAGGCTGAGTCTCCGCGGCCCCTTGACTCTCTGCCAGGGCTTTGTGTCCCCCAGTGCCGGCGAGCAGCTGTGCAACAGAGTCTCCCTCGCTTTCTGATGGCTGCAAGGCCGTGCTGCCTCTCCCCGTCGGGTCTGGTGCTTCATGATCCCGCCTGAACCAGCTCAGTGGATTTGAGAGTTTGCAGAAGCAAGGGCGTTTCTACTTGTGAGTCTGGCACAGCCCAGATGGGAATGTAAATTGCGTAGGGCGGGGTCACAGGGAGTCGCCGGGGCGGAGACTCAGCGGCCCCTTGCCTATCCAGGACTCCAGGACTTTGCGTCCCCCAGTGCCGGCGAGCAGCCGAGCGCCAGAGCCTCCCTCGCTTTCTGACCGCTGGAAGG
The DNA here is from genome assembly GCF_028538775.1 of Myotis yumanensis. Lineage (NCBI taxonomy): Eukaryota > Metazoa > Chordata > Mammalia > Chiroptera > Vespertilionidae > Myotis > Myotis yumanensis. The sequence goes on along the minus strand of NW_027223753.1, from coordinate 84,941,789 downwards.
CCGTGCTGTCTCTCGCCTTGGGGCCTGAGGCCTCAGAGACCCGCCCGAACCAGCTCAGTGGATTTGAGAGTTTGTAAAAGCACAGTCATTCCCTCTTGTGCCTCTGGCACAGCCCTGAGGGTAGGGCGGGGTCACAGGGAGTCGCCATCGTGGAGGAAATAGCGATGGCGGCGTCTCCGCGCCCCTCGCCTCCCCGGGACACCAGGACTTCTTGTCCCTCGGTGCCGGCGAGCAGCCGCGTGTCAGAGCTTCCCTCGCTCTCCGACCACTGCAAGGCCGTGGCCGCCTCTCCCTGTGGGATCTGGGGCCTCAGAGACCCGCCCCGAGCAAGCCCAGAGGATTCGAGGGTTCGTAAAAAACCGAGAATCCATTTGCAGCCCGCGTGGCGTGTGACTGCGTACCTCTGGTTTTGGTGCCTCCGTAGCTCCCACTCAGTCTCACTGCACTTCTTTCTTTTCCTCCAGTTGTAGATCTCCCACTGGGCCAACTTCCCCATGGTTCTGAGTGGCGGTTGTTTACTTCATAGTTGATAGTTTCAATGATGCTGTGAGAGAGCAGCACACACAGGTCCGCTCCCTACGCCGCCATCTTGGTTCCTCCCCCTGCTGGCCATCTTGTGTCCACATGGGGTCAGCCATCTTTGACCACATGGGGAGGCCATCTTGTGTGTTGGAGTGATGGTCAATTTGCATATTATCTCTTTATTATATAGGATGGTTGCTGGGCTTTTATTATATAGGATATTTGACCATATATTCTGACTTTGAGAACTAAATATCAGCATGCATATATTCTCATCAATTATATTCTGAACCACCATAAGAGCAGTAAATGAGAAAGTAATCTGCTGAAATATGTAACTTCTTTTCTATAATTACTAGTTATGATGAGCTAGTTAGGTTAAGGATGTAGGATCATTTATTTCACTCTGTAGTTTAGTTTCTAGTTCCCAATGAGGCTTCCAAAGTTGACTTGAATCAAACTAAAGGAGTAAACCCTTCATCAGACTCAAATATGTAACTGCCTTCTGTGTGCTTCCCTTGAATTTTGGGAATGTCCTTAGGGCAAGGCTCATCTCACCCTCTCGGGCATGTGTTAGTTGATTATTTTTCTTATGTCCAACAGGGTGTCATCGTATGGATCACCCTGTTGATCCATACTTCCCAGGGTAGGGCTAAATAGTCAAGCAGGATGCTCTGTAGTAAAAGATGATCAGGAAATGTTTGTTGAATTGGAAAAAACAAAATGAAACAAAAGTAATTGCTGAGGGTCATTCCTTGTGTTACAATTCTGCAATATGGCTATCAGTGATAGAACCCTGGCCATGGTCTCAGTTGCCCAAGCCTGCATTTCAGAGAAGCATACTCCTAAAGCTATGAAATGCCTCTAAGAATTCCTTGCAATCTTTGGGTAACTTGAACCAAAGCCTAGGCACTTGATTCCGGTCCTTGTTTCTTATCACTTATAGCTGTAAACACTGAAGAAATTACTGATTGTTGCCTTAACAAACAGAGCTTATAAATATACTGTATAATGGGGAGTTAACAAAACCTACTCAACTCATAATGGCTGTTATGATCAAAATAGCTAATGTGGTCAACCAGAATGGATCTTAGAGAGTCACTTTCCTTTCGCCAGAAACAGAAGTGCATTCTTGGGAATAAAGGAATGTGTGGCTGAATGTCGGAGCCAACAACTGGATTCCTCAACCGTCTCCTTTATGGTGCAATGTGCTGTGTTGGGATCTGGTGGTCTGAATTCTTTATCCTCAAGACATGGCCAGGACACTGTGCTCCAGGTTAGTTAGGGGTTCCTGGTTGTGCTTAGGCACCCAGGTAGTAGTGTGTGAGGAAGTGTAATTCAAACATGTGGTATAATAGGGGGTCTGATTCTACACAGAGTCAGAATCAAAGTGACCTGCATATCATGATCCTGTTTAAACATCCTCCCTGTAGGCTATTTGGATACTTCTAGAAAATAATAGAAAGTCCTATGGCCTAGTTGGATGGAAAGAACATGGAATTTAGAAACAGCCAGCTCTGGTTAAAATTTCTGGCTTCAACATATATTAACTATGTGATCTTGAGTAAGTAACTTAAACTCTTTGAGTATTAATTTCCTTGTCTAAAAATTAGAAATTACATTTATTTTGTGATTTTTGTTTCAGATTAAATGGCATTATGCAAAAAAGTTCTTATTTGAATTCATAGCATCTTGAAAACACCAAATATAAGATAGCCCTCTTCCCCCTACCCTCACCCTTCTCTTTCTATTTTCCCTATTCTCTTTATTCTTATTATTCTGTCTGTATAACTGGAACCAGTACTCAGCATGGAAGGCTACATCCATCTTGCCAGAACCAAATGTGATTAAGGGTGCTCTGCTTCCTCCTGGCTGTGTGTGCACATGTGCATGCATGTAAAGGCAGGGAAAGGTTTGGGGTGGAGAGGAAAGATGACAGACTTTTGGGCAGGGACATTATCTCATACATCCCAATGCCTGAATTTCCCACTCTTCGCTTTCCTGCTCCCCACCAGCTAACACGCCTCACCCATGAAGCTGATGATGTGCTGTTTTGGTATGATTGCTCTCTCTTTGAAATCTCTTTAATCCTCATGTCCTAGGAGGGTATATGGAAAGAGAGAGGCAGTATCTTGCTAATGGATGGTCTGAACCCTCACAAAAACGACTCTCAACTTCACAGGCTTCAGAGGGTTACTGGCCTCCAGTCAATCCTCAGTCTACTCTAGTCCCCTTCTGGGGAAATTAGGCCCAGTTGGTAGCTCTATCAGATGAGCTTTCTGAGACTCAGATGGCACAAGGCCTTTCACGTTGCCACTTCATTATTCCAAACACTGGGTTAAGTAATGGTCAAGAGGAACACAGAAGGAAATAATATAGAATTTGACAGGCAAGAGAAACAGTATCTTGGGCAAACCAACTATCTATAATGAAATTGCCAAACTCAAAGGGGGAGAAAGGGGTAGATAGACACAAAGCTAGAGGAAGAAACCATGCATCCATCTATTTCTTTAGTTAAGATTATTTACTAAACCCTACTTTGTGCCAGGCATTGAACTAAAAGCTGAGGGTATAATGGTAAACAAATCAATTATCTGTAGTTCCTGTCCACATGCCTGTAGAATGTGGTGTGGAATCTTACAGCCTAGATAAGAAATATGCATTTATATAATTACTAGAGGCCTAGTGCATGCAAATTCATGCACTTGGGGGGGGGGGCGCGGTCCCTCAGCCTGGCCTGCGCCCCTCTTGCAGTCCAGGACCCCTCTGGGGATGTCCACCTTCCCGATCCCCCATGGAGTGGGCCTAAGCTGGCAGTCAGACATTCTATCCCAGGAGCCCTCAGGTAATATTCAACAGTCTGCATCCTTAGAGCTCCTTAGCGCTGCTGTGGAGGCTGGAGAGGCTCCCACCACCACTGCTGCGCTTGTAGCCCTCAGCCCAGTTTGTGGCAGAGCAGAGTTCCCCCTGTGGGAGTGCACTGACCACCATGGGGCAGCTCCTGTGTTGAGCATCTGCCCCCTGGTGGTCAGTGTGTGTCATAGTGACCAGTTGTTCCTGGTTAAGGTCAATTTGCATATTATCCTTTTATTATATAGGATGTTTTAGTTACTAGTGCTGTGCAACAACTTATCCCCAAGCCTAACAGCTTAAACCAGCCACTTTATTATGTTGACTAGAGGCCCGGTGCACTAAATTCATGCGTGGGGGTGGAGGGGGTTCCCTCAGCCTGGCCTGTGCCCTCTTGCAATCTTGGACACTGCATGCACCAGTGACCATACTTTTCATACAGGTGAAAGGCAGCTACATTTTTTTTGCCCTGATTATAAAAAGTAGTATATAACATGATCCTTCTGAGGCAGTAGTACCATTTTCCCCATCTTATGGGTGGAAAAATTGAAGCAGAGGGAAGTTAAGTAATTGGCTTTGTCACATAGTTATAAGTGTCAGAATCAGGGCTGACCACAAAATGTGCAAGCCAGAGTCCATGCATGTCATTGCTGTATCATCCTGTTTTTTCAGTGTTAGAGTAGCCTTGCCAGGTTTTAATTTTTAAATCTAAGAGATTGTTCCCAATATATAGGGTAGAGGTGATCAGGGGGCCCCCACTGGCACCTGCCTTGGCTGGTGGACTGGCGCTAACAACTCACTGGCCCCAACTCGGGGCAGCTCCTGTGTTGAGTCTCTGCCCCCTGGGTGGTAAGTGCGTATCATAGCGACTGGTCATTCTGCTCTTTGGTTGATTTGCATATTAGGGTTTTATTATATAGGATGGCTCTGCAGCTTAGGACCTTGAACAATGTACAGGATTCTATGATATCTGGACCTGAGGATGCTTGAGGATGACTTAATGACTAAGGGCTGGAATTATCTGCAGATAACTTTACTCACTTGGATGGCAGTTTTTGCTTACCTGTAACTTGGGAACTGTGGCCTGGAACACCTACATGTGTCCTCTCCAGTATGACAGTGTTAGATTTATTGGACTTCTTACATGGCAACTGGATTCCCCTAGAATAAGCATCTCAACAAATTCCAGAGAAGGAGAATTAGATTCTGTCAATCTGCCCCCAACTTCTGGATGAAGGGGAATGAGGTAAGAACATGTGGAATAAGAGATACAGGTGTGGCCCTTTTTAGGATATACAATCTGCCTAATGTTGATCAGCAGAGTCAACCAATAGTTTTTCAAAGGAAGTACTTACTAAGCTGAAATTGAGAATCAGTGGAAGTTAGCCAAATAAAGACTGTCTTTGTCAGTTCAGACCACTAAAACAATTTACCATAGGTTGGATGGATTAAACAACAAACATTTATTTCTCACAATACCAGGGGCTGGAAGTCTAAGATCAGGGTACTGGAATGGTCAGATTCTGGTGAGAGCCCTCCTCCTGGTTTACAGACCTTCTCATTGTATCTTTACATGGCAGAGAGAAGTCTAGCTCTCTTCATCTTATGAGGACACTAATCTCATCATGGAGGCCCCACCCCCTAACCTAACTACCTCCCAAAGGCCCTATCTCCTAAACTATCCTTTTGAATTTGGGGGGTCGGGGTGGTACACAAACATGTAGTCCACAAAAGAAGACTATGTATGAAGCAATGCTTTAAGCAAATAGAACAATATGGGCAAAGGTCCACAGTCTGGTGGGATCCTAGGCCATACACGGAACTGAAATAATTTCTATATGCTCACCTTCTAGGGTGTGAGTGTGGTCCCTCTTCAGGGAGGGTGGGAGAAAGTTGGTGGAGGGAGGTTAGCATATGTATATGTATGTGCTCCTGGAGCATAAAAAATAAAGCTCGAGAGGTAAGCAAAGGCCAGATCATGAGGGTTCTGGTGAAACACACTAGGGAGCCTGCACAACAGTCAACGAGAGGCAGAGGAAACATCTGTATGCAAAAGGCTACTATAGATCAGGACACTTAAAAATGAGGACAGAGTTCATTACTAGGCAGCCCTTAATGTTCCAATAGCCAAACTCTGAAACAGATAAGGGATGCTTATCTTGCCCATTTGTAATAAAGTGCATGGTGTTTCTTTGTCTTCTTTATTATTAATTTTAAAATTTGAATGGAAAGTCCTCTTCACTATCCCAAAGAAGCAGACTTAAGACTCATGGACCCCAGGAAGCAGGATCCGAGGAAGCCCCCAGACTGAAGACCTTGCGTCTGTTTCTTCTTCTTTATTCTCAGTCTAGCAAACAAACATGTGCTATTGGTATTTCATTCAAATTCTGTTCAAGACTTACTCTTCCTTTCTTTCCTGCAGTTACTTGTCAAGACTTCTTTGTCTCTGACCTGCTTTCAGCCCTCCCAACTACTCCCCCTGCTTCTGCTTGCTCTCCAAGCCATACTCCACCCAGCTGCCAGATTAATCTTCTAGAGCAGCGGTTCTCAACCTGTGGATCGAGACCTCTTTGGGGGTCGAATGACCCTTTCACAGGGGTCGCCTAAGACCATCGGAAAACACATATATAATTACATATTGTTTTTGTGATTAATCACTATGCTTTAATTATGTTCAATTTGTAACAATAAAATTGGGGGTTTACAACATGAGGAACTGTATTAAAGGGTCACGGCATTAGGAAGGTTGAGAACCACTGTTCTAGAACATCAGTTGCTTCATGTGAGTCTCCATTCAAAAAGCTTCAAGCAGGAAACTAGATCTTAAAAGTTCTCATCGCACAAAAAAAGTGCAACTATGTATGATAATGAATATCAACTAGATTTATCATAGTGCTTATTTTGCAATATATACAAATATTAAATCATTATGTTGTACACCTGAAAAAAAAAAGACTCATGGACTCAGATACTCCCCCTCTTCAACTTGTAGCACTTTAATCACATATAAGACGTTTTCAGTATCTGTCAAAAGTAGTTGTGCACCTGAAATATCAACCTAATGCCTAATGTTAAGCATCATTTATTGTTAGTATAATTTTTCATAAAGATGGGGGAAATCTTTTCTTCAAGAGGAGATGTAAATCCCCAGTTACCAATTTCTTCTCTAAAAAGAATTAAACTTTTTTCAGGAAGGGAAGATACTGAGTAGAAGGTGCCATCATTATAAGCCATTTTATGGCACTAGACTGCATGGCGAATGGCCATTTATATGAAACTATTCATTTCCTGCAGGACCTTTCCCAAGCATTTGCCTTCTTGGAACAATAATGGGAAATTTCCTTACAGGAGAAGGACTATGACGTCATCTCCAGTTACATGTTGCTCTTCTTAGTCTTGGAAAATGTCCCATTGTCTTTCATGCATTAGATGGATCTAAAATAAGCAAGGAGTCTAGACAGTGGGAGCCATATATAAGATCTATGTAGTATTGTAGAGTGGAAGTCACTCAGCAATCTCTCATCTAACAGAAGAAAAATTAGAGAAGTACACAAGGGTATAAAATGTGTATGTCAGGTAACAAATCTTAGGTTATTTCTCTATGTAATTACTAGCTACTTTAAATCATTTTAAGATATGTGTAAGGTAAAAGTAATATATGAGGGAATAAAATTGTATTTATCAAATTTGAAAGAAGCTTTTCTCTAATGTGTCTCCAACCTTCCAGACTCTTCAATGTTTGACCAATTTTGATCTTATCCAGCAAATATTCTGGATAAAATACTTTGCCAGTCTACATGATGCCACAACAATCTATTTTGTTCTTTACTGAATCCCAACACAAGAGATGTTTTACACCCCTTTTTATGGAGATACTTGGGCAAAGTTACTATTGAATATTCGTTCTTATTCTTACCTCCACTTAAAACCCTTTATTTTTAAATCAAGTAGTAGCCTTTAAATTTGTTCTTCTCCACATTTGCTTTGGACATTATATGTTTTTTGGATTTCCAAATGACTTTTAGAATCACTTTCATTTTCTAAAAAAAAGATTTGCTGAGATTTTGATGGGGGTCTCACTGGTTATGTAGAGCAATTTGAGAAAAATTGATATGGGTAACAATATTGAATCCTCTGCTCTGCAAAGTATATCTCGCTATTGATTTCATTCCTCTTTAATTTCCCTCAGCAAACTTTCATAGTTTCCAGGGTACATCCTTTGTAAGATTTTACCTTAAGTATTTCACGTTGTTGTGCTATTTTAAATGATCCTCTTCCTCTAGCACAGTGGTTCTCAACCTTGGCTGCACATTAGAATCACCTGGGAATCTTTTTAAAATCCTGATTTCTGGGCCTCATCTTCCAGAAATTCTGTTTCTTTGTTACTAATGTTGTGGCCCCACCCCATAACAAAGAAACAGAATTTCCAGAGGATGAGGCCCAGAAATCAGGATTTTAAAAAGATTCCCAGGTGACTCTAATGTGCAGCCAAGGTTGAGAACCACTGCTCTAGCATCAGATAGATTCCTCACACACATATATAATTATTATGTAATTGACTGCCGGTGGAGTACCTTCCGCAGGTCTCCTCTCTTCAATATTCTGTCCTGTGAACTCTTATCTGTCTTGGTCTCCTGAGACTCTCAGCTTTATCTCAAATAAAAGAGGCTTTCTTGGGTTTCTCTCTCTCAGTGACACAGCCTGAAAGTGAAAACTCTCTCAAAGCAGCAAGCCGGGGCAATTACAGGACTTACCTTGTTTGTTTCTCATCAATTGGGACCACTATCCTTGGTTACCTGATGTCCAGTGTCCTGAAAACCGTGGCTTCTTATATGTGTTTTGTTCTTTTCAGGAGGAGAAATCTAGCCCCTGTTACTCCATCTTGACTGAAACCTAAATTTTTCTGTTTTTTAAAAATCCAGGACTACATTGGGTCATTCTATTACTTTATCTGAACTTAATCTTAACAACTAAAAAATGATTAAAAGCTCAACAAATAGAGATTTAGTAAACTAGAAAAATCTGAACAAGTTACTCAGAATGCAGTACAGAGAAAAAAAAGTTAAAAAACATAAAAAGTTTCAAGAGACAAGGGGGTAGAAGGAGAAACTACAAAATATTTCTTGCATGCCACTCCTCCCTCCTGGGTTTAGTTGTCTTCCTACTGATGTACATCCTTTTGTAGTTCTTTCAGTGATGGAAGATCCATGAGTTGTACACTTCCAGGCTGGATTTGTACAAAATTGTTTTTATTTCGCCCTTACTTTTGAAAGATAAGTTGGCTAGATAAATCTTTCCAGATTGACAACTATTTCCTCCCAATACTTAAAAGCATTATTTTATTGCTTTCTGGCATCCAGTAATACTAATGAGAATTCTGCCTTTAGCCTAATTGTCTTATTACTTTGTAAGTAACCTGTCTTTTATTCTGATTGCTTTAATTTTTTTGTCTTTAATATCCTGCTGCTTACTACTGACCATGTGTCAGAATTTCCTTCCTTTTTAAGACTAACTCACATTTCATTCTATATATTTACCACATCTTGTTGAAATTCTTAGTAATTTTTAAATTGCATTTTGCAAATAATGTAGCAGGTCCTGCTTTTATTCTATCATATAAGAAATTTATTTAAAAGCTGTAAAAGAATCCTATATAATAAAAGGCTAATATGCAAATAGACCAAATGGTGGAACAACCGGAACAACCAAACAACAGGTCCCTATGACATGTGCTGACCACCAGGGGTGTTGGTTGTGGTGGGATGATGGAGCAGATGAGTGGGGGTGCCAGACCAAGGCAGGGTGCCAGTCGCTGTCATCAGGGCAAGCCTCTGGCAGTTACAGAAAATTCTATTCTCCCGTGCACCGCAGTCCTGCCCAGCGCTTGTACCTGCTGCCAGTGCTGGCCCCACTCGCACCCACAGCTGGCGCTGGAGCTGCCACTCGCACCCAGTCTCGATCACTCAGCACCATCAGTGCAAGCAGACAGGGGACTGGGGCCATGGTGGGAGGGGCTAGGCAGGGGCACAGAGGATGGGCCGAGACCCACCCCTGTGCCCACTGCCTCGCGGCCCACAGTTCCTTTCAAGGTGTATGAATTCGTGCACTGGGCCCCTAGTGCAATATAAAAGGAGAAATGAAAAGCTTATGCTTCACAAACCCACTCTAATAGTCCAAGAGAAACTTATTCACAGAGTTAAACTCTTCACAAGTGTACACAGTATGCCTGGCCCTGTCCCCTGATCCTCTGATCTATCTCCTCCGGATAGGGGGCTTTCTTATTCAAACCATCAGGTTGTGAATCTTCATCTTCCCTTGAGAAAACCATCCCCACCTCATTGGTATCAGACATGTTCCAGAATTTCCTCCTTATCCATTTTCACACCTCAACCACTATGGTCCCCAGGACAGTCCCCTGCAGCAGGACAGTTCCCAGATTAAGCCAGAGTATCACTGGAATTTTAAAGGACTGTCCAGGATAAATGGTCCAAGTTCAGTACTCTTTAAGATTTCCTTAGTAGTGTAATATGCATACCTGTCTTATTCTTATTCTTCCTGGGTCATCTCAGAGGTAACACTTATCTCAGAAGATACATTAAGTTTCAGACACATCACAACCAAGATCAATATTAAGGATGAGAAACATTTCTCTGATTACAGCATAATGTGTTTAGACTGCTCTCCCAAAGGGATGGTAATCTATATATTATTATGCACCTAGGTGGCACACCACCCTTGGTCTTTTTCTAACTCTGAAATTTAACCAGAGGCCCACAGTAAATAAAAAATAAGACCTAGTAGATACAACTTTTACAAACAACAAAGTCATTTTATTCTTTATGTCTTTCCTCTGGCCGCACAAAGACCTAGATGAAGCTTTGACATAAGGATTTTTCTGTACCTTAGGCAGATCATATTTTTCAGCAGAACATACTGATGCTGCTTTCTGTGTTAAAAAGTGAGTTGGAATTATTTTCCTAATTTAAAGCAATTCCCAGGGGTTGCAGGGGTGGGGAACCTTTTTTCTGCCAAGGACCATTTGGATGTTTATAACATCATTCACGGGACATACAAAATTATCAGCTTAAAAATTATGTTGCTATGAAAAAAAGCTCCTCGATTTATTGAATTTTGAGTCCCGCCTGCAGTTGCGTTGGCAGGGCCAGACCAAATGATACAACCTGTAGGCCGGGCCTTCCCCACACCTGGTAGAGAATAGGATACTACAGTTTATGGTGTGTGTGGCAGCGGGGGAGGGGAGTGCTGGTCATAAAGTATGTTTAGAATTAATGAGAGTATGTTAAATTGAATTGGATGACAAAATAATCCTCAGAGAAAAGTCTTTAGGTAGGTGGAGTTCTAAGAATAAATGAAAGAGATCTGAACTCACTATAATAAAAGTGCAGTTTTGGCTTTCTATTATACCTAGTGCTTTTTATCTGGCTGTTAAAGATCCTGAAACTATATTTTAAAAGCAATTTGATTCATTTACTAGATTGTCTGAATCCAAGCTGACCAGCAAGGTGGCAACTAGTCACAGGTGGCTTTAGAGCATTTGAAATGTGCATTAAAGTCACACTTGAATTTGAAAACAGTACTTAAAAAAGGCTGCTACATATCTCACGAATATTAATATTGATAGCATTTTGTGCATATGGGTTAAATAACACAGTACTTAAATGAGCATTACCAGTGGGGAAGCACGGGACTTGGTTGGAAAGTTTGTAAGGAGGAATCTCCAAAATGTTGGGGCCTCCAGGGGGAGCTGGCCAAAGGTGGCCACCCCTGCCTTGACTTTTCCAAACAAGTCTGAGCCCCTGGTTGTTTTACTGGAATCTTTACGTTAAGTCTTTAGACGTCCTTGCTTAAAGGACACTGCAGATGCATGTGTCTTCTCAGGGTTACTTACCCTGCTAATAGTATCTGGAAGTTAATTTTAGTTCAAACTGTTGTTACAATAAAAGCCTAAGGAGGCAGGCAAACAGGGCTGTTTGGTTTCTCAAGCCAAGCAGTCCCTTAGCCCTCTCTTTCACAGAAACATGTGTCAGAGTAATTCGTTCATCCATTGCTCAAGGTCTGCTGGTTAGCCCCAGCAATTACCTGTTTCCTTTTTGATGGGGCTATTGGAACATTCAGAATTGCATACATGGCTCATTTTACATCTGTTAGACAGCACTAGTCTGGAATCCACTGAGTTTTTGTACAAACCCATTTGGTTTTGGACCTGTGGCATTCTCAGAGTTATTCTCACCCTAAAGGTTCATCACCTTGGGCAGTCCTCTTAACATAGTCTCAGATGTGAGCCACATGCTGGTGAGTCCAGCCATCCCTCCATCCCCACCCCCCACCCCCATCCCCACCAGCATTCCCACTTCGATGACCTCTCTACAGTTGTTCTTCTGCACGTACTTCATGGACAGGAAAACCATTTTATTTCTTTGAGGAAAATATCCACCTCCCCTATTCAAATTAATATTACAAAATGTTTTTTTTTTTTTTAAAAAATCCTTAAATTTATAATAAAGTAAGGAGTGAATTGTCAGATTTGGCATAACTCTTTTTCTAATATCAATGACTGTCAATCACACTATAAATAAGTAAATGCTTTAATGTCACTGACATATTCCTCTGTGTCCTGGTCAGGAATAAAATATATACGAGGGGAGAGAGATGACTTCAGCAAAAGAAGAATTTCACTAGATTTTATTCTACATAAGGCAGCTGATTCATAGCATGAGGAAGTGCATGGAGAAACATCGATCAGCTGCTTCCTGCACACTCCCCACTGGGGATGTGCCCGCAACCAAGGTACATGCCCTTGACCGGAATCGAACCTGGGACCCTTGAGTCCGCAGGCTGACGCTCTATCCGCTGAGCCAAACCGGTTAGGGCTAAATTAGAAACTTTTGTTGCATCTTGATTTTTTTTCATTGTATGATATAGAATAATCTAGTACTCCTTTAAAATACAAGTGATAGATAACAAAACAAACATTTTCCTGGAAACTGCTTTTCTTGTGTAGTTACTGTATTGCACCTGGGAGTAGTCATGGAATTTTCTGGACGTTATTCAAATCTCTTTACCAGTATTTGATGTTATAATAGGAGTAAATCTTTTTTTCCACTATGACTTTAGCTCTTGAATGTATTCCAGAATATGTGTGGTGCACAATTTGTCATTGCATTGCAGAACATTAGTCATGTGGCCCCTACCCCTCCTAAGGGTTAATATTAGGAATTATAGTAAGTAAATGAAATATGGAATGCTATTTTCTTAATCTCACTCATGGCCTATTTGAGCCTGAAATAACTACTAAGTAAAAATAATGTTACATCTATTTTAATGCTTCTAAAGGTCATTGCAATAATGGTAGTTCTCTACTGGCTAACTTAACTACTTTATTTATAATAAAAGCTTAGATAAAATCTTGTTTCCTTCAATCTGCTTGATATGTCTTTAAGATTGACTCAGTCTATCTATAGTTGTGGTGGTTATTATTGCAATTCAACCTCAGCCTTAGCATTATATTCATATCTAGTTGTGTGATAGCTGAACTTGAAATAACTGTACATGTTGATGGCTGCTTCCTGCTAATACCTTTAATTTTCTGCCTGGACACTTTCTTTCTAGCCACTGGAGCACTGATGATCTGCCTATACTAAGGCCCAAGCCAGAAATTCCAGATTTGAAACCCTTAGAAACAGCTCACCACCAGTATCAAATAGGGCATCAGTAGATAAATCTCACCATTTTCTTGCCCCTTAGTTTAACCTTGAGGCATATATTGCCCCAGTACTTCACAAACATTATCACTTGGGGATCTTATTAAATATTTACATTCTGATTCAGAGGTCTTGGGATGGAGCCTGAGGTGACAATGATAAAGAGGATGATGATGCTCCACTTGGTGTAGCAGGTTCTACACAGTCTCCCAGAATCCCCCAGTGGAATAAAGTTTGCTCCATTTGCCCTCAGTGGGAAGTTGCTTGACTCTCCTTTAATTAGTTTTCTTTCCTTTTCTATTTTTCATTTCTTCATCCCTCCAGTAGTGTTTCTTACTTTCAGAAGAATCCTTATCTCAGGGTCTGCTTCTTAGGGAACACAAACCATGAATTTACCAGGGCACACATACATACATAGTGGTATCTTGGTCTATCTTTCTAGATTCCATCTCCTTATCTATCTGTCCTAAACATAGTAACATAGGGACGCCTCTTAAAGAATCCTGGCAGTTGAGGAGTTGAAAGGGAAAAGATGAAGGCATCCAAGAAAGGATGGAAAGAGGAAGGTGATGATCACCAGCTAAATTAGCTTTTTCTTCCTCCTGACAGAGTTGTCAAATGGATTTGATATTGTGAGTGCTAGTTAAAGAGGAGACTGGGCAGTTAGTTATGGCTGCATAAACAGTGCCTTTCCAGAAGTCCATAGAGAGATAGCTGTTCTCCTAGAAAACCCAGGCAAGGACTTTTCACCTGATTCTATTATTCAAGACACACTGTTGGGAGGATTGGCCATTGGGGTCATGAGAAGAATGTTGGTTAAAGGCTACTCTTGGAAGGACTGGAGGCAGCATAAGTTCAGATGGTGGGTTAGGCAATACCACACTTCCAGGCTCTGGGTCAGCTCTGTAAAGGAAATGAAAATTATTGAATGGCCTTTGTGATGGTCATCTGGATTTCTTTAGAGACTTTGTTCATCCAATACAATGTGTGCTACTTATCTTGTGGGAGCATGATTGAGAGCAAAGTTCTGAATGTCCTCAGCTCAGACGTCAACCCTACCCCTTCCTGGTTATGCTGCCATAGTGTGCTATTCAATCTTTTTAAGCATCAGTTTCCAATCTGTATAGTGGGGACAATAAAACTGATCTCATAGAGTTGTGATTAAAATTAAATAGATGACTGGATAAAAAAGCAGTGGTACATGTGCACAATGGAATCTACTCAGCTATACTAGTAAAAGGAAGGAAATCTTACATGGATGGACCTGGAGCGTAGCATGGATGGACCTGGGGAGTACTATGCTAAGTGAAATAAGCCAGTCAGAAAAGACAGTGAGTGATTTCACTTATATGTGGAATTTAAATGACAAAATAAACTAACAAACAAAATAGAAACAGACTCATAGATACAGAGAACAGATTGACAGCTGTCACAGGGGAGTGAGATTGGGGGGCTGGGTGAAAAAGGTGAAGGGATTAAGCTGAAAAAGAACAACTCATAGCTCATCTGGTATTGCTCAGTGGTTGAGCATCGACCTATGAACCAGGAGGTCATGGTTTGATTCCTGGTTGGGGCACATGCCCAGGTTGTAGTCTCGATCCCCACTGCAGGGCATGCAGGAGGCAGCAGATGAATGATTCTCTTTCGTCATTGATGTTTCTATCTCTCTCTCCCTCTCCCTTCCTCTCTGAAATCAATAAAGAATATATTTTAAAAAACAACAACTCATAGACACAGACACAGGGTGGAAGAAGATAGAAGAAGATAAAGAGAGGATAAATGGTGATGGAAGGAAACTTGATGGGGTGGTGGACACAAAATACAGACGATGTATTATAGAGTTGTACACCTGAAACCTATATAATTTTATTAACCAATGTCACCCCAATAAATTAAATAATAATTAAAAATAAAATGAAATTATACATAGTGTATAAATACTTGTGTAACTATAAC
Organism: Myotis yumanensis; assembly: GCF_028538775.1. Classification (NCBI taxonomy): domain Eukaryota; kingdom Metazoa; phylum Chordata; class Mammalia; order Chiroptera; family Vespertilionidae; genus Myotis; species Myotis yumanensis. Next base: position 84,926,739 of record NW_027223753.1, on the reverse strand, counting down.
TGGAGAATAAGAGAGCTGCTCTCATATCGCAAATATTTCCAAGAATGTTGGGGAAATTGTGGGTGGTCATTTTACCTGATGTAGGCATTGTGTTACACACACACACACACACACACACACACTTAATATTATATTCATAGAAATCTACTGGAGTGATAAGGTCTTGATGATCTAAGTCAGTCCCAGCTATCGCAGCAGGAAAATCCTACCCTTAGCTCTGCTTGAAGACACCTCTGAGAAATCTTTCTGTGAACAAAGCAAACACCTGTTCTTGGTAGAATGCAAATGGAAAACTTGTTTAAAGCCCTTGCTTCCCCTTCTTTCAAAAGTTTGCGACTCCTCCATAAATAGCTCCTGCCAAGGCCACTTTCAGTTTCTTAAGTTCAGTAGCCTGAGAACCAGCGACCCAAGTTCTCTCGGGGCAAAGGTGCAGTCTTGAGAGTGTCCTACCATAGCGAGAGTCTGGGGTTGGAAGAGAGGCAGAATGAATTTGTTTCTGTCACAACTCACTGACCACACCCAATGGTCTCACTGTTTGCAGTGGCTTCTCTTTAGTGCCCTGACAGGTTGATATTCTAGAAGCAACAAATTGGAAGGCCAAGGACAGGTCAGTTCTTAGGAATGTGCAAAAGAAGATCAGTCATTGTACTAAGCTGTTTGATTCTTGTAGTTCTTTCATCTCAATCCTTTGAAAGCTACTTCCTCTCCTTAACCAAGTTCTGCCCTGGCCTCTTCATAGGCCAAAGAAGGCAGATGCTGATGAAAATCACAGATGTGGCCAAACCTCCCGGGCAGTAGTCCGGTCAGATATCATGTGGCCCCTTCCCTATAACAGGTGGCATGTAGTCTTCAGAATGGCTTCTACTTTTCAAGAGGGTTTGAATCAAGAGACATTCGAGGTAAAATACTGTGACTTGAATGTTGTTTTTTTCTGTAAAGCCAACTACAAGCTAATTAATATCTGCCTTGTTGAAAAGAGCCTATAATAGCACGTGTCATTGGTATCAAACACAATGCCTCTACTCTCAGTAGCATGAGTTGCGATTGTTTTAAATTACATTTCAGTATACCACACAATAGATGCACTACACACAGGCTTTATCTCACACGCACTTACACTCACATGTGGAAGTAGTCAGAGAGGGAAGCATAAAGAATTTATGCTGATGTTTGAATAAAGGAATAAGTCTTAGTAAAATAAATATGTTCCTATAGTAATACTATTATGAAATATAATCATGTTAGTTAATTAATATGCTGGACTTGAAAGGGGCTCTTATTTGTGCTAAAACCGTAAATGTTTGTCCTCCCTCCTTCACCTTTCCTCCCAACTAGGACAATAAAAGATATGCAAAATACGCATACTTGTAAAATTCAAAGACATTTTAAAAGGCCTGCAATTTTAACCTAAAGGATTCATGTTGAAACCTTTGATCACAGATATCTAAATAAGTCCTAATTAATGAAGGGACTCAATAATCCCCTGCCTGGGGGAATTGTCTGAGTTCCAAACTGCAGACTTGACATTCATGGATCGTGCAAAAACATGGGTACAAGTACAGAGACCCTGGGATGTTGCCTAGAACTCCAACAATGTCATCAGAAACAAAAGCATTGTACTTGACAACAGTGTGATCTAACACTATGACCTATATGAAAGGTCTCAGTACTGTCACTCATTCTTCCATGTGTAAAGGGGCTCAATAGGGTGACCACCTAGGGACATACACATGCATTTTCTCCACACATACCGTTTATTCAAGAGTCTTATTTGTAGTTCCCCTAGGAAATAATCAAAGGCCAAGGGTGGGTGCCCCAGACTCTTGTTTGGACTGGAGAGAATAGACAACAGCTGTAGCATATCACTGAGATTGACTACTGACAGGTAAAAGCATAGATAATTTCATCAGGTCTTATAGATCAGTAACAGCAGGACACTCTCCTGCTAGTGGCCACTGCGATAGCTACAGTTGGTTTGATTGAAATCAGTAATTTTTTTTATTTGAATTGTGGTAAAATACATGTAACATAAAATTTACAATCTTAACCATTTTTTTAAAATTAAATTATAGTTGACATACAATATTATATTATTTTCAGATGTACAATGTGATTATCTAACATTTGTATACTTTACAAAGTGATAACCACAATAAGTCTAGTAACCATCTGTCAGCAATCCTAACCATTTTTAAGTGTTCAGTTTAGTACTATTACTAACCAACCTCCGGAGCTCTCTTCATCTTTTGAAACTGAAACTCTCTACCCATTAGAAATAACTCCCCATTTCCTCTTCCCCTGCCCTTGGAAAACACCATTCTACTTTGTGTCTCTGTCAGTTTGACTAATCTAGGTACCTCATGAAATGAAATCATTCAATATTTGTCCTCTTGTGACTGGCTTTTTTCACTTAGCATACTGTCCTCAATGCTACAACATGTGTGAGAATTCCCTTCCCTTTTTTAAAAAATATATTTTGTTGATTTTTTTTTCTTTTTTTTACAGAGAGGAAGGGAGAGGGACAGAGAGCTAGAAACATCGACGACAGAGAAACATCGATCAGCTGCCTCCTGCACACCCCCCACTGGGGATGTGCCCGCAACCAAGGCACATGCCCCTAACTGGAATCAAACCCGGGACCCCTCAGTACGCAGGCTGACGCTCCATCCACTGAGCCAAACCCGTCAGAGCTCCCTTCCCTTTTAATGCTGAATAATATTCCATTGTATAGATTACACCATGTTTTGTTTGTCCCTTTACCTAGCAATGAACACTTGGATGCTGCTATCTTTTGTTGATTGTGAATAATGCTGTTATAGACATGAGTGTATGAAATCAGTGTTTTTAATTAAAAGGCTATGTTCAATTTCATAACTAATCTACTATCTGATCCTCAGTAAGTCATGTACTTTGTAGAGAGCATAAACTTGTTCTAATTCAGGGAGCCTTTTGACCCACTATACACATTGATATAACTGAGTGGGATTAGGGAACCTGTGAACATGGGGCCGAAATGAAGCGATCTGGTCCATAAATCTTGGCCTTCTTAGCACTAAATTTTCATTGTCCAAACTGTTTCAGCCAGGATACACTGAATAAGAAATATTACTCAAGAGTTCTACCCTTACTGATATAACAGCCATGACTAATGTGGTTGACCCTTGAACAACATGGGTTTGAACTGTGTGGGTCAATTGAACTTCACAGGTCAAGTGAAAAAAACCTGCATGTAAGTGGATGGACCTGCACAATTCCAACTTGTGTTGTTCAAGGGTCAGCTATACTTGCATAGTGCTTAAAAAATTCCAGACACCAATGTTAGCTATTACATTATCAAGATACCTGTTTTATAAATGGAAAAATTAGTCAGAGTGGCTAAGCCCCTCTGGGCTGGTATTTGAACCCAGGTACGTTCACTCCAGAGTTCATGCACTTTACCACTACACTACACCACATACCATGAATGCACTTATATGGCTAGTACATGTATGTGGGGGTGTATATATAATTGCTACTTTTTGACAACCAGAAATGAGAGAAGATGTGTTAGAACTCCAAACTGATATTGCTAGAAAATGGTGCAACAACGTATGATAGAAAAGTACTCTGGTTTTGTATTTGAAACCAATTAGTTTGAATCCCAACTTTCCCATCAGCTGTCTGATAACATTGACCAAGTGGTTTATCCTCTTGGCTTCAGTTTCCTCATCTGAAAATGGGGCTGATAATAATGTCGATTTGACTTGCTTGTGAACACTTAAGAAAATAATGTCTGTAAAATATTTAGCTCATGCACGTTCTCAAAATATTAGTTCTATGTCTGTAAATATTTAGCTCATGTCAGGCACTCAATAAATGTTAGTTCTCTTAACTCTTATGAGGCAAGAGAAAAATGTGATCTTAAAAACAAGTATTTTAAAAAAAACATGCATTGCATGAACACATTCATTACCACTTTATTTTGCTATGTACAAACGTACTTAAAATTAGATTGCCTCCTTTCTCTTTTGCATTCTACTAGAGTCTATTCAGAAGTATAAGAGACATGCTATACTGAAAACCTAATAGGAGATCCTGATAAAATCAAGGCGCTCCAAATGCCAGGATCAGGGGCGACATTAATAGTCTACGTCTGCCCTGACTGGTGTGGCTCAGTTGGTTGGAGCTTCATCCCGTACAGCAGTGGTCGGCAAACTGCGGCCCCTTGAGTGTGGCTCTTCCACAAAATACCATGTGTGGGCACGCACATACAGCGTGATCGAAACTTCCTGGCCACACTCAAGGGGCCAAAGAGCCGCATGTGGCTCGCGAGCTGCAGTTTGCCGACCACTGCTGTACACCAAAGAGTTGTGGGCTCTATTCCTAGTCAGGGCACCTACCAATTGCAGGCTCAATCCTTAAATCAATGTCTGTCTCTCTCTTTCACTCTCTCTCCCTCCCCCTCTCTCTAAAATCAACAAACATATCCTGGAGTGAGGATTAAAAAGAATAATCCACACCTGTATTCCCCTTCCATTTGCTCCAGAATACCATGACTTTGAGCACTGGTCATAAATCAGCCTTCAATGCCAGCACAGGAAGTTTGCCTCCCAGTCTTGACCCAAAGGCATTACTGTATAATCATGTTTTGACAGCCACATAATCAGCCCTTTTCCCTTCACTGAAATTTTTAGACAATTAGATAAATAGAAAATGCTATCAATCCACTATTTCACTGAAAAAACAATACTCACATAGAATCTCAGATATTATTTGTCCTGTTAGCTGAGTTGACTCAAGAATAAACCTTTGGAACTCAGTTAATTCAAGAATGTTGCACAAGGAAAGATTTCTTTGCACTGCCCAATGCTCTTTACTTTGAAGGTAGGCACAGGCGGAAAGCACCAAGGGGGCTAAACAGGGATGCACACAAATCCAGGTCTGCCTTCTCAAAAGGGAGACTTTGCTGACGGCAGAGGAGTTTCTCTGCAGATATTGAAAGATAGCATATATCTCTATGTGGATATATTTGCATCTCTACCAAATATGTTTCATGTGGTTTCTCAGTATCCTCTTTTTTTATTCTGTACTGATATTCCTTAAGCAAAAAGTTTAACTTCCAATTTGTTTTCACTGTATGGTATTCAGGGATTGATTGCCATTAAGTCAAATGCCAAATGAATGGCAAGTTCAAACAAGCTTGAGAAGTTTTGGAACTGTCTGCAAGATAGATTCTGTTTTCCCATTTGTGTACTAAGTATTTTGTCATCCACATTATTGAAGGTTCCAACTTACTGATAGGTAAAAACATTTGATTGAGTTCAAAAAGCAGGAATGGAAGTGTTGTGTTTTGTTTTGTTTTTTCAAAGACTACTATTTTAGAGCAGTTTAAGGCTCATCACAAAATTGAGAAAAAGTTACAAAGATATCCCATATCCCTTATTATCAACACCTCCCACCAGAGTGGTACATTTGTTATGACTGATGAACCTACATGAACATGTCATCATCCAAAGTCCACAGTCTACATTAGGGTTCACTTTTGGTATTGTACATTCTATGGGTTTGGACAAATATATAATAACAAGTAAGTGTATAATGTATAATGACAATGGAAGTGTGGGTTGTTTTTATGCATTGGTCTTTTGTCTATTGTCTGAGATGACAAAATGGGGCTCCAGCATCTAGTTAAGGTGCCTGGAGGGCCAGTGCTTTTCTGAATGGAAGTGTTAACTGAAAAAACTACCATTTCCCAGAGTTGGATCAACTATCCTGCATTTAAGACATGGTTGCCTAGCATAGTACTCTCCTGGTCCTCTGCTAAGTGAAATAAGCCAGTCAGAGAAAGAAAAGTATCACATGACCTCACTCATATTTGGAATCTAATGAACAAAATAAACTGATGCACAAAATAGATCCAGAGATATAGAAGCATGGAACAGGTTATTGAATCTCAGAAGAAAGGTGGAGGTGGGTAGGTGGGTGGGGAGAGATTAACCCAAGAATTTAGATGCATATATGCATAACCCATGGACATAGACAAAGGGTGATAAAGGCCTGGTGTGGGGGCTGGCGGCAGGCTAGAAGGGGTCAATGGGGAAGAAAAGGGACATATGTAATACTTTCAACAATAAAGATTATTTTTTAAAAGTAAAAAGAAAGGAAAAATAAAGAAAAGAAAAAAAAGACAGGACTGTCAGCTCTGCTTTGTGTGATGTGCTTTCTGATGTCTTTTCTTGAACAAGTAAGTTCCCCCTTGGGAGTAGGTAGAATATATCCTGCCAAAACTTATGTCAGATTATATTTTCCTCTGCTTATAGCTGATCTTGAATGTTTCAGTCACTGTACTATATAATATTATAGCATACTCACATTGCTGAGGGGAACCCAAGCATGAGCTAGGGTAGTGACTGGTTAAGAGCATAGGTAAATTTTGATTCAACGTGAGAATTCACAGGCCTTGGTCCATTGAGCCATGTTTCCCATGCTTACAATCTGTGAAACAGATGCTGTGAATTGAAACTCTGAGAAATATTCTCAGCAAAATAGAAGATTTAAAAAGAATCAAACTCTCTGTTCCTCTCTTCTTTTGGTACAAAATCTGTCACCTTCCTCGCAGCCACCAGCGTTCTTTGGCTGAGGACCCTGGGGCAGGATGCTCACTGTCTCTCCAGCAGTTCATCTCAGAGCCAGTGTGGCTCCTTGACAGAGGCGGTCTTTCTGTGGAGTAGAATAACAGCCTACTTCTTGGTTTTAGAAACTTGGCCAGCATTTTGGAAGGGATTTTAGAAATAATTTTTAAAAGAGAAAGCATTGCATACTTTAGAAGTTAGATCATTGAATCTGACATTCATGAGCCTTACTCCTGTAATTTATAGATCAGTTAGTTCTTTGTTTCTAAGGGTATCATCTCTTTACTTTTTACCTCTGACATCTTCTATTTTCTGCTTGGTATCTTCCGTCTCTTGGCATATATATATATATATTTTATCTTTTTCTCTGTCTCTTGCATGCATATTCTTCCTTGGGTGTTTTTTTTATTTTTATGTGTTTTTTATTATTTACCTTTTCTCTTAATTTTAATGAATATTCATTAGGAATCTATTTGAGACTAGGTACTTAAAGAAATATTCAAGAAAAGAGGCTCCTTTGAAGAATATGGTATCTTGGAGAGAGAAAATGGCGGAGGCTTAGACAGACGTGTTGGTGCTTTGTCCCGGACCAGATAGGGGCGAGCAGCTGAAACGGGTAACAATCGGCCCGATCAAGCTGGGGAGGTTCAGCTGAGAGAGAGTCTGCAGCCAGGAAAGACAGAAAACTCCTAAAAAATGCGGATGGTTAGAGATTGAGGCTGAAACCTCCCTCTGGGCGCCAGCGCAGCGGCGAGACCGCGCCATCTCAGGCAGCGTTCACCGGCATCCAGAGATCGGCTACTGACCCGGAGGCAACGATTCGCAAACAGCGCGACTGCAAGAGCCAAGGGGAGACCTGCACCCCTCCACGGAAAGGTTAGACTTACCTCAAAAGTGCGGTTCGCAGTTCAGGTTGGAGCGAGGAACTCGCGCACAGGCGCAGGGGGAAATCTGCGTCCGCCAAAATCCGCGCTCTCCAAAATCCGTGCCTATAGAGGCCAGCGTGTCTCGCAAAGGGGGAGGGCTCCCGCAGGGCTGCTGCCAGAAGGTAACACTATAAATGAGCCCATAGTTGGACTGGATGCATGAGGGCTGCCTCAGAGTTTCCCTGATAACCGGCTACTTGTTGATGCCAGGGGCTTGAGCGCGCGCAGACACTCCGCGCGGTTCTGGAGGGTGGAACCCTGCGAGTTCGAACAGCTTCCCAGGCTCTAGTTTGCACACTTCCTCTTACTTCTGTGAGTTTGATTGTTGAGCCCAGTGCATGTGAGTGCCCAGTTGGGGTCACTAGCAGAGCTTGTAGGGGAAGATTGTTTTTGGGGAGCCTGGGAAACAGAGCTGGGAGTGGCGCCGAGGGAACCACCTCTGGGCGGAGCTGGTTCAGGTACAATAGAGAACTGGTCGGAGAGAAATTATAACCTCGGAGGTCAACCCAGACACACTGCCACCCAGAGGCAGAGCCACGAACTGACTCCTCTGTAAATACAGATAAGGCAATAAGGACTGTAGCTTGCAACAAGGAGGAGCAGTGTATCAGAGAGAAAGTCAACATTCTCCTGAATTCCGGGCGTGCCAATAAGAAGAGTAGAAGATCTGAAGCACCTGCATTAATGCTAATTTTTATTTTTATTTTTTTAAATTACTTTTTCTCCTTTTAACTAAGAAAACATTTTTCTTTTTTTTTTTTCTTTTTTTTTTTTTTTTTTTTCATTTTTCTTTTTCTCCATCACCTGATTTTGCCCTTTCAGCTACTACATTTTTATTTTTAACTAGTATTATTACCGCTACCATTTTACCAGTTTTTAAAGTGTCATCTTATCTTGTCTTTATTTTATTTTGGGACTAATGTTCTCCATTCTATTTTCATCGTTCCTTTAGCAACATTTTTCTCTACCTCAATTTGCCTCTGTGCTAAACAATCTTCCCCACTTTTTCCCTTTTGCTGTCCTGTTTCTCTTACCCTACTCCAGCTTTAGATCTTCCCTATTCTTTTTACCCTCTGTCAAAATTTAACCCTGCTTAAATATCCTACGTCCAATCCCCTGTTCTAAACCCTTACACACCTTTCCCTTATCTTCCTTCACTATCCATTTTTTTTTCCTCTCTCTCTTCTTCTTCTTTTCTCTCTCTATTGTTTTATCGTTGTTTGCCTGATTGACGAGTATATTGTTTTTCTTTTTTTTTTCTTTTTTCTTCTTCTTTTTTTGATTGTTTGTAAGGTTAGACTGCTTATTCTTTTTGTTTTCCTGCCCCTCCCTCTCCCCGCCCCCCCCCCCCCCCCCCGGTTATTTCTGCGCTTCTCTGTCCCCTTGCGTCGCTTGATATTATTGGTTGTTTGTAGTTTGTATTCATCTCCAGGAATCTGTTGCTGCAATTTGTTGGTATTAGTGGCGGTCCTATAGGAGTTTCCTCCTCACATAAATAGTCTCTCCCCCTTTTACACTTCACTCTCTTTTCTCTCTTCTTTTTTTTTTTTTTTTCTTTTTTTTCCTCCTCTTTTTCCCCTCCCTTTTCCAATCTCATTTTTGCACTCCTTTTTTTCTTTCTTGCTTTTTTCTCTTCTATCTTTTTCTCTTCTTTCCCCCTTACCTCCCAACTCTCTTAGCTCGGGTGGCCACCTTTATTTGGGGTTAGTAATATCGTAAATACAATAGTGTTCAGTGCCTGGTACGTTGTGCCTTGTTGTGTTGTATTTTGTGCCTCTAAATCAACGCAACAGATTCAAGCAACAGCGGCCTCCTGATCACCACACGCTCTGCCTGGGGAACAGTTGCTGCGTCTGAAGCCACCCTCCACCAGCCAGAAGAGCCACCACAACTGTGAACAGCACCCATCAGAGGCTCTGCTATCAACAGAGGAGCCGCTGCTACCACAACCGCCCAAGGAGCAACCACAGACCGAGGAGCCACTGCCACCCAGGGAGCAGCCACTGCCACCCAGGGTTCAGCCACTGAACGATTCAACAACAAGTAATGTCAGTGAGATCAAACATGGGTAGACAAAGAAACCCCCAAAGGAAAGAAAAGGAGGACTCGCCAGAAAAGCAGCTAAGTGAGACAGAGATATGCAACATGACGGAAAAAGAATTCAGAATAAGGTTCCTAGAGTACATGCACCGGATGTTCAAGAAGCAAGAAGAAACAGATGAAAAACTCAACTACGTATGCAAGAAGCTAGAAGAAACAGATGAAAAAATCAACAACTTAAGTAAGTCCCAAGAAGAAATGAAGAGCGACATAGCTGCAATAAAAAACACCATTGAAAGTATCAACAGTAGACTGGGAGAAGCGGAGGACCGAATCAGTGAATTAGAAGACAAGGAAGCAAAACACACTCAAACTGTACTGCAAATGGAGAAAAAAATTAAAAGACAGGAGGAGAGCCTAAGGGAACTTTGGGACAACATGAAACGAAGCAACATACGAATAATAGGGGTGCCAGAACAACAGAAAGATGAACATGGATTAGAAAACCTATTCGAAGAAATAATATCAGAAAACTTCCCTGAGGTGGGGAAGAAAAAAGTCACACAAGCCCAGAGAGTCCCAAACAAGGTGAACCCGAAAAGACCCACACCAAGACACATCATAATTACCATGGCAAATGTTCAGGATAAAGAGAGAATCTTACAGGCTGCAAGAGAGAGGCGGAAAGTAACGTACAAGGGATCTCCCATTCGATTATCAAATGATTTCTCAACAGAAACACATCAGGCCAGAAAAGAATGGACGGAAATCTACAAAGTGATGCAAAGCAAAGGACTGAATCCAAGAATACTCTATCCAGCAAGGCTATCATTCAAAATTGAAGGGGAAATAAGAAGCTTCACAGACAAAAAAGGGCTAAGGGAGTTTATCACCACCAAGCCAGCCATGCAAGAAATGCTAAAGGGACTGGTGTAAAAGAAGAAATATCAAGCTCAGAAAGAAATCAGCCACACACACACACAAAAAAAGAAATGGCTACAAACAAGTACCTTTCAATAATAACTTTAAATGTAAATGGACTAAATGCTCCAAATAAAAGACATCGAGTGGCTGAATGGATAAAAAAACATGACCCATACATCTGCTGTCTACAAGAGACCCACCTCATTGGAAAGGACTCACACAGACTGAAAGTGAAGGGATGGAAAAATATCTTTCACGCAAATGGAAAGGAAAAGAAAGCTGGGGTAGCAATACTTATATCTGACAAAATACATCTCAAAGTGAAGGCCATAACCAGAGATAAGGAAGGCCACTTCATAATACTAAAGGGATCAATACAACAAGAAGATATAACCCTGGTAAACATATATGCACCCAATGCAGGAGCACCCACATACATAAGAAAACTTCTGGAAGATATCAGGGGAGATATCGACAATAACACAATCATAGTAGGGGACTTTAATACACCACTGACATCACTGGATAAATCCGCTAGACAAACAATCAGCAAAGAAACAGCAATCCTAAATGACTCACTAGATCAGATGGACTTAATTGACATCTTCAGAACTCTACACCCCACAGCTGCGGAATATACATTCCTCTCAGGTGCTCATGGGACATATTCAAAAATAGACCACATATTGGGTCACAAGCAAAGTCTCCACAAATTCAAGAAGATTGAGATCATAAAAAGCATCTTCTCAGACCACGATGGCATAATGTTAGAAATAAACTACAAAAAAAACAACCCAAAATACTCAAACACTTGGAAGCTGAATAGCATGTTATTAAATATTGATTGGGTTACCGATGACATCAAAGAAGAAATTAAAAACATCCTGGACACTAATGACAATGAAAACACAACAATCCAAAACCTCTGGGACACAATGAAAGCAGTCCTGAGAGGAAAGTTTATAGCTCTACAGGCCTATCTCAAAAAACAAGAAAAAATGGTAGTTAATCATCTAACTCTACAACTCAAAGAATTAGAAAGAGAGCAACAAGAAAACCCCAGAGTGAGCAGAAGGAAGGAGATAATAAAGATTAGAGCAGAAATCAATGACATAGAGACCAAAAAAACAATACAGAAAATCAATGAAACCAAGAGCTGGTTCTTTGAAAGGATAAACAAGATTGACAAACCCCTCGACAGGCTCACCAAGAAGCAAAGAGAAAGGTCCCAAATAAACCAAATCAGAAATGATAGAGGCGAAATAACAACAGACCCCACAGAAATACAAATGATTGTTAAACAATACTACGGGCAACTCTACTCCAACAAATTAGACAACCTGGAGGAAATGGACAAATTCCTAGAAAAATACAACATTCCAAAACTCAATCAGGAAGAATCTAAAAACCTCAATAGGCCAATAACTATGGAAGAAATTGAAGCAGTCATCAGAAAGCTTCCAGCAAACAAAAGCCCAGGGCCAGACGGCTTCACAGGGGAGTTCTACCAAACATTCAAGGAAGAACTAAAACCTACCCTCCTCAGACTACTACAAAAAATTCAAGAGGAAGGAACACTTCCAAGCTCATTCTATGAAGCCAGCATCACCCTAATACCAAAACCAGGTAAAGACATCACAATGAAAGAGAATTACAGGCCAATATCCCTCATGAACATAGATGCCAAAATCCTCAACAAAATCTTAGCAAATCGGATCCAGCAGTACATCAGAAGGATCATACACCATGACCAAGTAGGATTTATCCCAGAGATGCAAGGATGGTACAACATCCGTAAATCAATAAATGTGATACATCACATAAACAAATTGAAAGAAAAAAACCACATGGTCATATCAATTGATGCAGAAAAAGCATTCGACAAAATCCAACACCCATTTTTGATAAAAACTCTCAGAAAGGTGGGAATAGAAGGATCATACCTCAACATAATAAAAGCCATATATGACAAGCCCACAGCCAACATCATACTCAATGGACAAAAACTAACACCATTTCCCCTAAGAACAGGAACAAGACAGGGATGCCCACTCTCACCACTCCTGTTCAACATAGTACTGGAAGTATTAGCCATTGCAATTAGGCAAGAAGAAGAAATAAAAGGCATCCAAATTGGAAAAGAGGAAGTAAAACTGTCCTTATTTGCAGATGACATGATATTATACATACAAAACCCTAGAGACTCCATCAAAAAGCTACTAGACTTAATACATGAATTTGGCAATGTAGCAGGATACAAAATTAACCCCAAGAAATCTGAGGCATTTCTATACACCAATAGTGAACTTTCAGAAAGAGAGATTAGAAAAACAATCCCATTTACCATCGCACCAAAAAAATTAAGATACCTAGGAATAAACTTAACTAAAGAGGTTAAAGACCTCTACTCAGAAAACTACAGGACGTTGAAAAAAGAGATAGAGGAAGACATAAACAGATGGAAGAACATACCATGTTCTTGGATTGGTAGAATCAACATCATTAAAATGTCCATACTACCCAAAGCAATCTATACATTCAACGCACTTCCCATTAAAATACCAATGGCCTTCTTCAAAGATCTAGAACGAACTCTCCAAAAATTCATCTGGAATAAAAAAAGACCCCGAATAGCTGCAGCGATCCTGAGAAAGAACAAAGTAGGTGGGATCTCAATGCCAGATATCAAACTGTATTACAAAGCCACTGTTCTCAAAACTGCCTGGTACTGGCACAAGAACAGACATATAGACCAGTGGAATAGAATAGAGAGTCCAGAAATTAGCCCGAACCAATATGCTCAATTAATTTTTGACAAAGGAGGCATGAACATACAATGGAGCCAAGATAGTCTCTTCAATAAATGGTGTTGGGAAAATTGGATAGATATATGCAAGAAAATGAAACTAGACCACCAACTTACACCATACACAAGAATAAACTCAAAATGGATAAAGGACTTAAATGTACGACAGGAAACCATAAAAAGTCTAGAAGAATACAAAGGCAACAAAATCTCAGACTTATGCCAAAACAATTTCTTCACTGATACAGCTCCTAGGGCAGTTGAAACTAAAGAGAAACTGAACAAATGGGACTACATCAAAATAAAAAGCTTCTGCACAGCAAAAGAAACCATCAACAAAACAACAAGAAAACCCACCTCTTGGGAAAACATATTTGCCAACGTCATATCTGATAAGGGCTTAATCTCCAAAATTTATAGGGAACTCATACAACTTAACAAAAAGAAGATAAACAATCCAATCAAAAACTGGGCAAAGGATCTAAATAGACACCTTTCAAAAGAGGACATTCAGAAAGCCAAGAGGCATATGAAAACATGCTCAAAGTCACTAATCATCCGAGAGATGCAAATCAAAACAACAATGAGGTACCATCTCACACCTGTCAGAATGGCCATCATCAACAAATCAACAAACGACAAGTGCTGGAGAGGATGTGGAGAAAAAGGAACACTTGTGCACTGCTGGTGGGAATGCAGACTGGTGCAGCCACTATGGAAGGCAGTATGGAGGTTCCTCAAAAAATTGGAAATGGAACTCCCATTTGACCCTGTGATCCCACTACTAGGAATATTTCCCAAGAAACCAGAAACACCAATCAGAAAGGATATATGTAACCAGATGTTCATAGCAGCACAATTCACCATAGCTAAGATCTGGAAACAGCCTAAGTGCCCATCAGTAGATGAATGGATTAGAAAACTGTGGTACATCTACACGATGGAATACTATGCTGCTGTTAAAAAGAAGGAACTCCTACCATTTGCAACATCATGGATGGAACTGGAGAGCATAATGCTAAGTGAAACAAGCCAGTCAATGAAGGAAAAATACCACATGATCTCACTCATTCATGGATAATAAAGACCATTACAAACTTTTGAACAATAATAGATACAGAGGCAGAGCTGCCTCAAACTGATTGTCAAACTGCAGTGGGAAGGCCAGAGAGAGTTGGGGGGCAGGAGGGAGGGGAGTAAGAGATCAACCGAAGGACTTGTATGCATGCATATAAGCATAACTAATGGACATAAGACACTGGGGGGTAAGGGAAGGTAGGGGTTTGTCAAGGGCGGGGGGGGGGAAAAAAAAAAAAAAAAAAAGAATATGGTATCTCTCCTTTAATTAACTATAATGGAAAACAGTTATTTTTTCCTGGCTTTGTCTCATCCTATATAATAAAAAGGTAATAATGCAAATTGACCCTAAGGGCAGAACGAGGGAGAATGACTGGTCGTTATGATGTGCACTGACCACCAGGGGGCAGATGCTCAATGCAGGAGCTGCCCCCTGGTGGTGAGTGTGCTCCCACAGGAGAGGCTCTGCTCAGCCACAAGTCTGAGGGCTCCCAGGCTGCCAGAGGGATGTCTAATTGCCAGCTTAGGCCCAATCCCCTGGGGAGCAGGCCTAAGCTGGCAGGTGGACATCCCCCAAGTGGTCCCGGACTGTGAGAGGGTGTAGGCCAGGCTGAGGGAACCCCCTGAGTGCACGAATTTTCATGCACTGGGCCTCTAGTGTTCCTCATAGTTAACTGAAAAAGAAAAGAAAAAAGCAAATTGGATCTGTTATAATTCTTGTTGCAAGGAACAAAAAAAATAATCTATGTAAGGTTTTTTTTGTTTTTTTGTTTGTTTGTTTTTACCTTTTTGTGATGCTCAATTGATTTTCTACACTTTACATCAATGGGCCTTGGTTGAAAAAATAATTTCTTTACCACTGCATTACTCCTTTTCTTTGGCATGAGAAAAATGTTAGGGGTAAGGCTCAAGTGCTCCAAAGACCTTACTGGTTTATCTGCCTTATCAGTAAGCAATGCCATGTAGGTTGACTTGTAGCCAGCCATCTGCTGGTCTTTCACATAGTGACCTACATATGACCAGTGGTCCTCCAACTTGAGCTTGTACGGAATCACCTGGAGGGCTGGTTAACACATTCATTTCTGGTCCACCCCCAGTTCTGATTCAGTACACTTGGGGTGGGACCTGAGAATTTGCTTTTCTAACAAGTTCCAGAATTAGGCTGATGCTGCTGGTCCTGGGACCACATTTTGAGAACCACTGTACTAAACTGAACTTCAGTTAGTTAGGGGATAGTTTTGTCAGTCATCAGTGGTGGCAGGTCTAATCATCTATCTTCATTTTTTTTTTTTTTTTGGTTCAGAACAGTAAATCTTAAAATAAATCTTTTAATAAAGACATAATTTAATACACTGTTCTTATTGAAATGTTTTTCTACTAGTGAAGAAAATTATTATTCTCCAGTCTCAGAACTCCCAACCTTGGCATGGACCCAAAGGGCAGGAGGCCCCTTCCTTCGATGCTACTTCATGTTTGCACTTCTCTCCGACTGTGTGGTGCATTGAGATGCAGGTTTTAAGTCATCTCTGACAATATTGTTTTTCAAAGCAAAGACCAAAAACACAAGCATGAGTTCGATTATAGAATGTTGATTTTAAGGGACTCCTGCTCTTAGTACTTTTGTAATTTAAAAAAATCTAATCTCCTCAAACTGCCCTGGTGTGCTTTTTCCTGACATCATGTTTGTTTGAGCTTTGGATTCAACAGTAAGTAACATCATGATTTTTTAAAAAAGAACACAGTGCTCGGCCGGAATGGCTCAGTGGTCGAACTTCGACCTATGAACCAGGAGGTCACAGTTTGATTCCCGATCTGGGCACATGCCCGGGTTGTGGGCTCGATCCTCAGTGTGGGGCATGCAGGAGGCAGCTGATCAATGATTCTCTGTCATCATTGATGTTTCTATCTCTCTCTCCCTCTTCCTTCCTCTCTGAAATCAATAAAAATATATTTTAAAAAAAGAACACATCAACCTTAAAAGTCAGGGTTTCTTTTAGACTTATAGAGACAGGCCAGCTGTTGTGGGTGTGCATCCCTGTACACACACACATGTGGTGTGTGCACATCCCTAAGAAGTGCATGTGTGCGAAGGAGGAGTGGATAGTTTGGGAGCTACCCAAGTCATGAAATGTACAAATATTTCATTGTTTCAAATCCCTGAGGATCAGATTAATAGATGGGTTCAGTGACACAGGAAAGAATTTTAGAATTTAAAAACTCATATAAATTATATTTAATTGTCATTTAATAAATTTAGACTTCCAAGAAAATAGTTTTATTAACTTGATGATATCCAGTCCACCTCAGCAATAGCAAATTTATTACAGTGGTTTTCAAATGAGAACCTATTTGGTTTTCTGAAACAAACTAAGCTGATACAATACTTTTTATTTGAACCATAAAAGATAATAATTCATTGTGAGTCCTGGGAATATTTCACTTAGAAATATTATACTTATCTTGTTTATTTATTTAGCAGACTTACCGTTAGACCCCAAGTAGTGGTGCAGAAAACCCTTCACTTTGATAGATTCAGTATTGTCTGTGTTTAAGTGGGGATGTGATAGGACTGAAAAGATCCTGGCACATCCATGTGACTGGGAGAGAAGATAGTTAATGTTACAACTAACAAACAACAGGAAGACACCTCCCAACTCTATTCCCAAATCTTAGTGATTTTCCCAAGAGGGGAATACAGCAGATCACTTTATCCATCTGTCTTCTTTGGTCTTTCACAGAACCTCAGCTTTTCTGGACATGGATAGAGACCCCAGAATTGAACTAATCAAGAAGATAATTCCTTGTCCCAGAATCACACTAACCCCGAATGAAATGAGTCTCATTCTCTCTGTTGACTGCTTGTAACCCAGTTCAATAAATGGCATGTACTACACAGCAACACACAGTTTATTTGTGATCATTAAGTGAAGTAATAAGCGGGGGGGGGACTAATAATGTGTGCTCAAAGATGGAGCTGATTCTTTCCCGGTGTGAGCCACCCCTCTGGATCACACGTTACGGAGAGACTGAGTTTCCATTTCTGTGCAGTTGTGGTTTCACTAAACTCTCCTCTGCCTTCCCTGTCATTAGAGGCTAAAGATGCAGGGAACATTTTTTGTTTTGTTCCTAGATATGTTTTTTTCATATACTAATCTTCACAACTTCACTAGCTCCCCTCTGCTCTTATTGAGGATAAATGCTATGGGATGGAGTGAGGACAAAAGAACAAACTGAAAGGGGAAGAGATAGGACACAGGATGACAGAGCCAAAACTCAGAGTCAGGTAAAGTGCTTAGATGAGAACAAAATACTTAAGTGAATGTATTAGAGACCAAGGCCTGAGGAATTGGCTTCAGAAAGGCCAGCGTGAGGTAGAATTCCCAAAACCAGAGCCGAAGGAAGACCAGTCAGATGACTCACAGGAGTGACCCTCGGGGACAGCTGGAGTAGATGCCATGTAGAAAGGGCATTGATAATGGCTCTCCCCTGGCTGTGCATAAGGGTCACCATAGTTTTGGGAAAATGTCAATGCCTGGAGAGCTATATGGATTTTATAAAGTTCAAAAACAAGCAGGACAGAATAATTACATATATATATGTAATATATATATATACATATATATATGTAATAATTACATATATATATTGTTACATATGTTTCTAACAACATTTTTAAAGGCACAAAAAATTGCAAGGTAGCCCAGCCGGCGTGGCTCAGTGGTTGAGCATCAATCCATGAACCAGGAGGTCACAGTTCAATTAACCGTCAGGGCACATGCCCAGGTTGTGGACTCGATCCCCAGTGTGGGGCATGCATGAAGCAGCCAATCAATGATTCTTTCTCATCATTGGTGTTTCTATCTCTCTCTCTCCCTCTCTGAAATCAATAAAAAGATATAGTTTTTAAAAAATTACAAGGTAGCAGTTACCTCTGCTGCAGGCAAATGGGTGAGTAGATGAGAAGCACATAGATAATAAGCTACTTATAATGCCCTGGCTCTTAAATCAGGTGGTAGGTTCACCTGTATTTGTTCTATTATTAAAATCTAATTAAAATAGGTATATGCATGGACAGTGATGACAGTCTTCCATGAATCATGTATCAAGATTTGAACTTAACGAATTCTGAGCATCTGAGATCTGATTTCAAAAATTCCTAATGCACAGAGTTTACCATAAAATATTCTGGCTTAAGCGGTGCAAGGTAGAGCTCAGGCATCAGTAGCTTTTCAAAGCTTCCCAGTTGACCCTCATGCGCAGCCAGGTTTGGGAACCACTCTGGTATGAGAACAGAGGAGAGAGTAACTGATTGCCCAGGGCCAGGAGGAAACCAGGTCTGGGAAGACTTCTCAGAATGTGGCATTTACACTTGGTTTAGAAACATGTATATGAATTTGGCAAATGCACAAAGCATTTCTAGATAGAGGGAGAGCCACAGTAGGACCTGAGAGTGTAAGAATTCGTGGCTGCTCAGAGCTGCAGAACAGCATGCAGCAATTGCATTAGGCTGCATCGGAGGCTGAGTGGGGACTGGGTAGAAAAGAAGTGAGGGTGAGAAAAGAGATTGGGTACAAATTACACACTGCTTTGAGTGCTATGTAAGAAATTTGAATTTTGTTGCAGGAAATAGAAAATCATCAACAATTTTTAATTAAGGCAACAATTTTTAGAAATCTCTTGTATTTTAGAGAAATACAATTTGTGAAAAAGTATAGAAGAAAAAGCATCATAAAAAGAAATGGAAAGCAGTGCCTTCAATACTAGCCTATCCAGTAGATCAGATAAGAAATAGTTAGGGTCTGACTTTAAAAGTGGCAGTGAGTATGATGATAGATTTGAGACACATTTTGCAGGAAAAACTTAGAGGACAAGGAAAAAGAATGGCATTCGTTCTTCCAGCATGGTGAACTATGCGGGTAGTTATACTTTTGACCAAGTGAAGGAATGAGGAGAAGAATCCAGTTTGGAAGTATTGCATTGGAGGTGTCGAGGGTAAAGATACTCAGTAGTAAGGTGCAATTGGTGATGAAGTTGAGGCAAGAAGTCTAGGGTGTAGATACAGACCAGAAGTATCAGGGAATATGTGAAGCCTTAGAAAGAGCCCTGAATAAGTGAAGGGAAGTTGGCAGTAGGTGAGACCATGGGAACTACCAGTCTTTAAAGGGTGGGCAGAGAGAGAGGAACTAATATAAGAAAGAGATGGAGCTGGAAAAGGTTATCAGAGAAATAGGAAAAAAATCCAAAGGAACTTCAAGAACAAACAACCAAAGTAGTCAAGGGAGAAAAGCTGCAGAAAGAAGTAAAGGATCAACAAAAAAATGTGACTTGGTCCATAAGTGGGTCATTGAAGACTAATAACAGTCTAGCATGGCTACGGACATGATTTGGCTTTCTGTGTTACAGAAAGGCTGAGACTTGAGTGAATAGGGAAGTGAATGGGGCTTTCCAATGGGAAAGACAGTCAAGATGTAGTGTTGGAAGGAATCAGGTCTCTGAGGAAGGGATAAAGGATAAACATGAACACAAGGGGTTATGCTATAGCTATCTAAACATGCATAGGAAAAGAAAAGATTAAATACACAAATATGGATGATGGCAGCCATATTAAATAGTTGTCTGATTATGGGAGATGTTTCTTTTCTTACTGTTTCTGTATTGCTTTACAATATTTTTGTAGTTCTTTTATTTCACTTTGTATTGGAATATGAAGTTTATATTTAAGGGTTAGGCTTAGAAAGGAGTAGAGTCCTTTTCTAAGATAGTAAGAAAGATAGTAAGAATACCCACAGCTACTGATGATTTGAGAAGCAAAGGAGAGGGATTTTGGGAAGTTCATTCAGATGGTCTTTATGAAGCTGTTCCTGCCTACCTAAGTGGAATTGATGACTCCTCTCCTCCCTTCCCTTTGTCCTACACATCTATCTATCTATATGGTTTGGCTGCCCTTATTTGTCCTCATGTCTCTCTCCCTCTACCCAGCTAAAGCACACCCTGGACAGACATCATACCTTATTGGCCTTTATATTCCAAAGGCTTAGCACAATTCCTTCTTCATAGCAGCACTCACTATATTATTGTTGAAAATTTTGGCCTTTCCTTGGGGAAAAAAAAAGATAGACTACATTCTAAGAATGAAAGAGTGAGAACACAAGTGTGGTGGAGAATAGGAAGGTGACCATATATGGATTTCTGGGTCAAAACCTTTAATAGAGGAGACAGGGATGTTTCATCACATTAGTTTAAGAGCCACATTAGCAGCAATAAGGTAATTGTGATGCAGGAACACCCTTATAAGAGAGAAAAAAAACCAAAAAACAAATTGAGGCTTGGACACTTACCAAATAGGTCCCAAGACTACATATCAGGCGCTAATGATTGCAGAATCCTGATGTCTGACAACCTACAGCCTTCTCTCAGTCTAAGAGACAGTCTTCAGTGTGTCAAAGAATGTAATACATGCTCATAACCACTTCCCAATCACCAGGCACAGGAGCAATCAGAATGCCCCCTCTGCTGGGAGAAGGTCATGGTCTAAGATGACAGGTAAACCACAGGTCAGAGGCACAGGGCTCTCAAGGCCAACTGGCTGGTGCGATCGGGTGATTTCTCTCATTTCCTTGGCCAAGTCTTGTTTTGTAATAGTTCAGTCAAGGATTTTACTGGAGTAGACGAGCATGAAATGAATTTTCCAGAGAAGTTTCTGAAGTGGGGGAAAGTTCATGGCTCAAAAGCGCCGGTGGGTAATGAAACAATACTGTGAGCTTCTGTTTTTCTTTATAAAGAGAGTTTTTTAAGGTTTTATGATCTGAATCTAAAACTTGAGCTGTATCCCCAACTCTCAGAACTGACTTATTCTCTAACCCTGGTGTTGTAAGTTTATTTTATGTGGCTTCTAAATTCCCCAAGTGTGTTATGCTGGTTCCACTCAGCTCCAGGATATTGCTTGGAGAACACACCTGCTGGCCACCCTTTGCTCTTAAGACCTCTAGTCTGCAACGCCCATGCAGCCCAGGGTCACAGCCACGAAAAGGAACTCATTGAGAGCAAGCTTAGTAAGTAATGCTTGTCTTAACCAGCAGGAAATCACTCATTATTAGTCTTTATTAGACTGTTGTTTATGGTCAGAAACTCATCTTTCATTGATCTAAAACTAAATGCTTAGTTTTAAGGATAATAAAAACAAAACTAAAAACTGCTTTGAGCATCCCCTACTCAGCAGATGTCTTTGCTATACAAACATACAAACCAGTGTGTAAGGCTCTCAGACTTAGGAGGGAAAAAAAAGTAGAAATACAACTTTATAAAATAAATAAAACACTTTGATTCATCTTAATCCACTGCCATCCAATTTGCTGGTTCTTAAACCTGGTCCCATTCTCTGACCTTGAGTAAGTTATTTAATTCATCACTGAGACTCATTGATCTCTAAATTGGAATAATACCCATTGGGAAGGGTTGTTATAAGAATTAAACTATTGTATGTGAAGTATAGAGCACACAACACAATAAATGTCTGCTTTTATTTTCTTCAAGTTGCCTCTCCGAATGAATCCTTCATCTTTATTAAAATGACCACCATCACCAGAGGAGGTTGACACACAAGCCCACAGAAGGTCCATCCTCAGAAAAGGTTGTGAGGCCCCAGCATCTCTTGCCATGCTGAGTGGTCCAGGCCTTCCCTTTCATGAAGCCCATCTGTACAGGCTTTCAAATGCCTGAATCTCAACAATAGTTTGTAAGATGTACAGAGAAACAGGAACACTGTTGCTCAACCAAACCAAAATTAATCTCTAGAAACTGACCTTAAAGAAAAGGATATCTATGAATTACCTGATCTCAAAAAGATTCACATACTCATATTCATTGCAGCGTTATTCGCAATGGCCAAGAGGTGGAAGCAACCCAGATGCCCACTGACAGATGAATTGATAAACAAAATGTGGTAGATACATGTAATGGAATATTATTCAGCCTTTAAAAAGAAGAAAATCCTGTCACATGTTACAACACAGATGCAACTTGAGGACATTGTACTAAGTGAAATATGCCAGTCAAAAAAAGACAAATATATGATTCCACTGATGTGAGGTATTTTAAGTAGTCAAATTTATAGAAACAAAAAACAAAATGATGGTTTCCAGGAGCCAAGGGTATAGGAAATGGGAGTTGTCATTCAATGGGTATAGAGCTGGGCTCATAGCTGGCAAGTGCAGTGGCAGTGGCAGGAGCCTCTCCTGCTTCCATGGCAGTGCTGAGGATGTCTGACTGATGGGGAGCAGGCTGAAGCCATCATTCAAACATCCCCCAAGAGCTCCTGGACTGCGAGAGGGAGCAGGTTGAGCTGAAGGACCTCCTGAGTGCACGAATTTCATGCACCGGGCCTCTAATGTTTTATAATGTCTAATCACTAGAGTGTATACCTGAAACTAATATAATATTATTGTATGTCAACTGTAATTGAAAACTAAAAAGATGATTTTTCAAAAACCAACTAGATAATATAGTTATACCAACTTTAATTTAAAAAATGAGTTGATTCTGTCTCCCTTAACTTTTTTTGTCTACCTTTGACATTCACATAAAGATAGACACACTCAAAAAGAAATAAAGTAATAAATGAGAAAAGATGGTAAGAGATGAAGAAGAAAGGAGGACAAAAATGAGGGAAAGAAGGGAGAAAGAAAGGAGTCCTTTCTTAACAGTAATACAGAGTATGTTAGTTATCCCAACAAGTTTGAAACCCCCCAAATTATAGTCACTTTAACAAACTGCCCTCTCTGTAAAAATTATTAATCAATATTCTGCATAAAACTGATATTGATTGTCATCTATATCAGGCACTAAATGTCTGCCTTGTCAACCAGAGTAAAAAGCAGAATGCCAGGCCACAGGACCCTGAATTGAGAGGCATCCTATATAATAAAAGCCTAATATGCAAATTGTCCCCTTAGGCAGTCATTGGACCGGGAGACAAGGAGTTCAACTGCTCGCTATGATGTGTGCTGACCACCAGGGGTGGCGCGAAATGTGGCAGGCATCGGCAACATGGAGCTGGTAGCGGGCAGCAGTGGAGACTTTTCCGGCCCCAATGGGCCCCGATGAGAGTGGCGGCGGTGGGGGGCAGGGCCTCTGCCTGGCTCCCAGGCACTGAGGGAGCTGGGTGGAGGGCCCAGCCCTGACTGATCACCCTGCAGGCGGGATGGTGAAAGCAGGTGAGGGGGCAGTGACAGGCCAAGGCGGGGTGCCAGGTGGGGCTGTGAGGCTGCGGGGCTGTGAGTCTGGGGGTGCAATCTGGGGCTACAAGGCTGGGGGAGCAACTGGGGCCCAATCTCTGCAGGCCACCCCAAGGGACCCCACCCATGCACGAATTCATGCAGTGGACCTCTAGTCTTGCAATAAATACTGTAGAATATTAGCAACCTAAAACTTCAAAGATTTTAAGGGCCTTTCAAGATTAGTACTTCTTCCTCTTTGCTTCTGAAAGGTTATCTTTCTCAGAGGCCTGAATCAAGTCCTAGCAACATCGATAGACATATCACCTGAGAATCTAGCTTCACAACTTGTTATTTTGCTGGATATGTGGCATTCCAGTAACTATGGCTGTGTAATAAATTACCACAAGATTTTGAGGCATAAGGCAATCTTTTATTATGCTCATGGATTCTGTTAGACAAGAAAATGTCCATGAGACAGTAGGACAGTTTGCCTCTGCTCCATGATGTCAGTTGGAATAATCTGAAGATTTGTTCATGCTCCTTTGTCTGGAGGTTGATGCTGGCTGATGGCCATGAATTAGCTGGAGTTCTGGCTCAAACGCCCTCATATTGCCTCTCCTTGTGGCCTGAATTCTACAAGGTGGTAAAATTGCCCTGGGAGAAAGAGAGAGGGAAGAGAGGGATGGAGAAACCCTGAGGGGCGATCGGGGCTGGCAGCTGCCTCTCTCACCCGCTGCTGGTGCCCCCCCTACTCGTATCCGCTGCTGGCACTGGCCGCAATCACTCTGCACCATCAGCGGGTGCGAGCGGGGTCGATGCTGGCAGCAGGTGCAAGCACCAGGTGAAACTGTGGTGCATGGGAGCAAAGAATTTTCAGGAACCACTAGAGCAGGGGTCCACAAACTGCGGCCCTCGGGCCACATGCGGCCCGCCGAAAACATTTATCCGGCCCGCCAGGTGTTTTTGCTGCCACTGCCTGTTACTTAGCAGCCAAGTAGTTTTTTTTTAAACTATAGTCCGGCCCTTCAACGGTCTGAGGGACAGGGAACTGGCCCCCTGTTTAAAAAGTTTGAGGACCCCTGCATTAGAGGCTTGCCCAGATGACAGCTACTGGTGCCCCACCTTGGACTGGCGCCCCTGCTCACCGGCTCCACCATCCTGCAGTGCTGATGCCCATCATGTTTTGTGTGCACCCCCTGGTGGTCAGCACACATCATAGCAACCGGTTGTCCGGTTGTTCTGCCATTTAGTCTATATTAGCCTTTTATTATATAGGACTAGAGGCCTGGTGCACAAAATTTGTGCATGGGGGATGTCCCTCAGCCCAGCCTGCACCCTCTCCAATCTGGGACCCCTCTGGGATGTCCAACTGTCCCTGTGGGATTGGGCCTAAAGCAGCAGTCAGACATCCCTCTCACAATCTGGGACTACTGGCTCCTAACCACTCACCTGCCTGCCTGCTTGCCTCTATCCACTCTGCCTGCCAGCCTGATAGCCCCCTAACCACTCCCCTGCCAACCTGATTGATGCCTAACTGCTCCCTTGCCAGATGATCGTCCCCAACTTCCCTCCCCTGATGGCCTGATTGCCCCCAACTGCTTCCCCTGCTGGGCTGAGAGGACTGGGGGACTCCAGCTGGATGGGGCGGGGCTGAGGGGACTGGGGGACTGAGGCTGGATGAGGCAGGGCTGAGGGGACTGGGGGACTCCGGCTAGATGAGGCGGGGCTGAGGGGACTGGGCACCGCAATCTTGTGGCTGTGGGCACTGCCATCTTGTGAGGGTTTGATGGTCAATTAGCATATTCCCTCTTTATTAGATAGGATTATAATAAAAAGATTGATATACTTATAGGGGGTCTGAACTTTAGATTTTTCTTATATCTTATGAGAATCATGATATTGTCATTGAATGTTTGGCTTCCTACTTCTGTGTCAGGCTTTTGTTACGTTCTCCCATTGAAATGATTACTAAGGTCCTCCCAGGCACTATATTTGCATTTGAGGAACCAGTACCATTGCTTTTTCCTTCATGAAAGCTTCCCCAGTCTTTCCAGCAGGAAGTAGTTTCTCTTTTCCCTAAACTTCCATAACATTATATCTTTTATAGCTCTGTAGTGCGCCCTGCAGGTCTCCCCTCAAGAGACACTACTGTAGATGCATAACCCCCAATGGCTGCTGTGGATCCACTACAGCTTTTGTGGCAAACCACACTTCTTTTAGACTCTCTCAGTCAATGACCAAGTAACATGCAGGTACTAGCACTTGGCTCTTCATGCATGACGAGGGGTTCTTCCAACTGAGACTCAGGGACTCCCCGCCCCTCAGCTTGGCCAAGACTCTCTCAGATCTGCACAGTCTGAGGCTCTTCCTCTCCAACTCTTACTTCCTTCTCCCCTTTACAGATATCACACCTGCACCTTGGTCTGAAGCCTTTCCCTGACCACCCCTCATGTTTCTTCCTCTTTATCCTTCGTAGGTGTTTCTCCCAATAAATCTCATGTATGTCTAGTCTCACCTTGGTGTTTGCTTCTCAGAGGATCCTACGGATACAGGTTCAAATCCTGGCTCCTTTATTTATAAGCTCAAGGTATGACTTTGAGCAAATAATTATATTTGCACCTCAGTTTTCTCATTTTCAAAAATAGAAAAAGAATAGCACCTACTTCACCTGGATGTTGTGAGGATTAAATTAACTCCTGTGTGTAAAGCACTTGGAGCAGTACCTATGTGACAAGTACTCTGTATCTGTTAGCCATCATGAACTCTTCAGTCCTAACACTGAATAGGCACTCAGTCAATGTGTGGTGAATGTTAAATTCCTACTGGAGGTAAACACCATTATTATTTCAGTTATCAAAGCAAAGTATTTCTGACTTTGTGTTATATGAATAACATGAATGCTTACTCACCTTGAAGGATATTGCTACAATTTCATCTCCAAATTGCCTGTGTTATAGCATTCTGAAATTATTCTAGGGTAGGCCTGGCTGGTGTGGCTCAGTTGGTTGAGAGACATCCCATGCACTGAAAGGTTATGGGTTTGATTCCTGGTCCGGGCACATGCCCAGGTTGTGGGCTCAACCCCCAGTAGGGAGTATGCAAAAGGCAGCCAATGTTTTACTCTCACAGTGATGTTTCTCCCTTTCTCTCTCCCTCTCCCTTCCTTTTGCTCTAAAATTCAATTTTAAATATATATATATATTTAAATTGAAGAGTAGCTACATCTTTATTTAATTATTTTTAATATATTTTTTTATTTCAGAGAGGAAGAGAGAGGGAGAGAGATAGAAATATCAATGATGAGAATCATTGATAAGCTGCCTCCTGCCCACCTCACACTGGGGATTGAGCCCACAACCCAGGCATGTGCCCTTGACCAGAATTGAACCCCAGGACCCTTCAGTTCACAAGCCAACACTCTATCCACTGAGCCAAACCAATTAGGGCTAAAAATATTTTTAAAAACAGAAATTATTCTAGGGTAAGTTCCTGAGTTTCTAAGCATTCTATTCATATAATTTATTTTAATATATAAATATTAAAAGAAATTGCATTAGTTAAAGTCAAATCCTTTGCTTCTGCCTATATTCAGTTGTTTTTCTGTATTCTTTGGTGAAAAGAAGAATTTCTATCATCCTGTTTATGACAGTTAGGAAAAATAAGTCTCCACGTATTCTCCTTTTCTCTAGACTAAACATTCCCAGTTCTCCTAATGCTTTCTTTTTGATCTTCATTTCCAAAGTATTTATCACTTGTGCTCTCCAGAGTTCTCCAGAGTTCCAAAAAATTGAGCCAAGCATTGAAGAAACGTCTCCAAGGAGACTTAAGTGATTGCAGCTAGAAGCAACAAGAACTTTGCCTGTCTTCCCTGAAGGCCTGTGATTAATAAAATCCTAAGAAGGCAGTTTCTTTCTTTAATTTATAACCACTTTATTCTGGGGAAAGCAATAGATTAATAAGGAATTAAATGGAAGTGACTATTATTTATAGTATCTGTAGTTAATGTGAAAAAATTTCAGTATGAAGAGTCTCTATTTTTAATTGAAACAAAGTGCATTTGTTTACCATTGTTAAACAGCTAGTTGGGAAAGCTTAATATTAATTAAGTCACATGTCATTTACTGGTAACCACATAACAGAAAAATTTTTAGGGGTCAGAACTTAAATTAAAAAATGCTCTAAAGCATCCTTTTTGGGAGTTAAACTGTTTCATGGTACTAACATGAAAGCTTTGATTAGAATATTTTGTTTTGGATCCTGCTTTTAAGTGAAGGTACCTTTTGTGTTATTTATTGGTCTTTATAAACCAGACCTGCTTTAATTTCTTCTCCATATGCTACTAGTGAATGTAAAGTACATTTTTCACAGCCACCAAATTTCTGATCGGGAGTTTTCATAAGCAGAATAATAACAGATAGTCTGTGTAGCCTTGGTCAGTAGTTCAGCCACATGCTGGCTGTTGTGGCAGGCAGTCTAGGTCACAAGCCACCAGGTTCACAGCACAACGCTTGGCTCTGTGTCAATCACACCAATCAGTGGAAACGAAGTGGGGAAGCTTGAATTTCACCTATAGAACTGTGGAGAAAAATGCCTAGCCTCTAGGTATTTCCCACCTTTTTTGACCTCAGGATTATCCAGATACTTCCCAGCAGACTAAGCTCAGTTAGTCAGGCTTCATTCAGATTCAAAAGCTTTGCCTTATCTCTAAATAAAATAAAGGAGAGACAACCACTCAGGGAGGGAAATCAGAGATTTGGAACACCCTGGGATATAACAACAAGAGTGTAGCAGGGGACAGGAAGGCTACAAGACAATGAGTCTTCTAGTTCCCTGAAAAGAACAGAGCTATGCTTTTGAAAGCTTGTCATCTGAAACCAACAGGGGATTGAGAGAGAAAATTAGTTTGGCATTCTGAGGCCCCACTGCTAAAAACAAACAAACAAAAACCTAAAAGGTACACATGCTCAGGAAAAAAAAACCCAACAGAAACTAAAACTAAAAAAAACACAATAATTAATTACAAATCACTTAAACTCCCCCACCGTGAATCCTCCAGCTGTACTAGATTTCCCTCATCGAAGGAGGTTCTGGAAGACAATCAAGAAATCAGTGATGTAAATACCAAAGGAAAGAATAAAGTCTCCTTGGTTAAGTTTAGGCTCATTAGTCCAACATGGTTTCACATATTTGAAAATCATGCTGAAGTCACTTTGGAATGTCTACGACCAATCATTTCTCCCACATAGGAACAAAGCTCAGAATAGGAATAAGAATGCAAAACAATAAAAAGTCATGAATAAGGTAGCCCTAGAGCAGTGATGGCGAACCTTTTGAGCTCGGTGTGACAGCATTTTGAAAAACCCTAACTTAACTCTGGTGCCGTGTCACATATAGAAATTTTTTGATATTTGCACCCATAGTAAAACAAAGATGTATATTTCTGATATTTATTTTATATATTTAAATGCCATTTAACAAAGAAAAATCAACCAAAAAAATGAGTTCGTGTGTTACCTCTGACACGCGTGTCATAGGTTCGCCATCACTGCCCTAGAGTCATAGGATTTCACAAGAAGCTATTAAATCGGAGAATCACTTTCCCATCCATTCCTTTCACATGAGGGACTAGCAAGGGTGGGCAAACTTTTTAACTCGAGGGCCACAATGGGTTCTTAAACTGGACCGGAGGGCCGGAACAAAAGCATGGATGGAGTGTTTGTGTGAACTAATATAAATTCAAAGTAAACATCATTACATAAAAGGGTACGGTCTTTTTTTTTTTTAGTTTTATTCATTTCAAACGGGCCGAATCCGTCCCCCGGGCCGTAGTTGGCCCACGGCTGGACTAGATCTAACTCTGTATCCTTGCTCTTTCTGCCATCTTCCCCTTTCTTTTCTGGGATCCCACAGAATTCAAATTCCGGGATGGTGTAGGTACGAAGGCTTCTGGGCTGTGTGTGTCCTCACATGGTCCTCCCTCTATGTGTGTCTGTGTCTTAATCTCTGTTTCTTATTAGGACACCAGTCCTACTGGCTTAGGGCCAATCCACATGGCTTCATTTTACCTGAATCACCTCTTCAAAGGTCCTATCTCCAAATATAGTCAGTCACCTTTGGAGGTACTGGGCATTAGAACTTCAACAAATGAATCTGGGGGACACAATTCAGCCCATAACAGTTGGCGAGGTACCTTTCGGTTCTAGAGTGCTCTGATTTTTCTCTCTCAAGTACCGACTTTTCATCAATGTATCTTCCCAATTCTAATGTGGAGAGAGTGAGCCTGCTGTTTTTGTAAAAGACTACAAGGAACTGAGGTTGTCCTTTCAGGTGGCCCGTAGTCTTAGTTCATTTAAGTTAAAGCTACTCTGTAGGGCAGGGGAACACTTGCAGGAAGTAGGTGGGCAAACCTGAATTTTCTGTTACCTTTCCTAAAGATGGGACCATTGAGCCTGGGCTTGTTAGAAACTCTTAAGAACTTGGCAACCAAGATAATTTTCTAGAATTACCTTTTTAAGGACGCCCCACTTTCTCTGCCTTCAGATGTTATATTCTGTCAGATTGTAAGAAATGAAATTGTGCTTGGTCTCTTTTACATCATTTTTTTAATTGTTTTATATTCTCCTAAGGATTCAGGGGAAAGTAAGGAAGGTAGGAGTTCAGCCATTCCCAGCAAAGCTTTGTGGAAAATGAAACGTTGTCCAAGATACTATGGAGTTTCAAGGTTCTTGTCATTTTGTTTCTTTAGGGAAGATATCCACTGTTCAAGTGACTTCGGGTGACAAAGTCATCTGCCCTTCAGTCTCTACCTGTACTGTTCCTGCTGCTACTTGAAGCTCTGTCTGGTGTCTTTGGTTCTAACTACTTAACATGAAGAATGAGTGGATCGGCCAATCATCAGTCAGCACACATGCCTCTGTGGGACAGAGCTCTTCTGGCAGACCACCCATTGGTCATTGTTTAGCCTGGAGATGGCTGACTCCTGTCAGTTTTCTGTCTCTGGTCCTATCAACCTGCCAAGAAGACCACGTGGCTCTAAGTAAGGCAATTGATGACCAAGGACTTTCTTTTGAAAGGAAGTCTAGTTAGAAAATACAGCTAGTAGGAACCTCACTACGTATTCCCAGTATATCTCACCTCTTTCTTTCCAAGAAGCAAAAGAGTAGTTTATCTTCACGCCTTCACTTTCTTACCTTCCCTTCCTGTTGTCCTTGAAATCCCTGCACTCTGACTTCTGAGCTCACCTTTTTCTTAACTCCCAAGTTTAATATCTATTTGTCATTTTCTCCTCCAACTTGCTATGCCATATAAAACCATTCTTTGGCTTATGCTCTTTGCAAAGCTCCTCCCCTTGGCTTCAGCAAGCTGCAGGGAAAGCCTTGGAGTCAATAGACCTGGATATGAATCCTAATTCGTCCTACCACTCAGCATCTATGTAGCATTTTGTGCGTTAATTTTATTCAGTTCAATAAATTTACTTTTGTACACCTATTATATTTGTGGTGACTGAGTAATGGGGAGGAATTCTAAATAACACCACAGTTTGGACTTAGGTGAATGAGAGAATCAATGTACAGATACTCAAAACTTACTTCTTATATCCAATTAGATGCTAACATCTATTGATTTTACCTCTGTAATATCTCCCATGTTAAGGCTTCTTCTCCATCCGTGTCACTCTGGAAGTAGCCAAAATAGTGCCTTAAGCAGACATGTTATAAGGCCCTGACTATATTGTCCCATATTCATCTCTGCAAATTGCACACTGAAACAACAAGAATGAACTTTCAGCCTCCCTCTTCATTTATTACAGTTTAACTCCTGCCAATTCTGTCATATTTTCATTGGAAATAGCTTCCAGGGCAATTGATGCCCAGACTAGATCTTTGGATACATGAGATATGGCTATGTTTTCTCAGGTTGGGGGTCTAACCCCGGCTTTTATCTAGATGTGTGGGATGGGGGTGACACACACAAAGGCAGGGTCACTGACAACAGAGATTTCAGGAAGAAAACAAGGAACATTATAAGACTGCTCTCTTCTGTGTCCAAGGGTCTCTTCCAGTGATGAAAGGCTCACAGATGATGTTGGGGGCCCACCATAAGTAGTCACGTGTTTCTGGAGGAGGGGAAAATTGCAATAGGAAATTCCAGTGAACAATGTATAACCCTGCTGGTGTGGCTCAGTGGTTGAGCATCAACCTATGAACCAGGAGGTCACGGTTCAATTCCAGACAGGGCACATGCCCAGGTTGTAGGCTCATCCCCAGTGGGGAGCATGCAGAAGGCAGCTGATCAATGATTCCCTCTCATCATTGATGTTTCTATCTCTCTCTCCCTCTCCCTTCTTCTCTGAAATAAATAAAAAACATTTAAAACAAAACAAAACAAACAAAAAGCAATGTATAGAAGGCCAAGCAAGATGAAACTGGTGTACTGGGTACTGGCTGAGGCCACCAGGATAATTAAATATCCAAAGAAGAACTTGGTAAGAGGTGGGATTAGGTAGATGACCAGGTAGAAGCTCAGAACAAATGTCAAAGCGAAAGCCCACCCTGTGACTATAAGCATAAGCCCCCAAATGGAGTCATGATGCATAGACTGTAATTTCCATAATGCTCATTTTCCAAGGCCAGTGTGACACTCACTTGGGGAAGCTGTGTCATCTTTCTTGGAATCCAGAATCCACATCTTTAAGATAAAGATGGTAAAAGTGCCCACTTCAAGGACTGATGAGAAGATAAAAGGAGTACTCAGGCCACACTCAATTCCAGACCAAATTACTGTAAGGGCATTTAAGGGTGTAAGACAGCAGGTAGGAATCTGGGTCATCACCTGGGTTACACACTAGATTTGTAGGTTTGGGGTTTAATGCTGCTTAAAGGTAGGTCTGGGAACCAGTGTGAGCCGAGCCTGCTATTGTGGGCATCAGTGGGCCCCAGGTTTGGGGAGGGATTATCTGGGTATGCAATTTGGGCCTCATAGACTTTCCCCCAAAATTGTGAAATAAAACTGGGAATGGGGCAGCATAAAGTATAGGGAACTTGAAAATGGCCTACCCAGAATAATTTGAAAGACATAGTAACCACATCATCTCCAAGTACCGCTGCTGTCCCAACCTGCAGAACTACTGCCTGGGATTCCAACTGCTGGATCTCCTGATTAGGCAACCAAAAAAAAGAGCCTCCTCTATGGATAGTGATCATTACAACACATCTCTTAGCAGCAGGCAGAGAGGTGCAGGGCGCTGGAGTGGGTAAAATGCTTTCTTTGCTCTGTTCTCCTCCCTTTATTATGATATTGGTTTATAAAGTCATGGAGATGATCCCTATGGGAATAGCACTTGAAACAAACAGGTTTCCTGGTGTAAATAAAATCACCTAAGTGTCTATTTATGTCAGAGTTACTCTGGTCAGCATTCACATATGGTCCAGACATCCTCCCCCGGTTTCGCCTCATAATTATAAGTACAGACAACAGATTCTTCTAGTAAATGCCACCATGTTTAGCTTTTCCATTTCCTGCTGCCGTTTCCTGCTGCTATCAACATTTGAACTTTCAAGCAACAGGGGATAAATACAAAATATATCCATACCTACCTGAACCAGTCTTCCTATACCAGTGGTCGGCAAACTCGTTAGTCAACAAAGCCAAATATCAACAGTACAATGATTGAAATTTCTTTTGAGAGCCAAATTTTTTAAACTTAAACTATATAGGTAGGTACATTGTTATTAACTTAATTGGGGTACTCCTAAGGCTTAGGAAGAGCCACACTCAAGGGGCCAAAGAGCCGCATGTGGCTCGTGAGCCGCAGTTTGCCGACCACGGTAATACCATTAGAGTTTGAAACAGCTAGCAGGCAGCCCTAATGAAGAACTGATACACACAAGCCCAGCTTTACCAAGCCAGGGTGGAGCAAAGCTTGATTAGGGCTTTAAAGGGAAAAGGAAAAGGAGGTTGACCAAGAAAAGGTGACTGCAGTGTCCTTGAGAAAACTATCGGCACCAAGGTGGTCAATGTCTGATCTAGTTCATTAGCACCCACTGTTATATCAAAAAACAAAAACAAAAAGCAAACAAACCCATGTCTGACGAATAATTTTATAAGACCCCTTCTTCCAAAATTACAGAAAAAGGGCATAGGTCAGGGAAGTGAGTGGAAGTCTAGAAGGGCAGAAAGAGAAAGGTTGGCCTGCTCCAGAGGACATCTGCAGGTGGAAGACTGTAAAATATGCTACTTTGTTAGAGAAAAGGGCAGAGACTTACATTTGCTGGCCTTGTTTTAGGTTTATGCTTTGCCCCTCCCTTCCCATTTCCAGTGAACTGCACCTCCCCAGAGTGGCCATCATACTAGAAAACTCCAACCACTGACTCCATCCCTTGGAAATGTACCCATTTGAAAAGGTCCACCCTGCCTAAAAATTCTAAATCCTGCCTTAATCCACTCCTGATTTAAAATATTGCAGAAAAAGGTAATCAGCTAGAAGGTCATTTCTGAATGGAGGACAACTTCCTTACCTCTCAGCATAGTCCAGTCCAGGTACTGACAGGCTACTGAGAGCATGGGATAAAGTAGCAGCCATTGGTGGGAAGTGGTAGGGGCTGTCACCACCAGGTAGCTTCCTAAAGAGTGCAGTGAGTATGTTACCACTGCTACTTCAGATCTACAAGGCAGGTCTGGGTATCATGAGGGCTAAGAAGAGGGCTTCTGACTTAGTAGCATGTGCATGAAACTCCCTGGGAGTTTCCAGAACTAGCTAGCTGGGAGGGATTGGATGTGCTCTCATAGTGTACAATGTGTGGTGAAGCCAAAGAGCACAGCATTGGATCTCCCTAGTATATTATAGGAAAGTAGGTTAATGTAAATCTTACGAGCACAGCGTGATGACACATCGCTGTAAGTTACACCTGAAAGTCAACCTCAGCCTTTATAAACACATGTTGGGTAGAAACATCACTCTAAGGACTTACCATACATTTATCTTTGGTTTGATTTTGTTTTAATCCCCAGCATGAGATAGGGCTTGAGTTGATCAAATATTCATTTTTCCCTCAGTTCTCATTGTGGTCGATCAACAAGATGGCAGGTCAGCTAGAGTTGGGATTGAGTCACAGTAACAGGATCTTCTTAGAGAATCAGCCTTTCAGAGTGCAATTCTCCCCCTCCCAGGCCCCTTTGATTTATACGCTACCAGGCTGCAAAATCCTGACCTCTTAGTGTAATGCTCTAATCAGATAAGCTAACCACAAAACCTCCTTTATTTTCAAGACCACTGCTCCATTAAAGCCCCAGCTATATTTGAGCCATCTCAGGATACAAGGCAGCCTTCAACAGTTACAGGGACTGGCAGACTGTCATCATAAGCGCAGGTTGCCAACCTTCTCAGGTTACTGTGAGTGATGATGGGTAAAGTCTGCTTTGAATTTGTTGGGAAAGGGGGAGACTTACACTGTATTTGGTTCGGGCCATTCGTTATACGGGATTTGGTTCTCAGATTTCCTGAAATCATAATCATTGCCCATTTTCACAGTCACTAGACTATTAAATCCTATATATTCAAAATAAAGTATTAGAAAAAGACAGAATTAAAACATTTGTAAGTTAAAGTGGTGATGCAAATGTTATTTGGGACCCTGTAAAACAGTATTCAGAATTAATCTCTGGCCATCAGAAGCTAACTGCAATATGGAGACTGCTTTCCCATGTTTCTAGATTTGGCATAGGCTTGCAGATCCCTTCTTTTTGGAGGTTAAAGAAAATATACCTGTTCTGCCACATCTAAAATGAAACATAAAAGGTGGGGAATGGCCCTAACCGGTTTGGCTCAGTGGATAGAGCGTCGGCCTACGGACTGAAAGGTCCCAGGTTCAATTCCAGTCAAGGGCATGTGCCTTGGTTGTGGGCACATCCCCAGTAGGAGGTGTGCAAGAGGCAGCTGGTCGATGTTTCTAACTCTCTATCCCTCTCCCTTCCTCTCTGTAAAAAAATCAATAAAATATATTTTTAAAAAATAAAAATAAACACAAAAGGTAGGGAGTGGTTCTTGTCTTTGGTCTGTGCATCTAGGCTGGGGGAAGTCTTATTCATCAAAATAAGCTTTATTTTTAGGATGTGTTTACATATCATTGTCTAATCCATCTTTCTTAGATATAGTGTATTGATTCTAAAGCTTTTTTCCCCCTAAGTAGGCCTCTTAAAGGGACAGTGAAAAATTAGGGACTGGCTCCACCTGGTGCCTAAGTAAGGAAATTGCACCTGCATGTATGAGGGCCCTCTATCAATGATAGAGAGCCCTCTAATGCATGGAAACGGTAAAACTAGGATTAAATGCCGATCACTAATTAAATACTCACTGAGAAAACTAAAACTACAAAATATTAAACCTACAGAAAAAAAAGTGACCAATTATGCCTTTTTTATGAGCCAAGCATTATGAAAGGACTGTGTGGGTATTTTTGTTTTGTTTGTCTATCGCTGTGGAAGAAATCATCCACAAACGTAGTGGCTTAAAATAACAATCGTTTATAGTCTCCGTTTATTGTCACAGTTTCTGTGAGCCAGGAATATGAGTGCAGCTAAGTTGGGTGGTTCTGACTGGAGGTTTCTCATGAGGATGCAGTTAGGTGGTGACTGGGGCATCACAAAGCCTTGTTGGCTTATGTGTCCGGAAGCAGACCCAAGACTGGATGAGCTGAGGTAGGCACATCTGCACCTCTCTCTGTCTCTGTGTGGTCTCTCTGTGCAATTTTCCAGCATAGCCATGCTGTGTGAGTTTCAAGAATGTTGGCTCAGAGCTTCCACGTTGGCATCCCAAAGAAGAGAGCCACATGGAAGCTGCATAGCTTTCTAACCACAGAAGCCATGCAGCATGACCCACTGAGTTCTAGTGGGAGAGGCAGCTACAGAGATCCATCCAGGTTCAGGAGGAGGGAACATAACCTCCACATGGGATGGGACATATATTTGTGTGGCCATATCTGTAAAAATATAATCAAGCACAATTGTTTTCTTTAATTCTCCCCCAAATTATATAAGGTTACAACTATCATTAACCCAATTTTACAGTTAAGGGAATGAGGTTGAGAGTCCTTAAAATTTTGCTTCCTATGTCCTTTCGGCATCATCCTAGAGCTTGGTCCACTAAGCCATCTGGTGTGTTATCTGTACATGGTCTTCCGTCTCAGTGCTTTTGACACTTCTGGCCAGGTAATTATTTGTTGTGGGAGCTGACTTGTGAATTGTAAGCCGTTTGGTACTATCACTGGCCTCTACCCCTCAGATGCCACCAGCATACCTTCCTCTCCTCAGCTGTGATAACCCCAAATGCCTCCAGACATTGTCAAATATGTCGGGGGTGGGGATAGAGGGAGGGCAAATTTTCCCCAGTTGAGAATCACTGTTTAGGGGAAAGTAAATTTGATTGTTTACTATTAAGGCCAGACTCTGTAAAGTTAATGTTAATTTGTAAAAGATCAATATGTTGCAATTTATTTCTGTCCAGTAGAAAATAGAAATCTTATAGATTATAGTTTTGTTGTTTTAAAGGACAAAATTAGTTTCAATTTAACTTACAATCTTATTGCAGCATTCTTTTTTGTCTATACCGTAACAACTCTTCCTCTCCTTTGAACAATCATTGTCATCATGCTGGTTCCCTCATTAATGAAATAAATCTTTGTCACACACACACACACACACACACACACACACACCAGCTTCTTGGTAGAAAGCAGAGAATGAATTATTTCCAAAGGGTAGGTATGGTAGGCATAGAGAGATACTACTAAGATCTCCCTTCAAGAAAGAACTTGCAATAGCTAAAGCAATATTGAGAAAGAACAAAGCTGGAGGACCACAATCTTGATTTCAAACTATATTTCAAAGCTATAATAATCAAAACAGTATATTAGCATAAAAAAACTGACCCAAAACAATGGAACGTAATTGAGAGCCCAGAAATAAATCCATGCATATATGGTTGGTTAACTTATGAAAATAGAGCCAAGAATATATGAGGAAAGGACAGCCTCAGCCTCTTCAATAAATGGTGTTGGGAAAACTCGACAGCCACATGCAAAAGAATAAAACTGAATCACCATCTTACACCATACACAAAAATTAACTTAAATAGATAAAAAAAAAAATGGATGGAAGACCTCATAAACTCCTCAAAGAAAGCATAGACAATAAGCTCTTTGTCATCAGTCTTGGAAAGGTTTTTATGGGTTTGACACAAAAGCAAAGGCAACAAACGCCAAAATAAACAAGTAGTATTACATTGAATTAAAAAGGTTTTGCATAGCAAAGCAAACCATCAGCCAAATGTTGAGAAAACCTAATAAATGGGAGAGAATATTTGCAAATTATATACCTGATAAAGGGTTAATATTTGTTGGGAAGCACACGAGACTTGGTTGGAAAGTTTATAAGGAGGACATTCTGAGAAAAGGGAAGTGTGTGGAAGGCCGCCTGCACTGTGCATTGGAATTCCGACTTGGGGGAGTGCAGAAGGCAGAGTCCCTCATTACTCCTTGACCTTTCCAAATAAGTCTGTGCACAAGCAGACCCTCGGGTATGTACTGGAATCCTACGCTTAATCTTTTGGGTGTCCTTGCTTAAAGGACATTATAAACACATGTGTCCTCCCAATATTACTTACCCTGCTGATTGTATCTAAATTATAAACTTTATCTCAAACTGCGACAATAAAAGCCTATCGAGGCAGACAATCAAGGCTGTCCGGTTTCTTTAGCCAGGCAGCCCCTTAGCCCTCCCTTTGTTGTGTCGGAGTAATCCATTCATCCATCACTGGTCAGCCCCAGTAAATATTCAAAATATATAAATTGTTCTTATAAACTCAATAGCAAAAACCCCCAAACAATCTAATTTTTAAAATGGTCAGGGGACTTGAATAGACATTTTCCCAAAGAATACATACAGATGGCCAAAAGACATATAAAAAATTGCTCACCATTACCAATCATCAGGGAAATTCAAATCAAAACCACAATGAATTATCACCTCAGATATCACCTGTTAGCTTGACTATTATCACAAAGACAAGAACTAACAAGTATTGCGAGGATGTGGAAAATAGTGATCTCTTATACACTGTTGGTGGGATTGTAAATTTGTGCAGACACTATGGAAAAAGTACAGAAGTTCCTCAAAAAATTAAAAATAGAAATACCATATGATTCAGCAACTTCACTCTGAGTATTTACCCAAAAAAATAAAAACACTAACTCAAAAAGATATATGCACCCTATGTTCATTGTAGCATTATATACAACTAGAGACCCGGTGCATGACATTTGTGCATGGGGGGGAGAGGCGGGGGGTGGTCCCCTCAGCCTGGCCTGCACCCTCTCACAGTCTGGGACCCCTCGGGGATGTCCGCCTACTGGCTTAGGCCCGATCCCCCGAGAGGTCCTTAGCCCTGCTGCAGAGGCAGGAGAGGCTCCTGCCACCACGCCAGCCATGAGCCCAGCTTCTGGCTGAGTGGCACTTCCCCTGAGGGAGCACACTGGCCACCAGGGGACAGCTTCTGCATTGAGAATATGCCCCCTGGTGTTCAATGTGCGTCATAGCGACAGGTCATTCCACCGTTTGGTTGATTTGCATATTAGGGTTTTATTATACAGGACTTGAGGCCCAGTGCACAAAAATTCATGCACGGGGGGTGTCCCTCAGCCTGGCCTGCTCCCTCTCACAGTCCAGGAGCCCTCAGGGGATGTCCTACTGATGGCTTAGTCTGGCCTCACTCTGCGTGAGGCGATCAGGAGGATCAGGGGAAGGAGCCCCCATCACCCCACTGCTGCTGCCACTGCTGGCCCTCTGCCCTCACTTCTTAGCACTGGCCCCGCCCCCTGCCCACTGGTGGCTGGGGAGGATCTGAGGCCAGGCTGGCTGGGGGAGGGGCTGTGTGAGGTTGAGGCATAGCAGGCCACACCCTGTCCAGCCTCTGTGGAGGCGTGGCGCCAGGACTCACCCAAACCGTGCCTCTGTGGCTGCCTCTGCGGAAGGGGCAGCACTGGGACCGGGACCACGCAGCCCCCTCTCCCACTGCCTCTGCAAAAGGGGCCTGCTGCCTCTGTGAAAGGGACCATGGCGTCGCCCTCTCGCACACAGTGCCGCCCTCTCCCACGGCCTCAGCCTCTCGCCGCTCTCCCGCAGCCTCTCATGCAGCACCGGCTCTCCTATGGCCTCTCACGCACCGCTGGCTCTCCCGCAGCCTCTGTGAAAAGGGCTGCGATGCTGGACCAGCCCATGCTGCTGCCTCTCCCACACTGCCAGCCCTTAGCCCTTGCAACTGCTGTGGCTTTGTCTGGAAGGACAAAGGATGTCTGGAAGACGCCTGGCCTAATTTGCATATTACCCTTTTATTAGTATACACTGAGTGGCCAGATTATTATGACCACCTGACATTTGTAGGCAAATTAGCTGTACACTGCATCGTGCGGGATATGGAAGCCGAAGGCCTGTTAGAACACCTTTGCTGTCTGCAGTTACCAAGATAAAACGTCTCCAATTCGCACAGGAACACAAGGATTGGACAGTCGAGCATTGGAAAAAAAGTCATGTGGTCCGATGAATCACGTTTCCAGTAGTATAATGCAGATGGCAGAGTGAGAATGTGGCGGAAACAGCATGAAAGCATGTATCCCACATGCATGAGTACAACCCTTCAAGCTGGTGGGGGCAGTGTTATGGTTTGGGGCATGTTTTCCTGGCATGATTTGGGCCCTTTAATTCGTGTGGAACAACGTCTGAATAGCACAACATACCTAAGTATCACTGCTGATCAGGTTCATCCTATCATGTTGATGGCGTATCCCAATGGAGATGGCTTCTTCCAACAAGACAATGCACCATGCCACGGTGTTCATATTGTGCAGGAGTGGTTTCAAGAACATGAGGGAGACTTTACCTTGCTTAGGTGGCCCCCACAATCACCAGATCTCAATCCAATTGAGCATTTGTGGGACGAAGTTAAAGAGCCATCAGACAGCTGGTTCCACAACCATCAAATCTCACAGAACTGGACAGTGCTATTCATCAGGCATGGTGTCAGATTCCTCGCATCACCTTTCAACATCTCGTGGAGTCAATGCCAAGAAGAATCCCACAGTATTGAAGGCAAAAGGTGGCCCAACGAAGTACTGATGGGGTGGTCATAATAATCTAGCCACTGACATTCAAAAATATCCCATGTGCAAAGGCTGTTAAATCGCATTGTTTACCCATATCTTCAGAAAAAAGTCACTTCTACTGTCGTGGTAAACAACCTGCTTCCCTGTTTATAATGGTCTGGCCCTCTAGCAACTTCAGAGTGAAATTATAGCTAATTTGCCTACAAATGGCCGAAACCGGTTTGGCTCAGTGGATAGAGCGTTGGCCTGCGGACTGAAGGGTCCCAGGTTCGATTCCGGTCAGGGGCATGTACCTGGGTTGCGGGCACATCCCCAGTGGGGGGTGTGCGGGAGGCAGCTGATCGATGTTTCTCTCTCATCGATGTTTCTAGCTCTCTATCTCTCTCCCTTCCTCTCTGTAAAAAATCAATAAAATATATTTTTAAAAAAAAAGGAAAAAAAAATTTGCCTACAAATGTCAGGTATCCACTGATGAATAAATGGATAAAGAAAGTGTAGTAACATATACAATGGAATAAATATGTACAGCCATAAAAAAGACGGAAATCTTGCCATTTGCAATAGAGTTGAGGGCCTTATGCTAAGTAAAATAAGTGAGACAAAAACAAATGTCATGTGATCTCACTTGTATGTGAAATAAAAAAAAAACATTCATAGATACAGAGAACACACTGAAGGCTGCAAATTGAGTGAAGGTGGTAAAAAAGGAACAAATGTCTTTAATATTTATTTTCTGTATTTCCTTTAGGAAAACAGAATCATTAGGATCTACTTCATAATTCATAATTTATTGGTGGGTGGATATTGAGGGTATGCAAATATTTTATTTCTTGTCAATTTTATTACTTACACTTTCAGCATCAATTGATGATTTTCTAAATCCATCATTGAGACTAACTTTGTTTTTTATTAAATTTTTTTGGGTAACATTGGTCAACATGAACATATTGGTTTTAGGTGTGAGTTTCTATGTTACAAGATATGTATATTGCACCTGTGCCCACCACATAAGGTCATCTTCTCCTGTCACCATATATTAGGACCTCCTTCTCCCCCATCCCCTTTCCTCAGGCAACCACCACACTGCTGTCTGTGTTCACAAGTTTCAGTTTTATATCCCACATATGAGTGAAATCATATAGTTCTTAGCTTTTTCTGACTGACTTATTTCACTTAGCATAATATTCTCAAGGTCCATCCATGTTGTTGCAAATGGCGCTATTTCATCTTTTCCCATGGCTTAGTAGTATTCCATTGTGTATATGTACCACATATTCTTTATCCAGTCCTCTATCACAGGACACGTTGGTTGTTTCCATGTCCTGGCCACCGTGAATAATGCTGCAATGAACACAGAGGTGCATATATTTTTGTGAATACATAATTTTGAGGTTTTCAGGGATATAGCCAGGAGACGTGCTGCTGGGTCATATGCTAGCTCTATTCTTAATTTTTTGAGAAATCACCAGACTACTTTCCATAGTGTTTGTACCCGTCTACATTCCCACCAGCAGTGAATGAGGGTTCCCTTTTTCCCACAAGCTCTCCAATACTTGCTATTGCTTGTCTTGTTGATAATGGCCACTCTAACAGGGGTGAGGTGGTATCTCCTTGTAGTTTTGATTTGCATTTCCCTAATTGCTAGTGAGGTTTAACATCTTTTCATATATCTATTGGCTGTTCATCTGTCTTCTCGGGAGAGGTGTATTTTCAGGTCCTCTGCCCACTTTTTGAATGGATTGTTTGTTGTTAAGTTTCATGAGTTCTTTGTATATTTTAGGAATTAAACCTTTGTCGGAGCTACTGTTTGCAAATATCATCTCCCATCTGGTTGGCTGCCTCTTTGTTTTGTTGTCAGTTTCTTCTGCTGGGCAGAAGCTTTTTAGTTTGATATAGTCCCATTCACTTATTTTTGCCTTTATTTCCCTTGCCTCTGGGGTCAAGTTCATAAAATATTCTCTACAACCAAAGTCTGTAAGTTTGGTACCTATATTTTCTTCTATGCAACTTTCACGTCTTAAATTTAGGTCTTTGATCCATTTTGAATTAATTTTTGTACATGGGGACAAACTGTTATCCAGTTTCCTTCATTTACATGTGGCTTTTCAGTTTTCCCAGCACTATTTATTGAAGAGACTATCTTTACTCCATTGAGT
Source organism: Myotis yumanensis (assembly GCF_028538775.1). NCBI lineage: Eukaryota > Metazoa > Chordata > Mammalia > Chiroptera > Vespertilionidae > Myotis > Myotis yumanensis. Next base: position 84,883,831 of record NW_027223753.1, on the reverse strand, counting down.
GTTTCTGGATCCTTTGTTGAAAAATTTCTTTCCATATACATGTGGTTTTATAGCTGGGCTCTCTATTCTGTTCCATTGATCTGTGTGTCTGTTTCTCTGCTAATACCATGTTGTTTTGATTATCGTAGCTCTGTAGTATCATTTGAAAGTCAAGTAGCATAGAATGATACCTTCAGCTTCATTCTTTTTTCTCAGGATTGCTTAGGCTATTTGGGGTTTTATGGTTCCATATAAATCTGATGATTTCTTGTTCTATTTTTTTTTTTTAAATGACATTGGGATTTGAATGGGGATTGCATTAAATTTGTATATTGCCTTGGGTAATATGGTCATTTTAACTATGTTGATTCTTCCAATCCATGAATACAGGATATTTTTCCATTTTGTTGTGTCTTTTTCAATCCCTTTTAATAATGCTTTGTAATTTTTAGTATATAGATCTTTCACATTCTTTGTTAAATTTACTCCTATGTATTTTATTCTTTTGGTTACAATTGCAAAAGGAATTGTGGATTTTTAAAATTTCTTTTTCTTAAGTTTTGTTGCTAGTATACAGGAAGGCAATGGTTTTTTGCACATTGATCTTGTATCCTGAAACTTGACTGTATTTGTTTATTGTTTCTAATAGTTTTTTTGGTGGAGTTTTTAGGGTTTTCTATGTACAGAATCATATCATCCACAAAAAGTAATAGTTTGACTTCTTCCTCCCTTACTTGGATGCCTTTTCTTTCTTCTCTTGACTTATTGCTCTGGCTAGGACTTCCGGAACTATGTTGAATAATAGTGGTAAGAGTGGACATGCTTGTCTTGTTCCTGATTTTAGAGGAAAAGCTTTCAATTTTTCACCATTGAGTATGATATTAGCTGAGGATTTATCATAGGTGGCCTTTATTATGTTGAGGTACTTACCTTCTATTCTTATTTTATTGAGTGTTTTAATTATAAATGGATGTTGTATCTTATCAAGTGCTTTTTCTGCATCTATTGATAAGATCATATGATTTTTATCCTTTCTATTGTCAATGTGGTGTATAACATTGATTGATTTGCATGTTGAACCATCCTCGTGCCCCTGGAATGAACCCCACTTGGTCGTGATGTACTAATTTTTTTTTTTTTATGTACTGTTGTATTCAATCTGTTAGTATTTTGTTCAGGATTTTGTATCTGTATTCATCAGAGATATTGGTCTGTAGTTTTTTTTAATTAATTTATTTTTTTATTGCTAAAAGTATTACAAAGGGTATTACATACGTGTCCTTCCCCTCCCCCCCCCCCCGCCCTTGACAATCCCCTGCCCTCCCTTACCCCCCAGTGTCTTATGTCCATTGGTTATGCTTATATGCATGCATACAAGTCCTTCGGTTAATCTCTTACCCCTCTTCCTCCTGCCCCCCAACCCTCCCTGGCCTTCCCACTGCAGTTTGACAATCAGTTTGAGGCAGTTCTGCCTCTGTATCTATTATTGTTCAAAAGTTTGTGATGGTCTTTATTATCCACGAATGAGTGAGATCATGTGGTATTTTTCCTTCATTGACTGGCTTATTTCACTTAGCATAATGCTCTGCTAGGTTTTGGTATCAGGGTTATATTGTTCTCATAAAATCTGTTAGGGAGTCTTGCCTCTTCTTCAATTTTTTGGAAGAGTTTGAAAAGGATAAGTTTTAAATCTTCTTTGAATGTTTGGTAGAATTCACTGGTGAAACCAACTGATCCTGGACTTTTATTTTTTGGGAGTTTTTTTAATGATTGTTTCAATTTCCTCACTGCTGATCAGTCTATTTAGATTTTCCAATTCTTTATGATTTAGTCTAGGAAGGTTATATATTTCTAGGAACTTACCCATTTCTTCTAAGTTATTGAATTTGGTGGCATATAGTATTATATTTTTATAATATTCTAGTACGATCCTTTGTACAACTGTGATGCTGGTGTTGACTTCCCTCTCATTTCTGATTTTGTTTATATGGGTCTGTTCCTTTTTTTCCTTAGTGAGTCTAGCCAAGGATTTGTTGATTTTATTAACTTTTCAAAGAATCAGCTTTTTGTTTTATTCATTTTTGTATAGACTTTTTGTTCTCAATTTCATTCAATTCTCCTCTAATTTTTATTATCTCCTTTCTTCTGATGCTATTGCTTTTGTTCTTCTTTTTCTAGTTCTTTAAGATGTGATGTTAGGTTGTTTACTTGGTATTTCTCTTGTTGTTTAAGATAGGCCTGTAATAATATAAATTTCCCTCTTATTACTGCTTTCACTGCATCCCAGAAGTTTTGATAATGTTGCATTGTCATTCTAATTTGTCTCTATATTATCTTTTTTAAAAATATATTTTTATTGATTTCAGAGAGGAAGGGAGAGGGAGAGAGAGATAGAAACATTATTGATGGGAGAGAATCATTGATTAGCTGCCTTCTGCATGCCCCACACTGGGGATTGAGCCTGCAACCCAGGCATGTACCTGAACCAGGAATCAACTGTGACCTCCTGGTTCATAGGTCAATGCTCAACCACTGAGCCACCACAGCTGGGCTGTCTCTCTCTCTCTCTATTTTTTAGCTCATCTTTTATTTCTTCTTTGACCCAGTCATTTTTAGTGGTATGTTGTTTAATCTCCTCGTATTTACAGTTGGTTTCTAATTTCAAGGTGTCATAGTTAGAGAATATGCTTGGTATAATTTCAATCTTCTTGAATTTGTCACTAGTTCTATGACCCAACATATGTGCACTGGAGAAGAATGTATAATCTGATGTTCTGAGATGAAAGGTTCTGTAAATGTCATTTATGTTCATGTGGTCTAGTGTTTTAATATTTCCTTATTGATTTTCTGTTTGGTTGATTTGCCTAGAGCTGTCAGTGGAATATCAAGGTTGCCAGCTATGATTCTGTTTTGAAGTTTGAAGATAAACCAATAGAATGTATCTAAGTTGAAAACACTAAAGATTTGGAAAAGTGAAGAATCTCAGTGAGCTACGAGGTCACCAAGGAAAAGTCTAATATATGTGTACATGTAGTCTCAGAATAAGATAAGAGAGAAAAAATATTTGAGAAAAAAATATGATACTATCCCCAAATTTGGTGAAAGTCATGAATTTACTCATCTAGCAAGTTCAATTGAACTCTAAGAAGAAAACAAACAAATGAACAAACAAACAAACAAAAACAAAACTATATCTGGGCATATCACAGTCCATCTTCTGGAAACCACAGTTTAAAAGAAACTCTTGAAAGCAACCACAGATTAACCACATATTAATTTATTACATGCAGTGTAATGATATAGATTAACAATGATTTCTTGTCAGAAACAATGGAAACCAGAAGTCAATGGAATGATATTTCTACAATGCAGTGAAAATAACATTCAAGAATGAAGACAAATTAAGACATTTTCAGATAGATAAAAACTAAGAGGATTTTTATCATCAGACTTTCAGTACAGAAGAAATGCAAAATAAATTCTTTAGGTGGAGAAATGATGATAGTGAGGATGCTTAAATCTTCAGAAGAGAATGAAATACCAAAAATGATAAATGTGTGGCTAAGTATAAAAGATCATTGTCTTCCTCCTAATTATTTTAGAAATATGGAGAAGGCTGTTTAAAGCAAAAATGGTAACATCTTTATGGGATTTAAAATATTTTATATAAAATATATGACAACTAAGAAACAAAAGGAAGAGTTTTAAATATATGTATTTTTGAAAGACTACTATACTTTATGTGAAATGATCCAATATTAAATTTAAATAGACTGTGAAAGATTAAGGATGCATATTGTGATCCCTAGAGCAACCACTTGAAACAATGCAAAAGGATATAACTAAAAAGCCAAAACCCATTAAAAGGTAATTCTCAAAAAGATTAAATTACATTTAAAAAAGTAAGAAAGTAGGAACAGAATATCAAAGAAAAGACACAAAAAAACAGATAGTACCAATTGAAAACAACTAGTAAAATACTTGGTCTAAATTCATTTATATCAGTAATTGGATGAAATATAAATAGACTAAACACTCCAATTAGAAGTTCGAAATTCTCAGAATTGATAAAGGAGCAAGACCCAACATAGTCTCTCCACAAGAGATGAACTTTAATTATAAAAATATAAATGGGTTGAAAGTAAATAATAGTAAAAGATATATCATGCAAACAAGAAACCTAAGAAGGTTGGAGTGGCTATATTAACAGGAGATATAATAGATGCCAAGACAAAGAGGATTGCTAAAGATACGCTGAGCTGTATGAAAACAATAAAAGGATAAATACACAAAAGGACCTAAGAATCATACATAGCCACATAAGGTATATGCCAATAAAAGACATTCAAAATACACTAGATGAAAAAGTAACATAAAATTAAAAAGAGAAAGAAAGAAATCCACAATGATAATTGGATTTTTCTCTAAGCAATTAATAGAAAAAATAGACAAAAGATCTAAATAACACTATCAACTTCCTTTATCTAATTGATATTTATAGAACATTACACCCAAAGATTGCAGAATTAACATTCTTTGCAAGTGCATACAGCATGTTCACTAAGATAAGCCATTTGCCAGGCCATAAAACAAGTCTTATTAGTACACTTAAAATGATAGAAATAATAAATTATGTTTTCCTGAACATGGGAATAAATTAGAAACCAATAACAATAAGATATGTCGGGTAATAAACCCCAAATATTTAGAAATGAAAGAAACACAATAATTCATAGGCCAAAGAAAAATATCACAAGACACATTAGGAGATATTTCAAACTGAATTATAATGAAAATACAGCATATCAAAATTTGTGAGATATAGCTAACAGTGCTTAGAGGAAAATGCATAGCTTTTAAATGCCTAGATAAGGAAATAATGAAGGAATAAACGCAATCATGTAAGTCTCTACTAAAGAAAGAAAAGTAAAATAAATCCAAAGTAACTATAGGAAGATAATAATAAAGAGTAGAAATCCATGAAATAGAAAGCAGATAAATTATAGAAAATATTGGCATATATAAAGGTGGGGTTTTTTTTGTAAACGATAACAAAATTTACAATCTTTAGTTAGACTGATCAAGAAAAAAAGTTGAAAATATAAATATTAGAAAAAAGTTCAAATATACCATAGATCCTATAGCTATATGAACAACTTTCTGACAATAAATTCAACAACTTACATGAGTAGACACATTTCCTGAACAACACAACTTACCAAAATGGACATAAGATAAAATAGAAAATTTATTAGCCCTATATCTATTAAAGAAATTGGATTTGTTTGCTCAGGAACAATCATCAGGGTCAGATGGTTTCACAGGTTAAAAAAAAAAAGATATTAATTTACACAAATACTTACATAAATAAAAGAGGAGGAAACACTTCCCAACATGTTTTATGAGACCAGTATGACCTGATACTAAATCTGACAAGGATATTTCAAGGAAAGAAAATTAAACCATTAGTTATGTCAAGTTGGCCACCTAGTTTGGTTTTCTTTCCCCACTACCAACAGGCAGGCAAGGCAGGTTGCCCTGAATTTGGGGGAGCAGAGGGAAAAGTGGTCTGGCTGGCTGGTGGGCTACAATCCAGACAGTGCAATCCAATCTGATTGTCTTCAGGGTCTTGCAAGATCTGGACAGAAGCCAGAAAGGTTGAAGAAATGTAGGGAAGCTGACTTAGCTGCCCTAGGGAAGAAATGTAGGGAAGCCTGATTAGCTAAGTAAACATTATTGCCAAAGACTTTGTGCATCTATGATGTGTGGAACTAGTACTTATAAGACAGATCTTTGAGATTATGTATAGCATATGCTTTGATTTAAGAAAATCCGTGGATTTGGCATAAAACTTGATATTTAAATAAAATTTCCTAGGAAATTCCTCAGGGCTCAACAAGATAATCTATGATCTGTTGAGAATTACTCTAAAGCAGTGGTCGGCAAACTGCAGCTCGTGAGCCACATGTGGCTCTTTGGCCCCTTGAGTGTGGCTCTTCCTAAGCCTTAGGAGTACTCCAATTAAGTTAATAACAATGTACCTACCTATATAGTTTAAGTTTTAAAAATTTGGCTCTCAAAAGAAATTTCAATCGTTGTACTGTTGATATTTGGCTCTGTTGACTAATGAGTTTGCCGACCACTGCTCTAAAGAAATACCTAGTGTTCCAACAGTGAAGCACATTATTTAGTACCTTAAAGATATTTTCTTAGACTAGTACTTCATAGTTCTTAAATGCTTATTTCTGGCAGACTCAGTCCTAGAACAGCTTATACTCAACATCATGCCAACAGGTACCACAGGGACTTATCCAGTCTCTCACTGTCAGATCAAGCCAGAACACAGAAGAAAAGAACTAGATCTTCCATCCATATATACAAAGTTCCCCATCTGTCTCACTTCACATTGTTGAAGGCCCTGTATGTCCTTCCTTGATGAAGTCTGAGAATGAGAGATATGAAATTGGATGAAAACACCTCAAAGCTAACCAAGAAATACTTTAAAAGACCAGAGGTTAAATAACTTTGCTTAATATAAATACTGGTAGAAAATATGATCTTAATATAATGGTAGGTACATATATCAAACTATACATATAGGCCAGAGCTTTCTAAAAGTATTTCAGAAACCACTGAAAATATCTAAGAGAAAGTTTGAAAATGGGTTTTAACCTTGTATTTTATATATGGAGGAAAAGCTATATGATATATAAAGCACTTAATTACTGAGTATTTCCTGTGGACCATCCACTGAATGCATTAAACATTGATGATCTGCTTCTTAAGTGGCCACTGCTTGAACTTGCATTCTTTAATGACCTCTCTTTTCAGAAGACAACATTGTTGGTAGCACTCTGGGGATGTTTTAGTTAAGTCATTTTGAATATAACATTATTATTACCACTAGAGGCCTGGTGCATGGATTTGTGATGGGTGGGGTCCCTCAGACTGGCCTGCACCCTCTTGCAATCTGGGAACCCTCAGGGGATGTTGGGCTACCAGTTTCAGCCTGGTGGGATGGGGCCAAAACGGCAGTCCGACATCCCCTGAGGGATATAGCAGTGCCAAAGTGCAGGCAGCCTGGCGCCATACCACCACTCATCCTGGCCCCGCTGTACCTGGTGCTGCTGCTGCTTGGTAAAGCTGCCGCAGAGGCAGGAGCCCGCAGCTACCCTTGTCAGCTATGAGCCCAGCTTCTGGCTGAGCAGCGCTCCCGCTGTGGGAGTGTACTGACCACCAGGGGGCAGCTTCTGCATTGAGCATCTGCCTCCTGGTGGTTGGTGTGTGTCACAGTGACCAATTGACCGGTCATTCCGGTCGTTCTGATCGTAACAGTTGCTTAGGCTTTTATATATATGGATGAGTCTAATTATTAGGTACTAGAGGCCTGGTGCACAAAATTTATGCACGGGTAGGGCCCCTAGGCCAAGGCCAATTGGGGCCTTCCGGCTGCTGGCTGGGGCCTTCCTTTTCCAGCTGCCAGCTGCTGGCCAGGGCTTCCCTTCATTTTGTACCACTCCCTGGTGGAGCGCATGTCATAGCAAGTGATTGAACTCCCAGTCTCCTGGTCGAACTCCAGAGGGGACACTTTGCATATTAGCCTTTTATATATATAGATTACTTACCAGTTCTTTGAAGAAATAAATGCTGGGGAGGTGTGAAAAAGAAATCCTATATAATAAAAGGCTAATATGCAAATCGACCGAACAGTGGAATGACCAGTCGCTATGACATACACTGACCACCAGGGGGCAGACGCTCAATGCAGGAGCTGCCCCCTGGTGGTCAGTGCGCTCCCACAGGGGGAGTGCCGCTCAGCCAGAAGCTGGCTCACAGCTGGCAAGCACAGCAGTGGTGGCAGGAGCCGTTCCCGCCTCCGCGGCAGTCAGATATCCCTTGAGGGCTCCCAGACTGCGAGAGGGTGCAGGCCAAGCTGAGCCCCCTTGCCCCTCTGAGTGCACAAATTTTGTGCACCAGGCCTCCAGTATACTTTATAAAATATTACAATAAAGTTCAGGACTAACCATTGACTAGTAGTCACTTTACTATGTTGTTAAATCTCTAATGGGCAGTACGGCTGGTGTGGCTCAGTGGTTGAGCATAAATCCATGCACCAGGAGGACACAGGTTTTATCCCCAGTAGGGAATGTGCAGAAGGAGGCTGATTGATGCTTCTCTGTCATCGATGTTTCTATTTCTCTCTCTCCATCTCCATTCCTCTCTCTGAAATCAATAAAAAACATATTTGTAAAAAAGTCTCTAATGGACAGTTAAAGAAGTTACCTAAATGTAGAAGAAACTGTGAACTCCCCAAACAGAGATTTCAGTGTAATATTGTCTCCATTAAGTGAGTGTAAAGAGAAAATTGAAGTTTGAATAGAAAGCAATCTACTGTTGTTCTATATCTGGTTGTTACTTACATTCATTTGTTGAATTGTCACCTTACCTGAGTCATAAGCTTTCTAGCAGGTGTACACTGAATACTTCTGTTTTGTGGTCAAAACAGAGTCAGAGGACAAGGATACTGACCATCTATTTGACTATTTTTCCATGATTATATCCACTGCCTTGTTTTGCTTTATAAGAACTACCTGGAAAAGATAGGAATTTTGTTATTTATATAGAAACTAGAGGCCCGGTGCACAAAAATTTGTGCACTCGGGGGGGGGGGGGGTCCCCCAGCCCGGCCTGTGCCCTCTCACAGTCTGGGACCCCTCGGGAGATAACGACCTGCTGGCTTAGGCCTGCTCCCGGGTGGCAGAGGGCAGGCCCAATCCCTAGGTGCAGCCCCTGGTCAGGCTCAGAGCAGGGCCGATTGGGGAGTTGGGGCGCCGCCCCATCATGCACAGAGCAGGCGGATCAGGAGGTTGCAATGCCACCCTCAGTCACGCTCAGGATAGACTGATTGGGGGGTTGGGGCACCGCCTCCTGTTACACTCAAGGCAGGGTCAATGGGGAGGTTGCGGCGCCACCCCCTGTCACGCACAGAGCAGGGCCGATCAGGGGGTTGGGGCGCTGCCCTCTGTCACTCACAAAGCAGGGCCAATCAGGGGGTTGGGGTGCCGCCCCCTGTCACTAACAGAGCAGGGTCCATCAGGGGGGTTGGGACACCGCCCCCTGTCACACACAGAGCAGGGCGGATCAAGGGGTTGGGACGCTACACCCTGTCACTCACAGAGTAGGGCCGATAGGGGAGCTGGGGCACCGCCCCCTGTCACGCACAGAGCAGGGCCCATCAGGGGTGTTGGGGCTCCGTACCCTGTCACGCACAGAGCAGGGCCCATCAGGGGGTTGAGGAGCTCCCCGCTGTCACTCACAGAGTAGGGCCGATTGGGGGGTTGGGGCGCTGCACCCTGTCACACACAGAGCAGGGCGGATCAGGGGGTTGGGGCGCTGCACCCTGTCACACTCAGGGCAGGGCCAATGGGGAGGTTATGGCTCTACCCTGTCACACACAGAGCAAGGCCCGTGGAGGGGGATTGGGGTGCCACCCTCTATTACCTACAGAACAGGGGGTTGGGGCGCCACCACTGTCACACTCAGGGCAGGGCCGATGGAGAGGTTATGGCTCTACCCTGTCACACATAGAGCAGGGCCCCTGGGGGTGGAGGGTTGGGGTGCCGCACCCTGTCACACACAGAGCCGCAGTGCAATCGGGGGATTGGGGAGCTCCCCCCTATCAGGCACAGAGCAGGGCTGATCAGGGGGTTTGGGCGCTGCCCCCTGTCATGCTGATCCCGGTGCCGGGAGCCTCGCTGCTCCGCTGATCCCGGTGCCGGGAGGCATATTACCCTTTTACTATATAGAATAGAGGCCTGGTGCACAGGTAGGGGCTGGCTGGTTTGCCCTGAAGGGTGTCCTGGATCAGGGTGGGGGTCCCCACTGGGGTGCCTGGCCAGGCTCGCTGAGGGACTGAGGGCTGTTTTCCCACTGGCAGTTGACTAAAAGCTCCCAACCGCTCCTTGTTTTCTTTTTTTTTTTTATTCTGGGCCAGCTTTAGCTCTGAGGCCTCGCTGCTGAAAACATCGATACAATGTTGCGGTCTGGGGCTGACTGAAAGCCAGTTTTGTTTAGCTTCTTATTTGCAACATAGTAATAGTTGCTTAGAGTTGCAGTTGAGAGGCGGGGAACATTGGAGTCTGCAGTCACTGCAGCAAGCAAGCCTCATGTTAGCTTCCAGCTGCCTGGCTGCCGGCCGCCATTTTGTCTGACAGTTAATTTGCATAAGGATACGCTGATTAGCCAATGGGAAGGGTAGCGGTCGTACGCCAATTACCATGTTTCTCTTTTATTAGTGTAGATTATTGCCTTCATTTTGGGTGGGAGCAATAAATTTTATACAATGTGCTTTAATCTAAATAAAATACAAATTTTATTATTATTATTATTATTATTATTATTATTAGTTAATCCTCACCCAAGGATATTTTTTCCATTGATTTTTAGAGATAGTGGAAGGAAAGGTTGGAGGGGGAGAGAGAGAAAAACATTAATGTGAAAGAGACACATTGATTAGTTGCCCCTTGCATAAACCCTCACTGGGGCCAGGATAGAACCTGCTCTTGACCAGGAATCAAACTTGAGACCCTTCCATACGCCAGCCAACACTCCAACCACTGAGTTCACCAGCCAAGGCGACTCACCTCATTTCTTATCAAAAGAAATATTTTCCCAGCCTAGTCACTCAACTGACATAACACCAATAAACTTCCATTTCTAAACACCAAATCCACTCTTAAATTACAAACAGCACTATTGAAGACATTTTTAAAGTGTTCCAAATAGTTACCAAAGTTAGTCTTAAATACCCAAATGTGAGAGAAAACATTCTGAATTCAAATAGAATATCAATCTTGTTGGCATAAATAATGGATGACTTCAAACAAAGCAAGCTTTTTTAGGTAACTTTTAAAAAGTATGTATTATATGTCAGTCTTTCCTCAGATACCTAAATGGTTAACCCTAACTGGCTACTCACTGAAGTAATGAAGTTCAGTGGTATATTCCTTTCTTTTTTTTTTTTTTCCAGTGGTGTATTTCTAAATGATGCCCACTCAGCAATTTCAAAGTAAATAAACTGAAAAACATAGATTTACATTTTTCTTCTTATATATTAAACCTTACAATGCATGAGGAGGGGCTTTATCTTTCAAAGGCTTACAAAGAATAGAAAGGAATAAACAATGATTTCAAATGCTTGATAATCTGTATTATGTTCAGAATTTCAGAAAAGAAGGAGGACAAGCCAAAGGCAAAAGGTCTTCTTTTAATCTGTGCTGACTTTAAGTAATGTTCCCAGAGATCCCAGACAGATGAAAAATGATCAATGAAAAAAATTAACTTTGTTAAAAATGGGCCTCTTAGAACACATGAACCAAGACTTTTTCATTGCCTAATCTTTACCCTGAGTCAATTAAATTCTTTATTCATCTTTCTACTAGACTTTTTGCATCATATTTCACAGTAAAATACTAAACTGTACTTTTTTTGAGCTTATAAATCCAGGACAAAGACAGGGTGTCCCAAAATATGTATACACACTTTGAATAGTTATTAATTCCAATGGGTTAAATCTGAAAAGAAAAGGATATCAATTGAGCTATCAGAAAAAACTGTGTATACATTTTTTGGGACACCCTATATAAAGAGGTTGAAACAAAAGAGGAGCCTCCCTTAGAAGCCAAATTTTGAAAAGCAGAGAGGAAGTTGCATTTCGTTATGCAACTTGGTTACTACACAGAACCCTTGGCCTAATTCTAAGACTTGACATCAATTTAACTATTGCTCAACTTGGTGCCTTACTCAATTAATATGTGTTGATTTGATTTTAAAACACTGTCTTCCATTCTTTTGGTCATCAGGAAAGATGAAGAAACTCAGAGAGGGAGCTGAGTGTCCTGGTTGATACAACCTTTTCTCCAACTTGGAATTGGGCAGCTATGAGAAAAGCTCTGATTCAACCTATCCTGTTTTTACAATTCTCTTGGCATTAATGGAATATATATACACACACACCCACACACACATACAGTAACTGAGAATACATGTTATATATATGTAACATATTTACTGAGCACACACATATAGTATGTAATATAACAAAATAAGTACTATATTGTTATACATTTTACAGTATAATACATACTATAATATTTGTATATTATGTATGCAACTATAATAATACATAAATTATACACATGTAATATATACATATGTGGCATATGTACATATAATATATATATAATGTTAATATGTACTCAGTCACAGGTTGTTTTTTGTTCCCATATTGTTTCCTTAATGTATGTTTTGTTCTCCCTTAAGCCCATGTTAAGCTTGGTCTTCTATTTCTTAGTACATATAATTAATATAATGAAAGAAAAATAATAAAAATTATAAAGTTGGCTTTAATTTCATACTTTTATAATGGGCCAGATGTTCTCATTATATTTCCAGTTACCCCAGATAGGTACTCTCTGAACTTAAAAAAGTTTTATTATCTAAGATTGCATAAAAAATGGCCATTGGAAAACTTATCTCCAGAATTTTATTTTTGTATTGAGTTTTTTTAGAGAGAGAGAAAGAGGAAGAGAGAGAGAAAAAGACATGGATTTGTTGTTCCACTTATTTATGCATTCATTGGTTGATTCTTGTATGTGCCCTGACTGGGGATCAAACCCTCAACCTTGGCATATTGAGACAATGCTCTAACCAAATGAGCCCAGACAGGGCCCAGAATTTTATTTTTTTAATGCAACAAAATATTTTCAGTTGAATTCAATCTATGATAGATTGGTTATATAACAGAAATCTAAGATGGAGTAGAGTTATGGAGCAACACTCTTTCTGTATGTGGCAAAGAAAATTAGACACTCAGAAAGAAGGTGGTCTGGATGAGTTATCTAGAAAATGGTCTTTGTTAGCTGCAAGATTTTTTCCTGGGTAGCAGGATTTTGTGGGTAAAGAAGATCTACTCGAATTGTTTGGGTCTGATAACTAAATTGAATTCACCAACAGACTTTCAGGAAACAGGATCGCTAGAAACATCAAATACAAAATAATCTATTCCTATAGAGCAGTATTAAAATATTTCTTAGGTTAGTTAAACCACTGAAACCAAAGTTCCAAAATGCAACAACTCAACACTGAGAAAGTTCAAGTGGGTTCCAGTTCACCAGGGGTGCTCTGTGCTCGGTTCCATGCACCTTTGCAAGAACCAGGGCTGATGGCAGCTTTGACATCTTCAACAAGTGGCTTTCGAGGGTAGTTTGGTATCACCCTCCCACTTTTCATCAGTAAAGTGAAAGAGTATAAAGGAACAGTTGGGTGGGGTGGTTATACATCCCCCAGGGCACATACAAGGCTTGGAAGCGGCACACAGCACATATGGCCAGTCCATGGCCATACCTAACTACAGAGGAGGCTGGGAAATGTATCTAGTTGGGTGCCCAGGAAGAAGGGAAGAAGATTCAGGTGAACAGCTAATGTCTCTGTCACGAAAGTCATTCAACAAGCAGGTCTTCTGTAGCCTCTGTAATTTTGAGCCTCAAAAGTCTTATGAAAACAAGAGGGCAGTTTGGAGGAGAAGCAGTTAGGTTTTGGGATCAGATGGCATCAGGCTAGGTGACCTTGGCAGGGTTTGTCCCATCCTTTTGGGACCACAGCTCTTTCAACCAGAGAAGAATTCTCTCAGAGTTTTAGCCTCCTGCTGTTCCCTATAGACTGTCATTGCAGCTGCCTCAGCGAGAGCACATTAGGGGCTGGGACTGAGCACAATGAAAAAAAAAACCCCACACAAAACAATGATTTCTCCCCACTCTCTCTGGTTGTTGGGAGACCTTTTTCCTTCTCTTCAAGCCCAAACAAGAGGACTTTTCCTGGAGCTCTCTCTTGGCACCTATGTCCATGTCCATGGTCCCCACTGTCCTGAGCCCAGCCCGGGGGACACAGAGAAAAAGGCATGGGACTCTAATGGCCTGTTTGATGGCACTTCAAATTCCCAACCGACCAGCTCCTCTTTCCTCTCCAAATTCCTCCCTGCACGCTAAGTTCAGTAGCATGTGCCATAGGAGACACTGGATGAAGAATGTTCACTCCATCTTACCAGGAACTGGACCCTGCCTTATTAATTTTATACTTGCTTAAATTCTCATTTAAGTATAAAACAAAAGCAACAACAAAAAAGTCAAGGAATATATTGTAGTTTCCTTAAGTATTCTTAATGTCAAGATGAAATAATATTGTGTAACTGGCAGCAGTTTGGTGGGGGAAGGGGGAAGTGGAGGAAGTTTAAATATGCTGATTCCCTCATTTTTCATAGTTAAAAATATATTTGAAGTAGCTAAAGTTCAGGAAGAATTCACAGAGAAGCTAATAACAATGGCTGCCTGAGGAGCACTAAGTGGCTGGGAAACAGGGGTGAAATGTGACTTTTTACTGAACGCACTGCAGCCATCTGAATGTATTATGTTAAAAGCAAAACGGGGAAATAGAGGTAAATGCTTGTCCATCAATAGAATTCTTCACAAGTTCTCTTTGCTTGTTCTTTAGGAGACATATTCTTTAGAAGTTGGCATTCCCATATAGTTTTTAAAATCTATTACTATTTAAATAAAACAATTATAAAAGCTAGCATTTATTGAGTATTTATAGCTCCAGATTCCACTCGAAGTATATAATATTGAAATGACTAGTATATATGAAATACAGATATTTCCCATTTTATAGATGAGGAAACTGAAGATCAGCGAGGTTAAATAACTTGCCTAATGTTCTTATCTGGTAAAATAGCCAGACTTGGATTCGAACAGGTAGTTGTGTAGTAGAGGTAAAGAGTAGAAAATATATAACCTACTGTAATCTGATTAGAGTTAACAGAGAGGTATATACTTTTGAATTGCTTAGAGTGTGTCAATAGCTACACTCTGTTTGGGGAGATTGGGATAATGGAGATTGCCATAAAAATAAAAGCAGAACCAGCCCTTTCAAATTATAATGAACATAAACAAAGGAAAGGCAACACAAACCATACCAACTATTTTAGAAGAAGCAACAAAAATAGAAAGAATAATATAGCCAATACTACATGCTTATTATATCAATACATAGAAATAGTTTAAATTAAAATAGGGATTGAAAATTATATTACAAAGTAAAATTCAACATAAGAATTCCCTAAAACAAAATGATTCAGAAAAGTTGACAAAGATATACTCAGCAAATGCAAGCAAAAATAAAGTTAATATATCTTCTAAAGTCATGACCTTAAAATTAGGCACGATTAAATTAAATTTTAAAATAATTCTATAATACAAATTGACATTTTTAATTTGAAAAGTAAAATCATAATTAAAATCTAACATATTTGATTATCTAGCCACTAAAAAATACAGTCAAAATTAATAAAGCCCAAACTATAAAAAAAGAGAAAGAAGCAGAAATATATTATTTGTAGACTGATCTTACTCAGTTTGTGTCAGACTGCATTATTTGTTCAAATTATTTGTTGCTTCCACCTACTCACCTTTGCCATTTTCCCCAGTAGACCAAATATACTTCTTTATTTTATTCAGTTTGGGTTTGACCTTTCTGCTTTGACCAAATAAATGTGAGTTTACGTGACATGGACCATACTTGGAGCATAAACTTAAAATGCACCTGCCTCTGTACCTGCCTCTCTTCTTCCGGCCAGGACTGGGTTCTAGGTGGGTCATAATGTATTCGTTTTTAGACTTGGGGTAACAAACCAGGAGCTACATTGTAAGGGAGTGATAGCTGGGAGAACTTGGTAGGTAGGTGGTTTGAATGCATAGAAGGAGGGAGCGCACAAGAATGAAGTGGAAAATGGAGCTAGAGGCACATGTCCTGACTCTGGATGACTGGGTGGAGGTGCTATCCCACTGCCATTACAAAGCAGCTCCCCTTCCTTTTCTGGGCAGGGCTGGATCCCTCCCAAGCCTCATATCGTTAGCCTGGTACCCTAGGTGTACCATATGTAACATATGTTACTGAGGAGACTTAACAGGACATATCTTTATATTTCCTAGTCCCAGAAATTTAAGTTTTTCAAATAGTCTAGGTGGGCAATTTGGAATGCTTCTAATTCTGATGTCATTTTGCAAAATCGTTTTGAGAGTCAGAGCTTTCACAGCTGGAAAATCCTCTTTACCTTGTTCCTCTGATTTACTGTGGTGGAAATGTCTCTTGACACTAATAGGTGTTCTGAGAAACATTTCAACATGTAAGTTTTCAGCGCAGTACACAGTTTGGAATGATATGCATGGCTTTCTTCCTCTTACTTCTGTCATTTTATTACAGGATTCTAGGGCAGGAGGAAAAGAGAAACTGAGACAGGAAAGTTAAAACAAGGCCAAACAGTGTGGGCAATTTGCAGCCAGCTTGTAACTAGCAAGCCATTATCTTCCCCAGCCAAGGACATGAGAACAAATGGTTAAAAAACCCCTCTAGTGTGAGAATGCAGAAAGGGAAGGGGGAAAAGGGAAAGGAAAAAAGGGCAGTTTTACTTCCTAAGCAGAGAAGCCAGCAGTCTCAAGACTTGGCATGATAAAGTTGCCAGGTGCTTCTCATGAATTCTGGGAAGACCACAACAAAGTTAAAAAAAAAAAAAAAAAGGAGGGGGATGGGACCTTGAGAATTAATCTATACCAAAATATTTTGCAAATGAATCTTAAAACCTATAGACCAGGGGTATATAACACCTCGGACCCCCACCCAACCTGCTTTTCAGATTAGCTAAGAGCCTGTTTGTGCTTCGTAGGCCAGATGTATAGGTTTTCCTGCTTGCTTTGCTTTTTCAATAAAGGTGCATGCTTTAATTAATTGACTTTTCACAACGCAGTCAAGGTCTCTCATATAAATTCATCTATATGTGAAGACAAGGATCGAGGTTGGGAACAGCCCTCTCACACTGACTGAGGGGGCTGTCCACTAACACCTCTCTGGTGATGGTGAGAGGTGCCTCTAACAATTCTTATATAGTACCGTACAGCAAGAAAGATAATAAAGTGGAGAAAAAAATGTCTTTAATAACATTTTCTCTAAGGATCAATATCATTGTGTAGTCTAACTGATTTTAAAGGCTTTATTCTGGGCTCTATCTGGACATTTAATAGGATGGATAAGACTTATGAGTGTTCCCTCACTTGTGTGTAAGAAATAAACCAGGAACTGTTCATAAATTGTTTATTTTATACTGAAGGGTACAGGGTTGAAAGAGACCTTTAGGATTCATTTGGGATATTCCCTGATTTCTGGAAGGAATGTGACTTGATTGTTGTATTAACTCAATATCTAAAATCTGCAAGGAAAGAAATTACACAATGTTCATTTGCATTAACTCACTTTTGTGTTTTATAACTCTGGCTGTTGGAAAATGTTCAATTCCCTTAAGAGCACAGGCTTCCAACACAGTGGGTATATTAGCCTTATTAAGGCAAATATAAGTTAAATGATATGAATTAGCCTAGAGAGTAGAGAACTTATTAATATTCAAATCCTATAGATAATGCCTAGCATAGAACATTATAAGTAATAGATGCCAAATAAATACGTATTAAATTGAATGAAACTGAAAAGCAGGGGTAAGGTTGTTGGGTTATCAAAGTGCATTATGGACTAGAGCAGTGCTTTTCAACTGGTGTGCCGCCAGAATTTTTAAAACATGCAATCCCAGACTATTTTAGTCAGGGGCACTGACCTCCTCCCCTTAAATTGTCAAAAAAAAAAAAAAAAAATGACAACAGCCAACACAACAGTGGCCATCTGGTGTGAATGAATCAAAATAATACCTAGTGTGTTGTTGTTTTTTGTCAGATTGGTAACAAATATATTTTTGGGTGTGCCGCAGAATTTTCGTAATTAGTTTCTGTGTGCCATGAGGTGAAAAAGGTTGATAGCTGCTGGACCAGAGGCTTCATTGCTGTGTCCTACTTTCTCATTTCTGAAATCAACACTTAAATTACATTTAAAAAATTATGTGAAACAAGAAAAATGCTGACTTTCTCTGATGTTCATTCAATTATTCATTCAGCAAGTATTTATTGAACATCATGTGCTAGGCACTGTCCCAGGTTCTGAATATTTTATTTTTATTTTTTAATTGAATTTATTCAGGTGACATTGGTTCACAAAACCATACCGGTTTCAAGTGCACAACTCAGTAAAACATCACCTGCACACTGCATCGTGTCCCCTTGGCCCCAAGCAAAGTCTCTTTCAGTCCCCATTCCCCCCCTGTGCCCACCTCCACACACCCCATCCTCCTTTCCCTCTGGCTAGCACCACACTGTTTTCTGTGTCTATGTGTTATGTATACATGTGTTTTTCTAATGTCTTCACCTTCTTTCATCCAGTTCCCCCATCCTGCTCCCCCTCTGACATCTGTCTGTATCCATGCCTCTGTTTCTATTTTGGTCATCAGTTTATTTTGTTCATTAGATTCAACATCTGAGTGAGATCATATGGTATTTGTCTTTTGCTGACTGGCTTATTTCACATAGCATAATAATCTCTAGATCCATCCATGCTGTCACAAAGGGTACGATTTCCTTCTTCTGTATGGCCAAGTAGGATTCCATTGTGTAAATGTACCACAGTTTTGTTTTGTTTTTTTATCCCCTCATCTATTGATGGCACTTGGGCTAGTTCCAGATCTTGGCTATTGTAAATACTGCCGAAATGAGCATGAATGCTATGTTTTAAACAATAGTCTATAATACTGAGAATCCCAATTGACTCTAAACCAACTAAAAGTTCCTGTTGTAAGAGTTTAACGAGCTGTTGCTCAGTTTGCTATGAACACTTCACTGAATGTGGTTGCCTGATTTTTAAAAATACCACTAATCATATAATGTTGACTCTCTTAATACCATCATTACATAACGTGCACCTCCCCATCCAGAATCTTAAAGCTATGGAGTAATAGTGAGTTAAGAAACACAGTGTGGTTGGTAGAAAGAAATAATAGACTGGGAATTCACAAATTAGCCTCTGAAGTGGTGTTACCTCTGTCAAGAAACTGAATTCTGCAGAATCAGTTTCCTTAGCTATTAAATAAAATGAATTAGAAAAATGCTAAGGCCAATTTTAAGTCTGATATTCTATAATCTTTAATTAAGATCTAGATAATTCTAAATACTGGGAGGAAGACAAACTCTACATTATTTGTTTTTTTAAAACATATTTTATTGATTTTTTACAGAGAGGAGGGGAGAGGGATAGAGAGTTAGAAACATCGATGAGAGAGAAACATCAATCAGCTGCCTCCTGCACACCTCCTATTGGGAATGTGCTCGCAACTAAGGTACATGCCCTTGACCAGAATCGAACCTGGGACCCTTGAGTCCGCAGGCCCAAGCTCTATCCACTGAGCCAAACCGGTTAGGGCTCTACATTATTTGTTTGGGTCCAATTCCTATTAGTGATACAATTCCCCGCCCCCCCCCTTTTTTGTATTGTGACACCAATACTATATACATATACATAATCTGTATGTATAATTATTACTTTAAAAGTGGTCACCAAAGTACCATCATACAAGTGACTCAACCCTACAGGTTTTGCCAAGTATACTTGCTTTTGCTACAGCATGAACTTCCCTTCCCTTTGTACATTTTCTTTACAGACGGCAGAGCCATTGAAAAGGATGGGGTTGGGAATGGCAGTGGCTAGTGCATATTTATGTTATGGCCAAAACTTAATTTTTATTTTTCAAGTTAAAAGGTTTCAAACTTCAAGGAGTTTAGTTTGTCATAGTTGGAATTTAGATAGCTCCTCCGGCTAACGTTGGGCGTGAAAAAAGGTAGCAAACAAGGGGAAGGACGTTTAAGCCCTAGGGGAGAAAAATAACGAAAGCTTTTTAAAAAATTGTTTGTTTTTACAATTCAAATAAAAAGAATACTGCAATGCAGAAAGAGCTAGATCAGGGAATGGCGCTGAATAGGACACCTTCGAGCCCTGTGTCTACAAGTATTTGGGAACCTGGAACCGCAGGAGGCCCAAGTTCTTGCTGCCAGAAGGACTGGATGAATGAGAAAGGGAGTCTATTTCCGCTTTAGTAGCTTTAAAATATATTCTGCAGGTAGTGTTCTATCCAACTCCCCTGACTCACTCAGAAAAAAAAAACACACAAAACAACTCTTAATAAGTGTAAAATGTTGAGATATTTACGCCTTTCAAAAAGGATGCAAACATTTGTTATCAAAAGTATTTCATTAGAAGCCAAAGATCTGAACTATCACAGAATCCATCTCAGGAAGTTCAGTACCGTTTGCTGCCCCCGTCGTAGGTCAGGGTTGGTCTTCAGCACCAGCCGGCACCCCGCGCACCCAGTGCGCCTCGGGTCAAGGGCTGCGGCTCCCAGGGCGCGCGCCCGGGTCTGGGGCGGGGAGTGCGGGGTGGGTCCTGGCAGCACCCAATCAGCAGCGGAGCCGGCGGTGGCGCTAGTGACGCAGCTGCGCTTCCCTCCGCCCCAATGCGGGCCGCTCCCGGCGCTGTCGGCCTCGCGAGCTCCGCGCGGGGAGGGGAAGGAGGAGGACTCCGGGCCGGCCGGGTGTCCGAGGGCGGCGGGTCGCGGGAAGGGGGAGACTGAGCATGCGCAGCCGGTCCGGCGACGGCAGGGAGGAGGGGACCCGTGCGCGCGCGCACGAGCGGCTCGCCGGCGGCCGCGGGTGGAGGGGGCGGTTCCTCGAGTGTCGGCGGCCGGAGGGTGGGCAGGCTGGTGGCAGGTGCCGCCTGGGCCACCGCCGCAGCCTCCTCCGGGTCCCGGGGCTCCCGAGCCTCCGGAGGTGATGAGCTGGACTCCGTCGGGGGCTGCACCTGCCGGCTGCCCATCACTCCGCGCCTCCCGGCGTGACCTCGGCCTCCCAGCGCGCCCGATCCCCGCGGCGCGGTGCTGCCCCTGAGCCGGAGCGGCGGCGGCCTCCTCCGCACCGCGTCCTCGCTGGGGGGCCGCGCGGGGACAGCGCCGGGCCCCCTCCCCTCCCCCGTCCGCCGTCCTCAATGTCTCCACGGCGCGGAGGGGGCTGCCTGGGAGACGAACTGAGCGGCCCCCCTCGGAGGACCGTCGGCTGCAGCAGCAGCGCCCAGCCCGGCGCCCCGCAGCCTTGCCCGGCGGCGGCGGCCTGGAGGAGCCGCGCACCCGCCGCCGCCCCCGGAGCCTCACACCCGCTGCCGCCCCCCGGCGCCCGAGGAGAAGGCGGCGGGCGCCCCCCAGGGAAGATGAAGGCGGAGGGGGGTGACCACTCCATGATCAACCTGTCGGTGCAGCAGGTCCTGAGCCTCTGGGCCCACGGGACGGTGCTGAGGAACCTCACGGGTAATTGATGCGCCGGGGTGGGGACGGGATGCGGGGCCACCCCTCGCCTTCTTCCTCCCTCCCGAGCAGGGGAAGTGCTCCTTGCCTTCCCGCCCCACCCGGTGTGCGCCTCCTTGGGAGACCGCGGTCCCAGGTGCTGGCCGGGAAGGTCTTATTGGACACTCCGCGCGGGTCCCCGGGGCGCCGACGGCCGCCACCCGTTCGCCCTGCACTCAGGGGCTTCCCAGTCTCGGGGGTGTGCGGGGGAGAACCCTTGACCCCCGCCTCCCGCCTGGCAGAGGGTGGGCCCTGCCTTCGTAGTACTCGCGGGGTAGCCTCGCTGCCAAGACTTGGGCACAGTTGGCTTTTATGTACCCCCTCTTCCCCACTAGCGCACACGCGCACACGCGTACACGCGCACCGCTTTTTACTGTTTAGATCTTTTTCTGTTTAGCTCCTCTTCTTTCTGGCATATCTCAAACTGAACGCAGGACTTAAATTTCCTGCTCATGATCAATTTGCTTCCATTGTTAACGTTTTTGTTTTTTGGGAAGATAGATGACATGAAGTAGATTTTAGTGGGTCAGGGGCTGGGCCAAGGTCTAGTGATTGTAAGCATTTTAGTTTCAACCCTATATCTCCTCTCCTATTTCCTTTTGTCTGTCTGTCCCCCCCCCCCCCCACCGCCTCAAGCTGCTGCTTCTGTGACATTTGATAATTTTGTGCATTTCCCTTCATTCTCAAGGCTATCGGGAGGGAATTGGATTGAATTACATTATAATAATTAGCATCAATTTATAGTGGTAAAAATGAGCAGTAATACTCATATTTTTATAGGATGTCTGGGCTTGCTTTGTGAAGAAACTTCTGGGTTTGTTAATGTGGAAATGCTTGTATTATCATACTCTGAGTTCTGAATTTTAAAAAGACCCTCTAGATTAGTATTTACAAGAAAGAGATTCTTTTGCGTTTTGGTGACTCCTCAGTGCCTTATCCTCAGAGAAAAAACTTTAAAACATGCCCAGGATTTGATTCTTGAAAATGTATAAGGCAGCTAATTTTGATAGAACATTAGTATTTCAAAATGCATTATGTCAAACTGGCTAAGAGTAGGAAGAGTATACTGCAAATATAACTGGTATGCTATGGATATTCATATATATATATATATATATGTTACATACCACAAGGATGACTTAGAGACACTGGTTTTCTTGAATGTGGAAGCTATAAAATTAAATTCTGGATTGACTCATGATGTCCTCAGTTTTAATACGTGGTTATTTAACTTGGAGCAAACTGACCTTACATGATGATTTAAAGATAGGAACATGTTCTTAGTTCTGAAAAACTATGTTGACATAAAGACCATTGTATGATTCAATGGAATTTAGGGATAGACTGCGTTGCCTTTTTACTATGGTTTTGCCTCATATTTGTTCATTGTGTATATTTCAAATGTTGTATCAGTTAGAGTGTTTAGAAGAAATAGCTTTGGGGAACAGAGAAAATGTAAATGTAACTTACCTCTTGGCTGGATTTTACAATATTTTAAAATATTTACTTTAAGATTCTAATCATTATTTAGCAGCTTCCAGTTATGCAAGTCAACCATTACGTTAGTAATAGTAGTTTGAGCCCAGGGTTAGCTCTAATTATCTCCTAATACAATCTTAATAATCATCAGTTGCTCACAGGACGTTGCCATTTCATGGAGGATATGCAGAATGTCCCAAACTAGGACTGAAGTGGGCCTGGGGAATAAATGGAAAAAAAGTAGAGTTGTGAGTATGCAAAATGGTTTGTCAAGGTAAAAATGGAGAAGGAAATAGATTAGAAATATGTTTCACCAGCAGTTGAGTATACCACATGTTAGGAACCACATCACTTTGGACTTTGGAAGTGGTAACATTCTGGTGTGGTTCTTTATGGCCTTCTCTGTTCTGGTGACATATGTAGCTTAATTATTAGTCAAGATATGCTACCCACCTTTTAAATTTGGTCTATTAAAAACAAATCCTAAAACAACAAAAAATAATTTCTGCTATGTATCAGGTACTTCACATATATTATTTCTAATCTTCAGAATAGCTCTCCAAAGTAGATTTACAAAGAAGCTCAGAGAGGTAAATTCAGTTGCCCCAAATCACAGATCTAGTAAATGGCTGAGCTAGGCTTTAAAAACCCAGTCTTTGCATGCAGAACGACTCTTTCCCCTTTTCCAGGATGTTTGCTTCATCCTGCTCCTTGTATATGCTTTTCAATTATATTTTTCAATTGTATTATAGACTGAGCTTTTTGAGGGTGGAATCAATGTCTTAATCACTGAATTCTGGAACCCTAGCATTATAGTATCTGGCACATAGTAAATGCTCAATACATATTTACAGAATTTTAAAAATAGTACTTAACAGTTCCATGATTTAAACATTCTATTTGTATTATTTTTTGGCTACATCTTTTGAAGTAAATATGCTGTTAACTAGGGAATGAGGTGTTTCCATAACTTTTGTAGATAATTGTCAAAGCTTTAAAACACAAATGCTTATTGAAAGTGCTTTTGTGCTAGTTAACCATACTTCCATATATTTTATTTAATGTTGTCAACAATCTTGAGAGAGATTGTTGATCCTTATTTTACACATTTAGACATTGAAGTAAAGAGTAACTTGCTTACATCTGATAGCTAATAAGTTAAATATCATTACCTTTTTTCAAAGTATGATAACATTAAGTCAGAAAGCATTTTGTCATCATAATAAACTTGGAAGAGAAGCAGGTAAAAGAAAGGAGCCAGACTGATTTGGATTTAAGATATGACTGTGTAAAGGATTTGTAGAATTCTGATTAATAGGAATTCTGGTTATTAAAAGCCAATTAAAGGGGGAACACACTCTCATTTCTATTTTTTCTGTTTTTTTGAAAAATATTTTTTTTATTGATTTCAGAGAGGAAGGGAGAGGGGGAGAGAGATAGAAACATCAGTGATGAGAGGGAATCATGATTGGCTGCCTCCTGCATACCTACTGGGGACCAAGTCTGATACCTGTGCCTATACCTTGACTGGGAATCAAACTGTGACCTTCAGGTTCCCAGGTCGATGCTCAACTACTGAGCCACACCAGACTGGCTCTATTTTTTTCTTTATACAAACCAAAAGTTTTTTTTTCTTCTTCTCTTTATATCTTATCCCATAAGTGAAGCGGGAACATTTTTTATTGACCTTTTTATCTTAGAGACTGATCTTTAGAAGGCAGTCTTGAGTATGTATCACTTTGATAGAAATAAATGTTTAAAAAGTGATCATGAGAACTAACTTAATATTTTAGAGGTAGAAGTTATGTTGTTCAGCGACTTCACTTTGGAAATATCAAATGTCACATTGTCGAAGTGAAGGGCATGGCGGGGATCAAACAGTTGCTTAATGATGGAGGCAGGGCTGGAACTAACCTTCCCTGACCCTTAGTTCTGTGCCTTTTCCTTTTACTCCACATGGCTTTTTTCAGGCAAGTCTGTTGAACGATTAATCTTAATGTACTTAAGAATAGCCTGGTAAGTATTTGTCCCAATGAACCCAAGAATGTATGACTGGAATTTATTTCTATCCATCTAATAAAGTATATTAGGAAATGCAAGAATTATTGAATAATAGTGCTTTGTAAAATTTTAAGTTGCTTTTGCCTATGTAAAAGTTAGTGATTCATATTTATATATATCCACTTTTAGAAATCCTATGAAGTTCAGGCTGCTATTTATTTTTCCTCCTTCATGGAAGACACTAGGATTGAGGACTT
Source organism: Myotis yumanensis (assembly GCF_028538775.1). Classification (NCBI taxonomy): domain Eukaryota; kingdom Metazoa; phylum Chordata; class Mammalia; order Chiroptera; family Vespertilionidae; genus Myotis; species Myotis yumanensis. Next base: position 84,858,748 of record NW_027223753.1, on the reverse strand, counting down.
CATATAGAGCAGATTAATATCTGGAGACCCCCATGTCTGTCACTTAGTAACCAAAGTGTATGATTCATAAGATTCCTGAAGTGTTAACTGTGTATAGGTTAGATGGGTCTTTAGCTTACTAAAGTAGAGAGATAAATGGCTTGCTTTCTCAAATTTTTTTTCTTTCTCTAAATTGTTCCTAATACCCTGGCCACAATCTAAAATTAGAGTCAGTATATATATACTCTTTCAGTTTCATGGGTTACTTGACTTTAAAAAATGATCTACAATAAACTGTCTTCCTTTGCTTTACCTTTATTTTCTGAACTTTGTGTTCTGACCTAAATTTGATTTAGAGAAGAATTTTTTACTTAGAAATAGGCAGGATGCCTAAACCCCTGGATAAACACAGATCCAAGCTGGTTTTGGGAAAGGGATAATTGGTCCCTGGGAAAAAGGCAGAGGCTGGCCTTAGGCCGTCTCTTCTCTCAGTGACAGCAGCAAATGCGGGGGCAGGTGCTCCCCTTTTTCTATTGGTAATAAGCATTGGGAGGCTGGGAATTCAAACTGGAAGGAAAGTCAACCGTCTCTGTGTGTGCATATATGTGTGTGTCTATATTAAATATATGTGCCTATTTTTGCAGTATGTACACACACACTATTGTAGTTCCCTTTTAGACTTTACACTCACTAAGCCACTTTAGTGTTAATATTATCAGCAAAAAAAGAGAAAGAGGGAAAATAACTGGTATCTACCATAGGTATCTGGAATTGCTTATACCACATGCTAGTAAAGCCGGCACCTTCCTTTAGCCGTGCTCCCAAGTCGGTTTGCTAGTCTCGGTGTTATTTTGTATCCTAGGTTACGATTAAGTTTAATTCCTCTTCCTAATTGCTCTGTTATTGGAGGTGAGTTTATGTGGATAAAATTATTTCAAATGTCCACTTATAGGTATTTCTGTTTTGTAAATGTAACCTTAAAGACAAGTACTTCTTTTCAGTATTGTGCTGGACTCCAAAATTAGCTGTTTCTGAAATAGATGTGAAAAAAATTCTGTATTATTTTGTGGTACAGAGCCAATTAATAAGTGATGGTATGATTTGTACTTTATAGGAGTTTGCTTTTTGGAAGGTTGTATATCTTATTGCGAGGGAAGCTACTGTAATTTTTCAAAAATTAGAATTTTTATCTTCAGGTTTTAAAAATTCCCATTTCATTATCTTTGAACCATATCCTCTGGCAATACCAAGTCTAAGGTCCAGATGACATGTTTTAAATCTAAAGCAATTTCTGGATAAGTCTTGGGACTGTGTAAGCTATGATTTTGACAATTTAATAGTTAACTATCAGCTATAAATTTATCTTTGCTTAGTTCAGTTGTGATAGGCTAATTATGTATTTTTTAAAATAGATTTTTATTGATTTCAGAGAGGAAGGGAGAAGGAGAGAGAGATAGAAACCTCAACGATGAGAGAGAATCATTGATCAGCTGCCTCCTGCACATCCCTTACTGGGGATAGGGCCAACAACCCGGGCATGTCCTAACCGGGAATCGAACTGTGACCTCCTGGTTCATAGGTCAATGCTCAACCACTGAGCCATGCTGGCTGAGCTAATTATGTATTTTTAATGACTAAGTATTTTAACAAAAATCATAGAGTGAACAGTGGCAGTAGCAACACATTTGAGAGAGTTCTCAATTAGACTATTAAATTCCAGTGACCTTAGCTAAGTAGACGAAACTTGGAAATAGAAAAAGATTTTCCACCAAATTTCATACAAAAAAAAAAAAGAACCATACTTTTACCTGGATCCAGTTACTTGTGTTCTTATAATATAATCTTGTAATGTAGTCTAGGAGAATGTTATGAACTTATTGCAATATGACAGTTTTGGGGAATATAGATTGCTAGATTAATTAGTGTTACCTTTTTAACATATCCAGTATCTTCTTTTATTTGATATTCTGTCTTAATATTTGAAGGTAAATCAGTTTTCTAAGTTTATTTCATAATCCTGACATGGCTTGTAAATAATTCTTACATTAAAAAATTCATTTTTAGGGTTTCAATACTAAGGAAAGAGAGTGATACATTTCCTTTTAAGAAATTTTACTTTTAGTAGTTAACAACACTTAACACTTTTTAGTGTGGTGGGCATTGTTCTGAGGCAGTTATGAATATTATTTTATTGGTTTATTATAACCTTGTGAGGTAAGGAACCATTATTGATTCCACTTTTAAAAGTAGAGAAACTGTTTTAGACAATATCTTGATCCTGCTTACAAAATACGTAATCCAGGACTTGGAAAATTATCAGTCAGTCCAATTCAGCAAACATTGTAGTAACTGTCAGAGATACCATACCACATCATGACTGTTTTTAAGAAGTTTATGTTGTAGTGAGTATGAATTTACAAATCTTTGTATTTGTTATTTATTGCCGAGTAATAAATTACCCCAGAATTTACCAGTTTAAAACCAAACACATTCATTTTCTTGTACAGTTTCTAATACTCAGGAATCTGGGAATGGTTTTACTGGTTGTGGCTCATCGTCTTACAGAGGTAACAGTCAAGCTGTCAACCTGGACTGCAGTCTCTACAGACCTGACTGTGCTGGAGGGTTGGCTCACTTCCAGGCACTTTCATGTGACTGCTGGTAGGAGGCATCCAGGGGCTGCTCGTAATATGGCTTTCGTGGTAGTGAGTGGTTAGAGGGAGAGAAACCAAAACAGAATTCGTAGGGTCTCTTATGATCTAATCTTGGAAGTGGTATCCCATCACTTTTGCTGTACTCTATTGGTCACGCAACTCTGGTATGTTCTCCAGGGGACTGTACCAGATCAGGATCATTGGGGGCCTCCCAGAGCCTGGCTGCCTCAGTCCTGGAGGTAAGTATGGGGAGTAGGGAATGAGGCCCTGAATGGGAAGACTAGAGGTAACAGTGGGTGAAGGGGATGAAGTATCTAAACAGTGGTCGGCAGACTGTGGCTCGTGAGCCACATGCAGCTCTTTGGCCCCTTGAGTGTGGCTCTTCCACAAAATACCACGTGCGGGCGCGCATGTACAGTGCGATTGAAACTTCGTGGCCCATGCGCAGAAGTTGGTATTTTGTGGAAGAGCCACACTCAAGGGGGCCAAAGAGCCACATGTGGCTCACGAGCCGCAGTTTGCCGACCACTGATCTAAGAGAAACAGGTGCCTAGAAAAAGCAAAACCCATCTTGATACATTGAAGAATTATACTAAAATGCAGTGTCTAGCATTTTTAAGGGTTAATCTTATTGGATATTTCTTGATCATTAGTCATGTCAGTCTCTGGTAAATACTGATAAAGATGATAATATCAATCATTGTCCCTAAAGAGCTCATGGGCTAAAGACACCGACTAACCATGAGGTTAAGTAATTCTTTTGTGGCTTGTTGAGTTCAGGGAGAACCAGGTAGTGGGTTTTGAAGGCAACAGAAGAGGTAGAGAGTGGAGAAAGAACCTGTTTATGGGGTGATGGAGAGAAAGGAAAGATGAACTGCCTGTAGGATGGACCAGGAATACTATCAGGACTTAATTAAGTTTAAAAGTATTACAGTGGGGCCTTGACTTACGAGTGTCCCAACTAACGAGTTTTTTGAGATACCAGCTGTCTCTCGGCCGATTTTTTGCAACAAATTAAACTCTTAAGTCAAGGCCCCACTGTACTTGAATATCTGTCCAACTAAGATGTTTTCATTAGTAATGTGAAACTGCATTTTCATTATCAAATTCTCCTTTCATTCCCTCCCATGAATTACTTTAATCCCGCAGGATTTCTAAACCTTGCTACATATTAGAATTACCTGGGGCTGGTTAAGGGTACAGATCCAGGGCCTCAGCCCCTGTCTATGGAATTAGGGTCTTTGAGAACGGAGGCTAGGAAACCACCTTTTAAACTAGCTCTTCAGGTAATTTTGTTATTGAGGGTTCAAGGCTTGAGAACACCTGATTTTAAAAAATTAAGTTTTTTTAGTAATCAATTTGTAGGTATGTAAGATATATAATGCATTTTAATATGGAGTATTTAGGATAGCTAAAATTTATTAAAATATCAATATTAATATCCACTTATTTCCAAGAGGATGCTATAACCAGTTTTTATTAAGTGACTTTTAGCATTAAAATCATATATCTTTTAAAAATGTTTTCTTTATTTATATGAACTACTAGAGGCCCGGTGCACAAACTTGGTGCACAGAGGGGGTGGGTTCCCTCAGCCCAGCCTGCACCCATTCCAATCAGGGACTCCTTGGGGGTTGGACACCCCTCTCACAATCTGGGACCGCTGGCTCCTAACCACTCACCTGCCTGGCTGCCTGATTGCCCCTAACTGCCTCTGCCTGCTGGTATGATCTCGCCCACTACTGCCCTTCCCTGCCAGCCTGATCTCACCCCCAACTGCCTCTGCCTGCCTGATTACCCCTAACTGCCCTCATGGCCAATTTGGTTCTGATTGGTCAGTTTCTATGCCAGTCAGCATCAAAAGCTCCACCTCCTAGGCAGCCATTGGCTCCTCACAGTTGACCTAGATTTTGTTCTGATTGGTCAGTTTCTATGCTAGTCAGCATCTCTGGGCCTATCAGCTGGGCCTGGTCAGAAAGGTGGGACTGATCAACAGCCCTGGTGGAGGCCTGGAGAGAAATGGAGGCGCGGCTGTTAGCCAGACCAGAAGAGAAAGAGAGGCAAGTTCTGATCGATGGCTGCCACAGAGGCGATGGATCAGACTCTGCCCCTCTCTCTGCAGGCCTCTCTCTGGGCCTGATCCACAGCCCCCTAGGCAGTCAGTGCTGGGTCAGGGCACCTGAAGCAACCGCCACGGCAACCCAGCACTGACTTTTGGTCTGGTCGAGCCTTTGGTCATAATCAGTCATTACAATCCTGGCTCTTTATTATATAGACTAGTGGCCAGGTGCACAAAATTCGTGCACAGGGGAGGGGTGTTCCTCAGCCCAGCCTGCACCTTCTCCAATCTGGGACCCCTTGAAGGATGTCCTACTGCTGGTTTACAGGGATTGGGCCTAAACTGGCAGTCGGACATCCCTCTTGCAATCTGGGACTGCTGGCTCCTAACCGCTCACCTGCCTGCCTGCCTGCCTGATTGTCCCTAACCACTCTGCCTGCCTGCCTGCTTGCCCCCAACTTCCCCCCGCCGCTGGCCTGCTCGCCCCCAAATGCCCCCCCCCCGCCAGCCTGATCACCCCCAACTGCCCCCCATGCCAGTGTGCTCATCCCCAACTGCCTCCCCTGCCAGCCTGCTCACCCCCAACTGCCCCCCCTGCTGGCCTGCTCACCCCCACCTTCCCTTCCCACTGGCCTGCTTGCCCCCAACTGCCCCCCCTGCTGGCCTGCTCACTCCAAACTACCCCCCCCTGCTGTCCTGATCACCTCCAACTGACCCCCACTGACAGCCTGCTTGCCCCCAACTGGCCCCCCTGCTGGTCTGCTTACACTCAATGGCCCCGCCCCCCACCAGCCTGATCACCCACAACTGCCCTCCCCTCTTGGCCTCTAACCACCTCTACCTCAGCCCTGCCACCATGGCTTTGTCCAGAAGAACATCCGGAAGGTCTCCTGGAAGGTCTCCCAATCTAATTAGCATATTACCCTTTTATTAGTATAGATAGAGGCCTGGTGCACAGGTGGGGCCAGCTGGTTTGCCCTGAAGGGTGTCCTGAATCAGTGTGGGGGTTCCCTTGGGGCATGGGGCAGCCTGGGTAAGGGGCCTGTGGTGGTTTGCAGGCCAGCCACACTCCCATGGGGTGAGGGTCCCTGCTGGGGTGCCTGGCCAGCCTGGGTGAGGGGCTGATGGATGTTTGCAGGCTGGCCACAGCCCCCAGCGCCCAAGCTCCCGCCCCTCCTTTTTTTTCTTTTTTTTTTTCAGCGCCTCCTTGAGCGGAGGGAAGCAGGTATCTGGGATTTATTTATCTTCTATAATTGAAACTTTGTAGCCTTGAGCAGAGGCCAGGGCTGGCCAGGGCAGGCGGGAAGCTTGGCTTCCTCCATTGCCAGAGGCAACCCAAGCCTCCTGCTCGCTCCAGCTCCGTGGCTGCGGCCATCTTGGTTGGGTTAATTTGCATACTCACTCCTGATTGGCTGGTGGGCGTGGCTTGTGGGTGTAGCAGAGTGACACCAATTTGCATGTTTCTCTTTTATTAGTGTAGATTAGCTATAGAGAATAATGCTTATTAAATAATAGTATTTTTTAAAATTCTAGGCTGTTTATATTAAATCTGAAGTATATGGGAGAATTAAACATTAACACTGTTTATGTAAATACATACATAATGAGCAGTTATTGGAATTACCCCTCCCCCCCAGTATAATTTGGGTTCTACTAGATTTCTGTATGCAAATAAAGAGTTTAAATAAGCACTAGGATCCTTGAGTTTATAAGTGAAGAACCTGAGTTTTATCCTTGAATGATACTAATTAGCCTTTGTACTTAAGACAACCCACCTATTTCCGAGGCCTGGGTTTTCTCATTCATAATACAACCTAATGCCCACAGCTTTCATATTAAAAGCTGATTTAGAAATTTTAATGAGTTGAGAAAAAGTTTAGAGATTTTACTGAGTTAAGAAAAACATTTATATTTTCATAGAAACTTGTTTCTTTACTCTTTAAAACTAAGAAAATTCTTTTTTAAGAATTGATATGCTAATATGCTAATTAGTTAGGTTTTAATATGCTAATTAGTTAGGTTTTGGTTTAGGACCTAGAAAATCTTTGGTGTTTGAACACCATTTAATAGCTCTTATAATTAGGCCTTCTTTTTAAAAATATATTTTATTGATTTTTTACAGAGAGGAAGGAGAGGGATAGAGAGTTAGAAATATCGATGGGAGAGAAACATCGATCAGCTGCCTCCTGCACACCTCCTACTGGGGATGTGCCCGCAACCAAGGTATATGCCCTTGACCAGAATCGAACCTGGGACCTTTCAGTCCGCAGGCTGACGCTCTATCCACTGAGCCAAACCGGTTAGGGCAGGCCTTCTTAAAATTTGGTTTAGGAAATTGAATTCAGTATCTGAAGATCCCTTCAAGTTCTGAAATTATGTTGTTTCTGTTTTTTTAATCTCCATTTGGTATAAACCGCTCCCTCAGGATTACTGTCAATAATACCTGAGGTGTGCCCTAACCAGTTTGGCTCAGTGGATAGAGTGTCAGCCTGCGGACTGAAAGGTCCCAGGTTCGATTCTGGTCAAGGGCATATACCTTGGTTGCGGGCACATCCCCAGTAGGAGGTGTGCAGGAGGCAGCTGATCGATGTTTCTCTCCCATCGATATTTCTAACTCTCTATCCCTCTCCCTTCCTCTCTGTAAAAAATCAATAAAATATATTAAAAAAAAATAATAATACCTGAGGTGTGACTGTCTTGACATGCTTGTGCACTGCTTGCTTCGTTTTTCTGGTGGTGCTTTTATTTTCTGATATGCCATTCATGTTAAGAATTTGTTATTAGGTATTTCATTGTAAGTTCGTTTATTGATGTAAACAGTTCATTTTTCAATATTCAGTGTAAATATCTTTTTGTAATGTTATATCATGAGATCTTTCGCTGAGTTAAGGACAGTGACTAAATCAAACAAATGTAATTTAAGATGCTTGAGGGCAGACAAGTAATAACAATAGAAACTATTGCATAATCTGTTATAATTTTATAATTAGATTTAGATTCTGACTTATGAACCCTATATTTTATAACTGAGTGATAACTAATCATTTATGAGGAAGAACAAACTGAATGACATCCTTAGGAAGATAATGCTGTAGCTTAAATAGAGAGCAATTTTTTTGAACTATTTTAAATAGCTTAACCTGATTTCTTTAAAGCAATTGATATTCGGATTGTTTTAAATTAAAAACCTGTTTTTCTAAGAATTTTACTATTCAATGATGAGTACTGTAATTTACAGTTTAAAATTACATAATTATCTAGTGAAAGGGTAATTTAGTTTAAGTGGGTAATAAACTGTATTGCCATTAGCTTTAAGAGAGGCAGTATATTAAAGTAGCTCTTGAAGGTGTCACAATTAAATTTAAAATCTAGTGTTTTTGCTCTTTTTTAAGAAGCAGAATTAAATATCCAACACAGCTTTAACTTCTATGTTAAATGAGGTTTCAAGTGCAAAAACAGTAACTTATTTTTAAATCTGACTAAAATGTTAGTATGATTAAAAATAAGAAAATATATCTTACGTTTATCTTCACTGTTATTCATTTCTTTGTGTAGAGTTAGGATTCCATGTAGTAGTATACTTCTGTCTGAAGAACTTCCTTCAATATGTCTTGTAGCACAGGTCTGTCGGCAGTTAATTCTCCCAGCATTTTTCTTTCTGGAAAAAGTCTTCATTTCACCTTCAGTTCTTACAGATTTTTTCCCTTTCAGTCTTTTTAAAAAATGTCATTCTGTTGTCTTCTGGTTTGATAGTTTCTGATGAGAAGTGTACTCTACTTTTTATCTTTGTTCCTCTGTGTCTAATATAACTGGAGTCCTAGAAGGAGAAGAGAGAATGGAGAAGAAAAATATTTGAAGAGAGACCATTTGAACCATATGAAATTATTCCATAGCTCTTGGATGGTCTCTATTTTTCCTTCTACTATTATATTTCAGTTTGAATAATTTCTATTGTTTTATCTTTAAGTTCACTGATTCTTTGCTTAGCTGTGTCCAGTCTGCTGGTGAGCCTATTAAAGAAATTCTTTATCTCTGAGATGATATTTTTTGTTGTTACTGTATTTTAAAACAATTTCTGGGATTTTCATTTGACTTTTTCTTAGAGTTTCTGTCTCTTTGCTGAAATTTCTCATCTGTTCATGAGAGTTGTCCACCTTTTTCATGAGAGTCTTTAATGTGTTGATTATAGTTATTTTAAAGTCCTTGTCTGGTTATTCTAAAATCTGGATCATCTCTGGGTCTGGTTTTGTTGATCACTTTATTTCTTAGCAGTGATTTGTTTTTCCTGTTTTTGAGTAGGTCTCATAATTTATTTTTTTAAATTCTCACCTAAGGATATGTTTGTTGATTTTAGAAAGAAAGGGAGAGAGAGAGAGAGGTGAGAGAAATATCAATTGGTTGCCTCCATTACATGCCCAGCCTGGGGACTGAACCCTTAACCTAGATATGTGCCTTGACTGGGAATCGAGCCCACAACCCTTTTGGTGTGTGGGATGAAGCTCCAACTAACTAAGCCACCTGGCCAGGACTGTCTCAAAATTTTTTATTAAATGCAGGACTTTATATGCATTGCAGTACAGACTGAAGTATGTAGTATTTATGCCAGCAAATGGGCTGCTGCTTGTTAGACTAGAGCAGGGGTCCTCAAACTACGGCCCAAGGGCCACATGCAAATACAAATATTGTATTTGTTCCCGTTTTGTTTTTTTACTTCAAAATAAGATATGTGCAGTGTGCATAGGAATTTGTTCATATATTTTTTTTAAACTATAGTCCGGCCCTCCAACGGTCTGAGGGACAGTGAACTGGCTCCCTGTTTAAAAAGTTTGAGGACCCCTGGACTAGAGTGTGAAGAGTTGATTTAATCTTCTTAGGAGTAAGCTGAGTTTGAGTTGTGTTGTTGTTATGGCTACCTTCAGTGTGCCACAGGCTTCAAAGTCTATAGAAATTGCTGCTGTTGCCATGTCCCTGTGCTGCAGGGTTATTCTCAGTGTTAGTGCTGTATGTTAGGTTTTAGCCATCTCTGCATGCCTACACCACAGAAGGGTTTGTCAGTCCACACACTTCTCTTCCCCCAGTGGCAGACTTCTGTTGCTTGTTACTTAGTGTTTGGCTCATGGTGGGGCAGGAAGATTTCTTTGCTGGCCTGGTCCATTTGTAGTCTTTGGCAAACTCTGTATTAGGATCTTGAGAATTGGACTGTATTTTTGCTTTTGAGAACTCATGGTAGCCACACTGTTCCTTGTATCTAGTAACCTTGCCTGCTTCTTGGCACCTTCTATTATTCAAAACAAAAGACTGAAGCCATTCGGGGAGAGCGACCTGAAGACCAGAGGTTTTGCAGTTTCATATTCTTCATTGCATGTAATTCCATGACTTGATCATTATATCTTAGAGCAGTTCTTTTCTCATTAGTGGTTGTGCATGAGAGTCACCTGGGAACTTTAAAAATTTCTGATGCCCAATTAAATCAGAATTTCTGGGGTGGTATTTCTTTTAGGGTCTCCCAAGTCACTCCAACATATGGGGGGGGGGGCTCCCGAGAACCATCTGCTGATCCCATTCCTCACCCTCATACCATCTCCAATATGTTTATAGTTTGGTTCATCCTGTTTATTTTTGAAAACTCAGACGTAGCAATGTGTTCTCTTGCAATCTTCTTTGACATTCCTTTCTTTTGCTGAGGACTCTATATCCCATAGTATTAGCTGCACACTGTGCTCTGAAGAACCTAAGGTATTAGAATATATGCCATTGAAGTATCATTAATTAAATACCAAATGTGTCAGTTCTTGATAATATATGAAAATACTGTGACTAATTTTCAATGGGGTATGGGACAATGCAGCACCCAGGACATATGTCAAGTCATCTAGACCAGGAATCAGTAACTTTTTCTGTAAAGGGCTAGTACTCAACATACTCAGCATATAGTAACTGCAGTAAATATTTTTGGCTTTGCTGACCATATCGTCTCTATCCCAACTACTCGACTCTGCCATTGTAGCATGAACATAGCCATAGACAATGTGAATGAGCATGTCTACATTCAAATAAAACTTTATGAACAATTAAATTTGATTTTTTTGTAATTTTTATGTGCCTTGAAATATTGTTTTTTAATTTTTTTCAGCCATTTCAAAATGTAAAAACAGTTTTTAGCTCACAAATTCAAAGGCTAACACGAGCCAAATAAACAAGGTTTAAGTATATGTGGGCCACAAAAAAACAAAAGCTTCAGTTTTCATAGAAACATAGGTTTATTTTGATAGAAACATGCTGAATACAAAGGGCTGAAATAAATAATTGTTAACATAAGATAATAGAACATTTTAATAACAATATTTTTTCTTGAACATTAGCTTACCAGACACTGAATAACTGCACAAATTAATAAGTGTAACGAAATTAAACCTATTTTTCTTGTTCTCCAGCAGCAAAATATTTTCTGTTGCATACACCAAACAAACAGTACAAGACTAATGATGTAGCAATAGGTTGCTAAAATATTCGCTGTTAGAATTAGTGGAGAGAAATGGTGCACCTGCACATCAGGCGCTTAAGGGAAATGAATGCAACACGATTATAGTAATCAGTTATTACGAATATTGTAGTTATTAATAACTAGAGGCCCAGTGCAAGAACTTCGTGCACAGGTAGGGTCCCTAGGCCTTGCTGGTGATCAGGGCCAATCAGGTTCCCCGCCTCCCCGCCTCCTCCTTCCCTCACCACCCGTGTGCCCCCACCTTGAAGTTCCCTGCCTTCTCCTTCCCTTGCTCCCTCAGTGCCCCGCCACCACCGCTGGTCACCCCCTGGTGGTCTGTGCACATCATAGTGAGCAATCAAACTCCTGGTCTCCTGGTCAAACTCCCGAGGGGACACTTTGCATATTAGCCTTTTATATATGTAGATTATGTATAATAGGATATTGTAAAGAGTAAGTTATGAAATTAGTATTAAAACATTTCTTACATACCATTATGTTGACTGGGTTGCAAAAAAATTCGTTGTGGGCCGAGAGTTTGACATGCTTGCTGCACAGAAACTTGGTGGATCAGACAGTTATGGGTCATGGGCCATATCTGAGGCTGACCTCTGATCTGGGGACTTTTTCAGATACAAATGCATCATTTTCCTGAGAACCTGCCTCTGTTGGATATATCCCCAAATTTAGAAGTTACTGCTGTTTGAAACTAAAGAGAGCAAGTTCCACACCTTAGATTTGCTAGAATGAAAAAAAGTTTGAGATACTGAGATAGCCTAATTTGAACACAAATTACTTAAGCTTATCATGTGCACCATTTCTATAAAGAAGGTGGACAATTATGAACAGTCCCCAAATATAGTCTTACTGGCATGGTATCTTCAGCTTGAGGCTCAGAATATGTTGACTAAATAGTACATTTTTAGTATCTACTTGCTACTGAAGGGTTTAAATGATATTAAAGGGTTAGATACTCTACAGAGGATTAAAAATATATTTAGTGTTGTTTAATGAGATAGGTTTCCTTGTTTTGTGACTTTCAGATTTTTTTAAACAAATACCTCTATGAATCTTTAGCTTAGAGTAGTGATTTCTGTCTCTATTGCATGCCATGATTATTTGATAAAAACATGGTAGTTTAGGTCCTACCTCCAGAGAATATTAGTTGCTCTGTGGGTAATTATCATGAGCTGCCTGGGTTGAGAACCTTTGGCTTTGATGAACTATAGAATGAAAACCTATTTTTTTTGTTAATCCTCACTGAGGATATTTTTTCCATTGAATTTTTTTAGAGAGAGTGGAAAGGAGGGAGGGAGATGGGGGGGGGGAGGAGAGAGAGAGAGAGAGAGAGAGAGAGAGAGAGAGATAAACATCTATGTGTGAGAGACACAGAGATTGGTTGCTTCCTGCACGTGCCCCAGGGTCAGGGAGCAAACCTGCAACCCAGGTTTGTGCCCTTGACCAGAAATTGAACCTGAGACCCGTTGGTGCTAACCACTTAGCAACCGGCCAGGGCAAAAAACTATTTTTTAAAGACAGTATGTTTGCAGTAAAAATTTTTTAAAAGTGTTTCCAGCAGTTTGTTAAAAAAATAAGGAAATAATAAAGAATACATAAAATGTCATTCATCTCCTATCTTATCTTTAAAAGATAGCCATTGTCAAGTATTTTGTTTGCTTATGCATTTTATGTACATATGTAAACATGTAATTTTTTAAACAAATAGGATCAAACAATATGTACTATTCTTTGACTTGTCTTTACTCAGTTAATATATTCTAAACATTGAGAGAAGTTCATTTTTCATAAATAATTTCCCCAAGGATTAAAATCAAAAACACAGAATATAATTTCTGAGTGACTTGGCAACCAGAGCTGATGAGCTGCAGATTTCAAGCAGGGCTATTTCTAGTATTGTTTGGAGGCTGGAACAAATCACAGCTCTCCTTCCTCTTGTCCCACTAAAAAGTAAACAAATACTGCAAAAATCCAGGCAAAACTACTTTAAGATGAAGAGTATGGACAGCCTTCAATAGGGAGAAATAATCCAAAGGACTTCCAAGATGTGCCCATGAAGAAGGGATACTTCTTCCACGGAATTAAAGCGATTGTACGCATGGCATGCTCCAAAGTTTGTGTTGTGCATTGCACTTTAAATTTTTTGTATTTGTTTAGCACTAGCAAAGGCTGCCTCTGGCTTCCTCCCTTCACTGTTGCTTAATTGCTAGAAAGTTGGATCAGATGAGTTATAGATGGAAAGGAAAAACTGTGGGATTCTGAGTGTTCAAGTTAGCTGTAGGACCTAGACAGTTGAAGAAAAAAATTGAGATACTCTACTCCTGTCCTCTTAGTACCTGTTCTTCCTCTAGGGCTTTTGGACATCTCTTCTTGCTCTACTCTTAGGATCCTACACTTCTCTTCATCTGAACTAACCCAGTAGGTTTCCTGGGTTTGCCAATGGTGAGTAGAACCTTAGACAGGCTTGTTTACCCAGAACAGATCAAGATCTTTAGAGGCCCTGCTCAGTGACAGGGTTGTGTTAATCTATCAGGTAATTCAAAATAATAGTAGTAACATGACACCTAAGTTAGTTGTAGATATTTTCAGTGGAATTTAATTTTTTCCATGATATATCATATTATTTTTTTTTTTTTAAAGCGAGAGAAACAATAGTAAATTTGAGTTTAGGTACTTCATTCTCAGTCAGTTTAAGGGATAATCCTGGACTGGTCATTAGAGGACCATTTAAGATTCCTTTTTAGTTGTATAATTCTTCGATATCATGGGGTTTGTTAAAACATTAATTTTAAAATTTACTTTTCCTAATTATTAGGTAAATGTATTATTGATGTCAATATCTATATAGTCAGGCAAAGAATATTACTAGTACTTACAGTGTCAAATAATCCCGCATTCATAGTGTTAAATGCAGTCAAGAAATTTTTAATCTACTTGTATTATAAGGACAACAAAGAAAAGTGCTTTAGGGGGAATACATCTGATAAGCTATCAGAAGTGGTCTTAGGATACTAGGCACATTGTTGACTTATTAGGATTATGTTTTCTGTTGCAGAGCCCTTTCTTGTCTTAGAGCACTCCCTACAGTGCATTAGTACTCCTTTATATTTTTACTGTATTGAGTTCACTTTGGAAAATTATATCTTTTTAAATATAAATTTTATCTTCTGAGCAGGTTAAGCCTTTTTGTCTTTAATTCATTTATTATAAGTTGAAGCTATTGGTTTTGAAGTGATAGCATGAAAGCACTATTTCCCTGAAAACTGGAAGAGAGAAAACCTTTTAAAAGGAAAGTTTTGTCTAGTTTTCCTTAATCACCAGTATCTATCTCCATGCCATTGAGAAGCATGCATGGTACTTTAAAGTACACTGGATTATATATCAGATGTCTCCAGTAAAATGATTTCGAATGATTCGAGTCTATTCTAAGGATCAGTTCTTTAGAATTTGGAGTCTCCCTTTCCTTTTACTTTTTAAGTTTAACTTTTTATTTTGAGATAATTATAGATTTACATGCAGTTGTAAGGAATAAAACAGGGTGAGCCCCTGTCCTCTTTACCCACTTTACCCAATGGGAACCTCTTGGAAAAGCACAGTATAATATCCAAACCAGGATATTAATATTGATACAATCCACAAACCTTCAAACTTCACCGGTATTGTATACTTGTACTCATTTGTGTGTGTGTGTGTGTGTATTTAGTCATATACAGTTTATCACTTTTATATATACTCATCATCACAGTCAAAATACAAAACAGTTTTATTGCCACAAAAACCCCTAGTGTTACCCCTTTATAACCTGCTTCCTTTCTCCAGAGAGATTTTTGTTTGTTTTGTTAAGTGCCTATTCATTTATGGTCTTGACTTAAAATAATTATCTTTTACATTTCCACCCAAAAGTTTTAAAATTTTTACTTATTTGTTTATGTGGTTAAAAAATTTATATATATAAAAGCCTAAGCGACCGAATGACCGGTCGACCAGTTGCTATAATGCGCACTGACCAGGGGTCAGACACTCAACGTTGGAGCTGCTCCCTGGTGGTCAGTGCACTCCCACAGCCAACTTCCCATGGCCAACCAACCTTGCGCAGTCCCTCCCCCCTGGCGGCTGGCCCCAACGAATTGGCCCCACTCACCAGCCAGGCTGAAGGACCCCACCCATGCACGAATTCGTGCACCAGGCCTCTAGTATATAATATAAAAGTTATCATCTTATTCATGCAGTTCAGTAGTAAGCACGTTCATATTGTTGTGCACTAGATCACATCGTTTTTGTCTCTGCACCCATTAAGCAACAACTCCCCTTTTCCCTCTTCCCCATTCCCCCGGCAGCCACCATTCTGTTTTCTGTTTCTGTGAATTTGACTACTTTAGATACATCATATAAGTGGAATTAAACAGTACTTGTCCTTGTAACTGGCTTATTTTATTTAGCATAAAGTCCTCAAGATTCATCCATGTTGGAGCAGATAACAGGATTGCTGCCTTTTTAAAGCTGAGTAATATTGGGGAGAACCAAGATGGCGGCGTAGGGAGCGGACCTGTGTGTGCTGCTCTCTCACAGCATCATTGAAACTATCAACTATGAAGTAAACAACCGCCACTCAGAACCATGGGGAAGTTGGCCCAGTGGGAGATCTACAACTGGAGGAAAAGAAAGAAGCGCAGTGAGACTGAGTGGGAGCTACGGAGGCACCAAAACCAGAGGTACGCAGTCACACGCCACGCGGGCTGCAAATGGATTCTCGGTTTTTTACGAACCCTCGAATCCTCTGGGCTTGCTCGGGGCGGGTCTCTGAGGCCCCAGATCCCACAGGGAGAGGCGGCCACGGCCTTGCAGTGGTCGGAGAGCGAGGGAAGCTCTGATACGCGGCTGCTCGCCGGCACCGGCACCGAGGGACAAGAAGTCCTGGTGTCCCGGGGAGGCAAGGGGCGCGGAGACGCCGCCATCACTATTTCCTCCACGCTGGCGACTCCCTGTGACCCCGCCCTACCCTCAGGGCTGTGCCAGAGGCACAAGAGGGAATGACTGTGCTTTTACAAACTCTCAAATCCACTGAGCTGGTTCGGGCGGGTCTCTGAGGCCCCAGGCCCCAAGGCGAGAGACGGCACGGCCTTCCAGCGGTCAGGAAGCGAGGGAGGCTCTGGCGCTCGGCTGCTCGCCGGCACTGGGGGACACAAAGTCCTGGAGTCCTGGATAGGCAAGGGGCCGCTGAGTCTCCGCCCCGGCGACTCCCTGTGACCCCGCCCTACGCAATTTACATTCCCATCTGGGCTGTGCCAGACCCACAAGTAGAAGCGCCTTTTCTTCTGCAAACTTTCAAATCCACTGAGCTGGTTCAGGCGGGATCATGAAGCACCAGACCCTACGGGGAGAGGCAGCACGGCCTTGCAGCCATCAGAAAGCGAGGGAGACTCTGTTGCACAGCTGCTCGCCGGCACTGGGGGACACAAAGCCCTGGCAGAGAGTCAAGGGGCCGCGGAGACTCAGCCAGTGCTATTTGCTCCGCCATGGCGACTCCCTGAGTCTCAGCCTTAATCAATTTACATCCCCATCCAAGCTGTGCCAGGTGCACAAAAAGACCCACCTGCGCTTTTGCAGCCTATCCCAACAAATTGCAGACTTCAACTGCTCACAGCCATGAGAGACACACTCAAGAAGCAGACCCAGGAGAACCAGGATGGCGGCATAAGGAAGAGACCTGTGCGTGCTACCTCACACAACAACATCGAAACTACCAAATATCAGACAAACACCTAGCATACAGAACCATGGGAAAGTTGGCCCAGTGGAAGCTCTACAACTGGAAGGAGAGAAAGAACATTGAGACTGAGTAGGATGTGACACCAAGTACAGAGCCCAACCCAACAAACTGCAGATTTCAACTCCTCGCATAGAAAGAAGCGCATAGAGACTGAGTAGGATGTGCTGAAGCACCAAGTACAGAGCCCATCCCAGCAGGCTGCAGATTTCAGCTCCTTGCATCTGGGAGGGACGCAATCGGGGGGCAGAGTCGGGTCCGGGGCCAGCCAGGGCTGGGCCTGACTCG
Organism: Myotis yumanensis; assembly: GCF_028538775.1. Taxonomy (NCBI): domain Eukaryota; kingdom Metazoa; phylum Chordata; class Mammalia; order Chiroptera; family Vespertilionidae; genus Myotis; species Myotis yumanensis. Next base: position 84,841,499 of record NW_027223753.1, on the reverse strand, counting down.
GCCGGCACTGTGGAACTGCTGTACCAGCAAGCGCACAGACATGCCCACTGGTCCCAGTCTCTGGTGGGGCACTGCGGGACAGCAGACAGGCAGTCTGTGCACTTGGTGGAGGGCAGGAGTGCTGGATGTGCAACCACCAGGAATGCCTGGAGATTTTGTCTAGTGGGGAGCCGCCGGCAGGGGACAGAGGGCCAAACATCCTGTTTCCCCGGTAAGGCTGGGATGGCCCCGGTGAGGTTGAAACGGTCCCGGTGTGGTAGGGACGACCCCGGTCAGGTCGAAACGGCCCCGGTGTGGTAGGGACAACCCCGGCGAGGTTGAAACAGCCCCCGTGAGGTAGGGACGACCCCAGTCAGGTCGAAACAGCCCTGGTGTGGTAGGGACAACCCCGGTGAGGTTGAAACGGCCCCCGTGAGGTAGGGACGACCCCAGTCAGGTCGAAACGGCCCCGGTGTGGTAGGGACGACCCCGGTGAGGTTGAAACAGCCCCCGTGAGGTAGGGACGACCCCAGTCAGGTCGAAACGGCCCCGGTGTGGTAGGGACAACCCCGGTCAGGTTGAAACGGCCCCGGTGTGGTAGGGACAACCCCGGTCAGGTTGAAACAGCCCCGGTGTGGTAGGGACAACCCCGGTGAGGTTGAAACGGCCCCCGTGAGGTAGGGACGACCCCAGTCAGGTCGAAACGGCCCCGGCGTGGTAGGGACAACCCCGGTCAGGTTGTAACGGCCCCCGTGAGGTAGGGACGACCCCAGTCAGGTCGAAACGGCCCCGGTGTGGTAGGGACGACCCCAGTGAGGTTGAAACAGCCCCCGTGAGGTAGGGACGACCCCAGTCAGGTCGAAACGGCCCCGGTGTGGTAGGGACGACCCCGGTGAGGTTGAAACAGCCCCCGTGAGGTAGGGACGACCCCAGTCAGGTCGAAATGGCCCCGGCGTGGTAGGGACAACCCCGGTCAGGTTGAAACGGCCCCCGTGAGGTCGGGACGACCCCAGTCAGGTCGAAACGGCCCCGGCGTGGTAGGGACAACCCCGGTCAGGTTGAAACGGCCCCCGTGAGGTAGGGACGACCCCGGTGAGGTTGAAACAGCCCCCGTGAGGTAGGGACGACCCCAGTCAGGTCGAAACGGCCCCGGTGTGGTAGGGACGACCCCGGTGAGGTTGAAACAGCCCCCGTGAGGTAGGGACGACCCCAGTCAGGTCGAAACGGCCCCGGTGTGGTAGGGACGACCCCGGTGAGGTTGAAACAGCCCCCGTGAGGTAGGGACGACCCCAGTCAGGTCGAAACGGCCCCGGCGTGGTAGGGACAACCCCGGTCAGGTTGAAACGGCCCCCGTGAGGTAGGGACGACCCCAGTCAGGTCGAAACGGCCCCGGCGTGGTAGGGACAACCCCGGTCAGGTTGAAACGGCCCCCGTGAGGTAGGGACGACCCCGGTGAGGTTGAAACAGCCCCCGTGAGGTAGGGACGACCCCAGTCAGGTCGAAACGGCCCCGGCGTGGTAGGGACAACCCCGGTCAGGTTGAAACGGCCCCCGTGAGGTAGGGACGACCCCGGTGAGGTCGAAACGGCCCCGGCGTGGTAGGGACAACCCCGGTCAGGTTGAAACGGCCCCCGTGAGGTAGGGACGACCCCAGTCAGGTCGAAACGGCCCCGGTGTGGTAGGGACAACCCCGGTCAGGTTGAAACGGCCCCCGTGAGGTAGGGACGACCCCAGTCAGGTCGAAACGGCCCCGGCGTGGTAGGGACAACCCCGGTCAGGTTGAAACGGCCCCCGTGAGGTAGGGACGACCCCAGTCAGGTCGAAACGGCCCCGGCGTGGTAGGGACAACCCCGGTCAGGTTGAAACGGCCCCCGTGAGGTAGGGACGACCCCAGTCAGGTCGAAACGGCCCCGGCGTGGTAGGGACAACCCCGGTCAGGTTGAAACGGCCCCCGTGAGGTAGGGACGACCCCGGTGAGGTTGAAACAGCCCCCGTGAGGTAGGGACGACCCCAGTCAGGTCGAAACGGCCCCGGCGTGGTAGGGACAACCCCGGTCAGGTTGAAACGGCCCCCGTGAGGTAGGGACGACCCCGGTGAGGTCGAAACAGCCCCCGTGAGGTAGGGACGACCCCAGTCAGGTCGAAACGGCCCCGGCGTGGTAGGGACAACCCCGGTCAGGTTGAAACGGCCCCCGTGAGGTAGGGACGACTCGTCAGGTCGAAACGGCCCCGGCGTGGTAGGGACGACCCCGGTGAGGTTGAAACGGCCCCCGTGAGGTAGGGACGACCCCGGTGAGGTTGAAATGGCCCTGGTGAGGCTCAGACGGCCCTGGTGAGGTTGAGACTACTCCAGTGAGGTTGGGACAAATAAAGGGGACCAGTATGGACTGACGAACAGGTGTAGATACAGAAGCAGAGCAACATTGAACAGAATGTTAAACTACAATGGGGAGCCTGGGGAGGGTTGGGGGGGGGATTAAGAGACCAACTGAAGGACTTATATGCATGCATATAAGATTAACCAATGGACACAAGACACAGGGCGGGGGGGGGGGGCGGGGGGTAGGGGCTGGGGGAATGTCATGGGGGGGAAAAAGGAGACATATGTAATACTCTTTGTAACCATTTGTACAAGGGTAACTCACTGTATTAAATATGTAAGGTCTTAATCTACATGGGTTTGATTACAGAAACTAATAAAGTATTCTCTAAATAAAAAAAAAAAAAAAAAAAAAAAAAAAAGAAAGCTGAGTAATATTATTCCATTGTATGGAATAAATAAGCTTTAATTAATCCATTTTTATTTTCTGACTTTTATTGACTTTTATATTCCATAGAGTGAATACTAGCACAAATAGCAGATGAAATATTTCACATATAGAACATTTGTATAACAAGGATAAATATCAAGGTGACATCTAAACATTCTAGAGTTAGCTCTTTTAGCTATAGGTACCAGAAACCTTATCTGAACTAATTTAAATAAAAAGAGGGATTTTATTACAAGGAAACTGAGATTGAATCTGAGGATGGAATGTGTCAGGGCCTTACAAATGGAACTTGATTGTCTCTAGTCTTTGATGGACCTGTTTTTGTTTTTTCACTGTGTATGGTGGCTTTTATCACATGACTAGAGGCCTGGTACATGGATTTGTGCACCGGTGGGGTCCCTCGGCCTGGCCTGTGCCCTCTCGAAATCTGGGACCCCTCGGGGATGTCGGACTGCCGGTTTCGGCCCGTTCCCCACAGGCCAGGCCGAGGGACCCAACTGGTGCAACAATCTGTGCACCGGGCTGGTTTCAGCCTGATCCCCACAGGCCAGACTGAGGGACCCCACCGGTGCACACATCTGTGCACTGGGCCTCTAGTATGCATATAAGATCTTTGATTAATCTCTTCCTGCCCTCCCCCTTCCCCCCTTCTCTCTCAGATTCATCAGTCTGTTCCATGTTTCCATGCCTGTGCGTTGAGCGTCTGCCCCCTGGTGGTCAGTGCGCGTCATAGCTACCAGTCGAATGGTTGCTTAGGCTTTTATATATAGAGATGATGAAATGGCTCTTTACAAATCATGAACCCTTTGGGTTCAGCCTCCCAAAGACCTACTTGCTCAATTGGTCCCAGTACAAGATTCCCAGGGGAAGGGAATGACTGGCGTGGCTGGCCTCAATGGCCTGCCCTAATATGCCTGACCACAAGGATGGTCAGGAAATTGGAGCTGATGCGAGGGCTAAGCAATATCTATGGGAGCTGTGTGCATCAACTGGGAGGCTGCGGTTGTCAGAGAGAAAGGGAATGAAGGCTAGAGAGACCAAATGAAAGGTATGCTCATTCACTCTATAAACTCAACTTCCGTGAACAGTAATTGAGGATATATTGAAGAATAATGGAGTTGAAAGTTTTGGGTAAAGACTATTAAAATTATATAAGGCAAAGAATTCTTAGTAAAATAAAAAGTTCTGACTGTTTAATAGTGTATATAAAGTTGAGAACCAAGGTGGGAATCACATGAAATTCTTAAAATTATAAAAGATAAATTTACTGACTAATTTCTGGAATGATTTGAATTGAGGAATAGATTTTTAAATGTCTTAGCACCACTATTTAGTGTAGAAAATAGAAAATTACATATCAAACAGTAATAAGTTGTACAATTAACTTCAGGAGATTTGAAAATATATGAGGGGTGTCTTAGACAAATTGATGCACTATGGTTACATAATGGAAATATTTAGAGGAAATTAGTGTGTAGCCTTACCTTCTGAAGTCATGGAGAGAATTATTTTCCCATCAGGCATTAGCAAGGATGGTAATTGTTAAAATTTATTTAGTACTGCTATGTGTCAGGTACTGTAGTAGGCATTTTTGTATCTATTATCTCATTTAACCTTCCCCAAACCAGGAGTGCTCACAATTTGTTAAATTGAATTTTCTAAGCTATTTTTCCACAGAATTATTAACACTTTGCTTTTCCTTTCAGAGATGTGGTATTGGATCTTTCTCTGGGCTCTCTTCTCCTCTCTGTTTGTCCATGGTGCTGCGGGAGTGCTGATGTTTGTCATGCTGCAGAGGCATAGGCAGGGGAGAGTGATCTCCGTCATTGCAGTCAGCATTGGATTTCTGGCTTCTGTAACTGGAGCAATGATCACTAGTAAGTTGATTTTGTTTTGTTTAAGGACAGAATTTTATATGCACTTACGGTTTTGGTAACATTATTCTTATTGTACCTGCAACATGTATTCTTTCATGTAGAATATTTTTTCAGCACTAATTGCACTTCACCTAGGATAAAGATCAGTTCACTTATTCATTAAAATAGTTTTTTTACTACTATGTGAAGACTTATTATGTTTTGTGGGAAATGCAACAACTTGTAAAATTTGGCAAAGGGCAAAGCAATTCATGGGAAATTGTGTCTTACAGTGGATGTAATTTCTGCTTTAAAGGATCTCACTATCTCATAAGGGGGAAAGGTAGGCACACAAATATGATAGTGATGGTTGACCTTAAAAAAAAGTGAAAATATAGCCTTTAGGTCCTTGATGTCATCTGCCCGTAACTACAAAATAAAATTGTACTTCCTTCTTATACACAAATTACGTCACAAATCTCCTTGGCCTATTAGAAATTGGCCACTTTAGAGTGTCCTCTAGCTATTTGCAAGTTTTCTACTGTGCTGCCTCGTGTATTTCATGCATGGTCTCAGGTTCATTTCCTCTGCCCACTCCTCTTTTTTTGTTTTAATTCTCATCTGAGAATATGCTCTTACTATTATTTTTAGAGGAGGAAAGGAGAGGGAGAAGGAGAGGGAGAGGGAGAGAGGGAGGCAAGGGAGAGGGAGAGGGAGAGGAAGGGAGAGGGAGAGGGAGAGAGAGAGAGAAATATCAGTGTAACAGAGAAACATTGATTGATTGCCTCCTGTACACACCCTGACCAGGAGATTGAACCCGAAACCTGGGTATGTACCGTGACCGGGAATGGAACCCGACACCTTTCAGTGTATAGGACGACTCTCTAACCAGCTGAACCACCCGGCCAGGGCTGGCCCTCTCCTCTTAACACTGTCCTTAGGCTCCAACTCTAGCCTTGGGTTCAGAGCACTAGTACTGGTTTCTGTTGTGCTAGTTGAGCCAGAACTTCGATGCATCTTGTTCAGATTGGAGGATGCCACAGTAGCTTCCTTAATGTGGTCCTGCCAGAAACCAGCTGCTTTTCTATGCTGTTGATCGTCAGTGCCACTGATTAATAGAGGCTTACATTGCCCTTTGCTTCTGGTCTACCAATACTTCCAAATGTCTGGGGCAGCTCACTGCTCCCACTCTGTTTTGAGACTCTCCACAAAGGACTTTTTCCTTTCTGGTTGGTTCTTAACCCCAGAAATAAGAGGAGGTCCTTTTCTTCTATAGCTCTAAGGCCTCTCCTTTTATGTCCCACACTCACCTTTTCCCTGAGTGATGGGCATTTGCTGCCTCAAGAGAAAAGCCCTATGCTATGTCTCTGGGTATGTCCTATGGCACTAATAAGACAATCATAAAATAGTTGTGAGAAGTGGTGAGTAGCCTATTTTTTCCTTCCTTCATTTACTATTTATTTTTTATGTTATTATCTTGTATTAGGTTTTTGTTGTTGCTGGATTCAACCAGTAACTTTATCATAAGGTGCCTCATCCACTTTGCTATAGATAAGGTTTAAAGCACGTTCTCAGGTTTAGCTGAAGTATAGTATGTGCATAGTGAAGAAATAGGAGATTCAGCTGGGAAGATAGAATGGAGCAAATCCCAGAGGATCTTGGAAAGCCAGCCATAAAGTGCTGCAGTCTGGGGAAAGCAAACAGATATTTTTGAGTGGAGTTGGTAAGGGGCAAAACAGTTCAATGGGAAAATGTGTCTTATAGCTAAATATAGAATACTAGTGTCCTGGTGCATGGATTCATGCACATTGAAAGGAAATTAATTAGAATAAATATCTTAATATCACTATTCACGTCTTGCTAATGAAAAGAAAATAAATTCTACTGAGTCTCCTATCTACCTACTCTAGGACTTCTGTGAGGGTGAAATGAGATGAGGCATGTGAAAACGCTTCACAAACATTCAGTTAAAGTGTAAAATGTTTGCACCTGGCTATAAAGCAAGTCGTATTCCTGGGCTGAAGAAACTCCAATGATGCTAGTTGCTAGGGAGAGGAAGCCGGGCATTGCTACGTGATGTCATTACCCGGCGCCCACAGTGACTGTTTCTGGGCTGGGCTGGGCTTTGGGTCACATTTTGCACCATGGGGTCTTGGCAGCATTGGTTGCGATTTGGTGGGGTGGTGCTCTGGGGTGGTGGTGGGGCCTGTGTCCCACTTGGGGGAAGCCAAGTGTTGGTTTGTTAGCACCAGGTCTGTGGTGCTGTTTATTTTTAAATAGCCAGTGCGCATCATGGCAGCTCCTGCATTGAGCATCTGCCCACTGGTGGTCAGTGTGCATCATAGCTACTGGTTGGGTGGATGGACGCTTAGCCTTTTATATATATAGATATGTGAGGAACCAAGAGAAAACTCTGAAAGAGTGGGGACTTGTCTGTCTTCCTCACTGCTGTATCCCCACACTACCTGGAACATAATAGATACTAAAACGATGTTGGTTGGTTGGATGGATGGATGAATAGATGTAGTGAGTGAGAAAGAGCAGAGGAAAGGAAGAAAGAAAGGATGGGCAAGAAAAGAGAAAGAAAGGGAAGGGAGAGGAATTAAGAGGCAATAAGTATAATTTGAACTTGAGGGTGGATCTTAGCTAGAGTGGCAGTGGGTTGGAAAAGAAGGAGTTAATGTTAGGACGATGGCAGAGGGAAAACCCCCAATTAATTACTATTTAATTTGATGGCATGCAAAGAGGCATGAAAAGAATTCCAGTGTTTCTGATGTGGCCTCTGTGGGAATTGTGAAACAGCGAATGAGGAGAGAGAAGGAACAGCTTGTTCAGGGGTCATAGAATGTGTGTGTGTGCTTATTGGCATAAATGTTTAAAGAAATGTCATTCTACTTTCATTTATCTCAGTGGTATATATACATTTATTGCCTACTTTCACTTCAGTCAAGAATAAAAATAAGCCAATGATTTTAGAAACTGCAATGTTATATGTTAAAATTTTCGAAAATGTAAGTCTGAAACAATTTCAAGTAAACAAATGTTAGTAAGAAAACATTTAAATTTATTCTGGCTGATTTTCTGACCTGCAAACACTTGAATTAAGAAAACTAGCCAATGTGAATATTTAACTAAATTTTCCTAATGTGATTTGTGAGTGTCAGAGCACTCACAGCTTTATATTCAGTACAGCAAACGATTCTTGGATATCTATATTGAACAAGATACTGAATATCTATATATATAAAAAGCTAAGTGACTGAGCACACGTTCATCCAATGCTGGTACATATGATGCGCACTGGCAATTTAAAAACAAACGTTGACTTGTGCATTTGCAATACATATTAAAATATTTTGTATTTTAATTATATAGTACTATATTATATGTATTATATTGACATGTAATTTTTTGCAGTAACGTAATTACCACACAAATCTTCTAATTAATTTCCTTTCAATGTGCACGAATCCATGCTCCAGGCCACTAGTTGATACATATCTCTCATATTTTGCTACTTCTTAGATTTTATTCCCAGAATAGAGTGATTTTTTTTTCATTTAGTTAGTATAGATAGTTAATACCAATATTGAAAGAAACTGAGTTACTATGTAATGCCATCTTTTGGCAATATACACATATCTGTCTAATTTTAGCAAATTATTAAGTGACATCTCATTGTTGGTTAATTTGCATTTCTCTGATTATTTAATGAATTAGAACATCTCTTCATTTCAGGTATCTGGCATTCAGGTCATAATTTGCCCCTTGGTCTTAAAGTCTACCTTTGTATTTGGTGTTAGATAGGATTCTAGGAGCCTTTTCTTCCTCCCAGAGAGGAAGGCAATTTTTACACCAGCCACTAAAGTATACAGCTCTTCATTGATTTGTAGTATCTCTTTCTTTTTGTGTATTATGCCCTCAGGTACATGGATATGTCTCTGAACCTCTGTTCTGATTTGTTAGTCTTTTTACCTGTTCTTGCAGCAAGGCCACATTTTATATCCCTGTGATTTTGTGGTGCAGGCAAACCTCGCTTTATTGTGCCTCACGTTATTGTGCTTCACAGATGTTGCATTATTTTACAAACTGAAGGCAAACCCTCCACCAGCAAAAAGGTTATGACCTGCTTTATTGCAATACGCACTCTATTGCAGTGGTCTGGAACCAAACCCACAATATCTCTGAGGTATGCCTGTATTTCTCAATATCTGATAGGGCTAGGTTCCTCTCCTTTCTGTTTTGTTTTTTTTTTTTAAACTCGGGGTTAACATAGCTTTTCATGTATATTGACTCTTTCCTGTAAATTTTTAAAAATATCTACTGAGTTCCTAAAAAAGTATAACTATGATTTTAATTGGGATTTAATTGAATGTAGAGGTTAATATGAAAGGAATTGGCATATTAAATTAATCCACCTAAGAACATTAATATACCTTTATTTATTCAGATCAACTTCTGCCTTTTGTTAGAGGTTTAAAATGTTTTTCTCCATAGGAAGGTTATATATTTTAAGTTATTTCCTAATCTCATTATGCTGTGGTTATCTGCATGGTATCTCTTTTGACTAGATTGTTTATTTTTATTGGTGTAGAGAAATGCTGCTAAGTTTTGTATGTTGAATTTATAAAAGATTACAAAACAAAAACACTGGTTCTTTGCAAAGTTAATTAGATAAATAGATTACTAGCAATCTAATAAAAAATGAGTTAAGGCAGAAAAATAAAATATAAAACAATCTAGAAAAAATAGCCCAGCTGGTGTGGATCAGTGGTTGAATTTTGACCCAGGAACCAAGAGGTCAAAGTTCAATTCCCAGCCAGGGCACATGCCCAGGTTTGGGCTTGATTCCCAGTGGGGGCATGTAGGAGGCAGCCAGTCAATAATGTTTCTCTCTCATCAATGTTTCTACCTCTATCTCAGTCCCTTCTTCCCTCTCTAAAATCAATAAAAACATTTTTTTTAAAGAAAAAAGAACCACAGATCCAGTAATACAGATGGGGTAAAGAATTATTAAAATCACATAGTTTTGTAACAGGTATATATATTTCTAAATATAAATATCAAAATTAGCATAAGAAGAAAGAGAAAATAAGAATTGGACAATAAGTATTTTTAAACAATTAAAATATTAAATACTCCTTCTCCCCAAAGAACTCCAGGCCCAAATGGGTTTACAGATAACTCCCAAATTTCCAAGAAACAGTTAGTTTTTATTTTATTTAAATTATTGTAGAAAATGCAAAGAGTAAAAGCTGGGGCCACAGCTTATTTACCAAGGCCAAAGTAATCTTGCTGCTAAGCAAGGTAAATACGACACAAGAACAGAAAAGTGCAGGCTCGTTACCTTACACATGTTATCCTAGGTATGCAAAGATAGCTCAGTATCAGAAGGAAGTATGGCTGTGTGCCAATAAAACATTATTTATGGATGCCTAAAATTTGAATTTTATACAGTTTTCATTGATCATGAAATAGTATTCTTTCTTTGGTTTTTTTCAACTGTTTAAAAGTATAGAAATTGTCCTTAGCTTTCATGCTGTACAAATACAATGGTGGGCCAGATTTGACCTGCAGAGTATAATTTGCCAAATCCCTGATCTAACTACACTCAGTGATAGAATCAACACACTAGTAAAACTAAATTTGCCTTAAACTTCATATTTGCTTTCTCTTAGGAAATGAGGGGGAAATAAAATCCCTTTCCTTGGTACATCCCTGCAGGCACTTTGTGTTGCTGTATATTGACACCAACTCAGCCATATTGCTTTCCCCACCAGTCTTCGCTAGCCCCTTAATACTTTTGGGATCTTTTCTTATTCCTAATTCATTCCTTTTGCCATTGATCATATTGGAAGTGCCTAACACGTATCATTTATTCCAAGCACCCTATTCCACTTCTGTCTTCTTCATTCTCACATAGCTTAGCCTCATATTTCACCAAGAAAATAATGTTCATAATGTTTGTAATTTTTCAGCTGACTATTGTTCAACAAAATACATCTTAAAGTGAATGAAAACTAAAGCACACATTGGGGAAAAACATTTGTGATCATATATAAATATGTAAGATTAATATCCAAACTATATATTTTTAAACTCTATTAATTAAATAAGAAAAAGACGACCCAATAGCAAAATAGACAGATTTGACAACATTTTATAGATGTAGGAAATTTAATTGCCAGTAATGTGAAAACAATATCAGTCACATCAGGAAAATGCAAATTAATCACAGAGATAACACTTCCCACCCACCAAATTGACAAAATAAAAAAACAGAAGATAAGTGTATGGATTTGTAACTGGAATATAAATTGGTACAACTACTTTGGAAAATAATTTGGCATTTTCTAGAGAAACTAGTGATTACATGTGTGTGCCAGGTGTTACATGCAAGGATATTAACAGAAGCAGTGTTCGTCATTGTGTTTTGGGGCCATAATTAAAATAAAGGTGACTTGGACACAAGCATCATGATACTACGACAGTGGATCTGATAACTGAGAAGGCCACTAAGTAGCTGATGCCCAGAGAGCACCTGCAGTGTAGAGATGCTAGACAAGGGAGATTTCCACGTCTGGGCAGAACAGCAGGAGATCTCATCACACTGCTCAAATGGGCATGCAGTTTAAAACCTATGAATTGTTTATTTCTGGAATTTTCCATTTAATATTTTTAGACCACAGTTGACCACAACAAAGAAAGAGAAAACATAAAACAATATATATTTTTTACTAGTACATTACATACAGGTGTATGTGTATGCAGTAGCTGAAACCACAGGAAGTGAAACTGTAGATAAAGGGAACTTATGTATATACTAGTCACCCGGTGCACGAAATTTGTACATGGGGAGGGGGGTGTCCCTCAGCCTGTCCTGCACCCTCTCCATCTGGGACCCCTTGGGGGATGACTGACTGCTGGTTTAGGCCCGATCCCATAGGACCGGGACCACTAGCTCCTAACCACTCACCTGCCTGCCTGCCTGATCACCCCTAACCACTCTGCATGCCAGCCTTCTCTCCCCCAACTGCCCTCCTTTGCCGGCTTTATCGCTCCCAACTGAACTGCCCCCAACTGCCCCCCCGCCAGCCTGGTCGCCCCCAACTGCCCCCCCAGCCGGCCTGCTTGCCCCCAACTATCCCCCTGTCAGTCTGCTTGTCTCCAACTGCCTCCCCCACCAGCCTGCTTCCCCCCAACTCCTCCCCCCCTTGCTGGCCTGATCGCCCCCAACTGCCCCCTCACTGCTGGCCTGATTGCCCCCAACTGCCCTCCCCTCCTGGCTTGATCGTCCCTAACTGCCTCTGCCCCGGCTCCACCATCATGTCTTTTGTCCGGAAGGACGTCTGGAAGGTCTCCCGGAAGGTCTCCCGGTCTAATTAGCATATTACCCTTTTATTAATATAGAGGCCTCGTGCATGGGTGGGGGCCAGCTGGTCTGCTTTGAAGGGGGTTCCGGTTCAGGGTGGGGGTTGCCTTGGGGGGCGGGGCCAGCCTGGGTGAGGGGCTGGGGTGGTTTGCAGGCTGGCTATGCCCCCTTCAGGGTGGGGGTCTCCGCTGGGGGGCGTGGCCAGCCTGGGTGAGGGGCTGATGGCTGTTTGCAGGCTGGCCATGCCCCCATCGGGGTGAGGGTCCCTGCTGGGGGGCATGGCCGGCCTGGGCGAGGGGCTGAGGGCTCTTTAGGGACAGTTTGCAGGCTGCCCAAGCCCCTGGCTTTGTCCCGAAGAACATCCAGAAGGTCTCTGGAAGGTCTCCCGGTCTAATTAGCATATTACCCTTTAATTAGTATAGATGGCATATAATTGTTTTCATCATGTTAAACTTAAAACGTTATGGATGAGTCAGGGGTCTCTTTTGAGTAGTATTCCTAAACCAGTGCTCTTTTCAAATGTAATCCTATTTTCAGTTTGGTTATGTATCCCCTAGATTTTTGCTTCTACATTACATGCATGCATGCATACATACATGTACATGTGTGCCTACATGTATACACATACATCTATAAAAATATAAGGGTAATATGCTAATTAAACCAGACATCCTTCCAGACGAAGCTGGGGCCGGAGGGAAGCTTGGGTTCTGGGTGCCTGCCGGTGGCCGCAGGGAAGCCAGCCTGGGTCCCCAGTGCCTGCAGGCAGCCAGAGGGAAGCCAGCCCGGGTCCGGGTGCCAGAGGGAAGCCAGTGCTGGCGGCTGGGGGAAGGAAGGTCTACTCGTGCACGAATTTCATGCGTCGGGCCTCTAGTATGTATGTATGTACTATTAAAGAATATATATCGTTTTATGTTTTATCTTTCTTTATTGTATAAATTGTATGTTTTAAGTTTTTTCTTTGTCAATTCATATAGATTTATATTTTTCTTCTGAATAGATTTCTCTGTCAAGTAATTATAAATTTGGTGTCCTCAAATAATTTATCTCTGTTCTTATTTCTATATATTTGACCATTCTAGGATATGTAGACAGCTTTTTCTAGAAAAATAGTTTTAAGGCCTTTCAATCTATTAGATGGCATTCTATAATTTAAATATTCCTTACTTTATGATTTCCAAATGTGCTTTTAAAATCATCCACTTAGATACATTATTATATATGCTGTGTTAATAAGGTCAAGTGTTGAATCAGATGGGTCTGAGGCTTCTTGTAATGGTGATTCTCTCATTCTTGGAAGTGCACATTATCTAAAAATATTTTCTGAAACAAACATCAAGTTCATCTTCTGTTTTTATTAGATATCACCATAGTGGTCTCCAAATAACCTTAATAAGCAATTTTATATGCTAGATTGTAAAATGGAATCGTCAAATATCCTGATATTTTATATGACATTTAAGAATTAATTTATTTTACTGAAAGAAATAAAATGATTAATATTAAAATGAATAATTTAGAAGTTACATTAAATTGTGTAGTTTTTGTATTATCATTTATAATTATCAATGTATTGTTACGTATGTTTATAAAATGCTGATGAATTGTGGCCAGTTCAATGCCCAGATGAGAGATTATGTACAATAATGAATTATTTATTTTTATGAACATATTTTTTGTGTCAAGCAACATGTAGCATAAATATGTATTTTGTGTTGAATAGAAAAGCCTGTTTTTAAGTTAAGTGGGTAAATGTGGTATGATAAAGAGTAACTTTTACCAATCACATGGAAATTCCTTTATAGAAAATTTATAAAAAGAGAATGAACAATGACTAACTCAGTTTTGATGAAATGAAAAGAGATCTTAAGTTAAAGCCATGCAGTCTCTCTAAAATGAATGAATGTTCCCTTTTGTTTCTCTCGCTCCTATCTCATCCAGGTGCAGCAGTAGCAGGCATTTACCGAGTAGCAGGGAAGAACATGGCCCCTTTGGAAGCCCTGGTGTGGGGCGTTGGACAGACTGTACTGACATTGATCATCTCCTTTTCAAGGATCCTCGCCACACTTTGAGGTTTCTGTGGAAATGTCTGACCTTACATAAGGAAACAGATGTACAGATTCTCTGAAAATGGCATTGTTAGCAAGTGGGAATTAAATTATACAGGAATCCTGGAAGGAGCAGGTCGGAGCATAAGGCCTTGAGCTGTGTGGAAAGATTGCCCTCTGGTGTTCAAGTGATTGCACTACCGCACTGCACCTTACGTGCCTCCATCCCAGGCAAGGCGAATTACACTATGAGAAGCTACAAGAAAACGCACCTTGTTTAGCTGCCAATCAGGTTAACATTGGTGTTGAATCATCGTTTTTAACAGTGTTGTGTTTAAGTTACAGGGACATTTTGAAGAATTGATATATGTGCCAAACTCTCTTCTTTTTTTATAAATTGGTCATGTGACAGTATGCAAGTGTAGATGTAGATGAGACAAGTGCTGTGAAAGTGTTTGACATGAATTCAGGTCACGTAGTGAGACTTTGTAACTAAATCCTGTGTGAGTGCCGAATACCGAATTGTTTACTAGGAGATAAATTATTTTACTTTTAATGTTGAACTTTTCTGGGATTTAGGGCTTTAATATGGTTAGGCATTATTGTTATTTAATTTATGTGGAAAATAATATTAATGGAAAACTAGCTAAACTCTTTTAAAGACTCAAAGTAGATCTATAGGGTGCATCCTTTTCATGAACATAAATAATACTTTTAATAGTTTCCCTCATACATAAATGTTCTATTGATATGAATTAAAAAACTTTATCGGTAACACACATTGATTGTAGTTTGTGTGTCATAAAAATATTATTTGAAATTTTTCTTATAAATTTTGTTAGAAAACAAGTCTGAAATGCATGTTGCATTCTTTGACCCTCTAAAGAAAGTTGTCCTGTGTCTCATGGAGAAAACATCTTCACAACTGTTCCTCAGTGGGGTTCTATGACTTGTTGCCTATGTCTTGATTTTTGACAAAGTGTAAGCAGTCTTTAATTCTGGAGTATTAACTATATTTAAAGAGTGGCCTAAATTAGGCTGTGAAAACAAAAAGCCTCATTTGTAGATAAGTAACAGTAAGTTATCTAGGGAGATTAATAAACTATCTTACTTTGGATATGTGGTAACAAAATTTCACTAAATAAGAATTGAGGAATTTATAAATCTGGCAGTCCATCTCAGTGTTTAAAACAGTACTGAAATATATTGGAGTGATTCATTTTAGTTCAGTTCTTGATTTATGCTAAGTTTATTAGAATGTGATGGCATTTATTAGAAATGAAAAAGTCTTTAGTATAAAATATTTTAAGAGATTTTGGCAACATATACTTGTTTTTAAGACTACAGGAAGTAAGGGAAACAGAACCTGCTTGAACTTATCTCCTCCTGACATTTTTTAAAACCAGGTACAATTATAAATGTTCTTACTCAAAGGAGAGCTATTGCAGAGAATGCGAAGTGAAGGACAGTCCAGAAAAACTGCTTTAGAACCTGGTTGGGTAACAAGTAGGTTCCTATTAGGTCCCATTCAAATTTAAGGCCTTTGCTACACAGGTCACTTTTCCTTCACCAAAAAAATAGTGAGGAGTTGGTGGGGGAGGGGAAGCTACTTTTACCAGTAGGAAAGTCAATTTGGGGGATTTTCTAATTCTGTGGCTTGGAAATTTTTTTAAAAAATAACAATTAGCATCTATGCACTTAGAGATCTTTGAAGTAAATCTTAAAATTGATTTTAAATATGTATAACCCTGAAATTAATTTCATGTGTTCTTTATATTTTTGATGTTTTCCAAATTAAATTTAGGCATAAGTTTTCCAAATCAATTTGATTTATCCTTTTCTCTTAGTCTTGAATTCAGTGTTCTTTCTTTATGTGGGCTACTCTGTCAATAATTTAAAGTGTTTGTATTCTTTGAGAGGAATTACCAATAACATATTGAAGATGTACAAAATGAAAAATTTTAACATATGGTTATGTTGTGATTTAAGAAAGTTATCATGGTGAGGTAATATGGAGCATATGGTTCAGAATCAAAAATTAACCAGAAAATAACTTGGTACATAAATATGTGAATGCGTGGACCAAAGAGATTCAAACTCCCATTTTTACTCTTAGAATGGAAGTATAATTTGATATTTAGTAATTAGTTTGTAGAGTGTCCTAATCTCATTATCAAGTTGCTTTATATTATGAAGTGTGTGTGTGTGTGTGTGTGTGTGTGTGTGTGTGTGTACTTTTAACTTGTAGGGGAATTTTTGTTTTGTTTTTGCTGTTTTCAGCTCTTTCCATTGGGATTTTGTACAACTGTCACTCTTTTGATGTTTTGAAATATAGTGAATGGTGTGCATTGATGAAATTGTCTTAATAGATATTTCTATGTTGAGATTTTTTTAAAGTTAGTGGTTTTCCTACAGATACAAGAAACATGTAATGATATATATCCACATACACCTATATACCATTATATACGTCCACACAAAGCTGCCATGTATGAACGCAGTCTAGCTGGACAGCTTCTGTTCCAGGAACACATCCATGCTCTAGTGGAGAATTTGTTCAGCTGAATGGTCTTTTAAATGGGTTTGAGGATGTTTGAGATTTTTTAATTTGGGGAGATTTTTCTTGGTTTAATAGTGCTGGAGACCCTTGTTTTTGATATGACAAAAGCTCTTATTGATGTATTTGCGTTACACCTCTTTAAAATGTGTATGTGATTTAGCAGTAAATTCTCTTTGATTAAAGCAGGAAGGATAGAGGAAATCATCTGCAGTTTACACATCTTTATTTTTTTTCATGTGTAGTAAAGTATTGCTGACAATGAAATCAGTTCCCCCAAAGAAGAGACTCCTATATGCCCAAACTAGTTATTATTTAACATCCTGGTTAGAAATGCCCATAGTCCAGAGTTTAGTCAGGGGACCTCATCTAAACTATAAATAACGCTGAAAACCTTTAAATGAAGGAGGTGCAAATAATCTGCCCATGGGATGATTCCATGGGTTATCTAGAATAAGGAAAGTCCTAAATGATGGCTATATTCAGTGCTTGCAGCTTAATTATTCTTACTGTAGATCTCAGTGTTTATCAAACAGTGTTATAGTTTGTAACCCAGTATACTAAGTGTTTGCAGCATTCAGTATTTCCATTCCCCTTAAAATTGTAAGGGTCTTATTTGCACTTTAAGTGAGAAGTAAAGAAATGAGCTGCCCTGTATATCATGTATTTGTGATGTAAGGAACAAAGGTAATTTAAAATCAAAGAATATTGTTGGGAAAAGTCTCTAGAGAACTTTAATTAAGTTGAGGAGAGTGGGGCTGACATGTTAACATGCCCAAGCAGACACTTACATACCAACTAATTCAATTGTTTAAATATGTATGTACAAAGCTGTATGGAGTATTTTCTATAGGAAGTACAAGGATGACTAAGATAGGATTCCTGCCCTTGAGTTCCCCAAAAGCTAGCAAGATGGTTTTAAATCCTAAAAAGACCAGAACAACATTTTGCTTCCTGATTCTAGTTGAGACTTCAAGTCTTCCCCCCCTCCCCGCCCCGACCCCAAATTCTGATTTTCCCAGTTTAGCTACAAAATGGAGTTTCGGTAACTGAGTTACCATCACTGTGACAGAGAGATAAGAATACTAGACTGTAAGCCAGAGACATAAATGTGAACCCAGGCCCTGTTGCTTGTCGACTTTTTTGTTCATGAATGGCAAAGCAGTAAATGTTCGACAATAAATGATAGTCCATAGAATTTTTTAAATTATATTTTGCAGTGCTATTTAATATGTTGTTTTGTAAAATACATTTGTCTTCTTTCATTTCCACATTTTCTCTACATTTATTTTAAGAAGGAAAATTAAAATAACCCTTATAATCTTGCTTCCTTTACCTCCTCTTTACCTCTTTATTTTTTCAAAATCAGCAGATACTCGTCTAGGAGCATTTTTAGGGGTTGGTGGTAGTAGAAATTGCCAAAGCAAGCAGGATTAAATTACAGGTTGTGTTTACCACTGGTTAAGATAGAAAAAGGTAGAGGTAGCCAATATTTACTCCTTTACCTTATCCTGCTACTTTCCTTGGATTCATTCAACCAACATTCATTGAATCTCTACTACATGCACCTTGCCATGTGTTTAAGGATGAAGTGTCTCCTCTTCTGCCCCATGGGTGTTGGCTTCACAGCACAGTGCAAATTCTATGGGGAAACAAAAGAGTGTCTACCAAGTCCTTCCTTTATGGATCAAGGTGCTTCAGCTACTGTTCATTTGCTTTTACTTAAAAAGAAATACTGTTATTTTACATTTATGTCCATTTTATAATTCAAGAAGTAACAAGATGCTAAGAATATTTTCTCAAACTACTTCACTTTTGCTATTACAATTTTCCTCTCTCAGAAAATCTTAATCGTAATCTCTTCAAAGAATTGTTATTTGTTTTTAAGATATGAAGAATGCAGAAAGTTATTGAAGAAATCGAAGTAGGCCTAGATTGCAGAGAAGTTTGGCAATACTTGGGTAACTGGGTAAATTGCTGTTTCTTTTCCTAATCAAAGTGAGACTCTCAGTGGTTAAAATTGACTACTAATCAATTTTAATTTCCCTCAAGGGTCATTCCTTTTTGTAACATCTTAGAGGTAGACTCTCCAGGATAAGAAGGACATTATTTAGTTAAAAATGATGAAAAAATTTCAAACATGTGGTAGCATTTTTGTAGCAGAGGGAAGTTTAAAGATAGGAAGACACATTGGAGGAGTGACACACAGAACAAAGGCATATCATGAATACTCAATATTCTGTGAACAATTCCCCCTTGTGTTAAGAATATAAATTACACTGTATGCATATGTGTCCTGCATGTTTACAGAATGTGGGGGTCTTTACCTGTGAGACAACTTCCACAAAGCTTTGAAATCATTATTGTGTGTGTGTGTGTGTGTGTGTGTGTGTGTGTGTGTGTGTGTTGGTAGGTTTGCCCTTCTAACTTAAGGGTCTCTGTTCAGTGTAGGAATACAGAGCTTTTGAGGTTGCTGAATAAATTATCTAAAAATGTATCTGAATTTGTTTTAGAGGAAGTAGTGCTTAATATATAAAGTATTTTCAGTAAATGTGGAGATGTACCAGTTAATACTTTATTAAATTAGTAGAAGCACCCAAATTTCTGAGTGAACTGAACTGTGAACTGTAACCACCTCGACTCATCTTCACATTCTTTA
The DNA here is from genome assembly GCF_028538775.1 of Myotis yumanensis. NCBI lineage: Eukaryota > Metazoa > Chordata > Mammalia > Chiroptera > Vespertilionidae > Myotis > Myotis yumanensis. The sequence goes on along the minus strand of NW_027223753.1, from coordinate 84,822,259 downwards.
CATTCATTGCCTGTATGTTGAAGCTATTTATTATAATCCTTTCTTGATTTGAGAACCAATTTAGCAATTTCTTAAAAATCTCCTCCCTCCACACAACTGTCATATGTTGGGGTTTAAACATATGTACAGTTTGTTAATAGAATGAGAAGTGCTGGTTTTGAAGAGAATGTGCTAGATACTAACGAGACAAATAAATACTAAGGAGAGTCAAGAGAGCATGAACCTTTAACATATTGTTTTAGATTCTATAGTGCACCTATATGCATTTTCCTTCAATGGTAGCATGACTGCCCCCCTTTTGGGGAATGCATTTAGAAATGTAATTGGAACTGGAAAGCAGTATAATATAAATATATAGAAAGAGGAGCTATTAACTCATAATTACCATACCAGGAACACCTTTGCTCCAAAATTGTTATATATTGGGAAATTCTAAAAAGCATCATTTTTAGAGCCTTGTATAAATGAATGTTAAGTTGATAGTATTACTGATGATGAAAAGTTTTCTTTGTGTTTAAATTAGTGTATTTGCACAGCATCACTAAGTATCTTTGGGAAGGAACATTTTAAATTTTCTCCATAGAAAGCAAAATAGAGGCGCTTGATTGAATAGTAATAAGAATGATTTACTTTGAATAATGAATGAGTTGATAGTGTAATTGTTGACACTTTCTTAGTATTTGTGATATTGGATGCATTTACGATGGAGGAATTTTTGTATATTCTGGCGTTCGCGCGCGCGTGCGCGCGCACACACACACACACACACACACACACACAAGCTCTACACATTGAGATGAACAATATGAAGTTCCACAGTATTTTTCATTTTAGTCATATAACTTGGTAAAATTCATATGATTCTACCATAAAGTATTAACTCCTGACTCTAGTCATTCTACGATGAGAGAATCGATTTTATCTTGAAGTTAACCAACTAAAATGTATTTATTTAAAGATCAAAAACATCGTTTACCTGAGAGGTATTAAAAGACTCTCTTTCAAATTGTAACTCTCAGACTACTGATGAATCGTTTAGTAAACCACAGTACCATTTTTAAAGCTAAATGATGTCTCAGTGCCTTGGAAGTTAAGATACTTTTTCAAAGTGTATCTAGTGAGATTCAGGATTGATACACCTGTTAATGGGGATTCAGCATTAAGGACAGTGTAATAGAATCACCTGTGGTTTAATAAAAATCAGTTATTTTGCTATTGACGATGACAGATGATGACTTTCATTACATTTTCATGATGTGGTATTTGTCTCTCTTTTTTAAAAAGTAAGTTTGAGATGGGAAATAATGTAGTCAAGACAAAAGTGGGATTTTAAAATTTAATTTTGTTGTAAACTAGAGATTCTAGTATAAACAGTGTTAGTTTTATATTGTAGTATAAGGGCGGACATTTTATGTAACCTTTAGAAATATGTTTACCATCAGGGATTTATTTTTGCTATCCAAATACTTAATGTACTGTGAAGCTTAAAGACAGGAGGAATATACGCTAGAGGGGTAATGCACAAAAACAAAGGCATATCTGATGAAGTACCCTACGTTATGTGAACACAATTTCCCCTTCTGTTAAGACTATAAACTACACTGTATGAGTATGTGTACTGCATGTTTACATAATACAGCTTAATTTTGAAGGATTATTTTAAAAAAACTATGTTTATGTATAATACCTAACAGTCTGTAAATATTGTATACTATTGATTTTTAATTTTATATAAGCAATTTTTTAATTTCCCAATTCATGTACAAATCTCATTGTATATATAGCATAATTTCCTGGAGAACACAAATTTTGCGGTGAATTTTAATTATTTTAACTGTGGTAAGCATCAGGTTAGCCTTAGCGATGTTGATTTTTGTTTTAAATTATTTTTACCGCTCATTTTCTTCAAAGGGCAGCAATAAACATATGCAAGTTCTTTTTGATTATAGACAGTTGGTCTACAAAGACGAGATCTAGGTTCCAATTCATGGCTTTAAAAAGAAGATGCACAATTAATATCATCCACTGTCTAATCACAGGACCATTTCTGAGGTCCATGTGTGTTTCTCCTCTTTGTAACATACAGGGTGATTCTACTGATACACACAAAACAACTGTTAAAAGTGAACCCAGCACTTAAATGTCATAACACAGAATTTATTGGATTAAAAATTTGTAATATACAGTATTTTAATAAAGTTTCTGTATTCTATTTCATGCACTTATATATAAATAAATCTGTCTTTAAAAGCTTTATGGGATGTGTGATTCTTGATAACATCTTTTCAGTTCTCTATAAGCTCCAATGTTTTCTCTTACCCTTCTGTCAGTTTTTCTGGGGCAGTTTTACATAGGGCTTCTGGAGGTAGTGCTGAGACGTAATTATGAAATCTGAAAGACCCACTTGGCCTAGTTTATAGTTTTACCTGGGACCAGTCACAGGACACATAAGCATCCACTTCTAAGAGTTATTGTTTTAAACAGCATACTATCGCCCTAGCCGGTTTGGCTCAGTGGATAGAGTGTCAGCCCTCAGATTGAAGGGTCCCGGGTTTGATTCTGGTCAAGGGCATACCTTGGTTGCAGGTTCCCAGCCCTGGTCAAGGTGCATGTAGGAGGCAACCAATCGATGTGTCTCTCTCACATCAATGTCTCTCTCTCCCTCCCACTCCCTCTAAAAATTAACTGGAAAGATATCCTCAGGTGAGGATTAACAAAATATAAAATACTTAAAAAGCATACTATCACTTTCAATAATAAATGACTACTGTTTATCAAGTGCTTATGTTAGACACTTACTGTAATCCTTCAGGTTAAGTGTTTTATCCCTACTTTACAGGTGAAGAATTTGAGGTTCTGAGAAGATGAAAACTTCTCAAGGTCACATAGGCAATAATGCTTATTTGAGGTTTTCTTACTCTTACCTGTGTTTTTCCCCACTATGCTATGTGAGGGGTTTCTACAGAGTATTCTGGGAACTCTTAACTGTAATGAGATAAGGTCTCATTATTGAAGAGAAGATGGAGTTATGGGGATTGAAAATGATTAACTCAGAATTTGTATTGTCAAATTTATGCATAGTTTAAATTTTTGTTAGGGATTTCTAAGGGATGATACTAATTACTCAACGAGGCTTAGCTGTTCTGTCTGAGAAAAGAGTGGTGATGACTGTAAGTGGTACAGCCTTGCTGGAATAAAGACTAGCTTAACTTTTAAAACGGCAGGCAAAATGGAAGTGAATGTTTCTTCATATACATTGACAGTTAATGTAATTACTAAATTGAAATGTATTTCCTTTTTTTCTAGGTAACTGTTTCAACCATAGAATTATACAATTATTAAACATCTTTTCTTCCTGACTATGAGTCTGAAAAAGTTCTTGAACAAAATATAAATCTTGAGATTAAAAAAATCTATTTTGATTTTACTACCTTTGGCTCTTGAAGTAATATTTTTGTAATTTTTTGTAATAGGTAATCTATCTGGGTATTTTGACATTTACTGAGCATTGAAAAAATGCATCGGATTCCAGATTTAGTGCCACCTATGTAGACAAGACCAGTATGAAAGGTAATCTAGAAGAAAGATGCTCAGGTTTCACACTGAGCTTTATGATGCAGAATGAGTCCTGGTCATACTTCCTGAATATGTACTTATCTCTGTTTAGAAGTTAAACTGTTAATTCATAACATGGTACCTAAAATCCTATATAATAAAAGCCTAATATGCTAAATGTCCAGTTATCCGGTCATCCATTCAACCAATCAAAGTATAATATGCTAATGATATGCTAAGGCAACTCAACCTCTCGCATTGATGTGCACTGACCACCAGGAGGCAGACAGTCGACCAGTTGCTCCAACCAGTGGGTTAGCTTGATGCTGGAGTCCAGCCAATTGTGACTGAGTGAGACAGGCTGGACATGCCCTGGAGCCCTCCCGCAGTCCCTTTCCAGCTGACCAACCTCCCTCATCCCTCCATGGCCCCAGTCGTGCACTGGTGGGATCCCTTGGCCTGGCCTGCTCCCTCACAATCCAGAACCCCTCGGGGGATGTCCGAGAGCCGGTTTCTGCCCGATCCCGCAGGCCAGGCCCAGGGACCCCACTAGTGCACAAATCCGTACACTGGGCCTCTGGTTAGGATATAAAGAAAAGTGAACAGACCTCTGGTAATTCTCTGAGGAGTAGAATTTGGATTCACCTCCAGCTTCCAAAGGAACTTTAACAGAAGAATCCATCCCATTCCACTGTTCCTATTTATCTCCCCTTAATTTTCCATTGAATTTCTTGTCATCATACACTTTTTTTTTGCCCAGTTTTATGAATATTCAGGCTTAGACTGTTTTGCAAAATAAAATTGCATCAAGTGATTTTCTTGCAAAGCAGGAGTTTCATCACTAGATGGTGCAGTTGTTCTATTTTTACTTTCCCTCCTTTTTTTGTCTTGGACTTTCTTACCTAAAAACCCATATTAACTTAGTCTGTACTTTTGTCCATTCTTACCTAAGATTAACTTTTAATGGGACATCATTTGTTCTTCATACCCATAGGTTGCATCTGTTACCTTTTTCTGATAAAAGTACACATGAGAAGATTAAATAAGAGAAAAGTCAAGAGTGTCTACATGTTATCACTAACAAATTTAACTTTCTTCAAAGAATGTTAAAATATGGTGTTCTGCCGAAACCGGTTTGGCTCAGTGGATAGAGCGTCGGCCTGCGGACTGAAAGGTCCCAGGTTCGATTCCGGTCAAGGGCATGTACCCAGTGGGAGATGTGCAGGAGGCAGCTGGTCGATGTTTCTAACTCTCTATCTCTCTCCCTTCCTCTCTGTAAAAAATCAATAAAATATTTTTAAAAAATATGGTGTTCAAGGTTTATTTACAAATCAGAAAATTACATTAATTTTGATAAGTTATTTATGAATCTGGATCTTGATTTATGTGTTTTTCTTAAATCTGTCATTCTAACTTAATGCATCATGGCTTTTATCTAATGTAATAGTTTATACTTTAGTGACATTTACTAGTAGTTACATAGTTGGTCAACTTGTTGGGATAAAAGCAAATACACCAACTTAACACAATGCTTGTATTGTGAGACTTGGTTTTAAGTTCTTGCTCTGCCATTTAATGTTTGAACTTGGCCAAGTTATTATACTCCCAGAATTGTCAGTTTTCCTCATCTGTACACAAGGATAATATATCCTGTTGCATGCAGTGGGTGCTCAGCAAACCCTCTACTTTATCCCATTGGCCTCTTCTTCTTGTGCATGTGTGCACATAGAAGGATGGTGTAGTTCTGGATTTTGCTGTAAGTTTTGGTATGAGTCTAGATAACTTTATTTCAAAGTCAGCTGGATTCCATTTCTGCGCAGGCCACAGTGCATTTTCAGAGAGGACAGTTTCAGGTTTAAACTGTCTATTGAATTGTGTGCTGCACTGGCAGCAAAGTCTGTGGAGGGAATTTTTTACAAACAGACCTTAGTGGACAGAGCCTGGCTAGAAAACAGAATGGACAAACTTGCTCAGCTAGCAAATTCCTTGCATTCTCTAACCCTAATATGTACAAAAGGAGGAAGCCAAAGCAGCCAACATAAATTAAATCTGCCAAAAGATGGTCATGACTCCCTCTCAGCTGTGCACAGTCACCAACCAGCTCAGATCCTGTTTGCAGGTGGGCTTCTCAACTTTGTTTATTGCTCTGCAGAGACAGCCTATGTTTCACACTTAAAGATGTGTTGCTGCTCTTTTCAGATCCAAGGTTTTTGACCTTAAAAGCACACATCTCACTCCACAGCATGGTCTGTCGCAGCCGTGGAGACAAACATGCCCATAGACTCTAGGTCTTAAAGAAATCAGGACTGAACTTAAGAGATTAGAGATGAGGACCAGATTTTCATATAACACCTCTCCTGTTCCTTTGCTTATTTTTTATGGTAATAGGTGTTGGTGGATGACTTTAAGATACAAGAAGACACATGTTATCTCTGATGTGGAAAATAGGTAAAGACATGGCTGGGAGATGTAGGGCTGAGGGAACAACAATTATGAGAGACTTCAGATTTGAAAGTCCCATGTTTGTTCACTGAGTGGGGAAGGGGTCAGACCTGGGTCTTCTCCCTGGTTCTGACCCCCCTGCACATGAGACCTCATATGTCAATTTCCTCTGTAATAAATATGAAAAGGGATTGGCTCCTTTTGTCTTCTCTTAAATGTAGATTGAAACTTTTAATGGGACAACATCAATATAGGTCTCTTATATTTATACTTTCCTGGGCCAGGGCCAGTGTAGCATCAGGAACTTGACATTTGCCAAACCCACTGTTGCCTTCAGATTTCTTGCTTGAGCTTTTGCAAGATGAATGAAAAGGGATGAGAATTTCAAATCTCAACCAAAACTTCTGGGTTTTTTAAATTAGTATCTTTAGGAAATATGCAAAGCCTATGTTATTGACAGGGTCATGCTTGAAACAATGTTGATATTGAACTTTTACTCTCAAACCATTTTCATGTCTATTGTCTCATTTTATCCTCACAATTTGTACTTATTTGAGGGAAAATGTCCATTTTTTTTCCCTTTACAAAGCCACTTACCTGGCTAAACACAGGTCTTTTATGAGACCGGGGCAGCTGTTTGGACAACTGTTAATAATTAAAAACAGACCTAAAAGAGACTCAGCAGCTTAGAGCCTGGACCCAGGTAGTCTCCGAAAGCCTGAAGAGATCTCCTTGGAAACTGACCGCTTCCTGGGTAACCCATGACCAGCTGATTCTCCTGCCATTGTGCTTCGACTTAAGACTTCTTATGAAAGGACACAGAAAGGCCCAGATGTGTTCACATGAGATCTTATTGGGGAGTTAACCTGTTTTCTCTTACCAGGAATATTTTCCTTGTGATGGATGCCTTCAGTCCTAAGATTTACATGCCAGAGTTGACAGAATGCTCATATCAATGGGAGTGCCACTAAACTTAATTAAGGTTTTTCAAGATTTAGCTTAACGCAGCAGATTATTTCTTTCATAAATAAAATAGCATGATTTTCAGAGACTCTTCCTTTACCTTAACTGGTTTAATGTACACTGTTAATTAGCTGGACAGGAAAAGTTGCCAAGTCAAAGTAAACATTTCAGTGTTCCTGGACATAGAAATGGGAAGCGGTGTTTTAGAGACGCCTGCAGACTCGGGCCTGCAGTATGTCAGCAGCAGGTTTGTCGGCCATAGTGGAAAAAATGAACAACCTGCTGATTAACCTCAGAATCAGGATCAAGTTAAAACACATCCACCCATGACATCAGAACTCTGCAGTATCTGAAACTGTATTGGGGAAACTTTTAAAAGCTTGAACTGAAATTTAGATTACAATAGTGCCCATAAATAAAGACGAGGTCAACATGGGTCAACCCCTCCACAATGGGAGAAACAAAAGGCAGATAACAAATTGGTGAATAACCCCTCAAGAATTTTTGCCTGACATTGAAATTTGTGCTGCCTTATAAATTCGCTTTCTAGTTTAAAGCACTTCTTTCTGAAATATATATAAGCTTTGTCTTCACTCACCATATCTGGAAGGCGGTAGAGGTGGTCACATGTCCAAGGATTTCTTTGCATGCAGAGTAGATGAAGAATTAAGACGGACCAAGTAGATTTGGATTGTTTCCAAAAGAACACTCCAAAAAGTTAACAAAATAAGCTCTTGAAATAGGCTTTGTTATGAAAGCAGGGTTTTTTTCATAAGCTAAAATGAGGACAATCAAGCTAAAAATAACTAAAAATTATTATTTTTCTTAAATATCCATGCAGTGTCTTTAATATTGGAAGACATCAGCTGTTAACTGAGAAGTGTATCCAATCATTTGGTAGGGTTCCAGTTTTATGATGTCCACCTCAAGGAATTCTATGGTTATCTTGGCTGTTCCTAACCCAGACTGGACTCATTATTTGGTCCAAAGCTACCAATAACTGTTGCTTTTAATACAGTGATAAATTTGCTAAAAGTAAGGCCTAATCACTGTAAATTTTCCTAATCTTAGCACTTTTTAAGCCACAACGAAACAGGGGTTAAACTAAATGTAAGTAGCATTTACAAAGTGTGTTCTGAAGGTCACCAACTGGGAGAGGCTCTTAAGAAAAAAAAATTCCTAAACAAATAATTTTGAAAAAACTTGCCTTCTATATTTCTGTCTTAGAGAGTCACAATCCACACAAGCTTATAGAAGACTTTGAAAAGCTTTGAGTTAAGAACCTAATTGTCCTGGCCAGTGTGACTCAGTTGGTTGAACATCGTCTAGTGCACCAAAAGGTTGCCAGTTCAATTCCAGGTCAGGGCACATGCCCCAGTTTCATGTAGGAGGCAGCCAATTGAAACACATCAGTGTTTCCCTCTCCCTCTCCCTCTCTATCTCCCTCTTCTTCTCCCTACCTCTCTCTCTCGAAATAAAAAAGTATTTTTGAAAAAGAACCCTAATTGACTTTGTTTAATGGCCATGAATTCTCAGAAAATGTGTACAGTATATAGTAATATGAGAAATCTCGCTAGCTAATCCTGTTGTCCCTGGAAAGCATTTCCAAGCATATTTTCAGGTTCTCCCCAGTGTCCCCATTCCAAAGATCTCTGGATTGTCACACTAAGCCTGAACCAAGGTTTTAATATCTCAATTTTAATTTAAGTTTTTAATTCCTCTCTAGCCTCCAGTGTATGCTGCCCTCCTCCCACCCTATGATGTCATGTTGGGCAGATCTTTGCCAGGCACCAGGCACTTCCGAACTTGCATGTCCTTCTGGGGCTTCCCAGACCCAATTCCCCTGAGGGCAATCACTGTTCATGGCTCAGGCTCAAGTTGGTCATATTCAATGGGACCCTCATATAAAATCCAAGGTAGCATCTGGCAAATATCAAATGAGAGCTGCAGACTAAATGTCACAGCATGTTAGCCAAGGGACAGACCCCTGGGGGCTGGAAAGGTCAGGGACAGCTGCACGGGTGACTTGGCAGTAGGACAGGCCTTGGAGGTTATTACAAAAGGCCTATCTGGACAAGGAAAGTGATAGACCATACCTCAGGATGGAGAACAGAAAGCCAGGTCAGGGATCGGGCTATGCCGTGTGAGTCAGACAGGCGAGGCTGAAGGGGGAGAGAGGGAAAGGTAGGACTGAAAGGTAAATGGACACCCAATGTGAGAGCCCGGCCCCAGGCATATAAACTTGAATTTTATTCTCTAGGCAGAGGAAACCCATTGAAAGGGAAGTCCACTTCCACCTGAAATTAGAGGAAAAGCAGGTGATGGGATACCATCACCTGCTCTCACATCGTTTTAGTGTCTGCTTCCTGGTATTAGCAGAGAGAACAGGAGCTCTGGGTCAGATCCCTTACAATAACCCGCCTTTGCCACTTTTTACTGCCACTTTTTTATGATCTTGAGAAAGTTTCTGAATCTCGCAGAAGCTTGGTTTCCTCGTGTATGAAATGATTTTCAAAGCCATCTTGTTAGGTTGTTGTAAGGCTTAAACATGTAAAGAGCTGTGCTGTGGGAAGGGGACGTGGCTACAGACATACTACTGAAGCGTGCACTGGAGTCATTCTGACCTGCAATACACGAAGCACCGTTTTCCTGGGACATGGACGGGCAGGCGCACCACGTGGCCATCTGCTTGCCCTTGGAGGACCCCTGAGCCCACATGGCCCTAATGGCCCACAACAGAGAGAATCATGCTGCTAATGCATTTTTCCTTATTCACTTGAGTTGCTGCTTTGGGTTGCTATTGAGTGCTTATCTCTCTGTTTTCTTCATTAGCATTAGTGTTAGCTGTCAGCAGGCAGAAGCAGCCACCTGGGCTGGCTCTGGTGGACTGACTTCTTGAAACCCAACCTGGCCCATTACCTCCCCTGCAAAGAGGCCTTCAGGGGGAGGTGACACCAACTGATCCCAACCTGGCAGGTTTTGCCTGGAGCTGGAAAACTAAAATTCCCTTTGTAGCATCTCCCTTTCTTCTTTTTTTTTAAAAAATATATTTTATTGATTTTTTACAGAGAGGAAGGGAGAGGGATAGAGCGTTAGAAACATCAATCAGCTGCCTCCTGCACACCTCTTACTGGGGATGTGCCCGCAACCAAGGTACATGCCCTTGACCGGAATCGAACCTGGGACCTTTCAGTCCGCAGGCCGATGCTCTATCCACTGAGCCAAACCAGTTAGGGCCTCCCTTTTTTCTTTTAAAGTCTGTTAGTTGGGGAAGGGAATGCCTGATGGGAATCCACTGCAAAATCTCTTATCTGGACACTACTTGGTGCCCAAGGCATGATAAATAAGTAAAAGTAAATTCTTATATGTGAGCATTTATTTCCAACTATAAGATTCTTAGAAAATAGTTCTTACTAGCCCCAAATTTATTTATGTTTTTTGATTTTCTGTTTTTCTCCATACCCTATTGCAGTGATGGCGAACCTTTTGAGCTCCGTGTGTCAGCATTTTGAAAAACCCTAACTTAACTCTGGTGCCGTGTCATATATAGAAATTTTTTGATATTTGCAACCATAGTAAAACAAAGATTTATATTTTTGATATTTATTTTATATATTTAAATGCCATTTAACAAAGAAAAATCAACCAAAAAAATGAGTTCGCATGTCACCTCTGACACGCGTGTCATAGGTTTGCCATCACTGCCCTATTGCTACCTGTCAGGATCTTTAATTTACCTCCTCCCCTCAACCCAGACTCTCCGGAATAAAGGCCTCATCTCACTTGATCACGTGTCCAGGTGGTTCCTTGTCTCTGACTCTGCTTCCACACATCCCACCTCCCCACAGGCACAGCACCCACCTCACAGCTACTCCAGATGCACTTGGACTTCATTCCTGGGGAAAGACTCCCAGTCATAGGGAAAAAAGCCAGTGGAGAAGGAGGCAAAGGAGAGAGAAAAGGGGAAGGAGAGAGAGAGAGAGAGAGAGAGAGAGAGAGAGAGAGAGAGAGAGGCTGATTGTTGTGGCAAAGTCTCAAGGAGAGAAAATAGCCTCGAGAGGGTCACCCAGGGTTTGGGACGGGGAATGACCTGATAGGACATCTCTTCTAATGACACGGTGGGTGGTTGAGAATAAGATTGAGTGTGGCTGAAGGTAAGTGGTATAATCTTCATATTATAATGAAACTAGAGGCCTGATGCACAAAATTCATGCATGGGTAGGGTCCCTAGGCCTGGCCAGCAATCAGGACCAATCTGTGGGGCAACAAGCAGGGCTATCGGGGAGGCCCCCTGCTGGCACCCACCTTGGCTGGGCTGGGGCCTGCAGGCTGGTGGCAGCTCCTGCATTAAGCATCTGCCCCCTGGTGGTTAGTTTGCATCATAGTGACCGGTCATTCTGCTGTTCGGTCAATTTGCATATTAGGCTTTTATTATATAGGACTAGAGGCCCAGTGCACAAAAATTTGTGCACTCGGTGGGGGGGTCCCTCAGCCCGGCCTGTGCCCTCTCGCAGTCTGGGACCCCTCGGGGGATGACCACCTGCTGGCTTAGGCCTGTTCTCCGGGAGATTGGGCCTAAGCTGGCAATCAGACATCCCTATGGCAGCCCAGGAGCCCTCAGGGGATGTCCACTTGCCAGCAGGGAGCAGGCCTAAGCAGCAGTTGGACATCCTTAGTGCTGCTGAGGAGGTGGGAGAGGCTCCCACCACCACTGCTGTACTGGCAGCCGTCAGCCTGGCTTGTGGCTGAGCAGAGCTCCCCCTGTGGGAGTGCACTGACCACCAGGAGGCAGCTCTGGCATTGAGCATCTGCCCCGTGGTGGTCAGTGTGTGTCATAGTGACCAGTCATTCCCAGTCGTTCTGCTGTTAGGGTCAGTTTGCATATTACCCTTTTATTATATAGGATAGAGGCCTGGTGCATGGGTGGGGGCCGGCTGGTTTGCCCTGAAGGGTGTCCCAGATCAGGGTGGGGGTCCCACTGGGGTGCCTGGCCAGCCTGGGTGAGGGGATGATGGCTATTTGCAAGCTGGTCAAGCCCCCCCGCAGTGGGGACCCTCACCCCATGGAGGTTTGGCCAGCCTGGGTGAGGGGCTAATGGCTGTTTTCAGGCTGGCCAAACCCCCTTTAGGGTGGGGGGTCCCCACTAGGGTACCTGGCCAGACTGGGTGAGGGGCTGAGGGCCATTTTCAGGCTGGCCAAGCCCCCCCGGCAATGGAAGCTCCCAGCCTCTCCTTTTTTTCTTTTTTTTTAATTCTAGGATTTATTTACCTTCTATAATTGAAACTTTGTAGCCTTGAGAGGAGCTAGAGCCGGCCAGGGTGGGTGGGAGGGAAGCCTCCTGCTCACTCCAGCTCCGCAGCCATGGCCGGCTGAAAGCAGGTATCTGGGGTTTATTTACCTTCTATAATTGAAACTTTGTTGCTTTGAGTGGAGCTCAGAGCCCGCTGGGGCAAGCAGGAAGCTTGGCTTCCTCCATCATTGGGGCAACCAAGCCTCTTGCTTGCTCCAGCTCTGTGGCTGCCAGCCGCCATCTTGATTGGGTTAATTTGCATATAGTCACTCCAATTGGCTGGTGGACGTGGCTTAAGGCATAGTGAAGGTATGGTCAATTTGCATGTTTGTCTTTTATTAGTGTAGATTACATCTATCATCTATCTATCTATCTATCTATCTATCTATCTATCTATCCATCATCTAATCTCTCCCCTTCCCTTTAAGAAGTAAAAGCATAGAGTCAAGATGGTTCTGTGCTTGGTTTAATGATTCTTGTTGTTGGCTCCTGGTGTGACTATTAATTGTGTGCATCCTGGTCTTATGGAGAGTGGGGTAATTTTCACAAAGAACATTTCTCATCCATGTTTTAATTCTTGTATGTCCCAGAAGCCCAAGTGCTGCTAAAATTTTAAAGGCTGTATTTTACCTCTTCAACTTCCCTGCTGATTAATTGCTTTTATAATAAAATATCAGATCTTTCCAATCAACTCGATACCAGCAGGGTACTATCTGCCTGGATTTACAGCTAGGTCTTCAGAGGCTTTAGTGCTAGGCAATAAGCAAACTAAAAATAGCTACATCAATAAATAATTTATGGAGCAAATAATGTGTTCTTCATATAAATTGATAGGAGGGTTCTTATGAATTATCTCCGCAGTGAGTAAAACATTTTTCTTTGTTTTATTAAAAACATTAAACAGCTTAAAGGTGCACTAAGACTTTTGGGATACATTATAGCAATACGTAGTTAATGAATGGTAGATTAGGTAACTATCACATCATTGTTAAATTTCTTGAACTTGATAACTTTACTGTGGCTATGTAAGAGGGCATCTTTATCTCAAGCAAACACTGGTGCATTCAGGGATAAAGGGGAATAATCCTATATAAGAAAGAAGTAATATGCTAATTAGACCGAACAGCAGAATGAGTCTGGATGACCTACCCTATGAAGCCGGGGCTGTGAGGTGTAGCTGAGGCAGGCGGGGCTGTGAGGGCCTAGCCCCTTGTGCAAATTTCAGGCCTCTAGTTGTATATAACCTACTCTTGAATAATTTAGGGGCAAACATATATATGGAGAGAGAGAGAGATGAGAAAATACATGTGGACCAACATTAAAATCTGAGTAAAGAGTATATAAGAGTTATTTGTATTATTTTAGCAACTTTATGAACTGAAGTGATCTCAAATAAGAAGCTTAAAATATGTGTTTATAATTCATATACCTATAGTATGTAATATATATGTGTGTATATAGTATAGTACATATAGAATATAATATAGCTATAGTATAAAATATACCCTTGTTTTGAAATTAACCTTTAGATTGAGGTTGATATTTCCATGGAAAAGGCTGAGTTGGATGACTAGTTTCAGGTGCATTTGCAATCTGAAGCCTGTGTTGGGTGGCTGCTTCCCCACCAGGCGTCCAGTAAATGCTGCAGCCTTGAGAATGACAACCTGAGTTTCTCACTGGGAGCTGAAGTTTGGTTTCCTTGTTTATTGAGCTACCTGATTATCATGGAGAGAGAACATGCAAGGGCTCCTGCCCAGGCTCTGCAAAATGCAAGCTAAGGAGCTTAGCTGCAAATTGCCAAGGACAACCACTCGGTTATTTCTACACAAAAACTCCTGTGTCAACAAGGCTTCAAAACCTTCCAGGTTCACATTAATTCACAGCTGATGTAAAGTCCTTTGACAAGTGAACAGCTCCTGCTCAGGAGCCTCTGCTCAGAGGGCTCAGGGTGGTGGTGGGGGTTGGGGGCAATGAGTGACAGTAAGATGTGGAGATTCCTGTCCTCATTCTGTTCCTCCAAAGGGCTGAGACCTTCAGCAAATACCATCACTTCCATCTTAGCCTCTGGCCTTTGCGTGTAAAGCTCTGACATGTCAGGTCTAGGTTACTGATCTTGGCCTCGTTCTAAAAACACTGAGGACAGTGTTGTGCTAACAGGAAGCTCCTTATGGGAGGAGATGATCCTGAGGGAATCAGGCTGAAAACAAACAGAACTCATCTTTTACTTTCACCGTCCCCCGGGCACCTCCACTTTCTACCATTAGCTCCTGGTCTCTCAAGTTTCATAGTCTTACAAGGAATTCCCATGGGAACTGCTTTGGAACTGAAAGCTATTCTAAACACAAAAAGGGCAGGCTGCTTTTCACATTTAAATTGAAATTTTTGAAGTGGGGGAAAAACAAAGCAAAAGCAACCCTCTTTGACCAGGAAATAGAATCAGCTTGAAAGTTTAATTGGATATGAGAAGAATTTGACTTCTTGAGGACAAGGGTGAGCTGCAGGTACAATTGTGATGTAGGTGAGACTGTTCTTTAGGGACCTACCTGCTCTCAGTGCCCTGGCCCTGGGGGCCCATGGATCTCAGGCTGCCTGGCCAGTGCACCCCCATCCAGGTCCACCCCTCAGTTTCCTGTTAGTGCTCTCTAGCCAGGTTTGTTAAAAAGGATGTGTTAATGAAAACATTATTCATGACACTAGTTAAAGGGTCATAAGGCTGATTTTACTCCAGGGGGAGCTATCAGGATGTGTATGGGGATCACTGCAGTGGGGTTTTGTGTGGGGGAGAGAGATTGGGCTCATCTCTGAAACAACAAGGAAAAATGGGAATTTATACCCACGGAACAGGGTGAGGGATCAGTGGCTGAAAAATTACTGAGTGGAAACATCAGAGTTGAGGGGGAGTCTGGCTGAACCAATCAGCAGGGTTCTTGTTGAAGTCAGGGAAGGATATCAGACACCATCAGGAGGATGGTGGAGAATGAGGACCTGGCCAGAAATTGAGGGTGGTCAGATACAGAGAACAGGGATTCTAAACCAACTTAACAGGATTCTTGCTTAAGTTGGACAAAGCAGAAACAAACCCAGAAGCCCAAAATCCAGTACCTGGTTGAAAAGAGAATTCAGAGGAGCCTGGCTAGAGTTTGGTCAAAGACCAATAATTGTTTATAGAGGGATTATGTCAATAGGGTTGAATCACAAGAATAAATTATCTCTGAAATGCTTTTATTCTATAAGCTCTTTGGTAATAACTAAGACTCTCTCCTTGACCAGGCTTTAGTCAGGCTCCTCTGAGCCCTCTTTTGGAACGGGCCTTGGAATGGGGCCCTGTCTTTGGTCTGGCCAACTCAGTCTTAGCAGAGTCCTGGCAAGTCAACTTAGCAAGAATTCCCCATTCTTGATGTCCCCTCTTAGTAACAGTCCATTTCCTGAGCCCCTTCACCCTGCTTCTTGGCTGTAAATCGCTACTTGCCCTTGCTGTGTTTAGAGTTGAGCCCGATCGCTCTCCCCTATTGCAGCAGTCTTGAATAAAGTCTTCATTACCAAGTGTCAGAGCAATTTTTTCCTTAACCCGTACCCATTAGGTCCCAGGCCTTATTTTATAGAGATAATAAGACTGGTCTTGGCCTGGATGAAAGCGCTATGGAGAGGGAGTGTGTTGTGGAAAGAAGTCATGCAGACAAACAAAGGACAAGTTAAAGACTGTAACAGTAGTAGGAGTGAGAATCTGGAAGACAGAACAGCTGACCCTGAGTACAGGTACTTAACCTTGAGCTGTGTGTTAAAGAATGAATAGAATTTTGCCAGGTAGAGAAATGGAGGAAAGAGACTCCAGGAAGAGAACTTTAAATAGGAACTTTCCATGTCTCAGCCCAAAGTAGTGATTCTGCTAGTAGGATGGTCCGGTAACTGGGGTGTGCCTACCAATGGCAATCAGATCACTGGAATCACTGCCCCAAGGAAAACTCTCATTTTAATAACTAACATATAGGGGCACCCTGCCTTTACTATTGTAAAGAGTTTTCTAAAAATTAACCCATTGGCCCTTTGGCTTTAAATGTCAAAGGAATGTTTCTCTTGTCTTTACAAATAAAATATTTATTTTGGTTCTTCTGAAAGTTACTGATAAGACTAAAGGGGATGAATCAGGAAAGGAAGAGGAGGAAAGAAACCTTGGTGCCGGTGCCTGGAGAACAGCCCCCTGTGAGTAGAAAATGTTCCAGTCCTCTCTCCTAGGCAAGACTTGAAGCAAAGAAATCATGCGGAAAGAGCATGGAAAATTCAAACAAAATATTTTTAGCTGGTTGACCTTTTAGTAAGAGTAGCATCTCCTTTAAAAGGAAACATAATCAGAAGAATGTTAAGATACTAATACTTGGAAGGGAGGCAGAAGGGGGGATAAGCCAGAGGTAAAAATATCCAAGTTTGTGGTACACACTTTTGGGGCTTGGGTGCCCCTGGCAGCTCATCTTTCTGAACCAAACGGCACTGGAACTTTGCTCCTGCATCTGGTATAGAAACATCCCTTGTCTGTTGGAATGTGTCTGTAGAACCATTTCTTGATTCTCAAAATGTTCCCATACAGCTCCCTGCCCCGCTTCCTCTCTCCTTCCTTTTCTCCTCCCTCCGTCCTTTCTTCCTTCTTATTTTTCTTACTGTATCGGGGGAAAAGCAGCACCTGCGAGGTGATAGAGCTTCCTGTAAAGAGCACAGACTTATTGTCATATTGGCCTCAATCTGAGTCTGGACTTGCTACCTACTCTCATTTCCTGGGATAGCTGATATTAGCTAATTTTTAAGAATAAGCAAAGGACTAAGCCAATCCACAGGTGAGCACCATGAATGGCCTTCTCTACCAGGCTCCTCTTCTCATTTTGATTTCAAAAGCACATCTCTAATGGTGAGGTAGGCAGCAGTTCCAGAGCCAAAACAAACCTCCCACCACACTTAACTGTACCTGTCATGTGGGGAGTTCCCTGCTCTTGCTTGCTGTTAAGTGGGGTCCAGCCATGACTGGGGTCATGACTCACAAGAGACTCACAGTTGGATGGGGGAACAGGTTGAAAGCCAGACAGATCATAAAGCAGAGGCAGGAGTGGGCAGGCCATCCCTGCAGGCAGCAATATGCTGTCCCAGCTCTCCGATTAGCCCCCTTCACCGCCTGGAACAATGCTTGGAATGGATACAGAGTCTTTTCCTTTTCTCGGAAAGTCCTGTTGGACTCACTCTCCCCTGCACACTCAGGGTTGGGCTATTGGAAAGGAGTGTGCCTCCAGGGCCAGCATGCTGTTATTTTAAGGGTTCTGTGGGCTCCAGACCTCCTGTGAATATTAACATTCTTTCCTATGCAACCAGTGAGGGATTTCCAAACCTTACACTCCTGCCAAGACCCAGTCCCACCTCTACTGCACTTCTACCTGACCCCCTCACTCAGCAAATGACCTTGGTTCATTCAAGAGGAGAGGACCCTTAGCTTCTCTCACCTGTTTGCTATCTTTACCTGTCCTTTCCTCCTTTCTTCTTCCTCTTTTAAGAACCATTTATTCTGCTTCCTCTCAAAGGCTAAAGCCCTTTGTCTCTGACCTTGACGTTTAGTCCACCTACCAACCCCATTGACCTGTGCCATTGCTTGTGTCCTCTCTTTCTTGTATTTTGACTGTCTCTCTCTTTGGGCTATGAATAGTCTCACATCTCTCTGGTCTCCTTGAGTGCAAAATATATCTAAGCCCCATTCTTCCTTTGAGCTGCCAGCAAAATCTTTCTCTTCCCTCACAGTGGCATCTCCACTCACAGCCCCACTTGATAGTTCTCATTCTCATTCTCTCACTCTGACATCTCCCACCACAGGCTTCCTGGGTGCCAGCCCCAAACACTTTCTTGGTCACTTTTATCATCCTCCCTGCTCCACTGTAGCATCCCTTTCATGAAAATTCCTGTTTCCTCATTTCAGTGGCACGTGTCCGTTTTGATTTTTTTTAACCCTTGAAATCATTCTGTTTCCTTTAGTCCGTCCTCTTCTCTTCTCCCTTCTTCCCCCTTCCCCTCCATTCCAATGTACAGGCTCTGTCCTGGCCTATATTCCACCCATGTCTATACACTCTTCTATCATATTTTTTCTTATTTATTTTTATCTTCTGACTTCATTTGTGGTTGACATCTAAATTGGCAGTTGTAGGCCTTTCTGCTTCTCTGAACTCCAGGTTTTTCCTGTTTCCCTTCTCCCTTCCTTCCTTCCTTCCTTCCTTCCTTCCTTCCTTCCTTCCTTCCTTCCTTCCATATTTTTTCCTTCTCCACCTCCCCCTACTACTCCCATCTATTCAATAGGTATTTATTGAGTATCTTCTGTGGGCCAGCTACTGTACCACAAAATTACAATAGCAATTACAATAAAAGGTGGTAAGTGTTGTGATGTAGGAGTCACAGGGTATTATGGGAGCACCTAGAAGGAACATCTAAATCACAATTGGAGTGAGGAGGGTGAGGAAAGGTTTTCCCTAAGGAAGTAGCATTTAGTAGCAGATGTGAGGAGGAGAAGGTGGTAGGGGGAGGAGGAGGAGGGAGAAGAGGAAGAGCAGGATCAGGAGGAGGAGGAGGAAGAGTTACTAGAGAACTGCAGGGTGGGGAGAATGTTCTCAGATCTAGAGGATAAGGCTATGGAGCCTGGTACATGTCAGCCACCTCTCATTCATTCTTGTAACCAGATCTCTGCCTTATTTAGGTAACAAACGCTTGGACAGGTTTCAAAATGCAGTTAATTCTCTCTTCTGACTTCTTCCATGCTGCCATCTCTGGAAGTGACAGCAGCATCTTTTCCCCACGTCCACACAACATCATATCTGATGCCTCTTGTTTTCTCACCCTTCACATTGGTTTTACCTCTGCAACATCTTTCCCACCTTCTCCTTCTGCCATCCCCATTAAAAAAACACCCTAGTTCTACTAGCCCTTCTTTCTTGTTAAGACCTCTAGTCTCTTCCTTATTCAATGAACCCACATGGTTCTACTTCAGATATTTTCCTGAAATACATATTGAATCATGTCACTCTCTTTCTTCAAAACTGTCAATTCACTATAAAGTATCCAACTCTGATGTCATGCACTTTGACTATTTAACTCAACCAGATTTTTCAACTTTTCCTCTCACAGTTCATTCTCAATGTACAGTACAGGCGCTATCACATAGCTGACATGCACTCTGCTTTCCACTTTCAGGATTTATACAAGCCATCTCCCTCCTAAGAGAGCTTTCTTTTCATGGTCCTTTAAAAATGTTTTGATAATATACATATAACATAAAATTTACCATCTTAATAATTTTAAATGTACCATTCAGTGGCATTAAGCACATTCACATTATTGTGCAACCATCACCACCATCATCCACAGAACTCTTTTCACTCCCCTCAGCTGAAAATCCATATCCATTAAGCACTACCTTCCCATGCCCCCCTCCCCCATCCTCTGGAAACCACCATTCTATTTTCTGTCTGTGAATTTGTCTCCACCCAGATGCCTCATATAAGTGGAATCATTCAGTATTTGTCCTTTTGTGGCTGACTTATTTCACTTAGCATGATATCCTCAAGGTTCATCCATGTTGTAGCATGTGCCAAAATTTCATTCCTTGTTAAGGCTGAATAATAGTTCATTGTGTGTATACACCACATTTTGTCCATCCATTCATCCTTGATGGATAATTGAATTGATTCTACCTTTTGGTTATTGTGAATAATGCTGTTATGAACATGAAGGTTCAAATATCTGTTCCAGCTCCTGCTTTCAATTCCTTTTGGTTTGTGCCCAAAAGTAGAAATGCTGGATCACATAGTAATTCAATTTTTAATTATTTTTAGGAACCACCATATAACATCACCACAGTAACCATACCATTTTACATTCCTAACAACAATGCATAAGGGTTCCAATTTCTCCACAATTTCACCAACACTTCTTTTTTCTTTTTTCCTCCTTTCTTGTATCCTTTACTAGAGGTGTGGTGCACAGATTCATGCTCCAGTAGGGTCCCTCAGATTGGCCTGCGGAATTGGGCTGAAATCGGCTCTCCGACATCCCCTGAGGGGTCCTGCATTGCAAAAGGGTGCAGGCCAGGCCCAGGAACTCCACTGATGCATGATCCGGGCCAGGGAGGGATGCGGGAGGTTGGCCAGCTGGGGAGGGACTGCAGGAGGGCTCCGGGGCATGTCCAGCCTGTCTCGCTCGGTCCTGATCGGCCAGACCCAGCAGCAAGCTAACCTACCAGTCAGAGCGTCTGCCCCTGGTGGTCAGTGCACGTCATAGCAAGCGGTTGAGCGGCCTTAGCATACCATTAGCATATTATGCTTTGATTTGTTGAACAGATGACCAGACACTTAGCATAGTAGGCTTTTATTATATAGAATTTGTTTTTCTTCCTCCCTTCCTCCTTTTCTCCCTTTTCTTTCTTTCTTTCTTCTTTCTTTCTTTCTTTCTTTCTTTCTTTCTTTCTTTCTTTCTTTCTTTCTTTCTTTCTTTCTTCCTTTCTTCCTTTCTTTCTTTCTTCTTCCTTTCCTTCTTTCTTATAGTATAGTAGCCATCCTAATGGGTGTGAGGTGGGTCCACAGTCTCCTTTTGAGCCTTTATATTATTTTAAAGTTAGTAAATGGTTACTTCATAATAAAAAGAAGACATACCCATTAGAACTCATTTAAAGTTTCTCATTTTTTAAAAAATGAAAGGAAAACAACCAGCCACAAGAGTGGTTATAACATTACCATGGCCCCCCTCCCCCAAACCTCTCCTTACCCTCAAACTCCTTTGATGCCTTGCTCTCACCTTCCACACTAGCTGCACCCCTGTAAGTGGGGATATGTTAATGGGTGTGCACTAGCCTGGTTGGTTAATGTGTGTCCATTCTCACTGGTTATTTCTTAAACTTTACTGCTTCTTGTTTTGTTTTAAATTTGTTTTTATTGACTTCAGAGAGAGGAAGGGAGAGGGAGAGAGAGAAACATCAGTGATAAGAGAGAATCATTGATCAGCTGCCTTCTGCACACCCCCTACAGAAGATTGTGCCTGCAAACTAGGCATGTGCCCTGACTGGGAATTGAACTATGACCTTCTGGATCATGGGTCAATGCTCATACACTGAACCACACTGGCCAGGCCCTTACTATTTTTTTAATATTTAAAATATCAGTCCTGCCTAGGAGTCCTGGAAACCTCACAGCAGGGTAAGAGAGGAGAAGTTCAGGGGCAGCAATAAGAGCCTGGGGAAGACCACCCTGATGGTCTTCAAGACCCTGCCCACCAGGCCCAGGTGAAAGAAGCCTCACTCCTCACTGTCTTCCTACTTCCCCACCCAATGGAAGTCTCTTGTTTCTTTGTGTTCCCAAAGCACTTTATTTGGTCTTCAATTATACATTATTATTATTATTATTATTATTAACCACTCTGACCTTTATTATAGTTTTGTGCATATATTTATATTCATCCTTGAAATTGGTTTTCCACTGCCTTTGGTGATGGCCAAAATACCCTGCATGTATCAGGCATAAGATATATGTTAACAAGTCCAACTGCAGTGAGACTCCTTTCTATGGGAGGCACTGGCGATTGCACCACTGCCTGCACTTGAACACATGTGCAGTGTTGGGCTATTCCCAGGACGCCTGTATGAGTTCTGGTATTTTCTCTGAAGAAGAGGCTGACTGGGACTCTGAATCTGTACTTATGTTCTAGAAATGACACCGAGGGTTGCTTCTTGGAGTCCCTCTCCACCAAAGTCACTTCCTGGGACTGGGCCTTTCTACAGAGGGAGCCCAGGAGGAGAAACTGTCCGGAGAGGAAATGGTGATGAAGGAATCTAGTTTCCTTTGAGATTATTCCCATTAAGCCCCATCCCCAAGACCTCTCTGAGCTTGAGGCCCAACAATCCTCGTTAGAATTCAGATCCCTGCGGTTCTAGCTTGTGACCTCACAGCCAGGCATACATGGGTTATGAGTGTCCAGGCCTTGAATTCCTCCAACCTTGGGCTCCCCATCCTGGCAGGAAGTTGTCTGAGACACACATAGATAAGGGACACTCCAGAATCCTACTCTGGAGAGCTGGGCTGGGGCATATATCAGTTAATTAAGATTGCAGTCCTGACTGGTTTGGCTTAGTGCAGTGGTCGGCAAACTGCGGCTCTCGAGCCACATGTGGCTCTTTGGCCCCTTGAGTTTGGCTCTTCCACAAAATACCACAAAATACCATGTGTGGGTGCACATGTACAGTGCGATTGAAACTTCGTGGCCCATGCACAGAAGTTGGTATTTTGTGGAAGAGCCACACTCAAGGGGACAAAGAGCTGCATGTGGCTCGCGAGCCGTAGTTTGCCGAGCCGCAGTTTGCCGACTACTGGCTTAGTGGATAGAGTGTTGGCCTGCGGACTGAAGGGTCCCAGGTTCGATTCCCGTCAAGGGCATGCACCTTGGTTGCAGGCACATCCCCAGTGGGGCGTGTGCAGGAGGCAGCTGATTGATGTTTCTCTCTCATTGATGTTTCTGACTCTCTATCCCTCTCCCTTTCTCTCTAAAAAATCAATAAAGTATACTTAAAAAAAAAAATTGCAGAGCATCAAGTGTCAGAGAAAAGTAACAAAATAATCCAGAATTCACCCTCCTAAATGCAGGCAGTGGCCAGACAAATGACCTGTAATGTATTGTGGTGGAATTGAATGCATCGGATACTCTATCTGGGGTTGGACAGACTATAAGTATGGGGAAACTGTCTACATAAGATAGCTGATGGCTCAGAATGGCACCCAGTTTGCAGGGACTGACTGTACAGTTGAGTTCAGTACTTTCCCACAGGGTAGCCATCAAAGAGAAAGCTTTCATTTGCAGTGAGAAATTTAGCCCCTAGAAAAAGGAGTAATAGCAGGATGGCTTAAGCTAGCTGGGAAAGAAAGTGTGGAAGGGGAGGGCAAATGGCTCAGTGCTTCCTTGGATTTTTGTTGTGGTAAGAGATGGCTCAAGGCAGGAATGTCCCCCATCTTTCACTATTACACTCCCCAGACCTTACCTTGCCTTTAAAGTTATTGTTTTGTCTCTTTAGAAGTCTCTGTGGAAGAATCCTATATAATAAAAGCCTATTATGCTAAGTGTCTGGTCGTCCATTCAACCAATCAAAGCATAATATGCTAATGATATGCTAAGGATGCTCAACTGCTCGCTATGATGCGAACTGACCACCAGGGGGCAGACACTTCGACCAGTAGGTTAGCTTGCTGCTGGGGTCCAGCCTATTGGGACTGAGCAAGAAGGACCAGGCATGCTCTGGGGCCCTTCCTGGCCCCTATCGTGCACTGGTGGGGTTCCTCGGCCTGGCCTGTGCCCTCTGCAATCTGGGAGCCCTAAGGGAATGTCTGAGAGCCAGTTTTGGCCCGATCCCGCAGGCCAGGCCGAGGGACCCCACTGGTGCACCAGGCCTCTAGTACAAGCTTAAAAACCCATGCTACCTCCGAGCTTTCAGCAATTTTTACCAGCTTCCACAAGTTTCCTTTTTGAATAATCTGTTAATTATCTTTATTTTAAGAACTTGAAATGGATAATATCACTACAAAGTACTCATCAGATAGGACTTTTAGGTCAATGGGGAAAGTACACAGGATCCCTCACTCCACCCCAGGAACCCCAGACTGACCTTCAGGGGTCTCATTTAGAGCCTTCCTGTAAAGAATCACCTTCCCTTGGCCTGGCCGCCCAGAGGGTGGGGTGTGTGGAGCTCTGGGAAAGGAAGAAAACAGGATTGCAACACCACCACTTGTTCCTCCTAACACCCACCTCTTTTCCCACTCGAGGTTGGACACTCAAGGGCACCATTTGTTCTCATACAAAGGAAAAAATAGCTCTGTTGTGAATTCCCTATTGCCTGACTTGATTACCTGACATTGGGATGGTTTGTTTTCTGGGATGCTTAAAGCTGTACACGTTCCTTTCTGGGGCCAAAGCTTTCTGTAGACATAAACAGCAAACTAGGCTGCAGGGAAGAAACCATAGCTGCCTTTTCTTTCTTTGGAGCTACATTCCTGTAGGGATAAATATACAGGAAGACAGACAGGTTATAAAGGAGGAAGGATGACCTGCCAGCATGAGGGATCTGAAGAAAACAAAGGGTTCTCATGCAGGGACACTGAAAATAGAATGTAAAGCTGTTAGGGGTGGGGAAATAGTCCAGGCCTTCGGGGACCTCTCCTCCCCCAGGAATACAAACCCTAGGGAGAGTGGGTGAACTGGAAACTTGAAAATCCATGTTGGGTCACGCCACTGCACAGCCACGGAGAAGCCCTGCCTTCCGGTGTTTGTCCTGAGCAAGGCACGCTGGACTCAGGCAAAGGGCTTAATTAGAAGCTGCCCCGGTCGAATGCAGTGTAGCTGAGGCAGGTGGGGAGAGGTGGGTAGGTCTTTGAAGTGAACCATGCTAACAGGTCAACAGAAAGATGGCAGTGGAGCTGCTATGTAGGGCATGTTTCTACAACAAGATATGGTACATTAATCATGCATTTAAAACTCTTTTTTAAAAGCAGATGCTCTCTTTCCCTCCCCCCTTTCAGTTTTTTGGCAAGCTTGCTAGGACCCAGTGAACCAAGTCACGCTGTCTCGCCCTTATCTTGTGCAGGATCTCTATTCCTTAGCAGCTAACGTAAAACTAGAGGGAAGAAAGGTCGTTCCTTGTTTTAGACTCTCTTTCAATGGGTAGTTAACCTTTGAGTCAACCAACTTTGTACCCACGTTCAGCGTTCAGCACCCTCCCCTCACAGGCACTCTCATCAGCCTCCTGCAATAGGGCACATCTTGTTTACAGGCCACCGGCCAGTTTAAGATCCAATTGGCTCTTGACCTCTCATGAGGGAGACGGCTACTGAACTGTGTGAAGAACAGTCGCTGTGAGTGCAAAGTTGGAAGAAAAAAAAATAAGGAAAAAAAGCTGCCCTTTAAGAAACCCCAACCTTCTAATTAAAGGAATAAAATGCCATTATGCCTAGTAGGCGGGTCTTTGGGTTTGCTGTTCACTTACCTAAACAAACGCCCTCTGCTAGATTCAAGCCCAAGTGCCTCTTTATAAGCGTGCCAGGGTTGAATGCCAGGACCGGTTCCCCTGCCAGGGCAACATGGTTTAAATTTTGAACACCTGTCATCTACCTGCCTCTGCTTCATGTTTATTTTCAAGGTGGAAAGTGCTCCCAACAGGAAGCAGGGTTGCCTCATCCGAGTTTGCCTTCGAAAGCCAGAAATGACCCTCCTCCTCAAATTCGATTCCACATTTAATTCCAAGCTATCTCTGACAATAATTAGCTTTGTATTGACTTTCGTTGCTGTTGGTGAGGATGGGGATTTACGATTTAATTAAGAGTGGTCCTTTTTCTTAAGATTACTGCCTTAAAGACATGAAATATACATCATGTTCTGCCCTACCCAATGTCAAAGGAGCCCCCCCACCATGGTTTTTTGTGACAAAGAGAAATCCACATCCACAGGCCAGGGAGGAACACCTTATTTAGAGAACCCAAAAGTACATTAAGGCTCTCACTAGCCTCATTAAAACAGACAGTCAGCGGAATGGTGAGAAGTGAGGCTAGTTAGCACCAGCTATGAGCTGGGCAGGTGGGCAAGTGGGATGGGGTTTAGTAAATGGAATGGAGTCATCTGTCTTGTTCCTCATGGACCCAACCTCATAACTTGGCTCCAGCTCTTGAGTACTGTGCCCTGCCCAAGGCCTTCACCTTGACATCAGAGTCTACAGAGGGAGCTGCAAAATGAGTTATGCTGATTTTTGAAATAACCTGAATGTTGCCAGGAAAAGGTTTGCTAAAGCTCTGCAAGGATTAAAGTGCATCTGGTAGAAACCAGTGCAAGTGAGCAAAGCCAAGCAAGGCCCCTCTTTGCCCCCTTCCTGCCTCCCCAACCCACCCCCCCTCCTGGGCTGTGCAGCTAGGTTTTTGACCTTCAGCTCACCCTTGCCATCTCTCCTTGATCCAGAGTCTCCTTTCACAGGAGCCAGTGTTGCCAGCATTGGCAGGAGGTTTGATGTGGTGTGAATTCCTGCCCCAGGAAATGGACTGAAAAATTCACAGAACCTCCAAAAAAAAGAGCCTGGGAAGGTTAGAAAGAATCTACCAGCAGGCAAAATGGAAACTGTTCCCTCCAGATAACCGACTTTAAAGATGCCTGACAGTGATCACCCCGTAGGCATCCTCTGGGGCTCGGCTGGGTTTTGTTCCGGGTGGGTTAGGTTTTCTGTTGGTCCTATTGAAATCTATCCTGTTTGACACCTCTTTTGTCAAATCTTAATTATGCACCTTTGAGTTTGAGACACCCATTCTCCAGAAAGTACCCCTTCATCCCCAATACCAACACAGCCTTCATTTAAATCCACACTGACCAGATGTTCATTGATGCCATGTAATTAGCTGCTCCTTTTGAATTTTGGAAATGATGCAGATGCCTTTAATTTTGAACATGTAGTATATGTCAGTCACTGTTCTGTGTACTTGGGATATATAAAGAAACAACAAAAAAATTATTGCCTTGCCCAGCCAACATGGCTCAGTGGTTGCGCATCAACCTATGAACCAGGAGGTCATGGTTTCAATTCCCAGTCAGAGTACATGCCCGGGTTGTGGGCTTGATCCCTGGTGGGGGGGCATGCAGGAGGCAGCCGATCAATAATTCTCTCTCATCATTGATGTTTCTATCTCTCTCTCCCTCTCTCTTCCTCTCTGAAATCATCAAAATATTTAAAAAAAACTTATTGCCTTGAAAACTTACATTATAAGTGAGTGAAAGGAGTGAAAGGAGAGATAAACAAACATTCAGTAAATTGCATGGCACATTAGACATTGAAATTGCTATAGAGCAGGTAAAGAAGGATATTAGTTGTAGGTGGATTGGGGAGGGGAAGATTGTAAAAAAATTTTCAAGTGCAACTTTACTGAACAAGTGAGGACAAGGACAAATGAGAATTGCTATTTCTTCTTACGAAGAATTGTTCTTGGCAATGAACAAGTATTTGGGATAGTGAGACACATAATACTATCTTCAGAATTAAATTTTATATTCTGCAGACATTTATATTTATTTATAAAACACTATTCAGAATATTGTTATAATTATATATATACATTTTACATGTATGCACAAATATGCATAATAACATATAATATAATTTAAGAAAAAAATATGCACCCCAAAGGAGCTTTGATATATCTCTTCTAAATCAGGTAGATGTACAGATAATTTCTAAGTTCCCCAAATAATCTTTTTGTTTATTCGGGAGAACATTCTAACCTGACCAATTTACATCTCTTGGTAACATGAACCACAGAAGTGTCTCCCCACCTTTTGACACCGTCTTGCTGACCAGGCTTAACACTACTTCACACTGGCCTTCACCATGGCTAATGGGAGCAGAAGGGATTCAGGACAATGGGGCTGGCACAGCGACAGGAGGCTCATGCCCCCCTTAAAGGAAGACTGTCACCGGGGAACACAGCCATCACCACACATCTGTTTGCGCACTGTATTCCTGCTCAGAAACCCAAGTCAGAACTCTAGTTTCTCATTTCTTTGAAAGTACTTGGTACACAAATAAGCAAATGGGAGATGAGGAATGTGCCGTCATTGTTCTGGGATTTTCTGGAATTTGAACATTGTGATTTTTGTTGTATAGAAAAGGCTTTGGTTGCCTGTTTATCATGCAGTGCAGGCTCATGAATAACTTCCTGGGGGACTGGCCCACATTCTTGGTCCCTTTGGCGTCTCTTGCCCAGCAAGGCTCATTCAGGGCGTCTTCCCAACATCCTGTCTGAGAATGACCTTCTTTTCTTCACTCACTAAGCCCTGAGTCCTTATTGAAATGACCTCCTGCACAGGAAGGTCCGCTGTCCGCTGTGGCGCCTGGCACGAGAAAACAGCTCTGGTTTCTAGGAAGTTAGGCGCTCGCGCACACACACTCAAATGCACTGGAAGTCTTGTTCAGAAAAGAAACAAAATGTTTATGTTCCTCCACAGGCCTGCTACGGAAATCCAGCAGACACCCAGCAACATACAGAACAGGGGTGAAGGCAGGTGCAGGGAACACAGCTGGAAACCAGAGAACACAACAAACGTCATGTCCACAGGCCCAGCAGCTGTCGAGGTCAGCCAGGGGGACGTGGGCACTGAGGCAAGGTGAGAGCATGCACACCTTTGTGTGTGTCTGTGTGTGTGTCTGTGTGTGTGTCTGTGTGCACACTCAGACTTACAAGCTACCCAATGGAAAGTCTGCAAAGCTCTCAGCATTTAAAGAAAAATAACCATGGAATTTATCTTAACATATAGAAAGAATTTTGCTCTTACCAGATATGTTCCAAAGCTGTCAGGCTCCCCCCGCCCCACTTTTTAAGGGGCATCGGTGAAAGCAGGGGAACCCCAGAGAAAGGTGTAGGTGTATTCTTTAAACTCACTCTAGGTCTTAAATAGATCTACTTGAACATGATAAGAAACTCACTCTGGTAGAATGATACACTTTCAGAAACAAAACCTTTGTAAGTAGTATGTTCAAGACAACCATTGCATAAGGACTCGGATGACCAAAGAGTTCGGTGCCCTGCCCCTGGTCATCCCTTTGGGTAAATGGTTATAATGTAGAACCCCGATTCCCATTTCAGGGGTTCCCATGACGGGTTCCCCTGCTTTCACAGGAGCCCCTTAAAAGTGATGAGGATACCTGGAGATGAGGGCCAGTATCAGGGGTGGTGAGCTGAGCAGTGGCAGAGGCCCTGCTCTCAGAAGGGGCCCACACCTGGTTTAATGCTCTGCCATTGCCACCTTGAAATCCTGGTGTTATCTTTGAACTTGTGGGTTGTAATTGGAGTCTGACGGAGCAGTGGTGCAGCACCTGAGCTGAGTAGTTACACACAGTAGGGGTTCACTCACATGTAGTGTTCCAGATGCTCATGAGCACAGCATTCCAGACAACCCAGGAGGTGTCAGAGTCCAGGGAAGGCTCAAACAAACACAGGTAAGCCTGTCTATGACTGAGCAGAGGGGGTGGGCAGTGGGGGGGGGGGGGGGGCGGGGTGGTGGTGGTCCAAGGGGCACTGACAGGCCCAAGAGGGCACACTATACATTTGAACCAGAACTTGCTGCGAATGTAGAAAGAAGGCAATGGTTTTCTAAGAAACACAAATGACCAAGGAATCCTATCATGTCTTTTTTTCCTCTTGTTATATCCCTGTGTTAACCAAACATTTATGCTGAAAGGGAAGATAGAAGGAAGGGGAAAAATAGGGCAGTCCTTCCTTATTCATCCTGGGAGCATTAATTTTTCATCATCTCTGGCTTGTTCTGCTTATGGTTACCATAGACAGAAAGATAGACTAAGGGAGAGCATCACAGGTGTGGAGGGCAGGGTACCAATAACATCGGCTGCATTAGTCAAGCAATAAAAGATGTTATGCAGACTAGTGAGACCCATAGAGACATAAAACCACGATGAACTTTTCCTTCTCCTGGGGAAGACCTGGGAAACATGATCATTAGGGCCTTTATAGATAAGTGTTCTGAATGGTGGCATCACATCTATTTGTGCAAAGTGAACCTTTTGGAACAGAAAGGAATACAGGGTCTGATGGAGCCGCCTCGGGAGTCTGCAGCTAACACAGGAATACTAGGGAGAGCCTACAGTCCATCAGTAAACCCAGAAAGAGAACCTTATACCAGTGCTGCTCGCCAAAGGCCAGCTTCAGACCTTACGGTGAGTTTAGTCTTTGCCGCCTTTGGCCTGGCTTTGGTTTCCTACTGCCCAGTTATCCAGGGATCACAGATGCACTGCCCAGTCCCTGCAAATTCCCATGAGGGCATGTGACTGACGAGGATTCAATGTATATCCAGCTCCAGGCTGCATTTGCTTTTTAACTTTTAAATTTTTTTTCAGAACTTTACATTTTGATTTCATTATATTTTTATTTTTCTCTTCGTTAATTTTATTTCTTCAGTTAAATAACATGCTCCTTCCTGGGCAAGTTCTGTGTCTTTTTCTTTTCTTTTCTTTCTTTCTTCCTCAGAGTGCCTAGCCCAGCTGGGCATAAAATAGATGATCAACAACTTCTTGTTGATTATCTCTCTCCACCAGAGCCAGAGAGCTTCACTGGAGGCAGCCGCTGCCAAGGGGGACAGTCTGGGAGGCTGAACCAATTCAGGTCTTATGCCAGTGGTTCTCAACCTTGGCTGCACATTAGAATCACCTGGGAATCTTTTTAAAATCCTGATTTCTTGGCCTCATCCTCTGGAAATTCTGTTTCTTTGTTATGGGGTGGGGCTACAACATTAGTAACAAAGAAACAGAATTTCCGGAGGATGAGACCCAGAAATCAGGATTTTAAAAAGACTCCCAGGTGATTCTAATGTGCAGCCAAGGCTGAGAACCACTGTCTTATGCCCTTAGATGCCTTGAGGGGCACCTGGGGTCCTAAGATGTTTCCTGGAATTAGAGGCATACCAGGAGGGCAAAGCCCTTCCCAGAGAGGGGACGGTGGCTGCAATGGTGGGAATCAGGCAGCCTGGCAGGGGCTGTCCAGGTACAGGTACCCTGGGCCTGGTGTTTGACCTGTCTAGGGTGGATGGGGCGGGGACGTGTGGTGGCTCATCAGAGGGTAGGGAGGGGACCTGATGAGCATTGTGCCAGGTGCTGGTGCTCCTGCTCTATTTGCTGCGAGCCTCACCATTCAGGATTTCAGCTGTTCCATGTGGAAGTCCTAGACTTCAGGAAGCAACTACTGTCTCTGTTTCTCTCTGTCAATCACAGTGTCCAGCTCCTCAAAATGTCCAAGTTTGATGGCCAGTTTCTCCATTTGTGCCTCAATCAGTAGAGCAACCTGAAACTTGAACTCTCCCTTTCCTGGCAGCCAGGTGCTTGGCTTTGGCTGCAGCTGAGGCAGAGCAGCTGTGGCTGCTGCTCCACTTCCTTGGGAGATCTGCAGGGAGCCGGTCCATCCTTGCTGCTTGACACAGCTGCTGCAGAGAAGAAACATCTGCACAGCATATGTTTCAAGGGACCTGGCGTATATGGCATACTGTTCTTAATATGTTTGCTCCCCTTAGCGCTATGTGTTTTAACCAAGGTCACCTCTCCGAGAAAGATTGTTTTCCCAGGTAAGGATTTTTCCCTGAAATTAGGGAGGGGATAAAACCTCTTAACTAAGTGCCAGGCGGGTAGTTAATCACTTTAACTACAAACAATCACGCTTAAGCTACATAATCTTTACTCCCTGGAATGGAGATAAGAAACACCCAAACCTTTGCAATAGAAAATGACAGGATTAAAATCAACTGGTATAAATACAGATGTAACAAGACAACAGGACACAGAACCTAGAGACAGAACCTAGAGACAGAACCTAAAGAGAGAACCTAGTGAGAGAACATGGCAAAAGATCCTGGACAGAACCTTGCTACAGAACTTGGCTGGAGATCCTAACCAGAACTTCGCTGGAGGTCCTGACCAGAACTTGGCTGGAGATCCTGGCTAGGCTGCTGATCAACTGAAGGTTGTCTCTGTGTCATTCCTTCTTCGCCAACTCCGTCCACACCTTTGGGGACCCCTGGACCTGCTGGGGTTGGACCCCAGCAGAGATCTCCTGTTCTACTTCCTTCTTCCCAATGTGATGTTCTTTCTTTACCTGTACCGGTGACTCTCTTGTTCTCCTCAGCCTCCTTTTCTTCTGAGCTGGTGTCCTCCCTAACTTCACTGTCCCGTTCCTCCTCACAGTTGTTTTATTTTCTCCATCCTGTGCTTTATCACCTCCAGCTGTCTCATTTTCCTCTTTGTTTCCTGCCCTATCAGGCTACTGACTATCAGTATCTGTTTCCAGATTTCCCTCTGCAGCTTCTTCAGGCTTCTCCGGCTCATTGGGCCCTGCAGCTGCAATACAGCTGCTCTCCGGGCCTGAATCACCAACAGTAGGGTTTCCAGAAATGCCTTGGTAATTGGGGGATTTATTTGGGGGCATGAAATCAACTTATACTGAGAGTTAACATGGGAAATACGTGTGGATAGGTACATAAAAAATTTCATGATTTGCTTTTTGTAATGTACAGGTACATGTAAAATAATGGTGGCTCAAACAATGCAATGGAGGGAAGATGTTATTGGAATCCATTTTTCTTTAAGAGTTTACATTATGTAAACAAAGTGGGAGAGTATGTGTGCATGCACTCACCTGAGCTTCGCCTGACACTTTGTTTAAAAGACCAGACCATTTTTACTGTTTTATTCAGTGTTCACTGTTGTATTCTGCCAGGCCTGGGGTTTGATTTTTACAAATATACAAGCTAATACATTGTCCCTTTACCATTTCATAGATGCTGCAGAAGCCACAAGACTCTGGCATGGGAGAAAAAGGACTATTAATCACAGCACGGCAAACAGTATATGTTACCTCTTACCACAGAAATGCATGTGGCCCTGATGGATGCCACCCACTCAGTGGGTTTGCAACTGTGAACTTGGGGATCTGCTGCTTTTACAGCGAACAGTGAGCTAACCTGCCCCATGTTCAGGGAGAGGTGTTGCCTCATTTCTCACGGTGACCAGCTGCAACAGGACCCTGAGAGGCGCAAAAAGGTGGCAAGTCTGTAAACCTGACTCTCAGTGGGAAGAGTTCTGAAGATCAGCTCTGCCATTTAGTAGGTTTGTGACCGTGGGTAAGTTAATCTCATGAGCTGCATGATTGAATGCGTGTTATAGGGATGAGGATTAAATTAAAAAAACACGTGCAAAGCGCTCAGCACACGCTAAGTGCTGGACATGTTACCTCGCTCTCTGGTGCTTGTGCAGACAATAAAAACTCCTCAAGGCCCAGCATCATGTTCTCTTCTGCTTTTGAAATAAACTGGAAGCATTTATTGTTTCCTGTGTGTCAGCCTTTCACTTCAAGGGACCAAGCCTGTGGGGAAGTTGAAGTCTCCTTAGGGAAAACCAGATGCACAAAGAACATGAGGAGGGAAAGTGCAGGTTGCATCTTTGAGGACTCACTATGTGCCGAGCACTCTGTTGTGCATTTGACTTAATGTCGATCTCATTTCAATTCTCCACAAAGTTCTGAGATAGCAGTCTTCACCTCATTCTCAAATATGAGAAAATGATAGCCAGAGTGGTTAAAGGATTCGTCCAAAGTCCGCTGCCAGGTAGCCAGAGTCAAACCCAGGTGCGTGGACTTCCAACCCCTCTCCACATGACTGTTAGAATAACGCCTGCTTCCAGTGACCCTCCAAATACTCCTAGGAAGCAGGAGAGGACAATCTCATGTATTAGGAAATACGACCCAGGAAATACCGAATCATCAACATATGTACTCAATGTTCTTGACACACATAGTCAGTTCTTGAACTCAGTGAGGTTTCTGTTATTAATCTGATAATTAGGTGCTTAGAGACTGTTTACATATTCAGGCTCTGAAGATGCTGTCCACGCACCGTGAGTGGATGTGACCTTGAAGGAGGTTTAGAAATGCCACTTTTCTTGTGTGGGATGGAAGACTCCTCGGTGTCAGTGTGATCCAAGGGCAGCGGGAGGGCAGTGAACACAGCATGGGTTTCGGGGGCAGAAGACAGAGTTCTGGCTCTGGGGCCAGATGCTCCTAGCACTTAACATCTCCTGGGCTTAGGTTTCTTATCTGCAAGTTAAAGAGAGTGTGCTTGATGATTTCTGGAATCGCTGATAATTTGATTCTGTGATTCTGAATCTCTGACTGGCCCTAAAACACTGGTGAAAAGTCCAGAGACATATGGAGGCAGAGATTTGCCCCGTCATCTCAGCAGGAAGGGAACCCTCGCCATGGGCAATGCTTTTCTTGGCTGGAACTGGAGAAACAACAGCACAGATAGCATCAGGCAGCCAAGTCCTTATTAATGTCTTGGTTACAGGAACAAGTCTACTGGGGACTTGAAGGAATCTAATTTGTACTCCAAGGACCTGCAAGTAGAAATCCTTCATGACCTCCCTGGCCACAGAACAGAGAGTCCTAGAACAAAGCCTGTTTTGAACTTTTGTCTTGGTTAGGGGTGATACCGTATCTCCAGCATAAACTACGACGCTTGTATTGTTTGCATGCCAGCAATAAAAAGGAAAACATAGCCAGGTGGTTTGGTTAGTTTTGGCATGTGCAGTTCGGGGCGGGAAATTCCCTCAGATTCTGGCTGATCACGTAGTATTTGATTTTTTTTTTTAAATAAGTGTGTTAGTTTCAAAATACCAGAGGTTCTTGTTGAAAGGTAATCACAAAGAATTGGACGTCCTGGTGTTTGGAACAAACATTCCAGCTGGTTGGCATTGCAGCCCTTACAGCGATAACAGCAGTGACCTCGCTGCAGTAGGCCCCTGGGGCCCGGGAGAAGCCTTCCATGTATGGAAACAGGCAGTCAAGAAGGGGGCGCTGATACTGAAGCCAGATGGTCTGTGCTTCTGGCAGTGCCTCCTAGGTGTTCCAGTGTTGAGACTGGGGGAACTGCCTTAAGCTCCGGAGGCCCTGGGACCTTGACCATCAGCTATTGAACCTGGTTTGGAGTCCACTGTCTGATCCCAGGCAGACCTTAATCTTAGCTTTGGGACGTGATACTTTGTCTGACAATGGTCTGGGCTCTTTAGACCCACAGGGGTCCCCAGACCGGCAGCATCAGCACCCCCTGGGAGCTGGCTAGAAATGCAGAACCTCAGACCCACCCTGAAAGACCGAACCTGAACATGCTTTGTAACAAAATCCCAAGATGATTCATTTGCACATTTCAGTTTGAGGAGCCCTGGGCTAGACTACCTGAAATGTAGCTGCACCACCGTGCACATCCGTGAGGTAGGTGAGCCATTCATGCCCTGGTCCAGGGTATTTCAGTTGTAAGAAAGGAATTCATTCAGGAAACTCAATGGGCACCATCAGACTTCATCTGTTTTCTGCTGTGAGGCATTACCACTTTTTTAGCCAAAAAGAAAAATTTCTTTTCTGTTAAAAAATATGTTTGCAAAAAAGGAAATAGCTGAAATGATACACACACAAAAAAGGAAAAACACCCTTAATACCACCACTTAAAATTACATAAATTAGTAAATGTCTGTTTCCCTGCTGCTTTTCTAATCCCACCCACAAAAGTATCCACAGTAAGCCAACTTCACTTGTATCTCATGCAAGACCCCTGTGCTTATATGCTTGGGTACACACACACACAATCATTCTTAGTGATTATTTTCCCATATGCTCTCTGAGCTAACACAAAAGTCTTAGAGGGAGCCTACTGAAAGCTCTTTTGTTTAAAGTCTATTAGCAGCTCTGTTTGAAAACATTTTGCTGAAAGAAAGGAAGGCAGGGGGCCTTTTGTAAAATTGACAACACACGAACCAAATGGGAGACCATCAGGACTTCATCTGTTTTCTGCTCTGCTTTCCTTTCTGCTTTATGCAGGTCTCTCTGCCAACTCCATCTAACACGTAGGACACTCTCAAGTGACCCAGGTCCTTCTAGAGTTTATGAAGGTGGCTCACACAAGGTGGGCGGGGCCAGCTGAGATAGGCTCAGGCTATGCTCCAGGTGGGGTCATGAAAGAACTCTAGACTGCTGTGGGGAGGGGATCGTGTCTTAACAAATAGTTTCCAATTGCTCTAAAACATCTTTAATGTGTTCTAAGCTGAAGTTTTTATCCTTCTTGGAAGACCAATTCAGTTGAAGTCACCATTTTCCAATTCCTCTCCAATATTTGTTTGAAAAATTCTTTAGTTAACTTCCTTGATCCACTTACAATGCCATTACTCTAAACCTTTCATATATATATATATATATATATATATATATATATATATATATATATATTACATTGCCCCCTCAGTTTAACAATACTTATGGCTTACAACTTTTTATATAATTTAATATAATTTTTTATGCACTAAACCTCCACCTGCTTACCCTCTTCTTTTTAGATTCCCAGACTTGAGTTGTCTTGGAAGGAAGATCTGGGGCTCTGTCGTGACTAGTACTTTCCTGCTCTGAGGACTTGACACAGTCGTAGGCCAAGGAGACTGTATCCTTTCTTCTCACATGTGGGGTTTGGAGAGAAAGAATCCCCTTTCCCTTCTGGGACCCATGAATCCATGTTTCCTTGTTAGTCTATGTATTGGTCTCCTGTTGTTGCTATAACAAATTATCACCAAATTAGTGGTTTAAACTACAATTTGTCATCTTACACTTCTGGAGATCAGAAGTCCAAAGTCTGTCTCAAAGGCCAAACTGTGAGCCGGGCTGGCTTCTCCTGGAGGCTCTATGGGAGAATCGTTCCTTGTCTCGTTCAGCTTCTAGAGCAGCGGTTCTCAAACTGTGGGTCGAAACTCCTTTGGGGGTCAAACAACCCTTTCACAGGGGCCGCCTAAGACCATCGGAAAACACATATATAATTACATATTGTTTTGTGATTAATCACTATGCTTTAATTATGTTCAATTTGTAACAATGAAATTGGGGGTCACCACAACATGAGCAACTGTACTAAAGGGTTGCGGCATTAGGAAGGTTGAGAACCACTGTTCTAGAGGCTGCCAGCACTCTTTGGCTCATAGCTACCTCCATCATCAAAGCTCCCCTGGGTCTGATTCTCCTTTCTCCTTACATTGGGATCATCATAATTCAAGGTAGCCCACCCATCTAAAGACCCTTCACTTCATCACATTTGCAAAAGTCCCTTTCGGCATGTGAGGTGACATAGTCTTGGGTTCTGAGGATGTGTGCATCTTTAGGGGTTATTATTCTGTCAACCATAACCTAAAAGGCAAAAATATGGAAATTGTGCCCCTTCAACATATTTCACCAGCTAAGGTGAAATTTTACTTATTGCCAATAGCGTGAGCTGCTTGAAATCTCCACAGAGACGAGGAGGCAGACCCATACTTTTAATAAACATTAGAGATGTGTTTTTACTAGAATGGAATCAATAAAAAAAAGTGGTAAGATAAAAAAGGAATGTGAAATCTTAAAATAATGTAATAATCATCATAACCAGGCACGGTGCCAGGTAATCTGTACACATTATCTTCTTTAATCTGCTAAACTAGCCAGAAAAGCAGGCATTAGTGTCTTTGTTTTAAAGATAAGGAAACTGAATTGTACACATATTGTGGGCTGTTTGTACAGCTTCCATTCTAGGTGGATGCCCAGGGACTATTACTTGTCAGTAGGGATGATATTTCTGAAGTGGATTTTAATAACTAGAGTTACCTTCCCTAAGGAAAGATATATATATCTTTCCCAGAAATTCTCTGCTGTTGGCCTAAACCTAGGACATCAACAGAACAAGTCCAGCCATCATTAGAGAGGATAGTATTTATCTTGCTTTCTGGTGTATTGCTCATTAGTTTTCTTCCCCACTCAAGTGACTAACAGTCTATTAGATCTGCTTGACTTTCATCAGAACAGAAACTGTGGAGTGTCCTAATTGTTGGAATTTGAGACCCTGTTAAATAATACATTCATATTTGATTAACATTTATGGAATACCTGTCATGGGCTGTGGGTTGAGTTGGGTTCCTGGCACATAGCTCAATATGAGATTGGTGAGAATGGTGCTGTGCCAACATTTGCTATTCCAGTGGTTATAAGGTCAAGTGGCTGAAAGTGATGAGGAGAACTTCATGGTCTGGCTACTTCCATTATTCCCTAACCTGTGGGAGAAGAGCTGGATGACTGGATCCCAATCTGGCTTCCATGGAAATTCAGTTTAAAAATATGTGGCTCTCTAATGTCAAGCTAGACTTACCTGTCACAAGTTTTGTGTGTCTTAAGGACAAATTAAAAACAAAAACATAATATAGAAATTTAAATTTTTTTCAGCCAATTTTGACATTTTTAAATTATATTCAACTGGTGGTTTGCCAGATCCAGTTGGAGCTAACTCTCAAGAGCCAATTGCATGCATGTCTTCCTAAGTCCCTATTTGGTGGTTCAGTAATGCCAGGTATATCTTGAAATTGGCCATGATAGGGCTATTTAAACCAAGAGAATATGAAAATACTACAAAATCAGGGCTTTCTTTCTTTCTTTCTTTCTTTCTTCTTTCTTTCTTTCTTTCTTTCTTTCTTTCTTTCTTTCTTTCTTTCTTCCTTTTTTTCTTTTCTTCCTTTCTTTCTTTCCTTCTTTCTTTCTGAAGAGCCAGCTTTCCAGCATACAACAACACATACATGTACCCAACACATACAATTTGTGTGACTGTTAACCATAGTCACTTAAAGGAAATAATCAATTAATCAGATAAGGAAATATTAATACTTGTTAGAATTAATAGTTTAACAATGCTTAAAAGAGCATTATTTTATAATCATAGATCTTAGTGATGAATGAAGTGCTGGGAATTAGCCAGAATGTTTTCCGTTTGCCGGATGAGGAAGTGGAGTTGACCCTGTATAAGAGGAGCTCTGTGTCTTTCTCCTTGGGTGATCCAAGCCGGATCCTCTGGAGATGTCTTTCTGTGATTTTCCCCAAATTTTCAGCTCCTGGGATTCATAGGTATCAGGTATCTGTAAGGACAGGGTTTTCAAAGTGTTACTTGGTAGGAATGGGAAGGCAGAGTAAGGGAGTAAATCCAGGATGGGGGAGTTTTGGTGGACATGTCAGGGATGGTTTATCTCCGCCTAGACCTGTCATGATTCGCAAGAAAAAAAATTTTCTTTTTCACAAGTTTGTTTTTTTAATTTCCAACCACATTTGCATGTCAAATATGGAGATCCTAGGCCCAGAGCTGGGTCAGCCACTGACCATTACTTGGCTCTCAGCTACAGAAACTCCTACAACACATGCATGGACATGATCTCAGGAGAAATCCAGGCCAGAGGAAGGTGTTTTTGTTTTTTTAAAAAATTTAATGTTGACATAATTGCAAACTTCCCCCATTTTCCCTCCCTTTGCCACCTCCCCCTCCCTTGGCCTTCACCACACTATTGTCTGTATCCATGGGATATGCATATATTTTTTTTTTGCTAATCCCTTCACCTTCTTTATCCCGTCCCCCCACCCCCTCCCCTCTGGGACCCACCAATCTGTTCCATGTATCCATGCTTCTTATTATGTCAATGTTGTTCAAGAAGTCATCCTTCCAAGTTTAACCAAACAGACTACTTTGTTTTAAAATTTTATGTAAGCAGAAAATTTACCACAAAAATAGACTGTAGGAAGGAAGGCTTTTTGTAATTAATATCCAGGGAAGAACATATGAATGTTTCTTCTGTCAGCATGCCCCTGCTCTGCACTTCCTGCTCTGTTTGCTGGCCTCAGCCCCACACTGAGCCTGTCGGAGCATGAAGTTGGGGAGGTCAAGCATTTCATATGGACTAAATCACACATGTCACTTTTCTTCTTCCAGCCCACAAGCCACTGAGCCATGTAGGGCGAAGGTTAGAATTATAGTTCTTGGCGATCACTCTGTGATTCTGGGAGCAGTCTTCTCTCCCCATGTCCCTCTGGCCTCCACGTGTCAGTTGCCACCCCTAACCCTATCCTATTTTATAACAATCCTTGTGAAAATAAATGAACCGGAAAGATGGTGTAATTAACAGTTTACATATGATCTCTGGTATGTTGTAAAAGCTGAATGCGTGTGTCCAACAACCTAAGGTGAATCTGATTGTGTGCATTTTATATAGTAGCAACTGGAAATGGGGTTTCTGAGTCCAGAAGAGCCCACAGTAAATGGCTGTAGATTAGTGTAACAGATGTTGTCAGCATTTACTAGTTTCTCACTCTCCCTCCTTCTACAAACTTCTTAGCTAGTGCATGTAGGCAAAAAATAATTAAGACTAACCTTTGCTATCAATCCAGGTGCCTTGGAAAGAGTTGTGTAGGCCTGATGAAGGCGAGTCTGGCAGCAGAACATACCATGCGATGGAGTGGAAAGGTCAGAGGTTGGAAGCCACTCAGGGTTCCCAGGTCCTGAGCCATGGCTGGACTGTGGTGCTGATGGGCCTAGCGAGTATGAGATAGGGGAGGCAAGTGAAAGGAAAGATGGAAAATGTGCTACTGATTGGATCCAAGGATTCAAGCATAAGAAACAATCAACTATGATTCCAAGGGCTGGAGCCTGAGCCATGGGAGAATGAGGGAGGGGAGTACCACAGACAAAAGTGGAGAGAAGTAAGGTGGGATCATGGCTGGAGCAATGAATGCATAAGGGAAAAGTCTTGTATTACTACACATGGATTTTGTGGTACTAGCCCATGGGACACTACTAAGTTACTTTCATGAAAAGAAATATTAATTAATCATTGACCTGCCTAAGGCTATTGTGCTGAGGCCAGAAGAAAGTAAATTAAAAAGGGGTTCAGTCCCTCTCCCCTGCCTCCAGAGGCTTGTTATCATTGACAGGTTCCTACTGCTATGCATTTTATAGCCTTTTGGGACACAGCAAGTTTCCTGGCAGCCACTCCCAATAAGATTCTCAAGGGAAGTGAGACCACCTGGAAAGTTTCAATGCGAGGAAGGTTTATTCTGAGTGATTCACATATTCCACAAACACTAATCGAGTATCCTGTAGGCCAGGCACTGGGCTATATGCCCTGGGAGCACAGGGTATACAAGACAGATACAGTCCCTCCACCATGAGCACT
This sequence comes from Myotis yumanensis, assembly GCF_028538775.1. Classification (NCBI taxonomy): domain Eukaryota; kingdom Metazoa; phylum Chordata; class Mammalia; order Chiroptera; family Vespertilionidae; genus Myotis; species Myotis yumanensis. Next base: position 84,781,385 of record NW_027223753.1, on the reverse strand, counting down.
CAGAGGCCTCTTAAGACTTTGGTCTCCATAGACAGTGTATTTGTCTGCAGATTGGCGGGGGCGGGGGGGGGGGGGGGGGTTGGGGGGAAGGGGGGGGGCGGGGAACTTAAATAGTAGAAATTTATTTCTCCATAGTGCTCGAGGCTGGAAGTCCCTGGTCTGGGTGTGGGCAGTGTTAGCTCCTTCTGAGGCCTCTCCCCAAGGCTTGCAGATGTCTGTCTTCTCTCTATGCCCTCACATCATCTCCCCTCTGTGTGTCTGCATCCTGCTCTCATCTTGTAAGGATACCATTCTTACTCAGTTAAGTCCCACCCTTACAACCTCCTTTTGTCTTAGGTACCCCTTGAACAACCCTGTCTCCAAATGCAGCCACATTCTGAGGCACTAGGTGTTAAGACTTGACCCTTGCGGATTTGGGGAAATACATACCAGCCCATAACAGATTGTTCTCTAACCGCCCTCCTTGCCAGGAATTTTTGTCAGATGCTGTGTAACCACAGCCCCAGCCCACCTACTAATCCTGAGGGAGGCCATCTCATGGACACGGGAAGCCAGCATGTCTGACTGAGCTATGAAGACCCCCTGACCAGGAAGAAAACCCGTCTGTGGCATGGAAAGGCCTGTCTCTCTGCACAGGGATCTGAATCTCTTGTTTCTTTGTAGAAATTTATGGACAGAGCCGGGCATTTTGTTCATACAAATGAAGTGCTTGGTGAGGTGTCGTGATGTGCATGGGAGGGAAGAACCACTGACTTGAAATAAGACACCGACCCTGTGGCCCTCTCCCCATCTCTGAGACACTGAGGCGCTCTTCCCCTGACACACCAGGTCTAAACCTTTCTCTGTCTCTGATCAGGCCCCTGCTCACTGATATGCCATTTGTACCACTTTCCCATTTTGTCCTCTTCAGTCATTATTCTTTACTGTTTTCTTTGTTTGAGAAAACCTTTGATATTAACTTAAAGCTCCAACTTCTTTAAAAGCTGTTTCCAGTTCTGTTTAGCATGACAACAAAATCTTTCTCTTAAAATTCTTCCAGAATTTCTTGTGATACCAAACCCCTCTTTTGGAATGTCTCCACTGAGTGTGTTATCTGACCTGAGACTCCGGGACCCCTCAGGACTGGGCTCATGGAGTTTCCCTGAAGCAAATTCACCTCTCTCTCCTCTGATCACATTTCCCAGGCTCCAGTCCTATGTACTGACCTCACTTAACATTTCCTCGTTTTCCTCTGAGCTCACAGTTCTTTGTAAAGCTCTTAAACATCGTTACAATTCTTTCCTACCACCAGCCCACCTGGGCAGCATGGAATTCAAAATTATGACTCCATGTCTCGGACAAATATTGGCAAAAAGTTATTTAATCTAAATTATACATGATTACTCCAGCCCCAAGCAGAATACATCTGTCGTGGTTATACCTGTGACTGGAGGGTGGGCACACATGCTTGTGTGAGAGTGTGTAGACATGAGAACTGTTTTCTTCTGGAAGGTTAAGTCTCATGAGCTTACTAGACCTTTTCTATTTGCTTTCAAATTCCAATATTCATGCCTGAATTGCTGAAAAAATAAAAAATAACCCAGCTCTTTTCCAGGAGGGTTGGCAATAGTGTTTAAAAGTCCATAAAATCCAGACAATAGGTGTTAACATTTAAGCCAAGTGGTATAAAGTTGAAAGAGCCCATGAAAGGCTAAGAAGTCACCGTGGACTCTGTTAGAAAGCAAGTATGAATGCTGCTTAAGACTTGGCTTAGTGTCGATGCTTTTTATACAAAACTACTTTATATCTTGATTGTTTAAAAGGGCAAAAAATCATTTCCTTGAAAGATTGAGAATGCCTTAATGTTAGCACTTCAGATTGCCCTAAGTACAGGCTGAGCTTTCTGCTTCTTACATTTAAGAATTAGGACAACTGCTGTGTGTTGGCTTCCCTGGAAGCATTTGCCAATAGGGCAGTGATGGCGAACCTATGACACGTGTGTCAGAAGTGACACGCGAACTCATTTTTTTGGTTGATTTTTCTCTGATAAATGGCATTTAAATATATAAAATAAATATCAAAAATATAAGTCTTTGTTTTACTATGGTTGCAAATATCAAAAATTTTCTATATGTGACACGGCACCAGAGTTAAGTTAGGGATTTTCAAAATGCTGACACACCAAGCTCAAAAGGTTCGCCATCACTGCTATAGGGGTTTGACTGAAGGGTGCTCTCAGGTCGTTTTCTGCGGGGACACAAGGAGAAGTTGAGCTCAATGCAGTCACCACAGGGTCTCAGAGAACCCTGAGGGTGGGAGGGGCTCTGGAGCAGGGCTGGCTGTGCAGAGATGTCCTGAGTTGGGGAGAGAGGCCACGCCTTCCCACCGGCATCAGCCACCTATTAGATGTGTGCTGACCCAGGAGGAGTGACCACTGGTAAGTGTCTCTCAGCAAAGCTAATTCCCAAAGAGGACTGACAGCATTGGGCAGTAGAGCAGTATTCATGACATTCTCTTATGCCTTGTGGGAGATAATCAAGGAATTTTCAGATTAAAAAAAAAGATAAGACAGAAAAAGGAATACAGATGATAAAATGCTGGCAGATACCAGGAACACAAATAGCAGAAGGCCTGACTGCTGAGTAAACACAGAGTGGCTCGTTTTGTGTTATGCAACAAGAAGTCTGCAGGTGGGCACACAACAACGGTCCAACGGGGCATCGGCAGTACCAGGCACGTGGGCTCTGTCTTTCCATGTTACCATTTTCTGGCTACCCACCACTCGTGCTTGTTCCCTCGTTGTTGCAAGCATATGGCTGATTCCTTCTAAGTGGGAATGAGGGAAAGGCAAAGGGCTTTCTTCTATCTAGACATTTCTTTCTTTCTTTCTTTCTTTCTTTCTTTCTTTCTTTCTTTCTTTCTTCCTTCCTTCCTTCCTTCCTTCCTTCCTTCCTTCCTTCCTTCCTTCCTTCCTTTCTTCCTTCCTTCATTTCTTCCTTCCTTCCTTCCTTCCTTCCTTCCTTCCTTCCTTCCTTCCTTCCTTCCTTCCTTCCTTCCTTCCTTCATTTCTTCCTTCCTTCCTTTCTTTCTTTCTTTCTTTCTTTCTTTCTTTCTTTCTTTCTTTCTTTCTTTCTTTCTTTCTCTCTTTTTTAATTTGAGAAGGGACATTCTTCTTGGTGACTTTCACACATTTTACAGCTTATTAGCCAGCATTATGTCACATGGCCACTCCCAGCTTTGAGGGAGGTTAATCAATTTAGTAATCTTAGCTGGGTGGATTGCTTTCCCCAAGAAAAAGCATGATTCTGTTAACTGGGAAGAAAGAAAGCATAATTTTCAGGCAGGCAACGAGCATGGTTGGCTCTAAGGCCCCTGGTGCAAATTGAGCCTCTGCATTAATTCAGAACTTAGTGTTTGAGGCTTAACACCTGAACTTCTTTTCTCCTTTCCTCCCTTCCACTCTTCCTCCCCTCCTTTCTTCTTTCCTTCCTTCCACCCTTTAAACATATTTATTCTGTGCCTATTTGACTGGATAAGAGGGTAAAGGAGAGAAAGCTGTTGAAAGTGATTCCTAGATTTTTGCTTTGGGAAGGCCAAGGAGAAAGACAAGGAGCTCAGGTCTGTCCATATTGACGTTGCAGTCCTGTGGGGTATCCAGGTGATCCAGGTAGAGATGTTGACAACGGGTGCAAAACTGAGAAGAAAGCTCAGGGCTAGAGACACAGACCAGGAGGTCATGCCATATAATTGGGTAAGACATTGTAGAAGTGTGAGAAGAAAAGACAGCAAGAACTCTCAGAGCATTTTCTTTATTAAATCAAATTCTAGCTTCCCCAAATCTGAGGTGATCACACCCTTCCCAGAGCTTCCTCTTAGGGCTTTCATGCCTGTCCCACCCACTTGACACTGGCACAGACTTCCTATCGTTAGTATGGATTCCTTTTCTTCCCAAGTCACTTGAGCTCCATGGTTATTTGAGGCCTTGATACTTGGTGGGTCAACATCAACAACTTCATAAACCTTCTTTCCTTGTGCCTCCATTTCTCTCAGCATTCTCTGAGCTATGTCTACTGTCTCTCAGCAAGGGAAGATGGTCAGAAGGGGTGGAATCTGAGAAGCCTGACAAGTGCAAGAGGGGGTCCCCATAGGACTTTTGGAGAGCTCCATCCGATTACAAGACAGGACTCAGAAGCAGCATGAAGAGAAGCTCAGTGACCTGAAGTGCATGGTGGACTCAAGATGAGGACATTGTTTAAACAGTTTTGGGGACCAGAAGGGTCATTGTTGAGATGACTATGGGAAGAAGCTGTAACTAAGGTCATCTCAGGGCCTCAGGATTTCCCAGGTTAGACTAAAAGGGAGAGTGATGGGATTTCCAGGCCTATCAGGTTGGAATGACTGGGGGAAGGGTGGGCAGGTAGGTTGGTACTTGATGAATTCATTCACTTTTCATTTTACCTGTGAAAGCTTAGGGAGAGCTGGTTACTATGATTAATAATTACTATTAGTAAAATTCATGGTAACAATAATAATAATGATGGCAGAATTTTCAATAACCATCTGCTCATTATACTCTTTTTTTAACATTTTGCTTTATGCGCATTTGTTTTTTCTCTTCTTTTTTAAAATTTTATATTTGTTTCAGCATAGTGGTTAGACAATTTTATAATTTACAAAGTGATTCCCCTGATAATTCTAGTACCCACCTGGCATCATACATAGTTATTACAATACTAGTGGCCCGGTGCACAAAATTTGTGCCGGGGAGGGGGGAGGGGGTTGTCCCTCAGCCTGGCCTGCACCCTCCAATCTGGGGATGTCTCTCTCGTAATCTGGGACTGCTGGCTCCTAACGCTCACCTGCCTGCCTGCCTGATTGCCCCTAACCACTCTGCTTGCTGGCCTGCTCGCTTCAAACTACCCCCCCCCTCCTCTGCTGGCCTGCTTGCCCCAAACTGCCGCCCCCCTGCAGGCCAGGTCCCCCTAACTGCCCTCCCCTGACAGCCTGCTAGCCCCCAACTGCCCCCGCCTGCCGGCATGCTCACCCCCAACTGCCCTCCCATGCCAGCCTCATGGCCCCCAGCTGCCCTTCCTGCCAGCCTCATGGCCCCCAACTGCCCTCCCAGGTTGGCCTGATCACCCCCAACTGCCCCCCCTTGCTGGCATGCTTGTCCCTAACTGCCCCCCGCCAGCCTTCTTGCTCCCAAGGCCCTGGCCTGCTGACCTGCTCACCCCCAACTGCCCCCCCCTGCCGGCCTCATGGCTCCCAACTTCCCCCCCTGCAGGCCTCATGGCTCCCAACTGCCCTCCCCAGCTGGCCTCATGGCTCCCAACTGCCCTCCTCTGCCAGCCTCATGGCCCCCAACTGCCCTCCCCTGCCAGCCTGATGGCCCCCAACTATCCTCCTTGGTCAGCCTGATCACCCCCAACACCTCCCGCCCTGCCCCCCGCCGGCCTTCTTGCTCCCACAGCCCCCACCTGCTGGCCTGTTCGCCACCAAGTGCCCCCCTTGCCAGCTGATCACCCTCAACTGTCCCCCACTGCTGGCCTGATCACCCCCAACTGTCCTCCCCTCCTGGCCTGATTGCCCCTAACCGCCTCTGCCTCAGCCCTGACACCATCCATGGCTTTGTCCAGAAGGATGTCTGGAAAGTCTCCTGGTCTAATTAGCATATTACCCTTTTATTAGTATAGATTATTAACTCAATTCTCTATTCTGAACTCTACATCTCCATGACTGTTTTATAACTTCTTACTCCCTTCACCTTTTTCAATCATTCTTGCCATTTGGCAACCCTCAGTTTGTTTACTAAGTCTGTCTCTGTTTTGTTTGTTCATTTATCTTGTTCTTTAGAATCCACAAATTACTGAAATCATATGGTATTTGTCTTTGTCTTATTTCACTTTGCATAATATCCTATAGGTCCATCCATGTCACAAATGGTAAGATTTCATTCTTTTTTGTATAGCTGAGGAATATTCTATAGTCCATTGTACATATGTTCCACATCTTTTTTATCAAATCATTTATTAATGGGCACTTGGGCTGCTTCTGTATCTTGGCTATAATAAATAAAACTGCAACAAACATAGGGGTAGTATATCTTTTTGGATTAGTGTTTTGGATTTTTTAGAATATATTCCCGAAATGGAATTGCTGGGTCATAAGCTAATTCTATTTTTCATTTTTTTGAGGAACCTGCATATTGTTTCCATAGTACCTACACTAATTTGCAATCCCACCAACAGTGCATGAGGGTTTGCTTTTTTCCACATCCTCACCAACACTTGTTGGTTGCTTTATAGACAATAAATAGCCATTCTGACAGGTGTGAAGTACTATCTTATTGTGGTTTTAATTTGCATTTTCTGGTGATTAGTGATGTTGATCATCTTTTCATATGTCTATTGGCCATCTGTATGTCCTCTTTGGAAAAATGTCTATTCATGCCTTCTGCCCATTTTTTAATTGGATTGTTTGTTGTTATTTTTTGGTGTTGAGTTGTATAAGTTCATTATAAATTTTGGATATTAAACCCTTATCCAATGTATCATTGCCAAATATCTTCTTCTATTCAGTAGGCTGTCTTTCATTTTGTTAATGATTTCCTTTGCTGTGCTAAAACTTTTTAGTTTGATGTAGTCCCATTTGTTTATTTTTTTTCTTTTGTTTCTCTTGCCCAAGGAGATATATCAGAAAAAAAATATTGCTAGGAGAAACGTCAAAGCTTTTAAAGCCTATTTATTTTTCTTATAAGTTTTATGGTTTGGGGTCTTACACTTAAGTGTCTTTAATCCATTCTTAGTGTTTCTTCTATATGATGTAAGAATGTGCTCTAATTCTATATCTTTTTTTGTGCATGTATCTCTCCAATTTACCCAATAGCATTTATTATCTATCTATCTATTTTTCTATCTATCTATCTATCTATCTAACTATCATCTATCGATTTATTTATTTATTTTACACTAGAGGCCTGGTGCACAAAAATTTGTGCACTCAGAGGGGGAGAGGGGGGGTCCCTCAGCCCAGCCTGTGCCCTCTCGCAGTCTGGGACCCCTTGGGAGATAACGACCTGCTGGCTTAGGCCTGCTCCCGGGTGGCAGAGGGCAGGCCCAATCCCTAGGTGCAGCCCCTGGTCGGGCTCAGAGCAGGGCTGATTGGGGAGTTGGGGCACCACCCCCTGTCATGCACAGAGCAGGGCGATGGGGAGGTTGCGATGCCACCCCTAGTCACGCTCAGGGTAGGGCTGATTGGGGGATTGGGGCACCGCCCCCTGTCACACTCAAGGCAGGGTCGATAGGGAAGTTGTGGTGCCACCCCCTGTCATGCACAGAGCAAGGCTGATCAGGGGGTTGGGGCGCTGCCCCCTGCCATGCACAGAGCAGGGCCGATCAGGGATTTGGGGAGCTCCCCCTTGTCATGCACAGAACAGGGTCAATCAGGGGTTTTGGGAGCTCCCCCCTGTCATGCACAGAGCAGGGCCAATCAGGGGGTTGGGGAGCTCCCCCCTGTCACATACAGAGCAGGGCCCGTGGTGGGGGGGAGTTGGGGCGCCACACCCTGTCACACACAGAGCAGGGCCCATCAGGGATTTGGGGAGCTCCCCCTTGTCATGCACAGAGCAGGGTCAATCAGGGGTTTTGGGAGCTCCCCCCTGTCATGCACAGAGCAGGGCCAATCAGGGGGTTGGGGAGCTCCCCCCTGTCACATACAGAGCAGGGCCCGTGGTGGGGGGGAGTTGGGGCGCCACACCCTGTCACACACAGAGCAGGGCTGATCAGGGGGTTGGGGCGCCGCCACTGTCACACTCAGGGCAGGGCTGATGGGGAGGTATGGCTCTACCCCGTTTCACATAGAGCAGGCCCTTGGGTGGGGGGAAGGGGGTTGTGGCTCCGCCCCCTGTCACACACAGAGGGCAGGGCAATCAGGGGGTTTGGGCGCTGCCCCCTGTCACGCTGATCCTGGTGCCGGGAGGCCTCGCGGCTCTGCTGATCCCGCCCGGCAGGGTCACAGATCCGGGTCCCAGACCTCAGACAGCCTTGCCTGCTGCCGCCTGCCTTCAGTATTCAAATTAGCCGCCATCTTGTTGCTTCAGGGTGGGGGTCCCCACTGGGGTGCCTGGCCAGTCTGGGTGAGGGGCTGAGGGCCGTTTTCAGGCTGGCGGGCGACTGGAGCTCCAAACCTCTCCTTTTTTTCTTTTTTTTTTTATTTTGGCATTTATTTACCTTCTATGGCTGTCACTGGAGCTGAGAGCCGGCTTTCTCTCTTAGGCTCGGCTGACAGCAGGTTTCTGGCCTTTGTTTTCTGTATTCAAAACAATGTTGCAACTCCAGCTCTGAGATCCTGGCTGACTGACAGGAGGTTTCTGGGGTTTTGTTTATCTTCTATAAATGTTACAATGTTTCCAACTGAAGCTCAGAGGCCGGCAAGGCAGGCGGGGAACGTTGGAGTCCTCTGTCACTGAAGGAAGCAAGCCTCCTGTTAGCTTCCAGCTGCCTGGCTGCCGGCCGTCATCTTGGCTGACAGTTAATTTGCATATACTCACTGATTAGCCAATGAGAAGGGTAGTGGTAGTACGCTAATTACCATGTTTCTCTTTTATTAGTGTAGATTATTATTTTTTTTACTTTTGTTAATTCTCACCCGAGGATACTTTTTCCACATTTTTTCCATTGACTTTTAGAGAGAGAGTGGAAGGGGGCTGGAGGAGAGAAAGAGAAACATCAATATGAGAGAGACACATCAATTGGTTGCCTCCCACTTGCATGGGGATGGAACCTGAAATGCTTCAACCAACTTAGTGGATTTTGTCAAATGCTTTATATGCATCTATTAATATGATTATATAATTTGTATACTTCATTTTACTTATGTGGTTTAGCATGTTAATTGATTTGTGTATATTGAATCAAACTTATAATCCAGAAATAAATCCCAATTGGTCATGGTGCATGATCTTTTTCAGTTTTCTTTTTTACATTGACTTATAGTTTCATGCCATTGTGGCCAGAGAATATGCTTAATATTATCTCAATATTTTTAAATTTATTGAGACTTGTTGTGTGGCCTAACATGTAGTCTATCCTGGAAAATGTTTCACATGCGCTTGAAAAGATTGTATATTCCTCTGTTTTGAGGTGAAATGCTCTAAGTCCCCGGTCAAGCCCCAACACCATTTATTTAATAGATTGTCTTTACCCCATTGTTTATTCTTGCTTCCGTTTTCATATATTAATTGACCATATAGATGTGGGTTTATTTCTGGGCTCTCTAGTCTGTTACATTGATCTATATGCCTGTTTTTATGCCAGTACCATGATGTTTTGATTACCGTGGCCTTGTAACAATATCAGATATTAGATATCAGACAGCGTGATACTTCCAACTTTGTTCTTATTTCTCAAGATTACTATGGATATTCAAGATCTTTTGTGGGTCCATAAAAATTTTTGGATTATTGGTTCTAGTTCTGTGAAAAATGCCATTGGAATTTTTATAGAGATTACATTGAATCTATAGATTGCTTTGGGTAGTATGGACATTTTAATTATGTTAATTCTTTCTATCCATGAGTACAATATATGCTTCAATTTATTTGTATCTTTCTCAATGTCTTATAATTTTTTGAGTACAGGCTTTTTATCTCCTTGGTTAGATTTATTCCTATTCTTTTTTTGGAGGGGGGGGGGGGTATTTTTATTGATTCCGGAGAAGAAGGGAGAGGAAGAGAGAGATAGAATAATTGATCAGTTGCCTCCTGCATGCCCCCCTACTGGGGATTAAGCTCACAACCTGGGCATGTGCTCTTGACAGGAATTAAACAGGGACCCATCAGTCTGCAGGCTGACGCTTTATACACTGAGCCAAAACAGGCTAGGGCCTAAGTATTCTTTTTTTTTTTTTTAAATATATTTTATTGATTTTTCACAGAAAGGAAGGGAGAGGGATAGAGAGTCAGAAACATCGATGAGCGAGAAACATCGATCAGCTGCCTCCTGCACACTCCCCACTGGGGACGTGCCCGCAACCAAGGTACATGCCCTTGACCGGAATCGAACCCGGGACCCTTGAGTCCGCAGGCCGATGCTCTATCTACTGAGCCAAACCATCTAGGGCCTAAGTATTCTTTTGATGCAATTGTAAATGGAATTGTTTTCTTAATTTCTCCTTTCTATAGTTTATTATTGGTATATTAAAATGCAAACCATTTCTAAATATTAATTTTTGTATTCTGCTACTTTGCTGAATTCATTTACCAGTTCTAGTAGTTTTTCGGTGGAATCTTTAGAGTTCTCTCTATATAATATCGTGCTATCTGCAAATAATGACAGTTTTACTTCTTCCTTTCAAGTTTGGATGTCTTTTATTTTAATTTTTTTTCCCCCTGTCTGATTACTGTGGCTAGAAATTCCAGTACTATGTTGAATAAAAGTGGTGAAAGTGGATAATCTTCTTTTTTTCCTGCAAAGTTATGTAAAATACTTTTATCTTTTTCCCATTGCATATGTCAGCTGTTGGTTTGTTGTATGTGGCTTTATTGTGTTGAAGTATGTTTTCTCTATTCCCATTTTGCTGAGAGTGTTTATCATAAATAGATAGTAGATTTTGTCAAATGCTTTATATGCATCTATTAATATAATTATACAATTTGTATACTTCATTTTACATATGTGGTTTATCATTTTAATTGATTTGTGTAGCTGAAACCGGTTTGGCTCAGTGGATAGAGTGTTGGCCTGCAGACTCAAGGGTCCCGGGTTCAATTCCGGTCAAGGGCATGTACCTGGGTTGCGGGCACATCCCCAGTGGGAGATGTGCAGGAAGCAGCTGATCGATGTTTCTCTCGCATCGATGTTTCTAACTCTCTATCTCTCTCTCCCTTCCTCTCTGTAAAAAATCAATAAAATATATTTTTAAAAAAATTGATTTGTGTATATTGAATCAAACTTACAATCCAGAAATAAATCCCACTTGGTCATGGTACATGATCTTTTTCAGTTTTCTTTTTGAAATTGACTTATAGTTTCCTGCCATTGTGGTCAGAGAATATGCTTAATATTATCTCAATCTTTTTAAATTTATTGAGACTTGTTGTGTGGCCTAACATGTAGTCTATCCTGGAAAATGTTTCACGTGCACTTGAAAAGATTGTATATTCCTCTGTTTTCAGGTGAAATGCTCTAAAAATATCAATTAAATTCATCTAGTCTAATGTGGTATTTAGGCCCCTGTTTTCTTATTGATTTCATTCTTAAAGATCTATCCATTGATGTCAATAGGATATTAAAATCTCCTACTATGACTGTATTACTGTCAATATCTCTTTTTATGTCCATCAATGTTTGCTTTATATATTTAGGTGTTCCTATATTGTGTGTATAGATATTTACAAGGGTTATATGCTCTTATTGGATTGATTCCTTTATCATTACATAATGTCCTTCTTTGTGTTGTATTATAGCCTTTGGTTTAAAGTCAATTTTTTTTTATATAAGAATTACTACTCCAGCTTTTTTGTTTCCATTTACATGAAATGTCTTTTTTCATCCCCTTCCTTTCAGTCTGTGTGTCTTTTTATCTGAAGTGGGTCTCTTGTGTTCTTATTCATTCAGCTACACTATATCTTTTGATTGGAGCCTTTAATCCAGTGGTTCTCAACCTGTGGGTCACGACCCCTTTGGCGGTCGAACGATCCTTTCACAGGGGTTGCCTAAGACCATCCTGCATATCAGATATTTACATTACGATTCATAACAGTAGCAACATTACAGTTATGAAGTAGCAACAAAAATAATTTTATGGTTGGGTCACAACATGAGGAACTGTATTTAAAGGGCCAGAAGGTTGAGAACCACTGCAATCTGTTTACATTTAAAGTGATTATTGATAGCAATGTAGTCGTTACCATTTTATTATTCATACTAGAGGCCAGGTACATGAATTCGTGCAAGGGTGGGGTCCCGCTGGCCCGCCTTGATTGGGGCTGATTGGGGCTGTGCTGGCTGGGTGGGGGCCATGGGAGGTCGGCCAGCTGGTCCCACCCCCTATCAGGGTGGGAGGACTAACTGGGGGGTGGGGGTGGCCGGCCAACCGCCCTTGGCCCCTCTCCCCAGCTGGTCCCACCCCGATTGTGTGTGGGGGGCGATCAGGGCCACAGTGTGCATCAAAGCAACTGGTCATTCCAGTTGTTTTGGCATTCCAGTCACTTGGCTTTTATATATATAGGTTTACGTTCCTTTCCCCCCACTTTTTAAAAAAATAAGTCCCTTTAATATTTTTTGCAATACTAGTTTAGTGGTGATAAACTCCTTTTGCTTTTTCTTGTCTTGGAAGATCTTCATTTCTCCTTCATTTGAAATGATAGCCTTGCTGGGTAGAGTAGTCTTGGTCAGAGATCCTTGCTTTTCATCACGTTGACTATTTTGTGCCAATCCTTTCTGGTCTGAAAAGTTTCTATTGATAAATAAGCTGGTCTTATGGAAGTTCCCTTGTAGGCAACTGTCTTTTTCTTTCTGCTTTTAAGATATTGTCTTTGTCTTCAACCTTTGCCATTTTAATTGTGTGTCTTGTTGTGGGCCTCTTTGGGTTCATCTTTTTTGGGATTCTGCACTTTCAGGATTTGTTTGTCTAATTCCTTGCCAGACTAGAGAAGATTTCTGTCATTATTTCTTCAAATAGATTCTCAATCCCTTGCTCTCCTTATTCTCCTTCTGGTACCCCTGTGATGCAAATGTTGTTGTGCTTGATGTTTTCTTAGAAGTCCCTTAAACTAGCCCCATTTTAAAAAATTCTTTTTTTCTTTTTGCTGTTCTGGATGGGTATTTTCTCCTACCATGTATTCCTAATAGCTGATTTGATCCTCTGCTTCATCTAATTTTCTGTTGATTCCTTCTAGTGTATTCTTCCTTTTAGTTATTGTATTCTTCATTTATTAATGGGTCTTTTTTATGGTTTCTATGTCCTTTTTAAATGATTACTATCTCTTTGTTGAAATTCTCACTAATTTCCTTGAACATCCTTATAACCAGTGTTTTGAATTCTGTATCTGGTAGACTTCTTGCCTTCATTTCATTTAGTTAATTTTCTGGATATTTTTCCTGTTCTTCCATTTGGACATGTTTCTTTGTCTCTCCATTTTGGCTGCCTCTCTGTGTTTTTTCTCTCTCTATGTATTAGTAGGCTCTAGTACATTTCTAAGTCTTGCCAAGGTGGCCTTATGTAGTAAACGTCCTATTGGGACCAGTGGCGCAGTCCCCCTGATCATCTGCGCTCTGGGAGTGTCCCCTGTGTGGGTTGTTTGTGCCCTCTTATTATAGTTGAGCCTTGATTGCCGTTGGCATGGCAGTGGGTGGTATTGACCCTCAGGCCAACTGGCTATGAGGATTGCTCATGACCCCAGCTGCCTGGGATTTTGCCCAGGGGTTCTGATGCCCGCTAAAAACTGCTTTTGGTTGTGCCACTTGTAGAACTAATCAGATGGTGTTCTGTCATGGTCTGAAGCTGGCCACCAGTGTGTGTTGGTTCTACAGCCTCTGGGGAGAGACTCCTGTGCAGGTCAATGTCAGAAACTGCCTATTACCAGACCAGAGTTACCAGTTAAGAGCTACAAAGTGATCCATAGTTTATAGCTGCCTTTGCTGGGCCTAGATGCATATGTGAGGGGCCATGCTGGGAACCAAGGCTGGCTGCCATCAGCACTTGGCCTGGGGGTATGTCAGCCCAAGGCACCCTGAGAACTGCCACTGCCCATGAGGCTCAGCTGCTGAGCCTCAGGCAGAACACAAGTTGAGTGAAGCAGTGTCTCAGGGAGTCATCAGGGTGGAGTTAATAGTGTTCACCAGGCTCATGTGGAATCAGGTTTGGCTGTGACAGGGGAGGGCTCAACATACCTCCAGCCCTTGCCCTGAAATCATACAACTCAGTTTCTGTTTGTCCAAGCACCCCACACACATCCCAAAGTTTCACCCCAGGTTGTTTTTTGTGTTGTTTTGTTTTTTATTGATTTCAGAGAGGAAAGAAGAGGGAGAGACAGAAACATCAATGATAAGAGAGAATCATCAATCAGGTGTCTTCTGCATGCCTCTGCCCCTGGGGATTGAGTCAGTGGCCAGGTACATGCACTTGACCAGAATCCAACTGGAGATCCTTTAGTCCACAGGCTGATGCTCTATCCAGTGAGCCAAACCAGCTAAGGCTTGACCAGAATTTTTTTAAAAAAGAGTGCAACAATGTGGGTCTAGGTTGATTTTCTTTAGATTCTTTTTTTCTTAAGCGTTAGCAACTCTTTATATTAGATGGGAAAAGAGGCAATAAATGCTACTGCCATTAATGTGAGGTGTTTGAACCTCTGACCTTTATAATCTCCAAAAAAATGTTATATAAAATTTTTGAGGTCAGTATTTGATTCCCAGTCAGGGAACATGCCTGGGTTGCAGGCAAGATCCCCAGTAGGGGGCATGCAGGAAGCAGCCAATCAATGACTCTCCCTCATCATTGATGTTTCTATCTCTCTCTCCTTTCCCCTTCCTCTCTGAAATCAATAAAAATATATTAAAAAAATTTTTAAGTATTAAGAAAAACTACTTTCGATACATTGTTTTAAAACTAATTATCTTCTGCCATTGGTTCATTATAATAACAGCAACAAAAAGCAATGTAAAAGCTTTGTTTCCACCCAGAATAAACCCTAATGCACAAAGTATTATAATTTGCTTTGCTATGAAAATTTGAGAGTCCAAGGTGAAATGCTAAAACAAGTTTGTACTTCAAAAATAACATTGTGTCTTTTGGGAGCCCCACAGGAACAGGTAGAGGAAGCTCTGTTCTGGCACATGTTCCTCTATCAGTGACTACCTGCCCCTCTGCCCTTGTAGTTCAGGATGATTAAGTAATGGGAGGTGCAGTGCATCCCAATTCTTTTCTCCAGAGAAAGACCATTTGTTGCTCTGAGCAAAGGCAGTTTCCCATGAAATCTATGAAGCTTAATCTTTAGGGCCCTGCACTTGCAAGGGCCCACCTTCTGCAAAGGACCCTGGCAATGTGTTCAGAAGTCATATGTTTTTGGAAATTTGTAGCAGGAATCTTTTCAAATTCTTTTTCTTAAAAATTGTGCCCCAAATTGTCTAAATTCCAGAGACCACTAAACCTGGATCTGCTCTTGCCTCTGGAATGACTTTGTTGACAAACATTTCTGGGAATTCAAACTTGTGCCTTTCTTCCTCCTATACCTGTGGCCCACCAACACATGGCATTCCTCTCCTTCATGGGCCTGAAGTTTGCTGGCCAGGCAGGATCGGCAGACTGTGATCACAGGTTGAATTAGGTGCTTTTCAGCTACAGGGGCATGAACAGACAGCTTCTCAGTGAGGAGTGTTGACAGAGGAAAGCCAGGTGGAGGATATCATCCCCACTAAATTATCGGAAACCAGGCCAAATACATATCTTTAACATGAGTGAAATCCTTCTGGGAAAACTCTGAAACCCCAGGCTGGGGGTGAATAATCCTGTCCATGTGTTCCGGGATCCTATTGGCTTTGTAACACCTGGTATATCATGTTGCAGTGTCTGCTTACATATTTCATCTCCATGCTAACTCGTGAACTCTTTGAGGATGTTTCTCTTGTATCTTCTCTATGGCCTGGACTGTGGCTCAGCAGAATGGCTAGTAAATAGTTGGTTCTAAAACTATTTGCTAAGTCAATCTCTCTTTCTCCTCCCGTGTCTCCTACCCCCTTCTCCTCAAACAGGTGGCGGTTTATAAAAAGGACACTGACTGACTCGCTCCAGTATTTCTCTGGTGAGGCTATTATAATGGGGATCTTCTGTACACAGCCCTTTGTAGAGTGTGGTACAGCCTCAACTTTTTGAGAAGCTGCTCCAAGTAATTACTGGGAGTGTGTGATTTTTTGGGGAAACCAGGCAAGGATTCCTGATCTCAACTATTCCATCTTCACTGATTATCTCTCCCCATCATAGCTGTCTTCCTTTGGGTATGAGAATTTTTCAGACATGAGTTCTGAAATGTAAATATCTTACCTTGGCTATTAATTAATGCTTTAGTGGGATATTTAAAGAAATGATTAACTGGACATCAAGAAAATTAGGGATAAAGTGGAGAAAAGGCAGCAGCAAAGACAAATGCTTGCTCCATTAGTGACCTGGACCATTCCTGAATGGTGTCCAAGTTTGGGAGGCCCAGGCACATACCCTGAGAACCCCCACCCCTGGCAAAAGCAGAGATCAGGCCTGGGGTTGGGGAAAGCCCATGGAGGTCAGCACTCAGACCCCTGCACACCATGCTTACTTTTCCGGTGGACCCAGCTGGAAATGACAACTCAGTAACTGTTTGATACCTACAGTGCCACGGATCACTTTGAGAAAGCCCAGCTGAGGAGCACAGTGAGGTGAAGTGGGTCTGCTCTCCCTTGGCTAATCAGAGTCTCTGGCAAAGAACCCGTAATTCAGCAAGTATTTGTTGAGCACCTATTATGTGTGAGACATAAGCTAGGTTTTAGTGAATCAGACTGTGAATCACTTTCCCTGGCTCTTCCGGCTTCATAGATCAACAGGATGCCTTGGAGTCAGCGTCAGACAGGCCAGAGTCAGACAAGGCAAACTTGGACACTTGGGCTGGAGGTCAGAATGGACTAAAGTTAAAGCAGAGGAAGACTATGTGTGTCTACTCACCTCATAAACAATAGACACTAATTACCTGGCAGCCAAGCTCTGGCTGTGACCAGCCTCAGGTGTCAGATTAACCTGGTTTCTGAAGTTGATTTGATCACAATTCTATCCCCTGTGCCACCACAAGTCTTGTTTTCTGCTTGCAGAGCACTATTGTCTTTCAACTATCACAACACAGAGTAACAAAATGATTCCCAGAGAAATAACCCATAGCAATACATACTAGTTACATAAGGAACACCATCATATTGTGGATTTGGGGTATCACCTATATATCTTATTTTTATTTCTGTAAAATTGGAATAAACCCTAATGCACAACATTTTCATGAGGACTGGATAATTGACTGTAAGCATGGGGCTCAGCATATTGTAAATCCTTAATAGAATGTAGTCAATAATATGATAATTTTATTTGATCTTATTACTAATAAAAATTGCAATATGCCCAAGGAAGGCCATTTTGAAGGGAAGGGCCACACAAGGAATTTCTGAAATGATGTAAGGTTTTCTTGATGTGACCAGATAGGACTGTCTGGCTTGCTCATTTCAGGGATTTCCAGGGCACTTGCAGGCCATTGTTTTTTTTTTAGGTATTTGCAATTTGAATGGAGGGGAAGAAAGCTTTTCTTATTCATGTTCCCAGAAAACTAGCAGATTTTGATTGTCTGGACAAAGCTCACCTCTTATCTATTCCCAACACTGCTGACTCCACCCAGGGAGGGATGTTAATTGCGCAGTGTCTGACAAGGAGGTGAAATCTCTTTAATTTTAGAGGAAAAGTTGGAGTCCACTCCAGAGTCCCCTGATGGACAGGGTACCAAGAGGGCTTCCTTAGGCTTTGACTAGATTCAAGGAATGTCAGACTTCTCAGGCTCAGACAGGAGCAAAGCAGGGCCCTTCCACAAACAGATGTTTGCTTTGCCTAGGGGCAGGGCCAGCGCACAGTGACCTGGTTGTTACTGGCTGACACCCCACCCCAAGGCCCTGACCCTGGACAGGGGCCAGGCATGAAAGGCAGGATCAGCAAGGCCTCTGGCCACCAGGAGAGCCTGTCTTGACTTGTGGGCTTTGGCTCAAATGTGAAACATTTGGTCTTGAAATTGTATGCCTTTGGCTATTATGATGATTCTGGTATCCCTTTGAATTGTGTCAAAATACGTGGTTATGAACATCGAGACCTGGAATATTTTTAGTTAAAGCCTTGCCCTATGCCTTCATTAGAAATTAAAATGAAAAGAAACAAAAGGGGCTTGAAACTGCGCTTTCCTTTGACTTTCAATCTTGGCAGCTCATGTCCTAGGGGAGGAGCCTTCGTTGGACCAGACAACTTGTAAACATGGCACACTAAGATTACCACTTTGGCCATAATGTTGCCTCATTTCTTCCTTCCCTCAATTATTTTTTCTGTCAACCTGTACCTATTAATTGCCAACTGTATGCCAGGCATTGTGCTAGGTACCAGGGAAGGTCAGGAACTGTGGTTGCCTTTGGAGAGTTCACGGCTGGCCTCCCTTGTCTTCCTTACACTTGACATCTTGTGTGTACTAATTCCTATTTCCAGTCCCAACACCTGATCTGCCCCTTTCTTTTCATATGAATTATAAAGCAAACTATAAAAACAGTGACTGATTTTCCCATGTGACCCATAAGCTGGTTATAAGCGAAGTTCCAAAGAACAGCTCTGGTTAGAATGAACAGAGCCTTCCGTGGTGACTCTGTTGAAGGACACCGTTTATTTGGAGACAGGAGTTCTGGCGTGTTGGAGAATAAACAAAATGAAAGCTGAGCCTCATTACCTTCCCAGTCACACCTTGTAAAGGGCAAGCCCCTTGGCCTCTGTGCCCTGAGGGACATTCTGGTTGAGCCAGAAACTTCTTTTGTGAGATAATGTTTCAGTCTGTAACACTGATCATTAACTGGTGCTAAGAAGTCTTTGTAATCATATTGAAATATCAGGATTGAGTTATACAGTTTATTCAAACAATGTCTTTAATGTATTCTTCTTTCCTTGATAAGTGATAGATTGAGAAAAGAAATAATCTCTCAGTCCTCTTCTTATCCTTGGCGTTAACTGTGCAGTGTCTGACAAGGAGGTGAAAACCAACGTTTCTTGAATGAATGACGTATACGTGAAGAAGAGACTCTGCCTATTTAATTCACTTTTCATAGACACTTTAAAAATAACAGTTATTCCTAGGTAATCAATTTGAATTAGCAATTCGAACTTGAGAAAAATTTAGGAGATAAACAAAGAGAAGAAAATAAACCCTTCCCCATTGTTTTCTCGGTTCATTTGTGATGTCTGTGCATGTGTGTCTTTGTACCCACCCATGTGTCTGAGCGTATGATTTTCTTGGGTCTAAGGTTGAGTTTAAGAGTGGTTGTGTGAGACAGGTTTGCCAGAAGAACACCCCTCTCTGGGTTTGCACTGCACTGGGCAGCCCCCCCCATCAGGCAGGGAGGGTCTTGGTGCGGAGGTTCCTGTCTCCCTGGACTTGGTGCTCCCCAGGGTCCCTCATCAAGACCATTGGCTTCCAGAAGCCAGATTGCTTTATTCTTTCTCTTCCCTTGTCTTTAGTTTTATGGAGTCACATCTTCTAAATTCTTCTTTCTAAATTGCAAACCTCAACTAACCTTTCTGTTCTCCAGGGAAGTCTTACAGGATCTCATTACCTTAAGCTTTGTAACAAGGCCCTCTCTTTCCCCCAAGACCCTCTCTGCTGGTTGCCCCACCTCACTCCATCTGTTCTTCTCTGAATTGCGGGGATCCAGTTTGGCGCTCGTAGCCCGAGTTAGTGTATCCTGTTGCTGTCCTTCAGCGGGGCTATGTGGGGAGCAGGTCCCAGGCTGGGGAGGTTGCAGGATCAGGGCCCTTGGGCAGCACACAGGGAATGGTGCTCATGTGTCTTTGTCCTGGTAAATTAAGACTCACCAATGAGTGAATGAGAGATCATGTTCAAAAACACATGTGTGAAGCATAGTAGACTCCTATAGCGGGAGAGAGGAGGCCATGGGAGGAGAGTGTGGGGCTGTCTGCTCTGTTGGAAAACCCACTTCTCTACATGAGAAGATTCCTCATTTCTTGTGGGTCTGGAGACCCTGAACACCCTGGCCGAGAGAGTTGAGAAACAGCCAGCAGGAAGGTGTGGCTGCATCTACAAAAGAGGTCTTGCCAGCTAAATGCTGTCAATGTTAAGACATGAACTGGAGTTTCCAGAAAAATCTGAGCCCTGCTGCTGCCACATTTCACTCGGAAAAGTACAAGCCGTTCAGGTCACGCCCTAAGCCAACCATGGACAGTCTCAGTTTCAACCCTGCCCTCTCACTTTGATAGTTTCATGTCCCCTAAGATCCCCAATGGTGAGTTCCTTCACCTCATTAGGTCTCAGATTTCTCATATGTGAAATGGGACTTGCAATAAATATGCTTTGAGCTCTTTTCCCATGTAAAGTTCTCTTTTCTTCTCAAGTTCCCTTCCCCAACCTCCTCACTGTCATCTAAGCCTCATTCTTCATGCAGCTTTCCTGGATGCACTCAGCTAGCCATCTGAAATTCTTCCCCGGGACCTCGGTCAAAGGGAGGGAGGCCAAAAGCTTGAAGGTCTGCCACCCCTGCAAAGAATGAAAATAGCATGTTGTTTGGAAAGAAAGAGAAGAGGAGGAGGAGGAGGAGAGTAATTAAAGCTAATTATGGAAATAACAAGTTAGAAAGAGGAAAAAAATCTGGGCCTCCCTCCTTCCTTGGTGGGTGATGAAGTCATTCTGATTTGAGAGTCCAGCTTCCCTAGAGAGGTTTAGGGGTGACCAGCAAGGGTCAGGAAGCAACCAAGAGTTCTTTATTTTAAGCCACAGTAGTATCAACAACTGTTGAGAAAATTGGAGACCAGGGTAGGATGATGTTTATAAAGTAAGCTGGGCAAACCCCATGATGGCAGCCTCATTCCTCCCAAACCAAAACCATTTCTAGAATTCCTTTTTTTCCAAAATATGAGGGAAGAGAGCTGGCTTTTATTTGTTATCAATAAATTAAAAATACACTAAACATGACTGGCTAGAGCCCATGGAACATTGGTCTTACCTCTGTATTGGAATCCAAACAATAGTTTAGGAATGGAAGGATTTTAGCAATTACCTAGTCTTAATTGTGGAAACTATTCTTAAAATAAAGAAGCTATAGATAGTCCCAGGGCTACAGATGAAGCAATTCTGTGGGCCCCAGGACTCATTATCCTACAGCAGGTCCCAAAGCTTCTCTGGGAAAACTGTGGGCCTTGGTAGAAAGCCTAATTCAAAAGCCATTTGTATAATCCAACCCTCTTATTTATTCCAAAAGCATTTATTGAACATCAACAATATGTTGTTTTTGAGGCTTAAAAGGAAAACTAAATGTGGAAAGTCAGACATGCTTGCTGATTTCTGCTTTAACTGTGCTTCCATGTCTGAAGGTTGCTTGGGATGTGGTGGCCCTCCATTGGTGAAGGTGGGGAGCAGGTGGTTTGTGCCATTCACTTTCCTTTGCTGAATTTGGCTGATTTTCCTGATGCCTTCAGAGGTATAAGAAACCTCAACCCTCCCCCAGGCTCACTCTCACGAAAGACTCCTCATCCCTACTGCCATCTCATTTATGATTGTGGGACAATCTGTCTGGGTATTTTCTCTTCCGTCCATAACTAGGTCGCCTTGTCAGAAACTGAATTGACAGTTAATATTCAAGGCAAGAGAGATCCTGATGTGAGATGGCAGAGCAATGAAAAACTAATTTCATCTTTCATCCTCAGTACTAAGGTGCTTCTGATAACCCAGAAAATTGATTCTTTATTTTTAAAACTGATTTCAAAAGTGAGCCAAACTGAAGGTTTCCTTGTTCCTGAGAAGACCAACTGAGTTCTCCATACTCTAAATCTCCATACTCCAAGAAGAAACATTTGTGCTTCCTTATATGGTTTGCACATACTCCTTCATACCAAATGTTTTTATTCGAATTGTCTCTTTCTGTGCCCATCTCGCTCACCAGAAAGAAGTGCCATAGTCAACGCCAGTGTTCTATGATGCTGTGTCCAGAGTGCCTAGACCAGGGGTGGGCAATCCCTGGCACGTGTGCCAAACATGGCACGCCAGTAACTTTTGCTGGCATGAGAAACCCTCTCTTATAATCTTCCATTTACAATTTTTTTCTTAATATTGACTTTTTTATTTTCTCAGATAAATTTAGTGTAGGTGCATCTTAGATAAATAAATAATTTTACATAACAAGTTACCTTAAAGACCATAGACATGGATTGATGAGAGAGGGGAAGAGCAATTTCTATGCCTCTGCCTTAAC
This sequence comes from Myotis yumanensis, assembly GCF_028538775.1. Taxonomy (NCBI): domain Eukaryota; kingdom Metazoa; phylum Chordata; class Mammalia; order Chiroptera; family Vespertilionidae; genus Myotis; species Myotis yumanensis. The sequence goes on along the minus strand of NW_027223753.1, from coordinate 84,759,396 downwards.
TCTCCCTGCCTTCCTAGATCCAACCAGTGTTTTGGTTTCATCCACATACGCTTGTGAATCTTTGTTTTCAGTGATGAATTTTGTTGAGTCTCGTAATAGGAGTAGCCTGACGGATGAAAGTAGTAGCTCCTGCACATCTCTGAAGGCCATGAAATATAAACCTGATGTAAAATCTCTGTCATCAGTGATGCAGCAGCAAAATCCCACTGATAATATCAAATGGAGTCATAAAGTTTTCTGTCAGACTATCAGTGTACATGTATACATTAAAAAATAAATGTATTTTTCATCATCATATGCTGTGTTTTTGTCGCTCGAATGAATTTTATTATTTCTTCAAGGTTCTTCACATACGTACACCTTAAGAGATATCAAGTAGGCATACGTGTTCTCAAAAAATTAGGGTTGGCACTCAGAAGAATTTTGAGTCAGAGATTTTGCTGGTTTAGGCACGCACTCACAAAAAGGTTGCCCACCCCTGGCCTAGACTATTACCAATGTTCACATACAGAAAACACATATGTTGTATAAATGAAAGGTCATTTCTGGTAGGATGTCAAAAGAGATAGTCGGAGATTTCTATGTTTAAAAAAGGTATAGAATCATGTTTTAACTTTACTGAACTTTGCTTCTGCAGCAGAATTTAGAAACTATCATGAACAAAGAACAAAAGGAGCCCATGAGCATGGTTGCACCATTCCGTTGGGTCCATATACACATGTGAATGTGTGTGTGTGTGTGTGTGTGCGCGTGCATGTGCCTTTGGCTCCCTGGGAACACTTTTCTTTTGAGATGTTCTTGCCACTTGGTTTGTCCCAGGGTCCTTTTCCTCTTTCTAGTAGTGGAAGCTTTCATTTTTCTCTTTACCTGTCCTTATTTTACCCATGTGAACTATTTCTCTAGACCTTTATAAACCAAATGATTGGAAGTTAATTTTTCCTAACCCCTTTGAACTCATAGTTGAAAGAAAGAATTCTAAATTCTAACAGCAAATATTTTTAATATATGAAATCTTGAGCATTACACAGCCTTTTATTTCTTTCCTTTTAAAAAATCCTCAACCAAGGATATGTTTATTGATTTCAGAGAGAGAGAAAGTGTGTGTGTGTGTGGGGGGGGGGGGGGCGTAGGTGGGGGGATGGGGTAGAGAAACATCGATATGAGAGAGAAACATCAATCAATCAATTGCCTCCCATACACACCTGAACTGGGGATCAAACGGGAAACCTAGGTATGTTCCCTGACCTGGAATTGAACCCACAAACTTTTTGGTGTATAGGATGATGCTCCAACCAACTGAGTCACCTGGCCAGGGCATGATATAACCTTTTCCACTACATTCCCCCTACCCAACCATGTGCTTAATGGGGAAAAATGAAAAACTATGTTTTTGTTCACAGAAAACAATAAACAAAATGAAAATGCAGCTAGTTTTCTCCCCTCCAGACTGTTTTTCATTAAAAAAGAGATAAGTGGGAAAGTGGAGGTTGAGGACTGAATTGTGAGCCAAAAATATTCCCATGTGACTGTAGCTCTGTAAGAGGGCAGGGCTAAGAGGGGCCATTTCTTTTGAGTGTTGCATGAAACGGACAACCTAGGTCTTCATTTACTTCGTGTACATAGAAACACAGCCCACGGGTTTGAATAAGAACCCAAGGAACAGTCAAGTGACAGAGACAGTGTCCAGGGAATAAGGAGAGAAAAGACCGAATAACCCTCCAGGCAGCAGGCCAAGTTTCTGCGGCTAACTACTTTATAGCTCATCCCTTGGCATTTATTAGACTCATGATGTTGTTAAAATGATCAGGGGCATTCTTACTGAGTTGCCCTTTTCTACGCAGAGGTATTTCAGAACTGTGCTGGGAAGTTAGGGGCTGTGGAAGCAAAGTGACGGTTTTGTGTTAATCAACTAAGAACCCAGCTAGGAGGAATCATCAGATGGCAGGCAACTCTGTTTCCTCACCCTTTATCCCCGCACACTCTCAACTCGACAACTTAAGGGACCAGGGGAACCTGACTCAATGAAATAATGATTGGGTGGATGCATGTCAAAGGTAGCTGCTACAGACCATAAATTTTATGTACTTTTTTTTTTTCCAGAAGGGGAAACCTTACCTTGTTGATGAAACAAACAAGAATTAAAAGAGCTGAGCAAAGAGTCCTTCTTGTCTGTGTTCCATCTGTGAAAATGTGTTTGTATTCATTTTATTTGACATTGAGATGTACCCAAATTAGATGGCTACTGCTGGATCCCTGGTGGTGAGAGGAGTTGGCTTCAATAGCTCTTTAACTTTGGAATCTGAAGGCAAGAGAATGAACCCTGCTCTCATGGAAGCCCATCAAATCCTTACCCCTCCAGAACATTTCCAATTATGTACTCGGTGAAAGAGTACAGTGGGAGCAAATGGAAATGCATTTTGTTAGCAAAGGGAGATTGATGACATCTTAAACTCTATTTGCAGATTCCTAATCTCCTGAAAATCCCTGTGCTCAGAGTAAAATTAGAATTTCCTTTGCTGTGACCTGTTTTGATAGAATTGTAGAAAGTCACGGCAAGAAGAAACTTTGGACATCAAACAAATCCCCTCATTTACAAACGAGGAAACCAAGGCCTGGAGAGGTTAAGCCCCAGGTCACGGAGCTAATTAGTAGGCTTTGAGAGAAAAATCGAGTTGTCTTTTTTTTGTTGTTAAGCAGGTCCTTGTGGCTCCACTACCTGAGTGCACATTGTAAGTGTTAATGTGTGGTGATACAAGAACTTTTTAATAGAAAAGGGATTCTTTGAAATACGAGGCCAATTCTCTCCCTGCCAAGATACTTAAAAAACAATAGCAATGAGCTAGGACAACTGTCTATCATTGGGAATTTAGGAGGCAAACACTTTAACAGAACCTAAGTGTTCATATAAACAGGAATAGCAAATATGGCCTTTGCTCCAGCTAAACCATTAAAATTTGGACAGGAAGCAAGGGAAAATAGAAAAAGAAGGTAGATAAGAAATACGGGGTCTGGGATTCATGCATGAATTACATAAAAAATGAAATTAATCCAGACTCAGGTGTGTGATTTTTTTTTTTTTTTTTATTGCTTAAAGCATTACAAAGGGTATTACATATGTGTCCTTTTTTCCCCCCCACCCTTGACAAGCCCCTGCCCTCCCTTACCCCCCAGTGTCTTATGTCCATTAGTTATGGTTATATGGATGCATACAAGTCCTTCGGTTGATCTCTTACTCCCCTCCCTCCTGTCCCCCAACCCTCCCTGGCCTTACCACTGAAGTCTGACAATCGGTTTGAGCAGGTGTGTGATTTTTAAAGACGTTGTTTCAGAGGCTTTTCCAGCATTATCACTGGCTTCTAGAATAGTGTATGAACTTATAAGTTTCTCCTTTGGAGTGTCAGTTTGTGGTGAGAAATTGGCTGTAGGTTTAGAGAATTGGGCAACCTGAGCAGGAGGCCCTGCTCCTCCTGCAGGACTGGGGTGGGCTCAGATTTGTCAGTGGACATAGTTGGATCTAAAGGCTTTCAACTGATTCAAACCAAGACTTGATTAGGCAAGCAGGATCCTGGGCAGGGAGACATCATGGATGGGGAAAATGTCATAGGGGAGCAAGAATGGCAAAGGTCAGGTTATTAGAAGTCAGCCTAGATAACTAGGTAAGGCAAGAGCTGTAACAGAGGGGTCTGGACCTAGATTTGCTCTGGTGTGTGTTAGGTGGGTGGGGGAATAAGTGGGAAAGAGTCAGGTGGGAGCAGGTAAATGGATTTGAGTCTTTATGTGCTTCTCAGTTAAAAGATGGAGTAAAGGGTAGGTCTTCCATCCCAAAGTGATCCCTTGGTGATCCTCATACACCTTCCCAGAACATGAGCTCAGGTTGGTTAGGACTAATGAAAGTAGAAGCCCTTGGGATAACCAATGTCATTCAACTTGGGTACTGACAGTACAGGTATTGAAACAGACCCTCCACTCCCCTTCTTCTTAGAGAAAAGTTGTTCTCTTTATAGCAAGAGGAGGCAGAATTCATCACTATTTCTTTCAAAATACTGCCTGAATATGAGAGAATCTTCTCATCTCTAAAAATGTCAAGCAAGTGGCAAACTTAGTCTTCTGACTTATAAGAAATATGTGATAACTTACATGATTGTCTTGAGGGTTTTCCTTAAAAATAATAGCTTCAGACCAGGGCAATTGTTATTGGAATTCCAATATTAGAGATTCATTCTTTAGCATCGACTGCAGCCCTAACAGTGAATCATGCTTTTAAAATGTGAAATACTGCTGGAGATAAACACCACATTAAGTCACTGGCTTCAGTGTGAATTAATTCAGCAGTTCAGGGACTCGGAGCCCTATGACAGTTCTGAGTCAGAATGGGTAGGGGAGAAAAATTGAGAGGTTAGAAGTAAGGGACAATGTTTCAAGAAGGGAAAGGTTTACTTATTTTCCATCATTGCAGAGAGTAGTTTTTGAAAAGTGTTGCTTGTCTGGTTCTGATAAAACACGGAAGATTATGCGCAGACTCAGTATCAGGTAACATTGTAGGGTCCAAGAAAGGCACAGAAGGAAGGCTGTCCTGATTTGGGGTTAATTTCATTAACAGATCACTGCGTATTTACACAGTAATCCACAATTCCAATGTGCTTCCATGATCCATATTTCGCTTCCTCCTCAGAGTGCTGCGATGGAGTGCGATGGAGTACTGTGAGAGCAGATTTTCAAAGAGATGAAACTTGGTGGCTCAGGGAGGTTAACTGGTTTTCCTGATGTCATAATGTCAGAGGTGGTTTATTGATCACCTCAGTAGATTCCTGGAAAATTGAAGGATGAAACTGGTGGTAGTTGGGGTAATTATGGGATCTGTAAACTCTTTGAAATGCTATTTAAGGGTTATGTTTTGCATGTGCATATGTGCATTTTTATTGAAGGGATTCCACTGCATTCTTAAAGTGCTCCTTGAACCACAAAAGTTTAAGACCTTCTGTCTTCTCAGTGTGTAACTGGAGTGGTATGGGAAAAAATTCGCCAAGCACAGCCCTTTTGTTGAGAGATTGGGTCCCACAGGTGAAGTGGGTCCAGACTGTGCAGTCACAGTCCCTCTGCTCCCAGCATTGCTTAAAGGGCCTTTCCTCAGGCAGTAGGCTATGCCGCTAGGTGGATGAACACCTTCCATCTTCATTACTTATCCAGGAGGCCCTCCGTATGTCAGAAGGCCTGCCTTGGACAGTATAGGCATTTCGTCATCTGTAAACCAATTTTAAGAAAACCAGATTTAGAGCAAAACAAGAAACCAGGAACTCAGTCTCCAGATTCAAATCTCCCAGACCTGGCTACGAATCTCAGATTTCAGACAGCGGAAGGAGAAAAAATCCAAAGCATTTGATGGACTGAACCCACACACAGATCACCCCAGGGCAAGGGAAGGGAGAGGGCAAAGAGAGGAGAGGGCAAGGTGGGGAGGGAAGGAGAGAGGAGGGGCAAGAGGGAGGGACAGGGAGCAGAGATGAGAGGGACAGGAGGAGATATGGACATCCACCTCTGCATCTGTTTTTCTCATAGTGCCCTTAGAGCTGCACAGATGGAAACTAGGAAGAATCTAGAAGAACAATGAAGATGGTAGTGGATGCACCACAGCCAGGTGCTCATGTAATACTCAGGATGATCTGGGATGCCAGTCTGGCGAACCTTTTGAGCTTGGCGTGTCAGCATTTTGAAAAACCCTAACTTAACTCTGGTGCTGTGTCACATATAGAATTTTTTTGATATTTGCAACCATAGTAAAACAAAGACTTATATTTTTGATATTTATTTTATATATTTAAATGCCATTTAACAAAGAAAAATCAACCAAAAAAATGAGTTCGCATGTCACCTCTGACACGAGTGTCATAGGTTCGCCATCACTGCTCTAGACAATGCTTAATTTGCTGGCCATCTTTCTAAAAAAAATGTAAAGTTTATTATGTCAAACTTTTAGGATTCAAATGAGATATCACTAATATTTGATTTGGGTCTTTAAAACCTTTAATCCCCTTAAAGCATTTTAGACACATTCAGAGAGAATTTCTGTCTTCTAATGACATTTTCCTAGCATCATTTTGATGATGTAGAGAACTAGTAATCAAAAAACCCCCTCCAAAGGAAACTAAAATTAATGTACATTTTTAAGCCACTCATATGTGTTAGGTCTGATCAACTAATTGAATCAATGCCATCTCCCCTGGGAACTGACCTTTAGACCACTTCACAACCGACATTCCCTTTTGCTTAGACCACATTCCATTTGCTAACACCATTTTCCCCCTGGACTTTTTTAGGATCTGACCTGCCCAGAGAGTTCCCCACCCCAGGTGCTGTCTCCATTTTGGGGCTCAGCCCATCTGGGTTTCCAGATGACCTAATAAATTTATAATTCTTTACCACTTTCGGCCTTGTGTTTACCTCCTTTGATGACCCTAACAATATGCTTCTGATTTTAATATTGTTAAAATATGACTGCAATGTTGAATTAAATATTCACTTTTAAAATGAAAAAGAAATGAAAATTAGATCTTTAAATATCACTTAAAAGATAAATATGGGGTGGGCTAATTCTTTACAAAATGATGCACATTATTTTTTCAAAGAGGTTTAATTTATAAAATGTTAATTCTCAGTCTTGTTATGATGCCTATATGTTATCCAGAAACAGTTGAGTAAAAAGAGCGTGTTACTTTAGCTTAGGTCAACTCCAGGTGCTAATCAAGAATGACTAGTAAGGAGGTGACCAGCCAGGGTTATATCAGAAAGGCCAGACACATCTTTTACAAGGCCTCCTTATTCAACTACCATTGCTTTGCTTTTATTACATTAGGTATCAACAGCATGGTTTCATTGATGAAAGTAGTGTCTTGTTAGTTAGCTCTCATTGGTGAAAATAAAGGGATTTAAGATGTGGAAATAAAGCTTACAAGTACTTTTTCTCTGAATGAACAGGGCCTATAAATCCACTCAACTATGGACCTGTCCTGTTTGGGGATATTTTCTTAACTTGAGCCCCAGTTGGTCCCATGTCCAATCACTGGTTTAAGTAATGAGATAGCCCAAGAATATTGCTGTGTCTGCTGAGCAAACCTTTTACAGGGCATGTTTGGAGCATCTAAAGGATCAGAGAGCTGGGACTGTATCACGTTTAGAGAACCGGTTGGTAAATTGTTCTGAGCCTGCTTTATTAATAAATGTGTATCAAATAGATGTCTGTATGTGTATGAAAGTTTGGCCCAAGACTTGCTTTCATTATGACTTGCTAACAAGGATGCAGAGGAAAGCTAAGTATTGACCACTCAAATGTTCTTAAAAGCTACTGTGATCTACCAAACTAAACCAAACTCTATAAGTTGCCAATGACCAAATTGAATGAAGTAATTTGCAATAATCCTAATTTTCAGAGGATTGTATCTATAATGTAGAATTTACCTACATGGATTCTGAACATTTTTATTACTCCAAAAAATAGTGTGAGGAAAAAAGGCTATTGCAGGAGAGGGTTTGGTGAGACATAGAAAGGATTAAAAGGCAAGTATAAGAAGAAAGCTTAGAGGAGGTCTTCAGAGTGTACATGAAGATCTGCTCTAAAGCACCGGGGAGAGGTGGGCACAGACAGATGAAGACCTTATTTCTGGACAGGATGAATGGAAACATTGGGCAGAAGCATGGTACCTCTCCCCACCCCCAGTAGATAAGTTAGAGATAGTGATGACTTCATTATTTCCAGAAACACTCAAATGTACCTTGAGAAAAATTCTAATTGGCATCACCCAAATATTTCTAGGAATTTTCTACCTTCATTTTCAGAAATCTGTTTGAGAACTGTCAGCATTTTACCTGTCTCATAATATTGGTGTTGACCACATCTTTATAGATGTTCTCTGAGTTTAGTTTTTAGCAAAGCCAATAAAGAATGCTTATTGAACGTCTGCTGTGACTGTTCTAGGTCCTTAGGGGGATAGCAGAGAAACATTCTGACCTCAACAACTGGTTTTAGATGCTGATTTCACAGAGATTAATTAACTAGTGACCCATTCTGTGCATTTTATGCTCATGATCATTATTATAATGGAGTTTAGAGAAAGAGGATATCAGTGTACATAGATAAGAAGATAGAATTTGAGAAGATAGGATTTGAATTGAAGTTGTAGTTTAAAGGCATACATATTTGTTTTGATGGGGAAAGGAGGATCTTTGGAACAGTGCCAAGGGGCTGGGCATGGGGAGGAGAGAAAATAAGCAGTCGCTACATCAGAGCAGCATGAGGACTTGGGAGATCAGTGGCCTTGTCCCCCACTCTCTGGGGCCAGTGTCAGCTGAATTACATTGTGTTAAGCAGGCATCTTGCCGGTGATTTATGTGGCAGCTTGGTGGAGATAGCACCTATCCTTACTACCATTAAGCCACAAAAAGTTAAGACTATCACAAACAAAACTGATGTTCAAAAAATAAGTTAGGCCCTGAGATAATTCACCCATAGGCCAGGACTAATCTGTAGGTCTATGTGGTGCTGGGCTAGCCACCTAAGAGACTCAAAATCATGCAGGAAGGACACTGAGAAATAACCATTGGCACTGGTTGGACAAGAGGACTGATGGTTTCTATTTAGAGTGAGTAGGAAGGGCTACCCAGGCCCTCAGTTGGGCAGCTCCCAGAACCTGGTTCTAAATGGGCAGATTTCATTAGTCAACCCCCCAACCCATTACACAGAAATAGGCTGTTATCAGCAAATAAACAGATCCTGCTAATTCGAAAACACGTCTCTTTCATTGAAATCAAACACAATTAACTTATTATTTTAACTACCCAAGGGAGTTTGTGGTAGAATTTTAAAAATGAAAGGAAAAAAATATGAAAAACTTCATAGAGTTCAAAGAACAGTCAGACAATTTTACCAGCACAGTTGTTCAGAAGGTCACTGTTATCTGAAAGAATTAGGGGTAGGAAGGTCCTCAGAGAGCATCTGTGTACCCTCCTCATTTGTAGGTGGGGACACAGAGGTCAGAGACTTAAGAGACTTACCCTGGTTACTTTGCTGTTTAGAGCAGGGTCAACATTAGGACAAGACTGCAAAGATTGTGAGTTTGAGTCCTATGTTCTTTTAATGAAATTTTCCAGCAAATTATGAGTATTTAATTAACCTTACAATTTTTGAAAAAGAAGTTTTGTTGAGATATTCACATAACATACAATTTACTCATTTAAGTTTACATATCAATGGCTTCTAATATGTTCACAGAGATGTGCATTCATCACCACAACCAATTTTAGAACATTTTCATTACAGTAAAAAAGAAGCCCTGCACCCCTTAGCTCTCAGCCCCAAGTACCCCCATTGGCTATTTCTTGATTTTTGTTGCATTTCCACTCAAATACTTTGTTCCCTCAGCCCTAGAAAACCACTAATCTACTTTTTGTTGCCATGGTTTGTCAATTTTGGGAATTTCATAAAACAGTAAGAAAATATTGACTGGCTTCTTTCAAGCTTTCATCCATGTTGTAGCATGTTTCTGTACAGTTATGTGCTGCTTAATAATGGGGATATGTTCTGAGAAATGTGTTGTTAGGAATTTTGTGGTTGTGTAAATATTATAGAGTGTATTTACACAAATCTAGATGGTGTAGCCTACTGTACACCTAGGCTAGATGGTATACCACTGTCATGTATGTGGTCCATCATTGACCCAAATGCCATTTTGCAGTGCATAACTATACTTCATTTATTTTTTTATGCTGAATAATATTCCATTGTATGGCTATATCATATTTTACTTATCCATTCATCAGTTGTTGGACATTGAATTGTTTCTCCTTTTTTGACTATTATGAATAATGCTGCTATACATATTCATGTGCAAGAGTTTTTGTGTGGACAAATGTTTTCATTTCTCTTGGGTATATACAATTCTGGGAGTAGAATTGTTGAACCATATGGTAAGTCTATGTTTAACTGCTTCAGGAACTGCCAGACTATATTCCAAAGCAGCTGTACCATTTTATATTTCAATAAGCAATGTATGAGGGTTCCCACTTCTCCACATTCTTATAACCTATCTTTTTTATTATAGCCATCCTAGTGGATGTGCAGGGGTATCACACTGTGTTTTGGATTTGCATTTCTCTGATGGCTAGCAATGCTGAGCATCTTTATGTGTGCTTGTTGGCCATTTGTATGTCTTCTTTGGAGAAATGTCTATTCAGATTCTTGCCTACTTTTAATTGGGTTGTCTTGAGTTGTAATAGTGTGCTATGTATTGTAGAAACAAGACCCTTATAATATATATGATATGCAAAACTTTTCTCCCACTCTTTGGTTTGTCTTTTTAATTTCCTGATGATGTCTTTTAAAGCAGATACATTTAAAATTTTGATAACTTCATAGTTTTTTAAATGATAAATTTTTTCTCTGCCTTTGAGTCATTTATAAATAGACCTTAATATATATGTGGTCATGAAATATTTGCTATAGAACATATGTGGATTGATGTATATGAGGTAGTTTCAGCTTGATATGAAGGGCAGTAAAAATGGATAGAAGCAGTAAAATTAAAAAAAACTGCAGAAAAATAGTGTGATGCCAGAAAGTGTGTGGAGAAGGGCCCTGGTAGTCTTGCACATCTAAGAACTACCCTGGTTATCTAATATCAAAAGGTACCCATTCAGTGTCACCAAGAGAAGAAATAATGTCTTTAAAGATCAGAACTTATGTAGATAAGGACAATCACAAGAGATTATCCTCTGTAATAAAAGCCTAAAATGCAAATTGTCCCTTTGGGCAGTAGTTCAACCAGGAGTTCAACTGCTCGCTATGATGTGCACTGACCACCAGGGGGCGGCGTGGACCATGGCAGGCATCAGCAACACGGGCAGCAGTGGAGGCGCTGCTGGCCTTGATGAGCCCCGAAGATAGATGGACCATGGCAGGATGGTGGAGCAGGTGAGTGGGTAGTGCCAGGCCAAGGTGGGTGCCAGCAGGGGCCTAATATCCCTGCAGATGGCCACCAGTGGTGGCAGTGGGGGGCAGGGCTTCTTCCCGGCTCCCAGGAGCTGAGGAAGCCGGGCAGGGAACCCAGCCTGATCGATCGCCCTGCAGGCGGGATGGTAGAGCAGGTGAGGGGGCAGTGCCAGGCCAAGGCAGGGTGCCAGGTGTTGCTGTGGGGCTGCAGGGCTGCGAGGCTGGGGGTGCCAGGCTGGGGGTGGATGCTGGGGCCGATCTCTGCAGGCCACCCTGAGGGACCCCACCCATGCACAAATTTGTGCACTGGGCCTCTAGTTGTTTATAATTGTCTATGTCCTGTTTGTAATAAACAAAGTCCCCATAGCAATAACTGCTTAGTAATGAAGCCATGTGTTCAGTTACATAAACTATAACATGGGATTTTTGATAGACATATGTGTCTTTATGTATAGGCAGTCATTTTTATTACACTTTTAGATGAAGCCAGAATTCCAGGTTGTTAGCATTATAGCATAAATAGAATGAAGGTGTTTTTTTCTTTGTTATTTTACTTGTCTTTCTCCCTTCACCTCCCCCAATCCTGCCACTTCCCATCTAAACACAGGAATATACTAATCAGGGAAATATGCACTGCTGTTTAGTAAAGGGGTTAAATGCATTTGGATGGAATTCCAGGCACAACATACTAACAATGGCAGGAAACTGGGTCCTCCAGCCGGCTGCTGCCGGAGCTGTTGAGCGATAGATTGCTGAAAGGGCCAGCCCTGGGGTATGCTGCTTTGGCTTGCTTTGTGTTTGGAATGCTGTGATTGTTCCAAACACAATGAGGGATCTGTCTGTCCACACAGGACAAGTTGTAATTACAGGAACAGAAGCTAAGTTACTGCTCTTAATTGCAAATGATACCATAGTGGTCTGTATCCCACTGCTAATTGGTCTTCTGCACAGTATAGGGATAGACAGGATTTTTAATTTAATGTTTTTGGTGATTAGGGGAGTAAACCTTATATCTGATCTATTCATGTCCAGGTGATACTAGGATCCCTTCTGGACTACCTGTCTCATTGATTTTGATGGTTCATGCCAGTACACGGTATTGTCTGTGTTGAGGGGACAGGGTGTTGAAAGTCTTTGTCTTTGGTGTCCTAAAACCTTGATTGGTTGTGATTATAACATCATGCAGAAAAGTGTTCTTGTGTCACTTAGAAACCATTTCCTAATTAGGGAAAGGTTGAAATCTGGTCTTGCTATATGATTTGGAAAAAAAGACATCTATAACAGAAGAGAATCCATAACCGAACATAATCACTACATGGATATTCTTTGTGAGATAGGATCTTTGTCTCTTTGTCTATTAGGAAGCACATTGGGAAAATTCACCACTTTAGATAGTTTATAACATTATTTGTTTATTAATTCAACAAATATTATTTGAGGGCCTATTATATGCCAGGTATTGAATTAGGAATGGGATAAAAAGTAGCCAAAAAAAAGTCTACTTATGAACTTACAGTCTCAATAGGGACCAAAACATGTCAATGAATAAGGCATTGGGATGGTTTATGACATAGTTATACATGTTTCATGATCTACAGGTAAGAATGATGAAGAACATTTTTTCTCCAAAGTAGCTGAAAACGTTCTTCACATACCATTGATCAGAATTAAGATGTGGACCACTGCTAAACCAGCTCCTGGTAAGGCAAATGGACTGACTCTTAGGCAAGAAGCTGGGAACTAGGACAGCTTTCCTCTAGGAACAGGCAAAGGAGGGAGTTACGGGTTCTGAATAAAATCCAGCTGTTTTGAGAGGAGACAGGGGAGTGATGCTGGGAGACAACTAATAATATCCATTTTCTTTGAGTGACATGTCAAAGAGCTCACTCTGGCAACAGTGTGGAGAATGGGGGGTGGAGGCAGATGGAAGATGGGAGAAAGTGAGGAGGTGCTGCAGTCTTTGGAGCAGGACAGTGAGGCCTTGAACTGAAGTGGTGAAGAGGGAGCTTCTGGGAGCTGTGAGGTAGAAGAATTTATAATACTTATTCTTAAATGTTTAGGGCAAAATGGACCCTTTTGAGAATCTGATGCAAAAAGTTTTATACTAAATTCAAGATTTGCTCCATTTTAGCATCAGTGTGACCTTAATGGCAGGGAAGCTAGGCTGGTGAGTCCTTTGCATGGGCCACAGTTTTTGTTTCAGGTGGGCACTGGGGATCTCTAACCACATCATGGGGGTGGGAGAAATAAAGAATGAGAAGCAGCTTTTGTCAAGGGCTGACTATTTATATCATGCTCTGAGGCCCACCAAGCAGATGGGAAAACAGAGGCATTAGATGCACTGTTCAATATCCTACCCCTGGAGAAGGGCAGCTGTAGAGTTTGATCTCGAATGTGTCTGAATCACAATCTCAAGCGGCTGCCCACCGGTGCTGCCATATTTGGTCCAAATGTGAATGTCCGTGATTACAGATTTTTTTTTTCTTTCCTGGAATCCTTTGGTAGCCTGTTTGTGCAGCTGAAGGAGACACTCATGACCTCATTCATGATAGTTTGGGGAGCTGACAGCAGAACATTCAAAGAATGACATCAAGTAATTTTTTTCAAGATCATTTCCTGTCCTTGATCTCTGCAAAGATCGCATTCCTTAAGGATGTGTGGGGTTGGAAACAGACCCTATTCTGTCAGGAGAGAGATGCCTGGGGCAGCTGTAATAGGCAGATGAGTGTATATGTTCACATCCTCTGTGACATGCTTTGCTGGTGAAACACACACCCTCCATTTGGTTAAAAACAAACAGGTCAGCTAGGCTGCATGACTCATGTTTGGTGAAGTCTTTACCCCGAGCTAATAATTCACATTTTAAAGGCAAATGCTGAGCTCAACGTCTAACCAAGTAACACTGCCTAGAGTAGCTCTGTGTAGGAATTTGGTTTAGTAGAAAACAGCATCTTCTTAGGTTCTTGAAGTAGAGCACACTTAAGTGGACTCTGCCCCTTTACCTGTCCGTAAGAATGGGTTTCGTTGTAGGTGCAGAGAAAGAAGTCCGGTGAAGTGACCAGTAATGAGGTTTGGAGTCAGGGGGTCCTGGTTTCATGTGTGCTTCTTCCCTTTACTACTGCACAGTGATGGGCAATGTACCCTTCTGAACATTATTAGTCTGTCACCTTTGAAATGGTCATATTTCTGCTACATTGCATCCAAATGCCCAGGAGATTTGAAGATAGTGTGTGCAGAGTACCTGGGCATCAAGTAGATGCTCAATGGCATGGGCATCAGTATTTGCTTTGCTCCATGCCATCTGCTTAGCTGAGTTATTGTTTTCTCCCTTATCCCTTTATGTTACATTAAGGGCTTTATTTATTTCTTTAAAGGAGAAAGACATCCAGTCTGAGTAATGTATATTACATATACTCAGAGTGGCTTTTGCCACAACTCCCATCACCTTTGTATTTTGCATCACCCTGCAGGAGGACATTGGTTACAGCAAGCATGATGGTGAGAGAGAATCGGAAAGTGATATCATCTATCTATCTATCTATCTATCTATCTAACATCTATCTGTCATCTATTTCTCTCTGGCTCTGCTCTAACTCGATAATGGCCTATGGAACAGTTACCTAAACTCTTGGTGCCTCCACTTAGAGGGGCTTGAACTAAGAGATCTTTCAGAGACTACCACTTTGCTGAGTCTTATAGATGTATTTCTTCTCTGGCTGATACTTAGAACCAAATTTCCTACAATCAGCACAAGTGGGGCCAGCATACTACCTAACACCTTTCCTGTAAATCTTCCTCTGGAGTATGAGGCTAACCAACCTACTCATTTCCAGGGAAATTAATTTTTTTCCTTGCTCTTCATACACATGGCTTGCTTACATGTAGATCTTTAAACACAGTTGATTTATAAGGGGTGACTTACACTGAAACATAATTTGTGTATGTCAGCTAGTTAAAATTGGTATTATAGCATGAACTTTTTCAGTCATTAAATAACTCTCCTCTAGTTTTCCCCATACTCAGGAATGAATGGTAGGTTAAGAAGTACAATCCCAGTTTGAAAAACATCAGAGGAACTAACTGGGTCTACTTACGTTTTACCTAAAGATGTGAAATGTGAGACTTTTCTCAAAGTGAAAGGTGACCAACTGGGTAAGTTTGCGTGGGCCAAACGTTTGCATCAGAGACATTTTTGAACCTTCTTAGAATCCTGGAATGTTAGAGATGAAAGGGGCCTAAGAATGTCTGGGCAATTCCTTCTCCTTCTCTCAGTTGTCCTTCTTGAAGCTCAAAAATGATCAATCATAAAACATTTTACTTTAAAGAAAATGTTCGCTGAAAGACACCTGTGCAGAAACATAAATTGCCTCAACTGGCAAAGTATCTCAAAGGGGATTTTTTCAATAAAAAATAAGAAATTTAAATGCTCTATACTCTTTACCAAATTAGTTGTATCTGGGTTTTTTATATCTCATTTGAGACAGTTAAACTCCAGGTATGCTAAGAAGTCAGCATGAATTTTGCCAGCAGGTGGCACTAAATGTTTTCAATAGGAAAATAGTGCGAAGGAAAACCTCCTTAGCATCCTCTCTGCTAGTAAAAAAGCCTTTTAAGTTAGTGTTGTGGTTCATTCACCCACAGTCAGGAAACATGTGCCTTTCTTATTTGGTGGCTCGTTGGCAGTACACTGCTGTTCAGGGTGAGTTATTTCCTTGAAGTTTGTTAAAAAGGGAAGTATGGCGAAATTAAAGACTTGCAAGCTTTATTCGAATTTCGTAGACCAATTAAAATCCAGTCTGTCAGGCCACAAACCCTCCCATAGCTCCCAGGCCTGCAAGTACAAGGGATGCTGAAACAAAGAACAGCAAGATGGTGGATGGCTTGATTTTCCCTTTTTATGACTTGCTGTGACTCTTGTGTGCTGAGGGGGATTTTTTTTCCTGCCTCTGCTCACAGTTACCAGAAGAAAGTGCTGCCATACAAAAGATCCTGAAAAATATTGGTCCATGTATGCCAAATTTTCATTCTCACAGCACTTTTTAAAAAGCAAAAAACAAACAAACATGTGATTCATTTACCTATTCATTCATCTGAAAAATATTTATGGAGTGCCCACCATGTCAGGCATTGTACTTAGGAGTCAGGAATACCGGAATGAAGAAAAACATGCGCGCTCAAGCTCTGGGGAGCTTGTCTGTAGTGGAAGACCCAGAAACTAATCGAGTGTCCACAGGAATGCACAGAGCCAAACTGAGGAAAGAGCTTTGAAGGAAAGCAGCGCTGTCCCATGATGAACCAGAGAAAGCGCACCTTGATGCCTAGATTCCAGGGGGATGGGTCACTAAGGAAGTGACCCTGCTTGGAGCTGAGATTGGGAGGATAAGGAGGAATTAATTATGTGAAGAACTGGGAAGCAGTAGGGAGAATGTTCAGACCAAGGAATAGCAAGTTCAAAGACCCTGGGATGGGAGAGAGAATGGAGAGTTTGAGACAATGAGATACAGGTGGGCAAGGAACTCAGTGATAGAAGGAGAGAATAGGTGTTGTTACATGAACAAAAATTCACCATGATTTTTGCACTTTTCTCCATGTTTATTATATTTCCCCTTGACAAAAAAGAAAGAAAGAAAGAAAAAAAAAAGGCCAAACACACACACTCCAAAATTTTATTAATCACCCGATCTCTACTAGTCTCCTGCTTTTACAGTATTGTTGGCTTGAAGCTAGTGTCTAAACATTGCTGAAAAGTTTGGGAGTTTTCCTTTCCTCAGTACAGCAACCCATATAAATGGACATAAATATATTTGGGGATGGCTAGGAGGAAAAGTCACAGAACACACTTGTAATATTAGTAGGAAGTGATTCCTTAACCATTCTCTTTTCCTTCAAAAGGGGATGTGGACCTGTAAACTGACTGGGATTTAGAAATGGCCCTAACTTTCTGGAACAGTGGCAGCCTTGACTCATCAGACCTGGAATTTTTTCAGTTACATACATCAAGCTGGGCGAGGAAACCCGTGATTAAATTACCACAACCTACGGTCCTGCAGGTCAATGTATTCTGATGAGCCCTAAATGTCTACTGGTGAAGCCACACCCATTTATATCTGACTGCTTAAGTGTAACTACTTGTCCTTTGCCACTTTGGGACTTTATCATGTTCATCATAATCAAGGAGCCCTTTTCAATGGCAGCATCTTCTACCAGTATCCCCAGCCCACAGAGAATAGGCACTGTGCTGCTTTCCAGAGATGCTGGTGTTCCCTCACCAGTGTATATTTCAGGCCTTAATGATGAGATCATCTATATGATGGAGTGCCCACCATCATATCTACAGCCACCTTCCTATCTCTCAATGTCTCTGAATTATTTTCTTCTATTGAACCTCACCATTTCTGGCACCTCAACTTTCCCTAGAATATACTTCCAGTTGAACCCATTTCTTCCTTAGCCAGCAAATGAACTATCAGGACCACTCTGAGCTAGCATCACTGGATTCAGAATCATCGGTGAGTGTTCCCATATTTATCCTGATGTTTGTTTCTCCTCGATCAGTAGCCTCAGGATCCCTTTCTTCATGCATTCCCAGATCTTTGCCCATATACTTGAGTAAAGTTCTGTGAGTATTTCGGTGGGTAAATATTCTACTGGGTTTGACTTTGTAAATGTCCCTTTCCCCCAGGAAATGCTGGGTTCTGACTTTAGTTATGGTTCTGAGGATATCTGGGATCATTGTGTATGAGTGGTGGTGGGAGGGGGTGGATAGAGAACGAAGAGAATCTGCTCCCTCTCCCAAGGTAACTAATGGCCTCTGGGAGAAGGTAGCAGTGTCTTTAGGTCAGACACGAAGAGCCTAATTAGACAAGAAGAAGAGAATGTCAAGGAAGGCAAGAGGTGGGGAGGCTAAGAGTGGGTTGAGGGTTGGGAAAACTGGAGGTCTCTGAATCTTCTCATACATACAAAAGAGACATCATGATTATATGAATTCAACTGATAATGTAATTCACTAACCTTAGATCAAACCCTGCCTCTGTTTTCCAGCAACCTCAGCCCATTCTTTTGATGGAGTCATAGAAATACTTGGTTAAAGTCCATGATTTACGCTTTCATCTGCCTCTCAATGTCAGTGTCCTAACCATGTCCCTCTGACCCTTTTCACTTCAGTATACACACGCCAGACTTCTGACTGCCAGCATTTACATCTCATCACCTGACAACTTCCTCTGGTCTCCAGAGCTGCTCTGCTTATGCACAGCAGACCAGGAAGGCAATGACGTAGCCCCTTGGCAGCAGCACTCAGCCAGTGACTGGTGGGAATTAGTGTACAAACTCTCCAGCTGCCTTGTCCCTTGGGTGGGATGATATCGGTGCGTGCCTTACTCTCTTTTCTATAGCACCTCCATGGGCTTGAGCTCTAGTTGCCCATGGTGGTAATTGGCTTGGAAATGCATCCATTGTTTGGATTTCTTCTCCTCCCTGTTTCACTCTCCCACTCTCCTGCTGGTTTTTGTTGGGATCACCTCCCAAACAAACTACTGGAATTTAAATCCTTCTCCAGGGTCTGTTTCCAGGCAAATCCAAATTAAGATAGGACCTTGTTGGAAAAAATACCAGGTAAGTCACAGATGAATTAAGATCCAGGTTATGAGAATAGGTAGGGGACAAGAGACACTAGGGAATAAGATATACTGCCATTATTATTACACAGAAACACCTGGTTTGGATATTCCCCTGCTGCACCCCACATCTTCTAGACCAGGGATGGGGAACGTTTGGCCTGTGGGCTGTCTAACGTGAAATCATTTGGTCTGGCCTTGCCAAGGCAACCGCAGGTGGGACTTGAAATTCAGTAAATCTAGGAGGTTTGTTTTTTTTTCATAGCAACACTCATTTATATTAAGTGAATTATATTAAGTGAATGATGTTGTAAATATCTAAATGGCCCTTGGCAGAAAAATGATTCCAACCCCTGTTCTAGATCATGCATTCTCAACAGGGTGATGTCAGCTCCATCCATGGGAGCAATATATACATCCTACTCTTTATGTATAAAGCATGGACATACATACAGTACATAAGCAAATACATATATAATGTATCTCTTGTCTTAAGATTTCATGGGAGGGCAATACAGGGGCAAATTTCTAAAATGTCTCTGTAGGAAAACAATAATGATAAAAAGGTTGAGAAACACGTCTCAAAACACTATGCATTGCTGCCCCAAATTAATGGTGCTGCCTCGAATTTTAAACTTAATGATCATGGTCTGATGAGACTATCTGATTGGCGAAAGACATGACCCAGTTTTAGCTGTAGGAGTGGGAGAAGGGACATCTGCCTACTTCTCCTTCTGTTGTAGCTGGCAAATTCCAGCTTTTCCCAAAGACTCACAAAATAAGGAGGTTCTCTAAAAATTTTAAGGAAGTTCTTTCAAAATTTGAAGGAAGCCTAGATATGGGCCAACCTCCAAATTATAACTATTCACCTTTGAACAACTGTGGACCTTGAGGAGTTTGAGGGCTCTATCTTGGGAACTCCTGGTACTGCCTCCTTCCAGAACATAGAATGTACTCAGAGGTGCTTGTGAGCAATTGTAAAATTGAATACAGTCTAATTTGGTGTTTTTGAGTGAAAAATGTGAGATAAGAGAATTGTCCTTTTTGATGTTCCCTGGGATCTGAACCTTTCAGTGCACGCATGTGCACATTTTGGGAATTGGAGCTTAGAATCACTTATTCTCCAGTGCTCATGGCATGGCGGGAAGATTACACTACTAAGGAGATCTCAGCATTGCCATTGGCCAGCAGTAGGATTACAAGCAAGTCTCTTGTCTGTATGAGGAAGGCATTAAACTAAAGGGTTTTAGGGTCTTTTTTAATTTCTCCTATTTTATACATCAAGTGAGGTAGAAAGAGAGGATAGAGGAGAAGAAGGAAGAAAGGAAGGGAGGGAGGAACACAAAATTTATTGTGACCTCATGTGTGATGACCCTTTAATTTTTCTAATAATACCTAAGGGAAGACTTTATTATTTTCATTGCATGGTGAGGAAGTAGAAGTTCAGAGAGGTTAAGTCATTTGCCCAAGTTCTCCCATAATCCAAAGGGCATTCAAACCAGTGTCTGTCTGGCTCTAAAAGTCATGTAGTTTCCACCAAACCACACTGTGCTGTGGGGGAAATATTAGAGTCAGCAATGGTATGCTTTAGGTGTTTTTCCTCCCCTGGCTGTGGGTACCCTCTCTTGGATGCCTGAGAGTCTCCATGTTGCTCAGGTAGGTCCTGAGCTACCTCGTCCTGGTATGCATGTTCTTACCAGTGCCTTACATTCACTCTCTTTCCTCCTCTTTTTCAGCATTTCTTTTAAAAAAAAAATATATATATATTTTATTGATTTTTTACAGAGAGGAAGGGAGAGGGATAGAGAGTTAGAAACATCGATGAGAGAGAAATATCGATGAGAGAGAAACATCCCTCCTGCAAACTCCCCACTGGGGATGTGCCCACAACAAAGGTATATGCCCTTGACCGGAATCAAACCTGGGACCCTTGAGTCTGCAGGTCGATGCTCTATCTACTGAGCCAAACCGGTTAGGGCTATTTTCAGCATTTCTTGCTCCCACTGAAATGCAGTTAGGAGGCTGTGAAATGCTCTGAATGAAACTCCCAGGCTCTCAGGGCTGAGTGCTGATAGCTTGCTAGTCTGGTAAATCTGTATGTTAATTGGAGGAGGATAAAGCCGCAGAAGGTCTTTCTGCCTTGAAGGTGTGGAGTGAATTTGATATTTTAACCCAGTAACTCCAAAGTGTACATCCATATACATTATTAGTTCAGGGCAGAACACCACAAACTCACAGGTCAGTTGACCCCCTTATCCATAATTTTGCTTTTCTTGCTTTCAGTTACCTGCAATCAACTGTGGTCTGAAAATATTACATGAAAAATTCCAGAACTAAACAGCTCATAAAATAAAATTTTATTTTATTTCCCCCCTCAAAATATAGCTTTTACTACTTTCTAGGAACTTTAAAGATATATTTTTAAAATATTTTTCTCTATTTTATTTTTTTCCATCACCGTTTGTAGCCTCTTCCACCTCCACTCCCCATCCTGAAATCTCCACACTGCTGTCTGTGTCCATGAGTTCTTTCTCTCTTTTTTTTTTTCTTTTTTGCTCAATCCCTCTACCCACCCACTCTAACACCCTCCCGCCACCAGAGCAGTCTACCTGCTCTCTATCTATGAGTCTGTGTCTAGTCACTTTGTTCATTAAGTGAAATTATATGGTACTTGTCTTTCTCTGACTAAATTATTTCACTTAACATAATGTTCTCCAGGTCCATCCATGCTATTGCAAAGGGTAAAATTTCTTCCTTTTTAAGGCAGAGTAGTATTCCATCGTGTAAATGTGCCATAGCTGATTTATCTACTCATCTACTAAAGGGCACTTGGGCCATTCTCAGTAGCCAGATGAAATCTCATGCTGCCCTGCTGTCCTGCCCTGTGAATCATCCCTTCGTCCAGCTCATCCATATTTTATATGTTCCCCTCCCATTAGGCACTTAGTAGCTGTCTTGGGTATCAGATCCACTGTTGAGGTCTCCCAGTGCTTGTGTTTAAGTAGCTCTTACTTTACTTAACAATGGCTCCAACATGCAAGATTAGTGATGCTGGCAATTCGAATATGCCAAAGAGAAGCCACCAAGTGCTTCCTGTAAGTGAAATGGTTTGTGTGTACAAGGCTCAGTACTATTGGCATTTCAGACATCCAGTGTAGGTTTTGGAATATACCCCTGATGATGAGCTCTAGGAATTGTTCATATTATAATCTATGGTAGTTCCTATATGCCTGTGGCTTTGTGGAAATTTACCCTACATGAATACAATTTAATATTCAGCAAAAATCCAAGGATAGCCCTATTCAGATTTCGGAAACATTTTCTCTGTGTGGCTCTCTCTTCTCCAATATTCTGTCCCATAAATTCTGACTACCTCAGCTTCCCTGGAATCAAATGCATATATTCTCAATTCAGTAAGACGGTCATGTGCTGCTTGGGCTCCCTGGTCATGTGCAAGTCCAGAAACTTCCTGCAAAAAGAAAGCTGGAAAAATTGTAGTGCATTTTTGTTCTTTTAATGATTTCAGTTTTGCACTGCTTATTTTTCAAAAACTGAAAACAGTTGTTTCATACAATTTGTCTAGGTTTATATTTGTTTACAGTGGAAGAACAATCTATTACTAGATAATTCAATTTGGAAGGAAGTGGAAGTCCTCTGAGTCTTCTTCCTATTCAATACATTGTAGGTTCTAACAATATTTCCTGGACTATTTCACTAAGTGGTTATGAAGGTAAAATGAAATAATGTACATAAAAGTGCTTTGTAAACTGTAAAGTACTATACAAACCTGAGGTATAAGAATAAGATAAGAGCATAACAGTCAGTATTAAATAAGTCAGCAACACTTTCTGAAAGGCAGAACTCTTGGTAATTAAAGAAGTACAAAAAAATACCTCCAACTGAGAGAGTTATGACTTATACAGCAAAAGCCCACAACAAAATAAGATGGCAAGTAATATATACCATATAATAATATCATAGATACTCTTCATTGAATATATAGAACATACTAGGTAGGGTTTTTTTTATAAACATTATTTCTTTTAGCCCTTAAAAGAATCTTGAGAGGTAGATTAGTATCTCTTCTCTATAGATCAGGAAACAAGTTTCAGGAAGGTTAAGTGAAAAAGTTTATATAGAATATAATCAAGCTGGAATTTAGACACACAGTTGAATATTGATTCTCTATTAGGAAGGTACACCACAAGTTTATGAATTAGGAGGACAAAGAGAGATGTGTTGGCTTGAAAGCTGAGGGGACACTTTCTACAGGAGGTGGGAGTTATGATGGATCTCAAAGAAAATTTAAATACGAGTAAATAGGAATCGAATTTTAGCAAGAAGGGGATTACAGATCAAAGAAATAAAGATAAATGTGTTCCAAAGAGAGTCATTAAACTAATTTTGCAAGTTTATATGAATAGAGTAAAAGGTTGCAGCCACATTATGATGATGATAAATTATGTTTAAGGAGTTAATCCACTATTTCAGTCTTAACATACCTTCAAGTGTAATGCAAGCATTGGTTGTTATTCTTGTTACTTTGTTTTTCATAGATATTATTCCATAATCTCATAATTTACATAACATTCATTTATTTCTTTAATATTTGTGAGTGTTTACTCTGAGGTAGACATTGTGCTAGGCATTGTACTAGGCATGGAGGACATGAAATTAAATTTGATATTGCCCCTGCTTTCAAGGAATTCATAGTTAATTTTCAAGTGAGAGGGTCTGACAAGCGGGTAGAAATTTGGGGATAGAGGTCTGAGAGAAGTCAAAGCTAAAAATGTAAATTTTGGAGTTGTTGACTTGTGCCCAGGGAACCGGTGCATCTTCATTCTTTCTTTCTTTTTTTAACCTGTGCATTTTCTAGAAAGAAAAACAGAAGCAAGATTTAAGAGAGCAACCAAGAATGATTGGAACCTTTTAAAAAGTTCTGAGTTGTACACATGTACACACACACACACACACACACACGCACAAATATTTTAGCTAATCTTGCAATAAGGGGGTAATTAGAAAACTTATCTCGAGGCCACAGAGTGGCTATATGACAATATGCACATTGCCATGGATCAGTGGAGTAGTGTGTAACTGTGAAGAAACGAATGTCAGTATTATATAAGTAATCAATATATTTTTAATGCTTATGACAAGATAACCCTGTAGTTAAATGCTTCTGTGCTAGAATCAAGTTTTATTTTCTCAGGGAAATATGAATCATTTTTTTAGGACCCTCAGTCTTGGCATAGATGGAAATAGCTCATTCCCAGAGGTAGAGCTGAATTTTATTCACTGTGTTTGGGATTCATCTCCATTCCTTCTGGAAGGCAAAGATTTTGTGGGGGGATTAATAGCAATAAAATTTTTAACATCCGCATACTACATACCACAGAGAATTCTTTATCCAAACCTATATTAAAGGGCTGGGAAATCCTGGGCCCTGAAAGCAGAAACATGATCCCTACCCAGCAGTCCTGAAGGTCATTATCATTAAGAGCATCCAGAGAGGGACTTATCCCCATAGAGATGCTGGGTGAAGAGATGTTCAGTGGGGAGAGAAACAGTGAGGAAAGACAAAGTCCAGAGTCAAACCCCAGGGAAGGCCTGTGGTTAGGGGGTGGGAAAGACATAAAAAATGGAGTGGGACAAAGATGAGAGCAGTCTCAAGAAAGCATTGAATCACTGAAGATGAGGAAAGGGGATTCCATCAGAATCCAATGCAGCTGAGTGAAAGAGCAAAACCATTTTAAAAAGAGTCTTAGATTTGGTTTTTGAAAGTCATTAGCAAAATTTTGGAATATAGTTTCTGATCTTAACTTTCTAAGATCACCAAGGTGCCTTGTTAGCCTTCTCTGTTTCTGGGAGCCGATCCTGAAGATCAACCAATTTCTACACATACAAATAAATGAGAAATAAACAGTTATTGCCTAAAGGTCAATTTACATAGATAAACATGAAGGAAAATATGTTAAACATGAAGGCATGTATACGTTAATTTTTTTTATTGCTTAAAGTATTACAAAGAGTATTACATATGTCTCCTTTTTTTTTTCCCGGCCCTTGACAATCCCCCGGCCTCCCCTACTCCCCAATGTCTTATGTCCATAGGTTATGCTTATATGCATGCATACAAGTCCTTCGGTTGATCTCTTACCCGCCTCCCTCCTGCCCCCCAACCCTCCCCAGCCTTCCCGCTGTAGTTCCACAGTCTGTTCGAGGCAGCTCTGCCTCTGTATATATTTTTGTTCAAAAGTTTATTATGGTCTTTATTATCCATAAATGGGTGAGATCATGTGGTATTTTTCCTTCATTGACTGGCTTATTTCACTTAGCATAATGCTCTCCAGTTCCATCCATGCTGTTGCAAATGGTAAGAGTTCCTTCTTTTTTACAGAAGCATAGTATTCCATCGTGTAGATGTACCACAGTTTTCTAATCCATTCATCTACTGATGGGCACTTAGGCTGTTTCCAGATCTTAGCTATGGTGAATTGTGCTGCTATGAACATAGGGGTGCATATATCCTTTCTGATTGGTGTTTCTGGTTTCTTGGGATATATTCCTAGAAGTGGGATCACTGGGTCAAATGGGAGTTCCATTTTTAGTTTTTTGAGGAAACTCCATACTGTCTTCCAGAGTGGCTGCACCAGTCTGCATTCCCACCAGCAGTGCACGAGTGTTCCTTTTTCTCCACATCCTCTCCAGCACTTGTCGTTTGTTGATTTGTTGATGATAGCCATTCTGACAGGTGTGAGATGGTACCTCATTGTTGTTTTGATTTGCATTTCTCAGATGATTAGTGACTTTTTAGCATGTTTTCATATGTCTCTTGGCTTTCTGAATGTCCTCTTTTGAAAGGTGTCTATTTAGGTCCTTTGCCCATTTTTTTGATTGGATTGTTTATCTTCCTTTTGTTGAGTTGTATGAGTTCCCTATAAATGTTGGAGATTAAACCCTTATCAGTGATAACATTGGCAAATATGTTCTCCCATATAGTGGGCTTTCTTGTTGTTTTGTTGATGGTTCTTTTGCTGTGCAGAAGCTTTTTATTTTGATGTAGTCCCATTTGTTTATTTTCTCTTTAGTTTCCAATGCCCTAGGATCTGTATCAGAGAAGAAGTTGCTTCGGCATATGTCTGAGATTTTGGTGCCTTTGGATTCTTCTAGTATTTTTATGGTTTCCCGTTGTATATTTAAGTCCTTTATCCATTTTGAGTTTATTTTTGTGTATGGTGTAAGTTGGTGGTCTAGTTTCATTTTCTTGCATGTATCTGTCCAATTTTCCCAACACCATTTATTGAAGAGACTATCTTGACTCCAATGTATGTTCTTGCCTCCTTTGTCAAATATTAATTGAGCATACTGGTTCGGGCCGATTTCTGAGCTCTCTATTCTATTCCATTGATCTATATATCTGTTCTTGTGCCAGTACCAGGCAGTTTTGAGAACAGTGGCTTTGTAATACAGCTTGATATCTGGTATTGAGATCCCACCTACTTTGTTCTTTCTCAGGATTGCTGCAGCTATTCGGGGTCTCTTTTTATTCCAGATGAATTTTTGGAGAGTTCGTTCTAGGTCTGTGAAATATGCTGTTGGTATTTTAATGGGAAGTGCGTTGAATTTATAGATTGCTTTGGGTAGTATGGACATTTTAATGATGTTGATTCTACTAATCCAAGAACACGGTATGTTCTTCCATCTCTTTATGTCTTCCTCTATCTCTTTTTTCAATGTCCTATAGTTTTCTGAGTAGAGGTCTTTTACCTCTTTAGTTAAGTTTATTCCTAGGTAGCTTAATTTTTTTGGTGCGATGGTAAATGGGATTGTTTTTTTAGTCTCTCTTTCTGCAAGTTTACTATTGGTGTATAGAAATGCTATAGATTTCTTGGCATTAATTTTGTATCCTGCTACATTGCCGAATTCTTTTATTAAGTCTAATAGTTTTTTGATGGAGTCTTTAGGGTTATTTATGTATAATATCATGTCATCTGTAAATAAGGACAGTTTTACTGCTTCTTTTCCAATTTGGATGCCTTTTATTTCTTCTTCTTGTCTAATTGCAATGGCTCATACTTCCAGTACTATGTCGAACAGGAGTGGTGAGAGTGGGCATCCCTGTCTTGTTCCTGTTCTTAGGGGAAATGGTGTTAGTTTATGTCCATTGAGTATGATGTTGGCTGTGGGTTTGTCATATATGGCTTTTATTATGTTGAGGTATGATCCTTCTATTCCCATCTTGCTGAGAGTTTTTATCAAAAATGGGTGTTGAATTTTGTCAAATGCTTTTTCTGCATCAATTGATATGACTGTGGGTTTTTTCTTTCAATTTGTTTATGTGGTGTATCATGTTTATTGATTTGCGGATTTTGTACCATCCTTGCATCCCTGGGATAAATCCTACTTGGTCATGGTGTATGATCTTTCTGATGTGCTGCTGGATCCGATTTGCTAAGATTTTATTGAGGATTTTGGCATCTATGTTCATGAGGGATATTGGCCTATAATTCTCTTTCCTTGTGTTGTCTTTACCTGGTTTTGATATTAGGGTGATGCTGGCTTCATAGAATGAGCTTGGAAGTGATCTTTCCTCTTGAATTTTTTGTAGTAGTCTGAGGAGGATAGGTTTTAGATCTTCCTTGAATGTTTGGTAAAACTCCCCTGTGAAGCCATCTGGTCCTGGGCTTTTGTTTGCTGGAAGCTTTCTGATGACTGCTTCAATTTCTTCCATAGTTATTGGCCTATTGAGATTTTTAGATTCTTCCTGATTGAGTTTTGGAATGTTGTATTTTTCTAGGAATTTGTCCATTTCCTCCAGGTTGTCTAGTTTGTTGGAGTAGAGCTGTCCATAGTATTTTTTAACAATCATTTGTATTTCTGTGGGGTCTGTTGTTATTTCGCCTCTATCGTTTCTGATTTGGTTTATTTGGGTCCTCTCTCTTTGCTTCTTGGTGAGCCTGGCTAGAGGTTTGTCAATCTTGTTTATCCTTTCAAAGGACCAGCTCTTGGTTTCATTGATTTTCTGTATTGGTTTTTTTTGGTCTCTATGTCATTTATTTCTGCTCTCATCTTTATTATCTCCTTCCTTCTGCTCACTCTGGGGTTTTCTTGTTGCTCTCTTCCTAATTCTTTGAGCTGTAGAGTTAGATGATTTACTACCATTTTTTCTTGTTTTTTGAGATAGGCCTGTAGAGCTATAAACTCGCCTCTCAGGACTGCTTTCATTGTGTCCCATAGGTTTTGGATTGTTGTGTTTTCATTGTCATTAGTTTCCAGGGTGTTTTTAATTTCTTCTTTGATGTCATTGGTAACCCAATCAATATTTAATAACATGCTATTCAGCTTCCAAGTTTTTGAGTATTTTGGGTTGTTTTTATTGTAGTTTATTTCTAATATTATGCCATCATGGTCTGAGAAGATGCTTGGTATGATTTCAATCTTCTTGAATTTGGGGAGACTTTGTTTGTGACCCAATATGTGGGACTTTTTTGAATCTGTCCCATGAGCACTTGAGTGGAATGTATATTCCGTGGCTTTGGGGTGAAGTGTTCTGAAGATGTCAATTAAGTCCATCTGATCTAGTGAGTCATATAGGATTGTTATTTCTTTGCTCATTTTTTGTCTAGAGGATTTATCCAGTGATGTCAGTGGTGTATTAAAGTCCCCTACTATGATTGTATTGTTGTCGATCTCTCCTTTGATATCTTCCAGGAGTTTTTTTAATGTATTTGGGTGCTCCTGCATTGGGTGCATATATGTTTACCAGGGTTATATCTTCTTGTTGTATTGATCCCTTTAGTATTATGAAGTGGCCTTCCTTATCTCTTGTTATGGCCTTCACTTTGAGGTCTATTTTGTCCGATATAAGTATTGCTACCCCAGCTTTCTTTTCCTTTCCATTTGCCTGAAAGATATTTTTCCATCCCTTCACTTTCAGTCTGTGTGAGTCCCTTCTAATGAGGTGGGTCTCTTGTAGACAGCAAATGTATGGGTCATGGTTTTTTATCCATTCAGCCACTCGATGTCTTTTGGTTGGAGCATTTAGTCCATTTACATTTAAAGTTGTTATTGAAAGGTACTTGTTTGTAGCCATTTCTTTATTTGTGTGTGGCTGTTTTCTTTCTGAGCTTTTTATTTCTTCTTTTTACACCAGTCCCTTTAGCATTTCTTGCATTGCTGGCTTGGTGTTGATAAACTCCCTTAGCCTTTTTTTGTCTGTGAAGCTTCTTATTTCCCTTCAATTTTAAATGATAGCCTTGCTGGATAGAGTATTCTTGGATTCAGTCCTTTGCTTTGCATCACTTTGTAAATTTCTGTCCATTCTTTTCTGGCCTGATGTGTTTCTGTTGAGAAATCATTTGCTAATCTGATGGGGGATCCTTTGTAGGTAACTCTCTGTTTCTCTCTTGCAGCCTTTAAGATTCTCTCTTTGTCTTGTACATTTGCCATCGTTATTATGACGTGTCTTGGTGTGGGTCTTTTGGGGTTCATCTTGCTTCGGACTCTCTGTAGTTGTGTAACTTTTTTCTTCCCCATATCTGGGTAGTTTTCTGTCATTATTTCTTCAAATAGATTTTCTAATCCTTGCTGCTCTTCTTTTCCTTCTTCCAGCCCTATTATGCGTATGTTACTTCGTTTCATGTTGTCCCAAAGCTCCCTTAGGCTCTCCTCCTGCTTTTTAATTTTTTTCTCCAGTTGCTGTTCAGATTGAGCTTGTTTCTCTGCCTTATCTTCTAACTCACTAATTCGGCCCTCTGCTTCTTTTAGCCTGCTGTTGAAACTTTCCATGGTGTTTTTGATTGTAGCTATATCACTTTTCATTTCTTCCTGACTCTTGCATAAGTTGTTGATTTTCTCATCCATCCAGTGAATGAATTGTATAACCATTATTCTGAATTCTCTTTCTGTCATGTTGCATGCTTCAACTTCATTAATTTCCTTTCTTGGCGACTCCTCATTGTCTTTCCTCTGAGTGTTGTGTCGTCTCTTCATTCTGATTATCTCCTGATGATTCAAACGTTGAGTTGCGTGGGCCTGGGCCGTGTGCAGTGGGAGCCTCCCACCACCCTAGTGTCACTGAAGAGCTCTGATACTAAGATGTGTGGTTGTTGTGGGTTGGTTTGAACCAGGCTTGCTCAGAGTCAGTGTTGCCAGCGCTCAATGTGGCCTCGTGCGTGCCCTTAGAATCAGGGACCCTGCCTGCACTGTGCTGAAACGCTGAAACAGCGACCCCCCTGGAGCGTGTTGAAAATCAGCGCCTCCTAGCATGAGCCAGGAGTCAGAGTTCCCCAGGAATCCAGTATCAGAGTCTCTGTTGCTTCGCGCGACCTTGCCTTGAGAATCAAGGTCTCTGTGTGCCGGTGCACCAGGAATTAGAGTCACTGGCTCTTAGTATGAATGCACAGGGAATCAGGATCTCAGGTGCAGGTGATAAGAAACACAGTCAAGTAACTGGTGCTTGGTGCTGCCTCCTGCGCAGAGAATTGGGGTCCCTGGGCCTGTGCTCCGTGGGACAAATTCCCGGTGTTTGCACAATTGCTCCCACCGGCAGTGCACGTAGGATCAGTTCCCTCCTGGTGTTTGCACGCCTGTGCTCCCAGACTAGGACTGCTGAACCCAGCCCTAAGCAGGATCAGTTCCAAGGTGCTCGCGCACTTCCAGGCTAAAGTTCCTGTGGCAGTGCTGAGGCCCTGGCAAGGGGTGGGTCTATCAGTTACTATGACGCTGCCCAGGAGCCTTCGGGAAGGGGGGATGGGCTCTGTTACTCACGGATCTGCCACGGGGATTTCTGAACTTTTGGTGTCTGCAGGTCTGAAGCTGTGGTCACAGGTTTCTGTCCCCAGTGGCTGCAGGGTCCTGGTATGCGTCTGAGATCAGACTGGGTGGTGCTGAGGCCAGGATCCTAGTCTCAAGCAGCTCTGTTTCCCAAGATGGCGTGGTGGCTGTGCCCGTGCCGGCTGCCCGCCGGCTGCCCAGGAGTGTCCGCACAGGGATCGGGGCTCCACTGTCTAAGACTGCCCGGTTTAGCAGCCCCTTTGAAGACCTGCAGAATCTAACTGTCCCTAGCTCATACACACACACACCACACACGTCCACACACTCCTCTATCACTTCCTTGCACTCTCACACTCTCTCCCTCCCTACCTTCCTGCTGGTCGCCATTTTCCAGGATCCATGTATATGTTTATAACAACTGATAACAAGCTCAGATGCTTCCTTTGTCCAGAAGCCAATGGCTCCACTTTGTGTACGAGCCAAAGCCTCTTTCTTCCCTTTGTCTCCCAGGACGCTATACATTCCCAAAGTAGGCAACAACCCTGAGCTCACTATTCTTCTCAACTGTGTGCCTTTGCCTACCCCATCCACTGAGACTGTTTTGATGCATTAATTCAACAAGTATTTACATGCCTTCAGTTTACCAGGTCAGGGAATTACAATGGAAACTAAGATGGCCATGGTCCCTGTCCACTGTGAAACTGGACATCTTGTGTGGGAGGAAGACATAAATAATAACACATATAATTATGTAACTATAAGCTGTGTGCAGAAGAAATTGATATAAAAACATGAAGGTTAAATGAAAAAGGTTGGGCCCAAATTGGGATCCCTAAGCCAAGATCTGAAGGGTATATAGTAGTTAATTTGGTAGAAGGTGGGGAAAGTGTCAGAGGCAGAGAGAACAATGTGATGGCTATAAAGGGAGCCTGGGGCCCCTGGCTGGGTAGCTTAGTTGGTTAGAGCATTGCCCATATATACCAAGGTTACAGTTTCAATCCCTGGTCAGGGCATACACACACACACACACACACACACAAACAAACAAAAAAAAACAAACAAACAATGAATGCATAAATAAGTGGAATAAGAAATTGATGTTTTTCTCTCTCTATTCCTTAGCCCTAGCAGGTTTGGCTCAGTGGATAGAGCATTGGCCTGTGGACTAAAGGGTCCCAGGTTTGATTTTAGCCAAGGGCACATGCCCGGGTTGCAGGTTCAATTCCTTCCAGTGGGGGGAGTGCAAGAGGCAGCCGATCAATGATTGTCTCTCATCATTGATGTTTCTATCTCTCTTCCCTCTCCTTTCCTCTCTGAAATCAATAAAAATATATTAAGAAAGAAAATTAATTAATTAAAAAATTTTAAGGGAGCCTGAGGCCCAGGAAATAGGAATAAATTAGCACAAGATGGTGAGATAGACCAGATTGTGTCATGACCTGGGCCAGATAAAGGCTTTGATTTTTTTCTTACAGGTAATTGAAAACAACTGACAGATATAAGCAGAGGAATTACACACTCATATTTATGTTTTAAAAGATCATCCTGGGGTAATATATGTGAATAAAAATTATTGTTATATAGCAACAACAAGAATGAAACTAAAAATAATTACCCCATGACCAACTGGGATTTATTGTGAGGATTCAAGCCGAGGTCAATATTTGAAAATCAGTCAGTGTAATCCACCACATTTAACTGGTTAATAAAGAACTACTAGTACATGATCATAATAGTAATGCAAGATAAGCACTTCACAAAGTTCAACACCCATTCATGATAAAAACTTATCAGCAAAATAGGAATAGAGGGAAACTTCCTCAAGTGTTCATAAAAAAAAACAACAAAAACTAAAATTAACATTAAACTTAATGGTGTGCCCTGACCAGTTTGGCTCAGTGGATAGATCATCTGCCTGCAGACTGAAGGGTCCAGAGTTCAATTCCGGCCAAGGGCATGTACCTTGGTTGCGGGCACATCCCCAATCAGGGGTATGCAAGAGGCAGCTGATCGATGTTTCTCTCTCTCTCTCTCATCGATGTTTCTAACTCTCTATCCCTCTCCCTTCCTCCCTGTAAAAAATCAATAAAAACTTAATGGTGAAAAACTGAATACTTTGAAAATAAACAAGGATATCCACTCTCACAGTTGCCATTCAGCAAAAAAAAAAAAAAAAAAAAAGGAATTCTAGCCAGTAAAATAAGGAAGAAAAGGAGCTAAGAGGAATATAGATTGGGAAGGGAGACATTTAAAACTGTCCCTATGTGCAGATTCCATGATGTTCCACATAAAAATCCCAAGGAATGTACAAAATTACTACTACAGCTATTGAGTTCAGTAAGGATACAAGATCAACATACAAAAATCAGTTGCATTTCTATATACTAGCAATCGACATGTGGAAGCTGAAATTGAAATACAATGCTATTTACAGTCACAAAAGAATAAAGTACAGAGGTGTAAATCTAACAGGATATGTATAGAATTTATACGCTAAAAACTTCCAGATACTGATGAAAGAAATCAAAGAGTAGCTGAATAAATGAAGAGGTATTCTGTCTCATGACTTGAAAGATTCAAAATAATAAAGATGTCAATTGCTATAGGACTTAATAAAATTCCTATGAAAATCCAATCTGTTGATATACATACGATTATTCTAAAATATTCATAGGAAGGCAAAGGAATAAGAATAGCTAAAGCAATTCTAAAAAGAAAAAAATAAAGTGGAAGCATCCACTCTACCTAATTTCAGGACTAACTATACAGCTACAATTACCAAGACTAGTCAGATTAGTGGAGGGTCAATGGAATAGATTAGATGACTCAGAAATATCAAAAGTACACCAACTGACATTTGACAAAGCTGTAAAAACAATTCAATGGAGAAAAAATAAGGAGTGTGTTAGTGTGTGTGCCAGCCAGGCTTGGGTGCTTTTGAGATAGCAAAGTGGACCTGTTAAATTAATGGTCAGGAACTCAGAGTTAAGTAGGTGAAAGTCCAGAACATATAAATAATATTTAAATGATGGATGAGATTGCTTAGGGAATGAATAACAAGTAGAAAAATTGAGATCCTAGGTTTCAGTCTTCAGACATTGCAACATTTAATAGGCTTGGCAGAGAAGGACAGGTAGACAAAGGACACTGACAGGGAGTTGCCAAAGC
This sequence comes from Myotis yumanensis, assembly GCF_028538775.1. Taxonomy (NCBI): domain Eukaryota; kingdom Metazoa; phylum Chordata; class Mammalia; order Chiroptera; family Vespertilionidae; genus Myotis; species Myotis yumanensis. The sequence goes on along the minus strand of NW_027223753.1, from coordinate 84,725,856 downwards.
AATAGGAGAAAAGCTGGGAGAGGATAGTATCAACGAAGCTGAGAACAGTAAGTATTGCAAGGAAAGAGTGATTCACAGAACTCAATGTTGGAGAAGTCTAGTTAGATTAGACCTGAAAATGACCCTTGGGTTTTATGATACAAAAGCTATTGGTGGCCTTATTGAATGTCTCTCCCCCCTCCCACAGCATGGCAGAGTCGACTAAGGGGCCAGGAGAAAGGAAGAAAAGTTACATATAGCAAAGTGTATATTACTTTTCCTGAAGTTTGGCTGTGAAGGAGTAGCGAGGACTATGAAAGGAGGTTTTCATTTGTTTTGAAGTAGAAGAGAAGAGATGTGAAGATGCATCCATGCCAATGGAGGACTGAAAATGACCAAGTACGAGGATATGGTGAACTAAGAGGCCACAGGTCCCAGAGCACACAGGTAGAGGCACGGCAGGTTATTTTTCTCACCCTCAGTCAGCAATGCTGAGCTTCTGGTTGTAATGGTAATTGCGGCAACTGGTTTTAGTCTGTATTCTTTGTCTGAATCGCTATTCTTCATTAAATGATAGCTTATTGAAGTTAGAAGAGACATTGGAAGTGACCTAGCTCAGATACCTACTTTTACCCATTAGAACACTGAGGCCTGGGATTTAGGCTTAAGTCACTGGGACCTCCTTCGGCCCCTTTCATCTTCAGCAGGCCAGGCAACTCCTTCAGGCCCAGGTTTCTTCATGTATAACATGGATCATAATTGTTTTAAAGAGGGGGCTACTTTTTGGTTGATACTATTTTGAAAAAAAAAAGATTTTATTTCTCTGGTCACCAGCTTCTCTGTTTGAAGCTCAGAGGCCTTACAGGTAAAACTGGAGAGACAACTTGAATGCAGTACAGCAGTTCTGGTTGTGCACTAGGGCTGTATTTGAAACATAAGCATGTGACTGGTTTGTAGGTGTCTGTTTAAGGATTGGTGGTTTACTTGTATTTGGGCAGAGTAGCCCTGATCTCCCAGCCACTTCGGCTAAGACTTAGTGTTACAGAACAGAAAGATTCCACAATCTTTACAAATCTTTGAAAGATTGCACAAGCTCTGGCAGAGCAAACACTAGACATCAAGAAGAGAATTGCAGTGGGAAGTAGTGGCTGTTTTATTATGAAAGGCACCACCCAGGAGAACTGGAAACTAATGCTCAAAAGCCCGAACTCCTTGATGGCATGTAGGTTGCAGATTATATTGGGCAAAATCACAAGACCCATGAGTTAGGGGTTCATGGTTGTGCTGGGAGCCGATTGGTCAGAGGTGAGGTAAGGGTAATGAATCATTCTTTTTTTTGTTTGTTTAAATACATTTTACTGATTTTTTTACAGAGAGGAAGGGAGAGGAATAAAGAGTTAGAAACATTGATGAGAGAGAAACATCGATCAGCTGCCTCCTGCATACTTCCTACTGGGTATGTGCCCGCAACCAAGGTACATGCACTTGACCGGAATTGAACCTGGGACCTTTCAGTCTGCAGGCCGATGCTCTATTCACTGAGCCAAACCAGTTAGGGTGGTAATGAATCATTCTTCAGGTCTCAGGACAGTTCTGAGGTCTGGTCTCATGGGAAAGTAGCCGGGTGGGGGGGTGGGGGGGGTGGGGGGGGGGGAGGTTGTTCCACCTTAGGGCTCAGGAATTGAAACATAACTTAGGTCAAGATGTTATCATTCTCCTGCCAGAGGTCCTGACCCTGTGACCATTAGTCAGGTCCAGGCTCCTGTCTTCTGTTGCCTCGGGGTTGCTGATTATCAGGGGTAAAGGCTAGGTCTCTATGAGGTTTGTTATATGATTTCTAAAGCTGGGATTTAAACTAAACTTAATCAAAGTCATAAGGACCCTCAGTTTCGTTAGGCCTATACCCAATTGTCTCCATAAGAATGAAGGCCTCAGGGTCCATCTGCAGAGCTGGTGTCTGTCCTGTGCTACCTCTGTAGCATCTGCTGAAACCAGGGTGGTGGTCTGCTCTTCTCCGGTTGTATAAAGAACTCTGTTTTCTTGAGGAGCCAGGCTCAATAGGATCAGTTCTGTTTTTCCACTCATCTCATTTTCGTGCTTTGAACCAACCCTGCCTGAAATTTTAAATCCTTACAACTTTCTTTGCATAGAAATTATTTCCATCTGATTTTATGTATTTCTCAGTTTGTGTTTTTTTGCTTGTCTATTTATGTAGTTTAGGAATGCCTTAAACATTTTATTATGAAATAATTTCAGTCTTATAACCAAGCTGTAAAGTAGTCCCAAAAGTTTTCATATATTTTTCTAGCTCCCACAAATATATCCATAATAAAATGATCAAAAACAAGAAAGCAGCCCAGCTGGATGGGCTCAGTGGTTGAGCATCGACCTATGAACCAGGAAGTGATGGTTTGATTCCCAATGATTCTCTCTCATTATTGATTTTCTTTCTCTCTCTCCCTTTCCCTCTCCATTCCTCTCTCTGAAATCAATAAAAATATACTTTATAAAAAAATAACCAAAAAAGCAAAAACTGTTTACACAACACATTTATTTATTTATTTATTTATTTATGTATGTATGTATGTATGTATGTTAATCCTCACCTGAGGATATTTTTCCATTGATTTTTAGGGAGAGTGGAAGGGACAGAAAGAAACATTAATGTGAGAGAAACACATCGATTGGTTGCCTCCTGCACGAACCCTGACCAGGGCCTGGGCCGGGGAGCAGCCTGCAACCAAGATATGTGCCCTTGACCAGAATTGAACCCGGAGCCCTTTGGTCCACAGGCTGACACTCTATCCACTGAGCCAAATCGGCTAGGACCACAGTATTTAATTAGTTGACAGCCCTTATTCAGACTTTTCCAGTTGTCACACTAAGGTTCTTCTGTGTTCGGGACCCAATCTAGCATCTCCCAATTGCCTTTAATAGTCATGTCTTTGATCTTGGACAGTTCCTCAGTGTCTTGTCTTTCATGACCTTGACACTTTGAGACCTGCCTTTCAATTTGGGTTTATCTGATGGTTTCTCATGGTTAAATTCAGTTTTGTATCCTTCTTCCTTTTAATCACCAAGTCATGGGAGTTTGGGTGCTGGAATTTGTATACTACTAATCCCTCATGAGCCTGTGTTCTTCGTGAAAGGCACATTCATTCACAGGAAAAGAAATCTGCTTCTGGCTCCATCTCTGGAGGTATAAAATTAGTCCTTGGTGCAACTAATACAACACTATGGCTAACTCTCTGAGTTTTCATGAAATATTATTTAAGACACATGAACTTTAGGTGTTATAATGTTTAATGTGCTTTTTAAAACAGGTAAATACCTGGGGGCATCAATTCTAAATCCCTACCATTAGTCATAATTAATTCACAAGGAACAGAGCTAAGTCTTCAAAAACTAATATTTAGATCAATTACTGAATCAATAAAAATTCCTGAAGACAAGAATCACCCATAAATAATTTCATAGCATTACAGCTCCTTAGACCAAATGCAGCAGGACTGACTCTTCCGGAGATTCACACGCTGGTTACTATTATTAACATCTCCACAATGAACATGGAAACTGACAGTAGTCAGGAAGTTCTTTCAAGCTTTTGATTCACATGAAAACTATAACTGTACCAGGAATCAGAACTTAATTCCAGTTTCCCTACTTATTACTGTGTCACCTAAGTCAAGAACTTAATCTCATTCATTCATTCATTCTTGAAAATTATGGGGTTTCTTCTCTGTGTCCAACTCTGTGCCAGGTACTGGATATCTTATGCTGAGTCAAAATAGTTATGGGATTTATTGACCCAAAGGAATAGTGGTCTAGGTGGGTGGGAACAGTGGGAAAAAGAGCCTTTGACAGAAGAGAGCAAGACTTCTAAAAAAAAAAAGACCACTGTAGCAGAAGGGGTGGGGTGGGGAAAGGTGAGATATCGGGTTGCTATGCAGGCACTTTAAAGAGTTTTAGCTTATCCTAATATCAGGGCAAAACCACTAGTAGGACTACAATGATATAATCTGCTTTGAGTGTTTTTAATGTTTTTGTTAATTTTTAAATAGAGGAAAGGAAAGGGAGAGATAGAAACATCGATGAGAGAGAAACACCGATCAGCTGCCTCCTACACATTCTCTACTGGGGATCCAGCCTGCAACCCAGGCATGTGCCCCAACCAGGAATCAAACCTTTTGGTCCATGGGTCAACACACAACCACTGAGCCACACTGGCCTGGCCAGGCCAGCTTTGGGTTTTGAAGGGTCACTCTAACTACAATGAAAACAAGTTTAGAAGTAGGCATACTAGCTATGTAGTTCAGACAAGGATGATAATAGTTTGAACAAGGGTGGTGAGGTGGAGACATAGGAAGTGAGGAGAGGCTGCAGTGCTTCTGTGGCATCTGGTTCAGTTTTCTCATCTATAAAATGGTTTTAATAACAGTTCCTATATCATAAGGTTGTTGAGAGGGTTGAATTAAGTTAATAGAAATAAAATAATTAGAAAAATACCTAATACTTTTATTAAACTCCATAATAATCAAACATACTACTCATATGTGTATGCATGCATACATATATACATAAACACATATATGAAATTACATTATTATTATTATTAAAAAGATGTTTAAGTGATAAAACTGACAGGACTAGGAGATAGAGTAGATGTATATCTGTTAGAAATATTTGCAAAACATTGATATTTACTCTGTCTTCGTTAAGTTGAAAGGCATTGATAACAAGGGTTTTGGCAGGTAGAAGTTCTACTTCCAGTTAAAATGAAGTAAAAGAGACCAGATTTACTCTCCTGTCTGAAACAACTAAGAAATTAGGCAATATATGTTAAGTAATAGATTTTAATACATTAGACATGAAGCAATGAAGGACAATTATCCCTAAGAGGTGATAGAAAGAAAATATTGGAAAAGCCTTAGAAGTGGCCAAGCCTACCGCCTTTAAAGAGTTTCTAGGTTGCAGTGCACAGAAGGTGAACCCAGAAAGAGCCTGCTGGACACCCTGAGTTGAGGAGGTGGAGTTTCCAAGGAGTTCAAGATAGGAAGAGTTTTCAGGATGCGGTACCAGAGCTACGTAGACAGATAACTGGAGATATTGCATAATAGCCTCCTTGAGTATTCAGATGAGTACTGAACAGAGAATGCACGCCTGGAAGGTACACGGAGTCACTGAATGGATTGCTTAGAAGGATTTTACCTCAATAGTGCTGGTGGTGAGGGGAATTAGCCTTAGACTAAATTGCTAAAAAGGAGACTATGGTAAGTTAAAGATGTATACTATAAACTATAAATGCTAACGCAATGCAAAAATAGCAAAACAGAGATCTAGCTAAGTAGTCAACAAAGCAGATAATGTGAAATCATAAAAATGTTCAATTAATGCAAAAGAATACAGAAAAAGAGGAACTATGTAACAAAGGACAGGTAGAAAAACAAACAGCAAGATGGCAGCTTTAAACCTAACCGTAACAATTATCACATTAGCTGTCTAAATACCTCAGTTTAAAAACAGAAATTGTCCAACTATATGCTGCCTACAAGAAACCTACATCAAATATAATGATACAAATAGATTAAAAATAAAATCATGGAAAAAGATCTACCATGCTAACACTAATTAAAAAGAAAGCTAGAATGACAATATTAATATTAGATAAAGTATATTCAAAGAAAGGAATATTGCAAAGGACACATAGTCATTTTATAATGAAAAAGATATTAGTTTATCAAGAGGACATAATAATCGTCAACTTTTATGTATATAATGACAAACTTTCAAAATACATAAGCAAAGAGAAAAAGACAAATCCGCATTTTTAGTTGAAGATTTCAGTATCTATCAATATTTGATGGAACAAGAAGACAGATAATCTGTAAGGATATAGAAAGTCAGAAACCCACTTAATTAACAATACTTAATTAAGCACTACACAACAGAGAATAGACGATTTTTTAATATGTATATGGAGTAAACACTAAGCTAGACAACATTCTGGACTATAAAACAGGTGCTACTAAATTTTAAAGGATTCAAGTCAGGCAAAGTATGTTACTTGAACTTAACAGAGTTAAATTAAGAATCAACAAGAAAATGATATCTGAAAAGTGCCCAAATATTTGGAAATAAAATAATACTTCTAAGTAACTCATGAGCCAAATTAAAAAGTCAAAAGAGAAATTATAAAGTGTGTTAAATGGTCTTAAATTGAAAACACAATATGTCAAAATGTGTAGAATGCCATTAAAGTTGTACTGGAAGGGAAATTTACAGTGCTAAATACCTGTGTAGGTAACGATGAAAGGCCTTCCTTTAAAGCTAGTCTAATAAAAATTGACATAAAGAAAGATTAAAATGTCAATGGAACAAAATAGAGTCCAGAAATGGACCCACATATATTTAGACACTTGATTTTTAATGAAGGTACATAAAAGAAAGAATGTATTTTCAACTAATAGTACTAGAATAACCAATACCTCAATACATGAACACACACACAAGAACTTCAATCCATATCTCACACCACATACAAAGGTTGACTCATGAATCATAGAGCTAAATGTAAAACATAAGATTATAAGACTTTTAGAAGAAAATATAGGAGAAAATCTTTGAGTTAGGCAAATATTTCTTTAATGTGGTGCTAAAAGCAATTCATAAAAAAACCCCATAAAGTGGATTTCATCAAAATTAAAATCTGCCTTTTAATAGACATTAAGAGAATAAAATGGCAAGTCACAGGATGGATGAAATGAGGAAATATTTTTATCTTGAATATGTAAAGTGCTCTCCAAACTTAATAAAAGAAAGCAAACAACCTAATTAAAAATGGACAAAATATTTGAATAGATACTTTAGCAAATAATATGTATGGTGGGCAAATAAGAACATGAAAAGATGCTCAACATCATTAGTTATTAGGGGAATACAAATTAAATGAGATATTACTTAATTACTATTAGAAAGGCTAAAATGACCATACCAAAGGTTGCAGAGAATATGAAGGAACTAGATATCTCATATTGCTGGTAAAAATGGAACAATCATTTTGGAAAATTCTTGGTAGTTTCTTGAGTTAAACATCACCTACCCTATTATGCAGCCATGCTCCCCTAAGTGTTTGCTCAGAAGAAATGGAAGTATATATCCATATAAAGACATATATATAGATCTTCATAGCAGCTTTATTTGTAATAGCCAAAACCTGGAAACAACCCAAATGCCCGTCAGTAGATGAGTAGATAAATTGTGGTCTAGCTATATCCTGGAATACTACCTAGCAATAAAAAGAAATTAACTATTGATAGTTAACTATTCCAAAAAGCTGAATTTCAAAGTAATTGTACTGGGTGAAAAAAAAAACAGACAAAAATGTATACTTTGTATGACTCTATTTATATAAAAATTTCTGGGAAATGCAGACTAATCCATAATGACAGAAAACAGATCAGTTGTTGCCTGGGGAGAGAGAGTGAGAATAAGTGGGTTTGGAGCATAAAAATCTCATGGAAATGATGGATATAGTCACTAATGTGACTGTGGCGATAGTTTTGCATGTGTAGATGCATATCAAAAATTATCAAATTATATACTTTAAATATTTGAATGTCAACTATACAGTGGGGCCTTGACTTATGAGTGTCCCGACTAAGGAGTTTTTTGAGATATCAGCTGTCTCTCGGCAGATTTTTTGCATTGAGTTGATAGAGTAATTTGAGTTAACGAGCTCCTTAACGAGCTCGGTCTTGGAACGAATTAAACTCGTAAGTCAAGGCCCCACTGTACTTTAATAAATGTTTTTAAAGGGTGCGGTGGGGAGATGGAGTATGAGTAGCTCAGATAATCTCCCAGAAGGTTACTACATCTGCAGGCTGCACAACAAGAAACAGGGCCCCAAATTGTCCTGCAAAAGTGTCTGGCAAGCATTCCACTGCTGGGCACTAACTGTTGGGTCTTGTGCTCCCAGCACCAGGGTAGTTGGACCAGAGATGCTTCTGTTTGAATTGCTCGTGTTGCTGCCTTCTGAAACTTTCGATGTAGCTGCCCTTTCTCTGCTCCAGAATGGATTCTGCTCTTTCATTCCTCTAATTTCTGGTTCAAGCCGGGGCCAGAGCTGTTTCAGAGGTGGGTCCTGGGCCATGTGCTATGTTGTAGCTGAAATAGAGGCTGGGAACGTGTATGCCTGCCTCATAAGATGAAGAATTCTCCAAATGCTACAAGAATAATCCGATGCTGTGCAGTCAAGATGAAGAAAAACAACCAACATCAGGAGTCAGGATTGCCCTTCAGCTTACTCTTGATATCCTGCTTTCTTTAGCTAAGAAAGGTGTATTTCTTAAGATTTTTTGTGTGACAAATGAGATTCCGAATGTGGAAATACTTTGCAATTTTTAGTGTAAATGTAAAATGTCATTTTTAAAACCCGTAAAACTTGGAACTGGAAAATTTTTTTTGGCCAACTAAAACCTTAAAGAAAAAGCAAGAGTCAAACAGCTGAGGGAGAAGTCCCAGTGAGCAAAGGCATGAGAGTCTGGGAGACAGGGAAAGGCCTCCATGCCAGGTTGGGAAGCAACCAGCAGAGGGTCCAAAGAGAGAAAGGACAGGAAACCGACTCCCTGAAGGACATTCTTTCTGTAGCTATTTTTGTAGCTTTAAAATACAACACTGATGGTGTCTTAGCAAAAGCATTAAAGTTAATACATTTATACACTTTAAATTCTTGAATAAAAATATTCTGTGTTTGCATCCATATAACATATTACCAATTCAAATCTGAGAAAATGATATCAGTTTCATTCTAATTTGTTTGTTCTACATCATTCTACTGAACCATTTTGCATGTTCATCCTCGAAAAACCCCACTCCAAACCCACAAACTTTGATTATATCAATTGAACTGACTAGATGATTTAATTCCACACATAACTCTTATGCCTTAGCCTTGCTTTTAGTTTGTACTACAGTGGTCAACATCTATATATTTAAAAGCCTAAATGACCAGCTGACTGGCCGACCAGCCAACTGCCCCAACTGTCTGGTAGCCATGACATGCACTGACCACCAGGGGGCAGACACTCAATGCAGGAGCAGAAACCACAGGCATGGAAACATGGAACAGACTGATGAATCTCAGAGGGAAGGGGGAGAGGGGAGGGCAGGAAGAGATTAACCAAAGATCTTATATGCATACTAGAGCCTGGTGCACAGATTCGTGGGTCCCTTGGCCTGACCTGTGGGGATCAGACCAAAACAGGCTCTCCAACATCCCCCAAGGGGGTCCCGGATTGCGAATCCGTGCACCAGACCTCTAGTTTAAAATAAAAGCATTTATTTCATAACAACACACAGATAATGAAGGTACAACTGCATTTAGAGAGTTATATCTTTATCAGCACCTGTCATGTAATTGTAAAGTAACATTAATTACTTTAGGTAATTATTTGCTATGTTCTTTTTTTTAAATATATTTTATTGATTTTTTACAGAGAGGAAGGGAGAGGGATAGAGAGCTGGAAACATCAATGAGAGAGAAACATTGATCAGCTGCCTCCTGCACACCCCCTACTAGGGATGTGCCCACAACCAAGGTACATGCCCTTGACCGGAATCGAACCTGGGACCCTTCAGTCCGCAGGCCGACGCTCTATCCACTGAGCCAAACTGGTTAGGGCTGCTATGTTCTTTTAAAAAATGTTTTTATTGATTTCAGAGAGAGGAAGGGAGAGGGAGAGTGAGATAGAAACATCAATGATAAGAGAGAATCATCTATTGGCTGCCTCTTGCACACCCCCTACTGGGGATCAAGCCCAAAACCCAGGCATGCGAAATGAACTATGATCTCCTGGTTCATGGGTCGACACTCAACCATGGAGCCACACTGGTTGGGTTATGTGTTTCTTAAATAAATATATTATAGAACAGTTTTAGAATTGCAGAAATATCGTGAATATATAACAGAGTTCCCGTGTATTCTACACCCTATTGTTAACATCTATTGTTAAAATCTTACAGTAATATGGTATATGTTAAAATTAATGAATCAGTATTGATACATTATTACTAATGAAGATCAAATTTCATTCAGATTTTCTTAGTTTCTTATTTCTTTGTGTTCCAGGATCCCATCCATGATACCACATTGTATTTGGTCACCATGTCTCCTTAGCGTCCTCTTAGCTGTGAAGGTTTCTCAGACTTTTCTTGTTTTTGATGACTTTGAGAATTTTAAGGTCCCTTCATTGGGATTTGTCTGATTTTCTTTTTTTCATGATTAGACTGGGGTGGGAGGAAACTCACAGAGATAAAGTGCCATTCTCATTATGTCATATCAAGGACACATGCTAGCAATATGACTTATAGTTGGCTTTGATCTTGGTCACCTGAGTTAGATGTGTTCTGCAATGTGTAATGTTTATGTTGTAGCCACTCTGCAATTTAGTTTTCCCTTTTTGCCAACATTTTTATTATAAGAATTTAAAAATATATAGCCAATTTGAAGTTTAAATTTCTCTAATAATACTTTATATATATCCCCAACATAGATTCTACAATTGGTCTTTCACTACTCTCACTTTATCACTTACCTGTGTCTATCCATTCTGGCATTAATCACTTCAATCCAATGTATTTTTTTTTATTCTGTCATTTATTTTAGTCTGCCAATTTTGCTCCCAACATATGAGGAAATAGACCTGGACTTGCTGCAATGAAACAACGGAAGAGAATCATGTTGGATTTTAAAATCCAAGTTTTATAGATGTGGAAAAGGAGCACATTTAATAATACAGTAGAAGGTAAAAATTAGCCTGCAATTTAGGAGCTGGTAGAATCCTTAAACATTATGAAGTGTGTCAAAAATATCACTGTGGCCTCAAGGACTGTCAAACAATTGCATTGAAAAAAAGCTAAAGGAAACTATGGCCCAAGTCATGCATGAATGACTTGAGGGCATTTGAAAATACCGGGGAAGACCATTTGCTAATTGGGATGCCAGGAGCATGTCTACAAAGGGATTATATCAGTAAGACCTGGAATTACATTCCTATTTCCAGGAACCCATCTCCAACACTCAACAGGGAGTGCCTGGAATACTACATTTTACTTAATTGCCCACATGCACAGAATGAGGCAATGAATGGTGTGAGAGTTTTCCAAGGAGAATGGCCTTTGTGTTAACTTGCTCTAGCTGCCAAAAGAGAGTACCACAGACTTGTGGGCTTAACAAACAGAAATTCGTTTCTCACAGTTCTGGAGGCTAGAAGTCTGGATCAGGGTGTTTGCAGGGATGGTTCCTTTTCAGGACTGTGAAGAAGAGTCTGTTCCAGGTCTGTCTCCTTGACGTGTAGATAGCCATCTTCTCCCTATATCTCTTTATATCATCTTACCTTCGTCTTGTCTCTGTGCCTAAGTTTCTCTTTTCTTAAGGACACTTCTTGAGCCCACCATAAAGGCCTCATTTTAACTTGATTACCTCTATAAAGGCTTTCTCGCCAAATAAGGTCACAATCTGAGGTTTTGGTGGGCATAACTCAACCTATAAGTCATCAAATTTATTTCTGTATAACCCCTAAAAGAATCTGGAAAAACTGTGTCTCCCTCACACAGTTGAACATAGACATTTAACAATTTAAAATATGGATTGAATAAGTTATAAAAGATAAAGTGGTATTTTGTAAATATTGACACTAAAAAAATGATTATACTTTTAAGTGTATCTAAAGGAATCTAAATACCATTATGATTTTATTTAATAATTTATTAGAAAATGCATGAATAATTTCCTATAAAAATTTTATATTTTTCCTTTTTGTTCTTTCCATTCTAATTCTCCCACAGAATTTTATCTTCATGTAATATATTTTCATGCCAGAAAGTCCCTTTTCTGACCACCCTATTAAACCCCTCTTTGACAAACCTCCTGGATTGAGTTGCTGCAATTGTTATTGTTACACAACTGATCAAGATGACAAAACTATTACAAAATAATTATAATATTTGTAATTTATTAAGCAAAAAAATAAAATGTCATTGAAAATGTTTTTTTTTAATGATATGAATGGTGCGTCTCTCTTAATTAGCTCATGTATCCATTGATGAATGGTTTAATGCTAGAACAGTACAGATTTCTGCATTGATTTTGTTCCTGTCCCCCACCTTTTTAATAAAGGCAGCTGCTGAGAAAACTTATTTATGATAGTAAATAAATAGGAATGAAAGTCATTTGTTATTACAATTTCATCCAATTCTTTCAATTCCATGCAAATTATATGCCAAACACCACTTAGTAATTTATCATCAAAAACTATATTTAATTTTCTCTCTGCTAAAAAATTCTATCAAATTTTTCAAGTTGGTAAAAGTTGAAAAACACATGACATGCAAAAGATCTACTTCCCAACTAGGAGAGTTATTAAGTCTCAAGTTCTGGAAGATAGATTTACTAAATAACTTTTAGTTATACTTGTTGCTCTTTCACTGAAGCACCTGTAGATCAGGTTGGTGTCTTAATTTGGGTTCTCCCAAAAGCAAACACTAAGATGAGATAGGCCTTAAGTTCAAGACATTTACATGAGAGTTGGACTCACAAACTGTATCTCAATGGGGACCTTTTAAGTATCATGTAGGTAGAATGTACCTCAGAACTGTCCCAGCAAAAAATAGGGAAGTTGAGAATTCATGCACTTTCATTGCCTGCCCTTGTACATGGCTGAGTACCAGAGAGAGCCCTTCTCACATGAAGAAGCAGAAAGACTTGGGCCCTTAAGACTAGAAGGTGCCATGAAGTCAAAGGTGGGCCATTTGGGATATGCAGTGAGATACCAATAGGGTCTGTGATAGCTGAAAAATAGAAACATTGTTAATTTTATTACTGATAAAAATATTTATTTTATTATGTTTTAAAAATATTTTTATGAAAACATTGAAGCTGCAGATTTATCTATTTTAATTTATAAAATTATCCTCCCTAAATTGACAAAATTAATATCCATATTAAATCTGACACAAATAGTTTACCTTAATTTTTAATTCAAATAAATGACAATATAGGAGTCAAAAATCTCATTAAGTATTTCTTAAATTTAAGTTGAATTTAATATTGAATAAATATTAAGTACTACTAGAACTATAGGGAAGTAAATTGCAGAATGCATATTGTATTGATTTAAGTGATGTAGATATAATTAATTTATTCACTTTATAATAAGTTATGCAAACAAGAAAATTAATTGAGATGTTTCTCATTAATTTATAATAATGTAGTGTACTATTAGCTATAATTATGTTATTTTTGAAGTGAGATATGTAATTTAAAAAGCATGGTATTTCTTTGGCATGTGTTGGTGTGCATATATTGATTGTTGGTTTTCTGCTATGGGGAATAATTAAATTAAACCAAGTATAAATAATGCCATTAATTTATAGACCTGAAGATGAAATTTTCCTGTTATTTAAATGAAGAGAATGAGCCCTGACGGTGGCTCAGTTGATTGGAACATCATTCCATACACCAGAAAGTTTAAGGCTCAATCCCCTGTCAGGGTGAGTACAGGAGGCAACCAGTCAAGGTTTCTCTCTCACATCGATGTTTCTCTCTGTCTCTCTCTCCCCCTTCCTCTATCTAACACAAGCAAACAAACAAACAAAACATATCCTTGAATGAGAATTAAAAAGGAAATAGAATGCTACCTAGTGCTAAAACTCTGGTCTAGAAACAAGCATATAATTTTATTTTATTAATGGAAGTAGAAACTATTAAGTGTTTCATAAATATAATTAGATTAACATTAACTTCAACTGGAATAGATGTTTAATAATATGGTTTTATCATGTACTTTTTAACTGCTTTATTGAAGAACACTCCCCATATCAGAAAGAAATTATGAAAATTTTTATTTGTGGATTTTTATCCAACTTACTTTGGGCAGTTTGGTAATTTCAGAAAAACATTTCAGGGGTGGGGTGGGGGGCTAAGGACACATATGTAAAACTTTAATCAATAAAGAAAAAAATAATAAAAAGAATGTATAAAAAAAGAACCATAATAAAACATTTCAGGTGCATTTAAAAAACTAGTATCACTAACATATACTACTCTGATTATTCAAGGTGCTTTCCTTTCCAGCTAATAATACATTTTAGGCATAAATATTGAGGATAGCATACCAGAATTACCTACACCTACTAGCACATACATGAAAATCATAGAGTATTAAAAGAGTATTTTGCCTACTCTTTATTCTCAGGTGCTCTTCCCTTCCTCCACAATAGAGTTGTGATTTTTAACATTAGTCTGGAAATAATAGAGGCAAAATGGTTAATTGAACATTGCTATCACTTTCATCACCCTTTACCATGTAACTGAACATTCCATTTTAACGTAAAGCTTCACTCTTAACAGAAATGTAATACAGGAAAGACTAGAAGACCAAAGGCTTTATGGTTCTTTTAGTAATCATTAAAGAAGGTTTCTGTTTTGTTTGGTTACTAAAGGTTTGGAACTCAGGAGCAATGCACTGAAGTCAGATCTGGGATGGATGTGGAAACGGCTTTGTGAACACAGGCAGGCTCTTAGGTCAATCTAGTAACTCTATATGTTTGTGAACCCCTTGAATGACCCTGATGTGAAAACCACCAGGTTCTTGGATATTCACATGCCCAATTTTAATAAATATTCCCAAGTTGTCCCAACGTGTTTGTGCCAGTTACACTTTCAATACCTGTGCAGGAGAGTTCTCATCACTCTAGATACTCAACATTTGATATCATCAGACTGAAATGTCTGCCAACTCAGTAAGGAAGAAATGTTATTTCATGGATTTCACTTTGCATTTTCCAAATTATTAATGAGTTTCTCCTGCAATTAATAGCATTTTGTTTCTTTTCCTCATCTTAATATTATTTTCTGAAATTGAAGTTCTTTATATATTCTGTATGCTAATTATTTATCTCTTTCATATGTTGTGAATATTGTCTTCTAGTCTGTCACTGTCTTATAATTTCAATTATAGAGTTGTTGTCATTTTAATACTACTAACAATAATATCCTATATAATAAAAGCCTAATATGCTAAGAGTCTGGTCATCCAGCGTCTGGTCGTTCATTCAACCAATCAAAGCATAATATGCTAATGATATGCTAAGGTTGCTCAACTGCTTGCTAGGACATACACTGACCACCAGGGGACAGACGCTCAATGCAGGAGCTGCCCCCTGGTGGTCAGTGTGCTCCCATAGGGGGAGCACCACTCAGCCAGAAGCCAGGCTCACGGCTGGCGAGCGCAACAGCGGAGGCAGGAGCCTCTCCCACCTCCGTGGCAGCACTAAGAATGTCCAACTGCCCATGGGGAGCAGACCTAAGCCAGCAGTCAGACATCCCCCAAGGGCTCCCAGACTGCAAGAGAGTGCAGGCCAGGCTGAGGGATCACCTTCTTTCCCCCAAGTGCATGAATTTTGTGCACCGGGTCTCTAATAATGAGTACTTACCCTTGTGCCAGATCTATTTAAGTATTTTATGTATATTACCTCATTTAATTCTCACAATAGCCCTATGAATAGGTGCTTATTATAGATATGGGAACTGAGGTATAGAAAGGCCTAAGGAAATTGGTCATGATTGTTCACCTAGTAAGTGGCAGAAGCAGGACCAGCACCGAGGCAGTCTAATTCCCAAGCACTCATCCTTAATTATTGTACCATCCCATATAACTTTACCTTAATACAACACAAATAGTACTGCAGTCTTTAAATAATTTCATTTTGGTATAGTGTAAATGGTTTTGAGTTTTATAGTTAAAAGGTATAGTCTACTTCATTTTGATAGTTGGCATTAAGCTCCCACAATGGGTTATATTCTAAGAAAGAAGGGGAAAGGGAAAAGAAAGGAAGGGAAAGGAAAGGAAAGGAAAGGATAGTGTCCTGTCCCTCAGAGAGCTTAAAATGTAGTAGGGAAGATACTGTGTGATGAGCATTGTAATAGGATTCAGTAAAGGGCACCAAGAGATCCTGTGTGATCATATAAATAACCAGTCATATGAATGATTGATACTGAATCTTCAATCAATAAAACTACCTCATCTCTATCACTTGTGCTAATCTTCCCTTATCTTATACAGTAGTTTGGCTCGAAATGTCCTAATTAACCCCATTGGCCTGCTTATTGAAATCATTTTGGACTTTGATTTTCCCATGAAAAGTTTAGCTAGCATTGCTACCAACATGCCATTTCAGTTCACTTAGAAGATTATTGACATCTTTATTCAAATCATTTACCCTCGATAAGAGCCCTAGGATAGATTTTGCAGATGACTCGGAGCAGCAACCAGGCTGCTGATCAGCTTTCTTAAGGTTGTTCATCCCGTTTCCTGAATATTTCTAGAACACAGAAGGGCGGTGACAGGGAGGGGCACAAAGCCAGGTGGGGAACTGTGTGACAAGGGACTGCAGCCATGGAGGTGGGGGTGGCAGCGGTGGCAGACACTGCTGCTGCTTGTCCTTTTCCTTCTTTCTTATTCTCCCCTCCTCCTCGCACCAAGGCTGCATAATGTCTTTAAGAAATTAATGAGGCTTTAAGCTTTTAGTTGAGCTGAAAATTATGAGATATTACTAAAACTGCAATCACCTTAATTTATTCCTCTTTAAAATGGAAAAAGTAATACTTAGACACTGAACAAAAAAAAATTAATTCCTTAGTATGTTTTGGAGGGAAAAAAGATTAAGAAATACAGGAGATTATTTTTGCTTTTAAACATTTATGGTACAAATGGGGAAGAGTGCACCCAGCAGTAAAACCACTTATGACCTCATACGGGGGCAAATGTTGTTCTATCCGGACTTTTCCTATTATCTCATTCCAGATTGGTTATTTTTAAGCACATGCGCACAAATATTTATGTCTTGGCTGCTAGTTTTTGGACCCATCTCAGTTGCTACTTTACCAATTGTCCTAAAAATGGACAGAGCTGTGATCCCACAGGGTGCTGTAAAAGAGGGAGAGTGGAAGAAAAGGCAGCGTGATGACCCGACTAGAAGGAGAGTGGAGAGCCTGCCACGAGTGCTGTTAGCAAGTAGAACTGGGAGGGAAAGAGAGCAGAAGCAGCTCTGTGAAGATGTTGCCCCATGGTGATGGGCTCTCTGCCATTGATGGAAGAAGAGTGAGGTTCTTGGAAATTATGAAGAAGTGAGGCTGGGTGACCCTGGCAGCAAAGTACATGGAAAAGAAGCAAGCCCCTCTTTTTCTATCTGCTCCATTGGGAAGAGGCAAACCTGGGGAGAACTGGAGTCTGCAGTCAGTGCCGGAATTACAATGCTGAATATGGAAGGATGAGAATGGAGCTGAGAGAGAATCACTCAATAACTGGCTCACAAATAAACTTGCCTACTATGAAGTCTTAGCCACTTAGACATTTAGTACACTGACTCAGAATCAGGACAGTAATTAAGGAAGTAGGAGAGGACACATACTTTCCCTAGGAAAGAAATTGCTACTTTCCTTATGAAAGTGTTTCTTTTTAACACAACCTCTGTGGGGTTACTCATTCATACCATGAACATTAGTTATTAGCACAAGCATTTATTTAACACATGTCAGGATATACCTTCTGGGTTTATGGTGATTCTGTAGATGGAAAAGAGGGCTCATTTAAAGCTGAACTTTCCACTGTGGCAGTAGAAAATTTGAAGTCAGCCAGAGTCTTAGGCAATATTTTTAAAATATATTTTTATTGATTTCAGAGAGAAAGGGAGAGGGAGATAGAAACATCAATGATGAGAGAGAATCATTGATCAGCTGCTTCCTGCACACTCCACACTGGGGATCAAGCCCGCAACCTGGGCATATGCCCTGACTGGGAATTGAACTGTGGCCTCCTGGTTCATAGGTCAACATTCAACCACTGAGCCACGCCGGCTGAGCGAGGCAATTTTCTTTTACACAGTCGATTCTTTATCACCAGGGGGGCTCTGTGCATGTGTGTACATTTTAAAATATTAAAATAATGTAAACACTACCTCATCCCTGCTACTCAATCCATTTTTGCAATTCCTCAGGAAGTTTGGGAGAGGGAAGGAAGTTTAGTCTCTCTCTTTAGACATGGATTATATATGGTGAGGTTAACTTTCCCATATGGTGCCTGGAATCCACCTCCGTGCTGTGCAGTCCTCCTTCTGCCTCACTTAAGTCTATTTGCATCTAGCTAAGCACACACAGTAAGGTGTATCTCAGAATAGGAAAAATAGAGAGAGATGGGCAGGTAAAGAGAGAAAATATCTGGAGGACAAAGAGGGAGACAGAGGATAATTTATTTCTAAGCTCATCCTTCAAAGGAATCAAACCTATTAAGGTTTAGTCATTCATTCAATAATATAATATTTAGTGAACATTTCCATGCCAAGCATTGCAGGATACTAAGTCTCTAGACGCCAGGCATACAAAGACATATAAAACATGACCCCTACCTTCAAGAAGCTTTCTGTCTGATGGAGAAGCTGCAGGAATGAAATAAGTCATACTGTCAAGAGCTCTACAGAGGTGTGCACATGGTGTTATGGAAAAAGAAACAGAGAGCATCAAAATCACACTAACAATCTGGAAGGCATTTTGAAGAGAAGTACTTTCAGCTACTGAAAACAAAGGAAATAAGATTTTGATAAGAGATATGAGTATTTTTAAAGGCACAGGAACAAGAAACAGTTCAGTACAACCAGACCATAGGATGAGAGATAGAACAAGAGATAGGAGGAGATGGAGCTATTAAAAACTGACAAGGGTATGGAATTTCCCCCTATTTTCAAACTAATAAGTTATTGTGGCACAGTATTATGGATGCTGGCAGACATGAGACTCCTAGATCAGAGGCAAAGGACTTTATTATTAACTAGAGGCCCGGTGCATGAAATTCGTGCACAGGTGCGGTCCCTAGGCCTGGCAGGTGATCGAAGCATGAGCATCTGGCATGGAAGGGCAGGTTCCAGCTGACCTCTGGGCCCTGGGCAGCACCTGGGCTCCTGGGCCCCCAGGTGCCCCCCTCCACCTGAGTCATGGCGCCCGAATCCCCACACGGAGATGCGGTGAACATGGCCGGATGCCGCAGGCCAATGCGTAGCATGGGCCTTTGAGCTGCCCAGCAATGCCACATGAAATCTGGGTGGGCAGCACGCTCTCTCCTGGCCAGCCTCGCAGACCAGTTCCTGCATGAACCCACGGGGAGCCCGACCAGCCCCTGTGTCCTGGCGGCTGCAGCCTGGCTCACCCAGAAGAGTCTGCATGGGTGCGGGGCAGGCTCCTCGTGGGTGCCTGGCACCTGAGTGTGGAGGCTTACCCAGAATACGAGTCCTGGCATCCTGGGAGAGGGTAGCAGGGGGAGTGAGAGCGTGCTCAGCAGACACCCCGCATTCACACTGCACCTCTGTCTCCATCACCACCATCCCCACGTAGCTGGTGAGAGATCGCAGTCCCACGCCCAGGCGCTGCGGGAGGTTGGTCGCCACCATCCACCCCCAGTTCCCCATTCCAGCCTGAGGCCTGGTCGGGTGATCAGGGCATGCTGGCTGCTGGTTGCCATCTGCAGGATGATTGTTTAGGGCCGGGCCCCCACCTGGCTCCTTTAGCACCTGGGAGCCAGGCAGTGGCCCCACCCCCGCCACTGCTGCCAGTCGCTGTCTGAGTCTGCGGGGTGATTGGCGGGGCAATTGGCCCCCCACTCGCACCTGCCTTGGCCTGGAGCTCCCTGCTCACCTGCTCCACCATCTCACCATGGTCCCACTCCCATCAGGGCCGACAGCACCTCCTCTGCTGCCCACTGCCAGCACTGCATCGCCAACACCTGCCATGTTCCGCACCGCCCCCTGGTGATCAGCACACGTCATAGCTAGTGGTCAAACTCCCGGTCAAACAATTTGCATATTAGGCTTTTATTATATAGGATGGTATAGCAAGCAGCATGAGTATCAGCATATTTTCATGAGTTCCCTTCTTCCCAAAGTCCCACATGGGTGATGTAATGGACCCAGATATTGCTATACATTCAGTGGATTTGCATTGCAGCTAAGGAACCCAAAGCCAAGGGCACAATACTTTTTAAGCAAACAACCCATTATGCAGTCCCCCTCTCTGATAGACCAAGTAGTTACACAGTAGTCTTGCTATGGCACCTTGATCTAGTTAGAAACCTATGTGGCTAGCTAAAGGGACTGCTTAGTGTTAGGAGATGAATAAGTTTTTCAGTCTGGTGCACTCAGCAAGTAAAGTTCAGAGACACTTAATGCTATGGTGAAGTGCCTCTCCCCACAGGGCCTGGAGAGGTAAGCAGGGGCTATATCATGAAGGGCATTTTAGGCAATGCCAAGGAATTGAATGTTGTCCAAAAGCATGAGGAACCACTGAAAACTTTTTAAAACTTTTTTTTAAATGGTTGTTTTTTAAAAAATTTCAGAGAGAGGGATGGAGAGGGGGAAAGAAATAGAAATATCAATGATGAGAGAGAATCATTGACTGGCTGCCTCCTGCACACCCCCTAATGTAACCTGGCCACAGGCCCTGACCGGGAATCAAACCATGACCTCCTGGTTCATGGGTTGATGCTCAACCACTGGGCCACCCTTGCCGGGCCACTGAAGACTTTTGACCAAAGAAATGTGATGATGAAAACTAGAAAAGATTACTCCCATAGGTATGTTATGAAAAGGATTAGACAGAAAACTAAGAGAATGCAGAAAAACTAGTTAGGAGGCAATTCCAATAGTCTATGCCTGACTGGTAATTGGGAGGCCATCTTCTAAGTTCTCTGCATCTATTTTCTCATCTGTAAATAAGAATATTAATAGTATCTACTTTACAGAGAATGAGACTAAAGGAGGTAGAACATATAAAATGCTAATAAAATATGGGCACAAAGTAAATTATCAGTAATACTACCTATTAAAATTTTGTATTAAATTCCTTCTTTTTAATAACTGCACAAATATCCTTTAGATCTTACCTTAAATAATATCCTTGGACTTGTCACCTTTCCACACCCCTACCTTGGCTTTACTTCACACATCACAGAACTTTCAGATGTACAAGATTATAATTTGACATCTGTGTCCTCTATTGTGTACTCCCCACCCAAAGTCGAATTTCTTTCCATTGTCATATTAAATTTCTGTTTTTTAAGCCATTCTTTCTGTATTATTTTGTTATGTCATCCCAAGAAAAGACAATC
The DNA here is from genome assembly GCF_028538775.1 of Myotis yumanensis. Lineage (NCBI taxonomy): Eukaryota > Metazoa > Chordata > Mammalia > Chiroptera > Vespertilionidae > Myotis > Myotis yumanensis. The sequence goes on along the minus strand of NW_027223753.1, from coordinate 84,704,668 downwards.
CAATTGAGTACAAGGTGTCTGGGGAACATCTTAATGGTGTTTCTGGTAGGTATAATAATGCATAAATCTGGACTCCAGAAGGGGGAGAGCTTTGCTGGAGGAGATTTAGGAGTAGTCTTTGAGTGAGTGGTAAGTGAAACCATGAATTTGTATGGAAGCATTCTGAAAAGTATAAAGAATGAGAGGAGTGAAGGGCTGTAGGATGGAGCTATGAAGAACATGTACATTTTAGGGACAGGTTGAGGAAGAAATCTGCAAAGAATACAGAAAAGGGATTATCAGAGTGGTAGGATAGGAACAAGGAGAGAAGGCATAGAAACCAAAGAAGGAGAGGGTTTCACAAAAGAGGGAGTTCTTAACAATAACCTGACCATGCCCATTGAATAAGGCGATTTATAGAAAATTGTAAAGAAAATAGTTTAAGATAGTGAACAAGTAGGGAGTCAATAAAATTTGAATGGTGGATAACAAAGTTGAGATACTATATGTAAAGTGAAAAAGTTACCTTGGTAATAAGGCTTTATAAGATGCACAATTTATGTTATTTGGAGGAATATGTGAAGCAGAAAAGGCAATGAAATGAACAGGTGGTTTTTTCCTTAAAAATGTGATTTTATATCTCTCTGGAAAAGAATACATTTGGCTTTTAAGGTCATAGCAAGAATATGCATTCCTCTTGCATACTGGAAAAATAAAATGGGCTTGTGTCCCAGATATTCCACTTGTGTTTCAGATAAGATCTGGACTCTGTTCTAGCATTCCTGTGCCTTACTCTTCTGCAAAAGAAATCGAGAGCAATGGATTAAGAGACGAGAAGAGAGCCAGCTATCTTGTTGGTCGTGATAAAATGTACTGTTGTTTTTGAAAGTGTTGAGTGTATTTTAGGATAGTTGGGAGCAGGGACAGGCCAAAAGACCATGTAATGGAGACCTCTCTTATCTTTCACTGCAGTTTATTAAAAGCCTGGGCGAAAAATTAAGGAGAAAATATGTGCTAAAAATGTAAAATATGGGTATAGGGTCAAGCAGTGTGCTCACTGTAGGAGTTGGTCATTGTAATTAATGATGATACATACAGATAATGTCAATTTAGGAAAGCTGTGTCAGTCTACTATTTCTTCTATACTTCTCTCCTCATACAGGCTGCTTCTCTCTTCCTCTCTGTTAGCCATGGTCACTATATGTAATGTCTGTGAATTTCTGGGGTGTGTGTGTGTGTGTAATTCTAGATAGCGTGATGTATAGCTATGGTAAGTAGTTCTACAGTAGGCAAATATCCCAAAATAACCAAAAGGGCTGGATATCATTCTTATTTGAATATAATCCAAAATATAATCAAGTTCATGGTCGCTTGTGATTAATGTCAACTAACATCCTCCCATCTAAAGATGAGAGAGGAGGAGGAAGGAAGATGGCAGCAGATTAAGTAGAAGCTACATTGACATTCTCCCAGGACCAAACTGGAATTAAAACTAAAATATAGAAAAATCATCTTGAATAACCAACTGAAGACTAGCTGGAGAGAACCCTTATAACCAAGGCCTCAAAGAGGAGACTGCACTGAGCCTGGTAGGAAGTGTGGAGTCATGGGAGGGCTGGTCAGGGTCCCATCTTTCTCAAGCAGCTGCTGAAGTCCTGGAGAGATATCTCAGCTGTAGGTGGTTCTCCCAGAGAAGTCTTGGGTCTAAACCCCAAACCAGGCTCCCCAGCCCAGAGCACCAGAACTGGAAAAGGTGCCCAGGTAATATCTGGCTGTGAAAATCACCTGGGGTTCTGTCTGGCAGGGACAGATGGCTAGATATGCAGACACCCCCTTAAAGGGCCAACAGACTAATCTTTATTTGTAGCCACTTACCTTGGGCTCCAGCAGTGGGAGAGCAGAGTGGACTATAGCTGCATAAGTGAGAAGGGGAGAGAGCAGAGAGGACAACCTTCAGGATCCATGTGCTGAGTCATTCCCCCAAAAGGCAGAAACCATCTTTTTCATTCAGAGCTTTCTCATCAATTGAGCTTTTGCCTGGGTGGGAAGAAATTTCCCCACCCATTGGAAACCCTCCCACCCTGCAGAGTTTACTACAGTATATCCAATGGAGCTCTACAGCCTGAGGCTCATTAAGTGATTGAGACTAACAGCTTGCAGGCAGAGGTGGATCTCTGACTGTTTTGAGTCTTTGCCTGACCTGCCTCTTGGCCCTGGGAGAGGAAAAACAGACCTTGATGCGCAACTCGGTCCTTCCCACATGCATCCAGCCTCAGCAGAGGGAGCCACAAGCTGTGGACACACAACAATCCCAAATCTATGGGACATAATTAAAACAGTCATGAGGGGGAAATTCATAGCTCTACAAAGTAGAAATAAATGACATAGAGATTAAAAAACATTACAAATACTATGAACAACTACATGCCAACAAAGTGGACAACCTAGACAAAATGGACAGTATTTTGTTTTTATACTATTTATTATAAATGGTATTTTTGAAAATCTTACCTTCCAAATGTTTGCTATCAATAATAGCAAGACAATTGATTTTTGTAGACCTTTTCCAGTCTTCCATTTCTTTTAATTACCCCTTAGGTTTCCCATTTTTTCTATTTATTCTGTAGTTGGGATAATTTATTTTGTTCTATATTCTAGTTCTCTCCAGCTTTGTTGAATCTTCTCTTAAACACATCTATTGAGGGGTTTCTTTTGTATTTTATTTATTTTTATTTAATTGTTTTAAAACTACTTTATTAAATTTATTTGGGTGACATTGGTTAATAAAATTATATAGGTTTCAAGTATATAATCCTATAATACATCATCTGTATATTGCATTGTGTGTTTACCAGCCAAAGTCAAACATCCTTCCATCACCATATATTTGACCCAATTTACCCTTTACTACCTCCCACCCCCTTCCTACTCGTAACCACTGTAATGTTTTCTATGTCTATGAGATTTTGCTTGTCTGTCTTGTTTGTTCACTTGTTTTCAATTTTATATTTTACATATGAGTAAAATCATATGAGTTTTCAATTTATGTTTATATGTTTTTTATTTCTAGATGTTCTAATTGGTTCTTCAAATCTGCTAGGTCACTCCCCCCTCCCCCCCAAGTTTCTGTTTACTCCAGATATTTTAAATCTTTATTTCTTTAAATATAGCCATTTTATAATTTGCCTCCGATTATTCCAGGATCTGGATTCTTTCAGGACCTGTTTAGATAATTCTGTTTTGTTTTTGCTACTTTTCCTTTCTCATTATAACTTACGTAGTTTCTTCTAACTTGGTTACCATTGACTTTGGCAATGTTCATTGTCCATGAGACATGAGTTTTGGTGATTCTTGTGAGTTGGGTGAAGGAGCCCTTCTCCAGACAGTTCTGCATTTGCCTCTTCCAGGAGTTTGGGGCGCTGCCTCTCCGTAACCAATTCAAATTGAAGCCATGGCTTGATGTTTTCTGAGCCACTCCTAGGTTTAAATTTAGTCTGTAATATAAAATCCAGGGGGCTGGGCTCTGGGGAGAACTACTCAGGAACAGATTATGTGTATGTGTTTTTTCTCCTTCTTCGCTCTCTTCAGCATTAAAACACCTCAATCTTGGGACTGTTTTTAGAGGGGGAAGGGTGGGTTGTTTTACTTCTTGTTTATATTTATTCTAAGGGCTCTTCATTTGGGATTCTAGGTTAACAAAAGACTAATATTGCCCAACCAGCATGGCTCAGTGGTTGAGCAATGACCTATGAATGAGAAGACCATGGTTTGAATCTCGGTCAGGGCATATGTTGGGGTTGTGGGCGCAATCCCCAGTGTGGGGCATATAGGAGGCAGCTGATCAATGATTCTCTCTCACCATTGATATTTCTATATCTCTCTACCTCTCCCTTCCTCTCTGAAATCAATAATATATATATATATATTTTTTTTTTTTAAGACTAACATTAACTTTTCAGCCTGGTGGACCCTGAGCTTTGATTTCTATCCTTCTTATTCTTGTGAGGTCTTCAGAATAGTAATACAAGTCCACTATCTTATGGCCTCAGGGAAAAAGGATTTGGTGGCTTTTCTTGCCTTTATGGCTTCTTACAGTCTCCTAAACCTTGGTCTAGTAATTTATTATCTTGTCATTTCTTTGATGATTTTAAGGAGATTAGAAAAAAAATTTATTCATTATTTTTAGTTAACTTTAGCAGGAGGATTGGTTAAAAAGCCTAGTTCTTTATTATTAGAAATAAACTAAAATGAAATTGCAATATTGTTTAATATAGGCATACCTCAGAGATATTGTGGTTTAGTTTCAGATGACCACAATAAAGTGAATATTGCAATAAAGTGAATTATATGTATTTTTTGGCTTCCCAGTGCATATAAAAGTTGTATTTACACTATACTTTAGCCTATTAAGTGTGCAATAGCAATATGTATAAAAAAATCAATGTGCACAGCTTAATTAAAAAAATATTTTATTGCTAAAAATGCTAGCCATCAACTAAGCCTTCAGTGAGTCATAATCATTTTGCTGATGGTGGGTCTTGCCTTGATGTCGATGAAAATGCAATATTGTGAAGCATAATAAAGTGAACTGCAATAAAGCAATGTATCCCTGTTTCATCATTTCTTAGTTAAAAAGTAATTTCTTCTGGCAACCACCAGTTCTCTCTCTGTATCTTTGAGTCTGTTTCAATTTTGTTTGCTTATTTATTGTGTTCTTTAGATTCCAGATATAACTGAAATAATATACTATTTGTCTTTCTGTGACTAATTTATTTTACTGAGCATAATACTATCTAGGTCTCAAATTGTAAGATTTCATTCTTTTTATGGCTGAGCAATATTCCACTGCTTTTTTTTATCCGCTCATCAATTCTGGGTACTGAGTTACTTCCATAGATTTTTTTATTGTAAATAATTCTGCAATGAACATAGGGGTGCATATATTCTTTTAAATGTGGGGGGCGGGGCACTGGTAGAAAGAGGTGAAGGAACTGAGAAGCACAAATTGATAGTTACAATATAGTCACAGGAAAGTAAGTAAAGCACAGGATATATAGCCAATAATATTGTGATAACTATGTAGGGTGCCAGTTGGGGTACTGGAAATATTGAGGGGAACACTACATAAAGTATATGATTGTCTAACCACTAAGCTATACACACAAAACCTATACATAATAAAAATAAATAAATAAAAGGACTCTACTAGCTGAGGCTAGGAAAAGAGACCTTGGTGTACATCTTGGTCCTTTCCAAAGACACCCAGCCCTAACAGAGGGAGCCAAAAGCTGTGGATTTCTGATAGCTCCAAACAGGGTACTCAGGTCCAGTAAGAACAGCATCTGACACTGTCCAGCACTAGATATTTGGAGTCATAGCTAATATATAGACACAAATCCAAAGAGGCAGCCAAAATGGGGAGACAAAAAAATAACCCCCAATTGAAAGAACAAGAGATCTGCAGAAGAAGAGCTAAATGAAATGGAGATAAGAAATTTACCAGACATAGAGTTCAGAATAATTATTACAAAGATGCTCAACAGCCTGAGAAAAGAGAGAATAATTATAAAGAATGACACAGGATTAATCAAGTACACAGTGTACAGATTACACAGCAAATTAGGGAAAGCCAAAGATTGGATCAGTGAATTAGAAGAGAGGGTAGTAAAAAGAAATCATTCAATCAGAGAACCAAAAAGAAAAAAAAAATTAAAAAAACAAGAAGACAGCTAAAGGGAGCTGTGGGACAATGAAACATAGCAATATTCACATCATAGAAGTACCAGAAGGGGAAAAATGTGAGCAAGGGAACGTGTTTGAAGAAATAATAGCAGAAAACTCCCCTAAACTGGTGAAGGGAAAAGTCACACAATATCACAGAGAATCCAAAGCAAGAAGAACCCAAATAGGCCCACGCCCAGACACATCATAATTAAAATGCCAACAATTAAAGACAAAGAGAGAATCTTAAAGGCAGCAAGAGAAAATCAATTAGTTACCTATAAAGGAGATCCCCCATAAGGCTGTCAGCTGATTTCTCATCAGAAACTCTATAGGCCAGAGGAAATGGTATGAAATATTCAAGGTAATGAAAAGCAAGGAACTGAAACCAGACTACTCTATCCAGCAAGGCTATCATTCAAAATAGAGGGTGAAATGAAGAGCTTCCCAGGAAAAAAAAGGCTAAGGGAGTTTATCACCACCCAACCAGCACTGCCAGAGATGCTAAAAGGACTTCTGTAAGGAGAAGAAGAAATATAAATAGAGAGAAACATATTCATAAAGAATTAAAATTGTGATAAATAAGTACCTATCAATAATAACTTTAAATGTAAATGAATTAAACATTCCAATCAAAAGACATAGGGTAGCTAAATGGATACAAAAAGACCCAAATATATGCTTTCTACAAGAGACCCACCTCAGAACAAAGACTCACACAGGCTGAGAGTGAAGGGATGAAAAAAAAATTTCCAGGCAAATAGAAATGAAAACAAACAGATAATCAAACAGACCACTGGGTTGTAATACTCATATCTGGCCAAAAGACTTCAAAATGAAGGCCATTACAAGAGGCTGTAAAGGTCACTACATGATTTTTGAAAAGATAAACAAGATTGGTGAACCTTTTGCCAGACTCATCAACAAACAGAGAGAACCTAAGTAATTAAAATCAGAAACAAAAGCGGTGAGGTAACAACTGATATCACAGAAATACAAAGAATTGTAAGAAAATACTATGAGCAACTATATACCAACAAACTGGACAATGTGGAAGAAAGAGACAAATTCCCAGAAAAATACAATCTTCCCAAACTGATTCAGGAAGAATCAGAAAACCTGAATAGGCCAATAACAAATGAGGAAATTAAAGCATTGATAAAAAAATTTCCAGAAAAAAAAAATAAATAAATAAAAGCCCTGGTCCAAACAGCTTCACAGGGGAATTTTACCAAACATTCTAAAAAGAACTAACGGCTATCCTCCTCAAACTATTCCAAAAGAATCCAAGAGGAAAGAACACTTCCAAGCTCTTTTTATGAGGCCAGCATTATCCTAATTCCAAAAAACAAATAAAGACACTACAAAGAAAGAGAATTACAGGTAAATATCCCTGATGAACATAGATGCTAAAATCCTCAACAAAATATTAGCAAGTGAGATCCAGCAATATATTAAAAAGATTATAACACCATGACCAAGTTGGATTTATTCCAGGGATTCAAAGCTGGTATAGTATTCACAAATCAATAAATGTGATACATCACATAAACCAGTTGAAAGACAAAAATCCCATGATCATATCAATAGCACAGAAAAAGCATTTGACAAAATCTAATACCCATTTTTCATAAAAACTTTCAGCAAACTGGGAATTCAGGGATCATACCTCAACATAATAAAGGCCATATATGACAAACTTACAGCCAACATCATACTCAATGGGCAAAAACTAAAACCATTTCCCCTAAGTACAGGAAAAAATGGGGAAGTCTGTTTTCACCACTCTTATTCAACATAGTACCATAAGTGCTAGCAACAGTAATCAGACAAGAAGAAAAATTAAAAGACATCCAAATTAGAAAGGAGAAAGTAAAACTCTCATTACTCACAGATGACAAGATATTTTACATAGAAAACTCTAAAGACTCCACCAAAAAACTACTAGATTTAATAAATAAATTTGGCAATGTAGCAGGATACAAAATTAACACCCAGAATCGATGGCATTTTTATATATCAATAATGAATTCTCAGTAAAAGAAAGTAAAGAAACAATTCCCTTTACCACTGAAAAAAATTAAGATACCTAGGAATAAACTTAACAAAGCAGCTAAAAGACTTGTACTCAGAAAATTATAGCATGTTGAAAAAAGAGATAGAGGAAGATATTAATAAGTGGAAGAATATCCATGTTCATGAACTGGTAGAATTAACATCATTAAAATGTCCATACTACCCAAAGCAATCTATAGATTCAATGTAATCCCTATTAAATTACCAATTTGTTCTAGATAGAACAAATACTCCAAAATTTTATATGGAACCAAATAAGACCCTGAATAGCCATAGCCATCTTGAGAAAGAAGTACAAAGTTGGAGGGATCGCAATAGCAGATATCAAGTTATACTACAAAGCCAAAGCCACTGTAATCAAAGCAACCTGGTACTAGCATAAGAATAAGCATAGAGATCAATGGAACAGAACAGAGAACCCAGATATTGACCCAAGCTATTATGCTCAATTAATATTCGACAAAGGAGGCAAGAGCATACAATGGAGTCAAGATAGTCTCCTCAATAAAGGTTGTTGGAAAAATTGACAGATACATGCAAAAAAAAAAAAAATGAAACTAGATGACCAACTTACACCATACATAAGAATAACTCAAAGAAGACTTAATTGTAAGTTGTGAAAACATAAATATCCTAGAAGAAACCATAGGCAGCAAAATCTCAGACATCTCTTGTAGTAATATTTGTAGATACATTTCCTAGGGCAAAGGAAACTAAGGATAAAATGAACAAATAAGACTACATTAAAATAAAAAGCTTTTGCACAGCAAAAGAAACCATCAACAAAATAAAAAGGAACCCACTGTATGGGAGAACATATTTGGCAATGATACATCTGATAAAGGGTTAATATTCAAAATATATAAGGAACCCATACAACTTAACAAAAGGAAGACAAATAACCCATTTTTAAAATGGGCAAAGGGCAAAGGACCTAAATAGACACCTCTCCAAAGAGGACATACAGATGGCCAAGAGACATATGAAAAAATGCTCAAAGTCACCGATCATCAGAGAGATGAATATTAAAATGATCACTTCACACCTGTCAGAATGGATCCCATCAACAAATCAAATGATAGTTGCTGGTGAAAATATGGAGAAAAGGGAATCCAAGTACACTGCTGGTGGGAATACAGACTGGTACAGCCATTATGGAAAACAGTATGGCGTTCCCTCGAAAAGTTAAATTTGACCCAGTCATCTCACTTCTAGAATTATATCCTATGAAACCAGAAAAATTGTTATGGCAAGAAAGGAAATTAAAAAAAAATACAGAAAACCAATAAACATTCAACAAATAGTGAGAACTATTTGAAACTTTTATAAAGAGGCTGTAACTAAAGAAAGAGTATTTATTTTTTAATGTATTTAGATCTATATAGTATTGTTGATTGATGCATCACAGATTGCCCCCAAATTTAGCAGCTTAGTACAACAAACATTTATTACCTCTCAGTTTTAGAGTCAGGAATCTGGGTAAAGCTAAGCTGGGCAGTTCTGACTCAGAATCTCTCATGAAATTCCTGTTATGCTGTCAGCTGGGGTTACAGTCTCATCTGAAGGCTCACCTGGGACTGGAGGATCCACTTTGAGGATTATGTATGTGACTCTTAGCAAGAATCCTCAGTCCCTCACCATGTGGCCTTCTCCATAAGTAGTTGTCTGACATGGCAGCTGGTTTTCCCCAGAGCAAGTGACTCAAGAGCAAGAGAGAGAGAGCTACCAAGAGAGAAGCCAGGTGCCTTTTACCAGTGAATCTTGAAAATGACATACCATTACTTCTGCCATATACCCTTGGTCACTCAGACCAACCCTGGTACAATGTGAGAGGGGACTGAAACGGCATGTATACCAGGAGGTAAGGGTCATCTCTGGTATCTTAGAAGCTGCCAACTATAAGCTCATATAGTTCAATAAGAAAAAAAGAAAAAGAAACAACTCTCAAAACAGAAAAATAGAAAAAAGCATAAAAATCTGTTCATCGAAAATACATATAAATAACACACATTAAGTTATATTTTAAACATAAAAAGATGTTCAACTTCACTCAAAATTAGAATAATGTAAATTGGAACTATGTTGAGATACCATTTCTACCCATAGAATTTTACAACTCTCTGTATTTAGGGATTTGGGGAAATAAGATCTCATATTTTGTCAGGGAGCATAGATATTAGTAAAACATCTATGAAGAATAATTTGGCAATAACTATCAAAAATAAAAATACACATTTTCTTTGATCCAACAATTCCACTTCTAGGAATTTATCCCAAGTACATTCTGGCACATGGGCATACTGATGTCTGAATGATTATCTTTATTGGAGCCTCAACTTATAACAGCAAAAGATTGGAAACCATCTGAATTTCCATCAATAGGGAACTGATTACATAAATTGTCTAATATACATATAATAGAATTCTATGCATCTCTTAAAAAAGAATGAGGCAGAAGATGGCAGCCGATGGGACGGCAGGCTGCAAGATAGTGTGTGAGTGAGAGAGTTAAAGGAGAGTGCGTGGATGTGCGGGGAGTATCTGTATTTGTGAGTGAGGGACTGCTATATTCGACAGGACTGTTGGGGACTGGCGGACCAGGCTCCCCTGGCCGGGCAGCCTCTACTACTGCTGAGATCTCTCCTGGAGCAGTTCGTTTTACCGCAGAGACTGCACGATCTTGAAGTGGAGAGCAGCTGTGATCATACCTTCAACAGGGGAGACCTCAGATATCTCCCGGGACTCTACAACCACAATGCCCAGGGACCAGCTGCCTCAGCTGCAAACCCACAAACACTGAGACTCCAGCCTCCATGGGTGCCTAAAAAGTTTGTCCAAGGGGAGACAAAGTGGCGCTGAATATGCGGACGGGTCCTGCACCTTCTCATACAGCAGATAGAAGGAATAGCTGAATCAAATAACATCCACCCAGAATTGGAGAATTAAACACAGCTGGTGAGGCAATCCATGGACAGAAAGGTCAGAGATCACCTAGAGAGAATAAACGCAGGAAAGAGAGAGAGCTACATAACCAGACACCCTGAGAGGTGCGAACATGGGGAGACAAAGAAACAGCCTGCATACAAAAGAAAAGGAGGAATCACCGGAAAAGGAAGTAAATGAAATGGAGGCAGGCAATATGTCAAAGAAAGAATTCAGAGCAATGGTTATAAGGACGCTGAAAAGGATGGAAGACAAATTCAACAATATGTGTAAGAACCAAGAGGAAATGAAGAAAAAATAAAAAAGAAAAATGACATTGTTGCAATAAATAACACAATAGAAAGCATCAAGAGTAGACTAGAAGAAGCAGACGACAGCATTGAGCTAGAAGACAAGGTAGGAAAAATACCCAAGCAGAACAGCAACTGAAAAAAAAACTTAAAAAACAGAAGGAGAGCCTAAGGGAACTTTGGGACAACAGGAAAAGAAACAACATCCGCATAATAGGGATGCCAGAAGGAAAGGAAACTGAGCAAGGAATAGAAAACCTGTTTGAAGAAATAATGACAGAAAATTTCCCTGATGTTGAGAAGAAGAAAAAACTCACACAAGTCCAAGAAGCTCACAGAGACCCAAACAAGATGAACCCAAAAAGACCGATACCAAGACACATTACAATTAAATTGGCAAATGCAATGACAAAGTAAGAATCTTAAAGGCTGCCATGGAGAGACAGAAAGTTACCTACAAGGGATGTCCCATCAGACTATCAACTGATTTCTCAACAGAAACACATCAAGCCAGAAGGGAATGAAATGAAATATACAAAGTCATGCAAAGCAAGGGTCTGAATCCAAGAATACTGTACCCAGCAAGTCTATCAATCAAAGTTGAGGGTGAAATCAGGAGCTTCACAGACAAAAAAGGACTAAGGGGGTTTATTACCACCAAACCAGCATGCTAAAGGGACTGCTATAAACAGAAGAAATAGGAAAGGAAGAAGGAACACAGGTATAAAGAATAAGAATGGTGACAAACGAGTACCTATCAATAATAACTTTAAATGTAAATGTATTAAATTCCCCAATCAAAAGATATAGGGTAGCTGAGTGGATAAATATATCTAGTGTCTACAGGCGACTCACCTCTGGGGTAGCAACACTTATACCTGACAAATCAGACCTCAATGTGAAGCCCATAACAAGAGATAAGGAAGGCCACTTCATAATACTAAAGAAGATATAACTCTGGTAAACACATATGCACCAATACAGGAGCACTAAAATACATAAAAAACTTCTGGAGGATATCAAGGGAGAGATTGACAGCAATACAGTCATAGTAAGAGACTTTAATACCCCACTAACACCACTGGATAAATCCTCTAAACAAAAATTAGCAAAGAAACAGCAATCCTAAATGATTCACTAGATCAGATGGAATTAATTGACATCTTCAGAACATTTCACCCCAAGCCAAAGAATATACATTCTTCTCAAGTGCACATGGGTCATTCTCAAAGATAGACCACATATTGGGTCACAGGCAAAGTCACTTCAAATTCAAGAAGATAGAAATCATATCAAGCATCTTCTCAGATCACAATGGCATAAAATTAGAAACCAACTACAATAAAAACAATGAAAAAAACCAAACACCTGGAAGCTAAATAGCATGCTATTAAATAATGTTTGGGTTACCAAAGAGATCAAAGAAGAAATACAAAGTATCAAGGCAACAAACAACAATGAAAACACAACAATCCAAAATCTATTGGACACAGTGAAAGCAGTCTTGAGAGGGAAGTTCATAGCTCTACAAGACTACCTCAAAAAACAAGAAAAATGGTAATAAATTATCTAATTCTACAACTCAAAGAGTTAGAGAGTGACAAGAAAAGCGCAGTGTAAGCAGAAGGAATGAACTAATAAAGATCAGAGTGGAAATAAATGACATAGAGACCAAAAAAACAATATTAAAGATCAACAAAACTAAGAGCTGGTTCTTTGAAAGGATAAACAAGATTGATGAACCTCTAGCCAGGCTCACCAAGAAGCAAAGAGAGAGGCTTCAAATAAACAAAATCAGAAATGAAAGAGGTGAAATAACAACTGATCCCACAGACATATAAAGGATTATGAAAAAATACTATGAACAAGTCTATTCCAACAAAATGGACAACCTAGGTGAAATGGACATATTTTTAGAAAAATACAAGCTCCCAAAACTCAATCAGGAAGAGTAAGAGAACCTGAATAGGCCGATAACTACTAAAGAAATTGAAGCAATGATCAAAAATCTTCCAGCAAACAAAAGCCCTGTTCTGGACAGCTTTACAGGGGAGTTCTACCAAGCATTCAAAGAAGAACTAAAATCTATCCTCCTCAGACTATTCAAAAAAAATCCAAGAGGAAGAAACAATTCCAAGCACTTTCTGTGAAGCCAGCATCACCCTAATCCCAAAACCAGATAAAGACACCACAAAAAAGAAGAACCATAGGCCAATATCCTTGATGAAAATAGATGCTAAAATCCTCAACAAAATTCTAGCAAGTCATATTCAGCATTATATTAGAAAGATCATACACCATGACCAAGTGGGATTTATTCCAGGGATACAAAGATGGTACAATATCCACAAATCAATAAATGTGACACATCACATAAACAAACTGAGAGACAAAAATCACATAAGCATATTGATCAAAGCAGAAAAAGCATTTGACAAAATCCAACACCCTTTCTTGATAAAAACTTTCAGCCAAGTGGGAATAGAGGGATCATACCTCAACATAATAAAAGCCTTATATGACAAACCTACAGCCAACATCATACTCAATGGGCAAAAACTAAACTCATTTCCCCTGAGAATGGGAACAAGACAGGGGTGCCCACATTCACCATTCCTGTTTGATATAGTAGTGGAAGTGCTAACCATAGTGATCAGACAAGAAGAAGAAATTAAAGGCATGCAAATTGGAAAAGAAGAAGTAAAACTGTACTTATTCACAGATGGCATGATACTATACATAGAAAACCCCAAAGACACCATCAAAAAACTACTAGACCTAATAAATGAATTTGGCAATGTAGCAGGAAACAAAATTAACACCAAGAAATCTATGACCTTTTTATACATCAATAATGAATTCACAGAAAGAGAAATGAAAAACAATCCCATTTACCATTGCACCAAAAAAATTAAGATACCTAGGAATAAACTTAACTAATGAAGTAAAAGACCTGTGCTCAGAAAACTACAGGACATTGAAAAAAGAGATAGAAGAAGACATAAAAAAATTAAAGAACATACTATGTTTATGGATTGGTAGAAGCAACATCATTAAAATGTGCATACTACCCAAAGCAATCTACAGATTCAATGCAATCCTCATTAAACTACTTATGGCATACTTCAAAGATCTAGAACAAACTCTCCAAAAATTCAGCTGGAATAAAAACAAATAGCCACAGCAATCCTGAGAAAGAAGAACAAAGTTGGAGGGATCACAATACCAGATATCAAGCTATATTTCCAAGCTACTGTTCTCAAAACTGCCTGGTACTGGCACAAGAACAGACATATTGACCTGTGGAACAGAAGAGAGAACCCAGAAATCGACCTAAGCCATTATGTTCAATTAATATTTGACAGAGGAGGCAAGAACATACAATAGAGTCAAGACAGTCTCTTCAATAAATGGTGTTGGGAAAATTGGACAGATACATGCAAAAAAATGAAACTAGATCATCAACTTATACTACACAAAAACAAACTCAAAATGGCTAAAGGACTTAAATGTAAGATGGGAAACCATAAAAATACTACAAGACTCCATAGGCAGCAAAATAGCAGACATATGTCATAGCAATATCTTTACCAACACAGCTCCTAGGGCAATGGAGAATAAGGAGAAAATAAACAAATGGGACTACATTAAAATAAAAAGCTTCTGCAAAGCAAAAGAAACCATCAACAAAACAACAAGAAAGCCCACTGCGTGGGAAAACATATTGCCAATGATATTTCCCATAAGGGTTTAATCTCCAAAATTTACAGAGAACTCATCCAACTTAACAAAAGGAAGATAAATGATCCCATCAAAGAATGGGCAAAGGACCTAAATAGACACTTTTCAAAAGAGGACATTCAGAAAGCCCAGAGACATAAGAGAACATGCTCAAAGTCACCAATCATCCGAGAGATGCAAATCAAAACAACAATGAGGTACCATCTCACACCTGTCAGAATGGCTATCATCAACAAATCAACAAATGCCAAGTGCTGGAGAGGATGCAGAGAAAAAGGAACACTCGTGCACTGCTGGTGGGAATGCAGACTGGTGCAGCCATTGTGGAAGACAGTATGGAGTTTCCTCAAAGTTAAAAATGGAACTCCCAGAGGATCGGGGGGGAAGCAAGATGGCGGCGATATAGGCAGACGCGTCCCAGGTCTTGTCCCGGAGCAAACGGAGTAAGCAGCTGAAACTAATAACACCCACCCCGAATTGGCAAATTTACTCAGCTGGTGAGACGGCTTGCAGCCTGGAAGGGCAGACCTCCCCTGGAAAGGTTAAAAACCAGGGATCTGGGCAGGAAAGTTTGCCAGACCTGAGCCCAGAGGGTCGGAGGGAGACCGCATGGCAGACAGCCGCGTCTCTTGGGACAGACACAGACCCTGACCAGGGTAAGGAGTTCCGCGGGTTTGCTGGCGCCAGGAGATTTGAGATTTGGATTTTGTGATTGCGGAGAACTGAGTCTAAAGGGGGCATCCTGAGGAACTGATCAGACCGTGCAGTGCCCATAAGAGAGGAGCGTTTCCCAGACCATGCAGTGCTGGTAAGAGGAGCGTTTCCCAGACCGCCTCCTGATCACCACAGCCTCCTGATCACCACACCCTCTGTCTGTGGAACAGCAACTGTACGTGAAGCCTCCCCCCACCAGCCAGAAGAGCCAACACAGCTGTGAACAACACCCACCAGAGGAGCTGCTGCCAACTGGAAAGCAGCTGCTACCGCAACCGTCTGAGCAGCAACCACAACCCAAGGAGCCCCTGCCACCCAGGGAGCAGCCACTGAACACCTCAACATCTACATATGTCAGCGAGATCAAACATGGGTAGGCAAAGAAACCCCCAAAGGAAAGAAAAGGAGGACTCGCCAGAAAAGCAGCTAAGTGAGACAGAGATATGCAACATGACGGAAAAAGAATTCAGAATAAGGTTCCTAGAGTACATGCACCACATGTTCAAGAAGCAAGAAGAAACAGATGAAAAACTCAACTACTTATGCAAGAAGCTAGAAGAAACAGATGAAAAAATCAACAACTTAAGTAAGTCCCAAGAAGAAATGAAGAGTGACATAGCTTCAATAAAAAACTCCATTGAAAGTATCAACAGTAGACTGGGAGAAGCGGAGGACCGAATTAGTGAATTAGAAGACAAGGAAGCAAAACACACTCAAACTGTACGGCAAATGGAGAAAAAAATTAAAAGACAGGAGGAGAGCCTAAGGGAGCTTTGGGACAACATGAAACGAAACAACATACGAATAATAGGGGTGCCAGAACAACAGAAAGATGAACATGGATTAGAAAACCTATTCGAAGAAATAATATCAGAAAACTTCCCTGAGGTGGGGAAGAAAAAAGTCACACAAGCCCAGAGAGTCCCAAACAAGGTGAACCCGAAAAGACCCACACCAAGACACATCATAATTACCATGGCAAATGTTCAGGATAAAGAGAGAATCTTACAGGCTGCAAGAGAGAGACGGAAAGTAACATACAAGGGATCTCCCATTAGATTATCAAATGATTTCTCAACAGAAACACATCAGGCCAGAAAAGAATGGACGGAAATCTACAAAGTGATGCAAAGCAAAGGACTGAATCCAAGAATACTCTATCCAGCAAGGCTATCATTCAAAATTGAAGGGGAAATAAGAAGCTTCACAGACAAAAAAGGGCTAAGGGAGTTTATCACCACCAAGCCAGCCATGCAAGAAATGCTAAAGGGACTGGTGTAAAAAGAAGAAATATCAAGCTCAGAAAGAAAACAGCCACACACACACACACAAAAAGAAATGGCTACAAACAAATACCTTTCAATAATAACTTTAAATGTAAATGGACTAAATGCTCCAACCAAAAGACATCGAGTGGCTGAATGGATAAAAAAACATGACCCATACATCTGCTGTCTACAAGAGACCCACCTCATTAGAAGGGACTCACACAGACTGAAAGTGAAGGGATGGAAAAATATCTTTCACGCAAATGGAAAGGAAAAGAAAGCTGGGGTAGCAATACTTATATCTGACAAAGTACATCTCAAAGTGAAGGCCATAACCAGAGATAAGGAAGGCCACTTCATAATACTAAAGGGATCAATACAACAAGAAGATATAACCCTGGTAAACATATATGCACCCAATGCAGGAGCACCCACATACATAAGAAAACTTCTGGAAGATATCAGGGAAGAGATCGACAACAATACAATCATAGTAGGGGACTTTAATACACCACTGACATCACTGGATAAATCCGCTAGACAAAAACTCAGCAAAGAAACAGCAATCCTAAATGACTCACTAGATCAGATGGACTTAATTGACATCTTCAGAACACTTCACCCCACAGCTGCGGAATATACATTCCTCTCAGGTGCTCATGGGACATATTCAAAAATAGACCACATATTGGGTCACAAGCAAAGTCTCCACAAATTCAAGAAGATTGAAATCATAAAAAGCTTCTTCACAGACCACGATGGCATAATGTTAGAAATAAACTACAATAAAAACAACCCAAAATACTCAAACACTTGGAAGCTGAATAGCATGTTATTAAATATTGATTGGGTTACCGATGACATCAAAGAAGAAATTAAAAACATCCTGGACACTAATGACAATGAAAACACAACAATCCAAAACCTCTGGGACACAATGAAAGCAGTCCTGAGAGGGAAGTTTATAGCTCTACAGGCCTATCTCAAAAAACAAGAAAAAATGGTAGTCAATCATCTAACTCTACAACTCAAAGAATTAGAAAGAGAGCAACAAGAAAACCCCAGAGTGAGCAGAAGGAAGGAGATAATAAAGATTAGAGCAGAAATCAATGAAATAGAGACCAAAAAAACAATACAGAAAATCAATGAAACCAAGAGCTGGTTCTTTGAAAGGATAAACAAGATTGACAAACCCCTAGCCAGGCTCACCAAGAAGCAAAGAGAGAGGTCCCAAATAAACCAAATCAGAAATGATAGAGGCGAAATAACAACAGACCCCACAGAAATACAAATGATTGTTAAACAATACTACGAGCAACTCTACTCCAACAAACTGGACAACCTGGAGGAAATGGACAAATTCCTAGAAAAATACAACATTCCAAAACTCAATCAGGAAGAATCTAAAAACCTCAATAGGCCAATAACTATGGAAGAAATTGAAGCAGTCATCAGAAAGCTTCCAGCAAACAAAAGCCCAGGGCCAGACGGCTTCACAGGGGAGTTCTACCAAACATTCAAGGAAGAACTAAAACCTACCCTCCTCAGACTACTACAAAAAATTCAAGAGGAAGGAACGCTTCCAAGCTCATTCTATGAAGCCAGCATCACCCTAATACCAAAACCAGGTAAAGACATCACAATGAAAGAGAATTACAGGCCAATATCCCTCATGAACATAGATGCCAAAATCCTCAACAAAATCTTAGCAAATCGGATCCAGCAGTACATCAGAAGGATCATACACCATGACCAAGTAGGATTCATCCCAGAGATGCAAGGATGGTACAACATCCGTAAATCAATAAATGTGATACATCACATAAACAAATTGAAAGAAAAAAACCACATGGTCATATCAATTGATGCAGAAAAAGCATTCGACAAAATCCAACACCCATTTTTGATAAAAACTCTCAGAAAGGTGGGAATAGAAGGATCATACCTCAACATAATAAAAGCCATATATGACAGGCCCACTGCCAACATCATACTCAATGGACAAAAACTAACACCATTTCCCCTAAGAACAGGAACAAGACAGGGATGCCCACTCTCACCACTCCTGTTCAACATAGTACTGGAAGTATTAGCCATTGCAATTAGGCAAGAAGAAGGAATAAAAGGCATCCAAATTGGAAAAGAGGAAGTAAAACTGTCCTTATTTGCAGATGACATGATATTATACATACAAAACCCTAGAGACTCCATCAAAAAGCTACTAGACTTAATACATGAATTTGGCAATGTAGCAGGATACAAAATTAACCCCAAGAAATCTGAGGCATTTCTATACACCAACAGTGAACTTTCAGAAAGGGAGATCAGAAAAACAATCCCATTTACCATCGCACCAAAAAAATTAAGATACCTAGGAATAAACTTAACTAAAGAGGTTAAAGACCTCTACTCAGAAAACTACAGGACGTTGAAAAAAGAGATAGAGGAAGACATAAACAGATGGAAGAACATACCATGTTCTTGGATTGGTAGAATCAACATCATTAAAATGTCCATACTACCCAAAGCAATCTATACATTCAACGCACTTCCCATTAAAATACCAATGGCCTTCTTCAAAGATCTAGAACGAACTCTCCAAAAATTCATCTGGAATAAAAAAAGACCCCGAATAGCTGCAACGATCCTGAGAAAGAACAAAGTAGGTGGGATCTCAATGCCAGATATCAAGCTGTATTACAAAGCCACTGTTCTCAAAACTGCCTGGTACTGGCACAAGAACAGACATATAGATCAGTGGAATAGAATAGAGAGTCCAGAAATTAGCCCGAACCAATATGCTCAATTAATTTTTGACAAAGGAGGCATGAACATACAATGGAGCCAAGATAGTCTCTTCAATAAATGGTGTTGGGAAAATTGGACAGACATATGCAAGAAAATGAAACTAGACCACCAACTTACACCATACACAAGAATAAACTCAAAATGGATAAAGGACTTAAATGTACGACAGGAAACCATAAAAATTCTAGAAGAATACAAAGGCAACAAAATCTCAGACATATGCCAAAACAATTTCTTCACTGATACAGCTCCTAGGGCAGTTGAAACTAAAGAGAAACTGAACAAATGGGACTACATCAAAATAAAAAGCTTCTGCACAGCAAAAGAAACCATCAACAAAACAACAAGAAAACCCACCTCGTGGGAAAACATATTTGCCAACGTCATATCGGATAAGGGCTTAATCTCCAAAATTTATAGGGAACTCATACAACTTAACAAAAAGAAGATAAACAATCCAATCAAAAAATGGGCAAAGGATCTAAATAGACACCTTTCAAAAGAGGACATTCAGAAAGCCAAGAGACATATGAAAACATGCTCAAAGTCACTAATCATCCAAGAGATGCAAATCAAAACAACAATGAGGTACCATCTCACACCTGTCAGAATGGCCATCATCAACAAATCAACAAACGACAAGTGCTGGAGAGGATGTGGAGAAAAAGGAACACTTGTGCACTGCTGGTGGGAATGCAGACTGGTGCAGCCACTATGGAAGGCAGTATGGAGGTTCCTCAAAAAATTGGAAATGGAACTCCCATTTGACCCTGTGATCCCACTACTAGGAATATATCCCAAGAAACCAGAAACACCTATCAGAAAGGATATATGCACCCAGATGTTCATAGCAGCACAATTCACCATAGCTAAGATCTGGAAACAGCCTAAGTGCCCATCAGTAGATGAATGGATTAGAAAACTGTGGTACATCTACACGATGGAATACTATGCTGCTGTTAAAAAGAAGGAACTCCTACCATTTGCAACAGCATGGATGGAACTGGAGAGCATTATGCTAAGTGAAACAAGCCAGTCAATGAAGGAAAAATACCACATGATCTCACTCATTCATGGATAATAAAGACCATTACAAACTTTTGAACAATAATAGATACAGAGGCAGAGCTGCCTCAAACTGATTGTCAAACTGCAGTGGGAAGGCCAGAGAGAGTTGGGGGGCAGGAGGGAGGGGAGTAAGAGATCAACCGAAGGACTTGTATGCATGCATATAAGCATAACTAATGGACATAAGACACTGGGGGGTAAGGGAGGGTAGTGGTTTGTCAAGGGCGGGGGGGGGGAAAAAGGATACTTATGTAATACCCTTTGTAATACTTTAAGAGGAAAATAAAAAAAAAAAAAAAAAAAAAAAAAAAAATGGAACTCCCATTTGACCCAGTAATACCACTTCTAGGAATATATCCCTAGAAACCAGAAACACCAATCAGAAAGGATATATGCACCCCTATGTTCATAGCAGCAAAATTCACCATAGCTAAGATTTGGAAACAACCTAAGTGCCCATCAGCAGATGAGTGGATTAAAAAACTGTGGTACATCTACACAATGGAATGCTACACTGCTGTAAAAAGGAAGGAACTCCTACCATTTGCAACAGCATGGATGGACCTGGAGAGAATTATGCATGTATATAAGCTTAACCAATGGACACAGACACCAGGGGGGAGAGGGCATGAGTGGGGGGTTGGAGGGGCAATGGGAGGATAAGGACACATATGTAATACCTTAATCAATAAAGAAAAAAAAACTGTGGTACATCTACACAATGGAATACTACACCGCTATAAAAAAGAAGGAACTTTTACCATTTGTAACAGCATGGATGGAACTGGAGATCATTATGCTAAGTGAAATAAGCCAGTCAGAGAAAGATAAATATCACATGATCTCACTCATATGTGGGATATAATGATCAACATAATTTGATGAACAAGAATCCGGAGACAAATGGCAGGGGAGGAGGATTAGAGAGCAACCAAAGGACATGTATGCATGCATATTAGCATAACCAATGGATACAGACACTGGGCGGTGGGGGCTTGCCTGGGGTGGGAATGGCTGCCGGGGGGGGGGGAGGGGAGGGGGCTCAAGCGGGGAAAAAGGAGACATATGGAAATCTTTAGACAATAAATAAATTTTTTTAAAAAAAAGAGTGAGGCAGCCCTCTTTACACTGATTTAGATTTTCTCCAACATGGACAGAAAGATGTGAAGGCAAGGTTCAGAACAGTATATCATCATTTGTGGAAAAAATATGTATGGGCCTGGACACGAATACAGTATATGTGAAAGCATCTGCCATAGATTGGAATTGTAGTTGCTTTTGAAGAGGGGAACTGGGTGGCTAGGGGGTAGAGTATGAGAAAGACTTACTTTTTATGCAGGCACTGTTGTACACTTTGAATTTTATGGTGTGTGCATGTATTAACCACTCAAAATAATTTTAAAATATTTTTAAAGTATATTGTAAGAACCCAAAATGATGGTACCTTAAGCTAAACTGGTGTCAATAGAAACAAGGAAAAGAGAATTGGCAGGACATGATAAATAACTGGATTGGCAAGTGGGAGAAGGAAGAGTCCAGAATGATGCTCAGATTCTTAGTGGATAGAAGACAGAGAACCTAAGAGCATATTGCTTCAAAGAAAATTTAATCCTATATAATAAAACCCTAATATGCAAATCAACCAAATGGCACAATGACAGGTCACTATGATGTGCACTGACCACCAGGGGGAAGACACTCAACACAGGAGCTGCCCCCTGGTGGTCAGTGCGCACCCACAGGGGGAGCACCATTCAGCCAGAAGCCTGGCTCAAGGCTGGCGAGCGCAGCGGAGGTGGCAGGAGCCTCCAGACTGCGAGAAGGATGTCTGCCGAGGGGTCCAGGATTGCGAGAGGGCGCAGGCTGGGCTGAGGGACCCCCCTGAGTATATGAATTTTGGGCACCTGGCCTCTAGTGTACATGATAAAACAATTAGGTTTATAGAAAAACCACATTTTATAAAATTCAAGGCTGTTCCTTTCTGTACTGAACTATCATAAACTACTTGCAATTATATTATATTTTAATTTTCCTTGTATTTCTTACAGAACCTTGCATGGTGTTTGACTTGTTACAGATGCCCAATAGATATTTGTTACATAAATGTCTGAAAATTAAATTTCTAAAAATGTGGGGCATCCCTCCCCCCCGAAAATGGATTAAATACTTGCCCTGATATTTTCTGAGCATAAGCATCAAACAGACTGAAAATAAAATAAAATATCTCATCATCTTTTTACCAGAGGGTGACAGGCACAGGTGGAGAAAAGATGTAGTTCCTGCAGCAAGTTGCTAATTGGAACAAGGCATAGGACTTGCAAAACATAAGATCATTTGTTTTAATATCTCTAAGTAAAGGGAAGAGTCAGTTTAGCCACTAGAGGGCTCTCATCATTCCATTTATTGTAGGCCTAGAATTATTCATGAAATAAAAAATGCAGTTGAAGACTAGAAGAGAATACATACTCTCTCCCACCCCGTTAAATGTATGCTACCATTGTAAGGCCATTCTGCCAAGTCCTCTTATTACACGATGAGAGAATTTAAAGTCAGCAAATGTGCTTTAAATACTCTATTTCCAAATGTCAAGGATGGCCTCCTTATCTTTTGTTAATTAAAAAAAAAATGAATGTATCTCTAGTGCCTTATAATGCAAAGATTGCTCAGGAGGTATTCTCCTATATTAGGTGGCCAGAAAGAAGAATTTGCAGTGGGCTGCTTCCCTTAATGTAAGCCTACCTGATGTGATGTTTGTTGAAATTTTAGTGCTTTATGAAGACTTAAAGGGTTCTAAAATCTAGGATTCCTGGAGTCTATGGCATTTATAAGTTTTCATTGCCTCCTCCCCATTTTTATTCTGTTGGGTCATAAGTAATGATCTCATAATTATACTTCAAGTCAGGGAATGATTGGGACCCTCTTGCTGATTCTGTAAAGTCACATAGACAATAAGTTATTCTTATCCCTTGTGCCCCATTGGCTGTTTTGTCCATTGTGATTTAACTCTAAATCTACCAGGTTCACAAAGGATAACCTATAAATACCCCTCATTGGATTAATAGAGCTCTTGAGTTAAGAGAGCAGACAAGGAAAGTGATGTTTACTGACTGCCAGATCCTGGTGTGCTCCAGATCCATTTGGACATTCCATCCATACATTCCATTTACACTAATACAAGGTAAGTATTTCACACCAAATTTATATATATGAGAAAACCAGCTCTGAAAGGTTGAATGAGTTATCCAAGGCTGTGGAAATGGGACTAACTGAATTTTGCCTGCCTATAAAGTTCATCCTCTTTCTGATGTTGCAGTAGCCCCCTCTTCATCCTCTGGCTACCACTCTCTCTCCAAGCCATTCAGGGGTCTTTGGAACTGTGGCTCATTGATGGAGCTTTAAGGCAGTGTGTTCTGTAGCCCCTGCAATGCCCACTGGGAATGTGATGTAATGGTGGTTGCAAAAACATCACAGGGCTGCTCCCTAGGTGCAGTAGGAAGGTGAGGTAGTATGCCCCCATCCCCCCATCAACCACAGTGCACGGGACAGTGATTAGATCCTTGAAATTCTTTTGCAGTAACCTCTCTTATCTACTAATGGCCTCTGACTCTGGGATGGCCTGCAGGTAAACACAGATGAGGTTAATGAGCCAACAGATCAGTGATTGTGTGCCTTGCTGTGGACTTTATGTATTGATCATTTGTTTTGAGCTTATATAATAATGGCTCTTGCTCCCAGGAGTAAGGCACAGTGACCCATGGTCAAAAGGACATATGCTTATGGATTTGCAGTGACTCCTTCACACCTTCTCATCCAATTCACCTGGTAGGCAGTGTTACCTGAGCAGGGTGGTAGTTGAGGATGTTTGTAAAGTCTGTAACCTTAGAGGGCAGTGGTCTCTAGTACCTCAATCAGAAAGTCCCACCCAAGACCATGGCCTTATAAGCCTCATTAGCACATTTGCCAAACATGAATGCTCTGGGCAACCCGATCTCTAAGGCACAGCGATTTTGAAACACCAAGTTCCCTCATGGTCACGAGCGGAACAGTTTTGAAGCAACACTCACACATTAGTGTTTTCTTCCTGAAATCTGTTCACTGAATGAGCTCATCTGAGGGAGGGCAGACTGTTGTTTCCTTGATTGGAACATGTGGGATTTCGGGAGACTCTTGAATGAAGGGAAGAGAGAGACTTTGGCAAATGGAAGCAGAGGGCTTATTATAGGCCTATGAGTCACAGGGACTGCAGGCAAATGATCCAGAGGACCAGTGAGTGAAGGCAGGCACTGAGCAGTGCTGGAGGGCAAACCCAAGGGAAGGTAGAGGAATGTATTAGTCAGGGTGCTCCAGAGAAACAGAACCCACAGGGGGTGTGTGTGTGTGTGTGTGTGTATATGCGCGCGCGCGCATGCACACATGCACATACGTGTATGGTGGATAGATTTAACTTAAGGAATGGACTCATGGTATTGAAGAGGTTGGCAAGTCCAGGGTTTGCAGGGTGGGCTACAGGTTGGAGACTCAGGAGAGCTGAGAATAGCCACAAGGAGCTCCCACCGTGTTCCAGCAGTCTGGGCTCTTTATCTGCTTAGGAAGTGAATTGAGGTGTGTAGGTGGATTGAGAACACCCAATCAGAAGGCTCTGTAAGATCTCTGAGCATTCTTAGAGCCTGGCTCTGCACTCTGCCTTAAAGTCACCTCTGGTGTTGCAGCCAAAAGGACCAGGCATCAATCATGCCAGCAAATATGCCAAGCATCAGTATGGCCGGGCTTGAGAAGGCAACTGAGAAAGAAAGTTGTAGCTCTCCCAGGTTGGCTGCACATTAAAGGTGCTTTTAAACTCCCAGTGCCTAATCTGTAGCCAAATCCAAACTTTCTGCAGGAAGGATCTGAGCAGGAGTATTTTCATAAGCTCCCCGGGTGACTCTGAATATGCAGGCAAGGCCGAATAGCTCTGCCAGGCACCCCACCAGCAGCCCTTTGCATTATCATCCCCCAGTGTCCATTTAACCCATTTTCTTGTCCATTCAAGCTGCAAGGGCTCAAGAAAGAAGATTTTTGTTTGTTTGTTTTTCTTGTCTAAAGTTTTACATATGTCTCCTTTTTCCTCGATTGACTCCCTCCCGCCAGCCATTCCCACCCCCAAGGGCAAGCCCCCACCACCCCAGTGTTAATGTCCATTGGTCATACTAATATGCATGCATGCAAGTCCTTTGGTTGATCTCTAACTGCCCACCTCCCCTGCCATTTGTCTCTGGATCTATTTTTGTTCATCAGTATATGTTGATCATTATATCCCACATATGAGTGAGATCATGTGATATTTATCTTTCTCCGACTGGCTTATTTCGCTTAGCATAATACTCTCCAGTTCTGCCCATGTTGTTACAAATGGTAAAAGTTTCTTCTTTTTTATAGTGGTGTAGTATTCCACTGTGTAGATGTACCACTGTTTTTAAATTCACTCATCTGCTGATGGGCACTTAGGTTGTTTCCAAATCTTAGCTATTGTAAATTGTGCTGCTATGAACATAGGAGTGCATATATCCTTTCTGATTGGTGTTATATTCCTAGAAGTGGTAGTACTGGTCAAATGGGAGTTCCATTTTTAACTTTGAGGAAACTCCATACTGTCTTCCACAATGGCTGCACCAGTCTGCATTCCCACCAGCAGTGCAAGAGGGTTCCTTTTTCTCCGCATCCTCTCCAGTACTTGTCGTTTGTTGACTTGTTGATGATAGCCATTCTGACAGGTGTGAGATGGTACCTCATTGCCATTTTGATTTGCATCTCTCGGATGATTAGTGACTTAGAGCATGTTTTTATATGTCTATCAGCCTTCTGCATGTCCTCTTCCAAAATCAAGAAAGAGGGTTTTCCACAATAATGCGTTTTCTTTTTTTCAGGGCCTGTTCCCTTTCCATATCTCCTCAGAAGGCTTAAAATGAAAATATTTAACATTTTGACCTGGAGGAGGCAGAAGGAAGGGTTTATTTTCTAGACATCATGAAGGAAACAGAAGCAGGAATTTGTAGAAATCATGTGGCATAATGGAAAGGGAACACACACCCCAGCTGACCATGCTGAGCATGGGCTCCATTCTTCCTGGGTAATTCTCCTTCAGAAAATCCACTAATCTTGCTGAGCCTCGGTTTCTTCATCCTTAACTTTGGAATAATAATATCTACCTTTCAGGGATGTGGGGAGGTCTAGCGATAATGTAGGTGGCCCTTCGTAATAGGCACTCAGCAGTATAAATTATTGGTGACTGCTTGAATTAAGACAGACAAGTGAGAAGAATGAAAAGCTGAAATTTGATATTTAATGACCTCTGACCCTCAATATCCTCATTTGTAAAATAGGGATAATTATGCTGAATTGAATAGCATCTCCCCATTATTTATGACCTAGAAAGTCAGAATATGACTTTTATTTAGAAATAGTCTTTGCAGTTGTGATCAGTGAATCAGTTTATCATTTTCACAGTAATTTCAACAAGAAGTGATCATCTCCCTTAGTTTCATAAATCAAGGGGGACCCCCAAAAAAGGGGCCACAAGAGATCACAGAAGCCTGGAAACAGATGGGCTTGCATGAGTTCCTGCCCGAGGAGTCCTGGCAGGTGTACCGAAATTGAACCTTTTTTTCCTTCATTCAACTGAAGAGCCTGGCACAGAAAGCCACTTCTCCTTCTGCTCCGCCATCATAGGAAGGGAAACTGGTGTCTCCATTGTGTGGATGGATTTAAGTCTGGGGCCCTTTGTCCTTCTCCCACAGGCACTGTCCACTGCCCCTGTAGCCATAAAGGTGCATAGGGGGTGGGGAGACTTCTCTGGTAGAGAGGTTTGAATGAAACATTCTGGACTACAGTTGGGCTTTAAAACCAATGACTGATGTCTTTCTAAGAGAAAGGAGAGGGAGATTTGGACTCAGATTGCCTCTGTGGTAAGAGATACAGAGGCCCACATGGTAGAATCCGTATGAAGATAAAGGCAGAGATCAGAGTGGTGCGCACAAACCAAGGATTATCATGAGCCATCAGGAGGAAGAATTCTTTCCTAGACCTTCAGAGGGAGCATGGTGCTGCTGACACCTTGATTCATACTGTCAGCCTCCAGAACTGTGAGAGGATAAACTGCTGTTTTTAAGCCACCTGGTTTGTGGCCTTTTGTTATGGTAGCCCTAGGAAACCAATACAGATCATAAAAGCTATACTACTTATAGGTTACTGCAATAACGAATTAATTTACATTGTAAATATAATTAAATTTAGTAATGGTCAAGTTTTAGTTCAATGTTAAGTAGGATTATTTAGATATTGGGTGAACAGCCTAGCCTGATGATATTCTGTAATAAGAGCCAAGGCCACTGGCACTTGCAGGGTCTTTCAAGGGAGACCGGGTGAGATAAAGGGAAATGACAAGTGTTGAGTATAAAAGGGGGCAAGGAGAGGGGCAATAAGGCAATAAGTCAAAATCAAAGAGCTGCCCTCCATGGGTACCTTCACCCACCAACCAGGGCAAAAGGGCTGACTGCTTTTTGATCTCAGGTACACAAGCACAACCCTTTGTAACACACACAGACACATACATAAATAGCTTTGCAGTGGTTCTCAACCTTCTGGCCCTTTAAATACAGTTCCTCATGTTGTGCCCCAACCATAAAATTATTTTCGTTGCTACTTCATAACTGTAATGTTGCTACTGTTATGAATCGTAATGTAAATATCTGATATGCAGGATGGTCTTAAGCGACCTTTGTGAAAGGGTCGTTCGACTGCCAAAGGGGTCGCGACCCACAGGTTGAGAACCGCTGGCTTAGAGCTTTGCTGGCTGTCATCCTTGGGGACCCACCCTGGATTGGTGCTTTCAATCTCTTTCCCAAAAAGCAACCACTGAACTGAAATCCATGTGCACATTTATTAAACCCACTAGAGTGCCCAGAGAAGTCTTTCTTCACCATTGTTTAGACAATCACTCAAGTAATCTCTGGAGTCCATGTGGAGTCTCAGATGGCTCCCCAGTGGGCCCGAGAGAAGTTCATCTGTGAGTTGGAAGGGTAATATGCAACAGGTCTCTTCTTTCTCTTGATGTAAGAAAGCCACATTGCTTTGCAGGAGACTGACCGATTGGGTACAGATAGATCCCCTGGCCTCTTGCTTTTAGTGTGGCAATATGTGAGGGCACTAAAGGTTGTGATGGCAGGAAGCCTAGCAGAGGAAAAACATGCAGTGCCAATACAATCTATTTTATAGTAAAAAGAATTTTATTTAATCACATGACTTTAAAAATTAACAAAGCTGAGTTAATACATGCACATAAAATGACAATGTGAGTACATTTTAGCATGTAGTTAAAAAATTTTCAAATGGAATAAAACATGCCTAGATTGAGAGTTTTCAGAATGGTGTGCCAGATATCTGGCAAGGTAAAATCATACAGTATTTGTTTTCCTAACTCTCCATCATCTTAACTTCATAATTCAAGTTATAATGAAATTAAGTGTTGAGTGAAAACAAATCCCTAAAATGTAACCAAATCTACCTGCTCAGACCAGACTTAAGCCTCAGCGGAAGGTTTGCAAGCTCTTGTAGAGGAAGTGTTTTTTTTCTGTTCTTCCTGTCAGCATCTCAAAGGAGCTCAGTCTAGCAGAGCAGCTGCTAATGAGTGAGCTGGAAATCAGGGCTTGATTCTGCATTCCCAAAAGTGCTGCAGGGTGAAAGGATGTAAATCTCAAATCCTCACGCAGATGGACTGGATGATGACCACCATGTCCCCATCCTTATGCTATGGCATGTACATGGCCAGGGCCAAACACATAGTAGGCACTTTATAATTACCTGTTTAATGAATCCTATGGTATGGTGGAGTGCAGTGTTGTTCAACTTATTGGTTGCAACCCTATCATTGGATTAAAAAAATCAATGTAATTGTCACAATATACTTCAAACAATAGAAGAAAATAGGGTAGAAAATAAAGGGGTATATCATACACATTAAAAATACGTATGTGTGTTTGTTTCTACTAGGCCTAGAAGTAAAATGTATTTCTGAGGGTATCAGGAAATATTAAAAGCCATTGGTGGAGTAGAAGCTACTGGGGTCAGATAGATCTAGGTTTGAGTTCTAATGCCAGCACGAGACACTGGAGCATGTTACTTAAATCTGCCTGAGCATCAAACATGTACCATTTAAAGTCTACTGTGTATTATGCATTGTGCTGTGCATAGAGGATATAGTGGTGAATAAGATATACTCTTTGCCTTCAAGGCAGCACACAGTGTGCCTTTAATAAGTGTCAGTCTCTCGTCAACACTTCAGTAGCTCTGGGACTGGTTAGTAAGATGTTTGGGTAAGAAGGAATCTTGGGGAAGTTCAGTCCTAAATCTCTTCATGAGCCAATGGAATCCAAACTTCTTTATTTGCTCTGTTGCCTCTCCTCAAGAATGATGACAGCCCAATACTGACTTCTCTCCCCAGCCAAAAAATGAGTTTAAATTCCTGTGGTGCCAGGCAGGCAATCAAGACTGGAAACAAAGAGTGACATGTCACAGCTGTGCCTCCTCTTTCTACTCCTCCAAAGGCATCCAGGATTTTATTGACCCAAGTGGCCAGGATCACTGTCTAGCTCTATTTTGGGGCACTGCAACCACAGATTAGCTCTCCAGGGAGGTGTGGAGAGCCAAGATACATACCCAGCCTTCTCTTGGCAGCTTACATGGTAAAATGTGAACGAGGCAAGCTCTGTCCTCAAAGTCTGCAGCTCACCCTTTCTGTAGCTGTTCTTTTCCTCACAATATCCCCATTTTCACTCTGCCAAGCATGCCCCCTCCCATACTAATACTTGCTTTCAAATCATGAACTATCTTTCGTTGGAACATGAATAAATAGGTCACCCCTCTCATAAGCATTTACATGTCTCTCCATGTCACATGGAAGGCTTTACCCCTAGTGAAAGATAGATATAGATATAGATATAGATATAGATATAGATATAGATATATAGATATTGTACATTAGCAAGATACACATGATGGCAGTAAAAGCAGAGACCTGTCTCATGTCCCTAAAGAATCACACCATAGAAGAAGCTGAGGAAGTCTCCGTTATGATAAAACAAGGGTTAGACTAGATCAGGTCTTAATGAGAGCAGATGTCATCTGTAAGGAAGGGATGAGCAGGCACCTGAAGGAAAATAAATTATGATGTAAAGAGGTTTGTTTTCAGTGCTCCCCCTGCTCCATTTCTCTTTTAAAGATCAGTCTCCCTGACTTGGAACCTCAAACCCCATACGCTGTCCTTGGGTAACAGTCTAGCCCTTCACCTGCATGCAACCATTATTCTCCAGGCCATTCCGCATGTGCTTTTCCTCTTTATCAAAATGTATTTGTTCTGTGTCCCATTTTACCAATGTGCTTTCCAGGCTAGGCCACGTGAACTATAACTTGATCACCGTTGTTAATAGGATTCCAGGATTTAAGATGGGAGAGTATCTTAAACGAGATAGGGAGTCTCACATTGGGAATATGGACTTTTAGGAGAGCAGGAAGATATTTGGTGAGGAAGCTTATAGGAAAGAAGCTGGAAGTATCCTTGAGGCCGTCTGTAAGTATTTTCTGTATGTTCTCATGGTGCTGGGTCAGGCCTTGTGGGGGATATAGACAACTCAACATGACCGTGGCCTCAAGGAATTTGCAGTTAAGCAGGGTGGGATGGGCAATCTAGGATGCCAAGCACGTGCATCCACCACTTTAAATAATGGTATTTTATTATGGTAGGTATTATCATGTGACTTCAAGGCTCAGAAAAGTCAACTATTTTCTCCAAGTTCTATATAAATTGTGAGTGTGGAGTCAGGATTTGGATTCACATCTGGTTGGCTTCTGAAGCTTATGCTCTTCCAGCATTCCATACTCTTATGGAAACAGAAGCCAAGAGGAGAGATAAAGGAGAGAGGGTTGGGATGCTGTGTAGGACTGATGTGGCCTGCGATTGGAGGTGGGGGGGGGGCGTGGGGGGGGATGGTTAAATAATGTAATTAGCCCAGGGTCTGAGAGGGAAGAAGACACTTTTTAGGAGAACGGGGAAGTGGTGTTCCATTAAGTTCTGAAGCCATGAAGAACAACATATTTATTCCATAGTAGCTGAAAGAAGGAGGTATTTCCAGGTAGAGTTTAAGGAGAGGCTTAGGAGTAGGAAGAAAAGTGTGCTGGCGGCCAAAGCCAGAGACTTGATTCAGGAAATGAAAATTATTCCTTGGGGGCCCCCTTCTCTTTTGCCTCATCCTAATTCAACGGAGGGAGGGAGACCCAACGCAGGAGAGGGTTCCCTCTCGGGGACAGGAACTGAGCAAACCCAGCTTCCTCACAGGCCTGCCGGGAGCCGCAGCCTCGGGAGGGTGTTCAGGGCCCCAAGACCAGGGGCCTTTTCTCAGAAGTCCCTCATGGCACAGGTTGTGAACTTCTGGGGGGAAGGTGAGGGAGCCAGGTGGTTGTGTTTTCTTTTTGAAATCCTGGCCAGTTTCCATTTACATAACACAGCTTAATCCACAGGGACAGGAGCCAGGAGGCAGGTTCTGTCCCTTATTTTCCTCTCCGAGACACGGAAACCTTTATTTTCTCCCCATACCGCAAACCAGTGCTGTTAAATAATATTGGATAATTGCACCTGTCGTCCTCCCCATATTGTGCTGAGGAAAAATAATTGCTGGTTTTCTGCCTTGCAGTTTAGCTGTGACTCCGTCATTTGACTCCGAGCATGTCATTTTCTCCCATTTTAGACTGTGTATAGTCAAGCTCTATGAAAGGACTCACCGATAGCGGCCCCGCGTGTGTGAGTGGGCGCGGGCCTCATTCAGCAGCGATTTCTAATTTATACAGCATTGAAAATCCACAGCTATAAATAAACAGTTCTGGCTGGCTTTGCTGCCTACTCAAATGCTTTATTAAAAAAAAAAAAAAAAAAAAAAAAGAACCGCCAACTGCATGAGAAAGGAGAGCAATGTCTGGATGTGGATTCTAGTTTCTGACTCTTGGCCCTCTGAGGGGACACACCAGGTTAGGGATGGGAGACCTGGCCTCACCTCTCTCCTTCCTGGACCCTCCCCCCCTCCCCCCTACACACACACACACACTCCCCATGTGTAGGCGCAATGTGTTTGGGGATTATTACAGTATATGAAACTGACTTCCTGTTATGACAAGTATTGCGAGGAGGTGCAGAGGAGCTGGAAATAGCTTGAGAAATGTATGACTCTTTTGGGAGGTGGGTGGGTAGAGCTAATGTTTTGTTTAGGCACACAAGATAAATCTCCCCAAATTCAAAATTCATGTCACATGTGAGACAGGCCTCCAGAACATGCATAGGGGGATGGAGCAGTGAGGTCCCTGAGGCAGAGGGGCCGCTCCTCCCTCTACCTGCATGCATGGGTAAGAGTTCCCACCAAGTTGGGGACCCCTGATCTTTTTTTATTTGTTCAGCCTTGCAGATATACATACATTTTTGCTTTTTTTAATAAAGGCTTTCAGATGACCATTTATTGCTTTGCTCTGTGATAAAAAGGAAGGTTGGCGCAGGAATCAACCATCTGTGTGGCCTTGGCCCAGTCTTTTCCCTTCTCTGAACCTAGTGCTGAACTGGAGTCAGCTTGTACAGGCTTCCAAGGACCAAGCGTGGTTCATATCTCTTCCCAACTCTGCATTCAGTGACCTGTTGGTAGCTTGGAAAAGGCCATGGTAGAGTACTTACACCAGGAAAAAAACTATAAAAAAGAACCTTAAAATTTTTTTCCAAATAGTTGTGTGTGTTTTTTTAAGAATAGTTTATTGATTTTTAGAGAAAGAGAAAGGAAGAGGGAGAGAGATATTGATGTGCGAGCACAATATCAATCGGCTGCTTCCTACGTACTCCCCACTGAGGATGGAGCCTTAAACCCCTGGCATATGCCCTTGACTGGGAATCAAACTGGCAACCTCCTAGTGCACAGGACAACAGCCAACCAATTGAGCCACACTAGCCAGGGCTAGAGAGTTGGTTTTAAAACATTTATCGGGATACCAATATCAGAAACTCAGTATATTCACTTGTAAAATGAGTACAATAATGCATTTTCTACTTAAGATTTTTGTGAGGATAAAATGAGATCATGGAGGTGAATGTTGTTGTAAATTACATGACATGATACAAATATTATTGCTGGATATATGCACCCTTGTGTTCAGAGCAGCACAATTCACCATAGCTAAGATTTGGAAACAGCCTAAATGCCCATCAGCAGATGAGTGGATTAGAAAACTGTGGTACATCTACACAATGGAATACTACACAGCAATAAAAAAGAAGGAATTCTTACCATTTGCAACAGCTTGGATGGAACTGGAAAGTATTAGGCTAAGTGAAATAAGTCAGTCAGTGAAAGATAAATACCACATGATCTCACTCATTTGTGGATAATAAAGAACATTATAAACTGATGAAGAAAAAATAGATACAGAGGCAAAGAAGCATCAAAGAGACTGTCAAACTACAGCAGGAGTGCAGGGGAGGGCTGGGGGTGGGTGGTAAGAAATCAACCAAAGTACTTGTATGCATGCATATAAGCATAACCAATGGATACAAGATACTGGGGGGTGGGGGTGAAGGCATGTGCTGGGGGGTAGGGGAGGCCAGGGGGAAGTCAATGGGGGAAAAAAAGGGAGACATATGTACTACTATTTGTAATCCTTTAAACAATAAAATAAAATTAAAAAAATATTATTGTTGGTATGTAATCATTTGTATGTTTTTTACACACTAATAGCTTAACACAGCCTGATATGGGCACTGCATACCCTTTAATGAATGTTTAATCAATGTTCTTCATGGGTGTTTTGTTGCTTCTCTTTTTCAAAGCTACAGCAGCACCAAGGAAGCATTGTGTGCTCAATGGGAAATGAATCTGAGGTAGTTCTGGTGTTGGAATAGATACTGCACAATGGCCAGTCATGTAGCAATCAAGGCTTAATTTGGTCCTAGGGACAGTAAAGCCACAAATAGAAATCTGCAGGCTCATTCTAGCCAAGAGCTTACTATGACTGTGAGAAGTATGCAGCCAGAGTCATCTTTAGGGTGTGGAAAATTTGGGTGATCCCCTGCAGGCTTCAGATTTGGGGAATTTCCACTGTGACAACTGCTCTGGGCTCCTGCTGAGACCAGGTGCTTGGAGCAGTCAAGAAGCAGCAGGTACAGGAAAAGAGGGGGTGTCCCAGCTCAATCCAGAAGGACTTGAGGCTCCTATTTATATGAGAGAAGAGGAGTAGGGATCAGGCAGGTTTCCTGGTGTCTGTTCTAGTCTTCCCTTCTACTGCTGCCTTACTGTATAGTCTGCTCTCTTCCCTAACCCTGCAAGACCACTCTAGGTATTTTTGAGGTATTTCTGGAGTTGGAACAGATATTGCACAATGGTCAGTTATGTAGCAATCAAGATTTAATTTGGTCCCAGGCACAGTGTTACCAGGTTTTACCCATTTTTACCAAATTTCTCCTGTATCATGTTTGGTTGGGAAGCTCAAGTTCAATTTATTCTCATGCCCACACCCCAACGCCCCTGGGCCTTTGACACACCAATAGATTTGACTATCTTTACCCACCACATATTTCTTTACAAAAACAGACCTGGAAAATTCCATTAGGAAAATCGAAGCAGGGTTCATGAATGTGCTTGCTGACAATCAGCTTTGTTAAATCATAAACTAACTTAGCAAAGTACTTTGTACCAAAGCAATCTCAGCAGTCCTCATAATCATATCACTTCCCACTTAGCCTGTTCCCCAAGTAAAATGTACAACATTTATTTGACAAGTTAATCAATACTTGAACGGAAGAGATTTTGACAATGTCATTATGTTCAGTGTTTATACCTGCCCCGAATGCTTGCTCACAAGGGGGAAAGATTTCCTAATATTTTTATAACTGATTTTCTCATTTCCCCAAATAATTTGCCATTATACCATACCAGGTAGAATCTCCCTACATTTCTGTCTAGATTGAGGGGGAAAAATAGATGAGAAATCCATGAAAATAACTAGCTTATGAAAATGCTTGTTTTTAGGAAAGTTGGGATTATTAAAAACATGGCACAGGATTGGAAATTAAAAGATCTGGGAGACAAAAGCTCCTGGCTCAGTTCTGACACGAACTCTTTGGCCTCATGCAGGTAACTTCTCATCTACATTCTCGGCAACCTCTTCTGTAAAGTGAAGATGTTGAATGATCCAAAATTCTTTCTCTGTGTAAGCATTCTCTAACTCTGAGTTTATGAGTTTGTGTGTGTGTGTGTGTGTGTGTATGTGTTTGTTTTGTTTTGTTTTGTTGGGGGGGGGGGGTTTCTGGTCAGATTTTGACCACAGACAATACTGTTCAGAATTCAGACCAAGGTCACAAATTCTGAGACAGCAGGAGTTAATTTTGCATGGCCTTTTAAAACCCAAGAGTCCTCAAATTGAGCTACCTGCATAATCTTATTTTTAATTTAAATATTGTTTCCTGTCTTTTTTACTTTCTTATGATTCTCCACCACCTCCCCACACCAAACAAACAAACAAACAAACAAACAAACAAACAAAAAACCAAAAAAGATGGGAAAAGAACACCCTCTTGTGTTTTCTTCCTTTTTAGTTCTTGGAAAACAGCATATAATCACTTCTTCTTCTTTGGCTGCCTCATGTCACCTGTGCAAACAAGAACAGAGAGAGATTTCAGGGTTTCCCTGTAGGTTGACATTCACCCTGACTTCAGGCAGTGGAAAGTCAAGGACTTTTCCAAGGCAAAAGGATGTCCTTCAAGGAGTTCTAAAAAAAATACCACCACTATCACAACAGCAAGAAACCACTCTGCTGTCCCCTGTTGGTGCTTAGCTCATAGCCAGCCAGTTGACCATGATGCCCTTGGACTTCATGTGGTTCTATATATCTAACATGAACCACTGATTGCTGTTGCTTTTGGCCACTTGTTTGCAGGGCTGTACACAATCCATCAACAAACTTGGAGACTTTGCATATGGAGACAAAGAGACCACATCAAATTAAAGAGGAAATAAAAGAGTGGATATTCACCTAATTAGGGGTCATTCTGTGACCTCTCACTAAATCAACTTATCAGCCTGGGAATAAAACTACTTGCATATTGATTAGTTTTTAATAAGCTCATTAAAGAGTCTTTATTCAGCTGAAATTATAGCCTTAGACTACTAGAATGACTTCCATTCACCCAACAAGTTGTTACCTCCATATGTAATGATCATAAATCTTTGCATAAGCTTTGAAACTTTACTAATTCATTATCCTGTCTATTGGCAAATGCTACCAATCCTACCTTGAAAATTTTTTTACTCAGTCTCTTCTTGCTCCTTCTGGAAGTTAGAGCCCTGTTAGATCTGGTTCTGTAGGACCACAGCAGCCTCATGCTCCTAATTTCAGGCTTTACCCTTTAAACCATGACTCCCCCCACCCCCCTTAAATGATATCCCTAGCAGTAATCTCTAAATCTTTTCCTAATTTATGTCACTGGAACTCCCCTTCTCAGAGGCTTTAGTGACTGATAACTTGAAGTCCTGCTGTGGCCCAGTCATCACACTGATTTTCTAGGACAGCCAGCTCCTAATCACAACAGCTCTCATGGCCGTCGTGCATTCATGTCTCTCTACATTCTTAAGGACAGTCCTCGTCCTTGTTCTTGCCGTCCTCATCAGTTCAGACCACTTCCAGTCACTCCAGCAAAGCCTTACAAATTTATCCAGCTTTACAGGGTTCATATTCTTTTCATTTATGCTTCTACTTATTATTTATTTTTGATGTGAATTCTCTCCTCCCCAATTAGGTCATCTATATTAGGTCTATAAGTACAAACACTATCTCTTTTCTGAAGTATATACTTTGGGTCGTTAATGAATAAATTTTTCAGCTAAATAACACATTTATTTCCTCAGGTTCAAGAGCTTGGCCAATATAAACTTTTCAAATTTGTTCCCCTTGTAGTCATTCTGAGGGCTCCTAAAGCTTTCATTACCCATGTTGTTTACCAACCCCTAGTGCTTTGAGTCTAACTATAATCATAACCTCACTCCTTCAACCCCAGGTGCCAAGGATTGGAGACTCCATCTCCATTTAAGAAACACAACAGAACATGAAGGCTTAGAGAGAAGCAGCAGAAGCAGGAGTGGAAATATTGGTGGGAGTTCCTCTGGGGGAAGAGAGCAGGTGGCTCCTTCCACTGGACCAGAGTCTCCCACATCCAACTCTAAGCAGCTGGATGGAGCACAAAGGAATTCTCACAAACCTACCACTGTGCTAGAGAAGGCACGGGCCTCAAAAGTGTGGAGTTCCAGTAGTCATTTCATTGTGTAGAGACTTACATGATGTGAATATAACAGAAACAATGTTTTCTTTTTGTTTCTACAAGTAGGGGTGGGTCCTTAGTCTTGCATTCTCATGGGGCTGAGCAGTTTCTAGGCTTCTTCAGAATTCCTCTCTTACCATGTTTCCATAGTGCCAGAGATAAGGAAACTGTTGACTTAATAATAGATCATATAATCTTACCCAAACAAAGTTCACAAAATGGATTTCAAACTCTGAATTCCCAACATAATTGGGAAATTATGTTGTTTGTTATCACCCTTTTCTTCATTGATGGGAGTTTTTCTGAGTGGAACAGTTCCTAGTTGGCAGTTAGGGAGTTAGATCCACTCCTGACTTTAGTCCTTTCTTTATCCTCGTTAGATAGTACCAAGGAGTGGAGATATTTTAGGCCAATCATTTAATGTTCTTCTGCCAGGTCCAAACATTTTCTACTGGCATGGTAAAGGAACCATTCTTTTAATAAATATCACTATGGATAGTATATGTAATTATACATCTTATTATTCCAGCAGTCAGGACACGGGCTAAGTAAAAAAAATACTGTTCACAAAGATTTACACCTATGTATCTACAACCACAAAAGCTACTGCTAGACTTCAAATTGTAAATTCGAAGAATATTTACCTAGATTCAGCAGGTTGGCTTGGAAAAGGGCAAGAAGGCAGATGGTTAGGGGGATATGAGGTGTTAGGGGAATGAGATTTGAGCACTAATGAGTACCACCACAGTGCAAAAGTAGCAGGAAGTAGGTGGAGCTGAGGATTGGCTGGAGAAACCTTGAGGGTAAAGAGGCAAAGAGGGATAAGGAATAATCTGGAGTGGACTGCTTAGGGAGAAGAAGTTAGGACAAGAAAGACAAAAAAAAAGCTTTAGAAATACCTAAAGAGTAATCTCATGATAATATCCTTTTGTTATGAAATGACCAGGGACAACATGCAAGGCAGACTTTATAAATGATTTCTTCATGGATAAAACCAAGAAGGTAGACTATATGGCCTTTAAACAGCTTTTAACAATGAAAATCTCCTTTAAAAACAAACAAAAAAAACCCTCAAATTGCTCAAGAGCAAATAGTATTAAAGAAAGGTTTTAATGTCATTCTGCCCAAGACACCATCACCATGTCACTTGGCCAGATTGGAATTTTCAGCTCCTAAACTATCCTTAGAAGGGAAAGGATCTGTGGTCTCAGGCCTCAGAACATATCCTTCAACGATGTAAGGAGAGTGGTCATGGGCTTCCAAGCCAAAATGGCAGGTCTCCCATATGTAATAGGTGTGGCCAGAGCGGCAGTCAGCTTATTGTCCAGGACTCCCAACTGGGCCATACTGGGCCTCGGGATTTCAGAAGCAGAGATTCCAACAATTCTAGCTTGAATTAGCTTGATCTCCTATTTCACTCATTAAGTTCTTCAGGAACTGTACCATCCCTGTCAATTTGCATTCAGTGAGGTGGTTGTTACTTTTAATTGCCTTGGCTGGGGAAATTGGTAATTTATGAAAAAAATAGAAGGGGAGGATTGGAACATCTACATAGACAAGAAGGTTTCTGATTTTTGCTGGAGGAGAATGAGATTAACAGCAATAGTGACTAACTCTATGTGCCAGGCCCTGTTCTTGGCCCTTGACACTACCCAAGTCATTTAGAGTTGTCCAGGATCCTAGGAGGTGGGTACTAATATTCTCTCCATGATGCTCAAGAGAAAAGTGAAATAAAAAGACATCAAGTCTTTTTGCAGTGTCACAGGTCTGTGAGTGGTAAGAACAAAATAGGAATCCAGGCAGTCTGGAGCAGAACTTTTTCCCTAACCAGTGCTTCCCACCACGTCACCAATGCACTCCTTTGAATTTCTGTTCTCATTCAAGGAATCTCAGTCTGTGAAAGGAGGTGAGAAAGTAGGGTTAGCTCTGGATTTGGACAGAGTAGGTGGCTATTTAGGAGGTGTTCCCATAGATCCAAAACAGAAGGTTTGGAGAGGAACCCAAGATAGAGGATCCACACAATTGACTGTCCAAGCCTAGACAATGCTATACTATGTGCCCATTGGCACAGCAGGCATTAACCAGAACCCAACTGAGATGTGCAGCTGCCCATATTAGAGGTCATATAATGGTATTGACACAAGTCATATAGTAGAGGGAATCCTTAGAGTGTTTTAAGCCCACTAGGACATGAGAACATGTGTTTGTACAGATACCTCTGTTTAGTTTTATACAATTTTAATATGTTCACTGCTATTGGAATTTTAAGTGATCTACTCTTTTAATGTCTATTCAACCATTTGTAATTAAGATCTGTTCTGAATTTAACACATTACGATCCTATTCTGATGCCATCTAGCATGAATGAGTTTTCACTCATTCAATTTTTAAGGAGTTAAAATCGAGAGAGGAGAGACACAGTAGTCTCTATTCATTTACAATAGTTTATCCCTCATATAAACATTCACATATGCACATGTAAATGAAGGCCCACATGGTGATGCTGGCCTGTTTGCTCATTGGGACCTAATTGTAGTGAAAAATTGGATATAGTGCCAAAACCGGTTTGGCTCAGTGGATAGAGCATCGGCCTGCGGACTGAAAGGTCCCGGGTTCGATTCCGGTCGGGGGCATGTACCTGGGTTGCGGGCACATCCCCAGTGGGAGATGTGCAGGAGGCAGCTGGTCGATGTTTCTCTCTCATCGATGTTTCTAGTTCTCTATCTCTCTCCCTTCCTCTCTGTGAAAAAATCAATAAAATATATTTAAAAAAAAATTGGATATAGTACTTAAACAACAAGGCTTATTAAAAAAAGCTTGGTGTTGAAAATAATGACTCAATAATATTAAATATTGTGAAAATTTTGTTTTTTAATTCAATGGATGTTTCGAAGTCACTGTTTAACAATTTAAAAATTAATTGTTATTGAACTAAATACATTTGATTAAAAAAGTTATTGTTCTCTAAGCTCAATTTTTTTTATCTACACATTTTTAACTGCCAAATTTTAGATGGACTTGTTTCTTTCTTTCTTTCTTTTCTTTTATAAAGATAGATTGGGGAAGGCATCAGAAATCTTTATCCTGATTTTCAAGGAGCCAAAATAAGTTAGAATTAGATATCAACACATTTGAAATGTCAACACATTTTTTTTTCCTGGAGTTTCCTGTGATTTGGAGTCCTGCTTTTGGGATTAATTTTTAGTATTCCATTTTTTAAGTGCTTTCAAGGAGGTTATTACCCTTGGGACTTTCTTAACCAGTTAAATTCTTCACAAGTAGAAAACATGTGAAAAAGACAAATTGCTTATCCAGGGTCCCAATATCCTCTCAGAAATATACTCTTTTGTACTGAGCCTTCTGAAACTGTTGTGGTTTTTTTTCATACATGGCTTATGTTTTCACACCAGTTCATAAATTGGGTGGAAGATGCCACTTCTATTTTGATAGAACAGAATGGCATGTGGGTGTGTG
Organism: Myotis yumanensis; assembly: GCF_028538775.1. Lineage (NCBI taxonomy): Eukaryota > Metazoa > Chordata > Mammalia > Chiroptera > Vespertilionidae > Myotis > Myotis yumanensis. Next base: position 84,663,218 of record NW_027223753.1, on the reverse strand, counting down.
ACGTGGGGGACTGTTTGTGACTCTTGCCTTCCTTATATACAAAATCAGGGTAGAGTGCCTGTACTTCTCTTTGGGTTGGAAAAAAATCATGGGTATTGTGCAATTTGACTTTTTGGTGGTTAATTTTCCAACAAAATAATATTTTGGGCATTGGGGTGGTGGGAGAAGCAGGGAGGAGAATAAAACTTTCCATTTTAAAATCAACTAAGTTAAGATTATTTTTTCTTATGAAGAAGCAACGTGGCTCTACCCACCTATAATTAGAAAGCTTCGCTTGCTGACATATTCACATTGCTCAAGACCCTGTCTAAATGAGAATTTCAATCTCAAGTACAGGATGTGATCTTATCTGGTAAATGCTTCACTAAAGGTTGAAAAGCAACCTAATGGGAAAGGGATGGGAACTCATCCCGGAAGGCACTGCTGAGGTTGGAAGAGCGTAAAGGGTCATTTCCTTCAAACCAAACCAAAGCAAAACAAACAACAAAAAACCTTGACATTTAAACATATTGTATCCTTCAAGCCCTTACTTAAGGGAGGAAGACTCTGAATCCATTTTTTTTCATGCCAGGCATGGTGACACCTTGCTCTCTGGGTCCTAAATTCTCTAAAGATAATTTCTAGCCTTAAAGGTTTATGGGAGGAGGGGAGATAATTTGATGGAGTTCTTTGAGGAAGTATGAACTTCCCCCAGGCTTTTCCTTTGCCTATCTTGATAAGACCCATCTGAGTCTTTGGCAAAGGCATCAAGGTCACTGCTTTCTGCTTTGAACTAGTTTCTCTTGTTTCTAGGAGGAATGGAGAGAGGACAAGGAAGAAGAGTGCAGGTAAAATAGAAATAAACTGACCCCGTTGCCAGTGGTTGAGCTTCTCTCCAAGTAGGTAGATGCTGGCAATAAAGATGTAGCTGAGAGAGAAGAAGGCTGCTAGACCCACCGGGCTGAGTTTGGCAAACACAGGATACACCCACATACCAGTCTCAGAGTAGATCCATAGGACCCTGAAAAAAATGACAAGCCACAATGATTAGGACAGTAGGAAGAAAAGCTGCTTGCTTTCTTTCTTTCTTTCTTTCTCTCTCTCTCTCTCTCTCTCTCTCTTTCTTTCTTTCTTTTCTTTAGTGATTAAGGTATTACATATGTGTCCTTAACCCCCCATTGTCCCCCCACCTCCCCGCTCATGCCCTCACCCCCCTAGTGTCTGTGTCCATTGGTTATGCTTGTATGTAAGCATATAAGTCCTTTGGTTGATCTCTCCCCCTTCCCCCCACCCTCCCCTGCCTTCCCTCTGAGGTTTGATGGTCTGATCAATGCTTCTCTATTTCTGGATCTGTTTTTGTTCATCTGTTTATGTTGTTCATTATCAATGAATACTAGAGCCCAGGCAAACAAAAAGAACTCATGGGGGATACTTTTCAATAGCTCAGGTGTTCCAAAAACCTACAAAAGTGAGTCTTTTCTAGATAGATTTGATTCAATGAGACATCCTATTTCATGGGCTGGGCTTGGCTACTTTACCTAATCTATCAAATTCAATGATGGTGAAAAAATATGGGATGACATTGAATACATCATTAGTCAAAGACAATATGGGAGAACATGAGTCATTTTTTTCCCTGAGAGGTATAACCTGCTGAAAATTTGAGCCTACTAAGATGGCACCCATTTGCTGGCTCTCAGCCAGACAGGTGGGCTTTGTATTTCTGTACTTGAGTCATGTGTAGATTTCTATTAGCTCTCCAAGTCTTTTGGGGTAGGAGGGACAGAGATTGAACATTATTACTCTAACACAATATGCCTGGGGTTTCATTGTCAGCCCTGATTTTACCTCCTGGATATAGCCATGGATAGAGTGTTAAGTAGGAATGGATGGAATTACAGGAGGCTCAGATCTTGCTCAGGTGAGGATAGACTATAAATCATTTCTGTAAGCCAAGAGAAGGGAAAAAATGCTAGGAGAGGAGGTACAATGTCTTAAGTGAAGCCTGAAAATGCAGTTCTCTGGAAATCAACTGCACTGGAAGATGCCAAAGTCTGAAATAACTTTTAAAATTAAATATGGGGAGGTTGCCCTCTTAGCGCAGTAGGCAGTGCGTCAGTCTCATAAAATTAAATATGGGGAATATGATGCATCAGCTACAGTTTTTAAGTGGTTAAAGTACAGAATCTGGAACCAGGCTTCCATGATTCAAATCCTATTTCCGCCACCTATTAGTCACATTGCCTTCAACAATTTATTCAACCTCTGTCCCTGCCCTCATGTATAAAATGGGGGTGCAAATATCATGTACCTTATAAGGCCATTATAAGAATTAAGGGAGTTAACATGTAAAATAGAACATTGCCTGGCACATTGCAGTAATTTAATAACAGTTTAAAAGCTTATCTCCTCTGGGGATGGCACAGTGGGAGTCTTCTCAGCAACCTTTCTTTTGAGGCTGTTCATCTCCTGTAACCTAGGATAAACTAGGTTATGCTTCATAAACAATATTCAAAATTGGATACTTCAAGTTATCAAACGGTGGAAGAATGAAATTCTGTGCTTAATTAAACTTTCAGAAACCCAAGTGTCATCTTGATCATTTCAAAACTTGAAGTTTGTCAAATGCGTGTGGATGAGACAAGGACTAATATCAGGGCCAGGACTAGGATGAGGCAAGGGAGGTACCCATGGTATTAAATTTCAGGGGCCATCTCTGTGCATCAAAGGGCACACGAGAGTGAAAATGGAAGCTATGGGATGGGGAAAATGTTGGCAAATCATATATCTGATAAGGAATTAATATCCAGAATATATAAAGAACTCCTACAACTCAACAAACAACCTAATTAAAAATGGACACGGGATTTGAATAGACACTTCTCCAAAAAAGATATGTAAATGGATAACAATCACATGAAAATATTTGCATTTCCCTATAACATTATTAATCATTTGGGAAATGCAAATCAAAACTGCAATGAGATACCACTTCACACCCATTAGAATGGCTACTATCAAAACAGCAGAAAATATTAAGTGTTGTAGAGGGTGTGGAGAAGCTAGAACCCTTGTGCACTATTGATGAGTATGTAAAATGGTATAACTGCTGTGGAAAACAATATGATAGCTGCTCAAAAAAATTAAACATAGAATTACTGTGTGATCCAGCAATTCCACTTCTGGGTATATACCCAAAAGAATTGAAAGCAAGGACTCAAATTGATACTTGTACACTTATGCTCCTAGCAGTATTATTCACAACAGCTAGAACATAGAAGCAACCCAGGAGTCCAACTATGGACAGATAAATAAAATGTGGTATAATTACACACAATGGAATATTATTTGACCTTGAGAAGGAAGGAGATTCTGACACATCCTACAACATGAATGAACCTTGAGGATATTAAGTGAAATAGCCAGTCACGAAAGGACAAATATTGTATGATTCCACTTATGAGGTACCTAGAGTCATCAAATTCATAGAGACACAAAGCAGAATGGTGGTTGCTAGCGGCTGGTTGGGGGAGGCGGAAATGGAGAGTTACTGTTTAATGGGGACAGAATTTTCAGTTTGAGAAGAAAAAAGTTCTGGAGATGGATGGTGGTGATGGCTGCACAACAATGAGAATGTACTTGATGCCACCAAACTATATACATAAAAATGGTTAAAAATGAAAAATTTTATGTTATGTGTATTTTACCACAATAAAAAGAAAATTTTAAAGGAGGCATCAGGCCTGGCAGGGTGGCTTGGTAGCTGAGCGTCATCCTATGAACCAGGAGGTCATGGTTCGATTCCTGGAGGAAAGGAGTGCTGCGAATATCCTTCTAAAACACATGTCGATGGGATGCACATTCACAGGATTCCACTGTTGGAAGGTGTAAGGGACAAGAAGCAGACAGCCCCACGGAACTAGGGTTAGGAGTTTGCGCTCAATAGGACATCTGAATATATTCTAAACATTAGAATTAGTTCACTTTGTTTACTTCATATACTTGAAATTCGGGTTTGCTAGTTCCCATTCACATTTACATAAGATAGTCTACAAACAAGGACATTGCCCTACAGGCCTGGAAAGTTTCTGTTTATTTACTTCATTTTTGTTTCCTTCAGCATAAGGTTCTGGAAGGAACGTTTCTGAAGTAAGATAAGGAAGTCTGTACTTTCACAGAAAAAGTACAAAGAAAGTTATAGGTGTATTAACTGACAGTGAGAAAAGTAATGAGAACACATATAGACTATCAGGCAAGAATGCAGTTATTTAATGAAGGGCAGTCAGCAGAGAGGCCTGAGAGAGGAGATGTCACTCAGTTGGTATTGCTTCTTTATGGCTTGCCTGAATATATGTTCAAAGGAGAGAGCGGGAGAGAGAAATGGAGTGGAGAGAAGCTGGGAAAGAAAAGGAAGAGGAGAGGAGAGGAGGAGGGGCATAAAAGGGCAGAGGAGAGGAAGGGAGGAAAGGAAGGAAGAAAGGAAGGGAGGGGGAGGAAAGAAGGTAAAGAGGGAAGAAAGGATGGAAGGAGGGAGGAAGGAAAGAAGGAAGGAAAGAAAGGGAGGGAGGGAGAGAAGAAGGGAGGGAGAAAGAGAGGAAAGAAGGAAGGGAAGGATGAGGGGAGAAGGAGACAGAGAGGGAGGAAGGGAGGGAGGGAGGGAGGAAGGGAGGGAGGCAGGAAGAACTGGCTTAGCAGGTCCAAAACTGAATGTCATTGTTCTCTATCTCAGTCAGTGTCAGCTTTTCCTGAGCCCCAGGTTCGATCTCATCAAATCACATCTAAATGTTTCTCCAGTGCACTCATTTCATGATCTCAGTCTAGGCTCCTTCATCCCACCTGGGTTTCTGCAATTGTCTACTCACTGGGCTTTCCTGCTCCCTTTAATTCACTTTCCACACCCTAGGCCACCAGTAATCCAATACTCTTTCTAAAAGAGAGATGTGTTCATGGCACGCCCCCGATTCCAGTGGATCCTTGTTGCTTTAGGGAAATATACAAGCTCCTTCACCCAGCCTACCTGGCCTTGCCCTGCCCACCCATCCACCCTCAGATCTGCAGTCCATCCATATTGAATCTCTTTCTGTTTCTTTATTATTATTATTATTTCTATTTTTTAAAATTGATTTCAGAGAGACAGAGAGAGGAAAGATGGATAGAAACATCAATGATGAGAGATGCTCTGCCTCCTGCACACCCCACATTGGGGATCGAGTCTGCAACCCAGGCATGTGCCCTGACTGGGAATCGAACCGTGACCTCCTGGATCATAGGTCGACACTCAACCACTGAGCCACACCAGACGGGCCCTCTCTATTTCTTGAACTAATTAAGGTCTGCAGCTTCTAGACCTTCACCTGTGCTGCTGTCTCTGCTTGGAATACCTCTGACCTTTTCACCTCCTTGGACATACTTCTCCTTGCTCTGGGTCTGGCTGAATCATACTCATGCTTCAAGGCTCAGCTTAAAATTCAATTTCTCTAGAAAAGATTTCCTGAATATCCTTTAACTCCCTTCTATTAGGTTCTTATGCCACATGCTTCCTCTACCATGAACTTAGCCATTTTGCTTATTTGACTCTTTCTCATGAGCCTGGAAGCTAGTGAGACAGGGGTCATGTCTGTTATACACATCAGCTTCCTAAATGCTGGAACACAGCATGTTCTTTATGTTTTTAAATGAATGGCTGTTTGGATGGCCCTATTAGCATCTCTCTTTCAACTGCTGTCCACTGTGGCTGCTCTAGACAGCTATCAGCTGCCTGACCCAACAAGAGCTCCACAGCCTTTGAAACTGGAAAATGTACCCAGGAGCCTTCCAAATTGGTTAATCTGATGTTTACTTTATTGATACTTTGAAGAGGCCAATGGCTCTGACCCTCAGTTGAGATATCAATAATGTATGTTCTTCTGGAACTGTCTGCCATGCTATTCTATGTGAGCCAGGGTGAGCAGCACACATTGGTAGCCAAAGTCAACCTCACAGTCTTCCCATCCTTCATCTTGTAGCATCAAATGATTATAATGAAATGCATACTTTCTGTGTCTTATCAATAGAGAAATAGTGGAAGTCTGTGAGTTAGAGATTACTAGATAGCTAGGAATTTTGTGGGCTTTGAGTATCTTAATTCTTAAAGTGTTAACCCTCATGTGATAACTTTCTAGCCCAGCAGAATAAATAGAATAAAGACCCTCTTGTCTCACGTTTCATGCTGACTTCATACATAAACATGTGAGAGGGTCATGTCTGCATCTAAGGCCAGAGGCAAGCACAGCCTGCATTTACATTTGCCAATGAATTTAACAAATTAGCAGAAGAATTCTCACAATGAGAATATCCCTGAGAATGGGTGACCTAGGGATTCCACAGCATGGAGCTTTAGTCTGTTGCAGCCCATGAAACCCACCCCCTTGTCACACCTCAATTCACCAACCTTCCCAGGCTTTCTATTCATCCCATACAAAATGCTCTTAGCCAAATATAAATAACTAGAGGCCCAGTGCACAAAAATTTGTGCACTCAGGGGGGAAGAAGGGGTCCCTCAGCCCGGCCTGTGCCTTCTCGCAGTCTGGGACCCCTCGGGAGATAACGACCTACTGGCTTAGGCCTGCTCCTGGGTAGTAGAGGGCAGGCCCAATCTCTAGGTGCAGCCCCTGGTCGGGCTCAGAGCAGGGCTGATTGGGGAGTTGGGGTGCCGCCCCCTGTCACTCACAGAGCAGGGCCAATAAGGGGGTTGGGGCGCTGCCCCCTGTCACTCACAGAGCAGGGCCCATCAGGGGGGTTGGGGATCTGTACCCTGTCACACACAGAGCAGGGCCCATCAGGGGGTTGAGGAGCTCCCCCCTGTCACTCACAGAGTAGGCTGATAGGGGAGTTGGGGCACCGTCCCCTGTCACACACAGAGCAGGGCGGATCAGGGGGTTGGGGCACTGCACCCTGTCACACTCAGGGCAGGGCCAATGGGGAGGTTATGGCTCTACCCTGTCACACACAGAGCAAGGCCCATGGAGGGGGGTTGGGGCGCCACCCTCTATCACCCACAGAGCAGGGCCGATCAGGGGGTTGGGGCGCCACCACTGTCAGACTCGGGGCAGGGCCGATGGAGAGGTTATGGCTCTACCCTGTCACACACAGAGCAGGGCCCGTGGGGGGGTGGGGGGGGCAGGGTTGGGGCACCGCACCCTGCCGCACACAGAGCAGGGCCGATTAGGGGGTTGGTGTGCTGCACCCTGTCAAACACAGAGCCGCAGGGCAATCAGGGGATTGGGGAGCTCCCCCCTATCAGGCACAGAGCAGGGCCCATGGGGGGGGGGAGGGGGTTGGGGCGCCGCACCCTGTCAAACATAGAGCCGCAGGGCAATGAGGGGATTGGGGCGCTGCCCCCTGTCACTCACAGAGCAGGGCCCATCAGGGGGTTGAGGAGCTCCCCGCTGTCACTCACAGAGTAGGGCCGATAGGGGAGTTGGGGCACCGCCCCCTGTCACACACAGAGCAGGGCGGATCAGGGGGTTGGGGCGCTGCACCCTGTCACACTCAGGGCAGGGCCAATGGGGAGGTTATGGCTCTACCCTGTCACACACAGAGCAGGGCCGATCAGGGGATTGGGGAGCTCCCCCCTATCAGGCATAGAGCAGGGCTGATCAGGGGGTTGGGGCACCTTCCCCTGTCAGGAACAGAGCAGGACGGATAGGGAGGTTGTGGCCCCGCCCCCTGTCACACACAGAGCCGCAGGGCGATCAGGGGGTTTGGGCGCTGCCCCCTGTCACGCTGATCCCGGTGCCGGGAGCCTCACTGCTCCGCTGATCCCGGTGCTAGGAGGCATATTACCCTTTTACTATATAGAATAGAGGCCTGGTGCACGGGTGGGGGCTGGCTGGTTTGCCCTGAAGGGTGTCCTGGATCAGGGTGGGGGTCCCCACTGGGGTGCCTGGCCAGTCTGGGTGAGGGGCTGAGGGATGTTTTCCGGGTGGCGAGTGACTAAAGCTCCCAACCGCTCCTTGTTTTCTTCTTTTTTTTTTTTTTTATTCTGGGCCAGCTTTAGCTCTGAGGCCTCGCTGCTGAAAACATGGATACAATGTTTCAGTCCGGCTGGGTTTCAGTCCGGCTGGTTTCTGGAGTTTTGTTTACCTTCTTATTTGCAACATAGTATATAGTTGCTTAGAGTTGTAGCTCAGAGGCGGGCAGCGCAGGCGGGGAACGTTGGGGTCCTCCTTCACTGCAGCAAGCAAGCCTCATACTTGCTTCAGTGCCTGGCTGCCGGCCGCCATCTTGGCTGACAGTTAATTTGCATATACTCACTGATTAGCCAATGAAAAGGGTAGCGGTTGTACGCTAATTACCATGTTTCTCTTTTATTAGTGTAGATGACATATTAAAAACAACAGCTAGCTTTAATAGCTACAAAAATTCAATCTGATTTTTAACATTAAGTTGTGAATTTCTACCATTGTCTCAAAAAATAAATTCCTGTCATGAGTTACGTTATGTTCAATAAATTTTAGGTGAAGCAAAAGTAAGTAGATAAATAGATATATAAATAGATATATATAGAGATAGATGATGATAGATAGATAGATAATAGATAGAATGAAAAGAAATTCTGATGCCGAACTGTCAGTTTACTTGGATGCTGAAAGTGCTGGCAATAATGAGAGTTGGGATGGCAAGCTCTTTATGGTATCTAAAACTGTTACCAACCCCTCCCTGGAACATTCCCTTCTGGCTCTGAGGTTCTTGTATATTCCTGATTTTCTACCATCTGATTATTCTTTGCTACTTTGCTGCTCCCTTACACCTCCTGTCCCTTAGATGAGGGCATTTCCCTAGCATTCTCTTCCCATGTTTCTCCCCTTTTCTTCTCTCTCTCTCCCTCTCTTTCCTCCTCTTCCTCCCTTCTCCCCTCCTCTCACTACTCCAGCAATCTCATCTCACCAGGAGGGTTAAACTCTTTGGATCTCTGCAGCCAGGTTTGATTAACCAGATGGAAGTTCCTCTGAGTAGGTGGTTCTCAGCCTTGACTGATGATTAAATTGCCTTGGGGGCTTTAAGATTCTGATGCCCAGAACATATCCTAAACCAATTTAATCAGAATCTTTTGAAATGAGACATAGATATGGGATTTTTAAACTGAGTTTTTTACTTATACCCAAAACTATTTCTTTCCTAATTTCTCTACATCATTAATGGAATTACTATCTTTTCAGACTGCTGGATGAAAATTCTGAGAATTATCCTTGATATTTTCCTTTTCATTTGCCTGCTATGTCAATCAATCCATAGAGCCTTCTGTTACTTCAACAATGAATCTCAGGTATGTCCCTCATTCCTGATTGCACAGCTGTATCCCTCTTCAGGTTGTTCTTATTTCTAATTTCTGTAACAGGCATTTTGGGTGAGTAGGAACTGAGGTTTGGACAGAAAGGTTAAGAAGCATAGATAGCCATTTTCTCTTCTAGCGCTTCGCTCCCACCCCTCTTCAATATTCATGCTGGCTAGCCTGGACCCCAAACGTTGATAACAAGGGAAGTTGTGTGGTATTTTTATATTTATTTTCATATATTAATTTACAAGAGAGCTAAGGAGACCTTTGGAAAAATGGGGCTGGGATTCTGATCCCCATGAAAATCTGAGGTTATAAAACTACGCAGTATCTACTAGTAGATGGCCCTAGGAGGTCATACTTCAGGAAAGGGTAACTGGCTCTGGGAGAGAATTCACATAATGCACTAGTGCAGTGGTTCTCAACCTTCTGGCCCTTTAAATACAGTTCCTCATGTTGTGACCCAACCATAAAATTATTTTCGTTGCTACTTCATCACTGTAATGTTGCTACTGTTATGAATCGTAATGTAAATATCTGATATGCAGGATGGTCTTAGGTGACCCCTGTGAAAGGGTTGTTCGACCGCCAAAGGGGTCGCGACCTACAGGTTGAGAACCGCTGCACTAGTGGGAGTAGAAGGGTATGGTCAATGCTAGATATGGCCAGGGCTGACCCTGGAACTCAGCTTAGCCCAGCCCTCTGGCAGTTTTTAAGAGATTCTGAGGATATGATGTCTGTATGTAGAAGTGTGTATGTGTAAATGGGTGCAGTAATTTAGAGGACTATTAAACCTGCCAGGTACCAGGTGCCCTGCCAGGTGTGGTCGTCACCTCAGTAAGCACAGTATAGAAGAAAAGAATCATCTCTCTCATCTCATACAAACTGTTATTGAGAAGTGACTTTGCAAATATCTTTCCAAGGCTGACTTATGGCTGCATATCTGTGCAGCAGTTGCACTGGACATGCAATACCTTCCACACTATCAGAAATACTAGGGCATAAGCAGATTCCTGGTCTACCAATATCAAGGTGGTGATATCCTCCAGGCCAGCTGGGGCTGTGGCAGTGGCCAGCAGCACTGTTCTATTTCTACCATCATAGGGGCAATGGTAGTGTGGCATTGTTAGCAATGGGGGTGGAGTACTAACCCTAAAGCGGAGCCAGGTGATGTTGGGCCCAGAACACTGGGTGTTGTGGCTCTACGGTCTGTGTAGGAGAGCAGTTTTCAGGCATGTGTGAGCACTCATTGGATTATTAGAACTCCGTAAAGGTAGGTGTTCTGAGCACTTGGACCTGGTATGACATTGGGACTATGAAAAAACCATGGACAAGAATAAAACAATGTGATTAAGCTATATGGAAAGAATGTTCAAGATAACTTTTATTTGTATATTGTTTTATTCTATTTTGCTTCCCATGTCTCATCATTCCAACCCATTTTAATCACTCTTGTCAAGATACCTTTTGAAAGCATAATTCTCTGGCCATGTCACTAATACTTCTCACTGCCACCTCCATGACATAGAAATAAACAACAGTGACAATCAAATCTCACATTGTCTAAACTATGTCTCCGCTTTTAGCCTGCCATCCACAAGCCTCCTTAAGAGGGCAGTTCCAGTGTGATTTCCTTTCAGTTTCTTCCAGTAAGAGCAAATTGCTGACCATTGTCCTGTGACCTGTTCTCCTTTGGCCTTGGGACTATGCTGTGTTGTCTACTTTCTCCCATTTTTTGAAGCTCTAATCCAGCCAGGCCTTCAGGACCCAGACCCAATGCACACCTTTTCCACACTGGCCAGCAAGACATAACCACTTCCTCCTCCATGTCTCGGTGGCTCCTTGTTTTTGTTCTGACATTTTATCACTTCCCATTGTGTGTCTTATAATTTGAGTGCACAGCTAATCTCCCCTTATTAACTACAAAACCCCTACAGGCTGGGTTAGCCTTATATAACTTTGCTTTTCCCAGCAAGACCAGCCTTGTGTTAGGGGAAATATTTGTTCAAAAAGAGAATGAATAAGAGCCAGCAGTAGGAACATTTCTATTTTCCTGTTCCTCGCCATGGCCTCAGAGAGAGCTAGGTGAGGTATTCTGAGGTGAGAGAGAAGGGAGGAGTGAGTGAGCTACCACATTTATAGGTGACTAATGCTTTCCAAAGGAAATGAAAGATTTGCAGTTATTACTACTTTGCAAAGCTTTATTTTCCCACTTAGGGGCCAGCCTCCAATTTTGCAATCTGAAAAATAACAAAAAGCAAGTTCCACATGTAAGGCAGTCCCCACGGTCTCGGCAATTATTTTTAGGTCATTGTGATGTGATTTCTGCGGTGAAATCCTTCCCTGGCTCAGAATTATTGCCATTTTTCTGACTCGTGTTTGTTTCTCACGCTCTGTCTGGCCCAAGCCCATATTCCTGACCTCATTTCTGCTATACCGTTTCCCCATTTGACCATCCAAACAGGCACGCCTAACAGCTGACCCACAGCTACTTCCCCAAAACATCTCCATGGATATCCACAGTTTGTAGAGCTTGTTGATGGCCACCTGTGGCCATGAAGGTTCATGGGTCTCAGAGCATTGCGTAAGGGTGGAGACAGCAGGCAGCAAAGAGTCTGAGCTCCCTTAACCAAGGAATGGACAGATATAGGAAAGCTTCCATCAGTGGTGCAGCATAACATGGCCACATACAGGTGCATTTGATTTAGTCTAGAAATAAAGGGGCCTGGCGGACGAAATGCTGATTTACTGCTTCATTAATAAGGAGGTCCAAACCCAAATCACTGGGTGTACCCAGTCACATTTCTGCTGGTGCTTCCTCCCACTTGCTCCATTGCATCACTTTCCCATCACAAGCACAGTGCTGGACACTACATCATGATCGCTTTTCGACAGCAGGAACCATGTTAAGCTTTTTTGCATACCCACCCCTGCAGCACTTAGAAGAATATGTTTTGCACATGCAGTGAGCTGAACAAATACCTGGCCATGTGCATAGAGTGGAAAGAGAACTGGATTTGGAAATAGACCTGCATTTAAGTCCCAGCTTTGATTATCCCTGGCCCTATGCCCTTGGGCATGTCATTGAACCCGCTGAGGCTTCAGGTCTCCAACGCTAGGTGGTCTCTAAGTCTCCTTAACCCACCCACCTTCTCTAATTATATTTGAAATTGATTGATATTGTCATCAACCGGCTACTACCAAGTCTCACAAACGCTACCAACTGGTCTCCTCGTGCTTTTCTCCTTAATTTTCACACTCCAGCCAAAATCAACTTTTTAATCATCTTTCTTACCTAAGCCACATCATTTTACTCCTCTGCTTAAAACATTTTCCACAGAAAATTCCTCTAGTTTAAAAGTCCAAACTCATTGATGTGAATTCATGATTTAGCTTTACCCTGTCCTGCAATTCAGCCACACCCTCAGCTCCTCCAGCCCTTCACAGATGCTGATCCTTCTGCCTAAAGGTCTTTCCTATGCCTCTTTTGACTTACTCCTACTCATTCTTTGGGCCTCAGCTTACACATTCTTTTCTTAAGAAGACAGTCTTCAGCATCCCACAATGCCCTGTGCTTACCCCTATTACAGTCTCATCATCCTGTCTTCCCACTGTGTGTGTACTTTCTTCTCTCCCAGAAAGCCCCAAGAGGCAGCATGGTATCTTGTACATTCCTGTGTCCTTGTTAACTCAGCACGGTGAATAACTGAATGGACCTATGACTTACTCACACCTGACTCCCCCCCCTCCCCCAACTTGTTGTACCTCTTCTCCCCAACCGCCCAGTTCCCTGCATTGTCGGAACACATGCCCAGGCACCAACAAGCCAAGCCCTCTTGACTACTGTTTCTCATCATTTACGACCGCTGCAATTTCCCCCCAAATGCTAGTGGCCGTGGTGCTCTTGCACGTTCTTGGTTTCTGGGGTCAGATTTGAGGATCAATGATCAGCTTCCAAGTTCTTAGGTAGAAAAAGTTAATAGATTAAAAGTACTGTCTTATATATGAACTCCAGAAGTTATACTTGGCAAGAAAGAGTAAATAAGATTAAAGTCCACCAAACCAAACCAAAGAAAACAGAGTATAGAAATGCATGTATATAATCAACCAGCTACTGCCCTTCTTCTTCCCAAAACATACAACAGACTTATCATTATGGATACATACTCTTACCCCATCCCGGGTTCCAAGTATTCTGTCTTTAGGGGTTTATTCCTTTGAGTTAAGGCAGATTTGGCAAATATATGGCATATATCTTGTTACTCTCCATTCTCATGCTATTGGCCGATTACAATTCTTTTGGTAGGGCCTGAGAATCTTTCCCAGCACAGGGCTCCCAACATCAACTACCAGTAGGTCCCCAACTTAAGCATTATTCTCTAAAATGACCTTGTTAAAATGCAAAGGCCCCAGGCTGGAGAACAGTGTAGATCACTGGAATCTTGGGGTAATTGACTGAGCAAGTACTTTCTTTAAGACAGGGGAAGCAAGGAAGACTTTGGACACTCAGGGAAAGAGGGTGCGAGGGTGGGAGGAGCAGCTTCACAAAAGGGAAAGAAAGGCAAGGAAGGAACCATCATCTGAGTAGTTCTGGCACGAAGGTTACTTGCTCTAAGACAAAGGCTCATGAAGCCCATGGAGCCGGCCTTAGGGGCCCAAGCCCCTGTGGAACATGTTCTCTTTCTGGCTTCTGTTTCTGACAGGGCACTGTATTCCATTAAACTTTCCCCTACACAGGGATTGGGGGATTACCCAGCTTGTCAGATATGAATAGTTTATGTGAGTCTAGACTAGAGAAGGAACGTCATTAGCTCCGATATGCAGGCAGTATGCTTGGCATGCCTCTTTCAGGAAAAGCATGGAGTGGATGAGAAGGCTCTAAAATGGAAAGGGGTTTCCACTCACTGGGTGGAAGATCAAGCACTTCCCCTTGATTACAGATCACTGGGCAGTATTTCTGAGAATTAGTGTTGCCAGGTGGTTGAATGATAAAATCTAGGCCAGCTGCTTAAATGAGTTTGCATGACTCCACGAGGCTGCTCTGCAAGCCCCTGGGCAATTGCCCAAATGCCCTCTAGGAGCTCTAGTGCCAGATGTTGATGCAAATAAACCTATAATGATGCAGGCAACAGGAATGGGACACACCTAGCATGCTCAACTGTCACGTGCCTTTTTAGAAGGAATATATTTAGATGCCTTGGATCATTCAGCTATTCAAACATTTAATTGCAAGTGGAACCAAAGATCAACATTTTCTTGGGGAAAGTAACATGTGTAGTAGCTTTGCAATGATTAATTCCTCATGAGAAGGAGAGAGGAACTTGTGACTTGTTGCATGTGTGTATGTGTGTGTGTTGTGCCAGCTGTGTATTCTTTTGCTGTGATGTGTCCATGAGTATCAAAAACAATCAAAATTCTTTTTACTTGAAAACTTAAAGATGGCTAAATCCCCATTAACTCAATATAAAGGCAGTCTTACAGAACAGTATGCTTCTGGAATATTCCTCAGAGGTTTGAATGACAAGCTGAAGATGGTTTTCTCTCTGCAATTCTTACCTGCTAATGTAAGCAAGACTCGCAGCAGCCAACAAGGTGAGTCCATTCTTCCTCTTTGGATAGCAGTGTGGCCTGAGGATGACTTCAACCAGGGAAAAGGGGAGTATAAACGTGTGCTGCAGGAGGAAATATGGCAGTCATGTCAGTGCCTCGGCTTCCTAGTGTTTCTAATTCTCTCTCCCCCCTCCTGTCTACTTTTTCCACAACTACCAGGGAAACTTTCCAAAACTGAGATCGTATTCCTTAGATGCCCAAGGACCTCCAGTGGCTCTCTCTTGCTTATCATATGCATCCAAACTCCTTTGTCTGGCTACCAAGTTTCTTTTTAATGTGCCATTGTCCAATCTTGTCCTGTTTATTGCCTGCTGCTTCCCTCTCCTAATACACAAGCGTGCGAGCATGCACACACACATGCGTGCACACACATGCACACACATATGTGCACACACACACTCACCCTCCACTGAAACAAGGCTGTTTCTTTCATTATTCTTGGTACCCAGCATGCTTGCTCCCACCTTCACACTTCCTGTTGATTCCTCAACTGTGTGAAACGTGTCTTCTCTCCCTGTACTGTATCCACATCCATCTATGTTCTCACAGCCAGTGCAATTTTCCATGATGCTGTCTCTGAATTTTCCTTTTGCTAATTGCTCTCACCCAATCTAACTGCATTTATATCCTGTGCCATGCAGTCTAGCACTTGTGATGTGTATTTGTAAGATCTTGGGGGCCAGAGAACACGTCTTAGCCCATCTCTGCATTCCCCATTGCACTTGGTGCCATGTAACCTTCCTGTTAATGGGGCAGGTGTTGTGTGTGGGGAGGGGGGGAGGTGTGAGACTCCCTCCAAAACCCGCTATGCCCTCCCCACTCCTTCCCTGCTTAACCCTCTCCTTCATAACCATCTGTCTTCTCTCACATATTTCAAACCCTTAACATGTTTTTAAAATAATTCAATCAAGGAAATAAGCCTTTAGTAATAATGGTGTTTGCAGGTGGAAAGACTACAGAGGTCTGCTCCCATCTTGGTTGTGGGAACTGATCTGGGAACTAAATTTGCCCTTCTGCCATACTCTGTGCTTACTGGGAATATCTAATAGTGTTAGCATTTTACAGTTTTTACATTTCTGTCATTCCTCTTTCATCCCTCTTGCATCCATAGCCTTTTCCTGCAAACTCCATCCCATTCCCATTCCTGAGTCCTGAGGCAGCGATGTCAGCACCTTGGTTACAGTAGTCCCTGGGGCTTAGGAAGGCCACAGCGCCCGCATGACCATGCTCCATGCCCAGCTATGCTCTGGAAGGCCTTTGCTGTCCGCCCATTATGCTTGTGCTTAGAGACAGCCCCAGGAGGCAGTAGCTCCCTCTTGCCTTATCTGACCTAACTAAGGTACAGTCAGATCAAGACCTTTAGATGACACAATTTGAGCTGGCGATAGCAACAAAGTCTAACCTATTCCAGTGGTCTCTCCTCTATGAGACAAGCCATTATATAGACTTAGACAGTGTTAAAAAATAATAATAAACTTTAAAAAGACATTTAGATGACAGGAAACAAGACAAGTGTTGGGGTGAGAAGGAACAAGTCTTAAGCATAGGGTGTTACTGGGCGGAGAGGGCCTCCTGGGGGCCCCCAGTCAAGGCTGCTGTTGGGTGGCACAGAGCAGTTAGGCCTCTTTAAGGCCCTGAGAGCCCACATTTTAGTAGCAAAGCCTAGCGAAACAGCCTTTGGTACAAACCATAGCTTTTATATAATCTGTCCAAAGCTGGTCCTGAACCTCCTGACTGGTTGGATATGCAAATGGAAAGACTGCCAGGTGCACTGTCACACCTTGCCTCCTGTTTCAGTTTGATTTTAGGCTACAGCTTCTGTGTCTCTCCCTCCAGTAAAGGAACATGATATTTAAAGGCATGACTTTTGAATCTGGCCCCGGACTAGTTTCTGAACTTCCTCTTCCTCAGTTGTGAAATGGGGTAATTACTAATGCGCACGTGTTAGGGGTGCTGCTCTGAGGACTGAGATACGTGCATGGAAAGGGCTGACCCCTTGGCCCAGGAGACTTGTAGTGAGCATTAGCTGTGATTGCCCTTACTGTGATATCATTCTTCTCTCATTGCTGACCCAATGTGGAGAGGGAGAGGCAAAGTTCTGGGATGCCCACAGCACCCAGTGCCCGGATGCACACTGACCCATAGGAGGAGGCTGTGGTAGCAGAGCCATCCCCACAGTCACCCCATGACTCCCTCCTCAGCCCCCAGCTGGCGCCTGTGCTCCCAGCCTCAGAGCCCTGGCAATGCTGTGACGGACATGACGTTTTTTTTTCCCCAGAGGCCACCTCAGGAGGTGAGAGATGGGGCTGTCCTTCCAGCAAAGCCCCTGCCTCTCCACCTGCCTTCATTCTGCCACAGCCAGGAAAGATCCAACTCCTGCTAGCAACCATTAACAGTCCCATTATACCAGCCTTTGCTCTGACAGATTTTATTAGCACTGTCCACTGGCAGCAGCTTCTGCTCTCTACATTAATGATTATTTGGAACAGAATTCCTGTGAAACAATGCACTGTGTCTGCATTAGGAGAAAATGAGTTCACAGTGATTAATGCTTTCACAACAGATAACTCAGGGATGCATGACTGGTCACCTCTTCAAGGGGCCTGCCCTTTGCAAGTGACATTCAATTGAATTTCCAAGTGAATTCTCCCTGATGACTCTGGGAAGCTTACTTCAGTGATGTCATTAGTGATGGGCCATATACTGGGGCTTAATACCTACTAAAAGGTCCTTAAAAGAACCACAGTTTTTGGCTGGGCTGGGGGTAGAAATGAGGGAGTAGAAATGAGGGGAGGAGGAAGACCACATTCTGTGAGCTTTCTAAATATTTAGCTACTGTGAAGAGCCAAGCATGACGCACTAAACCTTGTGGTATTTCAAATGTACTGGTATGTCACCTCATGTTGATATAAATTACATAACCTTTGTCAGGCAGCATATTTTTTTTAAAGAGGAAGAAACAATTCAGTAAGAGAAAAATCAAATATGCTTTCTACTTCCAAAAGAATCTAATAATTAGGCTGGGATTGACACAAGTTAGAATGCTGCCAAAAATTGCTGAAAACAGTGACTCATTCTGTATTTCAATTAACAGTTTCTCAGTTTCCCTTCTAAACAGTGAAGCTGACAAAAATTAATTATCTCAGAAGGGGTAAAATATTTCTTTCCAAAGTAAACAAAACACCATGGGCTGAAACAATAGTATGTGTAAACTGAGAGGATGGAGGAAGCTATCTTTCCTTGTCAAATAAGACATCATTTTGGTAGATTTTTCTTTAAATATCTCATTTTAAAAGCATCGGTTCAAAGGACAGTGTTGTTCTTTTCCCATCCTTTTTTACTAAAGTATGTCTTTTCTCCCTTCCTTGGTGTAATGCCTGCTTCCATTTGGATATATTAGAGACAGAACTATAAGCATGAAATATTGATTTAAGCATTAGTATAATAATTGCCATTTAGAGTCCCTGGTTGCAAAATAGCTTTGTAGATAAGTACTAAAATTTACCAGCCCATAGAAAATTCTTACAAGGTTATAGGAGTGGCAACATGGAAGATAATGAGCACTTACTTTGACTCAACTCATACCAGTAGGTAAGTAGCTGCTATAAACAGCTTCCCAGTATATGAAGCTAAACTTACAATAGGATGCATTTGCCTGGCTCTTGTGCAAGAGGCCAGGCTTAATCACTGAGATAACCCATGGAGCCGACAGCTCATCATTGTCATGCAGGCTCCAGTACTGAATCAATACGCTAGGATGGTCACACTCTTATCTCTAAGATTTTGGGGGGAACAAAAACACTTAATTTTCTCCAGTGGCAAAAATTCAGGGAGCCTCCACACTTTAAATATCAGGTAACATTTAAAATATGATCTCTGACTCTTTCCTCTATTTCATTTTCTTATTGAACTAGCTGTTGGGTTGAGTTGACTAAGATAAACAAAACAGCTTATACCTTCTGGGACTGGTCATTGGGAGACTTTCTCATTCATTGCTGTTTCTAATGAACTTACATGTTGCCCACTTCATGTTTGCATCTGTCTTCTTCCTTCCCCTGTTCAGGCAACACTTGGATCTGAGAATTAATTTCTTCCATTGCCTCTTCCCAAATTGATGTCCTTTCCCCAAGTCTCTAGGATAATGTCTTCAGTTTATGGTGCTCATGGGTAGAAAGTTTTAAATCAAGTTTTATTGCACCAACAAGATCTCATTTCTGGGTATGTTAAGGAGGGTATTTTTGCTTAGTGTATATTAAATATGTCACTTTTTAATTTATTTTAAAAATGAAAGCCTTCACAATCTCCTCAGGGCCAAACACATGGTCAAAACATCAATTAAAACTTAAATGTAAATACAACAGACATGAAAACGAAGGCAAAACCAACCTTAATAGAATGTTATTTTACCAGGCTTGTCATTATACTGTGGATCATGTTCCTTAAACCTGAAAACTACATGCAGTAATAGTTGTTTTGTAAATCCTTGTAACACAATCTCTGCTTTTCATAATATTGTCCTTTTGCCAGATAAAAACTTTTACCTCACTCCTTAGCACTTTCTCTTACTGTAGTTTCTGCCTCCAACCATCTACTAGTATATTCTCCATAGTTCCTGTGTTATTAAAGGTGCAATTTTGCTTTCAATCTGAAATATGGCAACCCTGAATGTAAATATAAGCTAAATTGCGTATATCTCTAGGGGGGGGATTTCTCTCTCTCTTCTCCTCTCTCTCTCTCTCTCTCTTCCTCTCTCTCTCTCTCCTACACTACCTGCAGGGGTCCTTTTTTTATCTTAAATGCTAGAGTTTAGAAGATAATTGGATTTGTAAAAATTCCCTTTTCCACTTTCTAGGAACTCAAGTGCATAGGCTGGGTACTGCTATAATTAAAGAGTCAATGTTCAAATGCCTGGGAGGAGGGCTTGGGAAGATAAACCAACTACAGAAAAGCCACAGGCTTCTCTTTGATCTCCATAGTCTATGTACGTTGCTGACACAGCCCAGCCTGCTAAATATTCAAAAACAGAAGTTAAAAACCAATAGTTTTATTTACTGCGGAGGAGTAGTAATGATTGCAGTTTACTCTGAAATGCACCAAAACAAGATAAGTTGATGGATGGATGCATATATATGTGCTAGAGCAAATACTGTGAACTAGTAATAGTAGAACCTAAGTGGTGAGTAATATACGTGTTCCCTGTAAAATTCTATAAACTCTGCTTCATGTTTGACATTTTTTATAAAAAAAATATTGGAAGAAATGCAAATAGTCTTTACTGACCTAGAAAGAGAAATAAGTGCTCCATTGGGCCAAGGAAGAAAAGCATGCCATTATTTATGAACTTGTGTGTGGATTGAACAGGTGGTTAAATGATAACTTTGTGAATTTTCTAAGAAGGGTTTCTAAGTGATGTTTTACTTCCTATACTGTTGTCCTTGGGGTTAATATGTAGTTTGGCCAACATCTCAAAGCAGCATTCTTCTACTATGAA
Source organism: Myotis yumanensis (assembly GCF_028538775.1). Lineage (NCBI taxonomy): Eukaryota > Metazoa > Chordata > Mammalia > Chiroptera > Vespertilionidae > Myotis > Myotis yumanensis. The sequence continues at coordinate 84,642,822 of NW_027223753.1, read as the reverse complement.
GCTAGTTGGCTTTGATGGCACCCAGCCTGGTGAAGAAGTGGCCATTTAGATTCTATTCAGGTAAGTAAAAGACAAAAGAAAGATCTGGGATCTTAGGACCGACCCTACAATCATGAGTATATCTGCTTCTTCCTGCTCTCCTCCTCTCTCTCCCTCCCTCTGCAAAGCATCAAAACCCCTCTCTCGCCCTCGCTGGTTTGCCTCAGTGGATAGAGCATCGGCCTGAGGACTGAAGGGTCCTGGGTTTGATTCCACTCACGGGCACATGCCTGGGTTGCGAGCCCGATCCCCAGTAGCGGGTGTGCAGGAGGCAGCTGTTCAATCATTCTCTCTCATCATTGATGTTTCTATCTATCCCTTTCCCTTTCTCTTTGAAATCAATAAAAAATATATATATATTTTTTAAAAGTAACTCTCTCTCTAACTTAACTCCTTGGCAATAACAACAGCCTTAGACACCTTTTATAATCACTAACTCATTCCTTTACTTCTTATAATCAAATGTGGTTCACTTTTTCCTTCAAATTCTTCTCATAACTGTCTATTCTTTAACCTTCCCCAGAACCACCTCCCTAGTTTTCCCCTATTTTGGTACAGACTCAACATTGCAATTTGACCAACCTCCTAAAGCAAGTTTCATGTTGCTACTCCCTGCTCCAAAACCTTCTGTGGCTCCCTGTTGCCTCTGCCCCCCGCCTATACTCCTTCTCTAATCCCATCTCTCTCTAAGTTTCCACAGTATCTTCACAGACTCCCTCCTTTTAACTCAAACCAGTCTTCTCTTTAATCTTTGTGTTTTCTCCAATTTCCTTCCCTAGAATTCCTTTTTTTCACCCATCAATTCTGTAATTCTTCTCTCTCATCCACCCCAGCTTTGAGACATCTTACAATCAAAAGCACATACACTAACATGAGAAGATATTTAAGAAAATCAAGACCCAGGAGAGCACTGAAAGACAAATACACCAACCAGAGACCTGCTTGAGATTCAAATTCAACAATACCTTTCCTGACAGACAAAGTAAAAGAGAGAGATGGAATGTACACAGTTCTTTTTTTGTAAGGGAAACTAATTTTTTCTACCCCTAATTAAGCCTCAAATAAATTTCTACCATTGTATTTCACTTAGGGACATTAACTCATAGTAGGCAGTGCTCTCAACTGTGTCCCCATAGCAAGCACAGAGGTCTTGGTTCCACAAATTGTAAAATCTCAAGACAAAATAATTAAACACAATCTATTGAGTGGGAGATAATATTGTATAATTATGTAGCCTTGTAATGATCAGAGCAGTAGATGGACTTGAGAAATACTATTTTCTTCACAAATGTTTTTATTTGTGTTTGTCCCATTTGTGAGTCAGACAACAGCCATTATTTTATTCTGTGTTTAGAGCTGGGAGTGTAGGTATTACACACTGTTGATGATGCTGTTGAATGCTTGGAGAAAGCTGGAGAGTCTGTGGTAATGTTCACAACCTTTTACTGCAGATAAAGACTCTCATCAAAGAAACCATCCTGCCTCTTTTTTTTTTTTTTTTTTTTTTTATATTTTATTGATTTTTTACAGAGAGGAAGGGAGAGAGATAGAGAGTCAGAAACATCGATGAGAGAGAAACATCGACCAGCTGCCTCCTGCACATCTCCTACTGGGGATGTGCCCGCAACCCAGGTACGTGCCCTTGACCGGAATCGAACCTGGGACCTTTCAGTCCGCAGGCCGACGCTCTATCCACTGAGCCAAACCGGTTTCGGCAACCATCCTGCCTCTTGAAGCTGAGTGCCCAGCCCTTTTGGCTACCTCTGAGGCCCATGTTGCATCCACATTATACCCACATCACATCCTGTCTTCCTTTGTATGAGATGCTCACTCTCCTGTTCTTCCCACAGCTCCTTTGGTCTACATTAGACTCTTCAGTGCTTAATTATATTCAGTTTTATTTTTTACCCTATGAAGTTCATGTAATTTTTTTTCTATTCTGAATTAAATTATAAACAATTTGAGGTCAAAGTTCTCCTTTTCAGGACATCCGCCCAACTCAGATTTATAAATGTTCTTTGACTGATTTTCTTCATTTGAGCCTTTATGTTGTAAAGTAGAATTAATCCTTTAATATGGTTTACGGAGCCCCTAGTGAACTAGTAAACTGTCCTGTCTTACTTTCATGCCCACACCCCACCTACAGCCTTCACCCCACCCTTACCTCCTGATTAATCTGAACTCCATCCATAGTACCCTCTCTCACCACTGATACATAGACACTTATCCCTCCCCTCTCTCTGCCTCACTACCTTCTTCTCATCTTACAGGGATAAGCACATATCACTGACTCTGGGACAGAATCTGAAACATCCAGCAGGTGCCCTTCCCTGGCATGGCCGGACCTCCCTGTGCTCATCCCCCTCACAGCATTACATAACTGCATTCACCTCATATTGGACAAACTTTAAATGGAAACAATTCAAAGAAGCTTAGGGCTATCACCATTTCATCTCCAGTGCCTAGCATGGTGCTTAACCTACTCTGGCCACTTAATATCTGTAGCATTAGTGAATGAATCAATGAAACAATAGAATGGTCACAAGAGGAAGAATAGAGAGCTCTTCTGCATAGCTGGGGAAGACAACCCAGTATCCTGGTATGAGGAGACAGCAGCTGCAGTCCAGATTCCAATGGCATGGGCAGCCATGCATCAGCTGTGTCCAGAGTAGCAGGGTCACGGCGTCAGTTCCACTTCAGGCTGGTCATAATTACCCTTTGTCATGGCTATAGTTTTCTTCTCCTATCATTCTGAAAAAGGGGTGTTGTGGGTCACAGAAAAACTTGCAAGAAAATGTGACTCCTGGGAACTCCCCTTGTGTGCCCATATCATGGCAACAAAATTGCAGACTCAATAAAGGGGTTTCACCATCCAGGAGCCAACAACTCTGCAGAAGCTGGAAGATATGTAGCCAGTAAAGGCTGTTCTTTGTTAATCTTGGGACCCACTGGCCTCTGACCCTTCCTTCTGAACTTGGCCAGGTGGAAAACCCCCAGGTTTTACTTGATATCTTCTTATATCCCTCCCCTGTATTAATCTGTCATTAGCCCTTCCTCTGTGCTTCTGTGCCTGGCTGCACATAGCACACAGGGAGACTTGTTTTTAAGACATAGACAGATGGGCAGCTCTTTAGAAAACTGCTCCAAGTTGGAGGACGAAGACTGTTCTTTTCAAGAAAGAGAAAGTTTGGGAAGCTTGGGAATCTGTTCTTGCTTTGGAGCTACCATCTCTCAGGGCACCGTCCCTTCCTCTCAGATATCTTACTACAATGTGAATAAAGGACTCAGAATGTGTAGACAGCTGGTTCCCCCGGGAGATAACAGTATTTTAGGAAAGCATCCTGTAAGCATAAGCTCTGGGGAAAAGTTCCAAACTCCCCACATGACGATCCCATGATGGACCAGTTTCCACCCTTTCTCCTTCCTGCCTCCAGCTTTCCCTTGCTGACCCACCAGGGAGTTCCTAAAGGGACTCACCCACTGCTGTGCTGAAATGACAGGTACTCACTGGTGAGTTTCCCAAATGCAAATAATTGGTTGATTCAGAGTTAGTCTATATGTCAGGCTATATGAGGGACACATGAGCTCACCATGTGGGTCTTAACACTAGAGGAGGAAATGGCTGAGAGAGGGACCTACATGTAAAGGAAAAAGAGAAGTTTGCTTGGGAAATGTCCCCCTTCAATATCCATCACATATTTCATGAGAAGCGGTTATGTTTAGGCACTCCAGGCAATTAAAAGGTATATAAGATATGTTCCTGGAACTCAAAAAATATTGAATTTGAACTTAGGTGTAGCCTTACAGTAGAACTAGTTAGTTTTAAAGCATTATAATGGAAGCTCTGGAAGTGACAGACAACAACAGGTGGCACTGAGTTAAGCACTTGGGAGTCCACAATGAAAGAGAAAAAGATCTTGTTTAATGCAAAGACCAACTTCTCTTTCACTCACTAGGTAAAATCTCTCTGACCGAAAAGACTCAGGGGTTTCTCTTCAACAGCTTTTGTGTCATCTCAAACTGTGTCTTATTATCTCATAGAGTGTCACTAAGTTGTGTTTTGTTCTCTCAAAATAAAAGTTAATTGTAATTCCCCTTTATTAAAAAAGATCACTATATATTACTGATTAATTTTTCAATTATGAACCCCTTTTTTTCCTTGCTGGAATAAATAAAACCAAAGGCTGTCTGTAGGCTATAAAACTGAAGATGCCAAGTGGGATAGTAGATATGAGTTTGGTGTTCAGAAGATAAATTTAGCTGAAGATAGAGATTTGGGAGCCAACAGAGTATAGATATGACTTTTTTTTTTTTTCATGGCAGTAGATGAGAGGACCCTAAGAGATTGTATGAGTTAAGAATAAAGGATCTCAGAGTAAACACTATGGAACAGCAATAGTTAAGCCAGTTTCTCAACCTCCACACTACTGATGTTGTAGAATAGATAACTCTTTGTTGTGGGAGCTACCTGTGCATTGTAGGATGTTTAGAGCATCCTTGGCTTCTACTTACTAGATGCCAGAAACATCCACTCACCCTCAGTTGTGACAATCAAAACTGTCTCCAGATTATTTCCAATTTATTATTGTCTCCAGATCAATCCCAGTTGAGAATCTCTCATTTAAGTGATGGGCAAAAGAATATGTTGCAAATATAATTGAAAAGGAGTGGTCATAAAATCTGGCAGAAAGGTAAATAAGGAAATAGAATATTTTGAGAAAAATGTAATCAAATATCAAGGAAAGGTATCCTATCTAATAATAGAGAAACATGGTAATTAGCCATACCTCTGCTACCCTTCCCATTGGCTAATCAGGGCGATATGCAAATTAACTGCCAACCAAGATGGCGGCCGGCAGCAGGCAGCTTGAAGCGAACAGGAGGCTTGCTTGCTTCAGTGACAGAGGAAGCCGACATTCCCTGACTGCCTTGCCGGTCTCTGAGCTTGCAGTTTAAGAAACATTATTACAAATATAGAAGCTAAACAAAACCCCAGAAACCTGCTTTCAGCCAGCCGGGTTTCAGCCAGCAGGACCGCAACATTGTTTCAATTATAGAACAAATGCAGATCCCTGCTTTCAGCCAGCCGGGATCTCAGAGCTGGAGTGAGCAGGACCACAACAGTGTTACAATTATAGAACCCAAGCAAACCAGATACCTGCTTTCAGCAGCCGAGGCCTCAGAGCTGGAGCCAAGCCTCAGAGCTAAAGCTGGCCCAGAATAAAAATAAATAAATAAATAAAAAGGACAGGTTGGGAGCTTCAGTCACCCACCAGCCTGAAAACAGCCCTCAGCCCCTCATCCAGACTGGCCAGGCACCCCAGTGGGGACCCCCACCCTGAAGGGGGTGTGACCAGCTGCAAACAGCCATCATCCTCTCATCCAGGCTGGCCAGGCACCCCAGTGGAGACCCCCACCCTGATCCAGGACACCCTTCAGGGCAAACCAGCCGGCCCCCACCCCTGCACCAGGCCTCTATCCTATATAGTAAAAGGGTAATATGCCTCCCAGCACCGGGATCAGCGAAGCTGCAAGGCCTCCTGGCACCAGGATCAGCATGACAGGGGGCAGCAACCAAACCCCTGATCGCCCTGCGGCTCTGTGTGTGACAGGGTGTGGTGTGCCAACCCCCTGATTGGCCCTGCTCTGTGTGTGACAGGGTGCGGCGCCCCAACCGCCCCCCCCCCCCGCCCCCACCACGGGCCCTGCTCTGTGTGTGTGACGGGGTAGAGCAATAACCTCCCCATCGGCTCTGCCCTGAGTGTGACAGTGGCGGCACCTCAACCCCCTGATCGGCCCTGCTCTGTGGGTGATAGAAGGCAGTGCCCCAACCCCCTGATCCGCCCTGCTCTGTGTGTGACAGGGGGCGGTGCCCCAATTCCCCTATCGGCCCTACTCTGTGAGTGACAGGGGAAGCTCCCCAACCCCCTGATCGGCCCTGCTCTGTGCGTGACAGGGGGCAGCACCCCAACCCCCTGATCGGCCCTGCTCTGTGCGTGACAGGGGGTGGCGCCGCAACCTCCCTATCGACCCTGCCTTGAGTGTGACAGGGGGCGGTGCCATAACCCCCCAATCAGCCCTACCCTGAGCATGACTAGGAGTGGCATCGCAACCTCCCAATCCGCCCTGCTCTGTGCATGACAGGGGCGGCACCCCAACTCCCCAATTGGCCCTGCTCTAAGCCCGACCAGGGGCTGCACCTAGGGATTGGGCCTGTCCTCTGCCACCCGGGAGCAGGCCTAAGCCAGCAGGTAATTATCTCCCGAGGGGTCCCAGACTGAGAGAGGGCACAGGCCGGGCTGAGGAACCCCCCTCTCCCCCCGAGTGCACAAATTTTTGTGCACCGGGCCTCTAGTCCTATATAATAAAAGCCTAATATTCAAATTGTCCAATCATGAGTTCGACAGCTTGCTATAACGTGCACTGACCACCAGGGGGTGGCGCAGAACATGGTGGTCATTGAGGATGCGGCACTGGCAGCAGATAGCAGTGGAGGCACTGCCAGCCCCAATGGGTTCCAGCGAGAGTGGGACCTCAGAGAGATGGTGGAGCAGGTGAGTGGGTGGCACCAGGCCACAGCCAGTGTGAGCCAGGGCCTGATTGCCCCACTGATTGCCCTGCAGATGGCAACCAGCGGTGATGGGGGGGGGGGGGGGAGGGGCGGGGCTGCTGCTGGGCTCCCAGGCATTAAGGGAGCCGGAATGGAGGCCCTGGCCCTAATTGATTACCCCGAAGGCAGGATAGAGGAGTAGGTGAGGGGGTGATGCCAGGCCACGGTGGGGTGCCAGCTGGGGCTGCAGGGCTGCAAGGCTGAGGGTGTGAGCTGGGGCCCGATTCCCACAGACCACCCTGAGGGACATAAGTACCAACCACCCAGCTGTTTTAGAGGTAAGCACACAGTAGTGAGCACACAGGAGTTTGTTTTTTGTGTCCCACATTGCTCATTCTTCCTTCTAGGCCCTAGAATCTAGGGTGACACTCATATTCTTCATCCAGTCCTCTGCATCTTTGTATTTTAAAGCCCTGTTCCTAATATTCTTGGACTTGGACCATGGAGCCCCTTGAAGCTAGGAGGTTAACATGGATATGTCTCCATGGCTACCATTGCCACCTGTTCCATAAAACCTAAGGGTAGGTGGAAATCTGGACAAGTTTGTAAGTGTGAAAGTGAGGAACCTACATGCAGGACAAGTCGATGACAAGTTGGCTTGCTCAGAGCCCTCTACACTTCAGGGAACGCAAGCCTGTGGCATTAAGACAATCTTCCCATTGCCAAGAAATTTGGCTCACTTCCTTATCGTGGTCTTCTTAAGAAAAACAAAACAAAATTTCTTGAAAGGTCAAAAAATTCCTTCCCACCACAATATAGTAAATGTGGCTTTTATGAGTTCCTAGATGTGTTTTCAGAGAGACACCGAAAACACACATGCTTTATTCCCTACCAATTTGTGCTAGGCAGACTCTCCAGACTACCTCTTTGAAATGATGCACTTTTTAGTTTCCAAACTCAGTGGTGGGGGAAGGGAGGGAGGGGAGGAGCACAAAGGTTTTGTTTTGTCTTCAGCTTTCAAATCTGAATTTTCACTGGTAAAATCTGTTCCTATTAAGGGAAATGAAATCCCCCCCCCTTGCCTTTATGAGTTTTTTATTCTTCCCTCATAATAAGAAGACTCTTGCTTACTATTTTACTGTTAAAATGTTAGTTTCTATGGCAGCCACCAAAGAATACTGATGGAGTTCCACATTCCTGGATTCACTTTTCACATACATACACTAATGAACCCCATACAAGCCTCTTTGTCCATCAGTAGGAATCCTGGGTTGGATATTATCAAGTATCTCTCTCAGGGCCAATGCTAGCCCAGCAATGAAGAGAATGGGGGTAATTGGCCTTTCACACATTTCACAGAGATAGAAAGAGACTGTTTTGAACCGACTCCCCTTTTTCCTTTGACCACCTTTCTTTCATCTGGTTGCCTCTGAGGTGATGTCTTCATTCCTTCTTCATTGCAGCCTTTGCCACCCTTCTTCCTTGATTCAGTGGCTTTCTAGAACTCTCTTTGGTTACATGAGTACCCAGTTACCTAATTAAGATCTAAGAATGGTAGTAACAGAGGCAAGTGTGAGCCTGGAAATGGTTCTGCCAAAGAGCATCCATCCTTGAGCCACAGTACAAATCAAAACAAACATCACCTCTTCCCTAACAAAATACGTGCCACTACTATTGCTAACAGAGGGGAGAGGGTCTTGTCTCCCCAGTTGTTAGTGGGGGTAGATTTTTTATCCTGAGAAAAAGAATTTTCTGAGACTCTCGCACGGAAAGAGTTTCCAAGTTCTATTTCTCCTTGTCCCCCCATAGAAGAAGTGTAGCTGGGGCTTTAGTAGAGCTAAAATCAGAGCCAGTACCCAGAGTTTCCATTCTGTCTTGCATAGCCCAATCTAGCATCAGGCCAGCTTAATTTTGTTTCCCCAATGCAATCCATCAGTCCATTGCATGTGGGGTCTGCAGGGAAACATGGGCAAATGCAAGGAAGCCTAGAGCAAGCCAAGAGCACAAGAGAGCCAAGAGAACTCTTTTGTTTAGGAGATTATGCGTTCCCAAATTTTTGCATGGTTGCAGTGACCATGCCCATTCTGCCCAATGATCTTCGTTCCCAGGTGTGCCTAACACTCCATGTCACCCCACCTTTGTTGGATTCCTTCCCGGAGAGTTTCAGGGAATAGGCCGGTGGTTCCCTGGGTAGTGAAAAGTTGCAGCTTCCTGGTGAAGCTGCCCAAATGACATGCCTATAATGTCTGTTCTTCTATCTTTGCTCCTTTCTTACTATTAATAACTAGCTAGTTACAATGGTATCACTATGACTCTGCCTCCTTTTCAACATAAATAAGTCACTAATATGTCATGTTTTTGATGTAACAACTAAAAGCCCCATAGATATTTCAAGATACCAAGATTCTCCCTGAAATTTCCTCACTTACAACTTTCTATGCAAAAGAACACCTCAAAACATCAAAGCATATACTGTCAGACACAGATTCTAGAGATAGGGCTGATAAAGGCTTTCTCTTCACCTTCAATGTTCCCTGGCCCCAGCACACCCCACTCTACCCCTAATGAGGAACTCTGGGGTGAGTCAAGGGTGCAGAGAGACTTCCAGAGTTGAGATAAAGACTTCATTCTTGTACACAGTAGTCTTCAGTAAGTGCCTGTCCCATGCCAGTCTGTATTAGGTACTGGGGATTAAATGGCAAACAAATATGGTCTCTGCCCTTGTAGGCCTATTGTTTAATCAGCAAGATTTTATATAAACACGTAAAAAAAATGACTTACATACCAATCATGGCATATGCTATGAAGGACACAAACAGGAATCTATGTTTCAAAAGAAAAGTGGAGAGACATTAAGTAAGGCAGTCAGGGAAGGCCAGTCTAAAGAGGTCATTTTTAAGCTGGTGATTTTTTAAAAGTGCAGAACATTATGGAGGAGGACTATTTTCCTATTTACAGTTGACCCTTAAACAACATGGGTTTAGGGACACAACACCTCCCCCCACACCCCATTGTCAGAAGTTCATATATAATTTTTGATGCTCCAATAACTTATTTGTCCCTTATTGTCCATGGGGGATTGGTTCCAGGACCCCTATAGATAGCAAAATTTGTGTCTGCTCAAGTGCCCCATATAAAAAGGTGTAGGTTAGTGCATACAGTCAGCCCTCTGCAGCCATGGATTGGAATAGTATAGGTATATTTTGAAAAAAATTTGTGTATAGGTGGCCTGGTGCAGTTCAAACCCATGCTGTTCCAGGGACAACTGTATTTTTTTGCTGTATGGAGAAGGCTGAGAATGGAAGCAGGAAGATCAGTGTGGAGGTGTTGTGTCATAGAAGCAAAGGTGGACACCAGGGTATTAGCAGTGAAACTAGAAAGTGAACAAATTTGTTCCATATTTTTTAGGTGAAAGGAACAAGATTAGCTAATACATTGAATATAATGGTGGTGGATGGAGGGAGGTGACAAGGTCAATGCTGGTTTCCATCATGAGCAATTGGGAAGATGGTGGCTCCATTTCCTGAAGAGGACCATGCCAGGACAGGGTTGGCAGTGAGTATCACATGTCCATGTCTGGACAAGCTGACTCAGAGATGGGCGAATAACAGCAATATCAGGTAGACAGTTAGAGATGTGCTATCAATAGAGCCAAAAAAAGCAGAGTTTCAAGGATAGAGAGATCTACTGTGATGAATGCCATTGAGAGTTAAGTAACATGGGTGCAAAATAGGAGCCATGGATTGGCAATGTGGAACAGCTGATGACTAGAATAAGAGGAATGCACAGAGTAAGTGTGGATCATACACATGGGTCCGGGGCAATGTCTCAGGCTCTGTTCCATTCAGAGACACATGCATTCTTTTTCTTGTGGATTGAATGGCAATATCTGCCCTGAAGGAAACTAACTAGCCAACCCCACAACTACCTCCCACCTCAGCCCCAAAATCCTGGTGACATTCAGGGCAGAGCTCAGAAAAAATAAAGTTATAACTTGAGGTTCACCTCTGTTTCAGGTGATAGAAAGAAGGGATGCTCTTTTTTATGTCTTTCCTTTCATCTTCTCATAGAGTAGGCAGTTCAGAAGACGATGCCAGAGAAGAGGTGCCAGAAAAGCGACCTAGCAGCAAGCTGCCTTCCTGCTTCTAGAGAGGCTCTAAGTGAAAGAGACAAGATGGCTCAATCGAACTTACTAGAATTCAAGGGAGCAGGAAATTGGGGTGGTGGGTAGGGAGTAGTACCTATGTTAGCAAAGTCTCCATCTTGGGTCATTAGGCTTCTTGGGGGAGAGCTGAGAGTTTGGTTAAATCTCTCAGTGGGGGGAATCCCAGTTAACAATTAGGACTCGCACTTCACACCTCCCCTGGCCAGTAGGCCCAGGCTGTTCTGTAGGTTTGTGTGCCGAATACCCATGTTGACATTAACCAGAAAGTAAATCAAGCAATTCTGGAGACATTAAAACCCAACCCTGAAACTTTAATTATATATAAACATATAAACAGTATGCATCAGAATATAAAGAAATACCAACATGTGCTTAATTGCTACGTTGCTTATCATGGAAGGCAGGCAATTTGATCACCTCAAGAGATCCCTTTATGATCAAGAGCCTTTTCTTAATTGCCAGAAAACTCTAAGAATGTCTTCAACAGGGATAGCTGTCAGGATTAGAAAAGAGGACGTATCACCCAATTCATCTATAATCGCAATTGAATATTATTCAATAGTAGCCTGTGGGATAAACCTTAGGAAACAGGGCTCTTGTGTGAACAAAGGGATGAACAAAATGGATTACTTAGTCATTCGTTCTCTTTGTTTATGCCTACTCCTTTGTTTATGCCTACTCCTACTTTAGAAACTTCACATTTTCCTCTCTCATGTTTTCTGACCTTACCATATTACTACCTGCCCCACATGTCTAACTACATCAAGCATGTCAAACTCATGGCCTGTGGGCCACATGTGGCTCACAATTAATATTTTTGCAACCCAGCCAATATAACTGTATGTAAGAAATGTTTTAATAAAAACTTTGTAACTTAATTTTTACAATATCCTGGCACACATAATTATTAATAACAAACTACAACATTCGTAATTACTATAATCATCTTGCATTAATTTCCCTTATGCGCCTTACAGGCAAGCGCACCATTTCTCCCCACTAATAAAGGGTGTCCCAAAATTCACGCAAGAATTAATTTTGATAGAAAACACAGGTTTATAATGAAAAATTGTAAATTTTTTATTGTATTGATTCATAAAGTATACAGTATAGGGTTATGTATGGAATAACATATAAGTAAACTGGATTATCATGTCGCGAAAGCGAGCACCATTAACTGTTATTGCCTGAGCAGCCGCATTTTCAAAGAATGGTCCGATGATGCCTCCAGCCCCAAATCCGCACCAAACAGTGACACATTGTGGATACATTTGTTTCTGAACAATCACTCGTGGATTTTCTGAACCCCAAATGCGACAATTTTGTCGATTAACCAAGCCCTCAAGATCAAAATGAGCCTCATCGAAATTCAGCCACATTTATGCAAAATGGTCATGGAAAATTTCAACAAAAGAGTGCGTATGTGTGTGGAGGCCATTTACCTGATATTCTATTCCATACATAACCCTATACTGTGTACTTTATGAATCAATAAAAACTTTACAATTTTTCATTATAAACCTGTGTTTTCTATCAAAATTACTTCTTGCTTGAATTTCGGGACACCCTTTACTAGCAGCGAATATTTTAGTAGTTGATTGCTACGTCATTAGTCTCGGACTGACTTTTTTTGTGTGAACAACAGGAAATATTTCGCTTTCAGAGAACAAGAAAAATTGGTTTATTTGCATTATGCTTATTAATTTGTGCAGTTATTCAGTGTCTGGTGAGTTAATGTTCAAGAAAAAATATTAACTTTTATTAAAATGTTCTATTATTTTATGTTAACAATTACTCATTTATTTCAGCCTTTTGTATTCAGCATGTCTCTATCGAAATAAACTTATGTTTCTATGAAAATTGAAGCTTTTGTTTTTTGCAATCCACACAAACTTAAACCTTGTTTTTTTGGCCCGTGTTAGCCTTTGAGTTTGACATGCTTGGACTACATGAGTCACTGGAATAGCCCAATTAAGGATTATTGCATAACTTAAGAGCTTTGTGCCTTCGAGAATAGTATAAATATTTCTAGGGGGAGGAAACTTAATCCTGCACAAAAGGCCTTCCTGTATTCATGGATTTGCATCCACCCCACACCAGGGCCTGTTCCCATGCTTTTCTCTAAACCTTAGAACAGCCTCTGACCATGGACTCAAATTCTCGTCAGTTTTTCCTCTTCTACTAATGCAGAAGTCATACACTCCAGCTCTATGTGGTTATTTTAGACATTATTACATGCTTATTTAACTTGGTAGTGGCTAATATGTCATTGTCTCTAGCCTCTCCCCACCAGCAATCCAAGGAGGCTTTAGAATGCCTCTCCCAACTTACATTCTATTTTCATCCAGTATTTTAATTCATTCTTTTTCTAATCACCATACGTTGAACAAATTGCTTGCTACTGCTTTTGATATCTTGGCTCTCCCTTCTGAGATCTTTTTGAAGTATACCCTCCAGCATTCCCCTTTACCAAGGGTTGGTGGGTGATCAAGTCTGTATTCCTGTGTCAGAAAATGTCTTTATATACTTTCAGTGAGTAAATAGGTTGGCAGGTTTTTTTGTTCAATACTTGGAAGCTATTATTCTATCATCTCCTGGCTTCTTTGTTGCTATTGAAATATTAGCTATCAGTCTAACAGTAATTTCTTTTTGGGAAACCATCTTACTACTGGTTGCTTCTTGGATCTCTTTTTTTTTTTTTTTGTATAAATGCATGTGGTGTCATACAAGTGGCTAGATGTCTGCCTTTTGTTCTGTGTGACTTTTTTGGGCATTTCTTAAATTTGAGGATTAATTTTTCATAAATTCCAGGAAATAATCAGTGGTTCTCTCTTTAAATATTGCCTATACCTCATTATCTTTGTTGGATACTGTTCTGTTTTCTTTTAGTTTTGGGGAATTTCCATTACTTTCTTGTCAGTAAGTCAAACATTTGAAACATTGTAGATGCCTTGTAATGTTTGTTTATTTCAGGCTATTGTTCCACTCTGCAGCCTGAAACAGAAGTCACTCAGAATTTTGATTTTTTTGTCAGGGTTTGTGGGCATGATTTAGAAGGAAGCAGGAATTTTATGGTCATGTATCAGTCATAATTGCCTCAGGAACACAGAAGTCCATCAAGGCATTCCAAGGAGGAAGGTCTTAGAGCGTAGGCAGCTAGCTGTTGGAAAGGGTAGGACAGTAAAAGTCAGAAAAGTTCTGCTGGAAAAGGGGGATTCCAGGGAACTAGCCCAGAAGCTGGAGCAAATCTCAGGTCTCTGGGAGCTGCCAACATTGGGATCTCAGCAACTTGTAGTATAAAGTGTGTGGTTCCTAGGTGTTTGTCCAGCAGCTGCTGCTAACCCTGTGTCTGAAATCTTCCCACACAGCTATACATCTCCCTAGAGACAAATGGATTCTTCCATTCCTTTAACAGCTCATGAGAATGCCTCTCACTGGGTGACTCTAACCTGGAACCACATGCAGAAAGGGCTTCTAGGAGCTGTGTGTGGTTCGAGGCTTATCCCTTGCTACACAGAGCAGAATGGAGAAGGGGTGATAGTGATTTCAAGTTGACAACAATTTGGCATAGGTCCTTAAGTATTTCTGATACAACTTCATGTTGTACATATATTATTTTATTTTCTACTAATAACATGGCTGAAAATTAAGAACTAATACACCCATTTTGTTTTTATTTATTTCAGAGAGGAAGGGAGAGGAAGAAAGAGGTGGAAATATCAATGATGAGAGAGAATCATTGCTCGGCTGCCTCCTGCATGCCCCCTACTGGGGGTTGAGCCCACAACCCGAGCATGTGCTCTGACCTATGAATCAAACTGGTTCATAGGTTGATGCTCAACAGCTGAGCCCACCTGCGAGGCTAACACACCCATTTTAAGGGACCCAATATCCAGAGAGGTCTATTAGCTTTTCCAAAACCACATAGGAGATAATGGCAGAAATGGGGCCAGAATCGAGGTTTTCCTAGTACTGAAATAAATTATTTTCATGAAATAAAATATTAACTTGAAGAAAATATCCAAGATTATAATTTTTGCAACTTAGACAAAGAACTAAGACATTTTGCTTCCATTCACCCCAATCTGACTTTTAGAAATTAAGCTCTAGCACCTTTCTTCCTGGTAATCTATCCCTTTCAACTTTTTAGTCCCAAGAGAAACTTAGCAGATGTGAAAGGACATTTGTGAAGGTAGAATATGATTCCAAGATGGTTCATTTCCTGGTGACCTGTATCTGGGGATGTCTTGGACTATCTGCACCATGCTCTAAGAGTCACCACCTCAAAAAAAGCCATCACGATTAAGTGTCATTTCCATTGGACATGCACTCAATATTCCAACTGTCAAATATTATTTAACAAGTACTTCTCAAGCACCTTTTTAATTTTTTTTCAGGCTTACAATTCCTGTGATCATCATGATATTTCCATGTTATTAACTGAGATTATTAGGTTAGCAAAGTATTTTAAAATATGTCAGTAAAAGTATGCATATTAATTAAAATGTTCCTACATAGAAGCCTTAAACTAAACTCCCTGAGCTGATTAGAGACAAAAGACTTTTATTAAATACTATTTGATAGGTTAAGTATTTTAATATCTCTGCCAATCATTGCTACAAAAGAACATTTATTGTCAAGCCTGAAATGGGTGAAAAAGAGAAATATTAGTATATTATTGCCTGTTACGGCTGTATGTTCTTAAGATACCAGCAAAAACAACATTTTTAAGCAATGACCAGGACATCTTGGCCCTGGTGGAGACCTGTTATCTACCATCAGGTTTTCATTCTGTTTTAAACATTCATAATTAAATGACTGATTCTTTGAGTGGATGGATGGAGTGTGAAACAACATGCTTATAGATTTTTGTGTTAATGGAGATGCTCTTTAGTGGCATATGGAGCACTTTTAGTTATCAGTCCACTGTGGATATATACTTGGCACTCAGTGTAGAAGCACTGAGCATAAAAACAGGATCCCCACTTTGAACAAACCTTTTATTCACACTCCTTCCTCACTTTGCTTTAGCTTTGCTGTAGTGTAAAATTTTAGAGAAAATGGATGAATCTAGCAAATATGTGAAGGAGACAGAAACAGGATGAAGCTGGTAAGTAAGGCTGGTGATAGATTGGAAGAGTTGGTGAAATTTAGGATGAAGTTGGTGAAGCAAGTACCGCTATGTAAATGAACATGCCCATTGGATTGGGAGAGAGGAATAAAGGCAGGGCTCAGGATTAAAAATACTAGACATAAAGCATCTGAAAGGTAGGAATCCATGTGTATAGTTTTTGG
Organism: Myotis yumanensis; assembly: GCF_028538775.1. Lineage (NCBI taxonomy): Eukaryota > Metazoa > Chordata > Mammalia > Chiroptera > Vespertilionidae > Myotis > Myotis yumanensis. The sequence continues at coordinate 84,626,773 of NW_027223753.1, read as the reverse complement.
GCAAGTGAAATCACCATCAAGATGACCAGATAAGGCCCTGCAGAAATATTCTACTGGCTGGTAACACAAGGACCTGGAGGTGAGAGGGAGAAAGAGGATTTGGACAAACTCAAATTCCCATTTAACCACAAGACTGCTCTGTAGGCAGAGAAGATGAAGAGACCAGGGAAAGAGATGTGGGGGCTGGTCGAAAGCCTGTCAGCAGCTACTTGTTCAAGGCAAAGACAGGACTTCACAGCTGTCAGTCAGTGCCTGGGTTGTGTAGCAATGAGAGGCACAATAGGGGCTCTCCTGTGCTGCTCTCTAATCAGGAAGAGGATGATGTCCATTTGAGTCTTACAGAAAGGCTCTCCCACCCACCCGCCCACTGGGCAGCTCTTGGACATTTTCACTTCTGCTCTGAGATCACGGGACTTTAGCCCTTTCCTATGCACTTAGATTTGATTTTTTTTCTCCAGCATAATGTCATTCTTGCCGTTGGTAGTATTACACATGGTTGCCATGGAAGTGAGGATTAATTACATCACAAAGGAGGGGAGGAGACCCACTAGCAAACCCTCTAAGGCACCAAATGAGTTCAACTATTCAAATTCCTAGTAACTTCTTAGAAGACGGGATATATTTTTGATCATTAAACATTTTTTACCTTGAGTTTGAAGTTGGGATGTATTTTTTACTGTTATTCTCCTATTTAAAAAGCAAGCAATGGATAGAGACTCACTGGATATTGGGATAATGGAATTATAAAAGCAAGCTACTCTTCAGCACACATTGAAAGTTCTCTGAATTGGATTTTTTTTTAAAAAAAAAATAGAAGATATACTTTCACCATTTTGGTTCTTGTTCTCAAGAGTTGAAGAAAGCAGGCACTGTGCATGCTTGGTTCTAGTTATATAAAATCTTAAATGGTTTGGTAATCCTCTGGCAACTCATTATCAGAATCTCCTCTGTTTACCTTAAGACTTCCTGAGGGGCAAGATGCCTTTATTGTCCTTACTCAGCTAATTCTGCTTCTTAATTCCAGGTTAGCTTCTAGTTTCATTGCTGAGCTTTAAGCATTCATTTAGCTTCTCCTTGTTTCCTAGGTGAATGCCTTTGGGGAGTCTAGCCCATCTTAGAGTAAGAAATGAATGGAATGAATAAAGGGACAGCTAGAAAGTATTTTAACCAAGAGGACAATCCATAAATAACACTGTAGTGATTAACCTGAAAAAATATCCAAGTAAATATCTGTGTGCTGCTAATGATTCCATTTTCATTCTTGCTCAGGAGCTTCAGAACAATGCTCTGAAAAAGGGTCTTTCCAGTGGTACAATATTGAAACATCCATTCATTGTCTTAACTAGTGTATCTCTACCCTTGCCAGAGCCACATGACAAGTTATTTACCATTACCATTTTCTGGTCATTGTGGGCCATCATGTTTTCTCTTTCTAATGTGGACATGGTATAGAGTAGAGAACTGCCAGAGAAGATTTTAGAATTTAATGGTACAACAAATTTGAAGGAGGAAGAAGCCATGAATCAAGGAATGTAGGCAGACTGGAGGTGGAAAAGGCAAGGAAAAAATTCCCCTCTAGAGTCTCCAGAAGGAATGCAGTTCTGCTGATACCTTGATTTTATCTCATAAGACACATTTTGAACTTCTGACCTCCAGAACTATTTATATATATAAAAGCCTAAGTGACCAAATGACCGGTCAACCGATCACTATGATGCACACTGACTACCAGAGGGCAGATGCTCAACATAGGAACTGCTTCCTGGTGGTCAGTGCACTCCCACAGCGGGAGCGCTGCTCAGCTGACTGATGGGTGCCAGATGCCAGGCCCACGGCTGGTGAGTGCAGCTGTGGTGGCGTGAGCCTCTCCCGCCTCCATGGCAACGCTACCACTTGGTGGCAGCGGCAAGCACAGTGGGCCGAGATGAGCTGGAGCAGCCTGGCACCTGGCCTGGGCTCAGACTCCTCCCCAGCCACCTGTTGCTTTGTGCATTACTACATCCCTTGAGGGATGTCAGACTGCCAGTTTCAGCCCCTCAGCCAGGCCTGTGGGGATTGGGCTGAAACCGGCAGTCGGACATGCTCCAAGGGGTCCCAGATTACGAGAGGCTGCAGGCAAGACTGAGGGACCCCACCTGTGCACGAATCTGTGCACTGGGCCTCTGGTAAGTTAATAAATTGTCTCATTTTAAGTCATAAGGTTATATTCATTTGTTACCATAGCAAAGGAAACTAATACATACAGCATTAAGGCTCTCTCTCTCTCCACCACTCCACAAACTGCTCTCATACCAGAGAGTTAAATATTGCCAAATCCAATGGAAAATTTTAACTTAAGTCATTTTACAGTGTCATCTTACTTGACCTCTCAACAGCTTTTGACATAAAATACTTCCTCTTTCTTGAAACATTTTTATACTTGACTTCTAGGAGACTACACTACACTGGGTTTCCTCCTAAGTCATTGGCACCTTTTTCCCAACTGCCTTTGTTGAATTTCCCTACTTTTCCTCCAGAGCACTGAAAGTTCTAAGGTTTAGTCCTGGGATATAGTTTCTAACCACTCTTACTCCTTGGGTCCGTGGTCGGCAAACCGCGGCTCGCGAGCCACATGCAGCTCTTTGGCCCCTTGAGTGTGGCTCTTCCACAAACTACCACGTGTGGGCACGCACGTACAGTGAGATTGCAACTTCGTGGCCCATGCGCAGAAGTCGGTATTTTGTGGAAGAGCCACACTCAAGGGGCCAAAGAGCCGCATATGGCTCGTGAGCCGCAGTTTGCCGAGCCACAGTTTGCCGACCACTGCCCTAGGTGATCTTATTTTACTTTAAAAACAATCTTTATGATGAAGACAACCAAATTTATGTCACCTGCCCAGAACTCTCCCCTAGGCTTATAGATCCAACTACATATTCTGCATCTAGATTTTGTTGTCTAATAGGCATATCAGAAATAATTTTATCTGCTACAATCCTTTTACTTCTCCTAGCATCTCTGTCCATACCACTTCCCTGTGTCTCAAGCTAAAAATCGTATCTCATCAACTCTACTGCCATGCCCCTAACCCAAGCCATCTCCTACTGCACTTTGTAAACACCTCCTAACTGGTCTTCACTCCTCCCTTCCCCATCACACCTCCATTGTGTCCATCCTTAGTGTTCATCTTCTACACAACAGTGAATGTGATGCTCTTGAAATGTGAGCAAGATGAATAAGTAAACTGCAAATAGATGATAGATAGATAGATAGATAGACAGACAAACAGAGAGATAGATACAGAGGTAAGTGTGGGGAAGAAAGAGGGATTTACATAACCCTAAGCACTATTTTATATATATATATATATATATATATATATATATATATATATATATATTGTATTGGGAAGAAACAGGTAAGGCCTGCTCTTAAGTCTTTATATAGTTTATATAGTTTAAACATTGAAAGTGCTTCCTCAGCAGGCAAGGCCTCCCTGAAAAGATCCCCTCCCCAACATACTCAGAATAAAATCATAACTCCTTGTAAATCATGTGAGGCATAATGCCAACCCTGGCTGCAGTTCTATCATTCGCCTCTTTATTCAGCCTGAACCAGCCACACTGTCCTTTTTTGCTGTTTCCTAAAGATGGTGGCGGTTCCTCCCTGGGTCTTTGTCCTTACTGTTCTGTCTGCCTGAGCCTTTCTGCCAGAACTTCCTGTGGTGCCTCCCTCACATTACCCAAATTTCTGTTTAAATATCAGTTCATCATAGAGGGATTCCCTGACCACCCTGATTGCCCTGTACCCGATTAAACCTGTGCATGTGTGTGCATTGTATTATTTATTTATTGTTTACATGTTTATTGCTGTGTTCCCCACTAGGATGTATGTGTTCTCCATAGGGACAGATTTTTGGGGGGTGTCTTGCTTATTTCTTCATCCTCAGCTCCTAGAAAACAGTTTGGCTCATAGTAAGCACTCTATAAGTAAGATTATATATGTGTGTGTATATATATGTATGTATAAGATAAGCAGACTCCCTATCGTGAGGTAAAACTTTATTAACACTGGTGTCAATAAAGGTGTGGCTTACAAGGATAGTTATGTAGGATTTTACTTTGGGCTACCTCACTGTATAAGAGCTGCATGGTTTCATTAAGTTTGGACCAAGCTTCACATGTCCTCCAAAGGATCTCACTTACCATCCTGTGAATGACATGGGCTGGGCACTGTATCAGCAGAACATACTCTGGCTCATGTCTTATATCATGTGGAAATGGAAGTGGATGGGAGGTGGAGTCCCTTATGGGAACCCTGACCAGATCCCTCTTTCTTTTTAGACATGGACTTACAGGGACTAATAGAGGGTTTTGTTTTTAACCATACAAATGTCATCCTGAATATTCTTCAGAACACAGCCTCTGCTTTAAGCAAGTTAAAAAGCTGAGTGTTGCCCTAGCCGGTTTGGCTCACTGGATAGAGTGTCGGCCTGGGGACTGAAGAGTCCTGGGTTCAATTCCGGTCAAAGGCATGTACCTTGGTTGCAGGCACATCCCCAGTAGGGGGTGTGCAGGAGGCAGCTTGATCGATGCTTCTCTCTCATCAATGTTTCTAACTCTCTATCCCTCTCCCTTTCTCTCTGTAAAAAATAAATAAAATATATTTTTTTTTTTAAAAAGCTGAGTGTTTGTAGATATATATCTAATTATATATATATGATTAGATATACAATATCTATAATTTAAGTTTTTTGAGGTTAGAAACCATATCTCATATTTCTCTTATCACCCCATAGAAATGAAAACAGCACTAAGCATATAATAATGACTTTGAAAAATGAGTATTCTTAATTTTGTCTTTTTGATAGGAACTCAGCATTAGAAATCATCTGGGGTCCTTCTTTTCAAGTATATGTTTGGTTATGTCAGGAGATCTTAACCCGAGGCCCATAAATGGAATTTTGTAGGTCCATAAACCTTCTAAAATACTACACAAAATTTTAAGGGTATTTGTGTTTTCTTTGGGAAAGGGTGCATAGATTTCCTTAGGTTCACAAAGGGGTCTATTCTCTGAAGGTTGAAAACAACTGAGCTATCCAGACATATCTTGATTGCGGGTCTCCTCTGCCCAGAAGAAGGGCTGGGTGAATAACCAGGAAGGCGTGCAGGAGGGCTCTATAATGTTGGTGGACAAAGGGTGGCCATTCGGTGCTGAAATGCCTGCAGTCAATCTTCTTTACTCACCAGGACTCACCTATCTCAACATAGCAGCCCAACAATTTTACATGAAGGTGGAGAGAGAAATCTGAAATTATGTCTGGATGTAATGATAGATAAAATGTGGCATGCTATGAGGGAGGAATAAACTGGAAGGTTAGAGTTTCACTCCCTTGACATTTTGAGTCCTGGAGAGGGCTCAGAGGTCTTTCAGTTCCTTCAGTCATGACCCACATAATATTTTTTCAAGTGATAAATGACAACATATTAAGTAACAAAGTAGCTGTATTTGGGATGTTTTACACAGCCATAGGAAGGCCTGACTCTTAAGAGCAGAATGTTTGTGAATCAAGTCTTTTACTTCTAAAACTCTGAGCATGGTTTAAGAGTTTTGCATGATAATAACATATTTATGCAGTCCTTGATAGTTTACAAAGTATTGTGTTAGTGTATGTAGCTAGATATTAATAAGAAAGGAAGCAAAAGAAATCAAACATTATTGTTACACCAGGAAACCACAGCTTCACACACTCCAGGGGATCACAGTATTGCCCCACAAGGTTTAACACCCCTCCCTTCTCCCTTCTGGCACTGGATTAGGGAGGGGATACAGGGAGGAGGTAAGCTCATACACAATAGAAGTCAAAATGGCACAGGGGGAGGTGCTTGACCATAGAGGCCTGTCAATCTAGCCTGGGGAAAGAAGAGATTGGTTGGGAGGTGGACCCATTCATTAGAAGTCATCAAAAGCTTGGGAAGTTGATTGGCTATTTTGAAAAAGTGCCTGATCCTTCCCAAGCCTGAGATGATATAATTCCAGGGAACAAAGAAGAATTCTCTCTCACCCCCTAACCCATGCTCACCTCTTCTCTCTCCATAGCCACATGGCCTTAGCAGCTGTGCAGCCAGGGAGGAGCCTGTGTATAGCACAGCAGTGGATCATAGATGAGAACGCCGGCTAAGCTAGCTGGATGGTGAGAAAGGCTGGACTGGACGAGCTTTCCTATGGCACAGAAACTCTGGCCAATCGCAGTGTTTCTGGCACTGGTAGTCCCTGGCAGGACAGATGGAGATGGGACGCTGGGAACCAGGAGGCAGCCTTCTATTTTCACCCAAATAAATCTTACCACCAGACCTCATTCTCCCTTGTGGGCCTCCAAACATGCCTTTTCTTGTGACACCCCATAGACTCCACTGCCACAGCAACACTTACACCACGTTCTCAACAACTGTGTACTATTTTCAAATGTAGAGGAGGCTCTGAATGGGTTCCCCTGATCTATCTCCCCCCTCTTTGGGGGAAACTTGAGCAATTTAGATTGATGTCCTGAGAAATATGTGCCCCAGCTCCTTTCTGGTTAGCATCTGATTGTTTCCTCAGTTGCTGAGTCCTCTTCCTGCTATTTAAAGTTGCCTGCTCTCATTCTAGCTTTAGTAGTCATTTGATAAGTACTGAGGAGCTAATGTTTTCCTGGCAAGCCTGAAGGGATACTTTCCCTTCTTTTGTGAAGACTAGAGAACTGTTAGCAGTAAAATCATCAGGTTGATGTACTTTAAATAAGGCAGCTGGTTCAAATGGGAGTTCTTAGGGCACCAGTGAATGGCAGGCTGTCCATGATTGGTGCAAATATTTCACTGATGTTACTATTTGGTTTAAATACAAGACAAAGGTAGAAAAATGTCCATTAGAGATGATAGTCAGCTTTGAATGGTCCTACTGCAATGACAAGTCTCCAGTGAGCTAGAAAGCTTGCACTGGGAGGATTCCAAAGACTTGATAAATCATGGAAGTTTTAGAACTTCACTGAGCCAAAGGAGAGAGTGGTATTTATTAATTTGACAAATATTACTCATAAAATGCAAGGCATCATCACAAATGGCAATAGGGAAAATATTTCCAAGCTAAGGACAAAATCAAAAACGTAACTGCTGTGAAATGAAGGAACCTTTCAGGAAAGTTTGACACCGGCTATGTGTGCCAGTAATTCTTACATTGTGGAGGAGAAAGAAAAAGGAGCAGTACAGGAAGCAATTTCCCACATACTGTGTAGGCAACTAGAACCAAATGTCTAGCCTGACTGCCCATCATCATTCTGGCTGCCACAGTGGTGGCTTCTGGGTATTCATTCCTTTGGGTTGTCATGGAAGGACACTTAAAATGTAGGCAGTGTTAACAAGTAACCGGGTAACTGCCATTTCCATATTTGTTTATACTAGTATTTAAAAAGTTAGCAGAAAGCATTCCTTGACACAATAGGCCAGGAGGACTTAATGATGACAGAAAGTGTCCAGAATAGGAGACACATGTGGAGAGAGGGATGAGGTATAGTCATGAGGACACGGGATTTGAAGCAGACACCAACAGGAAGCATGGAAGTTTGATGACCACATTAGGGATACCCAAAGCTGGTTTTATGGACGCCAACATTTTCCCCTAGAAATGCTCTGCTGCGAGTTCCTCCATTTAAATTAACAGAATCACAGAGTCTGTGTCTGATGGAAGACAGGTGGCCACCTCCTCTTTTCTCTTTATCACCATTGCCCCACCTCCTTTGTCCCTAGCCCCCTCCCTCTGAAATATTCAGGTTACTTCATTGACTAAAGGACTAGGAACAAACAGAAACCCCAGGTTGTGAAGGCATAAAAACATTTTAGGAATTCTGCTGTACAGTGTCCTCTTTGCTCTTGGATGTGATGTACATTGTACAGCCGTCTAAAAATCCACATGGCTGTTCAGCAAGGTCATAGAAGCTGGGTGTCACCAAAGCAAGTATTTGAAAGAAACCCAACCTTACTTCCACTGGAAAATGGACCTAAAGAGCTGGGAAGCTTGGAACAGTTGCAGGAAAACACTACATGAGCTCACCAAGCCTGGAAAAGGTGTGATATATGTGGTTGGCCCCAAATAAAAGACACTTTCAAGAGTCTGCTTTTTTTTTTTTTTTAGTTTAGCAACATCTAGCTCAGTCAGTTACCCCAAATCATTTCATTTTCGTAAATCAAGTTTGGACTTATTAGCATACAGATGGGGATTCCGGATTTTTTAAGTGAGAATTCTCACTTTGCTGTGTTAATCAAGCAATCTTTTCTTGCCTGGTGAATTATGAAACCAGATCAAAACTCACTTCTGCCCTCACTGCAGCAAAAGATAAGGGGGACCAGAATTAGCCTTGGATTTAAATCCTAATGTCGCCACTTACCAGCTCTGTGGCTCTGGGCAAATCACTTAACTTCTCTGAGCTTTTTTCCCTAATTTGTAAAAATCAGGATTGTAGTTGTTATCGAAAGAAGGTTGCATGAATTAAATGAACTCATATTTGAGGAACATGCTTCTTAAAGTACCATGAAAAAGCAGGAATATTCCCTACATAGGTGTCTCAGATTAACATTAATGGGAATTAGAAAGGTGGTCAGACAAAAAGAAGATGGTAGGAGAGGGTCCCTGAGAAGTGAGATTTATTTAATACATAGTTTTTAGTCCTAAACTCTAAATTAGTTTAGAACTTGGATATCTTAGTTAGTAATGAGTACCTCATTGAACACATGTTTAAAACTGAAACTATGTTTTTACTGAAGAATGAGGTATGTGGAAGGGCAGAGTCAGTGGACTGAGCTGTTTTTCTGGATTGGTAACCACATGAGTGTTAGGACAATGGAAGGGTGTAGGTAAAAGAAAGTCTGTGATCTTGGGGCGCGTTAATAATGCTAGTCCCTTGTGATTTTCGCTGGTTTTTAAATGTCATTTGCTTCACAGACTCTGAAACCTCATTCTGAACTCCGAACTAATGTGAAATACATTTGTGTGAAACAGCTAAGCTAGACGTTGAACGATTTATTCATGCATGTAGTGCCAGTGACTCAGGCCTATCCTTCAACCAAGACCTGGACAGCCTCGCTCCCACTCTGCTTGTCCAGGTCACTGTTACTGGATTCAGACACTGCTATCCTGACTATCTCAGAGTAAGTCAGGTTTACTATTTAGCCCTTTAAAAATATGTGCATGAATAAAAAAACAAGTGGGAATGTATTCATAGAAACATGTAAATAATAATTTCACTTGCGATGAATAGTCCTGATCAGGTGTTAGCTAAGAAGCTGCTGTTGAGCTCTGAGATAGTCTTTGGATGTCGGGGTGGATTTTCTTAAGCTTGCTTACTTCCATTACTGGACCAGAATTTTCATTACATGTTACTTATTGAAGTCACTTCTCTCTCAGGACTGCAGCCACCCAGAAGTTGCCTGCCCTTATGGTTGCGTGTCTTTTCAATGACTTCATATGTAACTTGGCAGAGTCTTTCCTGGACACCCCTCTGCTCTCAGTGACTGCAATCACAGAACCAGTTTTTGTTCATTTTATATCCTCAATGAGCTCTTTAAATAAATAGTGACAGGACAGAGAGGGAGGAGAGAACAGGATGTTGGAGATTGAGGAAAAGTTCAGAAACAAACAAGGCACTTTGGAGTTCAATCCAAAGGCTGTTGCCTTTCTATATTCACTAAATTTTCCCCTCACTCACCATTGCATGATTGAGCCACACTGGAAAGACACCATCTAGGGCCTTAGGGTAAACGAGTTCTCGGTCATAGAGAAAGAGTAGCCAGAATGACAAAAATACAAACTGGAAAATAAAACACAAAAATAGCATTAGGTTTGTTTTCAATCAGAGCTTTTTTAAAAAAACATAGCAAAATAAAAATAAATACCAGTTTTAAAGACATTATAAAAATGTACAATGAAAAAATTCCATATCGTAGAATTGTAATATCAATTCTCTGGGGAGTCTGGAGAGTTAGGGATCAATTATTTGTCACTGTGGCAGGCAGAGAGGATAAAGATAAACAGGATTTGCAGACCATTAAGTCATTTCATTTTAACCAATGACCTCTCTTCTTTAAGCTCACCAGGAGTGCTGAGAGCTGCCACATGGAATGCCTTGAGTCTTACACTTTCCTTGCCCACCCCCTACATAGACATGGCAAGGGGAAGTAGGAAGGGGAGGGGGGAGTAGTGACAAACTTCCAAGCTAGTTAACTGAGAGCTGGATCTCTCCATTGCTCAGAGGTTTAAGTTCATCCCCATTCTCTCATAGCCCTTGACTGTCTGTGCTCTATATCAAAGTCAATGAAAAAATGGGGGTGGGGGGGGGAGAAACTATTAATTTTCCAACTTTCTTATCTTCTTAAATTCCAAAGCTTCAATTTCTAAGCCTTAAAAAATGAATAACTTCCATTGTTATATAAAACTTGGCCTTTAGATTTAGGGGGGTGACGGAGGAGATGTCCTGCAAAGTGAAGCTGGAATACCAGGACTTGCTCTGTAATCTGAGAACTCAGAGTTTGGGGAGCTTCATTTTGCATTTAAGTTTGAAGTCTCAATACTTCAGGAAGCAGGACAATGACAAGTGGAAGGAGATAGTCATGTCTAATTATAGGTCCTGCTGGGCAGCTGGCTGGCTTGATCTGTTTGTTTCCATTCTAACTAATGAATGAAAACATAAGCAGTGTCATAGAAGTGTGGACAGTGTCAGCAAACAAGCTGACTCTCCCTTGCATTAGTCTTGCTTCTTTCCAATGTTCATTCACACAACAAAATGAATGAGGCACCCATTTTGTGCCCCACACCAGGTATTTCAGACAGATTGTCTCTCGCTTCAATTGCCGTTTTCATGTGCCAACTTTGAAATTTCCCATATCTCTTTTGTATGGTTTCTACTTGCAGAAGTAACACGTGCTAATTGCAGCAAGTGAAACAAGATGTATAAAAGGGAAAATGAGTTATCTATCTCCCTAGCACTCTTCATTCCCATCACCCTGCTGGAACCAAGGTTATCTCAGTTGTATTTTGATTAAGAAAGGCCCTTTAAACTTCCCTATTAGAACAGCAATAAGGATCTTGCATCAAACATTCACAAAGACACAAAAGCTAATGAGAATTCTGTCAGTATTGTGCTCCTGATGCAGATCTCAGGACATTTATGCAAATGCAGTTGCTCTGGTCTAAAATAATGGACTCGAAACAGCCTTGCCACCCAGGAAACGCGTTCGCCCATATGCACATGTGTATTACATTGCGTATACATCTTTGGAACTCACTGTGGATACAGGAAAAGCCAGTGTGGTGAAAAGCAGGTCTCTGAAGGCAGTTATGAACTTAATGTCTTTTTTCCCTTTCATTCTCTTCAGCACATCTTCCAGGCAAGCGACCCCATAGAAAATGGCCTGCAAGAGCTAAATTCATTACAACAAATGAGGGCGTTTTCATTTGCTTTAATTAATACATTATTCACCGACGTAAAGCTCCATCCCTCTGGGAGCAATGTGGATTTGAGAAGGAAGGGTGATGTTGGCTGTTTTGGTTGAAAGCCAATTCAAGGGCTATTCTTCCAGCTCGCTGGGCCCTGACCTTGCTCGATAAAACTGATTGAGTAAAATTGTTTAGGGGATAATAATGTGTACAGTATTTAGTGTAATGGACTTGAGCAAAAATGGAAACAAACAAACAAAAAGAGTCAGCTTAAAAGGAGAATGCAATGAGCTAGATACCTTGGCTGCACAGAGGTGGAAAAAAATAAACAGCACAAGGGCAGAGAGCCAGATACAATGGTGGACATTTCTTCCTAGGAAGAAAAATTAAGAAAAATGCCTAGTGCTGCAATCTAATTAGAGAAGCCAGAATCGGGGTCAAGAGCACCATAAAGGAGCTTTTTTCTCTCTTGGAGAAAACACATAAAATGCATCTAGCTTATTTGAGGGAGAAGACAGTATTCTTCCTTCATTAAAAGGTGGTACCTGAGTCCTGACCTGTGTTTCCCAATGGTCAGAGCATTGTCCTGCACATCGGAGGGTCACAGATTTGATTCCCAGTCAAACATGTACCTGCATTGCAGTTTTGATCTCCGGCCCCAACCAGAGTGCATGCAGGAGGCAACTGATTGATGTGTCTCTCTCACACCGATGTTTCAATGTTTCTCTTCCTCTCTCTTTCTCTCATTCTCCTCCCCCCCCCCCCATTCCACTCTCTCTAAAATCAATGGAAAAAAATGTCCTTAGGTGAGGATTAACAAAAAAAAAAATAAAAGGAGGGGTGGGGTTAGTGCCTGAAGGCCTTAAAGAGAAAATCTGTCTGAGAAAGTGATTTAAATCTACAGAGATACAGCAAGCCATGGGCTCTGGTCAGTCACTAACTCCTGTGAAATCCTTAATGTCAGCTAAAAGAGAAGAGGGCCTTTTCGAAGGAAGATCACATAAAGGCAAACTTTGCCCACTCTTAATTTTTTGTACCAACCTGTGACTTCTCATACAGAGTTGGGGTTGTTTTTGAATTATGCTTGCATCAGAATCCATCGTATTCCTTGAAAACTCTGGATTGGTACGAAAGGGTCGGGACTCTGCTCTGAGAGTGTGCGTCAGGCAAGTTCTGGAACCTGGGAACTTGATGGATCAAGTGGGCTGTTGGGGAATGACCTCTGGGTCTGAACTCTAGGAAAGTTCTAGCAGGGTTGACCTCCTGACAGTCCTTAGGCTGAAGGTGTGGGTGGGAGAGGATCCAGAGGTGAATTAGGTCAGGTTTACTCTCAGGTAGGTCTCTATATAAGCTAAAGTTCTAGAACCACTGGATCAGACATAAATGTATCACTTAAAATCCTAGTGACTACAGAAAGCTATGATAGCTGGTTTTTAATGATGTCTTATTATATACCAGGTACTGATCTAGGCTTTTAATTTCTAATTAACAACCTTATGAGGTAAGTCCTATTATTATTCCCTCTCTTAACCCATTTTACAGATGAGGAAACTGAGGCATAGAGAGATGAACAAAGTTCCCTAAAGTCTCATAGCTGGTAAGTGTCAAGGCCAGGATTTGAGACCCAGAGTCTAGTACTTGAGCCAGACTTTTTAAAAAAGTATCGGATTTCTAAGAACAGTTCAGATAAAGAACTGCAAGAGGTCAGAAGAAAGCCAATTATTCATAGGTGAGAGAATTAAAAATGACTTCAAAAATACTGCCCAGCTGGCATGGTTCAGTGGTTGAGCGTTGATTTATGAACCAGGAGGTCACAGTTTGATTCCCAGTCAGAGCATATACCCGAGGTTGCAGGTTCCTTCCCCAGTGTGGGGCATGTATGAGGCAGCCAATTATTGATTCTCTCTCATCATTGATGTTTCTCTCCCTCTCTCTCTCTCTCTCTCTCTCTCCCTCCCTCTCTGAAATCAATAAATATATATTTTAAAAAATACTGATGCCTGATTTTTTCTGACCCAGAGATTCTAATTTAATGGGTTTGGGGGTGTAGCCTAGGCTTCAGGATTAAAAAAAAAAAAATTATCCCAAGTGATTCTATTCAGGGCAGTTAAGATTGAGAACCACTTGCCTAGAGGAGCTTCCACTTTAAAAATCAGACCTGGTCTTCTCAGAAGTGGAGTTGTAGAGATGTAGGGAATTGAGCCCTATTGGTGAGATGAGATTGCTAGAGAGAGGGAGAAGAGAGAAGAGAAGAGAGAAGTGGGAAGTGAATGCGAGGAAATGCCATCATCTAAGGGACAGAGGGGTAAGGGGCCAGCAAAACACTAAAGAATGATCACATGGTGGAAAACCAGGAATGTACCAGAAACTCATGGTCCCAGAAGGAGAAAGCTTCAAGCAAGAAGGGGGCATTTCAGGGAATAGCGGGCAAGAATTTTAAATGCCATGAAGAGGTTGCCATCCCAATACTTGTCACTTACTTTTGACACCTGGCCCTTAGGGCTATAGAATTTGAAGTGCAGTCTTTTGCACATGGATATGAGAAAAAGTCACTCCTCCACCCTACTCCCGCCCCCACCCCAGCTATTTAGGCCACAGCAGGCAGCTGCTTTCCTTAGGAAAGGCAGGCCTGGGGCCTGGGCTCTGGGTGAGAAGGCCTGCACTGTTCTATCAACACAGCAATTAATCACGTACTGAGCACTGAGTGCCTGCCAGTTTTCCCTCTTCGGGGAGAGGCTGCCTCCACCCAGCATGTGAAGTCCACGTGACCACTTTCCTTAGCGAGAGCCTCCCCGGATCATCATGAGTCAAGCTCCTCCTGACTTTCTCTTTCCTTCCCCAGTTGCAGAATGTGGAAATTGAATTGGGGAAAAGAACACATTACTCAGAACTTCCACAGCTTCTCCTTCATCAATAAAAATTGCCTTCACACCATAAACATGCCAATCACTCCTCCCCCTCCACCCTCAGCTCACATATTATTTCACAGGCATACACCACAGTGTAAAGATACCAACATCCCCAGTGATTTTAATCTGCACTGATGTGCCATCATCAACAAGGAATATTATGGAGCCCTCACACAAGAGATCAGGAGGGAGGAGCTAGGGTGTAGCCAAGAGAAGTAAATAGGCAAGAACTGGGGCATAGAGGAACCACACAGCAGAGCTGGAAGGCAAGGAGAGGGAGGCGCCATGGCCTCACTCAGTGAGGAGGCTTCTGGGGGCTTCAAGGACAGGTTTGGATCAGCTCACCGAAGAGCACAATGGCCTGCTCTTTCTCTAAGGAGAGTACAATGGAAGGTTTCACAAAACATGCATGGAAAGAATAGTCATGGGAGAAAATGGTAGTTGCTATGGGGTGAACTGGTATGTTGAAGTTATAACCCCCCAGTGCTCAGAGTGGGACTGCATTTGCATATAGGGTCTTTAAAGAGGTAATTAAATTATGACTGGGGCCTTCATAAGAGGAGATCAGGGCACAGAAATCTAGAGGGAAGACCATGTGAAAACATAGGAAGAAGGTGGCCACCTGCAAGCCAAAGAAAAGTCTCAGGAGAAACTAGCCCTGCCAGTACCTTGATCTTGGACTTTTCGCCTCTAGAACTGAGAGAAATAAATTTCTGTTGTTTAAGGCACCCAGTCTGTGGTAGCCCAAACAGAATAACACAGCAGCCTTAAAATGAGACAGCAACAACTGGCCTTGTCGTAACAACATTACTGTCTTTTACATTTTTCAACTACTTTGACTTCCCAGGAAAGCAGAGCTAATGGTATCCTCTTGATCAAGGCCCACTTCAGAGCTGCTCTCTGGTTTATCTTTTCTACCAGTCCTTCTCAAATTCTGTTTGTTTGTTTTTTGTGCCTTTTTCTGAAATGCCGCTGGTCCTAGTTTGGTAGATGTCTTCCATTTTTGTTGCTTGCTGACAAACTTACCACCTGGGAGAGCTGAATATACATTTTTATAACTAGCACAATTTAAGAAAGAAACCATAGCTAAAGGATATTTAATTTTTATATTCATGTGTCTTCACAAAATTCACAAAAAATCTTGAAATCACAGAAACGTAGTCTCTCTAAGTCATCAAGTTTATGGCTTTGCCTTTAAGCCAGAATTAAACCATTGCAGGAAATGAGAATTTTTGTATGCAAAAAATTATTCCAGAGAGGGAGATTCCACAAGTTTCCTGAGCAAGACATTATAACTCTTATTAGATGAGTCAAGTAATCCAATGCCCAGCTCAGCACTCCGTGCCTGACTTGGACAGGCTGGGACTTTCTTAGGTCTCGCTTTGGAAATGATGCAATACTTGCAATGAGAGACTATTTCAGAATAAAAGCCAATGGGGACTAATTGTAGTGTAGTGGTTAGGGTGGTGGCATGAGGAGCAGGTAGAGGAAGCCTTTGTCAAGTACAGATATATTTGTATTATACGCATATACTATTTCAATAATAATTAATGCATTTAGTTTACTAGTAAGTAAGAATTTGAAATACAGAACAAGGAAAAGAACACAGGGGAAGAATACAAACTGGAATGATGAGGGGGGAGAAAAAGAGAAAAGAAACCAAGAACACTGAGGGACAGGTTGGAAAGAAGAATTATAAGAATGCTTGGCCAGAGTTGCATAGCTGATGACCACGATCCTCAGTAGTAGGATGGCTGTCTTACAAGTCGGTCCCTAGAAAATGGCTCTTACTAGTTAGAAACATGTTCTTGTCATTTATGCATGCAACCAACATTCACAGAGTGCCTATTGGGTGCTTGAAATTGTGTTAGACATAATCCAGGCAGGCTCTATATTAATATGTTCTTATTAGGAAGAAGAAGAAATAAATAGAGCAGGAGGAAGAGGAGAAGAAGGAGTTGGAGGAGGAGGAGAAGGAGAAGGAGAAGGAGAAGGAGAAGGAGAAGGAGAAGGAGAAGGAGAAGGAGAAGGAGAAGGAGAAGGAGAGGGAGGAACCTTTCCGTATGTTTACTCTTTTACATTATGTAGGTCAGGTTCCTTGGGAAACACAACCTGAGACTCTAAGGTCAGCCTGCCGAGTGTTCATTGAGGGTGCTCATAGACCTTCTATGAGAGTGAGGGAAGGAAGTAGGGAACAGGACTGAGCAGCAAGAAAAGCTAAGAGGCAACATGGCTGCACGGAATCAGCTAATCCCTGAAGGAGCCCTGGAGCTGAAGTGGCCCTTCAGAATTGTCCTGGAGCCTTTGTACCCCAAATCAACCAGTCATTGGATACAGCAACCCCAGGGAGGTTCCTGAGCCTTGGTCCCTAGGCAGCTCCTTCAGCTGAGCTCAGGTCTGGGACAGGCACTCAGCTGTGAGTCATCAGCAGCCAACACTTCTCCCAAGAGCTGGGGGATGAGTACCTCTCTGCTGGCAAGGTGGGGGATCTGAGTAACACCCCTCAGTATCCACTACATATAAGGAAACTAAGGCACAGAGAAGTTAGGTAACTCACTTAAGATCCCACAACAAATAAATGGCAGAGCCAGCAATCACACCCAGGCAGGCTGACTCCAAAAACTAAGCCTCACTCATCTCTAAACTGTGTGTAGAGAATCTACCAAAATGCTGTCATGGTTGCTCAATTAATTACATCTCTTTTCTTTTGGATGTTAGTGGTAACTATTCCCTTCTATCAGCCCTCATCCTTTGCAGCTTCCTCAGAGCTAAGAACAGCAGCCTTAGTATTTTTGTTAAATACACAGTTAAGTCTATTTTTGTAAAATACACAGTTAAGTGTATTTTTGATGGTTGAATTGAAGAGTTCCACAGATTAATACATTAACCTGATGATAGACATTAAAGGTTGGCCCCAAGTATTGAACTGAGTTCTGTAACATAAAGGATCCTTGTCTTCTCACTGTTTGTGGGCTGCCTTGGAGTCTGGGCCAATGGAGTATCCTCAAGGACCTCTGTTCCCCAAGCCCTGCTTTGCTATCCCTGGGGACCTATGTGATGAGGTCACTGTAGTCATCTGAGAGCTCGAGGAGAATGAGGTCAGAGCTGCCTGAGGCTTGGGCTAATTAATGAAGAGGGGAGGGAAAGGTCGTGTCTCTGTTGAAGTGGGGTGGGAGAAACGGTGGGGTCCAACCAGAATCGCCCCTGGACAGCCCAGTTACATGGCAACACCCCTAACAATGTTTCAGAAGGACTATTATTTTCAAAAAGAGGAAAACCCAGAAAACGGGGTAAACTCTGCAAGCCAAATTATAGCTAAAGAGTGCCCTCCATCCCACAACTCCTCAGCTTGCCTTCCCTGGGGTCAGAGACAGTCAATGGGTTGAAGTGGAGTAGATGGCGAGGAGGGGCACATCGGTGGTGGAAGACTGAGGCGCTGGAAGCCTGAGCTGACATGAGCACCCTGAGGATGTCCACAGCACAGCTTTGTTTCCACGCCCAGCTTTGGGAACTTCCCCATTTAGCACCAGTCATTGCTGCCTGCTTGAGCCTGCAAACTCAGCCTCCAGGACTGTCCCAGGGCTGAGGGCCTCCACCTCAGCAGCTGCAGCAGGGAAAGCAGTGGCTCCCTGGGGAGCCGGAGCCTGCAGCCTGCAGAAAGAGGTACTGAGCAATGAGGAGTGACCCTTGCCTAGAAACATGACCCACCCAACATAGTCAGTGAGGAGACCCATGTTTCACTAAATCACCCTTCCCTCTGTTGCACCACTACTCAAAGATGAGATGACTAGAAGCTCACCACCACCCTCCCATCTTCTCTCTCCCTCACCCACTGCTTACACCATTCTGAGTGCTTTCCACATGCCATCTTATTTATCCCTCATGGTCACTCTGTGATTATGAATTATTTTTATTTCTATTTGACAGATTTGGAAATGAAGATATAAAGAAATACCTAGCTCAGGGTCACAGAGCTAGTAGGTGGTGAAACTGAAGTACATCCCAGAGAGCTCATGACCTAAAACTCCGCTTGTAACCATGAGGCAACACTGCCTCTACCTCCCAAGAGAGAATTGGCTGCCTCTTCCCAGGAGTCACTTTACTCCCTCATTAGGCAGAAACGCAAGTCTCCCCTCTCCTTTCTTTACTCTCCTTAGGCACTAGCCATGAACTGGTCACCATGACCAATTCTCAGTGGCACCCCTCACACCTCAACTTACCCCTGTGCCTGCCACCAATCCTGTTTCTTCCCTTTGAGTCCCCTGGGATAGCTCCACGAGGAAACCGGAAACACTCGGAATGCTGACTTCCACTATGGTGGACTTTGCTCTTAAAACCGGGCATACCTGCCCTAGCCAGTTTGGCTCAATGCATAGAATGTTGGCCTGCAGACCGAAGGGTCCCTGGTTTGATTCTGGTCAAGGGCAGGTACCCCGGTTGCAGGCTCTTCCCACGACCGGGCCCTGGTATTGGTGCGTGCTGGAGGCAACCAATCAATGTGTTTATCTCACATTGATATTTCCCTCTGTTTTTCCCTCTCTCTTCCACTCTCTCTAAAAGTCAATGGAAAAATATCCTAGGATGAGGATTTAAAAAAAGGGGGGGGGGCATAACTGATATTCAGCCAACTAGAAAGTAAAGCTGTTTAGAGGGGAGGGATGTAGATTTCCTGGAAAGCAGGATGGGGTACAGACTTCCACAAGCTTACAAAAAATAAACTTTAAAATGTTATAGGAAGCTATGAGAACTCTATAACTTTATAAGCAAAACCATTAACTAATTAATCATTAGTTAACACTAATTAACTAATTAACTAATTAATCATTAGTTAATCTTTAGGAAACACAACCACAAGACCTCAAGAGCTAGAAATTTTAAGGCTTAAGATTTTACCTTAAGTAACATATTTGAAATCCATCCTTAAATTGATTCTCTGAAACACATTCAACCCATCTTCACCAACTGAAAAACTTCGCATTGTCACACTTTCAAGATGACACGTAATAGAGCTCAGAAGGAAAATAGCCATAGGTGAGCCTCTCTGCTCATTTCAAGGGCCAGAAGGTGTCAGAAGAGACTAATTGTTCAGGAATGCAGACAAGGCTAAGGTCAAATTCAGTCAGCATATCAAGTCACCCAGCTTTTATTATGGAGGTACTCTGTGCCAGCCATTATAGCAAATGCAACTTAGAATCATAGACTGTTAAGACTGGCAAGGACCTAGGGGACAAAATTTCTGTTATGGAGCTACTTACAATTTGATTGGAATATTAAGACTCACATATGGGTGGAAATTAGAAAACAATACTAAACATAAATAAGCAGACAGTGAGAGATGCTGTAAAAACTTAGGAGAAGTAAAAACAAATTGGGACTGGAGTTGGTCAGTAGAGATTTTAAAGAGAATATGGGATTTCAGGTGACCTATGAAAGTAACAAAGTGGAGAGGTAGGTAGGCCTTTCATTGAAGGATAGTGTGAACATGGGTAGAGTAATGATAGCAAGAAGTCTGGGAACCAACCTTGGAGAAGACATGGGCATTCCTGAAGAAGAGAGCAGCCTTCCTTGCAGTGGGAGAAGTGGGGAAGGGGGGGTGGGGAGGCTGAAGGCTGGGTAGTGAACTTTTATTATTTTATTTTAATTATTTGGCGAGGAAGAGGTAGTGAGCTTTTTTAAAAATATATTTTATTGATTTTTTACAGAAAGGAAGGGAGAGGGATAGAGAGTTAGAAACATCGATGAGAGAGAAACATCGATCAGCTGCCTCCTGCACACTCCCCACTGGGGATGTGCCCGAAACCAAGGTACATGCCCTTGTCTGGATTCGAACCCGGGAGCCTTGAGTCCACAGGCTGATCCTCTATCCACTGAGCCAAACCGGTTAGGGCAAGGTAGTGAGCTTTTAATGCAGGAATTTGAAATTGGTTTCATAAGGTCTAAGGGAGCTACTATAGTTTCTTAAGTAGTAGACCACACTTCTTAAGCAGGCTTATGTTTAAAACAAAACAAACAAACAAACAAACAAAACAAAAAATCACAAAAACAGCACTTTAGAAAGATTAATCTGGAATCTGAATGGTAGATGGATGGATTGATAACGGGAGGACAATCAGATGATCTGGTCACCCAGATAATAAGAGCCTATCATGAGAGAGATAGAAAGACTGGGGAAAATGGAAAACATAGGATTCAGTGTTAGGAAAGCAAAAAGGGGATTAACATTAGGAAAAAAACCATGTCTGACAAAATAAGTGTGGTGTCTTTTTTTCCATTTTAGAAATGTGGGGTCTCTGGGGCATGAAACCAATGTAGAATTAAGAAGTCAGGGAGCTGTTTTGTGGGAGTAGGTGATAAATCTGTTCTTAGCCATGCCTAGCGTGAGGTGAGACACTGGAAATTGAATTTGAGTAGACTATTAATTCTGGCTACATACACACCTCTGTTTAGGTTGACCATCCTATCCTATCTAATAAAAGAGAAACATGGTAATTAGCGTATGACTGCTACCCTCCCCATTGGCTAATCAGGGCGATATACAAATTAACTGCCAGACAAGATGGCGGTTAACGGCCAACAAAGATGGCGGCTAATTTGCATATGTAGGCACAATGCTGGGAGGTGAAAGGGAAAGGACGGAAGAAGCCCCCTGTCACTGACGGTGATCGGAAACCCAGGGGGGAGCTAAGAGCTGGGGGCAGGGCAAAGGCGGCCCTGGGGGCTGCCTTTGCCCTGCCTCCCAGCTATGATCAGAGAACCAGGCGCCTTTGCCTCCCTGGCCAGTGATAGCGGGAAGCAGGGGTGGAGCCAGCAATGGGAGCTGGGCAGGGACGGAGCCGGCAGTCTGGGGAGCTAGGGATCCCTTGCCCAGGCCTAAAGCCTTGGCCAAAGACGTTAGGCCTGGGCAGGGGTGGAGCCTGCAATCATGGGGAGCTGGGGTCCCCTACACAGACCTAACGCCTTGGCCAGAGGCGTTAGGCCTGGGCAGGGGCGGAACCAGCCATCGCAGGGAGCAGGGGTGGAATCAGCGATCCTGGGCAGCTGGGGGTCCCCTGCCCAGGCCTAAGGCCTTGGCCAGAGGCGTTAGGTCTAGGCAGGGGCAGAGTGGGAGATCGTGGGGAGCTGGGGGTCTCCTGCCCAGGACTAATGCCTCCACCAGAGGCCTTAGGTCTTGGCAGGGGCAGTTCCAGAGATCATGGGTAGCAGGGGTGGAGCCGGGAATGGTGGGAGCTGGGGGTCCCCTGCCCAGGCCTGACACCTCTGCTGGAGGCATCAGGCCTAGGCAAGGGGCTGATCCGGTGATCGGCAATAGGAGGGTGATGAGGGTCAACTCCTCTGGCCGAGGCATCAGGCCTGGGCAGGGGGTGGAGCCAGCAATCGGAGGGGGCTGGGGGTTCCCTGCCCAGGCCCGATCCCTGGGCCAGAGGCATCAGGCCTGGGTGGGGGGCGGAGCTGGTGATTGGGGGGATATGAGGGTCCCCTTGCCCAGGCCTGAAGCCTGGGTCAGAGGCGTCAGGCTTGGGCAGGGGGTGGAGCAAGCGATTAGAGGGAGATGGGGGTCCCCTGCCCAGGCATGATTCCTGGGCCAGAGGCATCAGGCCTGGGCGGGGGTCAGAGCCAGTGATCAGGGGGAGATGGGGGTCCCCTGTCCAAGCCTGACACCTCTGGCAGAGGCGTCAGGCCTGGGCAAGGGGCTGATCAGGCGATCGGAGGGTGATGGGGATCGACACCTCTGGCCGAGACATCAGGCCTGGGCGAGGGCGGAGCCGGTGATCGAGGGGAGAGGGGGGTCCCCTGCCCAGGCCTGAATCCTGGGCCAGAGGTATCAGGCCTGGGCCAGGGGCGGAGCCAGCAATCGGAGGGGTCTGGGAGTCCCCTGCCCAGGCCTGACGCCTGGGCCAGAGGCATCAGGCCTGGGCCAGGGGCGGAGCCAGCAATCGGGGGGAAATGAGGGTCCCCTGCCCAGGCCTGACACTTCTGGCAGAGGCATCAGGCCTGGGCAGGGGGCCGATCCTGCGATTGGAAGGTGATGGGGGTCAACGCCGGAGGGCTCCCAGTATGTGAGAGGGGGCAGGCTGGGCTGAGGGACACTCCCCCCTCCCACCCAGTGCACGAACTTCCTGCACCGGGCCCCTAGTCTATACTAATAAAAAGGTAATATGCTAATTAGACCAGGAGACCTTCCAGACATCCTTCCGGACAAAGCCGTGGTGGTGGGGCCAAGGCAGAGGCGGTTAGGGGCGATCAGGCCAGGTGGGAGGGCAGTTGGGGGTGATCAAGCCGGCGGGGGCGGGGGGCAGCTGGGGGCAAACAGCCCGGCAGTTGGGGGCCATGAGGCCATCAGGGGAGGGCAGTCCGGCAGGCAGGGGCAGTTGGGTGTGAGCATGCCAGCAGGGGCGGGAAGTTGGGGGTGATAAGGCCAGCAGGGGGGGCAGTTGGGGATGATTAGGCTGGTGGGGGGAGGGAGCAGTGCGGGTGAGCAGGCCAGCTGGGAGGGGCAGTTGGGGGTGAGCAGGCCAGCAGAGGGGGTAGAATGGGGTGAACAGGCTGGCAGGGGGGGCCGTGGGGGCAAGAAGGACAGCGGGGAGGGCAGTTAGGGGCAAGCAGGCTGGCAGGGGGGGGAAGTTGGGGGTGATAGGCCGGCGGGGGGGGGGGGGGCAGTTGGGGGTGAGCAGGCCAGCAGGGAGGGGCAGTTGGGGGTGAGTAGGCTGGCAGGGGGGCAGTTGGGGGCAAGAAGGCCTGTGGGGGGGGCAGTTTAGGGCGAGCAGGCTGGCAGGCAGAGTCGTTAGGGGCAATTGGGCAGGTAGGCAGGTGAGCGGTTAGGAGCCAGCGGTCCCAGATTGCGAGAGGGATGTCTGACTGCTGATTTAGGCCCGATCCTGTGTCAGACATCCCCTGAGGGTTCCCAGATTGGAGAGGGTGCAGGCGGGCTGAGGGACACACACCCCCATGCACAAATTTTGTGCACCGGCCACTAGTGTTTAATATAAAGTCAACAAATACACAAAGCTGAGGTTTTTACTATATTATTCTAGCTCCATAAAAGCATTTCTTTTGTTGTTTTCTAGGATTGAAATAAACTGTCACCTTGATGTTTTCAAGAACACTGAAGCTGTGTTCAGGCCTCAGATTTTTCAGGCCAAAATCAAAGGCCAGCAATTGACCAGAGAAGAAGAAGAACCTTCAGGTTTGTTTGATTTGAACTTTCTGAATTTCCAATCCTCAGCATTTCAGAGTGTCACTGTTTCTGACCATGTGTAACCTCTGCTTAGGAGTATGATTCCAAAGGATTGGCATGTTTTGTCCAGTTTCTGAAATCAGATGTTGACATTGGCACTCTACATTTTAGTTAAAAATATCAAATATTAATTAGCATCCCCAAAGGATGTGCCAATTTTAGCTTTTAACTCTAAAAATATGTTTACATGTTCCCAAAATATTTTTTAAAAGTCTGCTTTTCTCCCATTCATTCACACGTCATTCATCAGAATGAGGTCAACAGGGCTAGAAAGTCAAGAAGGGATCAAGTCATATGATTGGTCTGTAAATAGTTGAAAATCTGTATTTGTTATTTGGTTGGGTGATTTTAACCTTTATGATAGAGCCTTGAGCCTATAAAAAATTGAAGTGGGATCTGAACATGGCAAAATGTGTTTGCTTTTCTCAGATAAATCTGTTAGTCTGCATGTGCTGTAAAATGGTATTTTCCTCCATTGAAAATTCCACTTCCTATGCAACATCTGCCATTCTGCCTTCCTCACAGACTTCCCCAAATAAAGTTCAAAATCCCTCTTGCATTTGTAGTCAATCTAGCCCCCCATTAGGGGTCAACTGAGAAGTGCCCCAAGAGAAGTCTTTTCAAAAAAGCATTTAACAATTAGCCAGCACAAAAATGTAGCTCTGGGTGACTTCTAAATTGAGTTTCTCAAAGCAAACTTAGGTAAAAGAGAAAGCCAAAACTCAAAAGCAATGAAGAAGGAAGAGAAATAATGGAATTTTGTATTTAATAAAATTTAAAGGTGATATACTTTACTATAGATAGATTGCTCCCTGAAATGGTCATATAGACTTACCAGATTAAGGAGTGTCAAGTATTTCCACTGTCCACCAGTTTGAAAGATTTTGGATATCTGCGTATTCCTTCCTTTTTGTGAGATGTGATAATTGAGAAAAATATACCAGCTCAAAACAAGGAAGTGATATACGCATGTAGAAGTCCTCATCATGGCTCACTCTGGCCGGGAAACTGTGAGTGTCTGAAGTGGCTTTCGTCTGTTGTCTTGTGTTGGGTAAGAGCTGAAATCCTGCAGCAGGCGGGAAGCTGTAAAACACACCCCTCCGGTTGAGAGTTCCAACAAGATTGAATTTTGCCTCCTGCATAAGCTCCCTCCTGATAAACTTTGTGACAGGATTTTTGTTTATTTTCAGATGTCCTGGTTAGATAACAGGTAGTGTGCAGATTTGCATACAGGCAAGGATCAACGCAAGAGCTGCACTTTGCTCTAGCAGGCCGAGGTGGGGCGTGGTTAAGAGACCTTAGTGAGAATTACCACTAAACTGATGAAATCCTGTCATGGTTGCATTCTCTCTTTTTTCCTTTTCATTTGAGCAGAACAAGGAAGTTGCAATAATATCTTCTGAGGGGCAGGTTGGTAAACCAGGAGGGAGAGATTGTGGGCGTGTTTAGGACATGGAGGGAGGTAAGTAAGAAGGGAAAAGGTATTGTAATCTTGCTGCTGAGGTCTCTGAGGCCCCATGAAATCTGAAACAACACTTGGACCTCCAGAGAGCAGTTCTAAGGGTTTTTTGTTTTTGTTTTTTAATTTTGTATCTACTCCCTGGAGAACCGAGGGTTACCCAAGGCTGTCCCGGACACTTTTATTTGCATAGGTTTTTCTCTACCCTGGGAGGACAGAAGCAGAACAAGTCATCTGTGGCTAAAGAAGCATAAATAAGCAGAAGTGTGTGGCCATGACCCCATCATACCTGAGTTTAGACATTTCCTTGGGGAGAATGAGAATATGCTCATGCTGGGCAGTCTGAAGAACTAAATCCTGCCTCGAGCTGGATGGAAGGGACCTGAGAGAGAGCTGAAAGTGTCATACCTTGTGCCGTCACCAGCTTGTTTCCCTGAGCAACTCACTAAGAGGGTTCTGAGCAAATCCCTCAGGGAAATGCTCTCAACGTAGTTGTGTAAGTATGTAGTTGGTGCTGTTCAATAATTTAACCAGGCTTTACAAGTACTGGGAGAAAGAGCTTCAGGCATGCCCTAGCTGCTTTGGCTCAATGGATAGAGTGTCAGCCTGCAGACTGAAGGTCTCAGGTTTGATTCCGGTCAAGGGCACATATTAGAGTTGTGGGCTCAATTCCCAGTAGAGGGTGTGCAGGAGGCAGCCAATCAATGATTGTCTCTCATCATTGGTGTTTCTATCTCTCTCTTCCTCTCTGAAATCAATAAAAAAATATATTTTTTTTAAAAGGAACTTCAGACTGTACATGTAGGACAAAACCAAACAAAGCTACCATCCAAGAGTCAGTCATAGGATCCCAAATCTTAGACACTGCATATGGGTGTAAAGCAAATCTGAACTAGCAATAAAGGGTCTGCACTGTAAACATTCCCAAAGAAGAGGTGATCTGGGAAATGGGTGACATAAAACTGTACACAATTCCATGGCCTAGGTTAAAATTACAAATAACAACGATGACCAGATTGGTGAGACGAGGTGTTTTCCCCGGTCGTGTCTCTCAACGCCAAAGAATGAGCTTCTAGGACCAGAAGATTTAAGCAAAGTGTGGAAAATGTATTACAAGCAGATTCAGACTCCCCGCAAGGAGAGGGGGACCCAAGAATGGGCTGCCCGTTAAAGCCTTGTAGTCCAGGGGTATATATTTGCTACAAGCCTGTTCTATGTCTACTTGTGTCATCACCTGATTGATTCCCTCCATTGTTTTTGCCCAGCAGTGGACCTAAACTTTCCCTGTTTCTATGTGTTGTTAGTATGTTCCTATCCTAAACTTTTTCTGTTTCTATGTGTTTGTACATCTTGTTTACTGCAGGCCCTCTCTTGGTTTCCCATGCCTCCCGCTTTGAGTCCAGAAGCATTTTATTATTTCTGCTTGGTTGGTTCCTGTGGTTAGGCTGCTCAAACTGCCGTGTCTGCTGCCCCTGCCTATGTTCCACCCGTCTTTGTTTTCCACTGCACCCCTGTCTTATCTGCCTGCACTTCAAGTTAACCCTCTCAACAATAGCATCTAATAATTTTCCAGTACTTAATACATGACAGGCATTGTTCCAAGTGCTTTACACACGCGTTAACTCATTTACCCTCTAAACACGACTATAAATTAAGTACTATTATTGTTATCGGTGAGACAAGGAACCCTCAGTTCCTGATTTCTTGAGGGAAATATTTCAATCAAGAGACAAAGTGTAGAAAAGCAAGCAAGAATTTATTGACCGCAGCAAAAATGTACTTAGGATAGTGAAACAAGGAAGGGCATAGAAGCAAGAGGAGAGCCGAGGCTGGGCTGCCTTACCTCACTGGAAAGTGAGGGAATAGGGGGCCTTGGAGACAGGTCCAGGGGGTGAGTCCGGGACCAGCTGCTGCTGCCCATTGCTCCCCTGGTTGCAAGTCTCATGGGGTCCCTTAGAGGCTGGGGATGCAGGCCGTGGGGAAAGGACAGAATGAAGGGGATGGAATGGGAGTGCTCCCAGGAGAAAGAGCGAGAGAACACCTTGGGACCTTCATTTTCAGGGGTGTTAAAGATCGGGTGTTTAGGGCAGATCTAAAGGGTGAATCAGTAGAATATTCATCAGCTTTATGCTGATGTACCAAAATGAGATTTATTTTCTTAATTTATCTGTCCTTGGGTGTGGTTGGCAAATGGCACCTTATTGAATTTCTGTTATTTGTCTCTCTTTGTGTTTAGCTATTTACGCTCTGGTTGGGGAAGAGAAATGCAAACCATTTACTCTCAAGTGCCCTTGGTTTAGGGAAGATAGGATTTACTAGGGGACTACAAAATGCTGTTTAACTCTCTGTCTTACTTTTCCTATTCTGCTTGTCCTGGAATTTTCCTAGTTTCTTACTATTCTAGAACAATTATGATCCTCATTTTCAGATGGGAA
Organism: Myotis yumanensis; assembly: GCF_028538775.1. Taxonomy (NCBI): domain Eukaryota; kingdom Metazoa; phylum Chordata; class Mammalia; order Chiroptera; family Vespertilionidae; genus Myotis; species Myotis yumanensis. The sequence goes on along the minus strand of NW_027223753.1, from coordinate 84,599,296 downwards.
CTTGAAGCCCAGGCGCTAAAATAGAGCATGCAGAAACTTAAGAGGCAGAGCTGCAATCTGCACTTCAACGGGGGTGTCTGACCCTAAAGAAACAATGTTTGCTGTGCACACCCTCAGGCTTCCTTTGCATTTATCCACTCTCTGCTTACCCCTTAAATTCTCTTCCTCTCCCATCAGAAAATTCTCTGTAACATGTTTTGTAACTTGGTGCACATATGAATTGTTGTGCTACGTCTCCCAGGGCATTATCATGGTAAATACTACTGTAGATGTAGGGATTTTACTCCTTCATACAAACATCTCAAGTATAAGTCTGCAGATGGGTAAGGATTTGAGGCACAAGTAGGAAAAGAGGAAAAGACCCAAATCTCTGAAATGTGTCTGTTCAAACCTGGAGACTGACCTTTTCACATCTGGAATTTTTTTCCTGCATTAGCCTCAGTGCCCACAGATGAGGCCTTTCATAAATATTGATAAAATTATTTAAATTTATTTGTAAGAAGTTTGGCATTTAACATTGAAATTCAATTTTTAGCATTTTAATAAATGATGTAACATAATATAAACAGTCATGCACTGCTTAACAATGGAATACATTCTGAAAAATGTGCCAGCAATTTCGTTGTTGTGCCAACAGCAGAGTGCACTTAACACAAATCTAGATGATATAGCCTACTACACACCGAGGCTTTACAGTACAGCCTATTTCTCCGTAAGGGAGGAAAAATAATTTTCCCTTCTGGGTTCTGGGTTAAGTTATCCTTGAAATAAAACACAGGTTAACGGGAGAAAAAAACGAAAGTCTAATAGCACGTATAACATAATATTTATGTCCTGTAAACATGGAAAGACCCAGGAAAGCTGAGTAACTTGCCAAAATGACTAAAGCCAACACCTTAAATAACATCTCCAGCTGAAGACAAAAGATGCTGGGGGCGTAGGGGTCAGTGAAGGGAGGTTACCAGGAAAAGCACAGCAAGCAAGGGTAAGGTTGTTACACAGATTTAACTGGAAGTTGTCTTCTGCTTTGGTAAGAGTTTCTAGAGATAAGGTAATTCCTCTCTTATCTTACAAAGGGTAACCTCTATTCCATTTTCAGTTTCTCCCATGTCTGCTCTTTTTTTAAATTAACCAGCCTAAAATAATCTTTACGCCAAATAGACATATTTTGGGATGACGAATTCCATTCCCTTGCATCTCCTAAGATCCAAACCTGTACTGCATGTTACTATACTGGATACTGTAGGCAATTTGTATATTGCATTTCGGTGTGACTTTACGGTGTGCATTACGGCCATGACATTACTAGGTGATGAGAATTTTTCAGCTCCATTTTAATCCTATAGGACCACCATTGTATATGTAGTCTGCTGTTGACTGTCTGAACAAAAAGAGGACTATGTAATAAATCAGAGAAGCTCAGCAGTGGCCAAAAGTAACTTCACAGGGTGATCTGATTATAAATTCCTTCTTGGGCAGGTCATGGTTGACTATAACTTCCTTAGTAAGAGTTTTATTTTTGCCTCAAGCAGCCTTTCCATTGTTTTGTGCATCTAGGTTAACACACCTTTGAAATGTCAGAATAATCCTCTGGATTATTTTAGACCCCTGGAGGTTTAACCAGACTGAAGGGAGCACATGAGCTTGTTGCCTGTAAACATTCCTATTTACTGTGTTAAATATACTATACCCTCCAATGTAAAAGAAGTATGTGAAAAGGAAAATGGGGGAGTGGGGCTTGCAACCTAGCTCAGTATCTGGTTAAAACTGTAGTCTTACTTGCCCACTCTGACTGACTTGGGTGGAGCTGCAGAGCCTAACCCCAAGGCCGCGCCAAAACTGACTCAGGCTGAGCTGAGGGGCCCCTCAGGGGCCCACCACAGGAGGAGGTATATAGGTCAGAGCCTCCCCACCAGTTCAGTTCAGGCTTTGGATCCGAAACTCCCCTGGTCTAACAGATCTGCGAAATAAAGGTTAAACTTTCCTCCCACAGAGTGCTGGCTGATCGTTCTCCCGTGCATTCTGCCACAACAGTATGTGCCCTGACTGGGAATGGAACCCTCAACCTGTTGGTGTATGGGACGATGTTCCAACTGAGTCACCCAACCAAGGCTGGAAAACAATTTTTTTTAATTTCACAAATACTTATTGAGCAATGAAGGCTCTGGGGATTCCCTAGGGAATAAGAACTCCAATCCCCGCTCTCATGGAACTCATATTTTAACAGAAGATCTAGAAATTAAATAATAACACAATTGGGTATAATTCATAATTATAGTAGCTTTTGTGAAGGGTAAACACAGAGGACTTATTAAAGGGATAATATAGTACCAGACTTGGGGTAGACAGGAGGTCAGGGAAAAGCTGGCCCTGAGGAAGCCACATGTGAGCAGGACTGGTCCTCCCAACACTCCTAACATGCTCTGATTGTCCTTTTTTTTTCTTTTCTTTTTTACTAGCTCCTTACATGTTCTATTTCCCAGGGAGCTGGGCCAGCTACTGCCCATTTCACACAACATACTTATCCTGGTGATTTTGCCAACTATTAGCTTCTACCACTACTTTACAGTTTGTGACCACAAATTATATACCTCTGGTCCCAGCCTACTCCTCATCCCCATAAAACTTCAAACATACCCAACTACTTTTGGACATCTCCTGAATGTGCCGGTTATACCTCAAACTCAAGACGTCTAAAATGAACTCACTGCATTTCCCCAAACTTGGGCTTTTTATTCTCTGTCTTCTGAGAATGCCCTCATTAACCTCTTATCTTCCTTGCCTCCTCTCTCACCCCAATTCCAATTAACCACCAAATTTTGCCAAGTTCATCTCCCAAACAAGCTCAAATCAGTCCTCTTCTTTTCATCTCTTCTACAACTGTCCTAGTTCAACTTTTCTTTATTTCTTTCCAGTGCTACAGCAACTGTCTTCTAATTGGTTTTCCTGATTCCAGTCTTATTCCCCAACTCTGTTCTTCACAAGGCCAGGGAGAATTTTATCAGGAGTTCTAATCTTACCACATCCCTCCCCAGCTTAAGTCCCTTTACTGAATCAATAGCACCTGCAACATAACATCCAAGTTCCATAGCTTTTAATAAAACTTCCCACTTCCCTATGGCTTTGTTACTCTTCCCAGCCTCCTCTCACCTCACACTTGATGTTCCTCCAACACCACCAAATTGGCAGAGGTTTCTACCCACACCTCACTGTGTCATGTCCCAATGCCTTTATTCCCACTTTCTACTCTTCCTGATGCCTTCTTTCAACATAACTTTGACTGATTCTCTCATATCCATCCTCCAAAATGCAACTCAGCAGTTTTCTTCTCCAGGAACTCTTACATAAGCCTCTCCTCAACCAGGCCATATTAAATAACCCCTTCTAATCTTTCTTAATACCTTGCCCATATGTAAATTGCACGATAATTAATTAGTGTATTAGTCCACTTGGGGTGCTATAACAAAAATACCATACATTGGGTATGAAGAACAAAAACTTATTATTTCTCACAGTTCGGGAGGCTGGGAAGTCCAAGATCCAGGCACCAGCAGATTCGGTCTCTAGTGAGAGCTCACTTCTTTGACAGTTGTCTTCTCACTGTGTCCTTACATATCAGAAGGAGCTGAGGATCTCTTTGGCATTTCTTTTGTAAAGGCACTAATGCTATTCATGGGGGCTCCACCCTCATGATCTAATCATCTTTCAAAAGTCTAACCTCCTAATACCATTACTTTGGCAGTTATGATTTCAAGATATGAATTTTGGAGAAACAAAAACATCTAGTCTATAACAATTAGGAATTAATCTCTTAATGTGCCGTTATCTACCAGGGCTTAAAGTGGGTGTGTCTGGATTCCTAGAGCTTAGCATAGTGCTGGGCGCACAATAAGAAATTAATAAATATCTATTAAATAAATGAATATGTGCATATCAGGCATACTTGTCTATAGAGCCTTACTATAACGCCGGCTCATTCATGTAAAATCTACTATCCTCAAAATGTTTAGCTGCTGGGTTCTGGGAAGCAGGTAGAATACTAAGATGAGTAAGACATAGCCTAAACCCTGGAGGAACTCATAGTCAAATTGCAGAGACAGATACATAAACAAAAAATTACAGCACGATGTGATAAGTACTATAATAGAGGCATGTATAATGTACTAATGGAACCTAAATTATCCTGCACATTATTCTGTCATTCTGAATATACAGAAGTTTGAGTTAAAGATGAATGCATTGAGTAAATCATGGGAAACTTCAGACACCATGTAAGAAGAGAGGAGGATTAAAGTAATCCCTCTGAGCGAAGTGTTCATGGCCACTAGCAAACATAACACTTTTGACTGAGAGGGATTATAACTCATTCCTAGGCCAGTCACAGAGTGATGAGGTACCAAGAGCAGGGGATCAAACCTGGGCTGGAATCTACTGTGTAACCTTGGACTTGTCAACTATCAGCCTCACTGGGGTGTTAGTTTCCTCAAGTGAAATGGGGCCCAGGGATTCTGGAGTGCTGATTGTTTCCTGAAGCCAGGACCTCTAACCCTTGGGATTCCTATTATTCCTCATGCATGCAGTGCTGCTTGTATTTCCCTGGAGCCCCTACTGCCTCTGAGCCAATATCACCCTGTCTTCTAAAGCCCTCTCCCTGATAAAAGGTGGATGATGCTAGAAATAATTAAATATGTGTGTTGCCCCGTTGAAACCAAGGTGAAGGGAGACTGGGATCTTCCTTCCAGTGGACTTTGCATCGCTAGAAGTCCCTGTCCATTTGCTGTACATGCAGCTGAGAACTGAGGATGAAGCTCACCCATTATACCACATTGAAGAATATTTGTTTTTCCCAGAGGTCACTCTGAGTGACCTTCTTTTTAAAAACTAGAACATTTATTAAAGGCCCCCCATCTGAAGTCTGTTTGATGAGAACATGTTTTGGTTTTCAGTCACCGAACAAACCAACTCTGAAAGGCTCTGGAACCTTTTTTTTTTTTTTTTTCTGTGAGAACTTTCTTGGCCCACCACTTTACTTTGTCTGTTGCATTGGGAAACCTGATTCAGAACTGCCTTACTCCTTGATCTCTAGCTTTGCTTTTACAATGAAATGCAGTGTTCTGTGATCTTCTCAGATTCACTTAGATGTTCTCTGTTGATAGTTTTGAAGGTAGATTTTCAGTTGGGAGCCTAAAGAATGCTTCCTGTTTACAAGCATGAAATTGACTCACATTATTTTAAAAGTTTAGAGCAGTAAAGATCCATTTGAGGACAGTTGATTCAACGTTTTTATCTTTCAGGTGAGAAAATGAAAGCTCAGAGAGGTTAAGGGACTTTCTCAAAGTTTTACAACTATGGGGGAGTAATGACCAGAATACAGGTCTCTTAACTAACAACTGGTACAGGAGTCTTCCATTATTTCTTGAATTACTTTGTTTTGTACCCAAATTCTAGAATTTTCAAGTGAGTTTCTCTTGCATGTTACTTGATTATGTGAGGTCTGATGATGTTATTAAAGAGAAACTATCTAATTAAAAAGGAACACCTTTTTTAAACTCTCAAATTTCACTATTTTGCAAATATCCTGTTTTACAGAAATGCATACATTTTCTCACAAGAAAACTTAGATATTTAATATAGATTTTTATATATTGAATTAATCAGCAAGATTAAGAAACATATTCAATGCTGATCATAAGCACATTCATTTTCAAGTTTTGAGTGTCTCATGTGAATTCCTGCTTTCCTGGGAAATTCACTACAAGTACAACAGCAGTTAAGCTCTGATTACCTTGTTTTAGCAGTCTATAGAGACATGTCTGAGTCATGGGTACTCATATACATGAACTGCACTCTGTTTGCTGATCTTCTATCTAATAATTGTTTCATTTGCTGGAAAGGGGCTGTTGCAACCCCTAATAATTATGAATTTGTCTATTTCTCCTTTCAGCTCCATCAGTTTTTGCTTTGTGCATTTGAGACTATTGTTTGGTGCAATATCTGTAGGATTGCTATGTTTTCCTATTGATGGGTCTTTGTATCATTATGTAATGTCTCTCTTTGTCTCTGTTAACTTTCTTTGCTCAGATAAAGTTTACTTTACCTGATATTTATATTGCTATTCCTTCTATGTTTATTGGTATGTATTTTCATCTTTTTACTGTCAAGCTACCTATATCATTGACATTAAAGTGAGTGTCTGGTAAACAATATAGTTGGGTATGTTGCTTTTTTAAATTCACTATGCCCATATCTGTCTTTTAATTGGTACTAGAGGCCCGGTGCATGAAATTCATGCATGGGGAGTTGGGGGGGGGGATCCCCTCAACCTGGCCTGAGCCCTCTCACAATCCAGGACCTTTAGGGGGATGTCGGGCCTAAACAAGCAGTCGTACATCCCTCTCACAATCCTTGATGCTGCATGCACCAGTGACCAGACTTTTCATACAGGTGATAAGCATCTTGCTGTTGTATGGGCAGCTACATTTTTTTGCCCTGATTATAAAAAGTAGTACATAATATGATCCTTCTGAGGCACTAGTACCATTTTCCCCATCTTCTGAGAAGGAAATCACCCCCAATTGCTCAATAGAAACCAGAAGAATTCAGTGCCCCTTCTGTAGGACAGGCCATGATCCTGTGGGGAGAGGGGGATGTATTCTTCCCCCAAAGCCTTATGGAAGCACTTTAATCTGTGTTTACATGCACCAACTTCTTTGGTCTTGGAAGAGAAAAAGGCTTTATTTGCCTCTTTCCACCTCTGCCCATATGTGTACTCAGAGAGGTTACTGAGAAGGGCTCCTATAATGGAACAGAATTTGATTTCCTGTGTAACCCAGCTCAGAGACTAATTGAGCCCTTGTCAAACAAGTGGTCTTTATTAAGGAATTCCAGCTATCAACTTTCAAGGTGAAATCCTCTTAGTATTACACATATATGCATGCATATTTATGGATTCTGCTTTAAGACATCTGCCAAAGATTTTTATCAGATACATCCTTTTTGCTTGTTAGTTGGTTTTCTTATTTCTACATTTCTAGAATTGCATCACATGACCTTTGAAAGTGTTTGCTTTTCTGCTTGGAAACATAGGGCAGTGTTTCATAAAAGCAAGGAAAAGTTTGTTGGGCTTTAAATAAAAAATCCCCTTAACTTAAAAAAAGAAGAAGAAGAAGAAGAAGAAGAAGCAGTAGCAGAAGCTGTGAGATTGTTCATTACAGAGTTGACTTATTTGGTCAAAAGGAGTTGTTTTGGTTAATTGTTTACTGCCCTCTGAAAAAAAATGATATTCTCAAATTATATGAAAATGAAACCAAACTTGTCAGTACCTTTGTTTACTTTGAAGTTTAAGGTCAAATGTGTTGGCTTCCTTGGCATTTCTGCCTACCAAGCAAATCTAAATTAGTGTATATTAATTATTCATCTGGAATTACTTCACTTATCTCCATGGTTGATGAGTATCCATGATCACTAAGCATTTTCCAACAATCCCCTCTACAACATTCATGCTGTTTGGGGCTACTCGAAGTGATTCCAGTTTTTGTTGTGGCCTAAAATAAATCATATGCCAATGCAGAATAAAATCAGCTTTTCTCTCTTTGTACTTTCAACAAACTCAACTTCTTTGAACCTTGGCCTGCTTAGGATAAGAATGCTTTATAGGTTGTGAGCTCCTGGAGACAGAAGTACAGCCGATTGTCAGCTGGTTAGAAGAAATGTCTCCTCCTGACCCTCTACTCCAGTACCAACCCTTTGTATACTACTCTTCAAAGATGTCAAAACTTCTTTTTTTCATGATAGTCTGACATTTCCCCTTCTGTGTTCTCCTTCCAAGATACAGAGGCAGACAAGTTAAAATGATTCAGAAAAGGCCTACAGAGGGACTCTATGAAGCTTACCCACTTGACCTCAAGATTGTTCTCAAACCATGAGGTCTCTTTGTCAATGAACTTAATTGTGTGAGAGAATTGATTCCCCCTGCCCCCCCAGCCTGTTCTGGAAACAATGATTTCTGCACTACAGGCCTAAAAACACCCTCCCCCACAGTTGTAATAACATAAAACAGTTTTTATGTAGTTTTTGGCTCTTTAGTTGAACTAGTGTTCCATCAATCTGGCTTTAACTTTCAAAGTAAGCCCTGGCTCAGGAGCGAGAAGAGAGCACACTGGGCCTCAAAGCCACTGAGCGAAGTGGCCAAGTAGGACAATGCAGCCCTCAGCCCCTACATCGTTGCTGGTCTACCATCAGTGACATAACTGTGGGGACACTGGGAGTAAGAGGATGACTGCAGAAATGTTTGCAAGCTGCGGATGATTTGAGTGGCTCTCAATTTGCTTTCTGTTGTTTTGACAAGGCTCCCAGCCTGCAGTTAAATGTTGGCTTCTAACAAAGCATGGACTCCAACGTGAAGTGAGGTAAAACATTTTTACACAGTGGCCAAGTGTGTGGGCTCTAAGGTCAGTGTGTCCTAGTTCAGCTCTGGTTTCACTTCTTCCTACCTGTGTGACGATGGGCAAGCAAATAAAACTTTCTATGTCTCAGTTTCTTCAACTGTAAAATGAGGATAATAATATTGCCCAACTCATAGTGTTGCTATGCAGGCTGAGCAAAACAGTACATGTGGAATGCCAAGGATAAAGCCCTTAAGATAGTAAGTGCTCAATAAGAATTAGGTTTTATGATAGCGAAGGTACTGGGAGAATGTCTGTCCTCATGGTCATCACCTGATCAGAATGCCCATCTGGGGCACAAGAAGTATCTCGCCACTAGGAAGTGTGTTTGCAGGAATAACTTTTGCAGCGTGTCTTCAGTGAGTGGCATAGTAGAAGTGCTAAATCTATCAATAGGCTCTCCACTGCAAGCCTGAATTCTTTCCAGAAAACATTTGAATAGAATAATTCTCAGACATATTACAGAGTCGTCTTAAGATCAGCATTAGCTTTTAAACTGGAAAAATGTTGTAACTCTTGACCTGGGGCTTTCCATTAAGACTATAATGAACCAATGCCCCTGATAAGTTTCTTAGGAATTGAAAAGAACAACTGAAATTGACCTACAGTCTAAGGTTTATGAGTTATCATCACCTCTCTCTGAAAGAGAGAAAGAGAGAAAAATAGAGAAGAGAGAGAGAACAGAGGGGCAAGTTCATGCAGACAAGGGAGTTAGATAAACGAAAACACTCAATTTGAGTTTGTTTTAATGAAGGGGGATAGTAAGCGATAATTATAAAAGTCTCCTAGGTAGCAGAGAGAAGTATAGAAAAATTCAAGTGTTCTCAACTGTTTGCCAAATTATGAAGCCAGAAAACTGCTTTTGAATGCATTGCCCAAATACTGTATAGTTAGAAGTATTTCCTTCTTAAGAAATCATATCATAGGAGTGACTGTTAGTTGATGATGGAAGTGAGTGTGCATGGCTCAAATGGGTCATGCAGAGGCTTGGAGAATCCTAGGAGTTTTCTGTGTTTGAGAAGTAGAAAAACAGCCCTCAGTACCTCAGAGATCATAGAAAGGGAGGAATTTGCTTGATCCCCCAGTTTCCTGGGACTTTGAGTCCCATCCCCAGTTCAGCAGAAAGACATGGGAGGCTGAGTTGTGAACTGTTCACCAGATCCACAGAGAGGGAGTCCTTATACCTATGCTCAGAGAGCTAAGAGGGTGCTCAGGGAGCCCTCTCAGTGAACCCACACTGAACACACCCGGGCAGAGTGTTTCAACTTCCTATCCTGGATGGGTGCTGTGGACTAAATGTTTGTTCCTTTCAAAATTCACATGTGGAAACCCTAATCTCCAATTTGATGGTATTTGGAGAAGGGGGCTTTGGGGAGGTAATTAGGTCATGAGGGCAAAGCCCTCGAGATGGGACTAGTGCTCCTATAAGAAGATGCATGACAGAGTTTGCTTCCTCTCTCTGCTCTTCACATAAAATGGCCATCCACAAACGAGGAGGTGGGCCCTTACCAAACACTGGATCTGTTGGTACCTCAACCTTGGACTTCCTGCCCCAAACCTGTGAGAAATGCGTCTATGTTGCTTAAGAAACCCAGTCTATGGTCTTTTGTTACAGCAGCCTGAACAGTCCAAGACAGTGATTTTCAACCTGTGTGTTGTGGCACAGTGGTGTGTGGCAAGAATTTTTAAAACATGCAGTACCTGACTATTTAGTCAGGGCATGGACCTTTTTCTCTCTAGGTTGTCAAATGAAAAAAATGACAACAGCCAACATAACAATAACCATTTGATGTGAATGAATCAAAATTATATCTATTTTTTTGTCAGATCAGCAAAAAGTACATTTTGGTGTGCCACAGAATTTTAGTAATTAATTTATGTGTGCCATGAGATGAAAAAGGTTGAAAATCGCTGAGCTATAGTAAGACAATGAGTATATCCATTACATCTTCCCTCCATTTCTTTAGGTGGGAAGAGACTTGTTGACAATGTGACACAAAAAGATGATGGGTCCATTTGGCTTGGTGCGGACTGAGCCTGGGTGGAGGTTAGAAAAGAGCTTCCTCCACTGCCTGAGAAAAGCAGCAGGATAAGGGAGGACATGGAACTTATCCTTTGAAGAGCTAAAACTATAATCATTATACATTGGCCACTTGAAACTATTTTAACATATGATTTTCTAAAGCAAGTATTATTGTGCCATTTTTCTTTTTTTAAATTCTTTATTGTTGAAAGTATTACATATGTCTCCTTTTTCCCCATTGTATTGTGCCATTTTTCAATTTAAGAAGCCACATCTGAGGATATGAGTGGCTAAATAACTTGTCCAAGGACACAATAATAAATAACAGAACTGGGACTTGAAGCCATTGCTCTCTGACCTAGAAACCCATTATCATATGGAGACTCTATGTACATGCTTTGCAACTACTCCATAAATCTAAAATGTTTCCAATATAAAAAAAATTATTACAAATAAAATCCAATATCTAGATTGCTCTACTATGGTATCTCACTAAATAACTTATGAGAGTTTTGCTTTGTTTATATGTGAAATTTCTTGGAAATTTTGAAAAATAATGTGCTATATTTTCACCTGACGATCTTTTTAGCATCTATATTCCCAAAGTGTTGTCTTGTGCTTTTTTTATGTAAAGCACTTGGCAATAGAGCTTGCCATCAGGAAAGCTTCCAGTAAATGTTAGGCATTGTCATCTTCATCATCATCGTCTTAACAAATAATCATTTGTTACATTATATCTTTAAAGCCAGTGAGCATGATAGACTCCCCCACTGGACTGTGAATGGCTCAAGAGTAGGAACTTAGTAGATTCTAAATAGCATTTTCTAAAACAAATACAGCCATGCCTCACTTATTGTGCTTTCTTTATTGAGCTTTCCAGATAATGAGTTTCATCAAAATCGAGGCAAGACCCTCCACCAACAAACAAATTATGATTCTCTGAAGGTTTAAAAGATGGTTAGCATTTTTTAGCAATCAAGTATTTTTTTAATTAAGTTCTGTAAATTTTTTAGACCTAATGCTATTCCACACTGAAACATAACTTTGATATGCACTGGAAAACAAACAAAAAAAAATCTGTGTGACTTTATTGCACTATTCACTGTATTTCGGTGGTCTGGAACCAAACCTACAATATCTCTGAGGTATGCCAGTAAATCCCTGTGCTCACAATTAGATCTCATAGCAATGTATCTTAAAATCCATAGGCAGGCCTGGCCAGCATGACTCAGTGGTTGAGTGTTGACCTATGAACCAGGAGGTCATGGTTTGATTCCCGGTCAGCAGCAAACATGCCCGGGTTTCCAGCTCAAACTCCAGTGTGGGGTGTGTAAGAGGCAGCCAATCAATGATTCTCTCTCATTCATGTTTCTATCTCTCTCTCCCTCTTTCTTTCTCTCTGAAATCAATAAAAAATACATATAAAAACACACACACAAACTTATAGGCAGTTTGTTTCTGTTTCTGTTTCTAATTTACCTATACCCTGAGGGAAGAGAGATGTGGCCAAATTGGTGCCTTCTCCATGATTCTTGGCCACTGTTTCCAAGGAGAAGCCCCGTTGTTTCATCCAACTGATGCTAGGGGTGAGGATATGATAGACTTAAACCCACCCATTCCAAAGGTGGCTTCCCTCACGCATATCCTCCTTCAGCTGTAACTCAACTAGATCAAGCTATCCTCTCTTCTGTGCTGCGCATCAGGGGGAAAATCTCCAAATGGGAACAAGACAGAGCAATTCTCATGCCTTATGGGCAATTTAAAGGGGTCAAATCATCTTTTTTTTTTTTTTTTTGCTGTCATGTCAAATGTTTCTTAGCCCATGTTCCCATTCCCACTAAATACCAACAAATGTTTATAAATTCCTGGCATCTAGAAAGGTTGAGGGCCCAGTTCCAGCAGCTTATGCATCAGGAAATGTGAACTCTAAAAAACAAAAGTTTTCACTGTGGCTTTGCTGAGTTAGCACACTCTGTGTTCACTGAGATAGCAGGCCCCATCACATGAGTTTGCTCAACCAAATGGTGACACTTGATTAGGGTATTATTTTAAAAGATGTTAGTTCTATGTAATTGTAGGAAATACCCTCCAGCTCAGCACTATCCAACAGACTTTCTGCAATGATGGAGATTTTTATATCTGTACTTTCCATTAAGGTAACCTCTAGCCATATGGAGTTATTGAGCCCTTGAAATATGGCTAGTACAACAGGGGAACTGATTTTTTTTTATTCTATTTAAGTTGATTGATATTTAACTAGTCCCATGTGACTAATGGCTACCATGTCGGGCAGTGCAGCTCTTGGTTGACCAACTGTCCCACTTGACCCAGGACTGAGGGGCTTCCTGGGATGCAGGACTTTCAGTGCTAAAACTGTCACAGTGCCAAGCAAAGTAGGCCAGTTGGTCACCCTAAACCAGATCTCTTTGTAAAATACGTTTGGCATTTTTGGAAGTGAGAATTGGATATGTTCCAGCTACCGTGTCAAGTAAAAGGGAAGGAAACTCAAAGACAGATATGTAACTGATAGTTTTTCTTCCAAAGCAAAATACAATGAATTTTTTCTAAAAAAAAAATTAATGAATTGATGAGACCACAGGATTGATCCTTTAACTGAAGTAGTCTATTTAAAACTGCAATAAAAATAAGAATATAGAAAACATAAGACACTCATCCTCAAACTACCTGCAGAACCCACCAGTAACCTACTTGACTATATATTGATTCTCATGGGAAAGTGGAAGGCAATAGGTGAATTCAGATATGCTTCTCTTGAAAAAGGCTTCTCTACCCCAACTATCATCTACTTGCCAACCAGAGAACCTGAAACTCATTGCCAGCATCGGATTCCTCCAGGTTAAGCATTGTCCTCTATTAAAATAAAGACATTTTCTAAGATAAGTCATATATGACCAAAAATATAGGGTGTCCCAAAATTCACGCGAGAAGTAATTTTGATAGAAAACACAGGTTTATAATTAAAAATTGTAAATTTTTTATTGATTCATAACGTATACAGTATAGGGGTATGTATGGAATAGCACATTGGGTAAATGTCCTCCACGGCTTTGTTGGCACAAACACAAAGCCGTGGTCCTCATTGGTCTTCATTGTCCCTGCTCCTGGGCCATAATTGGTACTTGGTAATGCTTATCAAATTGAAGGGATTGAAATCAAAGGGTAACAGATATTAGAATCTGATTCAATAAACCAAGTAAAATTAGGCTTTTATTTTTTGTTGTTGTTGTTGTTAATGCTCACGTAAAATTCAAATCTTGCTTGAATTTTGGGACACCCTATATAAGTTGTCCCCAAAAATGTATATATACACTGAATAATTATAAAGGCAGTGTTTATTTAAATCATTTCATCTTCAAAATTGAGCTATCAACTGTTAAAGTGTGTATACTTTTTTTGGGGGGGGGCATGCGGTATGGAGAGATAATCACTGTCAATGCATACATTTTAATAAAGAATTTTTATAATACATTTTGAAGAAGAATCCCACTGTTACTTTTTATTTTGTTTTATTTTGCTTTGCCTTGCTTTGCTGTTCTCACATCTCTGGTTCATTTGACTAAATCAATATCCATATAAAAATGCACACATGTAATTCAATATTAGTTACCTGAGTTATAACGGCTCTATGAGTAATAATGTCTTTGCATCATTAAGGAGAGCTGAAAATCACTCTATTTCATCATTCTAGCATTTATTATTTAAATTTTTATTTCTCATATTTGGTTACTTTTCACTTAATCTCTTCTCATACATTTCTTTTTCTGTCATTGGCTCATTGAAGAATAGTGGTAGAGACTAGAGTTATAGTTGCTGAGGTAAATATGAGAATGAAGTCAAGTCTTAGTTCTGGTTCCTTTATGAACCAATTTACTTGCAATCTTTTTGGCAGTACAAAACTTTATTGTGCATAAGAATTACTTGGGGCTCTTAAAAAAAACCCAACAATTCCTGATTTCTCCCCACAAAAGATTCTGCTTCAATAGATGTGGGGAAAAGTCAAGAATCAGCTTTCCCCCACTTCCATGCAAGCAGTCCATGATCGAGCTGTACTCTTCTCCCCAGGAATACTGGAGGAGAGAGCAGGAATGAATGATCACTAATGCAACCTCATATTGGGTAAAACAATCTTGACTGTATTACATGGTGACCACTGCTCAGAAGTAAGATCACAGAATGTCTTGGGTGCATAGTTAACAATGAAAATTAGGTCAGGTGTGAATCTTGGTCCTCGAGTAAACTTATTACTGGAGCATCAAAAGAATACTAGCATCATATGACATCCAACTGTACATTTTGCTCTTTGTCACAGATTAGTTATATAGTTGGGTTGGGATGGCAGATGTATAATTTATTTCCTAGAAACCTCTTAAGCCTCAGAAAATAGGCCCTAAATTGGTGAGCCTGTGTCTCAGATCCTAATCATGTCTAGACCTGTCTGTTTCCCAGCATGAACACAAGACAGTGTTCTGAAGATAGGACCCTAGATATTGATAAAGAGAATGATAGTTGCTATATATATAGAAGGAAAGCATAATTTCAAATTCAGGTTCTTCATTAAGTTTTATTATAATTTTTAAACCTTCACCATTTTCATTTCTTTGTTTTGAGTCATGACCTTAAATCAATAAGCATAATTAGACTTATTGAATTTCTTTCTCTTTGCTTCTGGGAATTAATTTGGTAAGCCATAGGTAATTTAGCGAGCATGTTTGCACGAAACATAGTTTATATATCTGACCCATTGTATACAATTGTGCACTGTGGTCCCTTCAAAATGCTGCCTACAGCCCATGTTCTGAAAGTTCAGAGCTGTGGGAGGGCTTTAGGGAGAGCCCTCTGGTGTGAGAAAGGAGGGTTTCTTGTTTCTTGATTTCACATAAGGTGTAACCTCAAGTGTAAATCCATTTGCTGCTCATTGAAATCTTCTCAGTTCTGAGAGAAAAGTATTCTGGAGATAATTTGAAATAAAATCCATGGGATTTCTGACCCAGAATCCCTGACATTTGCTAGTTGGGCTCAATAGGAAGATCCAACAGCCAAGGCACCCCTTAACAGTAAGGGCACAGCATGTTACAGAGGCTTTACATTCAGCGCCTCATTCTACTGCTTTCCTTCCAGGGCTATCGTGCTTCCCCACCAAATCTCATCTCCCCTCTCTTCAAGATGGTTTTCAGCGTTTACCAAGTATCTATCAACTAATTCCTGCTAAGCAAAGAGGCCAGAGAACTGTGATGGGGTAGCAGATAGTTATTAAGCTTGACTGAGTGGCACAACACACTGGCCAGTGATTTTCCCATCAGCCTGTAGTGTGTGTAGGGATGCCCTTTTTCCTTCTGCCTTCCCTAGCTGGAAATTTCATCACCAATATATATATATGTCTGAGATGCTAGGAAATAATGCAGGCTGGGCAGGACTTAACTCCTCTGAGTTTGTTTTCTTTCTCAGGACATAGGAAAGTTTTCCTAGTCATAAAAAAGGGGGTGGGGGGGAGAGCAAATGACAGCTAAACTCCTAAGTGTTTTTTTATTTTTATTTTTTAAAGAAACCTTAGGTTTTGAAAGGAAAACGAATGGGGAAAAGGGCATCAAATGTTCGATGATTCACTGTGTGTTGAAATGGCTGGTGCCTGGGGACCCGTTGCTGCTTTTCTGGATAGGTGAGTTGGGTGTAGCCTAGCCTGGGTGTGCACACCTAAGGCTAGGACAGGACACACCTGGGCTTGCTTTTATCTCTGTTTTGTTGAAATTGTGTGGTCTGAGTCTTCCAGAGAGGGGTCACTCAGCAGCTGAGCCTGTGGTGCCATATGTATCTTACCAGGGCCTCTGGCAGCAAGAGCCCCATATTGGTTGGCTAACATACTAGTGATGTTAACTGTTTAAAGTTTAGGGAAGTTTGGGCTAGATTAGAGAAGGGGAGTGGTACCTGGGCAAGTCACTGGGGAGGGCCTTTCAGTTCTTTGGAAAATATATCCTGCTGAAACCTGCCTTCTCTGCAGTTTCTCTCTGCAACTTGTTTAGGGCCGAATTGTCATAGTCAGTGTCTAATAGGGCCAGGAAGCACCATTTACACTATAGGAATCTGGATGTTAAATACCCACCGTTAGCTGGCTATTTCTTGAGAACAAAAGAAAACAAGATGTCCCATGTAGTGGTGAGGTTGGAGGAAACTAGAAGTGGTTAAAAGGCATTCTGCTCTCGGATCCCATTTTACCAAGTGGGTAGGAAGTTTTCCCATCATCCCCTCTTTTTCTCTGACCAAAGCAATAAACGACCTTAGACCTCTTCATCTGATTTCACACTAGCGACAGTCTGTTGACACACAGGATACATGTTCAGAAACCCAAGTTCCAATTCTGAGAAGCTACACAAATCTATGCCCCTGCCCACCCACTCGCTCTCTGTAACTGTTGTTCACCTTCACACAGTGATGAACCTCAGATGCCGACTCACAGCCCTGCTGTGTTGAGATCAGACATGTTATGAGGACGCAGAAGCCTCATTGCCCTCTCACCCCATTGCCCTCTCACCTGCCCACACAGCCACTTCTCCAAGTAATCATCAGGCCGAGCAGACACTTACCTGCAAGCTATTTTTCTTAAGATTTGGCCTCACCTGTGGTTTCTGCAGAATGACCCTCTGCCTGAATATGGTCATTGTGACTGAGGATGACGAAGAGCTAAGGTCTCCCTTGCTTGTTGGTGGTAATTCATTTTGTTGATTGAAAAAGAAAAGAACAAAAAAGGCTTGGTTTGGAGGATCTCTCAGGCTGGCAGACTGTGAGAATGCTATCAAAGGTGAGCAGGCAGCATACCTGACTGATGAATTGATAGTCATGACTGCCAGAAAGTGTGGGAGTGGTAGCTGGCAAGAGCCACTCTTTTTTTTTTTTTTTTTTGTGAGAGGGAGTTGCCTCACTCTCTCCACACCAGCATCAACCGCCTGGCAGGAGTGTGCAGGAATAGGGCATAGAGGAAAAAATGTGGGGGTGCGGTGTGTGAACACAGCACAGTGGATTTCTATCAATGAAGCGAAGAACCAGTTTTCCTTTCTATTTTATTTAAATAGCTTTATTGAGGTATATCTCTCCAGAGAACAGAGGAAAATTTGCCTGAAGAATATGAGTGTCCACTCTTCCCTCAAAGGACAACTTAAAAAGGAGACTTTCCAGGTGCCCAGCCAAGAGTCTGCTGGGGCACCACCAGTGCCCCAGTGCATTGGCTTGGACAGGGCTACTCTCAGCTAAGTGGGAGCTGCCACACTTCAGGTTGTGGCTTGTCATGTTGCCCTATTATCCAGAACCCTTCCCGCAAGTTTTCTACCCTCTAAAGGGGACATGTCAGGAGCTGTAGTCTCAGGGATATTCCTTGGAATTTCAAATGAGACCCAGCTCTAGGGCAAGTTTAGAATCTCGTGGGCTATATTTGGCCCAGATACCATCCCTTTGGCCACTTTGGATGGTGCTATTATTTTTAATTGGTGGGGCAATTATTATATGCCTTTGCACAGCCTTTACATGGAGAGTCTTAAAGATCTTTGCATCCATTCCATTCCATCACAGGCCTTTTAGCAATGACCATTCTCTTGCATTCCATACTAGAAAAACAAAATTCTTGCTGAGGCAAACTAACTCCCTTCAACCAAGTAAAGGACACCCTTTGGGGAGGAAAGCACATACCTATTCACCTGGGATGACCTTAACTCACATCTGCCCATTATACACCAATACTTTCCTGTTCTGAGCCAACCCCCTGGGTCCCAAGCAATTCTCTTAGAGAATTGGATTTTATTTTGTTTTTCTGTCTCTAGCTATTTCCTGCTTTATTATTCAACAGCCTAAATTTAGCTCCACACTCCATCTTTACAGCCCAGATTTCCAATGTGCCATGAAAGCAGAAGTAACTGTGAGTGGGAGGCATTAGAGAGGTACTGGGGGCTGGGGGGAAGGGAGGCACATGAGGGCCAGTAGGGAGGAGGAGAAGTCATCATATTAGCAGAGCTGGATTCTGACATTCTGAGAGGCTGCCCGCAGCACATAATAGGCCCCAGGACCACAGAATCCCTCTAACTCACCTGAAGGGAGGTACAGCGCTGCCTGCCATGAAATAAGTAATCGGTTCTTCCCTTCCTATATCCTATAATGTGTTTGGCACAATGCATAGTACTTGCTAACCACTCAAGAAAAAAAAGAGCCACTCACTCTGATTAACTGTCAGAACTAATTCTCATCCATGTTATTATACGATAAAGAGAAAAAAGGAAATCCAAGGAAACTGCTTAAGGCCAGTGCCTAATCAGGTTTTTTTCCCTTTCATCTGTTTCATACAAAAACTGCCTGGAATCACTGGTGTGAGCCATTAGGTTCCTCTCTTCAAGTGTTAATTAATTAAATGTGATATTTTAAAATATACACGCCTCTTTCCAGATAGAACAACCCGAGCTCTTTGTAAATTGCTCAATGCCCGTTGGTCCCCCCTCCCCGCCCCCAGCAGTTCTACTTCATTGCCTTGTACCTTCTATTCCCCTGTTGGGCCACAACTCCAGCAGCAATAAGTATAGAGTAATTATTTCTGCCAGAAATGTTTCCCCTGAAAGGGGCTTGCCTTATTTTGGTTGTATGTGTGTGCTTGAAAGAAAGGCATGTTATAATATCAGGCCTCTTTGTTTTCCCTCTTTTAATACCCACTGGTTCTCTAAGATGTCATTGGCAAACACAACACCATTTGCTTTTGTTCCCTTTATAAATATTTTCCACTTGAGCCCTATTTCTTACTTACAACTGCTAAGTGTCTTGCTATGAAAAGCAACTGTTCCAAAGCAGTAGACTGAATGAACACAGCCTGTGTGGTTTTGATTTAGGAAACATTCAGCTTTTGGTCTGAAATACCCTGGAATCAGAGCAGTTTATAGTCTCTTGGATTCTTGAAGGCAACTCAAATGGTAGGTATGTGTGTGTAAGGTGGGAGCTGGGGGCAGATGGGGAGACTTAGAATATCCAATTGATTTGTCATGTCTATTGCAATCATGCAATTATTCACTCAACAACAATTGCTGAATGCCTACTATGTGTTTGCTACTCCTGGTCAAGTAAACCCCAAAAGGTGACCATTCAATCCAAGTAGAAAGCTTGTGTTAGACACTCTATGTCATGGAGGGCAAGTAAGATATAAGCCCTATCCAGAAATCTGGAGACATTAAACATTTCCCTATCTTGAAAAAAAAGCTTACCAGAAGATGCTTACATAATTAAGAATTTTTAAAAGGAAAAATAAATAAATAAATTTTATATTATGTCAACAGACAAATCACATTATTGCCTCTCACTCCAATAAGGCCTCCAGTCTGTTTTACATTGTGCCTGGCTTTTTTGTTGTTGCTAGAATTCATTGTAATAAGATGCTTGAAAAGGTTCTTTCTGTCCAGGTTCAGATCCAACAAAACTAATCCTACATTAAGCTATGACAAGAGGAAAGACAATTGGGAATCAGAGGCATGAATAACATCCTCAAGATTCTGTCTTCTCCATCTGAGAAATGTGCCCCCCACTCTCCAGTTTTAATTTGATCACACCACTATGACTCATTCCCCCAGAAGAAATGGTCTGTACCTCACCCTAGATCAGGTTCTACCATGCATGCCTTTGTAAAGCATTGTAGAAAGTTGAGCAGTGATTCCTTAGTTTGCTCCCATTAAACTCTTTAAAATATATACATATATTGCAGAGAGGAAAGGAGAGAGAGAGAGACAGAGAAAGAGAAACATCAATGATGAAAGAGAATCATTGACTGGCAGCCTCCTGCACATCTCCCACTGGGGATCGAGCCACAACCTGGGCATGTGTCCTTACTGGGAATTGAACTGTGAGCTCCCAGTTCATAAGTCAATGCTCAACAACTGAGCCACTCCAGCTGGGCTCCCATTAAGCTCTCCATAGGTTAGGCAAACATCCCAGGATTCTTAGAAGTATGTGACTAGGTGGACTTTGAGGAGCTCTAGCCTAATGGGATTCTCATTTCAAGCATACATCTAAGTTTGCAAGACATGAGGGCAAATGCTGGAGGACAAGGACTGGCTCTTCTCTTCCTGTGCAGCCCCCCATACCTAGTCTAGTGCTAGCATTGGGGAGAACACAAAATGTATTACTCTAGGGTAATACACTTGGGATGCTCCATTAGTTGGCAGTGTCAACTGATATTTTTATTCAAGTAACGAAAACAAACTCTGGCCTTTCTCCAACCTTGATTAGAACTGTGTTGGATCCATTAATAGGAATGTACCTCTATAACTGGGAAGCTATCAAAATCTCAGGCACCCCACCCTCTATTTTCTTAAAGTGATATAGTATTTTCCCTGCCATTTAAAATAGTTCTGCACAGCAAAAGAAACCAGCATTAAAATGAAAAGGGAACCCACTGTATGGGAGAACATATTTGCCAATGATACATCTGATAATGGGTTAATGTCCAAAATATTTAAAGAACTCATACAACACAACAAAAGGAAGGCAAACAATCCAATCAAAAAAATAGGCAAAGGATCTAACTAGACACTTCTCCAAAGAGGACAGATAGATGGCCAAGAGACATATGAAATAATGCTCAATGTCACTAATCATCAGAGAGATGCAAATTAAAACTACAATGACGTATCACATTGCCAGAAAGGCTACCATAAATAAATCAACAAACAACAAGTGCTGGCAAGGATGCAGAGAAAAAGGAACCCTAGTTTACTGCTGGTAGGAATGCAGATTGGTGCAGCTACTATGAAAAACAGTGTGGAGTTTCCTCAAAAAAATTAAAAATGAAACTGCCATTTGACCAAGTGATCCCACTTCTATGAATATATCCTAAGAATCACAAAACACCAACCAGTGAGAATACATGTACCCCTGTGTTCATAGCAGTGCTATTTACTGTAGCTAAGGTCTGGAAACAGCACAAGTGCCCATCAGTAGATGAGTGGATAAAAAAGCCATGGTACATTTCTACCATGGAATACTATGCAGCAGTAAAAAAAAAAAAGGATCTCTTACCCTTTGAGATAGCATGGAGGGACCTTGAGATTATCATGCTAAGTGAAATAAACCAGTCAGAGAAAGACAAATATCACATGATCTCACTTATATGTGGAATCTAATGCACAAAATAAACTGATGAGTAAAATAGAACCAGAGACATGACAACATGACAAATCTTGGGGGAGGGGTGGGGAGGGAGGTAATGGGAAGAGATTAACCAAACAATTTATATGCATATATGCATTGCCCATGGACACAAACAATAGGCTAATGAAGGCCTGGGGTGAGGCAGGAACCAGGTGGAGAGGGACAAGAGGGGAAAAGAGGGGAACATCTGTAATACTCTCAACAATAGAGATAAATAAAATAAAATAATAAAATAAAATAAATATCTACACTAATAAAAGAGAAAAATGGTAATTGGCGTACGACCGCTACCCTTCCCATTGGCTAATCAGCATATCCTTATGCAAATTAACTGTCAGTCAAGATGGCGGCAGGCAGCCAGGCAGCTGGAAGCGAACATGAGGCTTGCTTGCTCCAGTGACTGCAGACTCCACGTTCCCCGCCTGACTTGCAGGCCTCTGAGCTGGCAGTTTGAAACATTCTAACAAATATAGCCGGCTGGGATCTCAGAGCTGAAGTTATACATTGTTTCGATTATAGAACGGCAAACAAACCAGCAGCGGAAGCCTCAGAGCTAGAGCCAGAGCTAAAGCTGGCCCAGAAACAAAAAAAAAAAAGAAAAAAAAGGAGCGGTTGGGAGCTTCAGTCAAAACCGCCAGCCTGAAGGCAGCCCTCAGCCCCTCACCCAGGCTGGCCAGGCACCCCAGTGGGGACCCCCACCCTGAAGGGTGTGTGACCAGCTGCAAACAGCCATCATCCCCTCATCCAGGCTGGCCAGGCACCCCAGTGGGGACCCACACCCTGATCCAGGACACCCTTCAGGGCAAACCAGCCAGCCCCTAGGCCTCTATCCTATATAGTAAAAGGGTAATATGCCTCCTGGCACCGGGATCAGCGGAGCCGCGAGGCCTCCTGGCACCGGATCAGCATGACAGGGTGCAGCGCCCAAACCCCCTGATCGCCCTGCAGCTCTATGTGTGACAGGGTGTGGCATCCCAACCCCCTGATGGGCCCTGCTCTGTGTGTGACAGGGGGTGGCGCCCCAATCCCCCCCCCCCCTCCACGGGCCCTGCTCTGTCTGTGACAGGGTAGAGCCATAACCTCCCCATCGGCCCTGCCCTGAGTATGACAGTGGTGGCGCCCCAACCCCCTGATCCGCCCTGCTCTGTGTGTGACAGGGGGTGGTGCCCTAACTCCCCTATCGGCCCTACTCTGTGCGTGATGGGGGAGCTCCCCAACCCCCTGATGGGCCCTGCTCTGTTCATGAGAGGGGGGAGCTCCCCAACCCCCTGATGGGCCCTGTTCTGTGCGTGACGGGGGGGGGGGGGGGGGAGGGGCAGTGCCCCAACCCCCTGATTGGCCCTGCTCTGTGAGTGACAGGGGGCAGTGCCCCAACCCCCTGATTGGCCCTGCTCTGTGCATCACAGGGGTGGTGCCGCAACCTCCCCATTGACCCTGTCTTGAGTGTGATAGGGGGCGGTGCCCCAACCCCCCAATCAGCCCTACCCTGAGCGTGACTGAGGGTGGCATCGCAACCTCCCAATCCGCCCTGCTCTGTGCATGACAGGGGGCGGTGCCCCAACTCCCCAATCAGCCCTGCTCTGAGCCTGACCAGGGGCTGCACCTAGGGATTGGGCCTGCCCTCTGCCACCCAGGAGCAGGCTTAAGCCAGCAGGTTGTTATTTCCCGAGGGGTCCCAGACTGCGAGAGGGCACAGGCCGGGCTGGGGGACCCCCTCTCCCCGCCGAGTGCACAAATTTTTGTGCACCGGGCCTCTAGTAATAAAATAAAATAAAAAATAGTTCAAGATTTCAAGTTCCTTGCAAGAGAGCTTTGAAAAGGCCTTGTGGTAGATTATGTTTTTAAGGTGTCTAAAACAATACTTCTCATTCTACAGCTCTTTTGCACTATGATTTTGCCACTCTCTATTAGACAGGTGGGGCCTCTCCACCCTCCAGGGATCTAGGCTTGCACAGTGACCTCTTTTGATGAATATAATGCTGCCAAATTACCTCTCAAATCTTGCCTTTACTTTTGGGAAGGCTCCTTCTTACACTACTACTGCCATACTATTAGGAAGCTCAAGCAGACAAGTCCATATGAAGGAGAATTGGAGCTCCTCACTGATAGCCCAGCTGACCTCCCCGATAGCCTCCAGAAACAACTATCAGCCATGTGACTGAGGACCCTTTGAACCTTCCAGCTCTTCCAGTGCCCCATCCAACATCATGCAAAAAAGAACTGCCCAAATTGTGAGGAATAATAAATTGACCTGTCTTTATAACCCTGAAAGTTGATTTGTTTCACAGCAATAGATAACCAAATAGGCCTCTTAAGGGCCATTTGTTTTCCAGGTTATATATACAGTATATGTGTTTGTTTGAGTATGGTCTGGTGTTTTTCAAAAAGCTATTCTTATGCAGTCATTTATCTAATCCTTTACCTTTACTACTGACTTGATAACTTCTAGTAAATTTCATGGCTAGAATAGGGAGAGAGAGAGATAATTCATTCTGAGGTTGAAATCTGTTTCCATAATCATCTCTTCTGCTCTTTTCTACACGTTGTTTCAAAGTGAGCTTTCTAAAATACAGGTCAAGTCATATATCTCTTGTTCTAAAACCACCAATTGTTCCACATTGCTTACATAATAAACTCCTTATCTTAATAAATGCTTTCCAAAACAAAGATGCTTTTCAGAGTAGAGGTTTGCTGGAACAAAATGATCATTACCGTGAAGATGCTGAGGCCACTGGTCCCAGAAGCAGAACTAGAAATTAAAAGCCAGAGAGTTAATCTTTAGATTAACATAGAAGATTTGGAACATTTAGAGACTCATAATGGAGAATCCAAGGGGTGCAATGAGTTTTGAACAGTGTAACAGGCACTTTTGATTTGGATTCTTACAGGCCAAGTTGGACTAGAGTCTAGACAGACTGTGGTTAAAGGTATTATATTTGTTCTAGAACAGAAAAGTGAAATAATGTATGTGGGACTTAAACTCATGTACAATTCATCAAATTAAATAAAGATGAGAAAGATGACACTAAAATTATCACACACTTGTCTAACAATAGGGTTATATAAGTGGCCTAAATCGTGCCATAAATCCCAGATGTTTAGCCCATGCAAAAAGAGAAGAATTGCATCTGTGTATAAGGTTAGGTTTCACTTAGACCCAGGGGATTCAAGATGGGAGACAGAAACAGAAATCATTTTCTCAAGAAGAGTCTGGATTTCTGAGTCTCAGTGTTCAAACCAAACAGGTTAAGTTTGGGGGACATAATATTTTTCCAAAGGTATCATTTATATGCAGTAGGACCTGTGGCTCTTAATCAACTTGCCTCAGGTTTCTAGAACATGAATGAGCATCCGTTGAACAGAATAACTAATTAATGAAATTGTTGGCATTGGAGGGCAGATGCTGGGAGGGGGTGAGGTGCATCTTGTATTACTAGACTTTCCCAATCTTTGAAATCTTGTAATTTGGTTTCCTGACCACTCTTATGGGAAATTGGGAAGGATGGAAGGTGAAAAGAATCCAGAATTTGAATAATGGCATCTTAAAGACAAGCTCTGAGTGGCCTATTCACTCCTCCTTGTCGGAGTGGCTTTGCGGGCAAGGTATTGAAATAAGAAGCAGATTTCCTCCATATTATTCTGGGGGTCTTTATAGTTTTCTCCTCTGTAGGGTGCGGCTATAGGGTTAAGCCTCGGACTGACCTGTTGGCAAAGCCACAAACAAGTCCCAGCTTAGAGGGAACAGTCCTTTTAGCATAATTAGGTTCGACCTTATGACTCTCCCTAGATCTTATGTGGGAAGCTAATGGGCTGAGGGAGATGTAGCAAGTGCTGCCAAAACAAGTGAAACTCACAAGAACATTGTAACTATGGTGACCACTACCTTGTTTACCTCTGGCTATAAAATAAAGGCTCAGCTTGCCTCTGGATCTCTCTCTGTGGCCTCAGCCAGGCACAGGAAGATCCACCGACCCAGCTTATTCTGTCTGTCTGTCATTTCTTCATCCTTTCACCGTCCTCACTCAGGCTTTCGAACCTTTGGCTGAGCTGGCTCAGCACACTCCTCCCTAACCCATTCCCATCCCCTACAATTACCAGTTACCTTTTGTTCAAGCAAAAATCAATATTGCTTATCTATGAGTACATATAGTAGTGTCCAAGCTAAATAGGCTTTCTCACAAGCCACATCAGCTAGGACTCCCAACATAATGGGAATGATGATTCCATTTTCATTAGGAAACTTTAAAAAGTTTCACATGAAAATAATGATCACCCCCCAAGAGGTACTGAGCAGAGGTCTGCCTGGCCCATGGACGTTGGGAGTCTGTTTCCCTAGAGTTGGAAGAACCGAAGAGATTTAAATTTGGATATTAACTGCAGATGAATAACACAAAATTGGAGTAAACTTGACATAATGTTTCTCCTAGGGACATGTCCATCTCTGCATGTGGGGCCTCAGCTGCACTTGCCGTTGGCTAGAGATCAGCATTTCTCCTGCTTCAAGGCTCATGCAAACTACTTGGGATCTGGATAAAATGCAGATTCAGTCGGTCTGAGAGTGCCTGAGATTCTGCATTTCTAACAAAATCACAGGTGATGTTGATACTGCTGGTCTGCAGAACATGCTTTGAATAACAAGGATGTGGTAAATTGTCAATGAGTCAAAAGACATGGGTTCAATTCAAGTTCTGCCTGACTGTGAGAGTTACTTAATCACACTAAAATTCTGATTTTATAACTATGAAATGACAATAATATCTGCCCCAAAGTATTGTTTTAAACATTCAATGGGATATCCAGTATAGCATTTTATAAATCTATATTGGTTGGTGATCTTTTAAAAAAATATTTGTTATTGATTTTGGAGAGAAAGGGAATGGGAGAGAGAAATAAAAACATCAATGGTGAGAGAGAATCATTGATCAGCTGCCTCCTGCACACCCCTGAGCCCACAACCCGGGTATGTGCCATGACCAAGAATCGAACCATGACCTCCTGGTTTATAGGTCAATGCTCAACCTCTGAGCCACAGTAGCTGGACAGTTGGTGATCTTGAGGCCTGCTTGGATTCTCCACCAAGTGTGTAGTGAACGTCTCTGAGCTTTTCACAGCAGCAAAAGGTAGGGGAAGCCCAGCTTCTAGGTGACTGATAGTCCCCATGGCTGCTCCCTTGGGTCTAAGTGGAGGGGTTAGCAAAGATAAAACTCATTCTAGTGACACCACCAGGGGCCAGTTAGTTGAGACCTCAGCCCCTTACAGAGAGCAACAGTTAGTTGTGTCCCCTCTTCGTTTCTGAAGGAAAGCCAAGGACACATTTCCCCTTTCATTTTATATCTTATTAAAGAGAAAGCATGGAAAATATAATTTTTTTACTGAAATATTGGAATCAAGGAATTTATGGGACAGATGGAGCAATTCCCTCCTAGAAATAAAAGTGATAACTCAAAAAAAAGTTATAACTCATGTAAAAAGTCTTTGAACTCTCTCATACTTACAAAATTCTAAGCCAGCTCTATTACTGTGGAGTTTCATTGTTGAGAAAGACCTGCTAGAGCTAGACCATATGCTGATCATGTTTAATTGGTAAAAGTCTTATAATTCATTCAAGTAAAAGTGGCTTACCTGGGTCCTGGCTGATTAGGCTGGGTTCTAGCTGATTATCAGTACTGTGCTTGGGAAAACCTGCTTGGGTAAAGGTCAAACAAAAATAATATTCCCTTATTATTAAACAATTATTAAACTCCTAAAACCAATTTATATCAACCCCCTTATGACGCTCTGTAAAGCTTCTCCAAATCCTTTTTTAACTTTGGTTTGCTGCCAGAAATAGATGCAGATGCATTAGCTACCTCACAAGGAAAACCTGTTCTCACAAGTTTTATTGTACCACTTGGCAAGGAAAAAGGCCTGGGTAGAGGCTGAACACTTTCACATAGATCCAGAAAGCTTGGGAATTTAGCCATCTTGACTTACCGCCCACCACCGAGGAGAAACTTAGCACATTTTAAGAGCCAGGATCTAATATTCCTTTAATCAGAAAAGAAGAAAATTCTACAGGATCCAACTTTCTTTTTGGGACAAATTCCATAGATTTTTACAAAGACAGGCCATTTCAGAACTCTCCAGGGTAATGAGGGAGCTCAAAGTTGCCAGGGTTTCCTACTCTCAGATCCTCCTCGCCCCTTTCCTCCCAACCTTCATTGCCCCAGGGCAACTTCCCTCAGAAGACTGTAACTTCAGGAAAATTCCAAATTAGAACTAGAAGGGATATGAGGGTAGTACAGAAAGGGGAGTAAAAAGAAGGATTATTTTAGTTGTGCTATTTTATGTTTTGGGGAGCCCACAAGAAATATGAGACAGTCTCACTCTAATTAAAGAGTAAACAATTAAGACCATGGAAATGTAACTGGGAATCTACTGAGAACATCTTCACATTACTCACAAGTTAATAATTTTCCCAAGAGTGGGAGTTTCTTGAGAATGTTTGCAATTTATTTTTAAGCCTTTTAGTGCCTTAGAATAACATTTGCAATTTCTCTTTTATTATTTTCATGGTTTTCAAACGTTTCAAACCTAGGCATTTTAGAGCCCACCCAACTTTCTTAGATGTAGTTAGAAACACACAGGGACCTCTCAAAATCATTACAGAACTTATCTGGAATATGTGAGATAGATGATAGATGATAGATAGATAGATAGATAGATAGATAGATAGATAGATAGAAAGAAAGAAAGAATATCTTATTAAAGAGAAAATAGAATTTTTTACTGAAAATTGGAATCAATGGATTTATGGGACAGATGGAGAAATTTTCTTCTAGGATTATATATATATATAAATATCATACACACACACATACACACATATACTCTATGATCTTCATGGGACACAGCATGTTGATTCCATTGCAAATTTAGTATTGTGTTCATTGTATGTGACCCACGGGGATGTCCCCAAGCTATGTCATTACTTATGCCAAATCACTTTTCATAATTGTGGCTGTGGAATATATAGAAGTCAACGGACATTTTCTGAGAACCTATGAGGTAGATAACACCGCACTAGGGACTGCAAGGGAATACGTCATCAGAAGATATGACTCCCTGCCTGGTAAAGAGGCTTCTGAAAAATGATAAAGGGAAAGAAAAATCAGCCATGTATTTGGATCTTGATCTGCTTATATTCCCAGGTTACTCAAGGGGAAAAGTAACCATTGAACTTGCTGATCATTTGTTAATTTCACAGATAACTTTATTCCAAATGCCATTAGGCCTAATGAACATGCAAAGATGAATATACAATGTGATTAAGTGACTATAAATCAATGAAACCCAGTAAAGCATGCACATGATATGAACATAATAAATGTTAGCTCTTATTATCATCATTATCATCCTTATCATTATTTCTGTCATTAGTTAAGGACACTTAAACCTAGTAAGAGAAATGGCATGCACATATTTGTAATAGAAGGCAGAAAGTACACAGATTATATTGTTGGCGCTGATAAAAGTCTGAAGGAATCCAAAGACAAGAAAAAATAATTTCAGACTGGAGATGAGCATTTAACACATATAATAATAGGGAAGCCCAGTACCCTCATGCTCTCAGTAGTGTGTGTCTGATAAAGCAATCTGTCAAGAGTTTTGCCAGAAGGCTTGGTAGTTTGCCTTTCAGCACAAGAACCCCAAATGTTCCTGATTTCCTTAATAATATATTATGGCTCTGTGCACCATTAATTCATTCCAGGCCTATATATTTATATCTTTAATTATAAGATCAGTAAACAAGTTCTCCAAACCTGTTGTTTGCCAAGTGTCTTTAGGTGGTAGAATTACAGTTAGCAGGCAGTTCCATGGTCAATCTATTTTTATCTTCATTATTTTATAAACTTTATATTTCTTATCAGCTTTTCTGGAGTCTAAAGTAATTCTGGTATGTCAATTGATTTTCCTAAAATGCAGCCAATTACTTTCCTCTTTGAAATGCTTTCCCCCAGGTCTCTGTAGCTCTCAATTACCATTTTTAAGGTATGAGAACAGAATACGTCTCAGACTTCCTCAGGTAGATGTATCTTGGTTAGGATAGGATTTAGTAATCCTGTTTCTAAAAACCATCCCCAAGTTAGCAGGAGCTATGGAAGCAGCTCCATGCTGACAGGGAACTGTGTGTGTCACTGGCCATGGAGCACTGTTACCCAGGTCACAAAAAGAAATAATGTTCAGTTACAAATTGATGATGGCTTCTTATGGAGTTGCCTAAAAAGAAGATGACATATATGATCACTCTTCTCGCACAGATCATTTTTACACCTCTTTTTCAGGGGAACATATCAATCAAATTATTGTTGAGCATGAATTATGTACTCAGCATTGTGCTCAGCATTCTAGGGATTGCTAGAGAAGCTTATGGTAGGTCCCCTGTCCTTCAGAAGTTTTAAATCTACCTAAAGCAATATAAAGCGTGAGAGGAGAGCACATGACCCAATGTAATCCATAATAAATGTTCTGCAGAAAGCTTCAGGCAGAAATAGCTTTTAGGAGTTCAGAGAGTGGCAAGATGAATATCGACAAAAGTAGTTAGGTTAGGGGCATGTTTGGGGAGCTGAGAGGAGCTCTTTGGTCTGCATTATGGAGCAGAAATGGCCTCTTGTTGCAGCTCCCAGTACTCAAGAGTCTTTAGAAATAAAAATCACAAGTGGGCTCCTTGCGTAATGAAGAACATCCTTTGTGTTCTCATATGTTTTCAAAGGAGGTGGCTAGAAAAAATGAAGCCCTGTGAGTGCTTTTATACACTCCGCGTTGTTCTTGAGCAGAACCAAATGATCAATCGTCTTTCCCTGAGGAAAATGTCTGAGTTATCTTGTCAGAAAAGATGAAAGTTTGCCGTCATCCTCATACTTGCTACAAATGAGAGGGGAATATTTTTCAGCTGAAAGGGAGCATGTTTGGTCATATCCTCAACATTACCAAACTAAACACACACACACACACACACACACACACACACACACACACACATTATATCTGCCCCCTTTTGAGAAAATGCCTTGATGAAATGCTCACATGAACCAGCTTTACAAAATCATCAAAAGTGTGTTTTCTCTTTTCATAAAGTAGCCTATACTACAAGGCAAATTAATCAGAACAGAGCCAGGGGGAAAGTGGGTCAGGCTGATGCAAAGGCTAGCATCTCAGATTTCAACCTCTCAGTCTCTTTTGTTAGACAATGTCCGGGGTCCTTCCCTGGTTACAGACACCACCCAGGTTCCTCCCACCCATGGAGGAGGCTTTGTGATTGTGAAGACATGACCTATTCACCGCCGAGCATTTATGGAAAGTTTCTCCTTTGCTTGTGGTGGCAGACTCAGGGCCATGGAGCCTTCTGTAGCCAGAATGAACACCCAGGCAAAGAAGCCTGGATCAAAGCCTTGTAGCCAATGGGGAAGCATCTTAGTCGCTCACTATGCAGGCTTATTCACCCAACCACCATTTGTTGAACATCTGAACACCTGTGGCTTACTGGCCACCTCTCTGGGAACCATCCAAGCAACGACAAATAAAACCTTACTTCTGAGTTCTCCCTAAGTCTGGGAAGAGCTAGACACGGAAATACATAATCAGAATAAAGAATGGGAAGAGCTATGGAAGAGCTTTAAACAAAGTGTCATTGATCTCAGCAGAAGGTCTGACTAACTCTGGATGAGGTGTGACTGTCAAAAAACCTTGAAGGGTTAGTTGGAGTTGTGGTGGAGAAGTGGAGGAGGGCCTAGAGTATTTAAGGAATTGCAAATAGTCTTGTGTATGGATAGAGTGTAGGGTCTTGGGGGTTGGATAGGAGGTGGGGATGGAGCTGGTGGTAAATGATGGCTAGAAAGCTGAGAAGATGGGCTGAAGAAAGACTCTCAAAGGAGCCTTATATGTTACACTAAACTTTGAAGTCAAATGGAGGCTCTTTGGAGGTTCGTCATTGGGAGAATAACATGTCTGTTTTAGATGCTTAACCTTGTAGCAAAGGATAGCAGGAAGTGAGACAGAGGTGGGAAGAAAGTTATTAGGTGATTTGCTCTCAACCTGGAGAATGTGTGAGGGAGAGCTCATGCTGCAGGTTTAAAGGACCAGTCCATCAGCAATAAAAACCTGCAGGCTGATTCTTATTACCATAGTAGAAGTAAATTCTGTGTGGTTATTCTAATTCTATCAGCCAGTCACTCAGTCATCCCAACATTTCTCATCAAATCTTTATTGAGCAATTACTATGTGCTAAACACTGGAAATACAAAACAGACCTAGCTCTTCCTTCTTGGAGTTTAGATGGTAATAGAGAACATGACAATTAAGTCAGTAATTATAATTGAGTTTAATTCACCTGGACCCAAGTTAAACACAACATCTAGAGATCCACAGTTTAAGACATGCTAAAATAATGCCCTTCAGATCTCTTCAGAATTACCTAACTTCTAACTTTTAGTTTTTTGTTGAATGGAGAAATAAATAAATGACTGAGTGCAAAGAGATTTCAGCCCTTCAGAATTGTGCATCCCATACATCATCTCTGGCTATACAGCTCCTATCACTATGCCTTAGTTCACAAGGGTTGACAGTCTAACAAAGTCAAAGTGTTTGGAGGCTGGAATTAGGAAAACCTACTTAGGAATAGCTCCTACACCTTCTTAGCTGGAAGAAGTTGAGTAAATTTCTTAATCTCTTTAAATTTCAGTTTCCTTACCTAAAAAACAGAGTTGTTAAAATCTACCTTGCAAGGATAACATATAAAGGATTAAAAGGGGGGGTGGGGGAAGGATTTAAGTATGAAGATTAAACAAAAGGATATATTTCAGTACCAGGCACAAAGGAAAATAGTTAAAGAGTATTTAACTGTTGGGTCCACCTGTGACCTTTCTACCTACAGAGCACTTGAAAGAGCTTCAGAGTTAATCCCTGATCATGCCACTCTTCCACCTAAAACCTTAAATGACTCCCTATTGCCTTTTTTCTTGGGATAGCATTTAAGGCCCTCATGAGTGAGTCCTTGTCTCTCTTTCCAATCTCATTTTCCTTTGCCAACTTGGCATCACTACCTCTTCTAGGTTCTCTGCATTGCAGAGAAGCCAGGGATTACATTTCCCCAATCCCTTAGTCCATATTGCTCCAGGTTAGAATTTGTCAATGTGAGCTACTTGCACAAGATTTGGAAGAGAGAAGGAAAAGCCGTTATTTTGTGGAGGCAGTTGTAGTCCGACTGGTGGTAATTTGGTTCCCATGGTCTACTATTGATTCTCTACCAGTCGCAAATGCAGAGATGATATCCACAAGGAGAACAGTAGTTAGTGTTCAGAAGAGGGCACAACTATGTATCCAAATCTCAAAAGTCTGCATAGTGATTCTCTTACTGAGGCTTTCAAAGGCTTCACTCACCCTCTGATCTTCTAGATCAAAGCACCCAAGTTGTAGAGCAGTTTATGTAGCAGCCTGGACCTGTTGTAGATCCTTCTCTTGATCTCAACACCTTGCAAAACTTTACAACATAAAGATAACTTGGTAAATCGAATAGAACAGCACGCTTAACTATGATATGTGATGCTTCCAGAATCCAGAGTCTCACCACCCTCTGTGCCTCTTCCTTAGTGGCAAGAGGTGCAAGATGATACAACTTTGGATTTATCTCAGAAGGAATACCTCAACATTCCCCAGACCACTGGACTCCTAGAAACTTCACCATGGGTTTGGGCTTCTGCTCTCTGCCACACGAGGAGCATATCCCAGACAGAAGCTGCTCCTCCAGCCTGGTGCTCCAG
Source organism: Myotis yumanensis (assembly GCF_028538775.1). NCBI lineage: Eukaryota > Metazoa > Chordata > Mammalia > Chiroptera > Vespertilionidae > Myotis > Myotis yumanensis. The sequence continues at coordinate 84,565,847 of NW_027223753.1, read as the reverse complement.
AATAAGAAGACAGGTAGAATAGGGCCAAACAGAGCTGCAGACAATCAGCAGATTTTTGAGCAGGACAACAATAATTGTGTTTACAGTAGTTGCCTCTTACCTGCAGGGAATACTTTCCTAGACCCCCGGTTGGAGACCTGAAACTGGATAGTACCAAATCCTAAATATATACCATGTTTTCCCTATACACACATACCTGTGATAAAGTTTAACTTATAACTTAGGCACAGTAAGAGATTAACAATAACTACATATAAAACAGAGCAATTATATCAATACTAGAGGCCCGATGCATGAAATTTGTGCAAGGGGCTTGGCCCCGCCCGCCACGGGGGCTGCCTCTGCCTCAGGCCCTGCCACCGTGGCTTCATCTGGAAGATTGTCTGGAAGGACACCCGGAAGGATGTTCGGTCTAATTAGCATATCATGCTTTTATTATTATAGAAGATATTGTAATAAAAGTTGTATGAATGTGGTCTCTCTTTCTCTCAAAATATATTATTGAACTATTTCTTACTTGTAGTTACAAGTGCGATGGAGCAGGATTGCATGAGATTTCATCATTTTTCTCAAAACAGCACACAATTTAAAACTTGAATTGTTTATTTCTAGAATTTTTCATTTAATATTTTTGGAGCAGGGTTAACCACAGGGTAACTAAAACCATGGAAAGTAAAATCATGGATAAGGGGAACTACTATAAACCTCTGATATTTGGGCTTAGAGTAACAGCAAAAGCTAATTGATATATCTTCATATATCTTTATCTCAGCCAAATGTAGCTGTTAACATTATATATGTCCCATTCTTTTTCATTTTCTTGACTGGCAAATTAAAAAGCCCTTTTTCATCTTGCACATAATTCCAGTCTTTAACTCAGAAGTCAGTTCTTTCTTAATCCCCAGCTGGAAATAAGTTATTTAGGTTTAACACCCAAAACACAGTTATGTCTCTTTATGTTCAACAGTTCCTATCTTGTGCTTTGTGATTTGTTTACCTGCCTGCTCTTATAGCTTTTCTGGTTGATTTCTCAATATCTAGTCCATCTGAAATAGTTAGCTTAAGCCAATCACAGTAATCCCAATCTTTTATTAGTGATAGTTTTAGAAATGGTCTTAGAGCTAAATCCTGACTAGTGAAAAAACAGGGGAAAGCTCTGGAGGATTGCTAGGAAAAATTTACTTGCTTCTACAAAGAAAAAGAAGTCCCTAGCTGGTCTGGCTCAGTGTATAGAGGGTCGGCCTTCGGACTGCAGGGTCCCGGGTTCGATTCCAATCAAGGTCACATGCCTGGGTTGCGGGCTTGATCCCCAGGGGGGGTCGTGCAAGAGGCAGAGGATCAATGATTCTCTCTCATCATTGATGTTTCTATCTCTCCCTCTCCCTTCCTCTCTGAAATCAATAGAAATATATTTAAAAATAAAATAAAAAGAAGGAGGAGGAGGAGGAGGAGGAAGAGGAGGAGAAGGGGGAGGAGGGTTGGAGAAAGTGGCAGAGGCAGCCCTCCCCCACCCCTTATTTCTCTACTTTGCTAACAATATAAGGATTAAAGGCACATAAGAGGGGAAGCCAAGCTGAAACAAGCACAGAGGAGTGTCCTACATAGTTTGGGGCCATGTGCCACTGCCCTGGAGACTCCAGATCTATGTCAACTGCACTCAGTGTGGGCCCAAATAATTTATGACATGAATAAATAGAAAGAAATACTTTTGAGTTATTTAAGCCTGCGATATAAGATCTTTGAGTAAAGCATAAGACAACCATGATGGTTGTAGCCTGGAATGGTGGAGGAGAAGCTACTCCCAGTACACTTGAGTAGTTTTTAAAAAGCAGAACAAAAGCTTTTAAGGACTAAGAATCATTGGGGGGAAAAAAGAAAAAAATGGGGAAAGAACTCTCTGGAACAAAACTCTCATAACCCCTTTTTCCGAGGTCTTTGTAAACTAGACCAAAGATTATATAGATTTTCCTTTATACGTGAAGTCTTGGTCCAACTCTGAATATAGCATTTCAGTGAGTGTAACCAAACCTATTAAGGGTGGGAACCAGAATTCAATAGCATTACTGACCAAAACTACACTTTAAAAAAATAGTAATTGATTATATAAAATAAAATTGACAGGTGCCTCCAGTATTCATAGATCTAAGAGTAGTGGTTTCATATCAACTCATTTAAGGAACATAGTATTACATCTAATCACCAGAATTTAGAGTAGCCATTTTCTTCCTGTTGCTATCTTCAAGCTGAGTTTTGACCTTTTCTGTATTGAACAAAATAGTAGGTGACACATCTTAGGGACCTTTCTAGGACTCTTAGTTTACAACTGACCTTGAGGCTCCAAAATAGGAATGGTCTTTGGGAGACCTGAGAAAATTGTTTTGTTCAACTTCATAGCATGGAATAATTAAAACCCCCAATAAGTGAATGTTTTAAGTAAGATGAATAAGCATCTACAGAGTTTTTGTTTTGTCTTCAGAAACAGTAGAAGATGTGCTACAAGGATAGGGCAGTTGAGCTCTCAATCCTTGGAAGAAAGGGGACAATTACAAAATCCATCACTATATATATATTAATCTCTTGCTTTCTTCACTCTGGGGGGGAAAAAAAGAACTCCATTTTCTTTTCATCTAAGATTCTCTTTCCCACACCTACTTTAAACCCTAAAGTCATAGCTATTACTGGGGAGAATGATAAAAGCAAGGACTAATGTGATTACTGATAAATTAAAAACGGAAGTTCTGGTTAAGTAACTATATACTAAGAGTCAGGAAAATATGTCCTGTAGCTATTATTTTCCCCCTCTGCAATACTGGAAATAAATTGCTTTATTCAAGTAAAATGGTTTGTCTAATAGGACAGACCACTGAAGAGTCAATATTCAGGTTCAAAAGTAGTTATTTATCCTCTCATGCACACACAATGCGTGATTTTCAGGTACTGTTGTGCTCAGCCTCTAGTAGTGCAATCTTAAGGTAAGTGACTGAGTGTGGTGCAGGATTAGAGAATTTAATATAAGATTTCTGACTTTGGCATCAACTCCCAAAGAAGTATAAAATTATAGTAATTCTTTATCTCATGACTCAGTTTGCTATGGAAAATGAACACATTGTATTATGAAAATCTTAGCACACAGTGTTGAGAAGAGCAAGCCAGATGTTTCCCTTCAGGCTCTCCTTTATTAAAAATTATTAACTTTTGACTCAACGATACCCATCTTTGCAAAAACTGTGTTCTCGGAACATGGCTGTTGAGTCACATTTTAATAAAAACACAAGTATCCATTCATGGATGGAAGGGCTCCTTTGAAAAATATATTGAGGGCAAGTGGCTTTATTGGCTTTCTGGGGTAGATGCTAACCAGCAACCTAAGGAGTAATCTTGATATGAACTTTGTAAGGAGAGGACTAGAATGGAAGAGGAGGGGACAAGCTGGGGTCTGGGCAGATTCAAGAGGATAAAGGGGAAGCAGAACAGAGAGAGTGTTGTCTTTTTCACTTGTCTTGTCTGTTAAAAGATATGAAATCATTTTATGAGATAGTGATAATGTGTTAGACTTTTATAACAAAAGATTTATCTTCTAACATTTCTAAGTTGCCTGGACTACGGTTTGTTGCCATTGGTTGACTTAGTTAACTAAGTAGTGTTATGGATATTCAGGTAGTTAACTAGAGTCTGAAAAAGACATTTTTCAGGTTTCTTTTGGCACTTTTATTTACATTCACTCATTTATATAAACTATTGAGTAGGAAGCTAAAATAGACATGAGAGATGAGGTGGCTGTGAAAAGTGCCTCCCAGATCTTGGCCACTGGTGGTATAACTGAACAACAGCGCCAGCTCTTGCACTCCGAAAAACTCTACCACATTGGTTCCAAAGCCATGCTTCCTATGGGCTGCCCCCAGCCAGTGACTGAGTGTGGCAGGGTTATAAAGCGGGCCTTTTCCTGGACTCAAGGGCTCCCTATCAGCTTTGCCAATACATTTTTAACTGTACTGCAGTCTAAGATGATTCCACTTAACCACCCTTCCCTATCTTCTCCAAGGTCTAATGACTCTTCCAGTGCCTTCTGCTTCCCGTATTATCTTTCCCCCAAAGACATTTCCCCTAATGAACCTCTTGCATAGCTAATCTCTTAGGGTCTCCTTCTTGGAATGTTCAGACTAACACAGAATAGAAGGAGGAAACTACTGATACCTACTTATCCAACAACATTCATTTGTAATCTATTCATTTGATATTTATTGGTTTTCTACTTTGGTAGCATTTAATGACAACTAAACTTGAGGTTTACAGAGACTCAAAGACCAAGTTGTGTTGACTGCATTTCTAACCTTGTCATTGAGATAGGGATAGATTGTTGTGGTTTGATCAGTAAAGAGGCAGCAGGTTACCTGAAGAAGGTAGCTAGACACTTAGGCATGAAGGAAATATTTTTCTTGGCATTGCTCCCTCTACAGTTTGATCCACAAACTCAACTTTTCAGTGCCTCAGAATTGATCAGGTTCTTAATAACTGATTCATATATTCAAGGTCACCAGTGACCTCCACATTACTAAACCTGATAATCAGATTTCAGCCCCCTTCTTACTGAACTATCTATAGCATTTGGCAAACACAATTCATTACTCTCTGCCCTGAAACAACATCATCACCTGGCTTCCAAGAACCACACTTACTTCCTCTTACCTCCCTAGCCACTCATTATTGCCTCTTGCTGGTTTTTTTCTCATGCATTTGACTTCTTATCATTGCAGCGCTCCAGATCTTAAGCCTTTGACATTTTTTTTCTATATATACCCTCCACTCAGCTGTTTTATGCAGCTTCTTGTTTTCTGTTTGTTTGGTTTTTAAATATATTTTTATTGATTTCAGAAAGGAAGAGAGAGGGAGAAAGAGATAGAAAAATTAATGATAAGAGAGAATCATTGATCAGCTGCCTCCTGCATGCCCCCCACTGGGGACGGATCCCACAACCTGGGCATGTGTTTGGACAGGGAATTGAACTGTGACCTCCTGGTTCATAGGTTGACACTCAACCACTGATCCACTCTGGTCAGGCAACAGCCTCTTAATAAACTATAAAAATAAAAGGGTAATATGCTAATTGAACCGGATATCCTTCTGGACGTCATTCCAGATGTCCTTCCAGACAAAGCCGGGGCTGGAGGGAAGCAAGCCTGGGTCCCAGGTGCCAGAGGGAAGCCAGTGCCGGCAGCCTGGGGAAGGAAGGCCTACTCTTGCACAAATTTTCATGCATCAGGCCTCTAGTCTATAATAATAAAAGTGTAATATGCTAATTAGACAGGACGTCCTTCCAGACGATATTCTGGACGAAGCTAGGGCTGCGAGGGAAGCCAGGGTGCCAGGTGCCAGAGGGAAGCCAGTGCTGGCAGCCAGGGGAAGGAAGGCCTACTTTTTTTTTTTAATTTATCTTTAACTTTGAAAGTATTACAGATGTCCCCTTTTATCCCCATTGACCCCTTCTACCTAGCGGAAGGCCTACTCTTGCACAAATTTCGTGCATCGGACCTCTAGTATCTATATAATAATCACTCTAAAATTTAAATGTCCATCCTACACCTCTACCCCAAATTCTAGACTCATGTTCACATGCCTACCTGGCATCTCTATTTAGATGTCTAATAGGCATCTCAAACAGTGTGTCCTAAACAGGATTCTAATCACTTCACCTTAATCTGCTTGTCTCATAATCTGCTCATCTCTGGTAATATCAACTCCATCCTTTCAGGTGCTCAAGCCAAAAACCCTTGAGTTATTGTTGAAGTTTTCCCTTTTGTGGCCTGTACTCAATTCTAAGGCATTTTTTTTTGAAGCTCAACTTTAAGCATATTTCCCAAGTACAAATTCTTATAACCACCTCAAGCATACTGTCACCTTGGACTGAGGCACCTAATTGTTGCAAAAACCTCCTAACTGCTCTCTCTTCTTTTGCCTTGGTATCCCTACAGCCCCAAAATCTGTTCCTATAACAGCAGCTCAGTGATCATGTTAAAAACTAAAACTAAGTGAAGTGTTATGAGCTGAGTTGTGTGCTCCCAAAATTCATATGTTGAAACCTTAACCCTCAGTCCTTCAGAAAGCAGCTTTATTTAAAGATAGATTTCTTATATAGGTTAACTTAATTATACAACCTAATTAAGTTAAGATGAAGTAAGTAGGATGGGCCCTAATCCATTGTGGCTGGTATCCTTATAAGAAGAGGAGATTAGGACACAGACATGTACAGAGGGGAAGACCATGTGAGGTCACAGAGAGAGGATGGCCATCTACAAGCCAAGGAGAGAGGCTTTCATTTTGTTATGACCACCATAGAAAACTAATACGGATTTTAGTACCTAGAAGGAGAGTGCTGCTATAACAAATAGCTAAAGTGGAAAGTGGCTTTGGAAGTGGGGAGAGACTGGAAGAGTTTGGAGGTGCATGTTAGAAAAAGCCTAGATTACCTTGAAGAGATTATTGGTAGAAATAAGGATGTTAAAGATGCTTCTGGTGAGGTCTCAGATGGAAATGAGGAACATGTTACTGAATATTGGAGAAAAGGCAATCCTTGTTACAAACTGGCAGAGAACTGGGCCACATTCTATTCTAAAATTTAGTGGAAGGTAGAACCTGTGAATGATAAACTTGGATGTTTAGCTGTGGAGATTTCTAAGCAAAATGTTGAAGGTCTGGCCTGGTATCCGTTTATAGTAAAATGTGAGACAAGAGCCCTAACCGGTTTGGCTCAGTGGATAGAGCATCGGCCTGCAGACTGAAAGGTCCCAGGTTCAATTCCGGTCAAGGGCATGTACTTTGGTTGCGGGCACCTCCCCAGTAGGAGGTGTGCAGGAGACAGCTAATCGATGTTTCTCTCCCATCGATGTTTCTAGCTATCCCTTTCCCTTCCTCTTTGTAAAAAATCAATAAAATATATATATATATATTAAATGTGAGGCAAGAGAGATAAATTGAAGAAAGAATTGTTAAGTAAAAAAGAACCAGAACTTGAAGATTTGGAAAATTCTCAGACATATTTTTAAAAAAATAAATAAAAGTGTGTTGTGTAGAGAGCACCAACAGTTTGGCTGGACATACATTTGTTAAAGAGACTACAGGTGTGACTCATGAACACTGCCAGCTTGGACTACAGGGACAGGGGCAAAAGGAAATAGAGGAAGGCTATTGGACTTCTGGAATTTACAGGACAGGCCAATAGAGCTATCCATTTGCAAACATGTATTACCCTTCAAGAGAGTGGAAGAATGACCCTGAAGGTAACTCAGAGATAGGCAAGGCTGCAACTGCCACCACATACCCAGAGGGCACTGGGGTTAGGGGGCAGTGAGACTGTCTCCTCCTCAATTCCAGAGGCCGGGGCCACCTCCTCAGTTTCAGCAGAACAGGCTGCTGCTGCCCAGGACCAGAGGAGAAGGGTAACAATTACAGTGGGGCCATAAGGTGGGCCATTCCCCTTTTGGGCTCAGAGGACAGTGAATGGAGCCAAAGAGGATTATTCTTGAGACTTAAAATCTAATGGAATTCTTGCTAGGTTTTGGAATTACTTTAGGCTCATCACCCTTCTTTCTGATTTCTCTCTCTTGGAAGGGGAATGTCTATCCTACACCTGTACCATATGTGTTTTGGAAGTAAATAACTTGTTTGGTTCCACAGGTCCACAGCTGGAGAGGAATTGTGCTTTAGGATGAATCATATCTTGAGTCTTACCCATACCTGATTTCGATGATATTGAGATGAGACTTTGGACTTAAAGTTGGTGCTGGAACAAGTTAAGAGTTAAGATTTTGGGGGCTGTTGGAATGAGATAATTTTTTTTTTTTATGTGAGAAAAGCACAGATTTGGGAGGAGTGTTAGTGACTGAATTATATCCTCCAAAAAAAATCATAAATTGAAGTTATAGCCCTCAGTACTTCAGAATGTGACTAAATGCATGTATTTGGAGATAGGACATTTAAAGACATAACTAAGATATAAAGAGGTTTTCTGGTAAATCCAATATTACTGGTTTTCTTGAAGAAGCAATAGAACACAGACAATACAGAGACTGAGGGATGACCATGTGAACACACAGCAAGAAGGAGAAAGGCCTCAGGAGAAACCTACCCTGCTGGTGGCTTGACCTTGGACTTCCAGCCCCCAGAATTGTAAGAAAATAAATCCCTGTTGTTTAAGGCACCCAGTCTGTGGTATTTTGTTATGACAGCCCTAGCAACCTAATATATGAAGTGATAAAATTCCTCTGCTTAGAACTCTCCAATCTCTCTCCATCTTCCTGAAAGTTCTTACAGGGTCTACAAGGTCCACAATTGGATGCCCAGATCCCAAGTGTGTGGGTGGGGGTGAGTGCTGGAAAGACTTTAATTACTAAAGCCTCCTATACCTTTTTACAAGGGCTAGTTGTACTCTCCAAGGCCAGTAGTGCCACTGACCTGATATATACATTCCATTGGACAGTAATATAAAAGTGCACTTCCTTTTTGCCTTTGTAACCTCTCATTTTGTATTTTCATTTACGGAATTTTCCTTGGTTAACACATTCTGTCTTTAGATGTGTCTACACTATTGATTAGGCTTTAGAGCAGTGGTTGTCAACCTTCCTAATGCTGCGACCCTTTAATACAGTTCCTCATATTGTGGTGACCCCCAACCATAAAATTATTTTCGTTGCTACTTCATAACTGTAATTTTGCTACTGTTATCTGATATGCAGGATGTATTTTCATTGTTACAAATTGAACATTATTAAAGCATAGTGATTAATCATAAAAACAATATGTAATTATATATGTGTTTTCCGATGGTCTTAGGCGACCCCAGTGAAAGGGTCGTTCGACTCCCAAAGGGGTCGTGACCCACAGGTTGAGAACCGCTGCTTTAGAGCTACATAAACCTCAGATAAGTTATTTAAACTATGTGAATCATTTGGCTCAGTGGATAGATCATCACCTGCAGACCAAAGGGTCTCAGGTTAGATTCTGGTCAAGGGCACTTACCTTGGTTGCAGTGTCCTTGGGCCCTGGCCCTGGCCAGGGCTTGTGCAGGAGGCAACCAATCCATGTGTTTCTTTCACATCTATGTTTCTCTCTGTCTTTCCCTCTCTCTTCCACTCTCCTTAAAAATTAATGGAAAAATATCCTTGGGTGGGGATTAACAACAACAGCAACAACAAAAACAACTATGTGAATCTTAAATTCCTCATATATAAATTGGAATAATAGTATCTATATTGTAGAGTCATTCATTATTTAGTAAGTAAATATGTATTAAAAAGCTGGTTGTTTCCAGGCACGATGTTGTGAAAATAAAATTAGGTAAAATATATAAAGTATGACACTCATAACTTGGTTTATATTAGTTGCTCAAAAAATGATATTATTATTTTTATTATTGTTGATGTTAGGATGGAATTCTAATTCTGTTCTTTATTCTGAGAGATGTTTTGCCTTCTTTTTAAAATATATTTTTATTTATTTCAGAGAGAAAGAGAGTGGGAGAGAGAGATAGAAACATCAATGATGAGAGAGAATCATTGATTGGCTGCCTCCTGCATACCCCACACTGGGGATCCAGCCTACAACCTGGTCATGTGCCCTTGACTGGAATCGAACCCGGGACTCTTCAGTCCATAGGCTGATGCTCTATCCATTGAGCTAAACCAGCTAGAGCTGTTTTGTCTTTTCAATGTGGCTTTTGCATATATTATCTCATTCATTATTTGCTAATTTTCTAATTGAATCCTCATAATCCTGAAATCCCACATTTTCCCCAGTTTATCTCTCTACCTTTCACTCTTCACATTCAAATTTCTAGAGTTAGCTATACTCCCTGTCTCTACTCATCTCCCATTTATTCCTCAACATGCTCCATTCCAGTTTTTCACCTCCCATCACTCCTCAAAACAACTTCATCACTGGTTATTTATGACCCCTTGTTGCTTGTATTAGCCAGCTTCTGCTGCCATAACAAAATACCACAGACTAAGTGGCTTAAACAATAGAAATTTGTTTTCTTACAGTACTGGAGGCTGGAAGGCCAAGATCAAGGTACAAGCAAGGTTGGTTTCTCTGAGGTTAGTTTCTCTCCTTGGCCACCTTCTCCCTGTGCTGTTACATGGCCTTTCCGCTGCATGCATGCATCCCTGGTGTCTCTTCTTATAAGGACCCCAGTCGTATTGGAATAGGGCTCCACCCTTATGACCTCATTTAACCTTAATGACCTCTTTAAGGGCCCTATCTCCAAAAACAGTTACATAAAGGCATTAGGGTTTCAACATATGAATTTTGAGGGGTATAATCCAGTCCATAATATGTTAAGTAATATTTCTCTTTGCTTATTTTACTTGACCTTACATAAAAATTCAAAAGTATATTCCACACTTACCTTCTTGAAACCCTCTCTTCTCTGGGTTTTCAGAACCCCAACAGGCTCCTAGTTTTTCTCTTTTTTCCCTTGGACCACTTCTTGGAGTCTCATTTTCACTCTCTATGAAATCTTGGAGTTCCTGAAGACTTTAACCTTGAGCCCTTCACTTCTCACTTTATACTGTACTCCGAGGTGAGCTCATCCATCCACATGGCTTCATCCCAATTATACAAAGAAAACTCAGTTTTTTATCTGTAGATCAGAACTGTTGACTTGATCTCTCCATGTATTTGTCCCTCCCTGGAACATATTAGACTTTAAGAAAAACAGTGTTAGTGCTATCCATTTTTCTGTTCAGAATAGCTGCTGTATTGAAAGACATTTACCCTATAAAATCACCGCTTATTCTAGTACCATCACACTCACAGGAGGGAATTTCCAGGGTGACCTCAGATGAACTTGTGTGGCCCTTAGAGAAGTCACCCACATGTGTAGCTCCTCTTGACATCAAGGTGTCGGGGAAAGAGGGAAATTCCAAGTTGCAGAGTGCATGAAAATAATTTTAAAAGTTAACTGATAACCATCTACAGTGCAAGCATTCTGTGACTAGTATGTATGGCTAAGGACTCTGAGACCATTAGACCACACACTGCCAATGTGGAAGAGGGGATTTTTGTTTTTTTAGGTTGAGCTGAATTGTTCATTTGCTGGGCTGTGGTGAACAGTTTTAAGATACCATAACTTTCTAGATTTTAGCTATAATTACACAGTTCATGAGATAATACATTACTAATTATTACTAATTAGAAATGAAAGGGATGAGAGGGAGGTTGTGGGGCTGGGTGATAAAGATGAAGGGATTAAGGGAAAAAACCACACTCAGAGACACAGACAACAGTAGGTGATTACCAGAGAGAAAGGAGGAGGTAGATGAGGTTAAAAGAGGGATAAATGGTGATGGAAGGAGACTTAATCTGGAGTGGTAGCACACAATACATTATTGTACACTTGAAACCTATATAAGTTTATTAACCAACATCACCCCAATAAATTCAATAAAAAGGAAAACACACTTAAAAAAATAAATGAAAGGAGTAAAATCAAATCATTCATATAGGACATATAGATTGAATATCAGTACCTGAGAGAGAGATGAGAGATAGATAGATAGAGAGAGAGAGAGAGAGAGAGAGCTACTGGAAGATAGAAAGGTCCCAAAGAGAAGTCCTTGACCTCACCAGTGCAATGAGTATGCCTGGGCGAGCCTGTTCATTCCACCCAGAATCACTCCATGTGCGTCTTGGACACACGCACCTGAGCTTGTCAACCTCAGAACAGACCCTGTGCATGTTCATCCAGAATCAGACTAACTCCACTTTCAACTTAGATATACGATTCTCAGGTTCCTTTCACCAGGAATTATTTAATAACACACAGATTGTGTTTGTCCTGAGGTAAATTAGCATAAGTGATAATTGTATCAAAACCTCCATACGAATTTTGCTCAAGGGCATCTAACTTATCAAATGTCACACAATTAACATATCTGTACTTATATATTTACATTCTGTCAAAGACTCTAACTCAAAATAGTTCCAGTGTATATGGATTGGCTCTTTCTTGGATTCTTGATTTCTCCCTTTTTGGCTAACAAGTTTAATTTTTTTTTTTTTTTTTAGAAAAGCAAACTTGAAAATCTCCCTTTCCTCACATGATGCAGAGTTCTCTGTGTCAATTCCACCATCTACGTGAGTGATGTCACCTCACCCAACCTTATCTAAATCTTTAGGATAAAGATATATGGGATTTCAGCACAAGCACCCAAACCAGTGAAAAGGGGGGGAAAAAACAACTCTAACCATTAGGAAAAAATGGAGAGACAGATACCTTATGTAACTTATCTTTGAAAAAAAAAAACAACTTCACCCCATTTCAAGTGGAGTTAGTGGGTTCCAGTTGAAAAAGGAGATTAACTGTGCTGGAATGATTTGTCCCTCCCCTCCCTCCTTAATGCCTGTGCATTTTCCCTCTACATGGGGTTCTTACTAAATTCAAAAGGGAAGTGAAGACTTCCAAGCTGGAGGAAATGAGATGGGGATGAAAAGTGAAGTTCTGATTTCAGCTGAACTCACCCAGATGGCAAAAAGAAAAAAAAACAAGTGACAATTTTGACCTTAGAAAGCAGCAGAGAAGTAAGAAAAGTCAACTTGAGCTCAACTCCAATTTCCTCTTTGATGGCTAAATAAATGTTAAATTACTTTGTAAATATTTTTGAATGACTGGTTTTGGAGTGGGAGCGATGAGGAAAGAAAGGGGAAAAAAGGTTAACTACCACACATAAAACAACCAGCTCATACAGCCTATGGCCAATTTTTAAAGTTGGATTTTTATAAACTCCTGGAATAGTTGGGCAAGGGACGGGTTTATAATGTTACCATGGCAGTGCTGTAGTCTTTTGACAAAATATTGTGACACTGAAGCAGATGTACAATGGGAAGACAGGCATAGCTGCTGGGACAAGTAGGAAGGAATTTAAGACCCTCACTAAATATTTCAGTGAAGAATGTCTCACTGAAATGTCGCTGGGTTTAATTAGCTGTAGAATGAAAGATGAAGGGTTAATCCAAGGTCAGTGTGGGGGAAAATGAAGCCTGTGACACATGCAGCTATTTGATATTTGCTGGATGCCACACTCTAAACAATTAGAACAGTAAATTAACAGAGCGCAGGAAAGAATGGGCACTTAGGTTTCTTAAGTCAATTTGATATGACGGGGTTCAGTTATTTAATTTCCATATGCATTTCTCTAAAATGCTTTCTGTCAATCCAGGCATTTCTTCTGAAATGTTAAAAGTAACTGCCAAGTAGGTAAGAAACATCCTCCGATTTCAGTGAGAAACAACTTGATTGCACTCAATTAAAAACAATTGAATCTGTTATTTATTGTTTGATGTCTATGTTTGCCTATTTACACTACTTCAATTTTTTTTTCTTATTCACAAGGGGGGGGAAGTGTTGGACAGACATATGTATGTATATAAAAACTTGTTTGAGTAAACAAACTCTGAGCTCTGTCTAGAGCAGTGGTTCTCAACCTTCTGGCCCTTTAAATACAGTTCCTCATGTTGTGACCCAACCATACAGTTGGGTCATGTTGTGACCTTTAAATACAGTTTAAATACAGTTCCTCATGTTGTGACCCAACCATAAAATTATTTTCGTTGCTACTTCATAACTGTAATGTTGCTACTGTTATGAATCATAATGTAAATATCTGATATACAGGATGGTCTTAGGCGGCCCCTGTGAAAGGGTCGTTCGACCACCAAAGGGGTCGCGACCCACAGGTTGAGAACCGCTGGTCTAGAGTAAGGGAAGATTTGTCAGGCATATTGAGCATCTCAAGCATTCATTAACTGATTCCTTGAGCATCTGTTATGGGCCCGGTGTTGGTCAAGGCACTGTGTTCTCACTTAGCATCAGGACAGAGTGCTCTTCATAGAGTTCTATGGGTTGGAGCCCATACTGAATAGTTCTCTCATTTCCATTCTCCAATTTAACCACTAGATAGATGCTCCATAGTATTTCTCATAAATTACACATAAATCCTTGTACATAGTAAAAGACACATTTTGACTTTAATTTTTCAGGATTTGTACTAGTAGTGTAACTTTCTACACAATCAAAGTGAGTTTTTTAGTCTGGCCTGAGTGGTATGAATGAGCAAATATTTCCCACTCACCACTAATGTAGTATAGTAGGAAAGAGAGAGGAAAATCAACTAACTTTAGCAAAGTCACAAAATAGTAAACTCCCACGAGGGTCCTGAGTAATGTTAAAATGAAAAGTAAATGTGAGCTGACATTTAGCCGTGTTTTCACATTAGGCACAAGCATCAATCCAGAAAGCACTGGGCAAGTCTAACTGCACTGATGTCCATGAAAGATACCAGAAGGAACTCCATTTAGCAATAGGCTTAGGGGGAATGGCCAAAGATTAAGTATAAGCCTCAGGGAATACTGCAGCCTCCACCAGCTGCCCTTCCAGGACTGACCTTGAAGCTTAAGAGCCTGGCAACTGTGAACTTTAGCAGTTGTGGAAATAAGATACAGCAGGTTCTTTGCCCCTACCTCAACAGCTCATGCAAGTCATCCAGTTGAAACCTGTTTACCCAATGCTGTTCTGCGGCAGGTATTGGACTGGGTGCTGAGGATGCAGTTTAGACAAGAAAGAAACTGTCCTTGTGTAGTTCAGAAGAATGGGTGTGGGGGGAGTGTGAGTTGGTGATCTGGATATTTCAGTAAACCAAGATTTTCATTGCATTAAGGAGAGTGATCCCACTGAAGGTCTCTGAAATCAAACAGACAAAAGGACAAGGACCTCTACTCCATGAAGTAAGGTGTGGCTGATACAAAGGTGAAAGTGTCATGGAGGTCCCTGCCTACAGCATTCTGTATGTGGCAAGAGATGACAGAGGGATGTGGTCTGAGTCCCCAGTGCCTTTTCTGCCCTTGGCTGTTCTGCAGTACTCATCATAGCTACTCAGAATGGATAAATGGGTGTAGCCAAAATGGCAATGGTATGCACATTCTACCTCCCTCGATTGCACACAGCCAAACACTCCTTCTGCAAGTGGATGTAGGAGCAGAACATCTGTGTCTGTGTCTGGAAGAGATAATTGGAAGAACAAGAACAGGGGTCACAGTGCTCATGGTTAAGTAACATAAATTGTCATGGGATTCTTAGTTGATTGCCTCATAAATTATCAAACTAAACTGACACTACTTATTCTTATTGTCATGTGGACGTTCATCTTCTACAAGTCAATCTACTTAATTTAAACGTATTGAAAGCAAAACAACATCAAAAATTCTGCCTAAAAAGAATGACTATCATTGTTAACTACTGCTTAACTCTAATTGGAGTTAGTTGTGTACTCCTTGTGTAGTTCAGAAGGGCACGTGTTTGCAATGTGAAAAGTCAATGGCACAGTCCATCTGTTTCACTAACCCTCAGTTAACCAGACAATTATTACCCTGTTAGTAGGAAAAACACTTCCACAGATGTAACTCTTTTCTTATGAAGTCAAGTAGAATGATTGTTTGAATGTGATTAGTACCTTTTAAAGCTATAAATGTGTATTCAGCATAAAAGAAAAGCAATTTAAGAGAATGCTGACTCTGAAAACTCCAGAGCCACTGAGATCTTCTTGAAATCTATGAAAGAATAAAACAAAGGTGAAGTTGAATTTCTAGTTCCTATTGGGAGATCAAATAACAAATAAGGGTTACCACTAAGGTCTACTGTGTTAATAATCACTTACACTTTTTGTGACCTAAATTCTCTGTGACTGCTTCTACAAACATTTATTGAGTACCTTCTAAGGACAAGACCGTGTATGGGGATAATTTTAAAATGACACAATTCTTATTGAAGATTTGACACACAGAGATTAAGTCTTATTGACATAGTGGGGTACAAATAGTGCTTGAGCTTCTATGTAAAGATATTTCTGTCTGTGGTTTGGTCCTCTTATCTATAAATGCCCATATTGGGGCAACAGTGCCAATTAAAGCCAGCAAAATTGTTGTACATTGACACATTTTTTTAAAAGGGCTCTAACAACAAAAATTTTCCAATCCCAATGAAGTGATAAAATAAATAAAAGACTTTTAGGCCACCTTCTAAGAGAACCTTTTTTGCTGATTTTTGAAAGACCTATTAAGTCAGAAGCTCAAGCTCTCATCTGGACATGGGCCTTTGTTTTAGTTGTTTTAATGATAAACTTGAGGATGAATTCATTATGTCATGGTTTTGAGTGACTTTAATTTTCTTTGATAATGGACAAGGGAACTTACCTACAAATGGCCATGACTTAGAAAACACATGCACGCGTATACAAACAATATATAGATGTATAATGCACATCCCAGGTTAAGCTTCTTCACTTTGCATGATAGGGAGGCCTTTTGAGGAGAAGGTAGATGCTAAGTTCTTCTTGGTCTGGGGTAATATCCAGTGGATTAAGTAAAGAGTCAGATACATTAGGGAAGGAGCCAACACAGGTACAGTCGGCAGGGAGCATAATCATGGGGAGGCTGAGAGCTTTGTCGGAGCTTCAAATGTCAAGATTGTAATTTTTGAGGTGAAAATTAATGGTAATGAGGAGCTATTGGAAGATTTTGAAATGTGGGTGGGCTTAACGATTGATATAATTAAGCCCACCCACATACCAGTAAATGGCCTCAGATGGTAACAGTGATTATTCTGGTACAGTTGCTGTTTTTCTGACCCACAAATATGGAGAGTCCTTTCAAGCCAATAGCCAGCTTGTGAGTGGAAAGGGCTGCTGGAAAGAAAGTGTTGATGATCACAAAGCAGCCGCTGTCATTCTCTGTGGTTCTATAGAGAATGGTTACTTGAGACACCTCCCAAATCAAGGTCCCTTAGAAAGATGGGACAAGCTCAGTGTTAGAACATTGGTCAACAAGTTATTTATGGCAGAGTCCCAGCTGCTGCCAGAATTCCCCTTATTAAAATAGCCAACAGGTGGGTGACCTGGCCTTTGCAAACATTGTGTCAGATCATGTATAATATACATTATTGCGTTTGTGTTCTTCTTGCTTAGATACTATCACATTTTTCTACTTGTAGATATACTGTAATTTTAGAACCCAGATATCAGAAAAACTACTAGTTCAGTGCCTTTCATATAGATATTTAATAAATGTCTGCATACTAAAAAAAAAAAGAAAGAAAAAAAGTAAATGTCTGCATACTGATTGGTTAAAAATTCCTGAAAGTAAGTGTGTATGTGCAGAGATTCTGGGTTTGAAATTAATATGATCATCCATTTATCTTGTTCTTCTTGTCATTTATTTACTTTTATCCTATAATGTATGTTCCAAGTATTTGCTGCCTCATCTTCTTAAAAGAATGCAAAACATGGCTGTATTTTCTCTCTCTCAAAGCCAATGAGGATGAATTTCTAGAAATCATTTTAATTAAAATCTATATCTCTTGTACATGAAAAAGAAGAGTGGAGCTGCATTTGTTTTTCTCTTGTGATTGGACAGTTCAGTTAGAGGAGAAAGCTGGTGCTGAAGATGTGGCTGCTGGACTGGCCACCTTCCCTCCTGTCTGTCAGCATGCTCTCTTAAGAGCAGAGAAACATGGAAAGTGTTCAGCCTAGATCTCAATTCAACCAAAGGCATGACAGGCTTGGTAGAGGACTGTCTCTGACCTTCATGGCTCCACTGATGGCTCTAACACTTTGTTCCACAGGGATGACATTCAAATCTCATCAAAGAGATGCAGGAAAACAACTGCCCCAACTGGTTCTTCAGCAATCGTGCCTTGTGTTGAACCTGGGTTCATTGGGGTGAAAGCGGGGACACTTAGGCCATGAAGAAAACAGACAGTAAAGGAAATAGAATTTCCAGAGGCCAAGAACAAAGGCTCTTCAGCAAGGGAGGCACCCGCAGAGTAAGTGCTGAGTGATCTAAAGACATGGTGATAAATTTAAGGAACATTTAGGTGGCAGATTTAAGTAAGAGGAAGGAAATCCTTTTTCCTCTCCAAAGGTGAGGAACCAGACACTCTAAGAGAGACTGGGCCACTCTGGAATATGTACAGCTTAAGGACAAATAGTACAATCTGGCGTAGGTAGCCAGGTGAAGGAGAGAGAGCCCCAGAGCCTGGGAATTAGAAAATCTGAATTCTGATCTTGGCTTGCTTCCAACCAGCTGTGGATTATTGGCCAAAACATGTTATCTATCTGAGCCTCAATTTCCTCATCTCTGAAGTGTAGGCGTTGGATCAAATTACTTCTAAATAAAGTGCCTTTCATTTTTTGTAATTATATGCCTGAGAGAAGTTGTCATTTTGATTTGACTCTATTAGAGTCATGTGTTGTTTTTTTAAAGCTGAATAACAAGGAAAGTTTGCATGACAAAGTGCGCTTATCTGTTTTAGAATTATTATTTCCTTTAATGTTTTCCATTACCCCTCCCCTTCTTGGCAATATTCATTAAATTTGCCATGTGCAATGGACCTAGGCATTCTGATCCTGATATGATATGATGTCTGCAGAGGAAGGCTGGGTTTTGTTGAGCATCCCAGGTTGGTTATCAGCCTGCTCTTTATTGCCCGTGGGATGGCAACAGAGAACACATGATTATTATTCATTTGAACAAGGCCCTTATATCAGATTCCCAAGAAAGTTATAGGTGTAGCAATGATCAGTGGCCAAGAAAAAGTTTCATAAACAAAAAATAGAAGGAAATGAAATTTACCCTTTGAAAACATCCAAGGAGAACTGCATTTGGACCTTAGATTTGAAAGGATTAATTTAAATATTAGAAAAACACTTTGATATAAAAGTTTAAAACTGGTAAAGACCTCAAAAGTCACCTATTCTGCCCTCATTGTTTTTGGCATAGGAAGAAGCTGAGGCTCAGAAAAGTTGAGTGGATTGTCCAGAGAAACACAACTAATAAAGCAAAGCTGAGATTCAACATAGGGCATTTGATTCCCAATACCTTTTCCCTTCTGCAGTTACTTTCTGCTAAACAGAACTGGCCCTATTTGCAGGTGAAGACATCACTTTCCTAAGCAATAGGTATTGAAATCTATACACTACTCCAAGAATCTACCCAGCACCCTGTCACAAGACCTAGAAGTTTTCCACAGCATCGCAGGCCACCCCATCAAAAGCCCTTATAACATAGATTCTTCTCAATTTGGGTATGTCAATGTAAGAAATATCCAAACCTGTAGAGAATTTTATGAGTTTATTTGAGCCAAACTAAAAACATGCTGGGAAGCAAGATCTCAAATTCTCCCAGAATGAAAGGTGTTTTTTTTATACATTTAGAATTAAGGAGGAAATATAAGAAAGATTACATGAACGTGGAGGAGAACAAAGCTGGGAATTACAGGACAGTTAACAAGAGTGTGTTCTCTTGAGGGTGATTATTCTTTCCAGGAAGTCTGAAAAAGAGGCTTTTCAAAGGCAAAACAATGACAGACCTTGCTTAAGGCAAAGATAAACTTTTACTAGGGAAGGTTATAAGTCTATGGTGTGACTACCCATCATGAGTTGCCCAGTTAGGAATTCATGATCAAACTACCCTGTGAGGTTACTTAGATTTTATCCACAGATGTCTACTTCCAAGTCAGCTTCATAATCTTCTCATTCTCAGTTGCATTTCTAGCTTTAGCATGTTGCCTGGCACATGGTCAAATCTCAATCAATAGTTGTTGAACCAATGATCAAAAGCTTGAAGAACATAGTAATGAATGGATGAACAGAAACCCAAGATCTCTGTCATTAGAATTATTTGTATTAGTTAAGACATATTCAAACAAAAAAAAATAGTAGGTGAGAATGACATGTGAAACATTATCACAACATCTCAAATTGCTTTAAGGAGTCAAGAGAAAGGAAGTTTTAAAGAGATCTGGGCAAAGGAGTCAGCATGGGAGATGAGTGGAGAACACTTCCATATTTGCGTTTGGCAGGGCAGAGTCCAGAAAAGTGGTCCTCACTAGGAAGCCTGCATGAAGTGTTGTCCAAAATAATGCCTCATTACATCCCACTCTACCTAAGCTAGGGGGTTTCTTGTACCCAATCCTCCACCCAGAATGAGTTTTTTTCATTACTGATTAAAATGATATAGACACCAAAGCATCATGGTTGTGAATACTTCCTAACTATATATCAAATAAAACTTTCCAGAGAATATCACACCTTTTACCTTTTTTATTTATATTATATTAATTATATTCTATTATATTCTATTATATTATATTATATTATATTTATTTTTTGCACCTTTGAGAGACTTGGGTGAAAGGGCGAGGGCTAGGCCCTCCATCTTGCCCCAGGGTAAGGACTACACCCTCCATCTTGCCCCAGGGTAAGGGCTACACCCTCCATCTTGCCCCAGGGTAAGTGCTCCCTCCATTTTACCTTGGCCATGTACTTGGCAAGGAGCTTCTTCTCGGAAGTCTAAGCCTCTGCTAGCCACACCCAGGAACAAGACACTGACTTGCGCCTGGCCAATCGGCAAGGCCCACTGCCCTTTCTCCTCCCCTTACTCCAACCCCCTATAAAACCCGTCTCCATACAGAGTTCTCTCTCTCTGCTTCCTGTCGCTGCGTCGGCAAGGTGGGGGAGCCGAGCTAGCTTGAATACAGATTCTTATGCTTTTGCATCGGACTGGCAGGCTCCCTGATGTGGTTTCTTGAGGATCCTGAAATCTGGGCATAACATTGGGGCAGATGATATTATCTCCGTAACTGTTGAGGAAACTGAAGCAGGTGAACTGGTCTTCAACCTCACAACCCTGTGCTCTGACCACTAGGGAAACTGTTTTTCTTCATTTGTTAAGACTAATACTAAATTATAAAAATATTGTATATATTCTAGGCAAATAATTTTTTGGAACATGGTCCCATTTTGTATTAATTAGGCCACCTTGCAAACTTATTTTTTAGTCTAAATTGTTGCTGCCTTTTATGTAACTGTCAATCTGGCTGACAATGCCCCTCCTGGAATTCCACAGGCAGACTGAAAAGAAGGGGAAACAACAGAAAGCCACACATTAATTCTTGAAAGAATTCAATTATGACAATACTATTCCTTCTGATGCCTACACATTGTATATTTTCTAACTGAAATGAAACATTACATCTTTATGAGAGATAAATAGCAAAAGAATAATAATGATAAATTTGTTGCTGTTATTTTTGTTAGAATTCTGCAACTTATATCTTGACTCTTTGTACTGACCTAGTTATTTGTGACAGGTTTCTACAACTGCCATCATTTTCTATGAATCAGCTATTATTTTTAAATACTACATCTATTGATCACTTTATCACTGACTCCCTCTTCTCCATGAAATTATACAACAGAAGAAGGATATTATAATAGGTTAGAAGATGGACAGAGTTAGAAACAGCTTTTCCTCAAAAAATTTTTTTCAAGATCAAAATCAGAATCCAACCTTTTAAGGAACAGAACTGAATTAAATTTCCTTTCCTTTGTTCTTAGTTCTAATTTCCCCAAAGTACACTTGAACTTCCAATGTTCTTCTTTCCCATTTAATGCCAATAATTTGCACTTCTGTCATCCCTTTCATCTGGGAAATCACAGGGCCATCTGAAACTTGCTCTGATGAACTTCAGAGGGGTGCTCTAATAGGTCAGTCCTTTGATGACCTCTTTTTCGAATTGTGTAGCATAAGCAGACTTTGCAATAATAGAAATTACTCTGGAGTCTATGCTTAGGTTATTTTCTTTTTTATTAAATTTTTATTTTTTTAAGCTTAGGTGATTTCAATAGTGGCTGAACTTGAGTGGATTGGTGTGGTCACATGGGCTACATGAATAATGGATGCATTATGAAAGAATTCATAACATTTTATGTACCCACAATGATCTCCTTCTAAGAAGAAATGGCCCTTAATCCTTTGTTCTGTCTCAGTTTTTCTGACTTACACAGGATGCTTAGTTTTGGAAGTATAATCAGTTATCATGTTTACTCTGGACACAGCTAATTGGAATTAGATGAGAACTGTTGTCCTGGCCAAGATCACTAGGCTTGAGAAATATCTGCCACTTTATAGGTAGTTGGTTCACATCAACTAGCCAATAGAAATATTTGACACTGAGATAACCTAATTGGCTTATTTTCTGAGAACTTCAAATGCAAGGTGAACAAAGATAGCCTAGTTACTTGAGTTCAAGTTCATTTCCCTAGGAATCTGAAATATTACCTTGTAGAATCTAAAATATGCCACAGAACCCATGGTCAGAAGGACTAAAACTCAAATTAATGATGAGATGGAAAATTATCCTTCTACCTCACATTTTTGTGCATATTTTAAATCCATTTTCATCTTATATTTATGTGATATGTGGGTGCATTGTCCTCCTGGCCCTAAGAACTTCATTGGCAGGACCTAGTTCTACTGCGAAAGAACAAAAGAACACAGTACTTTCTTGAGTTCAGACTATGTGCATAGACCTGGGGTAGCCTATGGTTGTTCATTGCTCTTTAGAGATTAAAGCAAGCTTGAAGAAATAAGTTACCAATGTGTATGGTATTGATATAATATGTATTTTAAAAGAAATAAAACACTATTATGAGGCAGAAGGATGAGTAATATAAACATTTCTCTCTCTTCAATATAAAAAAATATGTATTCACTTTAAAAGGAAAAAATAATTGTATTACAACCTTTTATCAATGAGGCAGGTGACTCCCAGCATCTGACACCATGTCTGTGACTATACTTGTCAAAGAAACTTTGATGAGGCAACAAGCCAACAGTAGAGCAGAAAATAAGATGTGAGGATCCTATATTCCAACTTACACTCTCACTTTCAGATTACTGGCTCTAATACCAAATCACTTATACCAAGAACATCCTGTTAACGACTGAGGTAAGGGTTGGGGAAAAGTGGTGGAGGTTCCACATTCTTCCCTCCCAACCCAAACATGGATAATTCTTCATATTATAGTGCCAATTATATTTTATTTCAGTTCTCCTAAGGGAGTGAAATTAAAAGGATGGAAACTCAGTGTCTGCTGTCTGTTCTGCAGAGAACATATGGAAATGCCATTACATTTGTCACGTTTCCTTGTCCCACAAAAATAATGTCCCAGAGGGAAAGATCTTCAACCGAGGACAACTTGTATGGAACCACACTCTGATGCTGGACCCTCATATTACTTCTTGGCCCTCCAGGGAAAAAGATCACCATGAACAACTCTTAGCTCTCCCCTCGGAGGCAGTTACAACATCTTTGCTGGGGTCCAATCCCAGCGGGTCCAGGGGTCCCCAAAGGTGTGGACGGAGTCGGCGAAGAAGGAATGACACGAAGACAGCCTTCAGTTGATCAGCAGCCTAGTCAGGACCTCTAGCCAGGATCTCCAGCCAAAGTTCTGGTCAGAGTTCTGGTTAGGAACTGATGAGGATCTGATGTTTATTGTCTAGTTATATCCGTATTTATACCAGCCAATTTTAATCCTGTCAATTTCTATTACAAAGGTTAGGGCGTTTCTTATCTCCATTCCAGGGAGTAAAGATTATGTAGCTTAACTACCCGCCTGGCACTTAATTAAGGGGTTGTATCCCCTCCCTAACCTCAGGGAAAGATCCCCACCTGGGGAAACAACCTTTCTCGGAGAGGTGACCTTGGTTAAAACACATGGCGCTAAAGGGAGCAAACATATTAAGAACAGTATGCTATATATGCCAGGTCCATTGAAACATATGCTGTGCAGATGTTTCTTTCCTGCAGCGATTGTGTCAAGCAGCAAGGATGGACCGGCTCCCGGCAAATTCCCCCTTTTTTATTTTTTAAATGATAGCGCATATAAATCAGCAGCCACCTCTCTGATTGGGTTGCTTAAGACTCGGAAGAAGACTGACAAGCAATGATAGCGAGCATAGCTATAAACATAGTGGATGGAACGCACATGGAGCCTTGTTCCTGTAGAAGGTTGCTGGCCTCTTTAGTCAAGGGATTTCAGCTGTCCTCAAGTTGGTGGTTTGGTTGTCCTTGTTGATCTGGCTAGCGGGCAGCGTCATTGGCGACGGGCTTCCCCGAAGCGTCAGTGAGTCGAAGGGCTGCATCAAAGGGTCCATCAGGGCCATGCTTGATGGTGGTGTCGGTGTCCGGGGAGGAGTCAGCTGTGCCCTCTGGGTCGGACGATATGGATGATACCGGGGAGGAGGAGGATGAGGAGGAGATGGAGGGTCGTGTGACATAAGGTCGGATTAGACGGTCTGGAATCCACACAGGTGAGTCTGCATCCTGTGGAAATATACAAGCATCTCCTCTCCCCTAGGTTAAAAGTACATCAGGTCCCTTCCAGGCTTATGTAAGTAAGTCTTTCCATTTGACGAAATAAGTGAGTTTCTGCTAAATGA
Organism: Myotis yumanensis; assembly: GCF_028538775.1. Taxonomy (NCBI): domain Eukaryota; kingdom Metazoa; phylum Chordata; class Mammalia; order Chiroptera; family Vespertilionidae; genus Myotis; species Myotis yumanensis. Next base: position 84,541,520 of record NW_027223753.1, on the reverse strand, counting down.
AAGTTTCTTTTGCTGATTTACTCAGAGTCCTTGGACTTGGCTGAGAGAGTAGCTTCCACTTCTTGCTTTTCTACCATCTGTTGGGCCTCAGTTGTTAACTTCTTCAGCTGACCCTATGTTGGCACCTCAGTCCCTTGCATAGCCGTCCTTTTCTTCTTTTTTTCCGCTTTTCTGTCATCGGGGCAACTCTAAGTCTTTGGAATGATGAGACAAGGAGCTTCTCTGGGTCCATTGTGGTGACGCACATAATGCATTTACTCAATCCAAAGTAGGCATTAAAAAGAAAAATCCCAAATGCTCTCTTGTATCCATTTTAAGAGTAGGATTGGCACTTTTTGCTATTACCTGAGTCCTGATCTATCACCCCAGGGAGAGCTTTCCAATCCTGCACTTTCCCGGGGTGGAAAGGCTGCAGTGGGGTTAAGGATAAGGCTCCTTGGGCCTACCTTCTCCCATGCCTCTACATTTACCTTTCTGGCACCTTTCCTTCCTCAGAAAAGCATGGACATACTTCTTGTATAAAACATTCCGTCTGACTGGACGTAACCTTAACTCCTCTGCTAGCAAGCATATGTGTTAAAAGATCAATACAGAGTCTTCTTTCTTTGGACTCAGTATGGCACATCTTCTCAATCTAAGTTCTGTACTATCCACCTTCTTACCCTACTTATCCTCTATAGGGGGGTCTGTAGCACCCTGGTGGAGTCCTATCCGTCCCGAGTGTGGGGGTTCTCAATGGGGGGAGGGGCTTACCTAGGGGAATCCTGTTCCAGGGGTTCCCAAAGGTGAGGACGGAGTCGGCGAAGAAGGAATGACACGAAGACAGCCTTCAGTTGATCAGCAGCCTAGTCAGGACCTATAGCCAGGATTTCCAGCCAAAGTTCTGGTCGGAGCTCTGGTTAGGAACTGATGAGGTTCTGATGCGCCATAAGCTGGTTGCTGGGGTCCAACCCCAGCGGGTCCAGGGGTCCTCAAAGGTGTGGACGGAGTCGGCGAAGAAGGAATGGCATGGGGTCAGCGTTCAGTTGATCAGCATAGGTTCTCTAGCCAAGATCTGTTCAGGATCTTTTGCCATGTTCTCTGGCTAGGTTCTGGTTAGGATCTGAAGAGGTTCTGATGAGGATCTGATGTGGATCTGATGAGGAGCTGATGTGGATCTGATGTGGATCTGATGAGGAGCTGATGAGGAGCTGATGAGGAGCTGATGAGGATCTGATGTTTATTGTCTAGTTATATCCGTATTTATACCAGCCAATTTTAATCCTGTCAATTTCTATTACAAAGGTTAGGGCGTTTCTTATCTCCATTCCAGGGAGTAAAGATTATGTAGCTTAACTACCCGCCTGGCACTTAATTAAGGGGTTGTATCCCCTCCCTAACCTCAGGGAAAGATCCCCACCTGGGGAAACAACCTTTCTCGGAGAGGTGACCTTGGTTAAAACACATGGCGCTAAAGGGAGCAAACATATTAAGAACAGTATGCTATATATGCCAGGTCCATTGAAACATATGCTGTGCAGATGTTTCTTTCCTGCAGCGATTGTGTCAAGCAGCAAGGATGGACCGGCTCCCGGCACATCTTTAGGCAGGCGGGCTTGTATCTTCTAGATAGAATTATTTCTCTTCAAGAACAGTTGTTGGAAGCCATTGCAATCCAATTAGGGGTGATAACTCATCTGGTGGACTCATAGTGTAACCAGTGACAGGCCAGAGCATGACACACGGATGATCTTATGAATCACCCCATCTGCTCAAGGTTCAATGGCTTCTACATGGAGCCTTGCCACACACAGACTCTATGTGACTGCTCTCAGAGCTACCACCCTTCTCTTTGTTGGAGATATTTTTTAAATTTATTTTTTTATTATTTTTCTTTTTTGCTAGATATAGTTGGTGCCTGGTTTCAAGAGAGAAGCTATAAAAAGGGATTTTCTGGAATTCACCTGAAAGAGACCAGTTCTCAAAGGGCAGGTTCAAGTTTAGAAATGAGCAAGAATAACAACTAGACTTGGTTAAATGCCACTTTCTTGTAGATTTACTACTGAACCAAGTAAAGCAGTAGAAAATGAAACATGATCAATGATGCAGTGAGTGGCCACTGCTCTTGACGCTGCCATGGGTATTCACAGGGGTCTCTCTAATGATCAGTGCAACCCCTGAGGAGTAAGGTAAGTATGGGGTCAAAGATGCTTAGAGTTGTGGGTTCTTTAGACTGAAGGCTGTAGCTGAAGCTATATTAGTAACCAAGGGTCTACCTATTACTATGTAAGAACAACTCTACAGCATCGCACAATTATAGACTTTCACATTATATTTTTAGCATGTTACTGGGCTCCTTCAGTGCTGGAAGTGGAATACCCTGAGTTTTTACTTAAGTCCTAGAGACTGACTCTCTGCCAAGGGAAAAACAATATAAAATTTTGGCTAAACATTAGGAAATATATGTTCTAGCCTGGCTCTGCCCCTAAGTAACCCAATATGTGATCTTACAGAAATCACATAACCTCCCTGGAATTGGGCTTTTTACATATAAAGGGGGCATTAGGCAAACTCTTCAGTCCTTTCTAGGCCAGAAATTCTGTAAGTCTGATCCAGCATCTCCCCCAGATACATAAGTATTAGGATAACTGTCCTTAGTTTCTGTCTCAATTAATTGAATAAATAGTTGGTCAAGTGTAGGGAATGGATAATGTGCTTTTGAAATAAATCATAAAATTGATAAAAGCAAGAAACATAAGGGAGTGATGATGGACTTTAAGCATCAAGACACCAGCTCTAAATCTCATTCAGCAAAAAGGCAGAGCATCTGAGAAATGGTAGACTGGTTATTGATCATTTCATGTCCTGGAAGATAAGGGAGGAGGTAAGCTGGATCAATTTTAGATTTAGAGAAATTTACTGGTTAAGTGAACATGATGGTAACTTTAGGAGAAAGTGAATTCTTGGTAACCAGGGTGTGGAAGGTAGAGCATAATCAAGTAAAAGACAGATTTCAAAATGTCTAAGAAAAATATTAAGATATATCAACTACATGAGATATTAAAGGGAGAAAATACTACTTCAAGAGTATTATGATATTCTAGAATATTTCACCTGATTATGCAGTTACAAGAGGCACCAAGTAGTCAGAAAAATAAAGAGAGAAAATGATTGAAACTACCTATGAAATTCTCCCCAAAATTCAAATTTAATAAAATATGTGTAACCTTGGGAATAGAAACATAAAACCAATAACTTACTCACTTTCTCAGTCAATGTCCAACCATTTATTCAATTAATTGAGCCAGAAACTGTCTAAGGACAGTTATCCTAGAATCTTGTTTCTTACTCCCATCCCATTCAATCAATTGCCAAGATCTTTCCATTCCTAAATGCATTCCATTGCTAAATGAATCTCATTTTTTTCCTCCACTGCCACTGTCTTAATTCAGCTCTTCATTTATGTCTCTTAGTTTACTGCAGACATCTCCTAATTTGCACCCTTACACCATCTTCTAAACTCCTTCAAAAGAGATCTATTTAACCTACAGATTTGATGATGACTTGAAACTAGTCATCACCTTCCCACTCTGAATAAAAAAATTCCAAATCATGGCATGAAAAGCAATTCTTTGGCTTTATTTCTGGGGATGTTCATTCACAAATGGCTCTCCAGCTGAAGGCTCAAGTGCCTAAGACACAGTATATGTTTAATAGATGCACAGTGAATGGAGGCATGAATTTGTATGAGGGTTTTGATATTTGAGCTAAGCCAGGGCACATACAGCTTCCTAATGAGCAATAAGCAGGTCTGTTGGCCTCAGGGAATAATGTCCCAGGAGATGGAGAGAGAGCTTACTGAAGAGTCATCTGAACCCACTTTGTGTTCTTTGGGGAATAAACTGTGAAGCACAGAAAAACAAAATAAAAATAGAAAATCAAAGGAGGTAAGTATCAATGGTTTTTAATATAGACTGGTTAGATTAATGTTGAACTCAGAAATAATTATAATTGGGAATGTTTTGTAAAGATTTAGTTCATCAGGAATCACACTAATTTCACTTCTTGTGGGGCAGGTTAACTAGTCTGGTGAATAAGAGGAATGAGATAGACACCATGTTTACTGAATTTTAGTGATGAATTTTACAAAGTCTCCAGTGATCTACACATAAAATCAAGATGATGGTGCCATTAGAGCAGTTGTCGTGGTGCCATTTTGATGGAAACAAAGGTAGTTTCCTAGTGGCCTGCCCTGGAGCCCTGTCCTATTCAACAGTTTATCCAACACGTGAATGAAGATCTAGAAAGCACATTGATCAAATTCATGGATGACATTTGTGTCATTAAAATACTTTGCTAGCCAATATAAGAATCCCAAGAGGACGCACAGTAAGGAAGAAATGGAATCAATATTATTTTTTAAAATGTAACAAGAATATAAGAATCTGTATCTTCTTCCATGATAACACCTGTCTATGTGTTGGGAAACTTGTGGCTGCCCATACAAATTGAGTTACCAGAGCGATCTAAGGCTTCCTTAGAGGAAGGGAAGAATATAGAATGAAGAAAAGATTAGTCCTCTTTTCTACATGCTGGTGGATCATACTTGGAACATTGTTTTTGGCTCAGGTTGGTATCAGTCTTTCAAGTTGGGACAGAGGAGGAGGAGAGTGAAATATTTTAGGTATTGCAACCATATCTAATGAAAAAGAGTGGCAGGATCTGGGATTACTAATCACTATGTAGAAGGGATGGTCCCAGGACCAAGGCAGTCGTACTATAACTCCGAAGGGCTGTCCCATAGAAGTGAGCTCTTGTTTGGTCTGTATATCTGGTCTCACAGGCAGAGCTGAGATCAATAGATAGAAGTTACATGGATACAATCACATTTCATTATGAACAAGGGATTTATAATCATCACAGCAATGACTGGAAAACCACTTATGATAGACTGTTGATTTAATCTTTTGTTGGGAGATTGGTCTGAATGTACTTCTAATATGTCTTGTAACCTCTATTTTAAAAAATATATCAGTAGTCATATATGGTAAATTGCAAAAAGTGGTCTAAACTCCCATTCCTCATGCACACTCCTTTGCAATATGGCTCATAGCATCAGGTGTTTTTTCTCAAACCCTTGAATCTGGGCTTGGCTATAGGACTTCCTCTGACTAAAGAAAAGGCTTGAAAAGTACTTGCATTTCAGGCCTTCTCTTGCTGCCCCTGGGAATCCTGAAACTTCCATAAGCCTAGGCTAGCTTGTTGAAGACACATGAGCCTTCTTTCCCCAGCGGACAGCACCAATAGGCAAACATGTGAGTAAGGCCATCCTAGATCAAGCAGTTCCTAGATCACCTGCCAACTGACAGAGGTGAATGAATGAGCCCAGGGAAGACCCATCAAGACCTCTCTGCTAAGTCCAGTCCAAACTGCTGTGTCAGAATTGTTAGCTAATAAATGATTGTTGCTTTAAGCCACTGAGTTTTGGGAGGGGTTAAATCATGGCAAAAACTGATACATCATAGACTATACTCGGCTTCTCTTGAAATATTTGTTTGTTTTCACAAAGTTGGTGTGTGTGTTTTTAAGAGAGGAACTGAGCATTCTGTTTTTCTTAGTACAGGATGAAATCTACTATTAATCTAACAGTATCAAGAAAAGTGGTAGGTTGAAAAGGGGGGAAAGTGGTGAAAAATATGGAGGGCCAGAGAGAATTCTGTTGGCCTGAAGATTTTTTAAAAGTTATTTACAGACACGGATAATGGATTACATGGTCGAGTGACTGCATGAATGAACAAAATCCTCAAAGATCTGAGCACACGGAACGTGCACTACACCTTTGGGTCGTTCAGAAATGTTTCCCACTAACAGCAGAGGCAGATTTAAACTTTTGATTGCGAGGTCTTTAGATGGGTTATTATTCCTGATATTAATAACTCCACTTTGCATAGCACATGTGGTTGAAAAAAACTTTTGACATCCACTCCTTCTGTATTTATAGTATGTCACACTCAGAATTTAGAGGTATGTAAACACATGCGCCTTAGTTGGGGTTTGCAGAAAGAATTGGTTCCTTCTATTTTCGCTGCAGTAGTGCACAGAGGGGGTGGAGGAGATGGAGCTAGGTTAAAAGATGAGCATAAAGGCCTCTCCTACACCACCCCCACCACCGCCTGCCAGGAGATGAGTTTCTCTCCCTTCCCCAGCTTGCACAGGATAACTCGAAGGGTTCTCAAACTATTCAGTTTGAAAGACCAATGCGGAACACCCAATTCCCCTTATTTGCTTTCCTTGGTGCAGTAGCATCTCAAGGAAGAGTTACTTAGGAATTTTTAGGAACCTTTTGAGTTTTCTTCATGAAGCCTTAATTGAAGCTACTGTATCTATTATGAAAGAAACAACACAACTTTGCTGCTTCTTCATTTCAAGTTTTCTTTTGAATTTTCTGTTTTCTGAGCCAGGAGAAAGGAAAGCACACCCTTTCTCTTTCTAATAGGTTAGGCCAGGCAGAGGCCTCAAAACGGATTTGTTGGGTTTTATCAAAGCCTTGAACTTCCTCTGTGAGGCACCCTCCTTTCATTCTGTGCTGGTTTTCTTCCTTATTTTGATTCTCATCTTCGTCCAGCTATTAGAAAGGTGCTTTTTGTTTTTTTCTCCGCTCTCTTGGGGAATATACATATTCCTCATTTTCCCCTCCTCTAACTAAGAGTCTGTAAATATCAGAAATGATGGCTAAAGAACAGACTTGTAATCATGCTTCTGGTGGTTGGTGAGTTTGAGTTCTTTTCCAACTAAAGCTTTGGGCACGAGTTCCTTCAGGAAGCTCAGGAGCCTTATCCTCCTGCAGACCAGCTGATTGATGAGTGATTGACTAGCTGATTTAGCAGGTGGCATTATGGAACACTAAGTAATAAAAAGAACAGCTTTATTCATATCCCACCTCCTCACAAATTAAACAACATTCATCTTCCATGGAGTCCTGTAATGGTAGTTTTTCAAGACTAGATGTTGTTAAAGAGATCAAAGATGTACATATGAATGTGTCTGTATATACACACATATTTAACATATATAATATACTAGAGGCCTGGTGCACAAAAATTTGTGCACTGGATTGGGGGGGGGTCCCTCAGCACGGCCTGTGCCCTCTCGCAGTCTGGGACCCTTCGGGGGATGTCCATCTGCTGGCTTAGGCCCACTCCAGGGGGGATCGGGCCTAAGCTGGCAGTCAGACATCCCTCTGGCAGCCCAGGAGCCCTCGGGGGATGTCCACTTGCCAGTGGGGAGCAGGCCTAAGCCGCAGTCGGACATCCTTAGCGCTGCTGAGAAGACAGGAGAGGCTCCCGCCATCATTGCTATGCTGGCAGCCATCAGCCTGGCTTGTGGCTGAGCAGAGCTCCCCTTTGGGAGCACACTGACCACCAGGGGGCAGTTCCTGCATTGAGCATCTGCCCCCTGGTGGTCAGTGTGTGTCATAGTGACCAATCATTCCCAGTCATTCTGCTGTTAGGGTCAATTTGCATATTACCCTTTTATTATATGCCTGGTACATGGGTGGGGGCTGGCTGAAGGGTGTCCCGGATCAGGGTGGGGGTCCCACTGGGGTGCCTGGCCAGCCTAGGTGAGGGGCTGAGGGCCATTTTCAGACTGCACACTCCCTTCAGGGTGGGAGTCCCTGCTGGAGTGCCTGGCCAGCCTTGGTGAGGGGTTGAGGGCCGTTTTCAGGTTGGCCACAGCCCCTTCAGGGTGGAGGTCCCTGATGGGGTGCCTGGCCAGCCTGGGTGAGGGGCTGGTGGCTGTTTTCAGGCTGGCCATGGCCCCCAGCCTCCCAAGCTCCCAGTGGAGGCTGGCTGGAAGCGGGTATCTGGGATTTATTTATCTTCTATAATTGAAACTTTGTTGCATTTAGCGGAGGCCACAGCCGGCCAGGGAAGGCGGGAAGCTTGGCTTCCTCCATCACCGGGGCAACCAAGCCTCCTGCTTGATCCAGCTCTATGACTGTCAGCTGCCATCTTGGTTAGGTTAATTTGCATATAGTGTCTCTGATTGGCTGGTGGGCATGGCTTGGGGTGAGGCAAAGGTATGATCAATTTGCATGTTTCTCTTTTATTAGATTAGACTAGGGGCCTGGTGCATGAAATTTGTGCACCGGGGGGTGGGGTGTCCCTCAGCCCAGCCTGCCCCCTCTCACATACTGGGAACCCTCAGGGGATGTTCTAGTGATGGCTTAGGCCTGCTCCCTGCTCCCCTTGGGGATAGGGCCTAAGCCTCAGTCTGGTCTCCCTTTGGGGGAGGTGACCGGGCTGATCAGGGGAAGGCACCAGCCCCATCACCCCGCTGCTGCAGCCACTGCCAGTCACCGCAGCCAGCAAGGTTTTTTCATCAACACGGACTCCAGTCCCTTCACCATGAAAAAATGACAACTTTCTTTAGGCATTTTCAAGATGTGTCTTTCATATAATAATAATTTTTTTATTATTTTTTATCCTCACCTGAGGATATGTTTCATTGATTTCTAGAGAATGTGGAAGAGAAAGGGAAAGACAGAGAGAAACATCAAAGTGAGAGGAACACTTTGATTGGTTGCCTCCTGCATGAGCCCTGACCTGGGCCCCAGCCAGGGAGGAGCCTGCAACCTAGGTACATGCCCTTGGTCAGAATTGAACTCAGACCCTGCTATCGGCAGGCCAAGGCATTATCCACTGAACCAAACCGGCTAGGGCAGGATATGACATTTCTTAGCCCTCCAGCAGCGGACCTTCATTTTTTTTCACCAGGGGTGTGCTGAAAAACCCTAGATCACCTTTTTGGATTCTTATTACCCAAGTTACTAAGAATATTACCAGTGGCATACAGGGAGCTTAACTAATGAGCGGTCAGAAAAGGTGTTTCCTCTGTAGTTCCCACCAATCGCTGGCTTGACCCCCACCCCCGGCCCAGGCCTGAGGCCTCTGGCCCAGGCTTCAGGCCTGGGCAGGGGACCCCCATCTCCCTCCCATTGCCAGCTCCACTCTCGCCCAGGCCTGATGCCTTGGCCAGAGGCATCAACCCCCATCGCCCTTCGATCACCGAATCGGCCCCTCGCCCAGGCCTGATGCCTCTGCCAGAGGCGTCAGGCCTGGGCAGGGGACTCCCAGACCCCTCCGATTGCCAGCTCTGCCCCCACCCAGGCCTGACGCCTCTGGCCCAGGCAACAGGTCTGGGCAGGGGACCCCCCAGACCCCTCCAATTGACGGCTCCACCCCCACCCAGGCCTCACGCCTCTGCCAGAGGCATCGACCCCCATCACCCTCTGATCGCAGGATCAGCCCCTTGCCCAGGCCTGACGCCTCTGGCAGAGGCGTCAGGCCTGGGCAGGGGACCCCCATCTCCCCACCGATCACCGGCTCCGCCCTTGCCCAGGCCCGATGCCTTCGCCAGAGGTATCAGGCCTGGGCAGGGGACCCCCACCTCCCCCTGATCACTGGCTTCTGGGCAGCTTCTGGGGCTTCTGGGGCCGGCCTGAGGCCCAGGATGGCAGCTTGTGCTGGTGGCTGCACTGTCCTGCCCTGCCTGCAGTATGCAAATTAGCCGCCATCTTCGTTGGTGGTTAATTTGCATCTCGCACTGATTAGCCAATGGGAGGCATAGCGAAGGTACAGTCAATTACCATGTTTGTCTATTATTAGATAGGATGTGTGTGTATACACACTTATTTATATATGTCTAAGGAGCTAATGCTCATTAAAAGCTTAATGGAGACTAACACCATGAGCTTACAAATAAGTCATACTCACTTAAAGATTCCCTTTCACTAGAATAGATACTGTTTTTACACTTTATCATTCTTCCTCACTGTGCCTCCCACCCCCACACACACCCCATCCTCACCCCACCCCCCACTTAGGAAAGATAGATTGGGTCAATGCCAAAGTAGCAGAAAATTCCTTTTATAGGCATCTTAGGCCACATTCCATTGTCAATACAGTAAACAGAAGTAAGAAATGTCAGTATTAGGCAACAGTGAAAAAATTCAAATGCCTTTCTGGAAATTGTTCTATTTCAGCCTCTGAGTTAGGCTGAGTAATTCCTTCATTCACCTTCCAAATATTTGGCTCAAGATTATCTTTCAGGGCATAAGTTATGACCATTAAGCAAATTTATCCAAGCAAAAATGTGCAGCAAAAGTGGTTGAACATATTCTACGTTCAGTGTGTCTTTTTTAAGGCCGCCGCTCCTCTCAGCAAAAATAGAATTTAGGAAGCGCAAACCAGAGCATCCTGCTGACTGAATCATCTTTACAAATAGTTGTTCTATTTTCAAAGCAAGAATATAATTTTTTCTATCATGTTTAGACATTACGTAGCATAAAAGCATGAACAGAGAAATTAATTACTTTCTTTGTGTTATTAGTAACACAAAGCTGAGATTAATAATCTGCTCAGAAAATTATTTCTCATGCCACACACAGCATTTACTTTGTGTATTTCAGTATTGCAATCTAATGGTCCTGAGTGTTCGCTATATTTATATAAAAATTCTTTGCCTCTTTCCAGAGTCTGAAATGTTTATGTTTTAACACATAATCTTCAAAGACTCCAGGGTGAAAAGCAGGATGTATTTTTGAAAACCTGTTAGTATTTTCCTGAGTTATTTACAAAAAAAAAACAACACACCTTTTTCTATTGAATCTATGTACATCAGTGTTCCTCAACTAGGCCACATTTGGCAATGTCTGAAAGACATTAGAGGCTCTCAAACAGGCTTCTCATGGGTGAAAGCCAGGGGTTATTGTAAAACACCTTACAATGCCCAGGACAGCCCTCCACAGCAAAGAATAATCTGACCCAAAATTTTAATAGCGCCGAGGCTGAGAGACCTGGTGTAGAGTATCCCATCATGTATCACGACACATTTTATCCATCCAATAGAGAATGCTGTCCACAACACACCAGAACAGCTACTGTGGGCTGTGGAATTATGATCCTCTGGCCCTGAGTATACACCGCCCCCTCTTTCTGTGAGTGTCTAGTCAGGGAGCTGACCACCAGTTGGAGTGGGAGACTCTGTCTTGTATTATTTATGGCTTAAAAAGCCCAGTATGTTAAAGGGAACTTGGTGCTTTCCTTGTTAATCACGCCAACTTTCCTGACTGCCTATGGAGAAAAACGACAAAGAAATATGTCTTCAGTTGATATGATGGGAAAGGAATCTGATGTCTTTAAAAAATAGTTATTATTGACTCTACCACTGATTTGCAACATGACCTTAGGGAACTCCCTGGCATAAAATATCATACTCATAAATCTTGTTGATCTGTCACATGCTAAGAGCACATGGTCTTGCCTCTATCTGCTTATTATTCGAATTTATTTTTAAGAAATCAACTATAAATTCTTGTATATGCAATATGTATTTCAGCCTACCTTTTCCTCCCACCACCAGGGAAGATTTGATGTTGAAGCTAAAATTCTACTATTGCATCTTTTACAACTTCTACTTCCTTCTTACCTTTAGGGCCCTACCAAAGAAGTGATTTGCTTGAGTTATAATAAGGGAGGGAGCCCATGGGAAAGTAACTATTCAAGTATTTTTCTTTTTTTTTTATAGTAGATTGAGCTTGCAGATATGAGCTTTTTAATTTACTGTCATGAACACCAAAATTTTAAGGCAACAACTATCTGACTTTTTTTTTTTAATCGAAGCATTTTCTGCTTTGTACCAAGAGTAATCGTAATCACGACCCGTGGGTATATTTCAGGTCACTACAAGCACAGTGGAGAAAGCTGGCAGTGACCTTGGACAGACTGGTTTATCTCTCTGTATTTGTAAATTGGGAATAGTAATCACACTTTACAGAGCTGTGATTAAAAAAAAATAGAAATCTTCATATTAAAACCATCTACTAAGAGATGAGTGGATAAAAATGCTGTGGTACATTTATACCATGGAATACTATGCAGCAGTGAAAAAAACACTTACCTTTGAGTCAGCATGGAGGGACTGGAGAGTATCATGCTAAGTGAAATAAGTCAGTCAAAGAAAGACAAGTATCATGTGATAGCACTCATATGTGGAATCTAAGTAACAAAATAAACTGATGAATGGAATGGACCCAGAGACATGGAAGCATGAAGCAGAGTGCAGAATCTCAGAGGGAATGTGGAGGAGGGTGGGTGGGTGGGAGGTAATCAACCAAAAACCTCATATGCATATATGCATAACCCATGGACACAGACAATAGGGTGCTGAAGGCCTGGGGTAGGGGGTGAAGGGTGGGCTAGGGAGGATCAATGGGGGGGAAGGGGGACATATATAATACTTTCAACAATAACGATTTTTTTAAAACTATCTACTGAGGATTAAGTAAGTGGATGAAAAAATACACACAAAAACAACAATAACAACCCTGGATCCAAATTGATGAAATGTCAGAATTTCAAAAAATAAATTAAAAACCCTAAAAATCTCCCAAGAGAGGAGAAAAGACTGGCTACATGCCAAGGGATGAAAATCAAATTGGTATCAAACTTTCCATTAGTAACAGTAGCAAGATGACAAAGCCTTCAAAGTCCTGTAAATTGACTTTGGTCTTTGAATTCTATACCCAGCCAAATAATCAGTAAAGCACCAGGGAAAAATAAAAACATATTCTGATATGCAAGGACACAAAACATGCTACTCAAAAATTCTATATGAAAATATTACCTGAGGGTTACTTCGGAAATAAAGGGATTTTCAAAGGGAATAACATGAGATACGAGAAAGAATGACAATGAAGTATGACCTAGAAGATGTGAACATGGCTGGAAACAAATTTTTGAAGAATCAAATAGTTGTTGATTGGACATTTTCTTCAGAGCATCAAAGCTTAGTAACACAGGATCATATTACTCTTTTATGGATCCCTTTATGAATAACATTTACATAATCATAATAGTTAAATACTCTTTTAGAATAAATATCTAAAAACAAAACATATAAGACTTACTTAAAGGTTACTAATTGAATTAAATGTTATAAACTTTGGCAATAAAAGATAACATGACTAATCAAAGACAGTCTTGAAATAGTGCATTTAAGCAAGATAGGGTATTTACACAAATGTCTTAAATTTTCATAATAGAAATAGATACTGCCTACAATAGATAATTCAAGAAGCAAAGAACCAGAAAACTTCATATAGACCCCCTTTATCTTTTTTTTAATTGTTTTTTGTTTTGGTGGGTTTTTAAAAATTATGTTGTTGCTGTTGTTAATCTTTACCTGAGGATAATTTTTCCATTGATTTTAAGAGAGAATGGAAGGAAGAGGGAAAGACAGAAAGAGAGAAACATTGATGTAGGAGAGACACATCGACTGGTTGCTGGGGATCGAGCCTGAACCAAGGTATGTGCCCTTGACAGGAATCAAACCCACATCGCTTCAGTCTGCAGGCCAATGTTCTAACCAATGGTTCTAACCATTTGAGAAAAAACTGTTTTTATTTTTAAAAACTTGTTGTTGAGATTATTACAGATGTCTCCCCATTTTTCCCTCCTTGCCCCCCTCCACCTGGCTCACAACCCACCTCAGGCCTTCACCACACTATTGTCTGTGTCCATGGGCAATGCATATATGCATATGTACTTTGGTAATCTCTTCCCACCTACTCTGAGATTCATCAGCTTGTTCCATGCTTCCATGTGTCTGGATCTATTTTGCTCATCCATTTATTTTGTTAATTATTTTCCACATATAAGTGAAATCATGTGATACTTGTCCTTTTCTGACTGGCTTATTTCACTTAGCATAATAATCTCCAGGTCCCTCCATGCTGTCTCAAAGGGTAATAGATCCTTCTTTTTACAGCTACATAGTATTCCATGTTTTAAATGTACCACAGCTTTTTTATCCATTCCTCTGCTGATTAGAGGCTCAGTGCACGAAATTCATGCACTTGGGGGGTATTCACTCAGTCTGGCCTGCGCCCTCTCACAATCCCGGAGCCCTAGGGGGATATCCGACTGCCGGCTTAGGCTCTAAGCCAGCAGTCACAAATCCTTAGCTCGGCCGCAGAGGTGGGAGAGGTTCCCGCCACTGCTGCTGCTTTCGCCAGCTGTGAGCCAGACTTCTGGCTCAGTGGCGCTCCCACAGGGGGAGCGCACTGACCACCAGGGGGAAGCTCCTGCGATGAGCATCTGTCCCCTGGTGGTCAGTGCACATCATAGTGACCATTCGTTCCACCATTTGGTTGATTTGCATATTGGCCTTTTATTATATAGGATGGGCACTTGGGCTGTTTCCAGATCTTAGCTATTGTAAGTAACTCTGCTATGAACATAGGGGTGCATATATTCTTTCTAATTGGTTTTTCAGAATTCTTAGGATATACTAGAGGCCTGATGCATGAAATTCATACAAGTATAGGCCTTTGCAGCCCCAGCTGCCTCAGCTCTTGCAGCCCCAATGGCTACCTCGGCCCTTGCAGCCACAGCTTCGTCTGGAAGTTCATCTGGAAGGTCGTCTGGACAGTCATTCTGCTGTTCAGCCATTTGGTCAATTTGCATATTATGTTTTTATTATTATAGATTCCTAGAAGTGGAATCACTGGTCAAATGGCAGTTTCATTTTTTGAGGAAACTCCACACTGTTTTTCATCAGTCTGCATTCCTACCAGCAGTGTACTAGGCTTCCTTTCTCTCCACATGCTTGCCAGCACTTGTTATTTGTTGATTTACTGATGGTAGTCTTTCTGGCAGATGTGAGGTGATACCTCATTGTAGTTTTTATTTGCATCTCTCTGATGATTAGTGACATTGAGCATTATTTCATACTAGAAGCCCGGTGCACAAATTTGTGCATTGGTGGGGTCTGGCCAATCAGGGCCGGTTGGCCAGGCTTGGCCGGTGGGCCCTACCCCTGATTGGGATGGGGGAGACCGATCGGGGCCGGGGCCTGCTGGGGTTAGGGGTAGGGGCCGCAGGAAGTTGGCTGGCCAGGGGGAGGGGCCATGGGAGGTTGGCTGGGCTGCCCCGCCCCCGCAGTGCATGTCATAGCAACCAGTCATTCTGGTCATTCTGGTTGCTTAGAGTTTTATATATATAGACTAGAGGCCCTGTGCACGAAATCATGTGTGGGTATGGTCCCTAGGCCTAGCCTGCGATCAGGGCCATCTTCCCCGGTTACCAGCAGCCGGCCCTGCCCCTAACCAAGACCCACACCAGTTCCCCGTTCATCATCCAGTGATGGGAGCCTGATGACCGGGGGAGGGACCAAGCAGTCGGCTGTTCCCTCCTGCTCACCAGCCCCACCCCTGCCACCAGTCACCCTTTGTGTGTGGGGCAACCGGCAGGGTGGGGGCCTTGGCTTGGCGCCTCCTGCAACCCTTACCACCCACCCCGGGTCTCCATTCACCATTGGTAATCGGACCCTGTTGGCTGGGGAAAGGGACTCAGAGGTAGTCAGTGCACCTCATAGTGACTGGTCAAGCGGTTGTTCTGGTCATTCTGCCGTTATGGTCTCGGGGCTTTTATTATATAGGATGTCTCTTAGCCATCTGTATGTCCTCTTTGGAGAAGTGTCTATTTAAATCCTTTGCCCATTTTTTAATTGGATTGTTTGCATTCCTTTTGTTGTATTGTATGACTTCTTTATATATTTTGGATATTAACCCTTTATCAGATGTATCATTGGCAAATATGTTCTCCCATTCAGTGGGTTCCCTTTTCATTTTAATGTTGGTTTCTTTTGCTGTGCAGAAGCTTTTTAGTTTGATGTAGATCCCATTTGTTTATTTTTCCCTTTATTTCTCTTGTCCTAGGAGATATATCAACAAAAATATTGCTATGAGAGATATCTGAGATTTTACTGCCTATGTTTTCTTGTAGGATTTTTATGTTTTCACAACTTGCATTTAAGTCTTTTACCCATTTTGAGTTTATTCTTGTGTATGGTGTAAGTTGGTGGTCTCGTTCCATTTTTTGCATGTACCTGTCCAATTTTCCCAACACTATTTATTGAAGAGACTGTCTTTGCTCTATTGTATTCTCTTGCTTCCTTTGTCAGATATTAATTGACCATAAATGTATGCATTAATTTCTGGGCTCTCTGTTCTGTTCCACTGATCTATATGCCTGTTCATATGCCAGCACCAGGTTTTTTTATTACAATGGTCTTGTAGTATAGTTTGATATTTGGTATTGTGATACCTCCAACTTTCTCAAAATTTCCAAGGCTATTTGGGATCTCTTTGGGTTCCATATAAATTTTTGGAACATTTGTTCTATATCTGTGAAGTGTGCCATTGTTATTTTAATAGGAATTGCATTGATTGCTTTGAGTAGTATGGACATTTTAAAGAGGTTAATTCTTTCAATCCATTAACATGGTATATGCTTCCACTTGTTTGTATCTTCCTTTATTTGTTTCTTCAATGTCCTACAGTTTTATGACTACAGGTCTTTTACCTCCTTAGTTAAATTTATTTCTAGTATCTTATTTTGTTGTTGTTGCAATAGTAAATGGAATTGTTTTCCTAGCTTCTCTTTCTGATAGTTCATTATTGGTGCATAAAAACACTACTGATTTAACATAGTACTAGAAGTGGTACTCACAACAATCAGACAACAAAAAGAAATAGAAGGCATCCAAATTGGGAAGGAAAAAGTAAAACTGTCATTATTCACAGTTGACATATTATACATAGAAAACCCTAAAGATGTCATAAAAAACACTACTAAATCTAATAAATGAATTAGGCAAAGTAGCAGGATACAAAATAGTGTAATTTTTAAATGTCTAAATTTTAAACTAATTTGAGAGGCAGCAATGAATAACTAAGACCACCAAGATGAGGACAATTAGTAAGGAGAACTAACCATGACCCACGAGAGCCATTAGATTCCTAGGCATAGCCAGTCAAATGAAATTTTCCTGATTCTTTCATTAGGATTGTATTTTCCTGTCCTATGGAAATTAGCTTCATGAAATATGTTCCAAATGTGATAGTTCCTTTAGGTTATTCTAATGCCACTATTTTCAATGAAGACAAAATTCCAATTACTGATATTACTTTAAAATTTTCCTAGATAACAAGGACCTGACTCAGTACTTGGAGATTTTCTCTGAAAAACACTGTGTTGCACTGGTACAGTAATTCATTGCAGATTGAGATATTACATAGCAATTTTAAATTACTTAAAAATAAATTGGCATTGCTTTGCTGTGATGAAAAGTAAGTTAGCATTAAGACAAATTCTGAATACTACACCAAAGTGAAGGAAAAAAACTTAAAGAAAAGACAGAATCATTATAGATAATGATGGTGTTGATCTTGAAGACAGTATATTTTCATCATACATTCAAGACTAAAGCCCTTTTCACAAGTTTCCTACTAACGGATCTTTCAGCCTGTTTTTGAGCACACCCAGTAAACAACAACTCAGTTCACTATATTGACTCAAATTGCTTCTTCTTTCACATAAGGAAAAATTTTCTAAGGGGCAGAGATTTCTGTGGATTTATTTTGTTTCATAAAGACCGAGTTGGAAAGTGGACCAAAACCACCTAGTCTTTTACAGATGGCTTGTAATTTTTATATAATATTTTTATTTTAATTGTAGTAAATATCAACTAACATAAGATTTATTATTTTACCTTTTTAAATATATATTTTTTTTATTGATTTCAGAGAGGAAGGGAGAGGTAGAGAGAGTTAGAAACATCAATGATGAAAGAGAATCATTGACTGGCTGCTTCCTGCATGCCCCCTACCGGGGATCGAGCCCACAACCTGGGCTTGTGCCCTTGACCAGAATCGACTGGGACCCTTCAGACTTTAGGCCAATGCTCTATCCACTGAGCCAAACCAGCTAGGAACATTTTATCATTTTTAAGTATACAGTGTGTAGTAAGTATATGTTCAACAGATCTCCAGAACTTTTCTATGTTGCAAAACTGAAACTGTATTTCCATTGAACAACTCTCCATTTTCCCCTCCCCCTAGCCCTGGCAACCACCATTCTACTTTCTGTTTCTATGAGCTTGATGATTATGGTTCCTTATATAAATGGAATCAGTATTTGTCTTTTTGTAACTGGCTTATTTTACTTAGCATAATATCCTCAAGGAGGATATATGCTAGGATTTTTTTGTTTTTTAAGTCTGAATAGTATTGCATTGTGGAATATATCTACACTAATAAAAGAGAAACATGGTAATTAGCGTATGACCGCTACCCTTCCCATTGGCTAATCAGCATATCCTTATGCAAATTAACTGTCAGCCAAGATGGCGGCCGGCAGCCAGGCAGCTGGAAGCGAACATGAGGCTTGCTTGTTTCAGTAACTGCAGACTGCAACGTTCCCCGCCTGACTTGCCGGCCTCTGAGCTACAACTCTATGAAACTATGTTGCAAACATAGAAGATAAACAAAACCCCAGAAACCAGCTTTCAGCTAGCCAAGATCTCAGAGCTAGAGTTATACATTGTTTAGATTATAGCAGCGGAAGCCTCAGAGCTAGAGCCAGAGCTAAAGCTGGCCCAGAATAAAAAAAGAAAAGAAAAAGAAAAAAAGGAGTGGTTGGGAGCTTCAGTCAATTGCCAGCCTGAAAGCAGCCCTCAGCCCCTCACCCAGACTGGCCAGGCACCCCAGTGGGGACCCCCACCCTGATCCAGGACACCTTTCAGGGCAAACCAGCCAGCCCCTACCCATGCACCAGGCCTCTATCCTATAAAGTAAAAGGGTAATATGCCTCCCAGCACTGGGATCAGCGGAGCCACGAGGCCTCCTGGCACCAGATCAGCATGACAGGGGGTAGCGCCCAAACCCCCTGATCGCCCTGCGGCTCTGTGTGTGACAGGGTGCAGCGCCCCAACCCTCCCTCCCCCACCACAGGCCCTGCTCTCTGTGTGACAGGGTAGAGCCATAACCTCCCCATCGGCCCTGCCCTGAGTGTGAGAGTGGCGGCGCCCCAACCCCCTGATTGGCCCTCCTCTGTGGGTTATAGAGGGTGGCGCCCCAACCCCCCCACATGGTCCCTGCTCTGTGTGTGATGGGGTAGAGCCATAACCTCCCCATCGGCCCTGCCCTGAGTGTGACAGGGTGCAGCGCCCCAACCCCCTGATCCGCCCTGCTCTGTGTGTGACAGGGGGCAGTGCCCTAACTCCCCTATCGGCCTTACTCTGTGAGTGACAGGGGGGAGCTCCTCAACCCCCTGATGGGCCCTGCTCTGTGCGTGACATGGGGTGGTGCCGCAACCTCCCCATCGACCCTGCCTTGAGTGTGACAGGGGGCAGTGCCACAACCCCCCAATCAGCCCTACCCTGAGCATGACTGAGGGTGGCATCGCAGCCTCCCGATCCACCCTGCTCTGTGCATGACAGGGGGCGGCACCCAAACTCTCCAATCAGCCCTGCTCTGAGCCCGACCAGGGGCTGCACCTAGGGATTGGGCCTGCCCTCTTCCACCCAGGAGCAGGCCTAAGCCAGCAGGTCGTTATCTCCCAAGGGGTCCCAGACTGCGAGAGGGCACAGGCCGGGCTGAGGGACCCCCCCCTTCCCCCCGAGTGCACAAATTTTTGTGCACCGGGCCTGTAGTATATATATATAGCCTGATGCATGAAATTCATGCAAGGGGCTTGGCCCTCGCAGCTGTGGTGACTTGCCTCAACCCTCACAGCCACGGCTTCATCCGGAAGGTTGTCCAGAAGGACATCTGAAAGGATGTCCAGAAGGTTGTTTGGCTGTCCTGTCTAATTAGCATATTACGCCATATATATATATATATAATCACATTTTTTTTATCCATTTATCCAACAATGAACATTCAAGTCATTTTCACCTCTTGGGTACTGTGACTAATACTGCGAAGAAAATGGTGTGAAATATTTCTTCAAGATCTTGTTTTCAGTTTTAGGTATATACCCAGAAGTGGGATTCCTAGGTAATATGGTAATTCTACATTTAATTTTTGAGGAACTTCCATATTGTTTTCCACAGTGGTTGCATAATTTTGCATTCCCACCATAGTGCATAGTGCATAAGGGTTCTAAAGTCTCTACATCCAACACTTGTTATTTTCTGGGTTGTTAGTTTTATATATCCTTCCCATTGAGTGTGAGGTGATATTATTGGGTTTTGATTTGCATTTCTCTAACAATTATTGATGTTGAAAATCTTTTATATGCTTGTTGGCCGTGTGAATATGTTCTTTGGAGTATGTATATTAAAATAGTTTGCCCATTTTTAAATCAGGTTACTTTGTTATTGAGTTGTAGGAGTTCTTTATATGTTCTGGATGTTAACTCCTTATCAGATATTTGAAGATTTACAAATATTTTCTCCTATTTCATATTTCATAGGCTGACTTTTCACTGTATTGTTTCCTTTTATGTTTGAAAGATTTCTTGTATATGACATCAAAAGCACAGGCAACAAAAGCATAAATAGACAAATGGGACTACAGATGACATTTTTCTTAAACATCTGTCCAGTTGACTTGTGCACACCATCTATCAGTTTTTATATGCATCCATCTTCTTTCTCTTTCTCTTTCACACTCTCTTACACACACACACACTCAAACACACACACACACACACACACACACACACACTCTCATCCATGGTTACCATGGTTATGACATCCTCTAGCCTCTAACCAGCCATCTGATTTACAAATCCCTTTCTTCACTGCTGACATCTGAGACATTCAAGTTCTCTGGGGCCAGTTTTGAAGACCATTTCAAAAGAGTTACTTGGTTCTGGTTATCTTTACCTAATTTCTTGTGTCCATTCTATGCATCTATGAATCATTTCTTTTTAACCACTGGCACAAAAATATTTACAATTACTAGTATAAAATCAACAACTAATACATGTCTCCTTGCTTGATTATAAAACACTTTCTTCTTTGACTGGTGCCAAGAGACACTTTTATTAAATATTGAAAACTATGGCCCAGCCAGTGTTGCTCAGTGGTTGAGCATTGACCTATGAACCAGGATGTCATGGTTCAATTCCTGGTCAGAGCACATGCCCAGATTGTGGGCTCAATCCCCAGTAGGAGGCATGAAGGAGACAGCCGATCAATTATTCTCTCATCATTGATGTTTCTATCTCTCTCTCCCTCTCCCTTCCTCTCTGAAATAAATAAAAATATATTTTTGAAAAGAAATAAAAATAAAAGAAAACTATGATGCAGTTGGAAAAACAGCAAAGTGAATTTTGGGTTCTTTTAAAACTTCTTTAGAGCACTGGCTGCAGCAGATTTGGGTTAGCATTTAAACAAATGCTAACAAAAACAAGTTTTTAAAAAACTCTATCCTAAAATGAATGATTTCTCTTGTGATATTTATTAAATGAATCAAACATACCAAAATATGTACTTAGGCAACAAATGTTGTGTCCCAGTTGCCAAATCCTGATATTTAGCCACTTGTTATCATGTACTAGTGATATGTAAAGGGATTTACCAAGATCTCAGCACGTACCCTCCCACACTTACCCACACACTGAGCCCATTTCCCCCCATATTTTATTTATAACTCCCTTATCTAGGAAGTTTCTGTTAATTCAGTCCCATTCTTCACATTTATGTGGCCGAAAAGTATAAACAGAAGTTGATGTACAATATAACTAAATATTTAAAATTATAAATCAAGTTAGCAAACTGTTATATAAAATGTGTACCTCTGATCCTCATTATTTGCAAATTCTGTATTTGCTAATTTTCCTACTTGCTAAAATTAATTTGTAACCCAAAATCAACGCTTGTAGTGCTTTTGCAGTCATCGGTGAACACACACAGAGAGGAAACCAGTTGTGTTGCATGTGCATTCCCAGCTGAAGTTGAACAAAGTGACGCTCTGCATCTTGTTTCAGCTCTCATACTGCAAACAAGTGTCTTTTTATGGTCTATCTAATGCCACATTTTCTACATCGTTATGCTTTTTGTTGGAAGTCTCACTATTTAAAATGGCTTCCAAATACAGTCCTTAAGTGCTGCCTAGGGTTTCTAAGTGCCTTAAATGTGTGTTAAATGAGCTTCTTTCAGGCATGGGTTATGGTATTATTGGCCATAAATTCAATGTTAATGAATCAATTATGTAAATACTAGAGGCCCTGTGCACAAAATTCATGCACTGAGGGTGGGGAGTCCCTCAGCCCAGCCTGCACCCTCTCCAATCTGAGACCCCTCAGGGGATGTCCAACTGCCGGTTTAGGCCTGATCCCACAGGGAGTCAAACATCCCTCTCACAATCCGGGACTGCTGGCTCCCAACTGCTCACCTGCCTGCCTGCCTGATTGCCCCTAACCGCTTCTGCCTGAGAGCCCGATCACCCCCTAACCACTCCCCTGCCAGCCTGATCGACACCTAACTGCTTCCCTGCCAGCCCAATTACCCCCAACTGCCCTCCCATGCCAACCCAGTCGCCCCCAACTGCCCTCCCCTGCAGGCCTGGTCACCCCCATCTGCCCTCCCCTGCCAGCCCGATCACCCTTAACTGCCCTCCCCTGCTGGCCTGGTCCCCCCCCCAACTGCCTTCCCCTGCAGGCCTGGTCCCCCCCCCAGCTGCCTTCCCCTGCAGGCCTGGTCACCCCTAACTGCCCTCCTCTGCTGGCCTGATCGCCCACAACTGCCCTCCCCTGCCAGCCATCTTGTGGTGGCCATCTTGTGACCACATGGGGGCAGCCATCTTGTGTGAGGGCATGACAGTCAATTTGCATATTACCTATTTATTATATAGGATATATTTTAAACAGGGTATATTTAAACAGAAACACACATAAAATAAGGTTATGCATTGATTGGTTGACAAAAATATTATAACCAGAGGCTTACAAGAACCTATTCATCTATTGCAATAGTTCAGTATTAGCCAATTCTGTGTTCTAAGGGACTTTATAGAACACAACTACCACAAATGAAGAGAATTGCCTGGCTAGCCTCCTATCTTAACAAATATACATTTAGAATGACATTAAAAAAATGTACAAAGCTATAGTTCTTAAATGGCTAAAAATTATTATCTAAAATATCAAAAAATCAAAGAAAATAAATTCATATAATTGTGGATGTCTTAGTATTCTATAGGTAGGTTGGTAATGTTTAGCTGAGCAATAAAATACACAGTTCATGCATTATTATATATGCATTCTATGTATTTTCTTTTTCTTGCTTTCATTTCAGCAAAAACACTAGTAACACTGCTATAATAAAGATTTTTATATAATTTGTTCTAAGTTCAGGAATAAACCAAAGGATTAAAAATGTAATTGTTTGTAATGTGTGCAAATATTAATGTATTTTTACCTAAAATTGAAATGTTTACATTAAAATTTTTAATGATTTTTATATTTTTAAGTTATTCAGCTTCTAAATTATTTAAAATTATCTGTCATACTAAAAGGAAAATAGAAATTATGATTTATGAAACCAAAATGTATAATTATTTAAATAAAAATTATAATTAATCTACATCGAATGTTTAAATAAAAATTTTAAATTTTATTAAGTATTGTTAGAAAACTATTCATTACCCTATTAATATCCATCTAGTTGCCAACATAAAGAATTGATAGCACTCAGGCTACATCTCATATTACATATACATTTTAAGTAATATGAATTGTTTAACATAGCAAAATGGCTCTTAGCCACTATTTACAACTCTCGAAGAGACTTTGCTAATTCCTGGGTGCCTCCAGAACCACTGACTGGAGCCAGAAGAGAAGCAAGAAAATGGATGCTGGGCGACCCTGGGAAATCACGCTTTGTTGTACAAGAAAGAAGAACTTGATTAAGTTCATTAATTTATCTTTTCTCTCCCTCAAATGATTCTACCACTTAAGTTCTCCCTCCACTGTGAAGCAGTGTTTGTCTCTGTTGACAGGAGGGACACAACCCAAAAATGTCCACAGCATTCAGATACACTCACCTCCTCTTTCAAAGACATTGGGCAGAACTGTCGAGAAGCATTTCCCGGAGGCATGAACAGTGTCAGTCATGAAAAGGCATTTTTAGGGTTATGGGTTGAGCTCTAGCCAATCTGGCCGTATTGAGGAGGAAAGTGGCTGCAAACATTCCTGATCTAATTGGAGCACAGCATACATTTGGTTACTGGCTGGATACAGCTGCTGTGAGCCTATGCACCGCATTTAAGGCAACCACCTGATTAGGCTACATCCCTAATCTGAATTTAACCTTTTCTCCTGGTCAAAGCTGAGGTTTTGGTTTCAGCATAGCAAGAGACACTCCTGCCTTGAGTACAAAATTTGGTAATATCATAAAATGCTTAATGTTGTTCAGATGATTCTTGGAGAGCATTTAACCATGACCTGACCACTTCTCTGTTGACTGACCATGATTTATTACCTCTTCCAACCTTCTTGAGATTCAAAGCAACACATCTCTTTTTTGTAACTGACATGCTTACTTTGGACAACCAATTTCTCTTTGTTTTGCAAATTTAACACCATGTGCTTTATCCTAGGACTAATCATATTAATAACAAAGAGACTGACAACAATAGTGGTTAGCATTTATCAAATGTTTGCCAAGTGCCAGGCATGGTTCCAAGCACTTTAAATGTATGAGTTAATTTGTCCTCACCACAAGCTTATACAATAGGTACAGTTTTACCTAAGAGGAAACTGAGGTACAGAGCAATTAAGGAACTTGCCAAAGTGAGGCTATTCAGTCAGTCTAACTCTAGTTCAAGTTCTTACTCAATTCACTACAGGAGATGGAAAACTGTCACTTCTTATGTGCCATGGTAATGCTTGGCTTATTTTACAGGAAAAACAGATTTTCTTGCAAATTGGTTGAAAATTATACATACAAGAATAAACATTGTATATGTTGACTCATTGCTTTTTCTTCTGGGAGATGATGCTGTCATTGATATCATTAATATCAGAACTGCCTAATATCTAGCACCCCTTGTTAATATTTCCCCCCAGAGGGTCTCATAGAAACAAGTGGACAGAGGAAAGGGAGAAGAGCGTCATGTAACTCCATACCATCATCCGTCAAAATTCTGCGAAGAACCTACAGACCTCAGGGATGTGTTTGCAATGCTCCCAAGTGTCATCGGGCAGGAAACTGGAAACAGTTCAATCATTCACCCTCCCCCACCAAGGTCACCTTGAATGTCAGTGGAAGAGCTGGGCATGGAGCCCGGGCCTCTGGCTCCTCTTTCTGAGTTTCAGGAAGCAAACTGCACTATGACATTTAATTTGTGACACATTTTGTTTGTGTTTAAGCATTCCCTTGCAATATTTGCAATCCAAACACCATAGCATGGAGTCAGTGCCTGAGAAACTGGGAAGAAAATCTGACCCAGAGCCAAAATTCAGACCCGGATTCAGAAAAAAAATAGTTAAATCTAGCCAGGTTCAATAAATGATAGCATAAAAAAAATCATCTATAAGGTTTTCTCTGCCTAATCACTAATATTATCACAGATCAAATAACATTAAATGGATGCCATCATCATAAGAATCTGGATTTTAGCCAATGGCCCCCTTAGTTCAAGCAATATTTGATGCAGCCAATTCCAGGACATTCTTTGAGGATTTGCTGCGATGAAATTTGGCCTGTACTCTGATGGGGTACCATCATACATCTTAGGGTTGAAAACGTACACTAGAAAGAGAATTTATATTAATAGGAGGTAGAACTGCCTGGTCTATTTTCCAGAACTGAATTTGTGGGTCTAATGAAAAACAAGAGAATTGTCTCAAGAATTGCTATTTTAGGCCTGGGGTTCATCTTATTTCTCTATGACTACATCCTACTTGTCTTGGGTGGAAAAATAGATTGAAAAAAAGTTTACAACTTTAAAAAGCAGCTTAATTTCCCCTTGTTTCTATAGCTCCCCCATATTTACCTTGGAAGATGGTCCTGACTATCCAGTTTCCAAAAGCACTTCTTCCTGGCTCTCTCACTCTTCCACACTCGTCAGGTGGTCCCCTTACCTTCACAGAGCAGATCCATCTTCTGTACCACCAAGACCATGGGAAGATACCTGGAGATACCAGGAGGCTTCGGTTCAGGCATACATTGGCTTGCTACTGCTTCCCTTTGCTCTCACATATCACCTGCCAGGTTCCTGACTCCTTGTATCCCAGGGGCTTTGCCTGAGTCCTTCATCCCTATCATACTGGCCTTTGGACCCAGGATATGTCTCCCTTAGTTTGTATAAACTGCCTTTATCTTACTGATTCTTGATAGACTTACTCATCTGATTAGAGTGAAGGCATGTTGTATGTGTGAAGTCCCAGACTGGACCACTCCTCGTCTATCCTGTCCAATCACTTAACACAGTAATGTTAAGTAGGCACCATCCATACAAAAGTATAACTAAAACCATACGGTGGGCTCAGCAACTCATTTTCAATGTGCACCACCCATTCCATGTCAGATTTGTCTGTTTAATGGCAACTGTGAGTCAAGCACTGAGAAAGTAGTCATCTATAATAATACCAGGTGTACCGGTTAATAATGCGGATTTTGTAACCAAAGAAAACACAATAATTTCATGAGAAGCATCAAAAGTGCTTTATTCAAAGTAATGTCCATCCCTAGCTACACATTTCTCCCATCTTTCAGGTAATTTGTGGATACCGTCCCAATAGAACTTTTCTTGTTTTAAGGCAAACCATTCAGAGACCCAATTTTCCACTTCTTTGAATGTTTTGAAGTGCTGCTCAGAAAGTGCATGTGCCATCGATCGGAACAAGTGGTAATCTGAAGGAGCAAGGTCTGGTGAATACAGCGGGTGGGTTAATGCTTCCCAGGCAAGGTCTTTTAACTTGTCTTTAACTTGTTTTGAAGTGTGTGATGGTGCGTTATCATGGAGCAAAATTACTTTGCTGTGTCCTCTGGCCCACTCTGGTTGTTTTACGATCAAAGTGTGGTTCAATTTGACCTGGACGTTCTTTGTCTTTCACATCGAAATCATCACTTTTAAAGCGTTTAAACCAGCGTTCACAAGTATCTTGAGATGGAGCATATAGCTTCCTGAAGTATATGATAACTTTCAGCAGCACTTTTTTCAAAATAAAGTAATGAATTAAAACTTCCCGCAAATGCTCTTTTTTTGGCACAAAATTCGACATTTTTAAGTGTAAAAATATCTATGATGTTAACACCTTCAGAAAATTTGACATATGAAGTTTTGAAGCTTGTTGTCAATAGAACAAAATAGCATATCAAATCTCATATATATCAACATATGTGTAATACCACCTATTGGAAAAAATATGCATTATTAACTGGTACACCTAGTATATTTGTATGTTTAGTGACTTTTTATTGTTGCTAATGTCTGTCATGAGTTTACTCATGAGGTATAGAACTGTATTCAAAACGAGTCATTGACTGGACTAAATGTAACATCTAGCCAAAAAACAATCCATAAATTTTCTGAACTCATATATTAGTTTTTCTTCAATGTACTTCCTCTTGTTTTGGGTGGTAAACTGCATGTCTGCAGATAATAGCAAATTGAACATTTCCCCCATAAGTATTTTATTTTTAAAAATCTAAACATCAAGGCAACACTAAAAATCTTTTTTTAAAATATATTTTTATTGATATCAGAGAGGAAGGAATGAGTGATAGAAACATCAATGATGAGAGAGAATCATTGATCAACTGCTTCCTGCACACCCCACACTGGGGATCAAGTCCACAACCCAGGCATGCGCCTTGACCGGGAATCAAACCCTGACCTCCTGGTTCATAGGTTGATGCTCAACCACTCAGCCACACCAGCTGGGCAACACTGAAATCTTTAACCATTCTCTCTGAAATGTACTTAAGACAATTAAAATTTTTTACTAAGCTAGTGATTTTAATACTTCATATTTACTTTTATATTTCATAGACTAAGTAGAAATAATTAGCTAAAAGTATTCTTCAAAGAGAAAATTTAAAAAGAAGTTGAAGAGAAATGTGAAGAAAAGGTGGTGCTTATGGGAAATATTTCCTTTTTTTCTTTTCCTTTTTTTTAAAATATATTTTATTGATTTCAGAGAGGAAGGGAGAGGCGTGTGCCCTGACCAGGAATCACATCATAACCTCCTGGTTCATAGGTCAGTGCTCAACCACAGAGCTACACCGGTCAGGCAATATTTCTTTTCTTAATGAAATTTTATTTTATCAGTGTAATATATACACTCAAACAGTAATATGTTATATAATGAAAAACATCATTCTCTAATCCCAATATTCCCCATACTCCCAGACTTTCAACCTTTTTCTTTCATCTGTTATTTACATTCATATTTCTAAATAACATACTTTGTCTGAAGTTTCTCCATTTATCAATTTTAGATATTATTTATTATTTTCTATTATAATAGGTCACATCATTAGTACCATTCCCACCTCTCTCTTCATCTTCCCAAGAAATATGTAACAGCAGTACCATCTCACACCTGTCAGAATGGCTATCATCAACAAATCAACAAACAACGAGTGCTGGTGAGGATGCAGAGAAAAAGGAACCCTTGTGCACTGCTGGTGGGAATGCAAACTGGTGCAGCCACTGTGGAGAACAGTAAGGAGTTTCCTCAAAAAACTAAAAATGGAACTCCCATTTGACCCAGTGATCCCACTTCTAGGAATATATCCCAAGAAACTAGAAACACCAATCAGAAAGAATATATGCACCCCTATGTTCATAGCAGCACAATTCACCATAGCTAAGATTCGGAAACAGCCTAAGTGCCCATCAGTAAATGAGCGGCTTAAAAAACTGTGGTACATCTACACAATGGAATACTACGCTGCGGTAAAAAAGAAGGAGTTCTTATCATTTGCAACAACATGGATGGAACTGGAGAGCATTACACTAAGTTAAATAAGCCAATCAGAGAAAGATAAATAGCACATGATCGCACTCATTTATGGAATATAATGAACAACATAAACTGATGAACAAAAACAGATCCAGAGACAGAGAAGCATTGATCAGAGAACTTTCTCAACCTTCCTAAAGCCGCAACCCTTTAATACAGTTCCTCATGTTGTGGTAATCCCCAACCATAAAATTATTTTCGTTGCTACTTCATAACTATAATTTTGCTACTGTTATGAATCATAATGTAAATATCTGATATGCAGGATGTATTTTCATTGTTACAAATTGAACATAATTAAAGCATAGTGATTAATCACAAAACAATATGTAATTATATATGTGTTTTCCGATGGTCTTAGGCGACTCCTGTGAAAGGGTCGTTTGACCCCCAATGGGGTCGGGACCCACAGGTTGAGAACCGCTGGATTAGACCATCAAACCTCAGAGGGAAGGTAGGGGAGGGTGGGGGTAAAGGGGAGAGATCAACCAAAGGACTTATAAACAAGCCTATAGGCCTAACCAATGGACACAGACAACAGGGGGGTGAGGGCATGAGTTGGTGGGGATAGGGGGTTACATGTGGATAAGGACACATATGTAATAACTTAATCAATAAAAAAATTTAAAAAAAGAAATATGTAACAAACTGGTTTATTTAATCAATATTCAACTTTTATATTATTTTGGTAATATAAACATTGTTCTTTTATCAACCAAGATTATATTTTTTGTCCCAGACAACTTTCTGGGTTTTTTCTAAAGGTGGTAGTGAGCAACTCACTTTTTATTGCTTAATTTTCTTGTACCTAATTCTTCACCAATGAGCCAACAGATTCAACTGTTTGTTCATTCATTCAACAAATAAATACTGAGTACCTGCTCTGTGCTGGGCACCATTCGAGGTTCTGCAGATTCATCAGTGGACAAAACAAACAAATCCCTGCTCTTTGACAGCTTAAATTCTCCTGGAAAAGCGGCTAATTTCAGGTCAACATAGGAACTAAGTGAGGATTATAATTTTTGTAGAATATGGAATGAGCTCTGGAGAAAAATTCAAGCAAGTTACAGAGATGATTGCAATCTCTCCCATATTCAGTAAGTGGGGGAAGCAGAGGTGCTAAAGGAGATTCTGTAATTTAAGTGGGTGGGCAGAGCAGACCTCATGGAGGTGATGTTTGAACAATGAATGAAAGGAAAAAGTGAGCTGGATAAGTACGGAGTTGTTAGACGTTCCATGCAGAGGGAACAGCTGGGACAATGAGGAACCAAGACTGGGGCAGGCCTGGAGTGTTTAAAGTTCTGAGCGGGGTTTGATTGCCAGGACAGAATGAGCAAGAAGTGTGATGGGAAAGGCCCCTGGGGCCAGATTATATTCCACTTTGTAGGTCTTTATAAGGACTCTGGTTTTTATGCTGAGATGGGCGGAAAGGTTTTATTTTAGCTTCAGACAAAAGTTGTTTCATCTAAAGGCAATGATAATCAGTGGATTCAATGGGTAGATAATAACCAGTCTGTATTACAAACACCCAAAAGTTCCCGTTCATGCCACCTATGAGGCAGTTAGTTCAGGTAGCTTGGGAATAGCTGACTCATTCAGCCATCATGTGTTTCCATACTTAAGTGGGCATCTCTGTATCCTCGGTACAGTCCTCAATCACAGCATCACATACATCACTTCCTTTTCATCTTTCTAGATGAGGCAGTCCCAGATATATACACAGTTATTTTCCCTCAGCACAGACCCTGGACTTTATGAATGGTCCATCTTCTTAATGAAAGTTACATCTGTACCATCAAAGTCAAATTATACTCCTTAAGATGCAAAACGGATGAAATCTACTCCAGACTGCCCTTAAAACAGTGGTTCTCAACCTGTGGGTCGCGACCCCTTTGGTGGTCGAATGACCCTCTCACAGGGGTCGCCTAAGACCATCCTGCATATCAGATATTTACATTACAATTCATAACAGTAGCAACATTACAGTTATGAAGTAGCAACGAAAATAATTTTATGGTTGGGTCACAACATGAGGAACTGTATTTAAAGGGCCAGAAGGTTGAGAACCACTGCCCTAAAACAAAGCAAAAGCTATCTCTCTTGGTGAGGTAAACATTTCTCCAACTTCTTTTGCTTTAATTAGTGCTACTAAGTATATTTAAAGCTGCTTTTACAGGATGTAGGATCAGTGTTGACATGAATAAAGCAGCACTAAGAGACCAAGAGTTAGCCACCTAGCTTTTCAATGTGTCTGTTAATCCAACAAAGAATCTTTGCAGGGTGTTGTCAGAAAAAACACCAATTCCACACAATGCTACCTTTATACCTGTGGCTACAGTTAACCCTGTACCTGACTGCTCAGGATTTGTGGATCATTTACTCCAGCTTTCAGAAGATCAGTACAGGGAAGGTTTGTAAGGTGGGGTCTGAGCTGAAGGCAGCATCTTTGGAATAGGAATCAGCAGATCTGTGCCCCAGTCCTTGGTCAGCTAAGAAATAGAATATGTCTCCCTCAAGAAAATAGAGTATGGTTGACCACTCTCCATCCAAGCCCACAAAAATATGGTCCAATCATTTGTTCTGGATACTCTAAGCTTTTACCCATACACTTTCAGGGTAAGCTTTAGATTTTAAGATATCAAAACAGCTCTTAAATATTGCAGAGAGAGAGAGGTTATTTGTAAGGCAATTCTCAAAAAGGACATATTTGGAAACTAGAGAAGAATAGTGATTAATATCCAAGAGACTGTCTCCAGCCCTTCTCTGGGCAACATAGAAATCAGTGTAAGGCAAGCTGGTCTTGGCCCCTGTTCAAGGGACTCATTCCTGCAAATCCTGGGAAAGGCCTTGTTATAACAAACGTATCATATAGCAGAGACCCCAGTATGAAGGGGGGATTCAAGGCTTCCTTTACAGAGGAAAAGAGTTAAGGGAAATTTTCAAATCCTAAAATGTCTCAAAAAGGAGTGCACCCAGCAAAATATTTTGCAGTCCTTGCATTTTAGAAATAATGTGATTCTTAAAGGCAACCCATAATAGAATCCACTGAACGAGAGTTGCCCTGCTCCCCTGGGCTTAGCCTGATTGGGCAGAACAATTTAGCTCAGGAATCCCACTTTGCGATTCAGCAGAAAAATACAGACATATGTCCTAAGAAATAAAGGAAGGACATGAGGAAATGCTCTGGTTCTCTCGTCTTTCCTAAATGGTTTAGAGACTTGGGGGTTTAGCACAGCCTGATTTCCTAAATAGCAGCCTAGGAAGATTACCCAGCCATTCAAGACAACTTACCTACCAATGTCTCACTCCAATTACAGTGGGTTTCACATTAAATGTTTGATTGGATTACTAATCTTAAAACCGGCCCCTTCAGAATCACCAAAGCTTTAATTTCCTTTCTAAGAGCCCTGATGAACGTCACGATTGCCTCTGAACTGAGGAGGCAGGCTGCGTCAGGGAATTTTAAAAGTGTTTTTCTTTGAACACAGGCAGCTCAGAAAGCAGAGCACCTGCAAGTAGGTTAATGAGCCTCAGAATTGCTGGAATTGTCAAGACCAACTGTTGAGAGTTCCCATGGAGTTAAGTAGGATGTGAATCCGACTTTGAGTAAATATCATTACGCCTGCTTTCTGACTTCCTGCCCTGGGTTTGCAGTTTGCGTGGGTTTTCCCCTTCAGCTCAACAGTTTGGTAGCAGTTGGGTTGGGGGTGGCTGGGAGTCGTTTTATAAATGGTTCTTGGTTGGCAGAGGCCCTGGCATTTATTCTCGGAGTATCTGAGCCTTAGAGTTCTTTTTAGAAAATCACCACATTTTATTAATGTGTAGATACCAGAAAGTAAGCAATCGGCTTATGTCCTCAGGGGGGGAAAAATGCGACTAGTTAGTATCGCATTTGCGTCTTTAATAGTCATGAGACCTGGTGAAGAAGCAAAACAGCGGTAAATGCAGGCCTTTTAGATCCAAACTCGCAAACACTGCCCTGATGACCTGT
The DNA here is from genome assembly GCF_028538775.1 of Myotis yumanensis. NCBI lineage: Eukaryota > Metazoa > Chordata > Mammalia > Chiroptera > Vespertilionidae > Myotis > Myotis yumanensis. Next base: position 84,508,721 of record NW_027223753.1, on the reverse strand, counting down.
ATGGAGAACATTTTTAGCGTGTTTTCAGCGTGAGTGTCAATCTCTAGTGGAAGTGTGTCATAAGCTCAGAAAGTGCACACAGCGTCAGAGGACAGCTCGATGCATCTTCACGAAGCGACCACACTCGTGCTAACATAGTTCGGATCGAGAAACGGGAGCTCTCAGCCTCTAAGGCCCCTCCTTCCCTCTCCCAGCCCAGCCCCTCAGAAGTGACCAGTACCCGACTTCTGACTTCTGCTGCCTGTTTTGGACTCTGCACAAAAGGATTCAGACAGTATGTGCTTATTGTGTCTGGCTTCTTTCAAATATGCAGAGGTTTTACGACTATGTCGGTATTACACACCTTTTACGTCATTGTCCCGTGACAAGGGAATTGTTCATCTGCCAGACAGCGGCAGTTTGCTCTCCTCAGAATGTGTCAAGTAAAGACGCTCACATTGGAAACAAACGTACACCTGGCTGCCTTCTGTGCTTCGGCCTGCCAGTAAGCACCTCTGCTTTCTCACAGGGGGAAAGGAGTTTCCACTGGGCCTTTTCGAAGGAGGGAGATACCATGAGCTTTTGCTATGCGGTCAGAAGAAAAGTTAAAGGATGGAGGGAGAGCAAGTTGGGGAATTCTGCTCTCTGAACTAAAGCATAAAGCTAGTGACATGCACAGGAAAGTGGGGCTTATTGGTTGAGTGCAGATGTACCAGAATGGACAGTGAGAGCTTGACGTATAATTGCAGACAGCGCTGTTTCCTCCCGCTGTATGTTAGTGTTCCCAATAAACGACCATTGCAGGTGGCATCTTACTTCCTGCAGTTTGTAGTTGGCTTTATTAGACAAGGGACTTCCTTAGCCTCCGGTCAAGGAAAGGACAAGCATAAAAAAACATAAAAGTAATATCACCTTTCATGCTGGAGCTGAACTGAACAGTACCACTTTGTCACTAATGATAAAGCAAAGCAAAGGATTTAAAACAGAGTCATAATGGCAAGTTACAAAATAATAAAATGTTATTGCTGTGTGTAACTTTATAGCAAGTAAATTAAGGGATTAGCATGCACATGGACCACATATGCAATCGCAAATTTATTTGACCGTGCATCACTCTTAAAAACTGGATTCCAAGTGAATCAAACGCTTGTTGGGGGGAAAGTAATCAAATACGGATTATGTTAATAACAGCCAAAGATTTTCTTCCTGAGTTCCCTGCCAGCGAAAGACAGGGCGTTTGTGCCACTCATTCCTAAGCACGCCACATTTCTCTAATATGGCTGATCCCTCCCCGTCTAAACATTTTCTTTGAAAATGTGAAACCCTGCAATTAAGCCTTCCTCTGTGACACAGGGAGAGTTCACTGAGCTGAGAAACCAAGTGCAACCTCATAGAGAAGACTGCGACTGGAGGGAGGAGTGTTGTCTGCTGGGAAGACCTACCTGTGGGATGAGGACAGGAGGATGCTGGAGGGGAGGAGGAGAGAAAAATGCATGCATTCACCTGAGCACCATCTGTATTCAAACATACTAAAGGTTGTGTGCGTGTCCCGAGACACAGAAATACTGCTAATACTCAAAATAACTTTTATGGCAAAGATCACATTTAAATGAAATAAGCTTCACTATTGTCAGCAGTCTTTCAAGTCACGGTTTGCCTTGTGAAAAAAAGCAAAAAGGAAAACAATGGGTTGATGACTGAAATGATTCAGAGGGTTAAAAATGCCATCTTATGTTTTGCAAGGGTGATTTTTTCCTTCTTGAGAATCTTATTTCCTTAGCCTTTGCCCATGGTGGCGTTTCACAGAGGGTCACTTTGGGAAAGGTCTAGAAAAGTGTTTCTTCCCCCGACCACTGTGTTGGTAATACACTGGCGTAGATGCCTGGGAAGTGGGCCTGCCCACCAGAATGTAGTAAGTCACATAAACTTTATGCATTTGGGCGTGGGGGTAGGAAGTAGACACCTGTTTAGGTCACCTCCCCAAAATATTCCTTCATTATCTTGCACATGGCCCTAAATCCCCCAAAATAGGGCAGTAAGGCAAGCTATCTCCGGAATGCCCTGCTGTTAAAATATGTTCATTTTTCTTCCAATGGACATTTATCAGGCCTAATAGCTGCTGGGTATATAGAGTGCAGCAAATAAGTCATAGTCCCACCCTCTGGGCTGTCTTTTCAGCAGGGAATGACATGATTTTGTATTTTAGAATAAACACCCTAGTGGCAACTTAGAGGCTAAAGGGGGATACATGGCAAATATTTAGAAAGTTATTGTATGTAATAGCCAGGCAGGTGAAGATGAAGGCCTGACCTCAGTCAGTGATCATTGGGATGGAGGCAGGGTAAGGATTTGTGAACTACTACAGCCTACACTGTTCAATAGGTAGCCTCTATGGCTACTTAAATTTAAATTAATTAAAATTAAATAACATTAAAAATTCTATAGTCACACTAGCCATATTTCAAGTGTTCAATGGCCACATTTAGCTAGTGGCTACCTTATTGGACAGTGAAGAAATAGGATGTGTCTACATTTGCAGAAAGTTCTATTGGGCAATGCTGTGTAGGCCTTTGTTCTTTCAAAATTAACTGTGAAGGTTGATGACATGAGAATTTGCAATGTTTGGCAGGGGTGTGAATACTGTGGGTTGGTATGAAAGTGATAATTACTTGGCCATTGGTGAGCCATGTTATCCCTACCATCTACCTCCAGAATTGCCAAATAAATAATATTTGGTAATTATCAAATTTTTCTGCATAACACTTACATTCATATACATAGCTTTATGTAGTACGTCGTATTATGCACATATTTATAGATCACATATATCTATACCTATATCTAGATTTAAATTATAAATTTAAAATGTATAAATTATATTTATAATTTAATTCTAGATACTTAAAATACCTGATGATTGTATTTGTTTGGGTCCTCCAAAAAAGAGTGAGATCAGCTGTACATGAGGAAAATGCCTGTGAAGAAAGAAGGAGGAGAGAACCAGGGTTAGCAAACAGATCCTTCAGACCACAGTGCAGGTATAACACTTGTGGAGAGGAGGGAAGAAAGGCAGATTCCTTGCAATGCAGCCAAGTTCAAAGAACAATCCAGTCGGACTGATGGGGAATCTCTGATTGGAGGAGTCCCAAGTATCTCAAAAATGGACCTGCATTAATATCCCCACTGTGCTCAGTCACCAGCCACAGGGAGCAATGGTAGGTCCAGAGGGCAGCAGCTAGGGTTGTTAGACATTATGTTCTTCATGGCAGGAGACCACAGTAGCCCCTTTCATGGCTTCCAAAATAGTATATTTTGTATCATTAGTATTTTATATATATACTAGAGGCCTGGTGCATGATATTCATGAACTCAGGGGAGGGAGGTGGTCCCTCAGCCCAGTCTGTGCCCTATCGCGGTCTGGGAGCCCTCGGGGGATGACCAACTGATAGCTTAGGCCCACTCCCCACGGACCTAAGCCGACAGTGAGACATCCTTAGCACTGACACAGAGGTGGGAGAGGCTCCCGCCACCACCACTGTGCTCCTCAGCTGTGAGCCCAGCTCAGGGTTTTTGGCTGAGCGGCGCTCCCCCTGTGGGAGCGCACTAGCCACCAGGGAGCAGCTTCTGCATTGAGCATCTTCACCCTGGTGGTCAGTACGCGTCATAGCAACTGGTCGTTCTGCCATTTGGTCAATTTTCATGTTAGCCTTTTATTATATAGAACTAGAGGCCCGGTGCACAAAAATTTGTGCACTCGGGGGGGAGAGGGGGTCCCTCAGCCTGGCCTGTGCCCTCTCGCAGTCTGGAACCCCTCGGAAGATAACGACCTGCTGGCTTAGGCCTGCTCCTGGGTGGCAGAGGGCAGGCCCAAACCCTAGGTGCAGTCCCTGGTCGGGCTCAGAGCAGGGCTGATTGGGGAGTTGGGGCGCCGCCCCCTGTCATGCACAGAGCAGGGCGGATTGGGAGGTTGTGATGCCACCTTCAGTCACGCTCAGGGTAGGGCTGATTGGGGGGTTGGGGCACTGCCCCCTATCACACTCAAGGCAGGGTCGATGGGGAGGTTGCGGCGCCACCCCCTGTGACGCACAGAGCAGGGCCAATCAGGGGGTTGGGGTGCTGCCCCCTGTGACGCACAGAGCAGGCCCATCAGGGGGGTTGGGGCTCCGTACCTTGCAGGGCCAAACAGGGGGTTGGGGCGCTGCCCCCTGTCACGCACAGAGTAGGGCCGATAGGGGAGTTAGGGCATCGCCCCCTGTCACACACACCGCAGGGCGGATTAGGGGGTTGGGGTGCCGCCACTGTCACACTCAGGGCAGGGCCGATGGGGAGGTTATGGCTCTACCCTGTCACACACAGAGCAGGGCCTGTGGGAGGGGGGGAGTTGGGGTGCCGCACCCTGTCACACACAGAGCCGCAGGGCGATCAGGGGGTTTGGGCGCTGCCCCCTGTCACGCTGATCCGGTGCCAGGAGGCATATTACCCTTTTACTATATAGGATAGAGGCCTGGGGGCCGGCTGGTTTGCCCTGAAGGGTGTCCTGGATCAGGGTGGGGGGTCCCTACTGGGGTGCCTGGCCAGCCTGGATGAGGTGATGATGGCTGTTTGCAGCTGGTCACACACCCTTCAGGGTGGGGGTCCCCACTGGGGTGCCTGGCCAGTCTGGGTGAGGAGCTGAAGGCTGCTTTCAGGCTGGCAGTTGACTGAAGCTCCCAACCGCTCCTTTCTTTCTTTTTTTTTTTTTTTATTCTGGGCCAGCTTTAGCTCTGGCTCTAGCTCTGAGGCTTCCGCTGCTGAAAACAGGTATCTGGTTTGTTTGTGTTCTATAATCAAAACAATGTATAACTCCAACTCTGAGATCCCGGCGGCTGAAAGCTGGTTTCTGGGGTTTTGTTTAGCTTCTATATTTGTTACAATGTTTCTTAGAGTTGCAGCCCAGAGGCCGGCAAGTCAGGCAGGGAACGTTGGAGTCTGCAGTCACTGGAGCAAGCAAGCCTCATGTTGCTTCCAGCTGCTTGGCTGCCGGCTGCCATCTTGGCTGACAGTTAATTTGCATAAGGATATGCTGATTAGCCAATGGGAAGGGTAGTGGTTGTACGCTAATTACCATGTTTCTCTTTTATTAGTGTAGACTAGAAGCTCGGTGCATGAAAATTCATGCACTGGGGGGGGAGGTCCTCAGCATGGCCTGCCCCCTCTCACAATCCAGGAGCCCTCAGGGGCAGAGGCGACCCGGCAATCAGGGGAAGGCGACGCCCCATCACACCTTTGCTGCTGCCACTGTCGGCAGCACAAGCCTTGGCCGGCCATGGTTACCTGAGCCTTGGGCGGCCCTCGATGGCTGGGCAACCGCCATCTGAGGCTTGCCTGTGCCTCGGGCTGGCCCTGGGTGGATGGGGGGCTGAGGAGACCGGGGGACTCTGGAGGCAGGCGCGCAGCAAGGCCCCAGGGGGACTGAAGGGACTGGGCACCACCATCTTGTGGCTGTGGGCACTGCCATCTTTGAGGGCAGGGCAGTCAATTAGTATATTCCCTCCTTATTGGTTGTGGGCACCACCATCTTTGTGACAGTGTGAGGGTCAATTAGCATATTCCCTCTTTATTAGATAGGATGTAATAAATAGTAATATATACTACGTGTTATAATATTTTGATATATAATACATAATACTATAAAATATATTGAAAATATAAGATTTTATAGTGTGCTGTAATTGTTATGTATTTAAGAATTGGGGAATTCTTACATGAGAATACTCATGAAAATCAAGTAATTTTTATAATTAGTAAAATAATTTGATGAGTGTACTTCCACTTACAAAAAGATAAAGTAGACATACTTTTCCTTATTCCTCCCACTAAATACAACTAAAACACCTGAATATTATATGTGAAACAAAAATAGGAAGACTCTAAAAAAGGCAGACAGACCAGCTAGGAACCTCAGGACCTAAAGCATAACAATGTGGTATGTTCCCTAGGTTTTCTTTTGCCCCACACACAGTGGAACCTCAGTTCTCCAACTTAATTTGTTCTGGAAGGCTGTTTGAGAAGTGATTTGTTCAAAAACTAAATAATTTTTCCCATTAGAAATAATGTAAATTGAATTAATCCTTTCCAGACTTCCAAATGGTTCCCTGTTTTAACTTTTCTTATATACAGTACAAGTCTAGTGTAGTGTTTAATCTATAAATAAACATTTTTAAAACAAAAAGGACATGAAATGTAAATGAAAATATAACAAAAAGAAAATGAAATGTAACCTTAGCAGCACCCTTAGCAACATCAGCACTCTTGATGGCCTCTTTGTTTTAAAATTATGCTAATTGTAGATTTCACCATGCCATACTCAGTAGCCAGATCAGATATAGAAATAACTCTACATACTTTGCAATCATTTCTTTTTAAAGCTCTATTGTTGTTCTCACAACTCTTCTTTTCACTTTGTTGCTATCATGAGCCTTCCTAGGATCCATGGTGATTCAATGTATGTATTTAGTAATAATAAGAAGCAGCAAAAGCAAAAAACAACAACAAAATAAAACAGGAAAAATATTCACAGCACAATTATCTGAGATGTTAACAATGTGAGGTTTAGTGGTAAACTGACTCATACTCTCACATTCTCTCCTTTGTTTGTCACCTGTGAGACATATGACTGATCATACAGGTATCAGCATGGTATCATACAGGGTTGTCGGGTGGAGAACCAAAGTTTTGTTCAACAACCAAGACACTTTTCTGTGAACAAATTGTTCGAGATGGGAGAAGTTCAAAAACCAAGGTTTGACTGTATTTTAAACTGGATGCTACAGAAGTCAGCAACCAGAAATGTCAACACAAATAGATTTTTTAAAAACCCCTACAAAAAGCCTGATCTCTTGAGCCAAAGGACCAGAAACGGGGCAATCTAGCAAGGCAGAAAACTTTTAGGGGGAAAAAAAAACAAACACCACTATAAAAAAGCCAAATACCACAGGGTGAAAAAAGAAATACTGTGGCCACACTCCCATCCACACAGCAAAGGCTAGGTTGAGACCCTAGACTTCCATCTTTGTCAATCTGTATTAAAATATTCCAAAATCCCTACAAGGGTAGTGGCAGAGAAGCTTGAATAAGGAGCCAGGACTTTCATCCCCAATGAGCAGGAATGAGTATCTCTCTTAGGGTGTCACTAGAGACCATATGCAGAGCCTGGATTTCCACACCCATCCGGTAGTAACAAAACACTCCTTCTTCTTCCTGATGGCATAGTGTCAGAGGAGGCATAGTGGAGCTGATGAGACCACCTTTCACCATGCTGTCAGTGGAGGTTGCAAAGGAAGCAATAATAAATAATTCCTACCCCTTCCAGCCAGTAACCAAAAAGGTATGTGTGGAGGTCTAGGGGAAGTCAGAACTCCCACCCACCCAGCAATAATGAGGAGTTCCCTCCGTTGGGTGTCAACAGAGATGATGGAGAGCCTGGACTTTTACACCCATCTGTAGCACCAAGCCACCTCCTTCTTCTCCCAAAGTGCTGTTAGAAAAGTCCAGCTAAATTACAAGGTTTAAATAAGATCTCAAATATCATAATATTCAAAATGTCCAATTTCAATTTAAAATCATTTAACATATGACCAATATGAACTTATACCAAATAAAAAATAAGATGCCAACACTATAATAACAAAGATGGTCGAATTATTTGACAAACACTTTAAATTAGCCATCATAAAAAATTGTAAAAAATAAATAAAAAAAATAGAGTCTTAGCAAAGAAATAGGAGATATAAGGTAAAGCCAGAGGGGAATTTTAGAATTGAAAATACAGTAATCGAAATTTAAAATTTAATGAATGGGCTCAACAAGAGAATGGATGGAACAAAAGAAAGAATCAGTGAACTTGAAATAAAAAATAAGTTACCCAATATCAGCAACAGAGTGAAAATAGAGTGAGGAAAAAAATTAAAACCTTGAGGATTTGTGGGGGAAATCTATTACAGATCTAACATTTGTTTCATTGGAGTCCTGGAAAGGGAGGAGAAAGACATAAATCTACAAATTCAAGAAGCTGAATAAAGCCTAAACAATACAAGCCCAATGAAATCACACCAGAACACACAGTCAAACTTCTGAAAGCTACAGACAAAGAAAAAAATGTTAAAAGTAGCAAGAGGAAACAACTGCTTACCTATAGGGAAAGAACAATTTGAGTGATAGTGGAGTTCTCATCATCACCAAGAGGCCAGATGGAATTTTTACCTTTTTCAAGTGCTGAAAGTAGAGAACTGTCAACCCAGAATTCTATCTCTAGTGAAAATATCTTTAAGAAATAAAGAGTAAATTAAGACATTCTCTGTTGTAGATAAACTAAGATATTTGCCACCAGCAGACCTCTCTTAAAAGAATGGCTAAAAAAAACTCTCTAAACGGAACAAACAATAAAAGAAGGAATCCTGAAACATCAGGATAAAAGGATATAGTAAGTGAAAATACAGACAAATAAAATAGACTTTTCTTCTCTAAGTCCATCTTTCACCATGCTGTCAGTGGAGGTCATAAGGGAAGCAGTAATGATGTTTGAGGATTGAAACAAAAATTAAGACACTTTTCATATGATTCTAAATGCATGTAGAGGAAATATTTAAGACAATTATATTATAAACTAGGGGTCCAGTGCACAAATTCATGCACCTTGAAAGGAACTGTGGATGACAAGGTTGCAGTGGGCATAGGGCGGGTTGTCGCCTCTCCCGCACACCGATGGTGCAGAATAATTGGAGCTGGCTCCAGCAGCAGATGCAAGCAGGGCGGGGACCATCAGTGGATGTGAGTGGTGGCTGCTGCCCCGATCACCCCTCAGGAGCAGGGGGAGGTGGAGAAACCCTCAGGGGAGAACAGGGCAGGCAGCAGCCGCTTGCACCTGCTGACGATGCCGAGCAATCGGGACTAGCTCCGGGTGCTAGCAGTGGGTGCAAGCAGCAGCTCTGGCACCAACTGTGGGTGCAAGGGGGGATGGCGCCATCAATAGATGCAAGTGGAGTGGATGCTGGCAGCAGGTGAGAGTGCCCAGCACGACCGCAGCACATGGGAGCAAAGAATTTTCCAGAGGCTCACCCCAATGACAGCTACCGGTGCCCCACCTTCGTCTGGCATCCCCATTCACCTACTCCACCATACCACCCCAGCTGACACCGATCATGTTCCACACTCTGCCACCTGCTGCAGACACCCGACATGTTCTGCATGCGCCCCCTAATGGTCAGCACACATCATAGCGACTGGTTGGTTGTTCCACAGTTCGGTCTATTTACATAATAGGGTTTTATATATTTAGACTAGAGGCCCGGTGCATGAAATTTGTGATGGGGGTGTTTATCCTTCAGCCCAGCCTGCACCCTCTCCAATCTGGGACTGCTGGCTCCCAACCGCTCGCCTGCCTGCCTGATTGCCCCTAACCACTCCTCTGCCAGCCTGATCACCCCCTAACCACTCCCCTGCCATCCTGATTGACACATAACTGCTCCCCTGCCAGCCTGATTCCCCCCAACTGACCTCCCCTGCAGGTCTGGGTCCCCCCCCAACTGCCCTCCCCTGCCGGCCATCTTGTGTCCACATGGGGCAGCCATCTTGTGTGTTGGAGTGAGTGATGGTCAATTTGCATATTACCTCTTTATTAGCTAGGATGGGGGAAGGTAAAGGGATATAAAGGAAGGAAAGGTTTCTACACTTCATTCAAACTGGTAAAATGGTGATGCCAGTAGACTTATAAGTTACAGGTATATAATGTTATATATACCTTGAGCAACCACTAAAATATCTTTGCGAAGAGATACACTCATAAACACTATAAATAAACAAATGTGAATTCTAAAATATGTTCAAATAATCCACAGGGAAATAGGAAAAAGTAATGAAAAACAGGGAGAATAAAAAATTAAGAAACCCTAACAAATCAATAATCACATTAAATGTAAATGGTCTAAATGCAACAATTAAAACACAGAGTTGGGCAGAATGGATTAAAAACTTTGAACCAACTATATGCTCTCTAAAAGAAAGTCCCTTCAAATGTAATGATATAAGTAATGTTGAACGTAAAAGGAAGGATATATATATATATATATATATATATATATATATAATGTAAAATTTAATTTTAAAAAAGCAGGTGTGGCTATATTAATGTCAGATAAAGTAGACTACAGAGTAAAGAATATTATCAGATTCAGAAAGGGATATTTATAATAAAAGCATGGAACACAGACCAAGATAGGCCATAAAACAAAGCTCAAATTTAAAATAATCAAAATGTGGTATCAGACCTAAATTAAGGCCTGCTATTATGTGCTGCCCTGACATCTAGTGAAATTGAGAAGGCCTCATCTGGTCTAACCAGTAGTTCCCCTCCCCCTGCAGTGTGGATAAGGTCTCCTGGCCAAACAAACCTCCTCACCAACAGAAACAACAGCAGCTTCTGCATGTCCTTGAGTAGCAGGTTTCAGTTCCCTGCCAGCATGAAATTATTCAAACAAACCAAACTTGTCATCCTGTGGGAACTGGGGGCACCCCACTGTCTTGCTACTACAGAGCCTGCCTTCCACAGGCCCTGGTTGTTTACTCTGTTTCCTAGGGCAACCCCCCAGTGGCCCTCTATGGTGTGTAGTGTCCTCCTCCCTCATCTGTGAGTATATGGGACTAATAAACCGCTGTCAATCTCATCTATCCAGTGTAAAGTATCAGAAGTTCAGGTATCCTCTTAACTCTAGGACAGGGATCCCTCCCTCACCAATAGGAGACAACTAATACATATAATCAGAATGTACTCTACCGTGACAAGGAAAACAAACAAATCTGAATAACAGAAAAATATAAGGCCCAGAAGCTAAACAACCCACATTTAAATAATCCATGGGTGAAAGAGAAAATCTCAAGGGAAATAAGAAAAGACTTGGTGAGTGATCCAAGGTGAGAGAAAAATAGAGGGAGGACGAAGTTGAGGATGATGTGAAGTTCAGATGATGAGACAGGAGTCAAGCTAGCCATCATAGATCACTTTAAGGGACCAATGCAGATGGTAGTCAACCACCTGGGAAAGTAGAATCAGGTACAGAGTTCTGAGAGGTAAGGCTGATAGATGGAAGATGTAAAGAGAAAGTTGAAGCAAAACTATAAGGGTGCTGACCCGAAACAGCAGATACAGGCGAATTACCTTCACAGGATGCAGCAAGGAGATCCAGGAGGAAGGGGTGATACTGTAGACTTCCTTCTTCTCATTCACTCCTGGTCTTATGCTTAGCCATTTTAGTGGGAATGCTGACCAGGAACATGGACATTTTAAGTGCAATAATAATGTGATGAAATTTTTTGCCAATTGCTCTGCTCTGGCAACCAGAAGTTATTCTTTTTTAAAAAATTTATTTATTTATGTATTTATTTTTATTTATTTATTTATTTTTTTACCAGATGACTTGAAGGAGTTTTATTTTATTTTATTTTATTTTTTTATTGCTTAAAGTCTTACAAAGCAGAAGTTATTCTTAATAATTTTTTTGCCTCTGTCTTTTATCTGCCCAGAGTTTGTAGATATACAGGAGATTATTTTATACTTTTAATTACAAAGATACAAAGATGAAGCTTTAAAATAAGTTTAATAAATAATTTTTATTATTTTAGAGTTTATTACTTCACTCAATTTCCTAACTGACTCTTTGTACTCCCATCAAGCACCTATCCAGGAGTAAGCCAAGATCATTTCTATCTCCAAATTTCTGAAAGTTAATTAGTTTAATTCCCTACACGGATAACAATAACTAACTTTTAAAAGTTAGTGTGGTGTAATTGAATAGCATGCATTATATGTAGCACATACTATATAATAGATATACAACTATATGTAAAATTATACTTAATATATAAATGTGTAGATCTAGAAAAATGTGCAGCTATGTATATTTTTAACTAAAAGGATAATTATTAGAACGCTATAAACATTTATCTCTGGGTTATGGCTCTCATGTAAATACTAAAAAGGAAAAGAGGTTCTAGTCACCAATTACTGCGCACACAACATCCAGGTCAATTACTGTAAGACTTCGATGGGCATGCATGCACACACACGTATAAGCACACTTAATCCATCTCTAATCCTCCTTCCAGTTTGCTTATCAACATTTTCATCTGCAAAAAAAAATTTCTTAAAATTTTTGCAAAGTCCTGAGACCAGTTAACATCATGCACCACAACTAAAATGTGGTCTATGTGTTTTGGGATAATGGAGAAAGATTCATATTCTTCAAAAGAATTATTTTGTGACAAACTTTTTTGTTGTCCTTCCTATGCCATTCTAGGAGCAGGTAAAATAGTTTCAACCACTTTCCGATAATTGTTTGGGGTCCAATTGTGATAAAGATTATAAAAAGTTATTGCATTAAAAATCACTCTCCAGTAATTCTCTATTTTTCATTCTCTATTTCCCTCTTTATAGCATATATGAATCAATTTAACACAAAAACACACTAAAAACATTCTAAGGTGCAGAAGGGAGAGTATGTCAAGTGTGGTCAATAAGTAAATACTGTATTTATAAATATGCTCATATATACTCTATTATACCATTTTTCCTGTTTAATAAGCATTTTGAAGACCACCATTTATTTTTAAATATTTAGGAAACGTTTTGGTACCTTAAAATAAGGAAGTAAAAGAGAGTGAAGGAATGTATAGGTTATACAAACTTGCCATGTATAAAAATACTGATGCTATAACAATTATTTAAAAAGTGGAGTGCAAAATTGTACAAATATATGGAATTGTGAGATCACAGCTAATAATCTAAGCATATCAAATGCATATGCAAATCTAAGCATAGTACAGCATAAAGACTACAAGAAAATATATCAGAGAGAGAATCGAAGATGGCGGCATAGGTAAACACCGGAGATTGCCGCCGTAAACAACCACTTCAAAAATACAACTAAAAGTTGGAACGGACATCAACCAGAACCACAGGAAGGCTGGCTGAGGAGAGACTCTTCAACTAGAAGCAAAAACAACAGCATTCCAACGCTCAGAGGAGGAAAATTTAAAGGTACGGTGGTGCGGTGGTGAGGTGGTGCGCGTGCAAAGCGGGCTGGCGGCTGAGGGCGCGGTTGTCGTTTTCAATCAGGAGGGAGCCTCAGACTCTGGGCTACAGATCCGGGCGAGTCTCTAGGGACCCAGACTCAAACAGGAGAAGCGGGACTGTCTGGCTACGGCCCCTCCGAGGTTTGCAGCGGTTGCTGGGACAGAGAGGCAGAGCCCCTGGGGACGGACTGAGAGCGGCCATAGCGGCTCCCTCCCCCCGCCCTGTTGATCCTGCCCGCCCAAGCCCTGCGCACAGCCATTTGCCAATTGCCTCAGGCAAAGGCTGGATTAGCGCCTCCCCAGAAGACAGACGTTTTCCGCTCAGCTGATTCCTACAGCCAGTCGGCCTGGTGGTCAAATCCCTCTAGTGTTAACTACAACAATTAAGGCTTGGATAGAACAAGACTGCGCACAGAGACCACAAGGGGGTGCACCAAGAAAGCATAAAAGATGCGGAGACAAAAAAACATGACAGAAATGGAGGATATGGAGCTAAGAATCGCAATTTTGAGGGCTTGCCATAAATTTGTGCAGAGCCTCACGAAAACTAATGAGACCCTCGATGCTACAATAAAGAAATTAGAAAGTAAGCATACACGGACTGAAATAAAGAATATTATACCCAATAGCAGACCAGAGGAGCTCAAGAATCAAACCAAAGATTCGACAAAAAACACCCAATTGGAAAAGCAAAATGAAAAAAGAATCCGAAAGTGTGAAGATAGTGTAAGGAGCCTCTGGGACAGCTTTAAGCGGACTAATATCAGAATTATTGGAGTGCCAGAAGATGAGAGACAGCAAGATATTGAAAACCTATTTCAAGAAATAATGGCAGAAAACTTCCCCCACCTGGAGAAAGAAATGGACTTACAGGTTCAAGAAGCGCAGAGAACCCCAAACAAAAGGAATCCAAAGAGGACCACACCAAGACACATCATCATTAAAATGCCAAGAGCAAAAGACAAAGAGAAAATCTTAAAAGCAGCAAGAGAAAGAGGCTCAATTACCTACAAGGGAATACCCATACGACTGTCAGCTGATTTCTCAACAGAAACTTTGCAGGCCAGAAGGGAATGGCAAGAAATATTCAAAGTGCTGAATACCAAGAACCTACAACCAAGATTACTTTATCCAGCAAAGCTATCATTCAGAATTGAAGGTCAGATAAAGAGCTTCACAGATAAGGAAAAGCTAAAGGAGTTCACCACCGCCAAACCAGTATTATATGAAATGCTGAAAGGTATCCTTTAAGAAGAGGAAGAAGAAGAAAAAGGTAAAGATACAAATTATGAACAACAAATATGCATCTATCAACAAATGAATCTAAGAATCAAGTGAATAAATAACCTGATGTACAGAATGAACTGGTGATTATAATAGAATCAGGGACATAGAAAGGGAATGGACTGACTATTCTTGGGGGGAAAAGGGGTGTGGGAGATGCGGGAAGTGACTGGACAAAAATCATGCACCTATGGATGAACACAGTGGGTGGGGAGTAAGGGTGGAGGGTGGGGTGGGAGCTGGAAGGAGGGGAGTTATGGGGGGAAAAAAGAGGAACAAATGTAATAATCTGAACAATAAAGATTTAAAAAAAAAATAAAAATAAAAAAAAAAAGAAAATATATCAAAGTAGTATTTGTTAGAGGTGAACATATAAGTGAATATTTTTCCTTAGTCTATTTCTGTTGCTCCTAAGTTTTCTATAATGAGTTCACTTCTGTCTAATAAAAAAATTAACCTTTTATAGATAAAATAAATTGTCCTTCAAATTTAAAATTTTTAATTTAAAGGAGTCACATTTTTTGCTTAAATTTTACTTGGAGATAGTTTCTTCTAGGAGAGATGTTGAACCTTTTAAAAAAGAATTTCTACTGTAAGCCAATATTTTTATACTCTAAGTTCTGTAACATAAGAAATTTTATATTTAGCCGAAACCGGTTTGGCTCAGTGGATAGAGCGTCGGCCTGCGGACTGAAAGGTCCCGGGTTCGATTCCGGTCAAGGGCATGTACCTGGGTTGCGGGCACATCCCCAGTAGGAGATGTGCAGGAGGCAGCTGGTCGATGTTTCTCTCTCATCGATGTTTCTAACTCTCTATATCTCTCTCTTCCTCTCTGTAAAAAATCAATAAAATATATTTAAAAAAAAAAAAAAAAAAAAAAAAAAAAAAAAAAAAAAAAGAAATTTTATATTTAATCCTGTGGTAGAGCTGGTTGCCAAGGTACTGAATTACCAGTTTATATAATACTCAGATAAGGCATGATTAGAAATGAGGCAGAAATTTGGGGAGGTTTTTTTAAATAAATAAATAAATCAAAGAAAGAAGGAAAGAAAAGGGTGGGGAGGGAAGCCCTGATAAAAACTGGTAAATATTGAAAGGTGAACATGGCAATGATGAGATATTGTTGTGTGCACAAAACCAAACCAGGACAATAGCACAAAGTAATAGCCTACAATAATATAATAGTCATTAGAGTGAGAAAACTGGTGTTCAAATTCCTCTCTGCTCTTTACTGTGATTTTCTACAAGTTATTTATTCCTATTGACCTTAGCTTCTTTATCTTGAATGGAAGATAATTATAACTACTTCATAATATTGCTTTAAAGATTAAATAAAGCAAAATATACACACATGAAAGTCCCTGTTTTGAAGTACATGTTGAGAAAATGTTTCCTTCTTATATAATTAATAGGAGGTATTCAAGAAATTATGTTCTTAAATGCATTTTTATACATAAACCTTTTTACCTTTACTCTCTTATCAGTTCAGAATGTATTTGTCTTCAACTAACAGAAAGCCTAGCCTAACAATGATCTCAGATGATGAGATGTATGATGGAGATGACCATCAGCTTTGGCTCAGCTGCTCATTAAAGCCATCAGAGGTCCGGTTCTTTCCACACTGTCCTTAGTGGGTTGGCTTTCAACCTCATGTTTCTTGCCTCATGATCACAAGATGACATCACCTAAAAATTTAAGGCAGGAAGAAAAAATAGAGACAAAGGACTTTTTCTAAGAAGATTTATGTTTTTATTTGAAAATAAAATCCTTCATGAGAAACTTCTTAACATCTCAATTAGTAATACCTGGTCAAATGACTGGTCAAGGGGAATGAGATTTTTTAAGTGGTTTTTTTTCACAACTTTATTGAGATAAAACGTACATACCATATAATTCACTCAGCATAAGTATAAAATTTACTGATTTTTAGTATATTCACAAAACTGTACAATAATTACCATAGTCAATTTTAGAATATTTTCATCATCCCCAAAAGAAACCCTGTACTATTAGCAGTCACTCCTCATTTCCTCCCAACTCACCCAGATCTAGGCAACCATTAATCTATTTTCTATCTCTACAGATTTGCCTATTCTAGACATTTCATATAAATGAAATCATATAGCACGCTATATTTTGTAACTAGCTTTTTTCAGTTAGCATAATGTTTGAAGGTTGGTCCATCTTGTAACATATAGCATCGCTTCAGTTTTGTTTTGTTTTGTTTCATTTTTTTGCCATATAATATTTAATTGTATGGCTATATCACATTGTATTTATGCATTCATCAGTTGATGGGCATTTAGATTTTTTTCCTTTTTGGTTATTATGAATAAAACTTCTATGAACATTTGTATGCAAGGGTTTTTTTGTTGTTTCATTTTTTGTTTTTATTTTTTGTTAATCCTCACCCAAGGGTAATTTTTTCCCCATTGCTTTTTTAAGGAGAGTGGATTGGAAGGAGGGAGGGGAAAGAGAAAGAGAAACATCGATTGTTTGCCTCCTGCCCACACCCAGACTGGGCCAGGGATCGAACCCACAACCGTCCTTGGTGGGTAGTTTTGCAGTGAACATCTGGTCAGAATTTTTAACCAAAATAATTTCAGTTAAGTAGGATGGTATTTGTCTTCTTTAGAGTATATGGATTTCTTATGCTTGGAGAAAGTATAGAAATGTTTAAACAATCAAAATTATAGTATTAATATTTCCAGATTGAGAAATATTCTATCATATTTAGTCATATTGACAGAATGTTTAAGATAATTTGACCTAATATAATGACAACCTTGCAACTCCAATTTAAAATGCATATTTAAGTAACTCAGATAGACTTCTGATTTTAAGCTAAAATCATATTAAATTCAGTTTAGTATTAAAAATTTTATGATGTATAAGAGATAAAAATATTTTTAGTTGTTGTTGGATCAATTGAAATACATATACTTTAAAACAAAATTAAACTTGTTAAATTCATAAGTGCAATATAAAATGTTTGAAAGTTTAAACACTTTAGCTAAATCTGTACATATAACCAAACTATATTTGAAAATCTCTTCAAAGTAACTTATATAATTTGCTAGACATCTAAATAGAATAATATTTGTAAAATAAATTTAAAATCCATGAATTGCATAAAACTTTTATTTAAAGTTTGTCAAAAACTTCATGTCAGTAGAAAGAAATTTAACTCCCAAAATATTTTTCAATGAGTATTCTGGCTCACAGAAGTAGACTGAAGGTAGCAAGCTTTCCAATAGACTTCTGAAAGTTCATAAAGTTTATAATTTGTTAAAACTCAGTAATTAAAATTTATGCACTTGATTGATTGTAAATTTTATATCAAAAGAAGAAACTGCACCAATATTGAATTCTAATTAATGTTACACCTGCTAAAGTACTTAGGGGGATCCCATTGTTGTCTATAGTTTATCTTAAAATACATACAGAAATGAATTGATTGATGCACACAGGGATGGCTAAATGGTAAATATGTAAAACAGGTATAGTAAATGTTAATTGTAGAATCTTCAACTAGGCTATCTTTTAAAGTATAGATATCAAGATATTCCAGGACTTTTATAAGGAGTATAAAATATAGCTAACCTCAAAGTCACTGTTACTCAATGTTATTGGGTTGAAGAAGATAAATAATACTGAGAGTTGCCTGATGTATATGCGGTCTATCCTGTCTGTAAGCAACCTATACATTCTTCAGGATTAAACCAGATCATCAGAAGGGTGAACTCAATTCTTCTTGCCTTTCTCACTTAGCATAATTGAATTTCTTTTAATAGAAGAATTTCTTTTATTTTGAGATTATGATATCAACCTGCTTGTATGTGAATTGTGAGGAACAAATCTATGAAATTTTATATATTTTTTATTGATTTCAGATAGGAAGGGAGAGGGAGAGAGATAGAAACATCAATGATGAGAGAGAATCATTGATCGGCTGCCTCCTGTACACCTCCCTATTGGGGATCGAACCCACAACCGGGGCATGTGCCCTTGACTGGAATTGAACCTGGGACCCTTCAGTCTGCAGGCCAACGCTCTATCCCCTGAGCCAAACCAGCTAGGGCTAGACATACTTTCTTGATCTAACCTAGGACCCTGTCCACTGCATTGTCACATAGGTTCCTCTTGCTGAGGACCCAAGGGAGGAAATTTGGGGACATAATACTAGGAAAATCTGTGTTCTGACCTTTTAAGTATTTTAGGAATCATGTAAATAATCATATCTCCTCCTTTTGTGTTGGCTGCTAGAAAGTTCAGAGTTATATCCACAGTCTTCTAAATACTGCCAATCTTTGTGCTCCCCTTCTCCCATTGGAGACTGACCTCTCCTTTGATATTTTTTAAATTGTGGTAAAATTGGCAATACAACATTATATATATATATTTCAGGTGTACAACATTATAATTTGATATTTGCATACAATATTCAGTGATCACCACTGTAAAACTAGTTACTAGCCATCATTGTACACTTGATCACATTCACCCATTTTGCCTTCTCAGTAACCTCCTTTTCCTTTGATAATTGCCAATCTGTTCTCTGTATCTGTGAGTTTGTTTTTTAGATTGTACTGTATTCTACTTTCTTATTTTTATTTTACTAGGTTGCCAGGACTGACCAGTAGACCCTGAGCAATGAATTACTCTGACACATGTTTCTGTGAAAGAGAGGCTAAGGAGCTGCTTGGCAGGAGGCACCAAAACAGCCCCAATTGCCTGCCTCCTTAGGTTTTCACTGTAACAACAGCTTGAACTAAAATTAACCTTTAGATACAATCAGCAGGGTAAGTATCCTTGAGAAAGTACATGCTTCTACAAGGTCATGTCTAAAGACTAAACACAGAGATTCCAGCAAAACACCCCGGGGCTCACACTTGTTTGGAAAAGTCAAGGCAGGGGCTGCTGCCTTCAGCAAGGCCCCCTTAAGAGGCCCCCAACCTTTTAGAGAATCCTCCTTACAGACTTTCCAACCAAGTCCCATGCTTCCCCACACTAGGTCATTTCATTTCTTCTTATCTTATTGTGTTTTAATGAATTGGTAGGCATAAACAATTATATATTCTGTAATACTTTCTAAATCATCCTTAGAATAAGTAATAGAATTCAACAACTAGCTCCTAACTGTAGAGTTCATCAGCAAAAGGAAAATTTTAAAACTAAAGAAAAGCAATGCAGACAAGTTGAAGCTAGAAGGCCAGAAATGACAGATAAGTGGATGAAGAGTTCTATAAAGTGCTGATTTGGGCTTTAGCCACTTTTTAAAGTGATTTATTGAAGATGAATTAGAAAGATGCATTGTTTTGAATTGTCTTCTGGAAACATTTTGGATGCAGGAAGGTTGAGGGAACAGGGAATATGCAGGAATTCTATAAACCTCTCTTCTTTGACAAAATAACCACTTCTCACTATTCTGTGCACATTTCATGTTTCAAAATGTCAACAGAACTGCCAATTTATATTTTCTGGTGTTTGAGGAACAGGAAACCTTTAGTTATTGTAAGTTATATCTCTTGTTAGATTTAAATTAATCCCACATTTGCTTGGGGAGGTCAAAGCCAAGTTACAGTGATGAATTGTCAGCCCATAATCCTTTGCATCAGTCCTCACCCTTGCTTAAAAAAACTCTTGTGGTGGTGTTTGCTCTTTAAATTCTCAGAGATGTTTTAATGTGCTCTAAAGTACACCGAACATCCGAGGACAGTCAAGGTTTTCTGTCACTGAGTGGAGCACATGCATAGCACACTCTTTGCTAAACAGGCTTTCTTCTGGAAAATCACTCCCCTCTCCCCATCAGATGGAACTGAGTCATCTCCCAGCTCCAGCAATGGGATCTCATGGGCCATCGTGATTGGTTCATATTACACAGTCAATAATACATTTCGGCAAGTCTACTGGGAAAGATAGAAAGCCAAACTGCCTTTCTCTTCCACTAGATTTAATGGTATGAGGATTTAACACTTGTAGCTGCTTCAACCACCTGGGAAAAGCCTGGATCTACTGAGAGCAACACTGGCAGCTTGGATTAGGGCTAACTTAAAGGACAGAGAGCCATGAGAGGAAGCAAAGTGACATTCTTAAAGCCTGAAGCAAATAATGCCAAAAGCTACCCTTGCCCATTAGCCTTCCAGCTAATTGAGTAAATACTACATTTATTTTTTACTTAAGCCAGTTTTGAGTAGATGTTTTGTGAAACGTGTACTACCTGAAAATACCCTGAGTGATGTTTAATTTTGCTTTTCTGCTTGCCATTGGCAAATAAAACAAAAAAGTTTGTTTTCTGTGTCTCTATATCTCTCCTAATCAGTCTACACATACTATATTTATTTGAATTATTTCCTTTGTTCTTATAATCCTCTACCTTTTCAATATTTGAGCAGCATATGATATTTCCCCCTCTCTATGTAACTCTCCTTAACAGTGAGCCTCAGGCAGTTATTTGGAGGCTACCAAAAGCCTATTTGCTGAAAACAAAAGAAAGCATGCTGAAGTCCTTTTTACATTTCCCCATTGCTCTTACAAAGTCTTCAGGAAGTCTGCCAAGTGGGAACCATCCCAGCTGCCCCAGGTCTAGACCCTGCAGTTCAGTGTTTGCAAAGTGTGAATCAGCATCCCTTAACATCAAAATCACTGGGGTACATGTTACAAAAGCGACTACTGGGCTTCCTTCCAGCCTTGAAATCCTAATCTCTAGGAGCTCCCCTCGGTAATCTCCGTTTTAATAAATTCCCCAGGTGACTCATATGAATAGTAAAGTTTGAGAACTCCTACCCTAGATTTATTCTGTCACCAGTGGCAACAGGAAAATTACCTATGTAATAGTTTTCCATTACTGTGAAAAGTCTGTTCTCTTAATTTATGGGTAATGTCGCTGCTTTTAAATATAAAAGTTATGTAAGTAATTACAGTAATGGATCTTAACTAGTAGGATTGAATGGGATATAGAGAAAACTAAAGGCATTTCAAAAACACTTGGTATTTTATCATTCATTTTGAATGTCTTTCTTTATCTAAATCAATTGTTCTTAATTTTGACTTCAAGTCAGCTTTTTAAAGTGCTGTTGCGTAGGCCACATTCTAAAATAGTGAATTCAGAATCTCTAAGGGTGGGATCCAGACATTAGTATTGGCCTATGGATGGTTCATGGGTATGAGTTGGTTAGAGAAAGTCCATAGAGATTATTTTCAAGATTGTAGAAGCAAAGCCAATTATTAAGAAAACATCAGATCTAAAAATAACATAAAAGAGGAAAAAAAAGAAAAATCCATTGAATTGGAGATTCAGGTCTATGTCTACTGTAATCCTTACCATCATCTGTATAATATCTCTCTTTGCTCCTATATTCCTTTTCTCATACTGGTATATACCAAATCTCATATTTCTGAGATGCTTAAGGCAGATTTTGTAGCTAATCAATATATCCTAATTCCCCACAGTCATAATAACCCGAAATCTATTTTATATGTTTCATGAATTACTACACACTCATTCAATTATATTCATATCACAGAAATACATATATTTTTTATTTCACTACACCCACTCTCACAGACAAAAATCAGAGGAAAAGAGCCAGCTTTTCCTGAATCCACTGTGGGAGGCCAAGGGTGTTGGATAAGATTCCTGTCAAGGACCAAATGGCCTTAATGAGCTCAGCAATGGAAAACTACGTGAGCAAAGATATGGTACAGAATGCACAATGGCTCCTTTTTCCTGGTGTCAGAATGTCACAGCCTTACAGCTGAGCTGTGGCTTGATTAATTGATTCAGAATGATTCCTGTTGAGCAATTGTCTTCTCTAAAGGGATGTCAATGCAATCTGCTAGCAACTGTCACTTCATATCACGTATGAATTATGCTGTATAATGGGTTCAGGTGCTCATACAAATTGACTGTCATCAAATCCTTGCGTGTGATAATTCAGGGAAATCATCTCATTCAGACGATGAAAACAAAGGAGCAGAGTAGTGACAAGAGAATGAAGGTGATAACCTTCATACTGCTGACAAGAAAAACAATGTGTAAAAACTGCTACTAATTTATTGTTCACTCAGCTCAGTAATTAGCCCCCCACCCCTGCAAATATTCTCTGACTCAGCAATGATGTTATGAGAAAAGACAAGGTAGAAAATTCTCATATTCTTACTGTTGGTGTGAATTGATGACAATCAATTGTCAATGTGTATAAAAATATGGACCAAGATGTAGTATTATGTATACCCTCTGACATAGTAATTTCCACTTCTAAGCATTTACCCCAAATCAATAATAATACCATAAGTGCAAAACCTTATATGAATAGAGTTTTCACTATAGCATTCTTTAAATTAGTAAAAATTGTGAAACAATGTAAACATTTACAGCAAAAGGTTGTGTGTAAGACCTGTGTAATATCATAATGAAAACATTAAAAATTACTATCTATAAATGTATAAATAAATAAAAAAGTATAAAACAGTATAAATAGTTATGCTATAATTATGTAAAACTATATGCACATATCTACATGTCTATATAAAGTAGAGAACTATCTAGAAGAATGTTTATTGAAATTTTTTTTTATTGGTGGTTTTTCTTTTTTCTGAGAGAGAAACATTGACTTGTTGTTCTACTTATTTATGCATTTATTGATTGAGTCTTGTATGTTCCCTGACCAGAGATTGAACCCAAAAACTTGGTGTATTGGGACGACACTTTAACCAACTGAGCTACCCTGCCAAGGTCTCGTGAAATTTTAATATTAGTTTTCTTAGTGTCAGAATCTAGAGTGATTTTTACTTTAGTGTCCTTGTCCATGTGGCTCAAATTTTTATAACAAACATTCAGCAATTTTACAAAAACAGTAAACTATTTAAAAAGAAAAGAATATGATAGGAAACTATTCGTGAGTATAATGAAGCTGAGGAATTTGAAAGGGTTCTTATGATTACACCTTCGTTCAGAGATGATGATAATGATGATGATGGATGAGTTGCATAATAGTCATGTACGATAACAAGAACATTAATTTACAATTTATTGAGAGTAGCAATATGTGCTCAGCACCATTAGAAACAATAGTCATAAGTGGATTTGAAACTGAAATTAAATAAACAATCACAAAAGCACTTGCAAGCTGATCACATTGGGGAGATGAAGGCCATTTCTTGGGGGGAGAGGGGGAGTAACACATGACATCTGAGAACTGCAATGCTGGAGCACTGAGCATGATTTAACACAATTTGGGAGAGTTTATTTTGGCCCAGGAAAAGCTTTCTGGAGGAAATGAATGTGAGAGGTGAATTTAAAAGTGAGGCAGACAGCTTGCTGGAGAGGAAGTCAAATAGTATATTTCACAGAGCCCAAAGGAAGGAAGAAGAATATTTTTGCCTCGGGATTTCCAAGGAATAAATGTGAAATGTGTCTCTAGTCTGTGGTTACTGCCAAAGTCTAAGGCCGAGCTCTGTCAGAAGTCATTCTTCCCTTAAGAAGCCTTGGCAGGTTCATTGTGTAGAAACTACTGTGGAGGGAGATCACCCTTGGAAAAATTACAGAAGATAATCCGTTGGGAAGCCCATGTTATCTCTTTTCAGACCACAGAGATATCACCAAATGCCCAGTGGAAGCACTGAAGGAATGTTTTGCATCAGGGGATAAGTGTTTTACAGAGAAGCTCAGTCTGTATCGATTTGAATGATGTCGTTTTGAGGTGTCAAGCAGTTCTCCCAAAAATAATCCCCAGCCAGTTCTCAGCTAGAACCTGAAATTTCTTTAAATATTCATTTCTTTGTATTGATGTCACCGCATCTCTGGACAAGATAGTTCTTTACCAGCCAGTAATGACTTATCATAGGTTCCGTTATCCAACATAGAATATCCATTAAAAAAAAAAGAATATCCAAGGACTGGGATATAATAAAGACTTTTTGATGGAGTTGGATAATAACGGCCCATCTTTTGGATGCTACCTGGCTAGGCCTGTCCGGAAACTATAATAATAGGGCGGCAAAACTGTTCTTTAAAATTCACATGATTTTAATACAGAAAACATAATTTTTAATTTAGTACATATTTAATGCAAGTTTTTTCAAATGTTAAAAATAAATAAATAGTCCTGAAAGTGTGTCTCAGTTGGTTGGACTTTATCCTGTGCATCAAAAGGTTGCTGTTTTGATTCTTAGCCAGGGCCCATGCCCAAGTTTCAGGCTCAGTCCCCAGGACGGGGTGTGCAGGAGGCAGCTGATCAATGTTTTGTTCTCACATGAATGATTGTCCCTCACCCTTCCTCTCTCTCTAAAAATCAGTTAAATAAATAAATACGTAATACATAAAATGAAAATATACAAATACTTTAGCAACTCATAACCAGGTGCAATGTTTATCACAGATTGTAGCTACTTATTTTGAATATTACTATAGTTGTGATTATTTATTGTCTACCTTCCCCTCAAGTTAATAAGTTCCTTGAGGGTTAGGTCACTTCTGTTTTGCTTACTTCTATACTCTCAGCAGCACCTGGCCCAATGCCTGGTACAAAGTAAATGTTCAATAACATTTAATGAGTCATAGTAGAACAAGTGGGACCCAGGCAAAGACCAAATACTCAAGGAGGAATTGAGAGAAAGAATTAGGTCGAAAAAGGGCCTCCAAAATGTGATAATCTACTTTACAGTTTTGTCTTGAGTTTGAACTACTTGATAGAAATACATATCATCATGATCTTTTAAAGATTATGGTCACTTTCTCTTCCTGTATTACTTCTAGTTTTTCTTGCTTTGCAACTTTGAAATGTCAATTACCCTTCTCCTATAAAAAGCCCAATGAATTAAATTTACAGAGGGGAATTCTCTCTGATTAAGTTTAAAGAAAATATGACTCTATTCAGCAATAGTGTTTCTTAATTTTCCTTTTAGATTTGTACTAGAGGCCCAGTGCATGAAATTCGTGCACTGATAGGGTCCCTAGCAGCTGCCAGCTGCTGGCCAGGTACTCCCTTCCTTCCCCAGGCCTCCTGCCACTGTCAGCTGGGGCCTCCTTCCCTTCCTCCGGCTGGCCCTGCCCTCTGGTTGAACTCCTGGATGAACTCCCGGTCAAGGGGACAATTTGTATATTACGCTTTTATTATACAGGATTAGCTATGTATAATTTTTTAAAAATCTCTTCCTTTCTTTTTGAATTTTTTACCTCCAAATTTTATTATATTAAATATTTAAGCTTATTTATTGTATCTCAATAATATAGATATCTAATTTTTGTACACTTTTGCCCTCCAGAAAGTCATTATTTTTATCTAGACCACCTTTATTCCCTGCTATGTTATCTGTAGCAGGGGCGAGGGCTAAGAGAGCTACAAAAGTGTTATCGTTATCATTAGTCACCACTTCTCCAAATAAAGATTTGTTTGCTTGAATATTTATTGAGTGCCCACTATGAGACCTGGCTCTTGGCCTTAAAAACAAAGTGGGTACTAAACAAAGTCCCTGAGAACTAGCATCTCAATTTGTTTGGAATGAGTTTTCTCAGGATTGAGGTTTATTTCTTATGTAAAAGTTTGTTAAAGTATGAAAAATACAACAATCTCTTAATCATAGCACAATTCAGTTTTATTTAAATTTCCCAATCTAGAAATTAAAACAACAAAACAAGCACCTATCATTAGCATCACACAACTAAGCTATTAGTCATTGCACTGTGGACAGAAAGACACATTTTTTTTAAACCAAGGATGGAGGGTGAGAGCAGGATTTGCAGTCAGTCCCCACAGCCCCTCAGCGCAGTGACTCTCAGTGCCACTTCCAAAGCCAATCGTGGGGAGGATGCAGCCAACATCATAGCTTCCAGGGATGCTGTCAGCAGCAGAAAAGGAGGCCCAGGTAACATCACCGCTCTTAAATTTCTCACACTTCCCTGCTGAGTTTGTCCTGAGAACTGTAAAATTGGGGGAAAATGTTCTAAGTGTCTCTTATCTGACCCCTATTCCCGTTCACAGCTTTCACCTGGAAAATGGGACAGAAAATATGAGTACTTTATATTCATGCCTTCACTTCCCTCAGACCCTCATGTCTAGGTTTGAGTTTTTCCAGAAGTGGACCCTGAGGAAAGGCAGTGAGCTCAAGCGGTTTATTTGGGAGGTGATTACAGGAAACACGGTCAAGAGAGTGAGGAAATGAGATAGAAAAGGGAGGAGTCGGCGAAATCTCCCTGCTGTTGGTGCTGTAGACTCACCTCTGAGTGGGCCGAGCTGAGGACTGACACTGCCGGTGAGGGAGCTCATGCCTGTGCCTGTGGGACAGGCCTCCAAGTCCTGTGGGCACCGCCATGCCCTTCCTCACAACAAAAGACAACATCTATTTCTCCTCTCCTCGGGCCACGGCTGGCCAGTGACTTGCTTTTACGAGCAGATGAAGGCAGAAATGAGGCTGGGCAATGTGTGGGCCAGTAAGAAACCCAGGAGCCTCTACTGTCACACTCTCTGAGGACGTCAACCGCTCTCCTGTAAGAAGAACCTAGGCCAGGGGTGGGCAACCTTTTTGTGAGTGCGTGCCAAAACCAGCAAAATCTCTGACTCAAAATTCTTCTGCGTGCCAACCCTAATTTTTTGAGAACATGTTACGCCTACTTGATATCTTAAGGTGTACGTATGTGAAGAACCTTGAAGAAATAATAAAATTCATTCGAGCGACAAAAACACAGTATATGATGATGAAAAATACATTTATTTTTTAATGTATACATGTACACTGATAGTCCGACAGAAAACTTTATGACTCCGTTTGATATTATCAGTGGGACTTTTGCTGCTGCATCACTGATGACAGAGATTTTACATCAGGTTTATATTTCGTGACCTTCAGAGATATGCACGAGCTACTACTTTCATCCGTCAGGCTACTCCTATTACGAGTCTGAACAGAATTCATCACTGAGAACAAAGATTCACAAGCATATGTGGATGAAACCAAAACACTGGTCGGATCTAGGAAGGCAGGGAGAGTGAAGGCAGAGGTATAGAAATTGCTCTTCCCCTCTCTTGTCAATCCATGTCTATGGTCTTTAAGATAACTTGTTATGTAAAATTATTTATCTAAGATGCACCTACACTAAATTTATCTGAAAAATAAAAAAGTCTATATTAAGAAAAAAATTGTAAATGGAAGATTATAAGAGAGGGTTTCTCGTGCCAGCAAAAGTTACTGGCGTATCATATTTGGCACCCATGCCAGGGGTTGCCCACCCCTGACCTAGGCTCATGTACTAAATGGTGAGACATGTGTGGAGAGAAAGAGGCCATGCAGAGGAGTATCCGGGGCCAGGCATGTGACAGAGGTCTCCGTGGGCCTCGCAGCCCTCTAGCTGCCAGCTGCAGGCAATTGAGTGAGTGACCTGAGGTCCTAAAGAACAGAAGACTCCCCACCTGAGTCCTGCGTGCATTGCTCACCTAGAGAATCATGAAAAATAATCAAAAACATTGTTGTCTTACAAAGTGGCTGGGCATTTACTTAGGAAGCAGAGCTATCTGATACACATGCCAATGCTGGTCGGTCACTGGCTGAGAGTTGCTCCCAGGGCCTGTTAATTTCCTGGCACTTCTGGTCTGATTCTGTAGGTGGGCACAGCAGACTTCCCTAGCCAGAGAACACCTTCGAGAAAGAAATGCAGGTTCCCTGGCCTATGGGTGTCGGGCTGGTGTGCACTGAGGTGGCAGCGGCACAGGATTGTGGGTGGGGCACTGCCAGGTCTGCTACACCTGTGCATTCTCGCTTACCCCCATCACATACCTTCTGACAAACTGGGCCTTTTTACCTTTCCTCTGAAGGCAGAGATCACTATCGCTTCTGTTGGCAAAATTTGGTCTTTCCAGTGGGCCGCTCTGATGTCAGTGTTCCGAGGCAAATTCTTGCTTCCCTGTAGAGTAAATGTGCTTCTTCCTACACCTGATCCCTTCACGCAGTGGTTCTCAACCTACTGGCCCATTAAATACAGTTCCTCATGTTGTGACCCCCAACCATAAAATTATTTTCGTTACTACTTCATAACTGTAATGTTGCCACTGTTATGAATCATAATGTAAATATCTGATATGCAGGATGGTCTTAGGCGACCCCTGTGAAAGGGTGGTTCAACCACCAGAGGGGTCTCCACCCACAGGTTGAGAACCGCTGCCTTAACGTTTCCAAGCTGCCCATCTATTTCCTGAAACATTTAACAATCTATGCCAACATTTTATGTGTTTGTGTATGTGTTGTCAAAGCAAAGAACTGCAAAGAAAAGAACATAGTCTCCTTTCTCATGTAGTTCAAAGTCTAAAAAGATAGGAGCCAATCAGGAAACAAGTTACCATCCAGCAGCATTAGCAAGATAAAACCATTCTACAAACTTGCTGTCAAAGTAAATATGAGTAACGCTCCATCTAAGATGGACTGCTTGTTATTTTCCTTGTTTTTCTTTTGGTGAAGATGAGGTCACCCAGAGGATCCAGCTTCTCCCTTCGTTGCCCTGGTAATCAAAAGCATGTAATTAAAAGCTGGCTGGTGACAGCAATGAATGTGGTTCTGTGACCCAAGAAAGGTTTTTTCCTAAGCAAAGCTCATTAGACCACATTAAATTCACAATAGGCTTAAATTCACCAAGTGTACACTGGAACGATCATGAGCAGAGGGTTTTAACCAGAGAATTCCCCGAAGGACAGGGGAGAGTTTAAGACCAGTTTTTAAAAAAATAATAAGGAAGCCAAGTAGAGGTTGGACTTTCTGGTGCTTACACAAGACAGGAATGAGGGCTACTCACAGAGAGGTCTTTTGTATAAGGCTGGTGGCTGGGAGGGGGAGAGAGGAGAGACAGGTTAGCTCAGTGCGGCTGGACTGGGGATGCCTTCCTGTTGGGTCACATTCTTGTTTCGATCAACAAGCCAAGGCACAGTTCATTTAGTATTTTCCGTCACCTACACAGCTGGTCCAGGTCACTGGGCCAAAAAGCAGGATACATGCGAATATATTTTTTTTTTTTAGGTAGGCTCTGCAATGGCTTGTTCATTCATTTTGTCACTGAGACACTAACCCCACATCTTTCTTAAAGAAAATTATGGAGAGAAGCTGTGTAAATTCCACATACCTTTAAGAAGTAGACCCAAACTCTCCTGTTAACCAGGCTTTGAAACTTCACTTGACCCCCTCCCAAATGCTCTGAGAACTAAAGCCCTAAAGCAGCCACTAGAGTTTTCGCCCCTCACCAGATGTTTGCCTAGAGGGCAGAGCAGACTTCGCAGCAGACTGCTGTCTCCAAACCCAGACAGCTGGACCTAACCTTCCCAGGGCCAGAGGGGCGAGATTGCTCATGAAGGCAGCAGACAGTGAGGTGGCTGCTAACTCCTGCTGGACTCCCAGCAAGTTATTTACCATTCAGCCTCCACATTGTCACCCGAAGAAAGAGGACACTAACAGAAGCTGTCTTGCAGACTGTGTTGTCAAAGTACTTTGCATGCTGCCGTGACATTGAGCGCACTCATTGAACGCTGGCTGTCACAGGCAGTGTGGGCATTGCTGCTTTCCGAGGCACCGGGGACATTTCTCCACACGCAGATCTCTTCCCAGTCAGCCCCTCTGGATGCCTGAAGTCGTTACTAGAGAACTTCTCTGGTTTTTTAAGAATCGTCCTTTATTAAAAATGCAACTTAGCAGCTCCAGACATACCCCATCCTGGGCTGTTTCCTGGGTTCTTCAGGACACATGCACCTCACTGTTAGGCGTGTGTCCAAGCACATGCTGGTGCAGCAGCAACGTCCCTGTATGTACTGGGGCACAAGCATGGTGTAAGCTTCCATAAAGGGGCTTCAGGAGCTCTGTGAGTCCCATGAAATTAGATGCAAACTTGTCTTGGTGTATTTGTATGCTTTGGGGGCTAGAAGATCCATAGCTTCCATTGGATTCTCAAAGAGCTCTGTACTTAAAGAGCTGCTGGGATGGAGACAGCTACCTGGAACCAGCCACCCACAGCCTCTTCCAAGTATAGTGGGTTTGCTGAGAGTCTGGAGAGATCTCGGGGTGCATGCCAGCTGGGGTGTACAGCCAGAGAAGTCCAAGGGTGCTGGTGCTCTGCTGTGTCAGTGTGAGAGAGCAGACAGGGCGAGAGCCAAACCCACCCCTGGTGACTCAGCTTGCTTCTGGAAGCTCCCTCTCAACACAGGAAGGGCCTAGCCCGGGGCTCCGAGCTCCCGTGTAACCCTGGGTCTCAGGGGTACCAAGCTCTAGGTGAGGGAATTTCACTCAAGGCTCCTTAAAGTTTTTTTCAATTCTAAAATGAAATCGTTCTAATGATCCTTCTGTTTTCCTCATTGACTCTCTCTCCCTCATTACATATTTCTCCCTGCCTGAAGCTTATATAATTCGGGGGTAGGGTTGCCAGGTAAAGCATAGTGCTCTCAGTTAAATGTGGATTTCATTAAAAAAAATTTTCATAACATTTTTAGCCTAAATATATCCTCAATATTGAATGGGATATATATGTAATAAAATTATTCGCTGTTTACCTGAAATTCTCAAATTCACATTTACCTGGGAGTCCTGATTTTTTATTTGCTAAATCTAGTATTATGGCCTGCATTGTGTCCTACCAAAATTCATATGTTCTAACCCCCAGCACCTCACAATGTGACCTTATTTGGAGGTCGGGTTTTTTAAAGAGATAATTGTTAAAATGAGGTCATTGGTATGGGCCCTAATCCAATATGACTGGTGTCCTTATAAGAAGAGGAGATTAGGACACAGACACACAGGGAATACCATATGAAGACACAGGGAGAAGATGGCCATCTACAAGCCAAGGAGAGAGGCCTCAGAAGAAACTTAAGCTGCCAACACCTTGATCTCAGACTTCAGTGTCCAGAAAATAAATTGTTGTTGTTTAAGCCACCCAGTCTGTAGTGTTTGTTATGGCAGCCCTAGCAGACTAATTCATCTGGCAGCAGTATTTGGAGAGCACTTTAAGGCAAAGAACACAAAATTATGAATACAGAATTAAGAACAAATGTGAAGATTTATTACAATGAGAAGAGAAATCAGAGCAAATTACCAGAGCCTTGAAGGTCTGAGTCCCTTTCCTCAGAAGTCCATTTAGGCCATTGGAGTACCCGCCAGCTCCTACAACTCACAGAGACCCCCTTAAGTGGGAGGTGCTCAAGTCTAAGCTTCCTGAGTATTGTGGTCAGTTTAAATCTGCTGGGATGTTTACATCTTTTCTAAAGCCTTCTCTGTTTATTTCCCTGGTTGCATTTGGTTTTCATGGAAGTCTCTCAAATTACACAATTGGGTATTTTTGTAGCTCTATATCTTTGTCTTTTATTTTTTAGTCCCTTTTTTCTCTTCTGGAGGATTGGTTTTTAGTTCTTTAATTTCACGTAAAAATAAATGTTAAATAAAGTTTGTATAAGTTTTTCAGATTAGCACTGTTTTAGAAACATCATATTGTTTTATTTTAGGGACAACTTGGATAACTTTATTTTCTACATTTCATGAAGTTTGAAGAGAGAAATAAGGAATAATATTTTTTTACATAATGAATTCTTATAGAGACATTTCATGTTTGCTCTAGTCTGCAGATTTATAAAGAAATGTGCATATATAAATACATATGTGTATGTATATATTTCCAAGTGCTACATGATTCCTGGTCAGGACGCATACCCAGGCAACTGATTGATGTTTCCATCTCACATTGATGTTTCTCTCTCCCTCTCTTCCTTCCTCTCCCTATAGAAATCAATAAACATATCCTCTGGTGAGAATTTTTAAAGAAGAAGGTACTTGAGGTCATTATTACATAGATTTTACATTAGTATAGCAGGTAAAGTTCTGACCTTGAAAATCTTAATTCTCTTCCTATTAGGACTGGAAATTGACTTAAAATGCAAGATGATAGAAACTAAAATGGCCCTAGCCCTTTTGGCTCAGTGGATAAGATGTCAGCCTGCAGACTGAAAGGTCCCAGGTTCAATTCTGGTCAAGGGCACATGCTCAGGTTGTGGGCTCAATCCCCAACAGGGGGTGTTCAGGAAGCAGAAGATCAATGATTCTCATCATTGAGGTTTCTCTCTCTCTCTACCTATCCTTTCCTCTCTGAAATCAATAAAAATATATAAAAGAAAAGAAAGAAAAGGAAAGAAAAGAAAAGAAAATGTATAAACAGTCATGCTCTGCATAACAACTTTTTGGTCAATGATGAACCGCATATACAATAGTGGTCCCATCCTATGTAATAAAAGCCTAATATGCTAAATGTCCAACTGTTCAACTGTTCGACCAGTCGCTATGACACACACTGACTACCAGGGGGCAGGGACTCTGGTAGGCTAGCTTGCTGCTGGGGTCTCGCCGATCGGGACTGGGCGAGATGGGCTGGACATGCCCTGGAGCCCTCCAATGGTCCCTCCTTGCCCGATTGTGCACCAGTGGGCTCCCTCAGCCTGGCCTGCACCCTTTTGCAATCCGGGACCCCTCAGCGGATGTTGGAGAGCCGGTTTCAGCCTGATCCCACAGGCCCAGGCCAAGGGACCCCACGGTTGCACGATTCCATGCACCAGGCCTCTAGTAAGATTATAATGGAGCTGAAAACATCCTATTACCTACTGACATCATAGCCATCATGATGTTGTAGTGCAACATATCCTATATAATAAAAGACTAATATGCAAATCGACTGAATGGTGGAACGACCAGTCACTATGACGTGCACTGAGCACCAGGGGGCAGATGCTCAGGGCAGGAGCTGCCCCCTGGTGGTCAGTGCGCTCCCACAGGGGGAGTGCTGCTCAGCCAGAAGCCAGGTTCATGGCTGGCAAGCACAGCAGTGGTGGCGGGAGCCTCTCCTGCCTCCACAGCAGCACTAAGGATGTCTGACTAAGCCATCAGTCAGACATCCACCGAGGGCTCCCAGATTGCAAGAGGGCGCAAACTGGGCTGAGGGACCCCACCCCCCAAGTGCACAAATTTCTTGCACCGGGCCTCTAGTTACACACATGTTTGGGGTGATGTTGGTGTAAACAAACCTACTATGCTGCCAGTTGTATAAAAGTATAGCTCATACAATTATCTACAGTACATAATGCATGATGATAACAGATGACTATCTAACTGGCTCATGTATTTACTATACTATATGTTTTATTGTTATTTTACAGTGAACTCTATTTATATTTTTTAAATTTTGCTGTGAAACAGTATGCCATGTCACACCAGCAACAGCCTCATACATCATCTCATGTTTACCATGTCTCTTGATTGCATCATTTTCTCTTGTACTTGATTTCATCTCTGTTGTTTTATACAGTAACAATCTGTACAGGCTTCAAGCCTAGGAGCAATAGGCTACCCCGGATAGCCTAAGTGTGTAGTAGGCTGTACCATCCAGGCTTGTGAAAGTGCACTCTCTGATATTTGCACAACAACAAAATTGCCTAACAACACATTTCTCGGAATGTATTCCTGTTAAAGCCCATAACTTTACATGAAAATCTAATTATTATAAAATAAAATAAAAGGAATTTAAGATGGATGATGCAAACAAGCATTCGGAGAGAAAGGAGAATGTAAAACAAGATAAACAGAGCGCAACATGGATGAAACACCAAGAAATGAAATTTATTTAGCAGTGTTAAAATAATGGCCTAGAGTCATTGATTCTTAGCCCTGCCTATAATTAGCAACTATTCAAATGGGGTGGAGGGAAAATGGATGTAGATTGTCAAATTTTGAATGGTTTTTCCTTGCTCATAAATTTTAAACCATCTAGTCTTTGTTGCATCACAACTCTCTGATGTTTTAATATATAGTTTTTGTTTCAAAACACTAGTCATTGCCTGCCTTGAAAATATGAAAATATCAAACCAGTAACATTTAGCCTGAAGTGAACTAATACTTATATGTTTGGAGCAACTATAAATATTTCTATCTTTCATTGGCAGTAAAAAACATGGTCTTAAGTAAGTGTGTAATGTATTAATGGATGTATAATGATGATTGAATAAACTAGCTCATCATTCTTGCTATTCTAGTCTTATAATGTGACAATTGTGCTGCCATTTGCCTGCTTTCCCCCTCCGAAATACTAGATATATTACATTGGGGTGTAATTGTGTGTGTGTGTGTGTGTGTGTGTGTGTGCATATAGTGATGGTGGTGTGTTTGCATATGTGTGAATTGTGTAGTGATAATGGTAGTGGTAGGGCTGGTGATGAAGACCACATAACTGCTATAACTAGTCCAGAATGTTCTGGCTTTTTATTTTACACATTATAATTATAATTAAGAATCATTAAGGTTCTCTTTTATTGAAATATTTAACAATAGAATTATATTACTGTTTAATCTTTCATTCCGCCTTTCTTTTTGAAAAGGCAATTGATTAAATGCCCAGTAGATATTTATACTATTGTAAAGTTTTCACTTTTTCCCTTTGCTTTAAATCAGCTCATTTATTATGCAGGTAACTATGCAGGTATCTTTATTGTGTGTATATTTAATGCTTGAAATGTTATTTTTTTCTTCGAATTGAATATACAACTGTTTATAAATTATTATTCTTATATACACTTCAGCTAGAAGAAGGTAAATAATAAATATTGCCTCATCAAGGGTCCTTTTCCTTATGGTCTGACATAAAGATTTTTCTACAACTCAAAGTTTCTGAAAATAGCCCCATCTTCTTTGAGAAATGTCACCCCTCTACTTGCTCTGCTGCTGATGTACTTGTTCTTTTGGTGAGTGCAGCTGCCCCAAGTTTGTCTGGTTATTATTCAGCAGCCACTTGTGGTTTGTGGCCATAGTATTTTCAAAACTCTTATTGATGATAGTTATTCAACTTTCTATATACCAATTTTGTACAATATATTCTAACTTAAGATAGCTGCAGTAAATCATGCTTTATAGAAAGACTCATACATATATTGAGCTAAAAGCAGGGGCTGCAAAATACATTTCCCCATCTTTTGAAAGTATGCAAAAGCCTAATTGGAAGGTAACTATTTGAACCCACAAAGATATGTTGTTTTAATAATTGGTCATTAAAAAATGCATTAGATAGCATTTGAGCACTGCAATGAACATTGCATTAACAGTAAAAGTGTGTATCAGTCTTAAAAATATACTAGCCTGTTTTTTTGTTGTTGTGTTTTATTTTGCTTTTTAGATGCAAGAAAACCTCATTTAATGGATGAAAGCTGCTCGAAGCAGCAGGAAAGAACAGTTGACTAATCTAAACACTTTCATGGCCATTAGATTGGTCAAATGTTAATGCCTGACCATTCTAAGTTCAAGAGGACTCTCACACACCCCTGGTGGAGTATAACGAGATCAACTGCATAGAGGTAATGTGAAAAAACGGAGTCCCAAGGCCCAGCAATATCACTCCTAGGTACCTTCCCTGTAGAAACTCTAACCCATGTGCACAAGGGAAACAAAAGCATGAAATTAAGGATAGTGGTTCTCCCTGGAGATAAAGGAGGGAAATGAGATGAGGTACATAGGGTATGTTACATCTATCTGTCTATCTATATGATATATAGTTTTTTTTTAAGAAGAATACCTGAGCAAGGCAATGTTCAGAGGGGAAACACTGAAGTGGTCTCCTTACTGCAAATGAATACAAGAATATTAGATACATGTTAAAATATGATAGTCATACATAAATTAATTCTCATACATTTAATAAATAGAGATGAAGGTGAAGGTTGCTAAGCCTGCTAACCATAATGACTCTTTATTCACTGGATTTAACATTGAGTGACAGCATTCAGTTGTGAAGGAGGAAAAAAAATTACATCCTGAATACCTATCAGCAGACATTGTATCTCAGAGGTAAGTAGCATTAAATATTTTTTAAAATTTTAACTGTCTGGGAAAGATACTTCCCTATTAACATTGGTGCCTGGGATTTGACTTTATCACATTTGATTCTCAGATCTGTTTTCAGGTAACCTTTATGTGAGGAATAAGCTACCTGCTTATTCCCAAAGGAGTCATTTTATCACAAATCTTAATAAAAACACCAAAATAATGAGCACACTCCACTGTGTCTCCTCTTGCCCTGCCTCTCCCTGTCATATCATCAGTATTCACCTGGGCACACAAGCTAGAATCCCCAGTTCCCCAGGTTTCAACCGCCCCCGCGGCCATGTCACAGTGGTCCAGCAGATTCAGCTCTTTATACCCTCCATTCCTTCTACTGCTTCCAGCCTCAGGCGCCAGAAGCATTTATTTGCTGGCAGTGAAAGCTGACTGTACCCCTGTCCCTCTATCTGGCCACCCTCCCCCCACCCTCCCCATTTGTTTGCCAGACTAACTCCCAAGCTGAACCAAGTGAGTCATGTACTTTCTCACCCTCCTTGGGCTTCCCTCTGCTGCGTCACACAGGACTGCATCACCTTCTTTCCTAGAAACTGGACTACACTACCTGAGGGCAGGGATGACATCTGATGTACCTTTGCCCCCCATGTCTAATGCATTACATGGCACACCACGTAGGTGCTAGATAAGCTGAAGAGAACCGAGTAAGGATTGATAACCCACATTTAGTACAAATTGTTAAATTTTTTTAAAATATTGTGCTATGCATTGGCAAAATCCTTACCTAAACAAGTAAGTCTCTAGCTGGGGTCTTACTGCATTTTTATTTTCTGTTGTCATTTTGGCTCCCCATTGCCTTCTGGGATTCCTCTCTCTCTCTCTCTCTCTCTCTCTCTTTCTCTCTCTCTCTTCTGGTCCACTTCTACACTCCTCTGGACTAAATAGTCATTTTCTTGCATCTGGGATGATGAAATAATTGCAGAGATTTTTCATGCAATTAAAGTGTTCTCATTGGGCACACTTTAAGTATTATACTGGGTTTCCTACAAGAGCCCATGTTGCTATTTCGAATTTGAACTGTACAAATCCATGACATGTTGGAATTTAAGGAGGTTCATTAACCTACAATGTTTACTCTCCAAAATATTCATTCTGATTTAAAAAATAACCTCCCACTTCACAAAACTCACTGACTCTCTTTATGCTGCTTCAGGACTATGTCATCCTGTACACACCACACTTTCGGTGGTGTAGGAACCTGGAATTCAGGTTCTTTAATCCTTTGCAGACATTGATGAGTGGGCTAGAGTGAGGAAGACATATTTGTGAACAGCAAATTATACAGAGATGCAAACTGTATGTCCCACATTGGAACATCTTATCTGTGTATTTGTCACAATACAGTGCATCACTGAATAACCACCCCCAACATAAAGAAGCGCGCGTGCACGCGCGCGCACACACACACACATACACACACACACAAAAATATCCACACGCACACACACCTTGTATATTAGCCACAAGGTTGATGACAGACTTCTTTTGCCTTCTTATACTTAATCTACAGTGCACACTCCATAAAGAATGTCCATCCATATATGACATTTATATGACAAGCTAAATCCAGCTGCTGTTCCATGACACACCATCCCCAACGATTAATCAAAACTTCCCATTTCCCAAAGTGAACCATGTTCCCAGGTAGTGAGTGTGTGTCACACATTCTACTACCACTTGTACCAATTCCTAGATTCCTTCTTTTTATTCCCAGAAGGTGCAGGCTTTTGAGTAAAATGTTGCCTTGAAAGAATAAATGAGACTACATTCAATTTATGAAGATTATTTAATATACATCTCTCTCTCTCCCAATTTTTTTTGGGGGGGAGGCAACCAAAATTTTTGGTGGCCTTAAAAAAAATGTATATATACAAACATTTGCAAAAGTAGGCTGTTCATATGCAGTGTTAACAACATGTTTCTTATTGAATGTTCATAAAAGCAGTTTATGAACTCCTATTGGTAAGTTTTGTTTACAAAGAAAATATTCTCATATATTTCTACATAAAATCCTGTCCATGTTAGAACCAAAAAACCAGATGAAAGGCGATGGATGAACTATGCAATGGTTCTTTACGTCTGTGCCAAGGACCCCCATGATCTTTCAGGGGGCCCACAAGGTCAAAACTGTCTTGATAATAATACCAAGAAGTCATTTACCTTTGTAAATTTCACTGTCCCATGTGTGTATGGCAATATTTCCCAAAGACTACATGACCTGTGATATTGCAACCAACTCATTCAACTGAGTGCAGAGGCAGATATGATATGAGAATATAGCTCTCTCTCTCTCTACTCTAGAGCCAGACACTGAAGAGATTTATAAAACTGTAAATAAAAAAAATGCTATTCTCCTTCTTCATTGTTTGCATTTTGGAAAATAGCTATTTTTCATAAAATATTGTACTTATGCTGATGTTATGGTTTAGTATTGTTATTGTAAATAAATATTAAAATATTTATGTTTTAATTTATAATATAGTAAATATTGATACAACTTATACCTTAAAAAGCTCTTTGGGGTCATCATTTTTAATAGTATAGTTTTCCTGAGTCCAAAAACTTTGAGGATGGCTGAACTATACAAATGGATGGGCACGTTACTGTCAACTGGAAACACGCTCCCCTAAAAAACATTTTCAAAACAATGTTGTAAAAAAATGTGTTCCGTGACTCAGAGGGGAGTTTTCCATATAGAAGCCTCTTGATTGGCTATCAGCTGGTTGCACCTGGGCTAGTTTCCACCCGCCTTATCTCAAACATCCTCTGTAGCTCCCTTTAGGCAAACAAAGCAGAGGAGGGGTGGGAGGTCTTCAGGCCACAACTTTTATTCTTGGAAAAGGCCCGCTCTGGGTCCTGGGCCCCCTCAAAGCTTTCGCAGCTTAAGCAAGTGCCTCCAAAGGGTTCCCACCGTGTCTGCCTGCCTGTCTGAAACTCACCTTATGTGAGTTTTCCTGGGAGTAAAAACAGTCATGTGAAATACATAGCCAATTTCTGGTTGCATAAGAATTCCCTGAGACACGTTTTAAAGATAGAGGTTCCAGGCCCCAATCCATACCTAAGGAATCCAAGCACAGGGCTGAGAGGACCGTGTCCTTCTCTCTGACAGGCTCTCTCCATTATCCTTCACAGACAGTTTCCAGGAGGCAGGGAAGGTGCAGGTTGCCCAGTAAAGAAAGCAGAGCGTGGGAGTGCATCACCTCCACACAGGAGCACAATGCCCGCAGCATGTGCCTGGAGGTACAGGAGAGCCCCTGGCTGGGGCAGCACCCAACCTAGTGGTGAGGTCAGAGCTGAATAGGAAGCCCAGGTACTCAGGAGCCCGGGCAAGGAGAGGTGACTGGGTGTCATAGAGCCTTAAGTTCTAAATGACGACTGATGGAGAAGACGAGAAAGAAAGGGGGGTGAAGAGCAGGAGATATTATGGGAAGAAGAGGGAGGTCCCAGAAGTGAGGGCCCAAGAGTGCTGAACTATCAACATTTTCCACCCACAAATTTGCTGAGAGCCAGCCCTAAGCTTTGGTGTAGTGAGACCCAATGCACACTTAATAAATACCCAAAAGGCAGCTCTGGTGAAGATGATCAGAAAATATAAACAGAGCCCTAGCCAGCTTGGCTCAGAGGGTAGAGCGTTGGCCTGTGGGTCACAGGTTTGATTCCAGTCAGGGGCACATGCCTGGGTTCCAGGCTCAATCCCCAGTAGGGGGTGTGCAGGAGCCAGCTGATCAATGATTCTCTCTCATCATTGATGTTTCTATCTCTCTCTCCCTCTCCCTTCCTCTCTGAAATCAATAAAAAAATATTTTTTAAAAAAGAAAATATAAACAGAGAGAATTTTAAAAGCGTTCACATAAACAAGACTAGAAAGATCATGGAAATAAGCCGTCATATGGAAAATCAGAAGATCTAATGCCTTTTCACCTACAGAGTGAAAGAGACCATATCTGCCTCTTCTTCCAACCTGGGTGTGCAGAAAACAGGTGACAGAGGAAGAAGGCTCTGGCCTGGTTACTTACCATCACCCAGTTCTGGGCACATTATAAAAAACTCATCCAGAAGTAACACTGAGGTGTTCACAGCCTTTATTCATATTTTCTTTTTTTTGAACAGTGATTCATTTAATATTAATATATTCTTAGCTTTTAGTGCCTCAAATTAGGATCAGTGAAACTTTGATGCAAAATAGGTTAAGGGATAGCCAGAGGTTAAATCCTAACCCTCTCATCTTTTCAATCATCCTCAATTGCAAGTTTCTTCAAAGAAGAGTTGGACCAGGTTCCAGGTATCTGAATGCACTGTGAACATAGGCTGTTCACATACTGATGGTTAAGATAAACTACAAAATTGCATTTCAGCAAAGGCCTTAGGAATTTGGGAGAGATGAGAACCGGGTAAAATCTGATTTATTAGGATGATTTTGGGTTGCCTGAATACTTTCAATCCTCGTTTATTTTTATTGCACAAATATGATTGTACTGCTCTAACAAGACTTAGCCAAGTTTTGCAACATATTTACAAGTTGAAATTAGTGTCATAAAGAGCACTCTTTGTACCATGGACAGTTTTAACAACAAGCAAAGGATGGAGGAACTCAACTTAGCCCAATTTGCAGTAACTTTGCAAAGCTCCTTGCTTTCTTTGCCTTAACATTCCCCATTCTCCAGATAAGATAGGAAAAGACAAAACTATGTACTTTGTACAGGAGATCTTTCAGAAGATTAGCTGCACAACTGTGGAATACCTGATGTATAATTCCTTTTTCACTGTCTTACAGCTAAGGAGGAACTCCATTGTTTGTTTTTAGAAGATGTAGGATACTTTTGACTATATCCCATCTATTTAGTAAATAACCTTTCCTGTGCTTTCAGCAGTAGCTAATTTGTAAGTGTTCTGAGTCATCTCCCATAAATACTTTTTTCCCCAAAATCAATTCTTAACATGCTTCACATATTTCTAAGAAATCACTAGTTTTTGTAAAAGTATGCAACAACAGTAACCCAGTTGGTTAGAACCATCACTTCAGTCAGAATTACTTTTTATGCTTTTTTATCTCCCCCCGCCCCCATCTTATTGGATCTTTCACATGGTAGGTTTTCGTGAAATAGCAGATGAAGGAATGTGTGCCAATGTCTGATACAGTAATGTAGTTGAATGTAACCTGAGGGTGAAATCTTTGGGTTGTTCAGAGAGCTTTCTCTAGATTTCACATCACATGCTCAAGGCAGGTGAGGCTGTATGCCATTAAGTACTCTGCACTCCACAACTGCTCAGCCCTGTAGACACTGCGGGACAGGCAGGACATGAGAACTACATGTTCTGTCTCTCTTGAGATCACTCCAGAGTTAGTTATGGCTTTTCCCAAAATTCTAACATTTAATAGTGTTTTTCCTAAAATTGTATTTATTTTTAAATTATTTATTTATATATTAGACTTATTATTTTTCTAGCCAGGCATTGACTTATTCATTTATTCAATGAATATCTACTGAGTATCTAACTATTATATTTTTGCTAGGCAGGATAGATAGCTACTAAGGCAGAAGGAGAGGGGAGGCATAATGGAGTTTATCTCACCCACTCAACAAAGAAGTCTGCAATCTTGGGATTTGACAAGATAAAACTGCCAGATGTTCTCATAAATTCTGGGAAAAGCTTCAACAGTATAAAAAGGGGATCTTGAAATGTGGTCTGTCCAGCAGGGAAACCTTGAAACCTATAGGGGGAAAAACATAAAACCTTTGAACCCCCACTAGGCAGGACACTCAGATTAGCTGAGTTGCCCACTTGTGCTTTATGTCAAGTATATTCTTAATAAATTCACCTACTTTGCTTTAAGTTTGCATATTTACTTATTTCTCTATCTGTGAGTTCATAATTTGATTGAGAGCAGAGGCTATGTTTTACTTATCTTTCTATCTGCAGATCTACACTGAAATGTTAAACAAATTGTGTTAACTTCCATAATGGAATTTAGGCAAATTATAATTAAAACATATACCTGAAACTAATATAAAATAATACTGAATGTCAACTATAATTGCAAAATAAAATTAAAAATTAAATATTAATGTCCACAACCATAAAAAAACATATACCACATCAATATGAAATTCAAAGTATTAGGAGAAATATTGCAAAATAAATAGAAGGAATTAAGATATAGTTAATGCAAATTGGGCTGTACATTACACTCTGAGCTTCCTGATAGTGAAGGTAAAAGAAAAAATTGCCAAGGTACATCAGAAATAAGGATTATAGGTTGATTCAGACACATTGGGCCCTGGATTTTAAATCATTTTAGCTACTAAGATGTATTTTTTTTTATTTTATTACAATTCAGGAATTTTCCAATCATAATTACAGTAATTGCTCTTTACCCATAGTTTTACTTTCCACGGTTTTAGTTACCCCAGGTCACCTGCGGTCCAAAAATATTAAATGGGAAGTTCCAGAAATAAACAATTCATAAGTTTTAAATTGCACACTGTTCTGAGTAGCATGATGAAATCTCGCTCTGCCTCACACTGTCCCTTCCAGGACGTGAATCACCCCTTTGTTAAGTGTCTCCATGCTGCCATCTCTGTCATTAGATCAATTGTCATGGTATCATGGTGTTTGTGTTAAAGTAATCTTTATTTTACTTAATAATGGCCACAAAGTATAAAAGTAGTGATGGTGGCAATTGGGGTATACCAAAGAAAAGCCATAAAGTGCTCCTTTAAGTGAAAAATTATGTGTTAACCTAAAAATAAAAGGCCAAGTGAGAGGCAACAAGCACTTATTTGATATCCAAAAGAATATCTATTCAGGAAGCACTGATGTAGGCAGAAATATGGTTCCAAACTGGAGATGAAGACAAGGGGTATATATGAGAATGGGAAGGGGAACAATTACATCAATAGAAGGAAAGAATTTCTGTAAGTGCAACTAAGGTAACATAGTGATGCTAATACTAAAGAATGTTTTTGATTTCCAGTCAGATAGTCATCAGTCCTGGAATCATAGTAATCTGCTTTCTTGTTATCTTCACAAATAGTTTTTTGAGATGTTGCTTTAGGCCCAGTTCAGAGGTCAATTTGGCCTGTTTTAACATTCCAAAGGCTGGAGGAATAAGATGTGTAAGGCATTTTCTCTGGGAAAGCAGCTCTGACCCCATTTTAAAGCGGCTTCATATTTATTAGTTTTTTAGTTTTTACATTATTGGTTTTTACACATGTATGGGGAAAATACATTATAGGTAGGGTTCAGTACTCTTTGCTGTTTCAGGCATCTACTGGAGGTCTTGGACTCTGTCCCTGTGGATAAAGGTGACTACTACAGATGTTTTTCTTGAGATAATTAATATTGATTCCACTTTTTGTTTTTACATACACGGGGTACTTGTAGAAAATTGGAAACATCAAATAATCTTATGACAAAATAAAAGTTAATCTTTTCCAAAATAAAACTTCCTTTGCCTTTTTCATTTAGAAATGATCACATCATTTCTTTCATTGTGTTTGGGATTGTAAGCCTTACAAATAAAATGTACC
This sequence comes from Myotis yumanensis, assembly GCF_028538775.1. NCBI lineage: Eukaryota > Metazoa > Chordata > Mammalia > Chiroptera > Vespertilionidae > Myotis > Myotis yumanensis. The sequence goes on along the minus strand of NW_027223753.1, from coordinate 84,464,934 downwards.
TAAAGTAAACCAAAAACCTACCCGACTCCTTCACTTAAGAAAGATCAAAATACCTGGAGCAGTCACGTGGACTGATTCCTAGAGTAAGCATGGGCATTATGTTTGAGAACTTCTCAGCAAACAGTACTGTAGAGTCATTCCTGAGTAAATAGAGCCATTTACGAGCACTCAAATGAAAATAACTAAACAATTTAATGAACTAAGAGCACAGGTAGCTAATTAAGAGCTGTCAGTCATGTTGTTTCCTATTCTTTTAGTCTCTTGAACATCTACATGGAAGCAGAGGCCTGAGCTCCAAGCTCACTTACTGTCCTGAGATCCTAGAGAGAGGTCACTAAACTTACTAAGCCTCAGTTTTTTAACCTGCAAAACGAGGATCTTAATACCAAGCTCATGAGATTATTACAGGGGGTTAATGCAAATAGATGACATTATATATGTGGACAAACTTTACAAACAATTTTGATCCTATACATTCCAGCACTGACATCAGTTAATATCTGAGTTGGGAAGTGGTTTATTTTTTTATAACAATGCATATGTAACTAGTCAAATTCATGTAAGGGGACCTAATTTCATCTACTGCTGAAATCCACTTAATTTTTTTGGCTTCACAAATGTCTATAAATTTTAAAAATCCTTTGAGTTCAGTTACTCAAATAAATCTGTATTGCAATACTTGCTACAGAACTTGATTTTATATTTTAAAAGCTCTCTTTCTGTGAGACAAATTCACAATGCATATCTATAAATTTAATACATATTTATGTGTTATCATCACACAGGATATTTTTGTGTGTGATGAAGTTCTACTTCTTTTTTCTAGAATACTCTTTTCTTGGCTTTATTTATACTTTGTCTGGATCAGTATATTTATGTAGTTTAACAGTTCAAGTAATCACCACATGTTTGAGGTTTTATGAGGAAAATTGGAATATACATTTTTAATTGAACTGATTTGAATATCCTCAAAACAAAACAACAAAAACCTTGACTCACTAACTTTTTACGTAACTACATCAGCTTATCTGGAAGCAATCAATCAGCAACATTCACGTTTCAGATGAGTGTCAAGACCGCGATGTCACCAAGGTGAGTGGAAGGAAATAAGCAGCCTCAGTGAACATACAAAACCAAGGCAAAGCTTGCAGAGCAGCTCATCCATTCCCTTGGGCTACATGGCAAAGGAATGTTAGTGAGAGTGGGAAAAATACTTCATGAGGAACCACACTTTCCTTTCACATCTGCCATGCTGGCACTCAGAAAGAACACCGGAGGTATTGCCAATGTGGTTGAGGCGTTGACTGGGACAGGGCAGGAAGGACTTGAGAATGCCCGGGGGCAGGAAGGCAGGGGGATGAGGAATTGCCTCATCCTCAGAATATCCAAACAGGCCCTGCCACCACATGGAGAAAAGCACACCAGCCGTGGTATCTGGACACCATAGGCTGTAAACCCTGTCTAAGGTTCTTTTCCTCCCAAGCACCCATTGACCTCTTTTCTTGACTCCCTCTATAAAGTAAAGGGTAGATGGATCAACACCCCACTGAACCGTTAGTTCACTCCTTGGTTCTCTTCCAGCTAGGAAGTAACACAATTACAAAGATTGTGTGTGTGTGTGTGTGTGTGTGTGTGATTTCCTTTTCTTTAATCTACTTGCTTGTGTCCAGCAAAAAATCTACACACCTACGTGGAAAAACCTCAACACATAATTTCTCTTTTGATGTATATATTTTGGTTCCAGGAGTCAATAAAGTGATAATTTTACAAGACTAATACTATTAAAGTACTAGTATAATGGAGATAGTCTACTATCTCCATTCTATTATAAATATTCTACTTATTCTCCCACTTTTTCCAGTTAAACAGGGTCACATAAAGGACATGAGAGGAAATGAAGCGTGTCACTTTTAGCCAGAGGTGTAAAGAGACCATGAGCAATTCCCCAGTCTTTCTAAATCTGAAAGTTTGACAGAAGAGTATGAGATAATAAAAGTTGAGATTGAAGTAGCCTATACTGCAAATTACTACATTGAGCAGACTCTCCAGATCATAATGGACATTATATGAATAAAAGATTAACATTTACCATGTAAATCAGTGAGATTTTGGAGATGTTTTTACTGTACCATAGCCTATTCTGACTAACATAAATAATGAAAATGGATTTCAGAGAGCTAAATAAAAATCTACAATTAGACTGTTACACATGTTCAGTCTTTTAATTAAAGGGTTAGTAGGATATAGCAAGAATTGGCAATTTTTTTTCTGTAAAGGGCCAGACAGTAAATATTTTAGGCTTTGCAGACCAAATGATCTCTTCACAACTACTCAACTCTGCCACTGGAGTACACAAGCAGCCATGACAATGTGTATGATAATGTGTATGAGTGTGTTTTAATAATCTTTTATTTATAAAAACAGATAATGAGTAGGATTCGGTGTATTGGTCATAGTTTGCTGCCTTCTGTGATATAGTATTTACTATTAAACGTAGTTATGTAGTAGACTATTTGGTATATGAGCTTTCTAGAGCTATCTTAACAGAATACCACAAACTGGGTGGCTTAAAACAACATGTATTTATTCTCTCATGTTCTGGACAGCAGAAGCCACAATCAAGTTTTTGGTAGGGTTGGTTCCTTACAAGGGTTCTGAGTGACAATCTGTTCCATGCTTCTCTCCTAGGTGTGGATTCTTACTGACAACCTTCAGCATTCCTTGGCTTATAGATGCATTACTTCAATCTCTGCTTCTATCTTCACATTACCCTGTATGTCTCTGTCTTACCAGGAGACCACTCATACTGGATTAAAGGGGCACCCTACTCCAACATAACTGTGTCTTAACTAATTACATCTACAACGGTTCTATTTCCAAATACAGTCACATTCTGAGGTACTGAGGGTTGGGATTTCAACAAATCTCTTGTGGATACACAATTCAACCTGTTATATTTGCTTACTTAAAGAACATGTCTCACTTAATATATTGATACAAATGAATTGTTTTTAATATTTTTATTGTTTTTTCTATAGAGAGAAGAAGGGACAGGGACAAAGAGAGAGAGAAACATTGATGTGAGAGTGAAACATCAATCGGCTGCCTCCTGTATGCCCTCCACCAGAGATACAGCCCACAATCCAGGCACATGCTCCAGCCTGGAATGGAACTGGCATGGGACGTTGCCCAACCAACTGAGCCACACTGGCCAAGGTGATACAAATTAATTTTAAATAAGCTCATAGGCCTCAGCTTTACTTAGGTCAATTCATGAACTCCCTTGACAAGATTGAAACTTAAGTTATCTAATAGAGCAACTAAAGAAAAACTATGCTCATAATTAATAGATAGAACTTTGTAGTGAGCATTTACAGCTCCATATTATTGTGCAGGCCCCTACCTTTTCCAAATCATTGATTGATGTTTAAGATGAAAAAATTAGATTTTATTTAGATACTTTATTTCTTGAGGCTGATAGTAAAATCACAGCATTGATGAAATGATTATTCCTTAGAGTTTGAATGGATTAAAGACAAAAACCATAATTTCCTTGACAGGTTTTAAAAATCTAAAATGAGGGAAAAAACAAGTGCTTTTGGAATTACGTTGCAGGAGTTCAGCAGATTGAAGATCACTCGGGCCTAGGATGGGGTGGCCTCCAGGAGGATGATCCCTGGAGCTGGGCTCAAAGGGTGGCCAGGATTTGGGCAGACTGGCCAGAGAGCACCTGATATGAGCAAAGGCATAAAAGGGTGGAGAATCAGTCTGCTTTGAGGGAGCAGGGACATTTACAGAAATAAGGCTTGTAATGGCAAAGATTGGCCAAAACTAATGCAAAGGACCTTAACTGTCAACCTACAAGTTCAGATGACATTCATGAGCAGTAGTTTTCAGAGCAAAGAGGTTCTGAGCAAATAATCAAAGCATTGTGGTACAGCACACAAGATAAATGAGGCGATGGATGGGTGAGGAATTATCACAGCAGTCTAGGCATTAAAAAAAAAAAAAAAGTGGAAAACAGCGTGGCAGGGAGGTGGGGTGAAGTTAGATAACCAAGAATGGTTCAAGAGAAATTTGACAGGACTTGATGATAAAGTCTGAGAGAGCAAAAACCATAAATAAGAGATAAGCCAATGCATTGTCAAGAGTAAGGGAAAAGAGGGAAGAGGCAGGTATAAACACAAGGAAGGCACACAGGTCAATTTTAACTAATTCCTATAGGATATGATATCCGTGGTTACAAATAAACCCCATATCTTACTAGCTTAGCACAAGAAAGATTTATTTCTTGTTCATACTACACTGCCAGTGCTTATTGGTAGGGGGCTCTGCTCCACAGATTCATTCAGGTATCATGGAGAATGGGTATTTTGCCATCTTGACATGCTGCCGCCTCATGATAGACCCTCACAAGAGAAGAAAGAGCATGGACAACGCTTAACTGCATCTCACCCATTCACCAAAACTAGTCACGTTCCCACAACCCAATTGCAAAGAGAGGTTGGAAAAGGTGGAGAAGCCCATGTAACATGATAAGCATTACTATCTCTACTGCATTATTATTCTCCCCATCATTTCAAAAATAAACTATTTTCCATGAGTTTCTGTTCTGATTTTTCCTTTGATAAAGTGAATTTATTTATTTCCACATGCTTTCACAAATAACAATCAGGAAATGCTCACATATTCTCAGCCACAACCATGACAAAGGGCTTTACTTTCATAATCATCCTGAACAATAGAGATAGAGACAAAGGCAGAATGTTAAAATTCACTAATTATTTTTCCTTGCTGCCCACATTGGTTATGTGGGTTTTAGCTGTAATATGTATTTGTCACTTCTGCTTTCATAGCACTTCTGATTGAGTAATTATTCATAAGGGTAGCTGTCACTAAAAATACCAACATGTAATTGGGAAGACATGTCTATGTAGCAGGATGCTAAATGTAACTTTTCCTATCTAGACTTTAGACAAAGACCCCAAAGGCAGAGAATAATCCACTAGTTGCCAACATTCATGTACTAAAATAAGGTGCTAGATCACATGTGCAGGCATATTAAGGGGTTGTGAAACTGGTTCTTCTAGCATTCACCCATCAACCACCTCCAGGCCATTTGGGGAGGCCAAGAATGCATTCCATGGTTGAAGAGGCCAATAGTGAGGATTTCTTTGGAGAGAGTTGTTGATGTGTTTCAAACAGGGAAGGAGAGGAAGCGTCCCTTTATCTCAAGCCAAGTAAAGGACCTTAGAGAGAACTGCATGAAGAGCATGAGTTTGTAAAATAAGAGACTAACATTTGACTTGCAACCTGAAGTATCTAAAGCAGCAGTTCTCAACCTGTGGGTCGCGACCCCTTTGGCGGTCGAACGACCCTTTCACAGGGGTCGCCTAAGACCATCCTGCATATCAGATATTTACATTACGATTCATAACAGTAGCAACATTACAGTTATGAAATAGCAACAAAAATAATTTTATGGTTGGGTCACAACATGAGGAACTGTATTTAAAGGGCCAGAAGGTTGAGAACCACTGATCTAAAGGAAAGAGGTTATGGCTAAAGACAGAAGCACTGGGCAGTCAGAGCATAAAGGACTGCCATAGGAAGGGTTTGCATAAGGAGAGAAGTGTGTGTGTGTGTGTGTGTGTGTGTGTGTGTGTGTGTGTCCCATAGACAGATGTCACCTGCAGAAGGTTAAGCCATGGGTTAGCTCTAAAATGAGTTTGCCTAAGAGCATGTCTTGCCAAGGGAAATAATCTTAGCAAGCAAGAGGCTGGAGGCGAATCACCAGATGCAGAAGCTGAGAGCATAAGCTGGACACAAATAGCCAGTTAGAGAAGTCATCACCCAGGCTAGGGACTGGTGAGTGAACCCCTGAGATAGATGGGGAAGTTGGAAGAGGGTCTACAATAAATCCCCAAGAACAATCCCTAAGAGAAAGAACCAGCACTTGGAACCTATGAGCCCTGGAAACCAGGAACACAGATCCTAACTGTCCTCAGTAAGAACAACTTTCATGCTCCTCCCTCTCCGGCGCTAACCCTTGAGGGCCCCCAAACAGCAGCAAGGAGAGAGAAGACAAAAAGAAAATGAAAGGAAACTGACATCACCTTTCCTCCGCACTGCAGGTCTCTGACTAAATTAGACCTCATCTCGGGAAGAAGTTTCAAATTGGTTGAGTAATCAGACCTGAATTAGGAGGAAGGAAAAGTTTCAAGTAGGTTGAGAACTTGGCATTTTGACATCACGCTGGCTGGACTTTCTACCATCTGAAAGATGACTTGTTATTATCTGAGAGAGAAGGTGAAAGCTCTAGGACATGTCAGTACTTTTCCCAGGAGCAAGAAGACAAGGGTCCACTGAGCAAGCTTTGTAGAAGCAGGAGTGAGGAAAAGTAGTTTCTTTTTACTTGCACTCTGTTTACTAGTAGCCCATCTGCTTCAATAAACCGGTACAGATTAAAGAACTCAGTGACACTACTAAATATGGCATAGGCTGGTAAAGTAATTCATATTGCAAAAAATTCTAGTAGAATAATGAATCCCTGTGACTTGGCTTTGCTAGTAATTGGTTTGATGGGTGATTATGCATTTAGGAATTTAAACTGTGTAATCTGTAATCCATTAATTCAAAACTATTTGAATTCCTATAATTGAGTACCTACAAGCTGCTATAGGATACATGGAAGACCCTCATCCTACTTTTTCAAGGCTTTATAAACTAGCAAAAGAATCCAACAAAAAATAATCTTAAAACAATGTGATAAGTGCTCTAAGAGAATAACATAGACTGTAATATTGTAGTAGAATGAAAGGGCATGTTAACTATCTGAAAGGATCTGGAAAGCTTCCCTAGAAGGTGATACATAATCTAATATTTGGTGTGTTTATTTAATCATTAACTAGAATGGGTTGAAAAAGATTGGCAATTATTCTTGGAAGCAAAACAACTTAACACAAAGGCCTGCAAGAGACGAACCCAACTGGCTCAGAGAACTGCAAATTCACCAGCTTGGTTGTAGCACAAAGTACCATTGGGTGATGGTGGGGAGTGTGTCTGGAGATTACTCAGAGTGTAGATTAGCATTAGGCCTAGGTGACATGCTAAGGAATTCAGAGATATCATTTAAATCATTGAAAGTGGTTAAAAGATTTTGGTTTTGCCTTTATGTTTATATGTGTGCTTTTAAAAACAAAAATTATAATAAGATTTTTGTAAATTACCTATAATTTCACTATCCAGAAAGCACTACTAAATATATTCTGAAGTATTTTCCTCCATTATTTAAAAATTTATTTAAAAATATTTTCCTACTATTTTGTAGTCTACCTTTTTAACTTAATATAATTCCGTAACTATTTTTGTGTCATTAAATAATTTTTGACAATATGATTTCTAATGAATGACCAACAAATGAATCTACTATTTTTTATTTAACCATTCCTTTACTGTTAGTGTTGAATTGTTTGAAATGTTTGCAATTAACATTCATGTATATAAATCTTTCAGTGCATTGTTTATGCTTTTAAGATAAAGACCAATGAATTGAATTGCTAGGTGAAAAAAAATAAACTTTATTGGAACAAATTTTTACACATTTCTAGATTTATACCCATAAAATTTTGCTAATTTACTTCTTCCTCCCAAGCTTCAGTAGCAGTGTAAACTAATCTCTGTTGCTTTATAGGTTTATCAATAGTACAAATTATTTGCTTTTATAAATAATCTTTGCTAAATTTTAAAATAAAGCAAATAGATATTTTATAAATTATCTTTGGTAAATAACTTTTGTTTGATTTTTAAAAATAAAGGTCTACTGATGAAATTTTTGGGAATATAGAAAAATGAAAAGAAAAAATTTAAATAATTTAATCTTATTTCCTATAATTAAGAACTGATTACATCTTGGTATATATCCTCCCAGTTCCTTACCCTAACTATCTGTCTATCTATCTATCTATCTATCTCTTTCTTTAAATATACAGGGTGGTGCAAAAGTAGGTTTAAAGTAGTGAAGCACAGAGTTTATTCCTGCATTATTATTTATTAATTATTATTTTTCATATAAACAACTGTAAACCTACTTTTGCCCCATTCTGTATTTAACAAAATTGAGACCTTATTGTATTTGGACTTACCTATATTTTATTTTTTTTCTATATAATACTGGAGAGCAAATGGTGTATCAGATCAGTAATTTGTCTTCAAAACATGGCTTGCAAGAGCTGCACAACATTGCCTTATCAAATGGGCCATTATAAATAACCATCCCTGTATTGGAAGTTATGTTGGTTCTAATCTTTCATCTTCACATGAACATGCTTGTACATATCTCCAATTAATTGTTTAAGGCAAATTGCTAAAGATGGAAATGTCGAGGGAAAAGATCTGGACATTTCTTATGACTTTTAATTCATATTGTAAACTTGCTTTCCAAAAATGGTGTGCCTGTGAGTGGTGAATGAGAGGTCTTGCTTCAAAATATTAAGGATTATCAATATCTTATTTTTTCCTATTTAACAGATAACAATGGCTTTGTATTTTAATTCACCTTTCTTTGATTATTTATCATATTAAACAGCACTTAATGTCTTTATGGACAATGCTCAGTTTTGTCTAATTTGGGGGATTTGGTAAATTTTTATTAATGTTCAAAGTCTTTTCTGTGCCATTAAGAATATTAACCACTTATCTGTTACATTTATTGATACAGTCATTTTTTAAACCTGTATTTCATATTTCTGATTTATTGCATTTTGTGTTTTATTTGGCTATAATACATCCAACAAATATTACTCACACTGCAAAAAATATGCAGGTGAATATTTTTAAAACCTCCACCCTCTTTGGATCACTATTGAAGATAATAAAAATAAACTTCTATTTTAGGCTGATCATCAGGCTTTATCCTTTAAAAATATGTCTACAAACAAGAAAAACACAAAAAATAAAAATATTATTGGAAAATGTGTCTATTCTAATGTAAATGTTTTCCAAGTGATTTTGTTTAGGGGTGTAAGGGAGTAAATGATTAGTTCATTGATACTAAAATTCCACAGTTGAAGATTTCTGCATGATTGCCTACAACTTCACAAAAATTAATAAATAATTAATAAGACCTACTATGTATCAGGTATTGTGATATATAAAATATATTAATAGTTTTATCCATATCAATATTTAAATTTATGGTACAAGACTATGCTACCTGCATAACACACCATAAAGATTATATATTCCTGAATATAAGTTAGTATTCTATCAGTTACAATAAAATTACTACTTTATGTAAATGACATTATGCTTCAAGATTACTAGATACTTAAGTACAGTATAATTTAATAGTTTATATTTTATAATTACATCTTAAAGAAATTATAAACTACTAGAGGGCATAAAACCAATTAAAATTATCAAAACATCCAATACTAAGAGTTCAGCCAATTTATTGCATTTCTTTTCTCTCTTTATAAATGCACTAGAGGCCCAGTGCACAAAATTTGTGCACTGGGGTGGGGGGAGTCCCTCAGCCCAGCCTGCACCCTCTCGCAGTCTGGGAACCCTTGGGGAACAGGCCTAGCCAGCAGTTGGACATCCTTAGTGCAGCTGTGAGCCTGGCTTCTGGCTGAGCTGCACTCCCCCTGTGGGAGCGCACTGACCACCAGGGGGCAGCTCCTGCCTTGAGCGTCTGCCCTCTGGTGCTCAGTGCGCATCATAGTGACCGGTCGTTCTGCAGTTCAGTTGATTTGCATATTAGCCTTATATTATATAGGATGATTGTGGAAAGAGGAAATGGGAAAGTAGGTCAATCTATATATGAACTTTTACACAATGCCCTTGCTTTCAGCTAAGGTGACCAACTGTCCCAGAGGGATTTCCTGCGATGTGGGACTTTCAGCCTAAAACCAGGACCATCTCAATATTTCAGCTTTATATCTTGTTTCTTGCCTTCTTCATACATAAATCTGCATGTGTTTTAGGCTGTAGCTTCTTTTGCTTTCCATCATCAGTCAACACTCTTCACACAATTTTCCATATTTTGTTGAAATCTCTTAACTTCAATGTTGCCCCTTTGTTCTCTATTATTGAAGGTTGCGTTTTATCTAAATTCCAATACTGCTACTTTAATGGGCTCTCTCAGGTGTGCTCTGTTCTCATCTTGCACCAGAAACTCTTTTGAGTTTCACAAGCCTGTACACATACGATCGGTGATGACTCAATTCTAGCCCACCTCTCAAGAAACCTTCTTATGTACGACTTGGATTTCACCTGCTCTGGAGTCATCTGCTGCCTCTGTTCAGTTGCTCTTAGCCATCAGAGCAGAACTTCTTGGCTTTAATGTGATCCCATCTATAATAATAAAAGCATAATATGCTAATTAGACCAGATGCCCTGTCCTTCCAGACGTCCTTCCAGATGAAGCCAGGGCTGCAAGGGAAGCCTGGGTCCCGGGTGCCAGAGGGAAGCCAGTGCCAGAAGCTGGGGAAAGGAAGGCCTATTCTTGCATGAATTTCATGCATCAGGTCTCTAGTATATAAATAGAAGCATTAGGTTAACATAGGATGTTTGCTTACTAGTATAAAAAAGTCATACAAATGTTATATAGTCACTTTTTAGACTATCATTAAAATAGACACACATAAAAATGCTCATTTAAAAAATCTCTTGAACCCTCAAAGATATATTTGCAGTTAGGAGAGACTTCTCATAAGTCGTTTTAATCCTGTATGTTTATTCGTATTTGTAAAAAGAACCATTTTAAAATATGGAAATAATTATAATAGTGACTTAGATTTTATTTAAAACATGTTAGAATCTTGGCATTTGTAAAAATATAAAGGTTTAGTCACTTAGATCTATTGACGATAAATAATTTTCTAAGAAGCATTCTAAACAAGATCATATGGGGGGGAAGTAGAACATACACTTTACTTCTCATCCTCCAAATTCTAATTCTTAGATCAAAATCATTTTTTGGTAAGATTTGAAATAGTATCCATATTTTCCTCCTGAATATTTATGTTGTATATCAGCTCCAGCTCTTTTGAGAGTTTATACTTACTATCAATAGGGAGACTGTTTTTACAAATGTTTTTACTATAAGTTAATTTTTTGTTTCAGATATGAAACATTTCAAAAATGAGATTAGTAATGCAATATCATTTATAGGACCTGTTTTAGAATGTCACTTAGATGTACTCTGGGGACTATTCTTCTCTCACCCTGAGTCCCATTGATGTTTATGGTAGTTATGGGAACAATTTGAGCAGTCAGAATCCCTGTAAATTTAAAGAGAAACATTCTCATCTTGACAGATATGAAAAGAGAAAAACATATAAAATGCAATCTGTTTGGAAGGAAACTTGCTGCTGTTCATTATATTATTATTGCAAATACTGTACAAGTATATGTGTTTGAATATACTTTTCTTGGTTTATTCCTCAAAATAACTGTCTGTTGGTTTTTTTTTTTGTCTGAACTTATATCTTTGTTATAAACATTTTGACTTTATTGGATTGAAAGGAAGAAAAGACATCCTCTGAGAAATATGTTTGCCCTTGAAAAATATGAAAGGGGCTCAGTAAAATTCCAAACATAAAAAATTATTATAGTTTCTAAAAAAGATTTAATATCTTCTATAATATAAAAATTCTCTTTAATAAAGCTACTACTTATTCAGTGGTAAGGATTTTGATTTCATAATTATTTAAGTAATAAACCCTTCTATGTTTAGTAAGATGGAAAATTTATAGATCTTGTTTTTAACTGGACAATTAAAAATAATGTCCATATTTTTTCTTCTTCCTCTTATTTTTGTTTTTTTGAAATAACTCTTATTATTTGTAACAGTATGGATGGAACTGGAAAATATTATGCTAAGCGAAATAAGCCAGTCAGAAAAAGGTAAGTATCACATGATCTCACTCATATGTGGAATCTAATGAACAAAATAAAGTGATGAACAAAATAGAACCATGGAACAAACTGAGGAATTTCAGAGGGAAGACAGGAGTGGGGCTGGGGGTTAGAGGGCCAGATTAACAGGAGAACTTATATTCATACTAGGAGCCCAGTGCACAAATTTGTGCATCTTGAAAGGAACTGTGGGTCTTAAGGCTTCCATGGGCACAGAGGCAGGTCATGGTCAATCCTCCATGACCCTTCCCAGCCCCTCTCACCATGGTCCCCAGTCCCCTGTCTGCTGGCAGCCCCACTCCCGCCACTGCCATTGCTCCCATGTGCTGACTACACAGAGTGATTGGGGCCAGTGCCAGTAGTGGGTGGGAGCGAGGCCAGCACCATCAGCAGGTACACGCTGCTGCTGCTGCCCTGATTGCCCCTCAGGAGCAGGGGGAGGTGGAGAAGCCCTAAGGAGTGATTGGGGGCCGGCAGCCACTGCTTGCACCCGCTGACAGCACCAAGTGATCGGGACCGGCACCAGGCACTGGCAGTGGGTGAGAGTGGGGCTAGCGCTGGCAGCAAGTGCAAGCACTGGGAGGGACTGCAGCATACAGGAACAAAGAATTTTCAGTAACTACCAGAGGCTCTCCCCATGACAGCGACCAGCTCTCCGCCTTGGTCTGGGGCCCCCACTCATTTTCTCCACCATCCTGCTGCGGCCAGTGCCCATCATATTTCGTGCTCTGCTGCCTGCTGCCAACACCCGCCATGTTCTGTGCGCACCCCCTGGTGGTCAGCACACATCATAGCAATTGGTTGTTCAGTTGTTCGGTTGTTCCGCCATTCAGTCTATTTGCATATTAGGGTTTTATATATATACCAGTAGATATGCATAACCCATGAATACAGACCATAGTGAGGTGAAGCCTTGGGAGGGGTGGGTGCGGTGTGGAGAGGGATCAATGGGGAAAACAACAACAACAACAACAACAACAACAACAACAAAACACCAAAAGAGACCTCTGTAATTCTTTCAACAATAAAGATAAATGAAAAAATAGTGTCCAATTCCTTAAATCAAACAAGGCAAATGACTCTTTCCCACATCTTCAATTTAATGTTCATAAATATTTTGAATTAGGATAAAGACTTATGACTAATTCATATCCCCAGAGTGTGCTTTTGGTTATAATCACTCTATATACTCATCTCCATTTAAATATTCAATTACAAATGACATAAAGTCAAAATATGTATCAAGTATACTTAGAAGTAGAGAAATTCAGAAGATAATTTTCAGAACTATGGAAGTCTGAAACTGGGGAGAAGTCGTCCTTTTGAAGATGACCAGGACGATTTGTAAGATGACTGTAGACGTAAGAAGTCTTTAACTTCACTGGGGTTCCTATGCTCTTCACACCCAAGGAGAACCAGGGCTTACTCACCAGCTTTGCAAGCTCATCAAAGGCCAAGGCAATGATCCAATTTGCCATTTCCTACAGCTTGTTCAAGCTGAGGCATGGATGAAATCTACTGAGGGTCTGAATAAAGATTTAAGAATTCACGAATTATAATTCTCAGGATTCTATCCTAATGGGGACTCAAGAACTCAACCTATGAGTCACCAACAGTGTCACCAACCTATGATTTGTGTTCCAGGTTGATTGTTTGGAAATCGTTTCCTAGAAAATTAACAATATATGTGGAATTTGGGTTTTAACCCACAACATACATATGTTGTATTACCAAACAACCTTAGACCCTGACTATCACATGTGACATTGTTTTACAAAAAAAAAAAAAAAATTGAGCTCCATTTTTCAATTCCCAGATGCTGCAGTCACATCTTTCCCATTGCCATCTTGACAATGGGGGCAAACACCTCCTTTAATCCAGTCTAGCACTGGGTCACTCAAAAGAAATCAAAATTCTGGGGCCGCATTAAACCAGAGATCCAAACATTTCATAGCAGAGAGTAGACAAAACACGAAGAATTTAATGAGTAAGTTGTCACATTAGCAGTATATAATTGTCAATTTTCATGCTCACAATAAGTGATTTTCCAGGAGACTTAATATTCTGCTCTTCTCATCTTTAGAAATTTAAATCTCTGTGACTAATATATAGTTACAAAAGACAAGATGTTAATGATATTTATAAGGAAATAAAAGAAATAAAATTCTTCCTTTATATTTACTTCATGTAACATGATCTATAAACTTTAATGACCTCTGAGGATTTTGCTGTATCCATAATTATACAAATTAGACATGGTAACAGAATACTCAGTTCTTCCATTTTCCAGAGGTTGTCTTAACACCACATGAGTAGTGTGTTAAATTGTTTTGGCCTTTGGCCATATTATATACATAAGCCATGCTAACCAAATGTCTGACTTTTTTAGCCAGAATGGTCTCATCTTATAGCAATAGTGGGGATAGGGGTAAATTAATGCTTCATTGCAGTTCCCTGACTTTACATTTCCTGTCCTTTCTAAATCCTCCTGTGAAGTATACACAATATTAAAATTTAAAATCCTGACATTTATCATTATTTTTTCTAGTACTTTACTTCTTCCTTTTGGCAATTTAATCACTATTGGCCTGGATTTTCTCATTTGTAAAATGAAGGAATTATACCAAATAATATACAAGAGTCTCTAACTGTGAAAGTCCACAGTATTGCTTATGTTTATACTAGCATTGAAAAAAAATACATATTGTGGATAATGGGAGCTAGGTTTTTCAATTTTAGAGGAGAAAAGGTTATAAGTAAAAAAAAAGAGAGAGAGAGTGAGCTAGAATAGAATAAACACTGTGCTGTTGGATTGAAACTATAGGTGTTTGCATAAACTCATGGTTTTTAATATATAAACAGACAAACAAAGAGATAAAGATATGTGTATATGTTTATTAAAATACATTTTATTTTCAAAATGTAATAGAATTTATAGGCATAGTGTGTATATATTTTTTGGAGCACCCTTTATATGCTCAACCCCTAAAACCCCTAAAGAAATAAATACAGATCAAAACAATAATGACTTACTTTGAACAAATTGGCAAAAGTTTTTGAAGATTATTAGTGTCCAGTGTTGATGGTAATCACAATGAAGAGACGACACAACACCCAGAGGAAAGACAATGAGGAATCACCAAGAAAGGAAATTAATGAAGTTGAAGCATGCAAACATGACAGAAAAATAATTCAGAATAATGGTTGTAGAATTCGTTCACCGGATGGATGAGAAAATCAACAACCTATGCAAGAATCAGGAAGAAATGAAAAGTGATATAGCTACAATCAAAAACACCATGGAAAACTTCAACAGCAGACTAGAAGAAGCAGAGGACCGAATTAGTGAGTTAGAAGATAAGGCAGAGAAACAAGCTCAATCTGAACAGCAACTGGAGAAAAAAATTAAAAAACAGGAGGAGAGCCTAAGGGAGCTTCAGGACAACATGATGCGAAGTAACATACGCATAATAGGGCTGCAAGAAGGACAAGAAGAGCAGCAAGGATTAGAAAATCTATTTGAAGAAATAATGACAGAAAACTTCCCAGATATGGGGAAGAAAAAAGTTACACAAGTACAGAGAGTCCCAGGCAAGATGAACCCCAAAAGACCGACACCAAGACGCGTCATAATAACGATGGCAAATGTACAAGACAAAGAGAGAATCTTAAAGGCTGCAAGAGAGAAACAGAGAGTTACCTACAAAGGATCCCCCATCAGATTATCAAACGATTTCTCAACAGAAACACATCAGGCCAGAAAAGAATGGACAGAAATTTACAAAGTGATGCAAAGCAAAGGACTGAATCCAAGAATACTCTACGAAACAAGGCTATCATTTAAAATTGAAGGGGAAATAAGAAGCTTCACAGACAAAAAAAGGCTAAGGGAGTTTATCACCACCAAGCCAGCAATGCAAGAAATGCTAAAGGGACTGGTGTAAAAAGAAGAAATAAAAAGCTCAGAAAGAAAACAGCCACACAAAAAAAGAAATGGCTACAAACAAGTACCTTTCAATAATAACTTTAAATGTAAACGGACTAAATGCTCCAACCAAAAAACATCGAGTGGCTGAATGGGTAAAAAACCATGACCCATACATTTGCTGTCTACAAGAGACCCACCTCATTAGAAGGGACTCACACAGACTGAAAGTGAAGGGATGGAAAAATATCTTTCAGGCAAATGGAAATGAAAAAAAAGCTGGGGTAGCAATACTTATATCCGACAAAATAGACCTCAAAGTGAAGGCCATAACAAGAGATAAGGAAGGCCACTTCATAATACTAAAGGGATCAATACAACAAGAGGATATAATCCTGATAAACATATATGCACCCAATGCAGGAGCATCCACATACATAAGAAGACTCCTGGAAGATATCAGGGGAGAGATCGACAACAATACAATCATAGTAGGGGACTTTAATACACCACTGACATCACTGGATAAATCCACTAGACAAAAAATCAGCAAAGAAACAGCAATCCTAAATGACTCACTAGATCAGATGGACTTAATTGACATCTTCAGAACACTTCATCCCAAAGCCACAAAATATACGTTCTTCTCAAGTGCTCATGGGACATATTCAAAAATAGACCACATATTGGGTCACAAACAAAGTCTCCCCAAATTCAAGAAGATTGAAATCATACCAAGCATCTTCTCAGACCACAAAGGCATAATATTAGAAATAAACTACAATAAAAACAACTCAAAATACTCAAACACTTGGAAGCTGAATAGCATGTTATTAAATATTGATTGGGTTACCAATGAGATCAAAGAAGAAATTAAAAACATCCTGGAATCTAATGACAATGAAAACACAACAATCCAAAACTTTTGGGACACAATGAAAGCAGTCCTAAGAGGGAAGTTTATAGCTCTACAGGCCTATCTCAAAAAACAAGAAAAAATGGTAGTAAATCATCTAAACCTACAGCTCAAAGAATTAGAAAGAGAGCAACAAGAAAACCCCAGAGTGAGCAGAAGGAAGGAGATAATAAAGATTAGAGCAGAAATAAATGACATAGAGACCAAAAAAAACAATACAGAAAATCAATGAAACCAAGAGCTGGTTCTTTGAAAGGATAAACAAGATTGACAAACCTCTAGCCAGGCTCACCAAGAAGCAAAGAGAGAGGACCCAAATAAACAAAATCAGAAACGATAGAGGCGAAATAACAACAGACCCCACAGCAATACAAATGATTGTTAAAAAATACTATGAACAACTTTACTCCAACAAACTAGACAACCTGGAGGAAATGGACATATTCCTAGAAAAATACAACATTCCAAAACTTAATCAGGAAGAATCTAAAAATCTCAATAGGCCAATAACTATGGAAGAAATTGAAGCAGTCATCAAAAAGCTTCCAGCAAACAAAAGCCCAGGACCAGACGGCTTCACAGGGGAGTTTTACCAAACATTCAAGGAAGAACTAAAACCTATCCTCCTCAGACTACTACGAAAAATTCAAGAGGAAGGAACACTTCCAAGCTCATTCTATGAAGCCAGCATCACCCTAATACCAAAACCAGGTAAAGACAACAATGAAAGAGAATTACAGGCCAATAACCCTCATGAACATAGATGCCAAAATCCTCAACAAAATCTTAGCAAATCGGATCCAGCAGTACATCAGAAAGATCATACACCATGACCAAGTAGGATTTATCCCAGAGATGCAAAGATGGTACAATATCCACAAATCAATAAATGTGATACATTACATAAACAAATTGAAGGAAAAAAAACACATAGTCATATCAATTGATGCAGAAAAAGCGTTTGACAAAATTCAACACCCATTTTTGATAAAAACTCTCAGCAAGGTGGGAATAGAAGGATCATACCTCAACATAATAAAAGCCATATATGACAAGCCCACAGCCAACATCATACTCAATGGACATAAACTAACACCATTTCCCCTAAGAACAGGAACAAGACAGGGATGCCCACTCTCACCACTCCTGTTCGACATAGTACTGGAAGTATTAGCCATTGCAATTAGAGAAGAAGAAGAAATAAAAGGCATCCAAATTGGAAAAGTAGTAAAACTGTCCTTATTTGCAGATGACATGATATTATACTTAAAAAACCCTAAAGACTCCATCAAAAAACTATTAGACTTAATAAAAGAATTCGGCAATGTAGCAGGATACAGAATTAATGCCAAGAAATCTATAACATTTCTATACACCAATAGTGAACTTGCAGAAAGAGAGACTAAAAAAGCAATCCCATTTACCATCGCACCAAAAAAATTAAGCTACCTAGGAATAAACTTAACTAAAGAGGTAAAAGACCTCTACTCAGAAAACTACAGGACGTTGAAAAAAGAGATAGAGGAAGACATAAAGAGATGGAAGAACATACCATGTTCTCGAATTGGTAGAATCAACATCATTAAAATGTCCATACTGCCCAAAGCAATCTATAAATTCAACCCACTTCCCATTAAAATACCAACGGCATATTTCACAAACCTAGAAAGAACTCTCCAAAAATTCATCTGGAATAAAAAATGACCCCGAATAGCTGCAGCAATCCTGAGAAAGAACAAAGTAGGTGGGATCTCAATGCCAGATATCAAGCTGTATTACAAAGCCACTGTTCTCAAAACTGCCTGGTACTGGCACAAGAGCAGACATATAGATCAATGGAATAGAATAGAGAGCCCAGAAATCAGCCCCAACCAATATGCTCAATTAGTATTTGACAAAGGAGGAAAGAACATACAATGGAGTCAAGATAGTCTCTTCAATAAATGGTTTTGGGAAAATTGGACAGATACATACAAGAAAATGAAACTAGACCACCAACTTACACCATATAGAAACATAAACTCAAAATGGATAAAGGACTTAAATATACGACAGGAAACCATAAAAATACTAGAAGAATCCAAAGGCAACTAAATCTCAGACATATGCCGAAGCAATTTCTTCACCGATACTGATCCTAGGGCATTGGAAACTAAAGAGAAAATAAACAAATGGGACTACATCAAAATAAAAAGTTTCTGCACAGCAAAAGAAACCATCAACAAAACAATAAGAAAGCCCACTACATGGGAGAACATATTTGCCAACGTTATCACTGATAAGGGTTTAATCTCCAACATTTATAGGGAACTCATACAACTTAACAAAAGGAAGATAAACAATCCAATAAAAAAATGGGCAAAGGACCTAAATAGACACCTTTTAAAAGAGGACATTCAGAAAGCCAAGAGACACATGAAAACATGCTCAAAGTCGCTAATCATCCGAGAGATGCAAATCAAAACAACAATGAGGTACCATCTCACACCTGTCAGAATGGCTATCATCAACAAATCAACAAACGACAAGTGCTGGAGAGATGTGGAGAAAAAGGAACACTTGTGCACTGCTGGTGGGAATGCAGACTGGTGCAGCCACTATGGAAGACAGTATGGAGTTTCCTCAAAAAACTGGAAATGGAACTCCCATTTGACCCTGTGATCCCACTTCTAGGAATATATCCCAAGAAACCAGAAACACCAATCAGAAAGGATATATGCACCCAGATGTTCATAGCAGCACAATTCACCATAGCTAAGATCTGGAAACAGCCTAAGTGCCCATCAGCAGATGAATGGATTAGAAACCTTTGGTACATCTACATGAAGGAATACTACGCTGCTGTTAAAAAGAAGGAACTCTTACCATTTGCAACAGCATGGATGGAACTGGAGAGCATTATGCTAAGTGAAATAAGCCAGTCAATGAATGAAAAATACCACATGATCTCACTCATTCATGGATAATAGAGTCCATTATAAACTTTTGAACAATAATAGATACAGAGGCAGAGTTGCCTCGAACAGACTGTTAAACTACAGCAGGAAGGCTGGGGACGGTGGGAGGGTGGGAGGGCGGGAGGGGGGGCGGGTAAGAGATCAACCAAAGGACTTGTATGCATGCATATAAGCATAACCAATGGACATAAGACACTGGGGGGTAGGGGAGGCCAGGGGATTGTCAAGGGTGGGGAAAAAAAGGACACATATGTAATACCCTTTGTAATACTTTAAGCAATAAAAAAATTTTAAAAAAATCACAAAGATAGTTGGTGTAATGAGATGCATATATCTTTTGACTCAGCAATTTAATTTCTATGAATCTGTCAAAAAGCACAGGAAGCAGGTATAGGAAAGACCATTTGAATTGTGTATAATAGCAAAATATTGGAACAACTTCAATATCCTTTAGAAAAAGAATAGTTAAAAAATGATAGACATTGAATTATTTTCCAATTATTATAAAGAATGAGGTAGTATTTATGTTTAAATATGGAAAGATCTTCAAAACATTGTTATGTGTATCAAGCAATTGATAGAGTACTTATATCAACAGAGAGAGTACAATTACATATATATATTTGCATGCATACATATATACAGATAAAAGATAATGAAAAAAAACTTACATATTTCACTCTATATTTGTTCCATATAATTATTGGTTTGAATTTTTACATCAGGAGTATATTCATTTATGACATACATACCTAAAAATATAAAGTGAAAAATAAGCTTCAATATGATTTAGAGCAGCTCTGTGTAAAGACAGCTATTTTGTCCAACTTTTAAGGTCACATTTAAAGGGGGAAATGGGGTAAAAGTAGAATATGCAACCAAAAATACATATTTCTTACATCAAAATAAGCAATAGATTTTATGGCAAAGCTTAGGAATGTGAATGATTTCCTCTTAACCACAACTTATTGAGCTATAGGTTAGGTAAATTTTGGAAGTAATATTTTTGCAAACTTATTTTGGAGAGTGAGATAGGGTGGGAGGGTCAATATTTACCCAGCTCTCTTTAATAGCCTGACTCATTAAAAGCCTAGTTGTTCATATAGTGTGTTCTGGGGACTAGTATCCAACTCCTATAGTTCACTAAATTAGAATGGTAACAGCAAAACCAATTTACCCCTTTAAATTCATTTTTTTTATACTTAGTGGAAATAGGTGTTAGTATACAGAAAAAAAGGGAAAAAAAGATATAGGGTCTACAAAGCCAGATGTAAAGAAACAAGTAATATGAAAAATAGAGAGTAAGACTATACAACCAATACAAAGTTAAAGGAGATACTTGAGAAGCAGTGATTTAATGATAAAGCTATGCCTACCACAATTTCAAAACAAGCATTTGAGTTCTGATAATGTAAGTAAACCTAAGAAGGAAATATAGAAACATAATTTTCCTGCTATCACCAGTTATTCAAATCAGAAACTGAAGGTTATTTAATATCTCCCCTCCACGTCTATATCCAATCCATCACTGCAAGAAAAATGATTCCACCATTTAACTACCAAAAGATCTCTCAGTTTTTCCTCTGAATTCTGTCTTCAATGCCACCCTCCTAGCGTCACCACTGTCACATCTCACCAGGACAATCGCAATGACCTCCTAATCCTTCTCCCAGCTTTCACTCCTGTCCTTCCAACCCATCCACATAGCAACTAGGGTGATCTTTTAAAAACACAAGTAGTCCTGTCCCTTTCTGAGATCCCTTACCTTCTAGGACTGCCCTTTTGTGACCTTCAAGATAGCAGATACTTGCTGTGCCCTCCCCTTACCTCTCTATCTTCATTGTAACTCACTCTCCTTGATCACTGAGCCAGTCTTGCTTCCTTTCTGTCCCTGCATCTCACCTCAGGGCCATCATGTCCTCTTTCCCCCAATTTTTGCCTAATTAATTCCTTCTCAATTTACCAATAGACACTTCCTTGACCTCGTAATCTAAAATAGCCCTCTTTTTTAATATGTTGGTCTCTGATCTTTTTCTTCATGGTGTTTACAGGAATGTGCAATTATGTATTCATTTGAGTGTGTGTCTGTTTAATGTATATCTCTCCTACCATATAAATTCAAAGAGGGCAGGAACTATATCTATCTTGTTCATCTCTATATTCCCAGTTCATAGCTTACTGTCTGGCATACAGTAGGTGTTCAATAAATGAATAGATAAATAAACCACCATAACTAGGTCCAGAAATATTTTTTAAAGATGTAAATACTTACTAAAATAAAGATTAATTGGAATAGCTATTATTTGTGTGATTTAAAAATAGAATTGATGATACAAGGATAGATGCAGGGCCCTTTAGGGAAGTCAGATGGCTACCCAGATGTATTAGGAACTCAGTGTTGCTGCCATGTCTGCTCCTCACTTATTGGGCCTAGAAATAATTTTACCAATGTACCCATGGTAATTAACAACTGACTCATACTGAATAAACCCATGACAGGTTTATGTCTACATAACAATTCCAACTCATTAATTTACAATAAAATATATAACTATCAAGTCAATCTAATCTTCAGTCTGTGTTTAGCTCAAACACTCCCTATAGGAGACAGACAAATAGATAAGTTATATCCAAACAATAACTTCAGCTCAGAAATGATTCCTGGCCACAAATTACTTATGCCTTAGAGGTACTCTCACTTTAGAATAAGCCACCATTATCTTATGCCTGGTTTCTTACAGCAGCCTCCTAACTGGTCTCTGAAGTTCCCCTCTCAAATCTATTAAGCATACAGCAGCAAAATTGTTCCTTTCAAAACATACATTTAACCATCTCACTTCTCTACTTCAATGTGTCTTCATTCCATTAGAAGGAAACCAGTCCCATACTCATCACACAAGGCTCTGTGTGATCTGAGCCCTGCCACCTCTCCAATTTTATCAGGTGCCCCTCTCCCTGACACTTTAGAGCCCCAATATACTTGTGTGTTTTGAATCGAGAGACTAAATATATGTATGGACAATGGCCAGACCACATGTAAAAATAGAACTCTGACCCACAGCCTGCAGCAACCAGCCCAGGAAACCACCCCATTATGTACAGTAACCAGCCTAGGAAGCCAATCTGCTATATATAAGTCATACTTGTAGAAGGCAGACCACTATATCTAACAACTGATCCAGGAAACCAAACAATAGTCCCTCAATAATCAGATCAAAAGGATCAGGATTTCTTAATAACTGATAGTCTTTGAGTACCTGCCGAAACATAGTGACGTCAGCTGATTCCCATAACTAAATGGTCTTTGCTTATTCTCTTTTGGTTGGTTTTTATTTCCACAAGGCCCATCAGTGGGACAAGCTGTTTCCTCCCTTGGAGACTTTCTAATTCTTCTGCCTGGAATGTGGCCTCAACCCTTCACATGGACAACCTCTTCCTGTTTTCTAGATTTCTGCTTATGTATTAAAGACATCCTCCCTGACCACTTTGTATAAACACACCCATTTCAGCCTCTTTTTCAGTTCCCTTACAGCACTTACCACAACTTCCAATCATTTTATCTTTCCAGTTTACTTATTTTCTACCTATTAATACGTTTCAGGTATACAGCCTAGTGGTTAGATAATTATATATCTTACAAAGTGTTTCCCCTGATATTTCTAGTATCCACCTGGCACTATATATAGTTATTGCAATACTAGGGGCCCAGTGCACGAATTCATTCACCTTGAAAGGAACTGTGGGCCGTGAGGTTGCGGTGGGCACAGGGGCAGGTCTTGGCCCATCCTCCGCGCCCCTGCCCAGCCCCTCCTTGTCGCAGCCCCCAGTCCCCTGTCTTCCAGCAACCCCACTCCTGCCACCACTGCTCCCATGCACTGCCAGCACTGGCCCTGCTCACACCCACTGATGGTGCGGAGCGATTGGGGCCAGCACTTGGGGCCAGTACCAGCAGAGGGTGCAAGCAGGGCCAGTGCCAGCAGCAGGTGAGAGCACCGGGCAGGACCACAGCATGTGTGCAAGAGCAAAGAATTTTCAGTAACCACCAGAGGCTTGCTCCGATGACAACAACCAGCACCCCACCTTGGTCTGGTGCCCCTGCTCACCTGCTCCATGACTCCGCTGTGGCCAACACCTGCCATGTTTCACGCTCTGCCACCTGCTGCCAACACCCGCCATTTTCCGCGCATGCCCCTTGGTGGTCAGCAAATGTCATAGCTACCGGTTATTCGGTTGTTCTGTTGTTCCACCATTCAGTCTATTTGCATACTAGGGTTTTATATACAGAAATTACTCACTATATTCCCTAAGCTGTACTTTACATCTCCATGACTATTTTGCGACGTCAAAGTTATACTTCTTAATCCCTTCATCCAGATCAATATGTAAAGAAACTTAATTTTAGGATTTGACTCATGCAATTGTGGGGCTGGCAAGTCCAAACTTTGTAGAGTAGGCCAGCAGGCTGGATACTCAAGCAAGATTTTTACTTTAAAGTCTTCAGACAAAATTCCTTCATCTCTGGGAAACCTCTGTTTTCCCCTTAAAGCCATCAACTGATTGGATGAGGCCCACTCACTTTATGGAGGGTAATCTACTTGTCTTAGAGTCAACTCATTGTAGATGTTAATAACATAAACAAAGCACCTTCACAGCAACATCTAGACTAGTGATTGAGCAGACAACTGGGCACATAGTCTAGCCAAGTGAACACATAAAATTGACCCTTGTACCAAGGTTTCAACTTAAATTCCTCATTTTTTAAAGTAAAACATTATTTTATTTAAAACTGTCTGGGGCTTGCCATAACTATTGACTTCAATTCCTAGTTCTCTACAGTGAGTGAAAGCCCAGCCTGATACCTCTCTGGCCGTGTCTCCTGCCACCCTGTTTGTTACTATTTTACACTCTGTCCTCTTTCACACCTAAGTTATATGAACCTCTCTCCTGCCTCAAAGCCTTGCAAGTGTTCTTCCATTCGCCTGGACTGTCTTCTCTCTAGACCTTTCTATTGCTAACTTAGTCTAGAATTCAAGTCTCAGCTTATATGTTCTCTCCTCAGAGAAGCTTTCTTTGACCATGCTACATAAATTGGCTCCCTTTCACTTTCAGTCACATCCAGAGCTTGTCTCCTTCAACGCCCTATCCCAATTTGTAATCACTCTATCAACTTGTCTATAACTAAATCAGTGATTCTCCACTAAGGGAATGCTTGCCCCACAAGGGAACATTAGGCAATGTCGGGAAACATTTTTTTTTAAATACACCATATTTATTTAATGGAGTGTTTCTTTAAGAGCAGTTTTACGTTCATAACAAAATTGACCAGAAAGCTGAGAGATTTCCCACATATCCAGTGCTGCCCCGTATGCACAAAAACTCTCCCATCCAGTATCACCATCCCCTACCAGAGAGATACATTTTTTATAAACGATGAAACTACATTTATACATCATTATCACCCAAAGTCCATAGTTTACATTAGGGTTCACTCTGAGTGTTGTACATTCTGTCAGTTTGTACAAATGTGTAATGACATATATCTACCACTATAGTATCATACAAAATAGTTTCACTGCCCTAAAAATCTTCTATGTTCCACATATTTATTACTTCCTCCCTATAACTCTGGCACCGCTGAACATTTTACTTTTTTCAAAATTTTGCCTTTTTCAGAATGTCATATAGTTGGAATCATACAGTATGTAGCCTTTTCAGATTGGCTTCTTTTACTTGGTAATAAGCATTTACTATTCCACCATATCTTTTAATGGATTAATATCTCATTTTTTTCACATTGAATAACATTCCATTGTCTGGCTAAATCACAGTTTACCTATTCACCTACTGAAAGACACCTTGGTTACTTTGAAGTTTAGACAATTATGAATAAAACTGCTAAAAATTCCCATGTGCAGGCTTTTGTGTAGATGTAAGTTTTCAACCCACTTATGTAAATACCAACGAACATGATTGCTGGATCATATGGTAGTAATTTATTTAGTTGTATAAGAAACTGCCAAACTGTCTTTCAGAATGGCTGTACCATTTTGCATTCCCACCAGCAATAAATGACAGTTCCTGTTGCTTCTCATCCTTGCCAGCATTTGGTGTTGTCAGTGTTTTGGATTTTGGTCATTTTGAAAGAGCCAAAAATATTTTCTGAACAACCAGATGTGAGGAGTGAAAGAAGAAATGAAATATATTATCAACTAAAATAGGGAAGACTGAGGGAAAACAGGTTTTGTGGCAAAGATCAGTTCACTCTTGGGCATGTTGATTTCAAAGTCTTTATTAGACATCCAAGTAGTGATGTCACGTAGGCATTTGTCATAACAAATATCTGGAAATATGCCTGTGGGAGCCATCAGCACGTAGAGAGTGAAGCCATGAGGCCCGATGAGATCAACAAGGGTGTGAGTGTGACTAGAGAACACAGCCAAGGGCTGAGCCCTGGGGCATCCTAACAAGAAGAGGTCTGGAGAAGAGCGGGAATCAGCAATGGAAAAGAAAAGGGAACAATCGGAAGGGTGGAGGTTAGAAACAAGAGTGTGGCGTCCTGGAGGGGGAAGTATATGAAGATGCAATGATCCACAGCGTCAAATACTGTTCAGACATCAAGTCAAATGAGGTCCAAGAACTGCCCATTATATTTATCAATGTGGAGACTCTTGGTGACCTTGACAAAAGGAGTTTCAGAGGATGTGTGGGTTGGATGAGTTAGAGAAGGAAATGGAGGAGAGGAGTAGAAGACAGTGACTAAAAATAATTCAGAGAGTTTTGCTGCAAAGGGGAACAAACAAATGGAGGTGTGCATAGGAGGGGAGGCCAAGAGAAGGCTTTTACTAGGCAAGAGGAATAACAGAAGAAAGGGAAATGATGATGAAAGAGAGGAGAGACTTGCCAGAGTAGATCATAGCAGATGAAACTGAGTGCAGAAGAAAGGCTGTCTTTACATAGGGTTTTGGCTAGTTCAGCTGTGGTGAAGGGCAGTAACAGCATGCAGAAACGGGCCGTCTGTACCTTGACATGATCCCTGTGGCACTACAAAGGGATGGCTGCCTTCACAGGGCCAGAGCAGACAGAAGTAAATGCTGTGGAACTTGTCCCTTGGTAACTTCAAATGTTTCTTTGCTAATGTATTCACTGAATGTTCCGCAGGTGACCTTTTATTCCAAGAGAAGACAAAGGGCACATATATTGCTACCCTGACTCCCCCAGATAGACACCTCAGTGACATTTGAAGTAATCATCTATGGCCCTGTCTGTGTTTAGCTTCTAAACTATTTTTCTTTCCATGCCACCAAGCTCCTGCCCTTTGTTTGTATCTCAGATTTGGTCCTTTTCTGGAATTTTAAAATTGGCACTTAGAGTCTGGTTTCCTGGTTGGATTTCAGTATTAACTTTGGCTAGGATTCATCTCTTTAACTCCTGGCTGCCTTATGCTGTATGTCCTTCTCCATTTCCAGCTGTCAAAGCCCAGGCCCTGACTTTGGCTTATTTGGCTAATGCCCTGGCCTAGATCACCTCCACCACCCCACAAAAAGGAGCAGATACATTCTGTGACAGCTGGGATTCAGGGGTGAAACACAAATTTAAAATGCCAAAGTGAGTTACTACTGATTCCATATATATATAGTGTACAATAACAATAATACGTATACATACACATACACTAACATAATCATTTAGTATAATGCAGACCAGGCTAATAAATAAACAACAGCTGAAAGTATCCTATGGATGAAACAAATCACATGGGGTGCTGTGGCAGACAGAATTCTAAAACGGTTCCCCAAATTCCTCAGTCCCTCCCCATTATGTGCATTCCATGTAATTCCTGGAATTGTGAAGATGATGGATTTTACTGCTGTGATGAGTTATTTTTTATGGCACAATTGACTTTACAAAGGGAGATTATCCAGGTAGTACTGACCCAGTCACAGGAGCCCTTTAAAAGCAGACGTTGAAAAAAGTCAGAAATAGAGAAGATGGCCACCAGCAAGAAGGCAGGGAGGGAGAATGTGTGAGAGAGTGAGGGAGCGATAGAGGAGTGTGTAGATGTGGTGTGTGTGTGTGTGTGTGTGTGTGTGTGTGTGAGCTAGGGACAGTTAGATCCTGCGGGTCTTGCAGGGGGAGGGCTGCCAGGCTGGGCAGTCTTGAACTACAAAACCCTGCTGCCACCACAAACACTCCAGGGCAGCCAGCGCGGGCACAGAGACCATGCCATCTTAAAAAACAGGACTGCTTATGACTAGGACCCTAGCTCACCACCACCCAATCTGGTTTCAGATGCAAGCCAGGACTCTACAACCACTCGTGACAAAGACCTGCAGACCCACAGACACCAAGACTCCAGACATCCCGGCTGCAGATTACTGCGAGTCACGGAATCCATCCTCCTCCCCACTGGCCCACTTCGGTGGCATAGGACCTGCCAGACCCGCTCCACGCGAGCAGGCTTCCTGCCAATACAGGGCGGTTGTGTGACTTAACTTTGACGCTGGGCACGTACACACGGGAGTCTTTTTCCCGTGGCACAAGAGTGGGCCTCTCACCAACACAGGGAAGCTGTGCAACCAAGCCCCCCAAAGCAGACCAGGGACCCTGATTCTCCATGCAAGAGGCAGAACTGAGCACCAGTGACTTGACTCTCAGCTCTCACACGGGGAGGACTCTGTTTCTCATCTTGCATGCATAGGATCTCTGTGACTCCAATTCTCAGCGCAAGCACAAAAAGGGACTCTGATTCATGGTGCAAGGCTGCACCAAGCAGCAGAGACTCCAATACTCGATTCTCAGCATGAGCACATGGGGTCCCTGACTCCTGGCACTTGCTAGGGGACTCTGATTTTCAGCATATGCCAGCGGGGACTTTTTTTCAGCGAGGCACATGCAGGGTCCCTGATTCTAGGTGCACGCACGAGGCTGCACTGAGTGCTGGTGACTGATTCTCGGCATGCGCGTGGCTCCCACCAACCCACAGCAGCCACATGTCCAGGTCTCGGTGTCGGAGCTCTTCAGTGACACTTGGGTGGCTTGATGCTCCCACTGCACACAGCTCAGGCCTCCGCAACTCAACATTTGGACCTTCTGGTGACAGTCAGAATGGGGAGACAACGAAACAATCCCCAGAGGAAAGAAAAAGAGAAATTGCCAAGAAAGTAAATAAGTGAAATTGAGGCATGCAATATGACAGAAAAAGAATTCAGAATAATGGTCATACAGTTCATAAACCAGATGGAAGAGAAAATTAACAACTTATGCAAAAATCAGGAAGAAATCAAAAGTGATATAGCTACAATCAAAAATGCTATGGAAGGTTTCAACAGTAGACTAGAAGAAGTGAAGGACCAAATTGGTGAGTTAGAAGATAAGGTAGAGAAACAAGCCCAATCTGAACACCAACTGGAGAAAAAAATTAAAAAGCAGGAGGAGAGCCTAAGGGAGCTTTGGGACAACACAAAATGAAGTAACATATGTATAATAGGGGTGCCAGAGGACAAGAAAAGCAGCAAGAATTAGAGAATTGATTTGAAGAAATAATGACAGAAAACTTCCCTGATAAGGGGAAGAAAAAGTCACACAAGTGCAGACAGTCCCAAGCAAGATGAATCCCAAAAGACCCACACCAAGACACATCATAATTACAATGGCAAATGTTAATGACAGAGAGAATCTTAAAGGCTGCAAGAGAGAGAGACAGAGAGTTACCTACAAAGGATCCCCCATCAGATTATCAAATGATTTCTCAACAGAAACACACCAAGCTAGAAGGGAATGGAATGAAGTACACAAAGTGATGCAAAGCAAAGGACTGAATCCAAGAATACTCTATCCAGCAAGACTATCAATCAAAATTGAAGGGGAAATCAGGAGCTTCGCAGACCAAAAAAAAATGCTAAGAATGCTAAAGGAGTTTATCATTACCAAGCCAGCAATGCAAGAAATGCTAAAGGGAATGCTGTAAAAAAAAAAAGAAATAGAAAGGGAGGAAGGAACACAGGCATAAAGCACAGAAATAGCTACAAATAAGTACCTATCGATATAACATTAAACGTAAATGGATTAAATGCTCTAATCAAAAGACATCGAGTGACTGAATGGATAAGAAAACATGACCCATATATACGCTGTCTACAGGAGACTCACTTCAGAACAAGGGACTCACACAGACTAAAAGTGAAGGGATGGAAAAATATCTATTGGGCAAATGGAAATGAAAAGAAAGCTGGGGTAGCAATACTTATATCTGACAAAATAGACCTCAACATGAAGGCCATAACAAGAGACAAGGAAGGCCACTTCACAATTCTAAAGGGGTTAATACAAGAGGATATTACTCTGGTAAACATATATGCGCCCAATGCAGGAGCACCCAAATACATAAAAAAAAACTTCCAGAAGATATTAGGGGAGAGATTGACAGCAATACAATAATAGTAGGAAACTTTAATACCCCATTGACAACACTAGATAAATCCTCTAGACCAGTGGTTCTCAACCTGTGGGTCGCGACCCCTTTGGGGGTCGAACGACCCTTTCACAGGGGTTGCCTAAGACCATCGGAAAACACATATATAATTACATATTTTTTGTGATTAATCACTATGCTTTAATTATGTTCAATTTGTAATAATGAAAATACATCCTGCATATCAGATATTTACATTATGATTCATAAAGTAGCAAAATTACAGTTATGAAGTAGCAACGAAAATAATTTTATGGTTGGGGGTCACCACAACATGAGGAACTCTATTAAAGGGTCGTGGCATTAGGAAGGTTGAGAACCATTGCTCTAGACAAAAAATTAGCAAAGAAACAGCAATCCTAAACAACTCACTAGATCAGATGGACTTAATCGACATCTTTAGAATATTCCACCTCAAAACTACAGAATATACATTATTCTCAAGCACACATGGGACATTTTCCAAGATAGACCATATATTGGGACACAGGTAAAGTCTCTCTAAATTCAAGAAGATTGAAA
This sequence comes from Myotis yumanensis, assembly GCF_028538775.1. Taxonomy (NCBI): domain Eukaryota; kingdom Metazoa; phylum Chordata; class Mammalia; order Chiroptera; family Vespertilionidae; genus Myotis; species Myotis yumanensis. The sequence continues at coordinate 84,434,221 of NW_027223753.1, read as the reverse complement.
TCATATCAAGCATCTTCTCAGATCACAATGGCATAAAATTAAAAATCAACTACAATAAAAACAATCACAAAAATTCAAACACTTGGAGGCAGAATAGCATACTATTAAACAATGCTTTGGGTTATCAAAGAGATCAAAGAAGAAATTAAAAACATCCTGGAAACAAACGACAATGAAAACACAACAATCCAAAATCTTTGTGACACAGTGAAAGCAGTCCTGAGAGGGAAGTTCATAGCATTACAGGCCTACCTCAAAAAATTGGTAATAAACCCTCTAACTCTGCAACTTAAAGAAATAGAAAGAGAGCAACATGAAAAGCCCAGAGTGAGCAGAAGGAAGAAAATAATAAAGATCAGAGTGGAAATAAATGACATAGAAACCAAAAAACAATACAAAAGGTCAGTGAAACCAAGAGGTGGTTCTTTGAAAGGATAAACAAGATTTATGAACCTCTAGCCAGGCTCACCAAAAAGCCAACAGAGAGGACCCAAATAACCAAAATCAGAAACAAAAGAGGTAAAATAACAACTGACCCCACATAAATATGAAGAATCTTTAAAAAATACTATGAGCAACTCTATTCCAACAAACTGGTCAACCTAGAAGAAATGGACATGTTCCTAGAAAAATATGACCTTCCAAAACTCAACCAGGGGGAATAAAAAAATCTGAATAGGCCTATATCTATGGAGGAAATTAAAGAAGTGATCAAAAAACTTCCAACAAACAAAAGCCCTGGACCAGACAGCTTCACAGCGGAGTTTTAGCAAACATTCAAAGAAGAAATAAAACCAGTCCTCCTCAGACTATTCCAAAAAATTCAAGAGAAAGGAGGACTTCCAAGCTCTTTCTATAAAGCCAGCATTACCCTAATCCCAAAGCCAGATAAAGACAATACAAAGAAAGAGAACTATAGGCCAATATCCTTCATGAACATAGATGCCAAAATTCTCAACAAAATTATAGCGAATCCAGCATTACATTAGAAAGATCATACACCATGACCAAGTGGGATTTATTCTGGGGATGCAAGGGATGGTACAATATCCACAAATCAATAAATGTGATACACCACATAAATGAACGGAGAGATAAAAACCACATAATCATATCCATTGATGAAGAAAAAGCATTTGACAAAATCCAACACCCTTTCTTGATAAAAATTCTCAGCAAAGTGGGAATAGAAGAACCATACCTCACCATAATAAAAGCCATATATGGCAAACCCACAGCCAACATCATACTCAATGGGCCAAAACTAAAACCATTTCCCCTAAGAACAGGAACAAGACAGGGATGCCCACTCTCGCCACTCCTGTTCGACATAGTACTGGAAGTACTAGCCATTGTGATCAGACAAGAAGAAAAAATAAAAGGCATCCAAATTGGAAAAGAAGAAGTCAAACTGTCCTTTTTCGCAGATGATATGATATTGTACATTGAAAACCCCAAAGACTCCATCAAAAAACTACTAGGCTTAATAAATGAATTCAGCAATGTAGCAGGATACAAAATTAACACCCAGAAGTCTATGGCTTTTCTATGCACCAATAATGAACTCACAGAAAGAGAAATGAAAAAAGCAATCCCATTTACCATTGCAACAACAACAAAAATTAAGATATCTAGGAATAAATTTAACCAAGGATTTAAAGGACATGTACTCAGAAAATTTGAGGACACTGAGAAAAGAGATAGAAGAAGACATGAACAAATGGAATAATATACCATGTTCATGGATTGGTAGAATCAATATCATCAAAATGTCCATGCTACCCAAAGCAATCTGTAAATTCAATGCAATCTGCATTAAAATATCAATGGCATACTTCAAAGACCTAGAAAAAACTCTCCAAAATTTACCTGGAATTTTTTTTAAAAAGACCCCAAATAGCTGCAGCAATCTTCAGAAAGAAGAACAAAGTAGGTGGGATCCCAATACCAGATACCAAGCTATACCTCAAAGCCACTGTTCTCAAAACTGCCTGGTACTGGCACAAGAACAAACATATAGACCAGTGGAACAGAACAGAGAACCCAGAAATTGACACAAGTCATTATGCTCAATTAATATTTGACAAAGGAGGCAAGAGCATACAGTGGAGTCAAGACAGTCTCTTAAATAAATGGTGTTGGGAAAACTGGACAGATACTTTCAAAAAAATGAAACTAGACCACCAACTTACACCATACACAAAAATAAACTCAAAATGGATAAAGGACTTAAATATAAGATGGGAAACCATAAAAATCTTAGAAGAAGCCATAAGCACCAAAATAGCAGACATTTGTCGTAGCAATATCTTTGCTGGTACAGCTTGTAGGGCAATGGAAACTAAAGATAAAATAAACAAATGGGACTACACCAAAATGAAAAGCTTCTGCACAGCAAAAGAAACCATAACAAAAGAACAAGAAAGCCCACTGCATGGGAAAACATATTTGCCAATGTTATCCAATAAGGGTTTAATCTCCAAAATTTACAGGGAACTCATACAACTTAACAAAAGGAAGATAAACAATCCAATAAAAAAAATGGGCAAAGGACCTAAATAGACACTTTTCAAAAGAGGACATTCAGAAAGCTAAGAGACATATGAAAACATGCTCAAAGTCACTAATTATCCGATAAATGCACATCAAAACAACAATGAGGTACCACCTCACACTTTTCAGAATGGCTATCATCAACAAATCAACAAATGACAAGTGCTGGTAAGGATGCAGAGAACAAGGAACCCTCTTGCACTGCTGGTAGGAATGCAGACTGGTGCAGCCACTGTGGAAAACAGTATGGTGTTCCCTCAAAAAATTAAAAATGGAACTGCCATTTGACCCAATAATACCACTTCTAGGAATATATCCCTAGAAAACAAAAACACTAACTTATAATACTGAGTTTCTGCATCCTACTGAGTACCATCACAAGTGCTTTGCATTTGCATTTTTTTATCAACTACCTTATGAGACCAGGTACTATTGTCTTCGTTTTAGAAATGCAGCAATGGAGACAACTCAGGGTGAATAAATGACTTATCTTTGCATACCTAGTAAAGTGACAGAATTAGGATTAGAATTCAAGTGATTTCAGTTGACATCATCTTGCCATGGCATTTCCTGATGACTCCTCTTTTGTTCAACAGAGACACTATGGAACCCATGACAATTATAGTAATTCTATTTAATGAAAATTTCTTGAGCACCTACCATATACTGGGTGCTGCCTCTCTTTCCTCTGTCACCCATGGTCTAGTGATAACTCACAGAGTTGGGTTAATGGGAAACAGGGATTTTTGTGAACTCTATGAATATGGTAGCAGCACAAAAGACACATCAGGCATACTGAATGCCTACTGTGCTTCAGGCACTATGATTAATGACAGAAATGCCATAGGCAGAAAAACACTCCTTTTATTTCATGACTGTGCCAATTTCCTTGCTGTTCTTGCTCTAGAGCAGTGATGGCTAACCTTTTGAGCTCGGCGTGTCAGCATTTTGAAAAACCCTAACTTACCTCTGGTGCCGTGTCACATATAGAAATTTTTTGATATTTTCAACCATAGTAAAACAAAGATTTATATTTTTTATATTTATTTTATATATTTAAATGCCATTTAACAAAGAAAAATCAACCAAAAAAATGAGTTCGCGTGTCACCTCTGACACACGTGTCATAGGTTCGCCATCACTGCTCTAGAGCAGTGGTTCTCAACCTTCTGGCCCTTTAAATACAGTTCCTCATGTTGTGACCCAACCATAAAATTATTTTTGTTGCTACTTCATAACTGTAATGTTGCTACTGTTATGAATAGTAATGTAAATATCTGATATGCAGGATGGTCTTAGGCGACCCCTGTGAAAGGGTCGTTCAACTGCCAAAGGGGTCGCGACCCACAGGTTGAGAACCGCTGCTCTAGAGGAATGTCTTAGCAAACTTCATAATGGTCTCAAAATCTTCAAGGGAGTACTATGAAGGACTTGTTCCCCTATAAAAATGAAAGTAGACCAATTGGCCTGGATGTGATCAGCAGAAATAAGCCAAGAGATTTACAGTAAATATGTGACGACAGAGCTTGGGTAAGCTCCAAACCCAAACATCTCTGTCAGAGTCATCTAAAGAAGGCGGGGAAAGAATGTGACTTTAACTATGAAAGTGGAGCTCTATCAATAAGTCCCATCTGGGCAAAAGTGTTAGCAGAGAAGATGGTCTGACTAGAGTTTAATGCAGGATATTATAATATAGATTAGGAATTTGTTAGTGTTAATCTAATACTGCCAACTGAAGCAGAGATTCAAGTCCCTTACACAGATACAAGCCTGTAGGAGACAAAGATGATCTTTTCTTTTCCTGGTTCATATGAGGTCATCTTAAAATTATCTCACTCTCTTTATTTCTAATTCCATGTACATAAGAAATCTTCTCATTAATATTTTGATTTTGCTATCAGAAGTGGGGATCTGGATTCCAGATAAGTTATTAAATTGGAAGTCTTATTTATACATCTGTCATTTATAAATTTGATTAAAATAAGTTGATCTCAAAAAAGCTGAATGACCAATTTAGAAAAGATCATAGAAGATAGTAATTTCTAGCCCAGCCAGTGTAACTCAGTAGTTGAACATCAACCTATGAACCAGGAAGTCATGGTTCTATTCTCACTCAGGGCACATGCCCAGGTTGTGGGCTCAATCCCTAGTGTGGGGTGTACAGGAGGCAGCTGATTAATGCTTCTCTCTCATCATTAATGTTTTTATGTCTCTCCCTTCCTCTCTGAAATCTTAAAAAAAAAAAATGGGAATATCTAGACATGGTCATTTCCCAGGGTTTGATCCTTAAATTTAAAAGAACTGCATGATAAAGAAACTAGATTTTGAAGCTGAAGAACAGATAAATCCTCAGAAAGAGTGGCAGGGCCTAGTATTACTACCTCAGGGACACTTTGAGAGATCGTTTGGCCCCATTTCTATGATATTTTTGTGACTTTGTAATTGCAAAAATCCCTAAAAGAAAATTTTTTGAAAGTGGTTACTAGTGAATGGTAGACCATAGACTAAAATTTACCTCCTTCTTAGCCACTGCACTGTTCTAGAGTATCACGAGGCTTCTCGCCGTAGAACCTATAGGTAGAGTGCAACTCCTGGACTTAATGCTATTGATTTGTATGACATCTTTTTTCTGAGGACATTTTTTTTCTTAAAGAATTGGTTTTCCACATCCTTGAATTTACAATTAGAAAATTGAATTTACCCTTATTCAGCTGAAGGCAGAGCTATTATATGTGTTGATCTGGAAAACCTCTGAATTATGTTTTTCTTGTGTCCTCCTGACCCTATTTGAAGCCTGCTATGTAAAGGCCGTGTTTATATTAAAAACAACTGCTGCTTTGATATCTCTCTTGGTGTCCTCTCTTGGGTGCTCAAAATCAATTATTTAAGTGACATTTTGGGGAACATTGACTCTAAATAGAAGGGTGATCTGAAATGTCTTCCACATTTCAATGTTGAAATAAATGACTATAACATAAGAGCAGGGTTTACCGCAGACTGTGGGTTCTACTTCACAGATATAATAGCTAGGCAATGAATGATGGAGCTTACAAACAGTATGTTTTTTTTTATTTATTTTATTATTATTTTTTTTAATATATTTTATTGGTTTTTTACAGAGAGGAAGGGAGAGAGATAGAGAGTTAGAAACATCGATGAGAGAGAAACATCAATCAGCCTCCTCCTGCACATCTCCCACTGGGGATGTGCCCGCAACCCAGGTACATGCCCTTGACCGGAATCGAACCCGGGACCCTTCAGTCCGCAGGCTGACGCTCTATCCACTGAGCCAAACCGGTTTCGGCCGTATGTTTTTTTTAATATTCTATTTTTACTATGGTAAAATAAAACACAACACTTAAAGTTTACCATCTTAACCATTTTTTTTAAGTGTACAGTTCAGTGGTGTTAAATATATTCACAGTTTTTGTGCAAATGATCTCCAGAACTTTTTCATCTTGCAAATCTGAAACTTTGTTTCCATTGAAACTCTGTTCTCATCCCCCCTCCCCAGCCCCTGGTAACCTCCATTCTACCTTATGCATCTATGAAATTGACTATTTTAGATACCTTGTGCAAGTGGAATCTTACAGCCTTTGTCTTTTTGTAACCGGCTGACAATATGGTTTTGATAGTAACACCAGTTCCTAACACAAGGTTCACAACCATCTATTCCTTCCGTAGAGAAGCAGCAGAGGACTTGATTTTCTCATCATGGTAACAGTTAACATGTACTCAGTGCGCTGGTTAGTGTGCTAAGAGCTTCACAGTGGGGATCTCAGTTGGTCTTCACAACAGTTCCTAGAGGTGGATACTATGACTAGCTCTGTGTTTCAGAGAGGAAACAGGATTAGAGAGGTTAGGTAACTGGCCCAATGTCACACATTGTCAAGGGATGCACAGCCTTGACCATTGGACATTGGGCATACATGACTCGAGGCGAATTCACCAGACCGTAGAAGTACTGGAATTCAAAAGGACCTGACCAGCCTTTGGAACAGCGCCTGGTGAACAGAACAGAAACTGTGTCATTTTAAACAACCAGCAGCATAAATTAAATTAGAACCGAAGTTTATGTGTCATTGTTGGTTCTTTACAAAATAAATGAAATGCAAGCTGAGCAAATGTAGAAACCAAATGATTTTCTCTCTTTCTGAGAAGGCCGCCTGTGGGTCTCTGCACATTGGTACTCAGAGCACCATACGTGGTTATTCAATGGGTCTCCATGCATGCTGCTACTGAGCTAACCAAGCAGTCAGGGAAAATAAAATAGTAAATACATGTTATAAATTCTATTTAGAAAACACTTAACTTCATCAAAAGAGAAATAACCACATTGAACGCATTAGAAGTAGTCCTAAGCAGCTGGTTCTAGTCTAAATGATTAATTAGAAGTTAATCAATCATGAACAAACAAACAAATACCCTGTTGAACATTTACCTTTCAAAAGTAATCATGTGCAGTTCACCCTACAGAGCCAGCATCAAAACTTTACACTGGGAGAGCGCAATGCTGCTTTCATGTTTCAGGAATCCTCTATATAAACTACACTAAACACATGAAGTTGGGCTTAAGAAACTTCAAGTGAATATTCAACAACTCAAACTAAATACAGTAAAGTGATTCCAGAATGAAATTTAGTGCTTTTGTGTCCTCAAAATAAGTTGGTTTCAAAGGGGAAATATGAACAATGGAACAAAGACAAGAAATTTTAAATAAAGGATGGTTCCAAGTGATAACAAAAGTTTAAAGAGTCAAAAATAGATGGAAAATTACCACGCCATCATTTGTTCTGAGAAATAACCCTTAACCTCCTCCTGCCATGACAACAATGGAAGAAAGAAAATAATGGAAGAAAAATGAAGTTAATCAAAAGGAAAAATAAATGACTTTCTTCCCTTCGTTGAAAACAGATAAATAAACAAACAGCAACAACAACAAAAAAGGAAAGCTTAGAGAATAGAGTTAAGAGTTTCTTAATTTAGTTTGGAATGTTTCCATTGGAATGAAGTCAGAAGTACTCACTTTGTCTGCATTCTTATCTCGCTCTAGGTGTGTCAGTCTTATCTATTTTTAGAATAGAAGATTCTTGAGCCTAAGGATTACTTATATGTAACTCAATGAAATTGGTGTATAAATCTAGAAACAATTCTCTTTGCATGCAAATCTAAGGAGTTATTCACGAGTTTTCACCCTCTTATATACACTGCTGCGTAATTATTGGAATGAATGTGGTTAAGGACATGGGTGGTCTGAACACACCCCAATGTAAGGGGGCACCATGAGCAGCTAGAATGGCATTGTGAGGTGCTACCTGCCAGGAAACATGGACATCTGGCCTGCCGATCAGCAGGGGAAGGCTTGTTCTCGCACCAAAAGGAGCCTGACAGAACTTCACTCCGCACAGCCATTAGGGAACAAGCCACTATATACACAGTCAGTTCTGTTGATCTCTGAGTTTTAACATTTTAACCCTTGGCCTTTATTAAAAACATAATATGAAAATACTTGAATACTTACATTATTTGGAACATCATAAACTATTTAAGGGTATATAAATATTACTTAAGCTCACAAAACAATATTTATGTTTAAAATAAAGCACGAATCATTGGATACATAAAATGGAAATTAGGCTTTTTCTTAGTGAGCTTATACTTTAATGGAGAAGACATATCAATTTTTTTTATAAAAAGTAATAGATAAAGATATATAGAAAAGTTAAAAATAATTTGGAGGTATAAAAGAGAGACCTAGAATAACTCTCCTGGGTTTCTGGACTAAGTTTCCCTGTAGATTGTGGAGCCATTTGCTGAGATAAAATGGGGATAGCCCATAAGGAACAGGGATTAAGGGGATAAGGATGAGCTCACCTGTGAGTTGCTATTGATAATGATGCAGATGGTATAGGATATATGGCCCTCAACAGTGGTCCTAAAGTTGACATATTAAAAGTCATTGATGTTAGAATGCATCTTGGGTATTTTGCTTATTGTTATAAAATGAAATGAAATCTTTCATATGCCACATACACAAACACATGCACACAGACAGACACAGACACACTCATGTTGCATATTACTCATGCCCAAAGGACATTTTATCTGTAGTTCAGTGCAGGTGTCTGATTGTCCCCCTTGAGAACGAAGCAGCTGTTCTAACTTCCATGTCCTCATCAAGGGCTGTCATCTCTTCTGCGGTCACAGTGCCACCTATTAACTGCTCCTCCGACCACATTTAACTTTCTGCCAGAGCTAACGTAACCACTTCTCTCTTTGGCTCTCTATTGAGTTCTTTTCTTTCTTGACCTATTTCTTGTGAAGTCTTTAATGGTTCTTGGCCTGCAAGCTAACACACAAATTAATACAAATTGACCTTTTCTCAATGTCACCATCAACCACAGTGCTCCAAAAGACCTATCCCAGCAAAGGGCTCTCATCTTGTCTCAGTGAGTTGAGAGTTGTGAGTTGTGAGCACTCAGCCATTCCCTTCTTCCCTCCAGAGAGGTGGACTGTGGGTTTTGTCCTGGCCATTCCAAATTTCAATCACTTCAGAAATCTGAAGTTTTCAAGTGCTTCCATTTCTGAAAAGTATATAATAGTTTTATTATATGTCATTTCTGAATTTGATGTTTTTACTAAAGACAAGCCTGTTTAAACATAAAAATTATATTTACCTTAATTTCTGCTGGGAATATCTTAAAATGATGCCATAATAAATCTGAAAAATAGTAAGTAGATACTACACTAACTTCATATTTTGAAGGGACTTGTATGTCATATTCAGAAGGCTGGACTATGTTCTGAAGGCAAAGAAAAGCCCTAGAAGGTTTGGGGTAGAGAATGGCAGAGCCTTGCTTTTTCTCTTGCCACTCCTCCCTTAAGATAAAGGAAGCCAGAATTCTCAGAAGGAAGCATTATGCTCTGTCTCCATTGTTTCTATCTAAGTGGCTTCAGGATCCCTTTAGTTTCTGTAGGAATCACCTGGGTAACAACTCCAGACATAGTGAGACTAGCTCCACATTGCTTGTTTTTCATTTCACCCACACCAGAACATTCCCCGAGTGTGCTATGATCGTCCACTTCTTTTGTTTTCCCTATTTTTCCATTTCCCATATGTGACATGTGACCTTTTATTATTTTACCACTCAATTCAAGAATGGCTTTTTGGAAAGCATTCTCACTTCCCTCATCTGAGTCATCATACCATTGATTAGGTATCTCCATTATAGTTCCTATCTTACAGTACTGTGGTTCTTGGGAGATCTGCTCTATGCATCCACAGAAACTAATCCAAGGACCCTTGTACTTCTTAGACTCCATAAGCATTTATGGAATGGGTTGGAACTAACTGAATTAAATAAAGATAACTTGGTTGGCATTCTTTTTCTTCAAACATGTCAACACTCCGTAGGGTAAAGTGATATTATCAGCATCATCAGACCAGTGATGGTGGAAAATGAAATACCAGAGAAGCATACTCTAACTCCCTACGTTTCAACATTTGTACTCCCCACAATTCCAAATGATATATAGTGTAAAAAAAAAAAAAAAGGGGAAGGGTCAATGATTGATACATAGTAAATATCTAAAGAAGGAATAACTTTAATATCAATGAAAGGAAAAAGTAAAGAATTATCTACATGCTTCCATTTACCTCAGATTAAGTCTTATCTTTTTTCAAATTTGCTCTTTAGTGTTTGTATGAGGTTTTTTCTCATATATTTCACGGAATAATTCTTAGTTAGACCTGTCCCTCCCTCTGGTGTCAGACACACCTCTCTTGGCCACGCCTGCACAGCACAGTGATTAGTTTGGTTGGCACACACCTGTTCCTCTTCCTTTCATTCTGTCTCTGGTGCTCTTTTTGTGCATGTTCCTGTCGTGCATTTTCTGTCACTCACTCTCTATCACTTTGTCAATTTCCTCTTCTTTCATGTGTTGTTTTCTATATGATAATTGGCTTTCTTTATTTCAGATTGGCTAGTTGGAACAGCATTTTCTGTACATCATTTTTGAATAATGAGTTAAAACATCATTATACAGGATTTATTAATTACTTTATACACATTGCTTAAGAAATAGTCCCCTAGCCGAACTGATTTGGCTCAGTGGATAGAGCGTCGGCCTGTGGACTCAAGGGTCCCGGGTTTGATTCTGGTCAAGGGCATGTACCCTGGTTGCGGGCACATCCCCAGTGGGGAGCATGCAGGAGGCAGCTGATCGATCTCTCTCATCGATGTTTCTAACTCTCTATCTCTCTCCCTTCTTCTCTGTAAAAAATCAATAAAATATATTTTTTAAAAAAAGAAAAGAAATAGTGCCCTCACACAAAAAGGTAAATATGTAAGGTGACAATGTGTTAATTAACTTGATGGGGGAATCCTTCCACAATATATACATATATTAAATCATTACATTGCACATTTTTAAGTACTCTACAATTTTACTTTGGTAAAGCTGGCAGGAGGAATAACACAAATTAGTAACTAGTAAATCAATCTCTCAATTAATTCTAAATTTTAAAGGTATCATACCTTAGCACCTCTGTATTTTTTCAATAAATAGTTGTAAATTATTATAATCCATTATGGTACCAGAATTTCTTTTTAAAATCTCATGTTTGTCATTAGTTTCAATAAATAAATAGACAATAGATAGATAGATGATAGATAGATAGATAGATAGATAGATAGATAGATAGATAGATGATAGATAGATATGATCAAACTGGAGAACAAGTATGATGCTTTGAAAAACCTATATGAAGTAGTTATCTTCTGAATTATCTATATTCAATAATGATATCAATTATTTGTTGTGTATGTGACAAAAATTTTCCCCATATGAAATCTGCCTTATAATTATTGATGACATACTTGTGTTACAGTTGTTTATAACACTATGTCATTTAACTGGTGACTATTTTTCTTCAGTGGTTTGCATTTTTGTCTTAGAGAAGGATTTACCATGAAGCTTTGCATTCCAAACTCCTCAGTTGCACATTGGCCATTTTTAGAGCTCTGGTAAGGGGTCTAATAATATGTTAACAAGGTCATAGAATTTTTCAAAAATAAGATCTATTTATCACATTCAGTTTCTTTTCACTTTCACTTTCTGTTACACTAAACTTCATGTCAAATGGCATCAGAGAGAGTGCAAACATTTGGGCAATCTAAGGAAAGCTGAGTTGAGGATACAATGACTGTAGTGGGATGTGTTTCTGTGATTTGTTCTCATTTCTGAGTATGGGTTAGTTATTGCTCTGTGTCTCTGTAGAAATGCTTCCAGGAATAGGTATAATATGTTTGAAATGTACAGAGCCAGGAGGAAGTCTGTGAAAAATCCTTCCATTTGAAAAGATAAGCACATTGGTTCTCAGCAATGCCCAGACATAATAGAAATTTTCTCTTGATAATATGTATAAATAATTAATGCAGTGTATGTATTTTTACATGTTCAGACAATAAAATTACTTGTTGTGCTTTTCTGTATTATATCAATAAAATTATTCTGACATTATAAAGCAAAGTATACCTTTTAAAAACTCAGCTAATATTAAAAACATAATTCATTAAAAGAAGCAAACATATATATTAAAAATGTATATAAAAAAGAAAATTTATATGAAAGAAGCAAATAAATTTCAAAAAGAAGTAGTGACTAAGCCCTGGCCAGTATGGATCAATTAATTGGATTGTCATTTTGTGCACTGGAAGGTAACAGGTTCAATTCCTAGTCAGGACACATACCTAGGTTTCAGGTTCAGCTCCCAGTCAAGGCTTGTATAGGAGGCAACCAATAGATGTATCTCTCTCACATCAGTGTTTCTCTCTATATCTCTTTCTCTCTCTCTCTCCCTTCTTCTCTCTCTAAAGTCAATAAAAAATTAAAATTATAAAAAGAAGTAGTGCCACGCTGGTGTTGCTCAATGGTTGAGCATCAACACATGAACCAAAAGGTCACCAGGTTGATTCCGGGTCAGGGCACATGCCTGGGTTGTGGGCTCCATCCCCAGTAAGGGTTGTGCAGGAGGCAGCCAATTGATTGCCCATTCTCTCTCATCATTGATGTTTCTATCTCTTCCTCTCCCTTCTTCTCTCTCTACAAATCAATGAAAACATATTTTTTTTAAAAAAAAAAAAGAAGTAGTGACTAAGCCCAAGACTGTTTAATTTTCCAGTTAAGGGGAAAAAAAGTGAATAATAGTAACAACTTGGAAAAAGATTCATCTTTTTTGCTGATTTGTCAGGAAATACTAACATCAGGAAGAAAACATGTTACAACACTGCAATGTCATCAAGGACAATAAGTTAAATGAGTGTAACCAAATCAAGAAATCAAGAAGTGTGTTAAGATTAGACCCTATGGAAGAAAATTGTCTGTCTTTCAATTTATATATGAAAAAAAATTGTTAGAGATTTCCTATATCCAGCAACAATATTAAAATTTACATATTATCCATATGAGTTGTGAAGCTGTAAGAAACTTTTCTAATTGATTAATTTAAAGAAAGTGCATGGATCAACCATGGTAGAAAAAACTAGATTATCTTTTTATTCCTTAGAAAATAATATTTTAAAAATCACTGGCATATTAAGAGGTAACAGAGCCCAAGAAAATGTAGGGGGAAAGTGTTACAGAGTGTGTCATTTAATAAAAATCTTGTGTTTTTTTCATTTTGTGATTTTTATATTTATCAGCTTTGTTTTCTCATTCTAAACAGATATTCACTTTATTTCTAATTCTGCACTCATATTTTACATTAATATGTGTAATGAAAATTCTCCAATTAAATAAGGTTAAGCCCCACATAACTTTGATACAACCTCTGTATCATGCTTAGAGAATTCTTGTTAACTATAAAGATGATTTATTTTCTATATTCAAAATATTTAATTGGTCTGGAATATATTTTCAATTATGGTAGGGGGTGGAAAATTTGCCTTTTCTCTTCAAAATGGTTAGTCAGTTGTTTTGTCACCATTTTAAAATTGTATATCTCTATATCTACATTTATATCTATATCTATCTATATCTATCTATATGTATATTTCCTATTGCAACAAAGGTCACTTTAGCACATATTAAATTCTTGAGTATGCTTGAGATTTTTATTCTGTTCAGTTTTATCTATTCCAGTTCCACTGTTTTAATTATTATTTTTTATCTTACTTTTCTACTTAAACTTTTTTTATTTATTTTTTAAATTTTTATTGTTGACAGTATTACAGATGTCCCCCTTTTTCTCCCCATTTTCCCCCCACCGGTCCCCCCTGCCCCACCCAGGTTTTCACCACTCATTGTGTTCATAGGTAATACATATCCTATATAATAAAAGAGGAGCATGCAAATTGACCGTACCCCCGAACACTTCCCATTGGCTAATCAGGGCAATATGCAAATTAACTGCCAACCAAGATGGCGGCCGGCAGCCAGGCAGCTGAAGCAACAGGAGGCTTGCTTGTTCCAGTGAAGGAGGAAGTCAAGGTTCCCCACCTGCCGCTGCTGGGCTCTGAGCTTGCAGTCTAAGAAACAATGTTGCAAATATAGAAGCTAAAAAAAACCCAGATACCTGCTTTCAGCTGTCAGAGCTGGAGCGAGCAGGACTGAAACAATGTTTCAATTATAGAACCCAAACAAATCCAGATCCCTGCTTTCAGCAGCTGAGGTCTCAGAGCTGTAGCCAAGACTCAGAGCTAAAGCTGGCTCTCAGTTCCAGTGACAGCCATAGAAGGTAAATAAATCTCAGAATTTAAAAAAAAGGAAAAAAAGGAGAGGTTGGGAGCTTCAGTCACCCGCCAGCCTGAAAACGGCCCTCAGCCCCTCACCCAGACTGGCCAGGCACCCCAGTGGGGACCCCCACCCTGAAGCAACAAGATGGTGGCTGATTTGCATACTGAAGGCGGGCGGCAGCGGGAAAGGCTGTCTGCTGTCCAGGACCCGGATCTGTGACCCTGCCGGGCGGGGGGCAGTGCTTGAGGCTGTCCGTGGTCCGGGACCCGGATCTGTGACCCTGCGGGGGGGGGGGGGGGGGGGGCAATGCTTGAGGCTGTCTGCTGTCCCATGACCCTGGCGGGGGGGGGGGGGCAGTGCTTGAGGCTGTCCACGGTCTGGGACCCAGATCTGTGACCCTGCCAAGCGGGGCAGCAGCTCGCACAGGGGCGGATCGGCCGGGGTGGGCAGGGCAGGATGCCTGGCTTCCGTCCAGCCCCAGTCACTCTGGGCAGGTGAGTAGCGCAAAGAGCCTCTGGACAGGGGAGGCAGGCAGGCGGAGGGTGGCCTGTACTCCCCACATGACGGTGGTGACAGCTGTGAGCCCGCCAAGCGGAGCCTGCAGGCTGAGCTGAAGTAGCGCCTGCAGGCCATCAGCACCCAGGAGTGGCTGCTCAAGATCCGCCTTCTGGCCCAGAAGGTGCAGGATCACAGGGACAGCCACCGTGGCGGGCCAGACTGACGTCCTCCTGGCTGCACCACAGGGGTTTGCAGATCTGCAAAGCCAGAGGCCTCCAGTGTGCACATCCCCCCCTGGTGTGCGAACATCCCCCCTGGTGTGGGAACATCCCCCAGCACACTGTCACCCTCCCACGCCTGCAACAGTTGCAAACCAAGGCATGCACAAGTTCCCCCCGCCTCTCCACCGCACTTCCATCAACCCAGCATGCCTAACACCCCCACAGGATGTGCATACATCCCCTCTGATGCGCTCACGTCCTTCGGAGAGTGTCTGGGTGTTCTGGGTGCTGAGGATGGACGCCTGTGAGATGACAGTGAGAGGGCAGAGTGGTGATGCCCTGTTCCCACGGAGGCCAGTGCAGCTACGAGATCACCTCTGGGGAGTTAATGCAGGTGCTGAGGTGGGAGCAGGTGCAGATAGACACACCTGGTGGGCACGGGCGGCCCTCTCTGAGGTGCCTTCGGTCAGCATTCAAGATCAAGAACCCAGAGGCGGAGAGGAATTCTGTCCTCTCAGTGAAACAGTGGGATAGTCGGGGCAACTGTAGAGGAGGAATGTGCACTTTGGGTGCCAGCACCCATGAGCGAATGCTGCCCTGACTGAGCCTCGCTTGCTTGTGGCCTAGTGCACTCCTGCAGGGCAGTGGGTGACAGGACGTGCTTTTCCGAATTAATGAGAGAAAACGTTGATTCTCCTGCTGCCCACGAAGGTGGAAAGTGAAGTGGGGAGACATGTGGGGAGTGAGCAAGGCTCCCTGTCTGGGGGTTCCAAATCTGCTGTTGGTTTCTTTCACCGCTGACTAGAGATATATAGGGTGTCCCCCCAAAATGTATACACACTTCGAATGCCTACCAATTCCAATGATTTTAAGCATAAGAAAGAAACAACAATGGAGCTGTTATCTGTTAAAAGTGTGGGCACAAACAGATAGTTGGACATTCCCTGAGGGGTCTCAGATTGGAGAGGGTGAAGGCCAGACTGAGGGGCCCCTTCCCCCCCTACCCTAGTGCATGAATTTCATGCACCAGGCTACTAGTCTCTATATATAAAACCCTAATATGCAAATAGACCGAACAGCAGAACAACCGAACAACCAGTCACTATGACATGCGCTGACCACTAGGGGATGCATGCAGAACATGGCGAGCGTCAGCTGCGGCGGGATGGTGGAGCAAGTGAGTGGGAGCACCAGACCAAGGCAGGGTGCCGGTCACTGTCATTGGGGTGAGCCTCTGGTGGTTACTGAAAATTCTTTGCTCCCGTGCACCACAGTTCCTCCTGGTGCTTGCACCTGCTGTCAGTGCTGGCCCCTCTCGCACCCGCTGCTGGTGCCAGAGCCGCCGCTCACACCCACTGCCAGTGCCGTCAGTGGGCACAAGCGGCGGCTGCCAGCCCTGATCGCCCTTCAGGGCTTCTCCACCTCCCCCTGCTCCTGAAGGGCAATCAGGGCAGCAGCCACCACTCACACCCACTGACGGCGCCAGCCCCAATTGCTCCGCGCAGTCAGCGAGTGTGAGCAAGGCCAGTGCCAATAGTGTGTGGGAGTGGGGCTGATGGCAGAAAGGGGTCTGGGGGCCGTGGTGGGAGGGGCCAGGCAGGGGCACGGAGGATGGGCCAGGACCCACCCCTGTGCCCACACTCCAGTTTCCTTCCTACCAGTTTCAATGTGGCTTCTTCTGTAAATCCTTATTTCTAAGACTGTTCTTCACCTAGTTTTCAATTGGTTATTCAGGATGATTTTCTATAATTTAGTTGTAATTCCAGTTTGGTCCTGGGAGGAGGTGAGTATAGCTTCCATCTACTCTGCTGCCTTCTTAGATTTATCCTGAGGGGTGTTATTTTATGTAGGAGTTTTTTATCCTCTGCAATCATAAGTAAAATTTAGGTGTAGTGTTCGTTCATTGTGATAATTTTATCAGATTTTGGTATAAGGTTAAAATAAACTGGGAAGATTTCCATCTTTATTCTCTGGTATATTTTAAATTGTAAAAGAATTCTATAATTTCAGAGACTAAAATAACATTGATAAAATCAACTAGCTTTGGCAAATTTGGCGGGATGTAATAATCAACTTTTTCAATATTGTTCTTGGTGCATATTCTAAATATTGAGCCAATTGTGGTTATTTATATATTCCATGCTGACAATTTCATCGTAGTATTCTAACTTAGTTAAAGTTTTGTAGAGAAGTGCCTTCTAATGTTTTTTCCCTACATTTTATCAATTAAAAATGTTTGAGTAAGCACCCCAATTTACTTATTTAATATTTGTATATATTTACTACTGTACTCATGGATTATAATTATTATAAAACAAACTCAGCAATGGAAAAATATGAAAGATAAGATAGTAAGGAAATAAACTATTTTAAAATATTTTTGGTTTTTTAAGTCCATAATAGAATAAAAAATCATTTTGCTTTTCTAAAGTTGTCTCTTTGTTACCAGCTTTATTAATAATTGACATATAACATTGTGTAAGTGTAAGGCATATCATGTGTTGATTTGACACATTTATATATACAAAATGATTAGCTAACACTTCCATCACATCATATAATTACCATTTCTTTTTGTGGTGAGAGCATTTCAGATCTACTCACTTTGGAACTTTTAAATATATAATATACTACTATTATCTATAATCACCATGATATATATCAGATTCTCCCACCCCCCAGCACATGCCCTCACCACCCTACTGTCTGTGTCCACTGGTTATGCTCATATGCATGCATACAAGTCCTTTGGTTGATCTCTTACCCCCTCACCCCCTGCCTTCCCTCATATGTTGAACAGTCTGTTCAATGCTTCTATGTCTCCAGTTCTATTTTTGTTCACCAGTTTATGTTGTTCATTATATGTTCTTTTAAATTGGTGTTTTGATTCCTTCAGATAAATTCTCAGAAGTGGGATTGCTGGGTCATATGGCAGTTCCATTTTTAATTTTCTGAGGTAACTCCATACTGCTTTCCACAGTGGCTGCACCAATCTGCATTCCTACCAACAGGGCACAATGTTATGCTTCCTCCACATTCTCGCCAACACTTGTTTGTTTATTTGTTGATGATATCTATTCTGACAGGTGCCTGAAACACTATTTCGAAAGAATATATGCACCTCTATGTTCATTGTTGCATTATTTACAATAGCCAAGATTTGGAAGCAGCCCAAGTATCCATCAGTAGATGAGTGGATACAAAACTGTAGTACATTTACACAATAGAATACTATGCTGTCATAAAAAGAAAGAAAATGGATCTGGAGAACACTATGCTAAGTGAAATAAGCCAGTCAGAGAAAGACAAGTGCCATATGATTTCACTCATATGTGGAATTTAATGAACAAACTGAACTACCAAGCAAAATAGAGACAGACTCATAGATAAAGATTAGGCAGACAGCTCTGGTGTGTGTGGGGGGAGGTGGTGCAGATGTGGAGGGACTGAGCATAAAAGAATAAAAAACGGAGAGAGAACTGGACATGGATAGCAGTATGGTGATTGGGGGAGAGGGCTGGAGGTAGAAGAGCACATAAAGGGGGTAAATGGTGATGGGAAAATTAAAATTAAATTAAATTTAAAAAAAGAATTCAGCAAACTACATGCAAATACAAAAGAAACAAAAATAAAGCCACTCCTAGCTCCAAAACAAAAAAACCCCCAAAGAACCCTAATGCTTTAAATGCCTACTTTGTTTTGTGTCTGTAAGTTAAGGCCCTGGATGTGGTTTAAATTGTTTGTCCTTATAAGGAATAAAAAAATAAAATAAAACTTAAATCACACCTTATCCAATGGTATCCCAATCTCATAATTATTTGATACCCACTACCATCCATTTTTAAAAATATGTGAATCAAAGCTTACTTAACAATTGAAAATTGTACTTCATTCTTTTTTTCTTTGGATTTCTAGTTCTATCATTCTTCTAAAACCCCCTTCCCCCAGAGCATTTTTTAAATATATGTTTATTTTTGAAACTCTATGTTAATCACCATTATTTACTATAATAAAAATGTGCATATAATTTAAAGTTTAATTTTGTAATTACCTGTGAACATAAGGCTCCAAGTGTTAATTGCCTCTTGGATAGAGATATTATTAAAATTATTAGTAGTACATAATTGGTCAAACAACTTAACTATGTTACATATTTCTATAAATAACCATTAAATTTTTAATCATTTGGGAAAAAAAACTCTTAATGATATGAATGAGGTTGGGTTCTTTTTATGTATCCATGGATAAGTACTGCTTGTGGCTTGAATGAGACAGGGCCTACATCAATTCTCATCTATGTTATGTTTCCTGAGGTAAGCCTTGAAAAACTTTATTTATATAAATAAGTAGCAATTGTTATAGCAATGGTGCTCAATTTGTTTAACCACTTCTATATCATATGCCAAAAAGTCACTCACTGATGAAATTACTTTTAATAACCTATTTTCCTACAATTCTGATTCACTCTTCAATTTTGTTGAAAGCAAAGAATAGTCAATGGAGTTCTTCACTTAGGCTTTATTGAGACCTACTTAGTAATTATTATAGTAGTCAGCCCTGCTGCATTACCAACAAAATCTCAGTGGCATATAACAAAAAGCTGTTATTTCTCTCCTTGGCATGTGTATAGGTCAACTGAGGCAACTCTGTTGCAGGTCAATTCTGGTCTGTCCCATTTGTCTCCTTCAAGGGTGCAGAATGAAGGCTCAGTAGGCATGTACTCATTATGCCTATACAGGGGTGGGCAAACTTTTTGACTCGAGGGCCACAATGGGTTCTTAAACTGGACCGGAGGGCCGAACAAAAGCATGGATGGAGTGTTTGTGTGAACTAATATAAATTCAAAGTAAACATCATTACATAAAAGGGTACGGTCTTTTTTTTCTTTAGTTTTATTCATTTCAAATGGGCCGGATCCGGCCCGTGGGCCGTAGTTTGCCCACGGCTGGAGAAGTAAGTGTTTTATTTTAAAGCCCAGGCTCAGAGTTGGCACGGTACCTTTCTGTCCACATTCTATTGGCCAGATAATGTCCGATGACCAAGCCGGACTTTAATGGGTTGGGATAGTCTTATGCATATGTGGGTTGGGGGAGTGAATGTTTGCTGACCAATAATCTAATTTACCACACCTAGTAGGAATTCTTTTTGTTGCTGCTTGTTTTTATTTGGCATTTAATTTTTACTTAGTGGCAACTTGTTTGACACAATACAGTGGGGCCTTGACTTACGAGTGTCCCGACTAACAAGTTTTTTGAGATACCAGCTGTCTCTCGGCTGATTTTTTGCATTGAGTTGACAGAGTAATTTGAGTTAACGAGCTCCTTAACGAGCTCGGTCTTGGAACGAATTAAACTCGTAAGTCAAGGCCACACTGTATATTGAAAGTGTTAGTAGATTAAGAAAAGACTGAGGGAGGCTTCTGAGATGCTTTTAATATTGTATTTTTTACCCAGGTGATGGATACACAGATGAGTTCGCTTGGTGATAATTTATTGAATTGTGCATTTATTATCTATTTACTTTTTTATGTATGTTATACTTCAAAAAAAGCTATCTATACTAATAATAGCCTAGGGCCATCACAACCTAAATGACCAGACAAATGACTGGTCACCAGGAAGTGCATGGATCACCTCTTGGTCCCTCCCCTGTAGCCCACAGGCTCCTATCACGGCAAGGCTGGCGGGGGGAGGCGGGGGGGTGGGGGGCGGCAAGGTGAGGCGGACACAGTGAGGTCATTAGCCCCAAGCCAGAGGCCTAAGGACCTCTCTGCTGCTGCTGCTGCTGCTGCTGCTGCTGCTGCTGCGGTGGCTGCGGATCAGGACCAGAGAAAGGCCTGGAGAGAGAGGCAGGGCCTGATCCGCCCACAGCCTCAGCAGCTGCTGGTGAGGCCTGGAGAAAGAGAGAGGCGGGACCTGATCAGCAGCCACAGCTGCTGCTGGTGAGGCCCAGGGAGAGACAGCGGGAGGGCCTGATCCACAGCTGCTGCAGAGGCTGTGGATCAGGCCCAGAGATAGGCCTGGAGAGAGAGACAGCTGTCAGTGGGCCATGCTGAATTTCCCAGAAGAGCCAATGGCTGCCTAGGAGGTAGAGCTTTTGATGCTGACTGGCATAGAAACCAACCAATCAGAACCTAATCTGGGTGATCTGAGAAGGCAGAAGCTAAAGTGGAGCAGAGGAGGGGTTTTAAGGGCAACAGCTGTTTGGTGTAAGGTGTAAGAAAGCGGTTCAATTTTTTAATGACCGGTTTGGCAGTATAGTGCATATGGCTGGCTATCAGTCCAGATATAGGAATTATGTATTTTTGTCTGCAAAGAGCATCTCCTCCTGCTGAAAAAGGCTCCTCCCCCATTTAAGCAATCTTATCCTACATAATCTATCTATACTAATAAAAGGGTAATATGCTAATTAGACCAGGTCAACCAGCCATCTTCTGGATGTCCAACTTCCTTGGTGGTGGGGGCTGAGGCAGAGGCAGTTAGGGGCAATCAGGCCGGCAGGGGAGGGCAGTTGGGGGTGAGATCAAGCCGGCAGGGGAGGGCAGTTGGGGGTGACCAGGCTGGCAGGGGAGGGTCATTGGGGGCAACCAGGACAGCAGAGGATGGCAGTTGGGGGCAACCAGGCCAGCAGGAGAGATCATTTGGGGGCAATCAGGCTGGCAGGGGAGCAGTTAGGGGCAATCAGGCAGGCAGGCAGAGAGGTTAGGGGCGATTAGGCAGGCAGGCAGAGGGGTTAGGGTCAATCAGGCAGGCAGGCAGAGTGGTTAGGAGTGATCAGGGAGGCAGACAGGTGAGTGGTTAGGAGCCAATGGTCCTAGATTGCAAGAGGGATGTCTGACTGCCGGTTTAGGCCCGATCCCACAGACATCCCCCAAGGGGTCCCCGATTGGAGAGGGTGCAGGCTGGGCTGAGGGAACCCCCCCATGTACAAATTTTGTGCACTGGGCCTCTAGTTTTTAAATAAGAAGTTGAAAAACTTAAATTATTGGACTTGAGAAGATGGCGGCGATATAGGCAGACGCGTCCCAGGTCTTGTCCCGGAGCAAACGGAGTAAGCAGCTGAAACTAATAACACCCACCCCGAATTGGCAAATTTACTCAGCTGGTGAGACGGCTTGCAGCCTGGAAGGGCAGACCTCCCCTGGAAAGGTTAAAAACCAGGGATCTGGGCAGGAAAGTTTGCCAGACCTGAGCCCAGAGGGTCGGAGGGAGACCGCATGGCAGACAGCCGCGTCTCTTGGGACAGACACAGACCCTGACCAGGGTAAGGAGTTCCGCGGGTTTGCTGGCGCCAGGAGATTTGAGATTTGGATTTTGTGATTGCGGAGAACTGAGACTAAAGGGGGCATCCTGAGGAACTGATCAGACCGTGCAGTGCCCATAAGAGAGGAGCGTTTCCCAGACCATGCAGTGCTGGTAAGAGGAGCGTTTCCCAGACCGGTAAGAGGAGCGTTTCCGCGGCCGGCCGGCGTTTGTCTGTTTCTTTGTTTTCACTGAACCCTGCTCATAGGACAGTTCGGATACAGACACTCACCTGTGCTGAAGAGAGGGTGAAGGTGCAGACGAGGGGAATCTGGGGAGAGGCTGAGGAAAGAGGGGGAGCCGGAGGAGGTGGCAGCGAATTGAGTGCTGAGACCCCCCTGGGCCCAGGACTGGGGCAGCCATTCCTCCAGAGGGTGGAATTCCTCCCCCCAGCCCCCCAGGCAAGGAGCACAGCCACACCCAGATTCCACCCTGTATGAGATAAAGGACTAAAACAAGCTGATTAGTCCCTGGGAGTTACCAGGGTCTGGCCTATAGAGGGATTTTCAGTCCCACCAACAACACAGAGCAGGGTAAGGATTAAAAAAGGATAGAGAAGCTGTATAGCCTCAGAGGCCAACCCAAAAACACTGCCACTCAGAGGTTGAGCCACAAACTGACTCTTAGGGGAATACAAATTAAGGCAGACTGGATCACAAATACGGCCTGCTTTAAAATCAGGACTGTGATTTACAACACGGAGGAACAGTGTAATGCAGGCAACACTCTCCTAAATACCTGGCAGGACCAAGGCGAACCAGGCTGAAGAGTAGAAGAACCGAAAGACCATCACTACTGCAAATTTTTTCTTTTTCTTTTTCTTTTTAATTTTTTCACCTTTTTACTAAGAAACCAATTTTTTTTTCTCTTTTTCTTCTTTTTCCATCACCTGATTTTACCCTTTCAATTACCACATTTTTATTTTTAACCAGTATTATTACTCCTACCATTTTACCATTTTTTAAAGTGCCATTTTATTTTCTCTTTATTTTCTTTTGGGATTAGTGTTCTCCATTCTATTTTCATCGTTCCTTTAGCATCAATTTTCCCTATCTCAATTCCACCTCTTTGCTAAAACCCTCTTCCTTACTTTTCCCCTTTTGGTGTCCTGTTTCTCTTACCCTATTCCTGCTCCAGACCTTCCCAATTCCCTCTTTTTACCCCCTGTCTAATTCCACCCTACTTATATATCCTATTTCCAATCTACTGCTCTAAATCCTTATACACCTATTCTTTATCCTTCTTCACTTTCCAACCATTTTTTTTTTCTCTCTTATCTTTCTATTGTTTTCTTGATTGTTGAATATATTGGGCTTTTTTTTTTTTTTTTTTTTTTTTTTTAAATTTGTTTGTTTGTTTTGCTTTGTGTTTTTTCTTCTTTTTTAGGACTGGTTGTGAGGTTGTTTTTCTTTTTCTTTTTCTTTTTCTTTTTTTTTTCTGCTGGTTTTTCCCTTCCCTCCCCCACCCCACCCCAGCTATTTTTGTGCTTCTGTTTTCCCTTACCCCTCTGGATATTATTGGTGGTTTGTAGTTTGCATTCATCTCCAGGGATCTGTTGCTGGAATTTGTTGAGATTAGTGGCAGTTCTATTGGAGTTTGCTCCTCATACGGGGAGTCTCTTCCCCACTTCTACTTCATTCTCTTTTTTCGCTCTCTTTTTTCCCCCCTCTTTTTTCCCAATTCTATTTTTGCACTCCTTTTTTGTTTGTTTTTTTCTTATTTTTCTTTTCTGTTCTCTCTTTTATCTTCTTCTCTTCTTTCTCCCTTATCCCCTAATTCTCTTAATTCGGTTGGTCACCTTTATTTGGAGTTATTAATATTGTGAATATACTTGTGTTCAGTGCCTGGTACGTTGTGCCTTGCTCTGTTGTATTTTGTGCCTTTAAATCAACGCAGCAGATCCAAGCAACAGCAGCCCCCTGATCACCGCAGCCTCCTGATCACCACAGCCTCCTGATCACCACACCCTCTGTCTGTGGAACAGCAACTGTACGTGAAGCCTCCCCCCACCAGCCAGAAGAGCCAACACAGCTGTGAACAACACCCACCAGAGGAGCTGCTGCCAACTGGAAAGCAGCTGCTACCGCAACCGTCTGAGCAGCAACCACAACCCAAGGAGCCCCTGCCACCCAGGGAGCAGCCACTGAACACCTCAACATCTACATATGTCAGCGAGATCAAACATGGGTAGGCAAAGAAACCCCCAAAGGAAAGAAAAGGAGGACTCGCCAGAAAAGCAGCTAAGTGAGACAGAGATATGCAACATGACGGAAAAAGAATTCAGAATAAGGTTCCTAGAGTACATGCACCACATGTTCAAGAAGCAAGAAGAAACAGATGAAAAACTCAACTACTTATGCAAGAAGCTAGAAGAAACAGATGAAAAAATCAACAACTTAAGTAAGTCCCAAGAAGAAATGAAGAGTGACATAGCTTCAATAAAAAACTCCATTGAAAGTATCAACAGTAGACTGGGAGAAGCGGAGGACCGAATTAGTGAATTAGAAGACAAGGAAGCAAAACACACTCAAACTGTACGGCAAATGGAGAAAAAAATTAAAAGACAGGAGGAGAGCCTAAGGGAGCTTTGGGACAACATGAAACGAAACAACATACGAATAATAGGGGTGCCAGAACAACAGAAAGATGAACATGGATTAGAAAACCTATTCGAAGAAATAATATCAGAAAACTTCCCTGAGGTGGGGAAGAAAAAAGTCACACAAGCCCAGAGAGTCCCAAACAAGGTGAACCCGAAAAGACCCACACCAAGACACATCATAATTACCATGGCAAATGTTCAGGATAAAGAGAGAATCTTACAGGCTGCAAGAGAGAGACGGAAAGTAACATACAAGGGATCTCCCATTAGATTATCAAATGATTTCTCAACAGAAACACATCAGGCCAGAAAAGAATGGACGGAAATCTACAAAGTGATGCAAAGCAAAGGACTGAATCCAAGAATACTCTATCCAGCAAGGCTATCATTCAAAATTGAAGGGGAAATAAGAAGCTTCACAGACAAAAAAGGGCTAAGGGAGTTTATCACCACCAAGCCAGCCATGCAAGAAATGCTAAAGGGACTGGTGTAAAAAGAAGAAATATCAAGCTCAGAAAGAAAACAGCCACACACACACACACAAAAAGAAATGGCTACAAACAAATACCTTTCAATAATAACTTTAAATGTAAATGGACTAAATGCTCCAACCAAAAGACATCGAGTGGCTGAATGGATAAAAAAACATGACCCATACATCTGCTGTCTACAAGAGACCCACCTCATTAGAAGGGACTCACACAGACTGAAAGTGAAGGGATGGAAAAATATCTTTCACGCAAATGGAAAGGAAAAGAAAGCTGGGGTAGCAATACTTATATCTGACAAAGTACATCTCAAAGTGAAGGCCATAACCAGAGATAAGGAAGGCCACTTCATAATACTAAAGGGATCAATACAACAAGAAGATATAACCCTGGTAAACATATATGCACCCAATGCAGGAGCACCCACATACATAAGAAAACTTCTGGAAGATATCAGGGGAGAGATCGACAACAATACAATCATAGTAGGGGACTTTAATACACCACTGACATCACTGGATAAATCCGCTAGACAAAAACTCAGCAAAGAAACAGCAATCCTAAATGACTCACTAGATCAGATGGACTTAATTGACATCTTCAGAACACTTCACCCCACAGCTGCGGAATATACATTCCTCTCAGGTGCTCATGGGACATATTCAAAAATAGACCACATATTGGGTCACAAGCAAAGTCTCCACAAATTCAAGAAGATTGAAATCATAAAAAGCTTCTTCACAGACCACGATGGCATAATGTTAGAAATAAACTACAATAAAAACAACCCAAAATACTCAAACACTTGGAAGCTGAATAGCATGTTATTAAATATTGATTGGGTTACCGATGACATCAAAGAAGAAATTAAAAACATCCTGGACACTAATGACAATGAAAACACAACAATCCAAAACCTCTGGGACACAATGAAAGCAGTCCTGAGAGGGAAGTTTATAGCTCTACAGGCCTATCTCAAAAAACAAGAAAAAATGGTAGTCAATCATCTAACTCTACAACTCAAAGAATTAGAAAGAGAGCAACAAGAAAACCCCAGAGTGAGCAGAAGGAAGGAGATAATAAAGATTAGAGCAGAAATCAATGAAATAGAGACCAAAAAAACAATACAGAAAATCAATGAAACCAAGAGCTGGTTCTTTGAAAGGATAAACAAGATTGACAAACCCCTAGCCAGGCTCACCAAGAAGCAAAGAGAGAGGTCCCAAATAAACCAAATCAGAAATGATAGAGGCGAAATAACAACAGACCCCACAGAAATACAAATGATTGTTAAACAATACTACGAGCAACTCTACTCCAACAAACTGGACAACCTGGAGGAAATGGACAAATTCCTAGAAAAATACAACATTCCAAAACTCAATCAGGAAGAATCTAAAAACCTCAATAGGCCAATAACTATGGAAGAAATTGAAGCAGTCATCAGAAAGCTTCCAGCAAACAAAAGCCCAGGGCCAGACGGCTTCATAGGGGAGTTCTACCAAACATTCAAGGAAGAACTAAAACCTACCCTCCTCAGACTACTACAAAAAATTCAAGAGGAAGGAACGCTTCCAAGCTCATTCTATGAAGCCAGCATCACCCTAATACCAAAACCAGGTAAAGACATCACAATGAAAGAGAATTACAGGCCAATATCCCTCATGAACATAGATGCCAAAATCCTCAACAAAATCTTAGCAAATCGGATCCAGCAGTACATCAGAAGGATCATACACCATGACCAAGTAGGATTCATCCCAGAGATGCAAGGATGGTACAACATCCGTAAATCAATAAATGTGATACATCACATAAACAAATTGAAAGAAAAAAACCACATGGTCATATCAATTGATGCAGAAAAAGCATTCGACAAAATCCAACACCCATTTTTGATAAAAACTCTCAGAAAGGTGGGAATAGAAGGATCATACCTCAACATAATAAAAGCCATATATGACAGGCCCACTGCCAACATCATACTCAATGGACAAAAACTAACACCATTTCCCCTAAGAACAGGAACAAGACAGGGATGCCCACTCTCACCACTCCTGTTCAACATAGTACTGGAAGTATTAGCCATTGCAATTAGGCAAGAAGAAGGAATAAAAGGCATCCAAATTGGAAAAGAGGAAGTAAAACTGTCCTTATTTGCAGATGACATGATATTATACATACAAAACCCTAGAGACTCCATCAAAAAGCTACTAGACTTAATACATGAATTTGGCAATGTAGCAGGATACAAAATTAACCCCAAGAAATCTGAGGCATTTCTATACACCAACAGTGAACTTTCAGAAAGGGAGATCAGAAAAACAATCCCATTTACCATCGCACCAAAAAAATTAAGATACCTAGGAATAAACTTAACTAAAGAGGTTAAAGACCTCTACTCAGAAAACTACAGGACGTTGAAAAAAGAGATAGAGGAAGACATAAACAGATGGAAGAACATACCATGTTCTTGGATTGGTAGAATCAACATCATTAAAATGTCCATACTACCCAAAGCAATCTATACATTCAACGCACTTCCCATTAAAATACCAATGGCCTTCTTCAAAGATCTAGAACGAACTCTCCAAAAATTCATCTGGAATAAAAAAAGACCCCGAATAGCCGCAACGATCCTGAGAAAGAACAAAGTAGGTGGGATCTCAATGCCAGATATCAAGCTGTATTACAAAGCCACTGTTCTCAAAACTGCCTGGTACTGGCACAAGAACAGACATATAGATCAGTGGAATAGAATAGAGAGTCCAGAAATTAGCCCGAACCAATATGCTCAATTAATTTTTGACAAAGGAGGCATGAACATACAATGGAGTCAAGATAGTCTCTTCAATAAATGGTGTTGGGAAAATTGGACAGACATATGCAAGAAAATGAAACTAGACCACCAACTTACACCATACACAAGAATAAACTCAAAATGGATAAAGGACTTAAATGTACGACAGGAAACCATAAAAATTCTAGAAGAATACAAAGGCAACAAAATCTCAGACATATGCCAAAACAATTTCTTCACTGATACAGCTCCTAGGGCAGTTGAAACTAAAGAGAAACTGAACAAATGGGACTACATCAAAATAAAAAGCTTCTGCACAGCAAAAGAAACCATCAACAAAACAACAAGAAAACCCACCTCGTGGGAAAACATATTTGCCAACGTCATATCGGATAAGGGCTTAATCTCCAAAATTTATAGGGAACTCATACAACTTAACAAAAAGAAGATAAACAATCCAATCAAAAAATGGGCAAAGGATCTAAATAGACACCTTTCAAAAGAGGACATTCAGAAAGCCAAGAGACATATGAAAACATGCTCAAAGTCACTAATCATCCGAGAGATGCAAATCAAAACAACAATGAGGTACCATCTCACACCTGTCAGAATGGCCATCATCAACAAATCAACAAACGACAAGTGCTGGAGAGGATGTGGAGAAAAAGGAACACTTGTGCACTGCTGGTGGGAATGCAGACTGGTGCAGCCACTATGGAAGGCAGTATGGAGGTTCCTCAAAAAATTGGAAATGGAACTCCCATTTGACCCTGTGATCCCACTACTAGGAATATATCCCAAGAAACCAGAAACACCTATCAGAAAGGATATATGCACCCAGATGTTCATAGCAGCACAATTCACCATAGCTAAGATCTGGAAACAGCCTAAGTGCCCATCAGTAGATGAATGGATTAGAAAACTGTGGTACATCTACACGATGGAATACTATGCTGCTGTTAAAAAGAAGGAACTCCTACCATTTGCAACATCATGGATGGAACTGGAGAGCATTATGCTAAGTGAAACAAGCCAGTCAATGAAGGAAAAATACCACATGATCTCACTCATTCATGGATAATAAAGACCATTACAAACTTTTGAACAATAATAGATACAGAGGCAGAGCTGCCTCAAACTGATTGTCAAACTGCAGTGGGAAGGCCAGAGAGAGTTGGGGGGCAGGAGGGAGGGGAGTAAGAGATCAACCGAAGGACTTGTATGCAAGCATATAAGCATAACTAATGGACATAAGACACTGGGGGGTAAGGGAGGGTAGTGGTTTGTCAAGGGCGGGGGGGGGAAAAAGGATACTTATGTAATACCCTTTGTAATACTTTAAGAGGAAAATAAAAAAAAAAAAAAAAAAAAAAATTAAAAAAAAAAAAAAAAAAAAGTAAAAAAAAAAAAAAAAAAAAAAAAAAAAAAAAAAGAAAAACTTAAATTATTTTTTATTTTAAAACCTTTCCCAGTGTCCTATTTTTACATGAATCCTTTTTTAACTTATCACAAGCTTTAAATATTTATTTTATTAATGTTGTTAGAGTTGTAGATTTAGGGCATTTAACTTATGGGCAATGTCTGCTATGAAACCTAATTAGTAAAGCCATTCCTCATTTTCAAGTCTATCAACTAAATCACATTTACTTTGTATCACAAAAACACTCACTACATTTTTCAATTTAAGTAAGTGTTAATATTTATTTCAAGGAATGCTATTTTTAAAAAAAACTACAAAATAAATTATGCAGTGTATTTTGTAGATATAATTGACTAAACGTGGCTTAAAATTGTGCATATTCAATACAATGAATTTATTTGCTTTATTTTTAAAAGAAAGAATAAATCTATACACTGTGCTTATATCTTAATTTCTAACAATGTAGTGCAATGTATAGCTAAGATGATGTTATTATGAAGAGAGGAATCTAATAAAAACATGCTATTTATTAAATATTGTGTACATATATGTATCAGTCTGTGACACTTGGCTTTTTGGAATAATTAACTGAAAATCATGTGTAAAAATAAAAAATAGATTCATTAATTTTGTTCACATCATGAGCAAACATTTTCTACATTTTACAAAAGGTTTTATATATTACTAAAAAGTTAATTATTTCAGCAGCTATCCTAATAATTAAAATTTTTAAAAATATGTCAGCTTGTTTGTTTGTTTAGTTATTAAACCTTTATTGTTGAAAGTACTACATAGTACTTTCCTTTTCCCCCCATTAACTTCTTCTAGCCTACTCCCATCCTCCCCTCTCAGCCCCCTCCCAGGCCCTTACCACCCCATTGTCTGTGTCCATGGGTTATGCATAAATGCATACAAGTTCATTAGTTGATCTCTTAAAATTTTAATGAGGTAGAAAAACAGTTTAGATGATATAAATATTTTTAAGCTATGACGTGATAAAACAGGTTTGAACCAACAAATGAACAATACACACTAAAACTAAAAAGAAAAAATTTAGTTAATTTGAAAAACGTGAACCCCGGTTACTTTTAAATCAACTAGTGCCGCTATCGTGTGTGTGTGTGTGTGTGTGTGTGTGTGTGTGTGTGTATTTCAGAGAGGAAGGGAGAAGGAGAGAGAGATAGAAACATCAATGATGAGAGAGAATCACTGATCAGCTGTCTCCTGCATGCCTCCTACTGAGGATTGAGCCTGTAACCAGGGTATGTGCCCTTGACCGGAATTGAACCTGGGACCCTTCAGTCCACAGACCTATGCTCTATCCACAGAGCCAGACAAGCTAGGGCCTGTACTTATTTTTTAAATATGCTTTTCTTTCCAGACAATGACACAACCTAAGAATGAGTGTTGAGAGCAGCTGAAGGAAATTGCTTACATTTAAATAAATGAAAGAAAAAAGTAACAGTCATTTTTTAGCATGAATATGTCTAAGTAATGCCCCTAAACTCTTCCTAAGGGAGAACAAGGTACTTTTTATAGTCCTTTTGAGAAATGAGATGGGATGTTGTAAACACATCCCCTCTCCCTGAAAAGTCAGAGTTCAGAACAATCTACCAGAGGCAAAAAACTCTTGTTTCTAATACATTGGCTGTACCTTTCAAGAAATATGTATGAGAGAGGGAAAGACTAGAAGCCCTGTGGGCTTTTATTGATCCAGGGACTAATCATCAAAGGAGGTTTCCCAGAATATAATATTTCCAGAAGACCTGGAAACTTGTTACATTCTGGGGCCATATACCACTATGGTAAAATTCAGGAGGGTGAGGGTAAATCTCTCATGATAGTCCTAATGGCTTTCACTGAAACCACCAGGGCTCTCTACTTTCTGTGCTCATGGTTGCTCATCTGAATCAACCCATTGGTTCTGGCCACTGCATTATAAAGGGAAATGATGTGTGTCCTTTCTGGGCTGGAATATTAAATGCCACTGCAAAACCCTCCAGAGTTCTCTATTTCTCAGCCCCCACAATGATTGGCAACCTTCTAGCCAGTGACTATCTATGTTGCAGAGTGAGGACAATATGATCCGAAGACTCAAACCTTCCCTGGTTTGAGAAATAAATGAGAAATAACCGTCTGTGTTTTAAGCCACTGAGATTTTGGGTGGCTTGCTTCCCAGAGCATCCTGACCAATTCAGCTTTCTTTTGTAAAGTGGGACAAGGTTATTTGAAAGGAGAGATAAGAAAAAAGAGAGCATACAGTATACTAGAGAAGCTTATAATATCAAACTTGTGCTCTGCCTATTGAGTCCTTTAAACTCTCCACATTGTACCCCCTTTTTTAAAGACTCTACTTAGCCAAGTATGAAGGTTAATATTTTAAATACTTTGCCAAAGCTAACTGGGGAATCTTGGTGGAAAACAAAAGATATTCATGGTCATTCCTCATCTAATTTTGGAGAATTATATTCAGTTATTTTATTCAGTCTGAATTTAGCTAAGTATTTATTAACTAAATATGTCCTAATATACTGAAAGTGAGGAAAAACCAAGGGCAACAATGTCAACACTCACCATAGTGAAAGTCTCACCTCCTCTCACCTACCAAGGAGGCTCAGATTCTTGTCCTTCTACCAAAGGTTAAACAACAAAGTGCTTGCTTAAGAAAAGGTTCTTGAAATGACAGATCTTCCAACTCTAGAGTCAGTCAACAGAGTGTCCTCTTTACTGGAGAAAGAAAAGGTTAGGGATTTGGCCTGTCTTTGTGTTTGCAGTTACCAAAAACATCTTTTTCATGACCACTATGACTTTATGACTGCCCAACTTCATCCATTTTTCTTATTTTTTCAGTTTAACTTACTGTTCATTTTTCTAACATCTTAAGGTGGATATTTAGCTCACTAACTTCAGCATTTCTTCATTTCTAATTAAAGCGATAAAAATTTTTCTAAATAAAGCATTAACTGCAACCCACAAGTTTAATACATTCTATTTTTCACTTACAATAATTTTATTTTTCAATTACAGTTGACATATCTATATATATAAAAGGCTAATATGCAAAGTGTCCCTGCAGGAGTTTGACCAGAAGACCGGGAGTTCTATAGCTTGCTATGATGTGCGCTGACCACCAGGAGGTGGTGCGGAACCAAGGAAGGCCCCGGCTGGTAGCCAGAAGGCCCCAATTGGCCCTGATCGCCGGCCAGGCCTAGGGACCCTACCCATGCATGAATTTTGTGCACAGGGACTCTAGTAATATTATATTAGTTTTAGATGTACAACCCAATGATTAGGCATTTATATAACCTATGAAGTGATCACCCCCAATAAACCTAGTACTCATCTGACACCATACATAGTTATACTACACTAGAAGCCCAATGCATGAAATTCATACCAGGGGCTCCGCCCCTACCACTGCTGCAGCCACCTCTGCCTCGGCCCCCACTGCCGCCGTGGCTTTGTCCAGAAGGTCGTCCGGTCTAATTAGCATATTATGCTTTTATTATTATAGATTATTGATTATATTTCCTATGCTGTACTTTACAGGCCCATGACTATTCTGTAACTATCAATTTGTATTTCTTAATCCTTTCACTTTTTTCACTCATCTCCCAAACCTCTTCCCATCTACTAACTGTCAAAATGTTCTCTATACCTACTTGTTCATTTATTTTGTTTTTCAGATTCTCCATATAAATGAAATCATATGGTATTGTCTTTCTCTGACTTATTTATTCTCAGCACAATATTCTCTAGGGTCATCCATGTTGTTGCAGATGGCAAGATTTCATTCCTTTTTTTAATGTTTGAATTATATTTCATTGTATATGTACACCACTTCTTTATCCATTCATCCAATGATGGACACTTAGGTTGTTTCCATATCATGGCTATCTATATATATAAAACCCTAATATGCAAATAGACCAAACAGCTGAACAACTGAACAACTAGTTGTTATGACGTGTGCTGACCAACAGAGGGTGTGCGCAGACCATGGCAGGTGTCTGCCGCAGTGGGATGGTGGATCAGGTGAGCCGGGGCACCAGACCAAGGTGTGATGCCAGTTGCAGTCATCGGGGTGAGGCTTTGGTGATTACTGAAAATTCTTTGCTCCTGCGAGCTGTGGTCCCATGTGGCACTCACACCTGCTGCTGGCACCAGCGCTGGCCCCACTTGCATGAGCTGCTGGCGCTGGAGCTGCCGCTAACACTGCTGCTAGCACCCAGCGCCAGTTCCAATTGCTCGGTGCCGTCAGCAGGTGAGAGTGGCTTTTGCTGGCCCCAATCACCCCTGAGGGCTTCTCCACCTCCCCCTGCTCTTGAGGGGCAATCGGGGCAGCAGCCCCCACTCACACCCGCTGACATTGCTGGCCTCACTCTCACGTGCTGCTGGTGCCAGCCCCAATAGCTCCATGTGTGGGAGCAGTGGCGATGAGAGGGGGCTACTGCAGAAAGGGCACTGAGGGCCATGGCAGAAGTGGCCAGGAAGGGGTGCAGAGGATGTACTGAGACCCGCCCCTGTGCCCACCACGGCCTCACAGCCCACAGGTCCTTTCAAGGTGCATGAATTCATGCACTGGGCCCCTAGTTGTAAATAATGCTGCTATGAACATATGGATGCATAAATCTTTTTGATTTAGTGTTTCGGGCTTCTTTGGATAAATACCCAGAAGTGGAATTGCTCGGTCCTTTGTTGTCTCTTGTGGTAGCCTTTGTTTTAAAGTCTATTTTGTCTGGTATAAGTATTGCTACCCAAACTTTTTGTTTATTTCCATTTTCATGAAATATCCTTTTCCACCCCTTTCTCTCAGTCTGTGTATGTCTTTTGATCTGAAGTAAGTTTGTTGTAGCAACATATGTGTCATTTTTTTTATTCATTCAGTCACGGTATGTCTTTTGATTGAAACATTTTATCCATTTGCATTTAAAATACTTGTTGTTGGATATGTATTTATTGGAATTTTATTAGTCATACTTTTTATGTGTTACTTTTTCCTTCTTCTTCTTAAAGAATACCCTTTAACATTTCTTGCAATACTGGTCTGGTGGTGATAACTTTTTTTAGACTTTTCTTTGTCTGAGAAGCTCTTTATATGTCCTTCAATTCTAAATGATAGCCTTGTTGGGTAGAATAATCTTGGTTGTAGGTCCTTGTCTTTCATTACTTTGAATATTTTGTGCCAATCCCCTCTAACCTCTAATGTTTCTGTTGAGAAATCAGCTGACAATCTTATAGGAGCTCCCTTATAGGTAACTAGTTGCTTTTCTCTTTCTGCTCTTAAGATTTTCTCTTTGTCATTAATCTTTGGCATTTTAATGATGATGTATCTTGGTGTAGGCCTCTTTGGGTTCATCTTGAGAATCTCTGTGCTTCCTGGACTTGTATGTCTAATTCCTTCACAAGGTTAAGAAAGTTTTCTGTCATCTTTTCAAATAAGTTTTCAATATCTTGATCTTTCTTTTCTCCTTCCAGCACCCCCATGCTGTGAATGTTGGATATTTGAAGTTGTCCCAGAGGTTCCTTACGCTATCTTCATTTTCCTGGCTTCTTTTTTTCTTTTTCAGTTCTGATTGGATGTTTTCTGCTTCTCTATCTTCTAAATTGCTGATTTGACCTTCTGCTTCATCTACTCTACTGTTGAGTTCCTGTAATATATTCTTCATTTCAGTTATTGTCTTCTTTATTTCTTACTGGTTCTTTTTTTATGTTTTTTTTTTAATCTCCATTTTTATGTTTCCTATCTCTTTGTTGAAGTTCTCACTAAGTTCATCTACTCTTCCCCTAAGTTTAGTGAGCAACCTTACAGCCAGTGTTTTGAATTCTGCATCTAGTGGGTTACTTGTCTCTCCATTTTGTTTAGTTCTTTTTCTTGAGCTTTTTTCTGTTCTTTCATTCGTGATGTTTCTTTGTCTCCTCATTTTGGCTGCTTCCCTATGTTTGTTTCTATGTATTAGGTAGAGCTGCTACATCTCTCATTCTTAGTAGAGTGGCCTTGTGTAATAAGTGTCCTGTAGGGCCCAGTAGCACAGGCTCCCCAGTCATCTGATCTGGTTCTCTAGGTACCTGCTCCTCCATGTGGGCTGTGTACACCCTCTTGTTGTAGTTGAGCCTTGATTGCTGTTGGTACATCAATGATATACTTCTAGGCTGATGGGCTGCAAGGAATGGCTGCCACTGTAGCAGAGTTGCTGCTGTGCAGGGGTCAATTCCACTTTAGAGGGCAAAATTCACTTCAGAGGGGCTCTGGTGCCTGATGAGTCCACTCCTTCATGGAGGTGGTTGTGTCTCATGGAGGTGGTTGGGTATTGCTCTGGCATGCTCTAAAGCTGATTAATGGGTGCTCTGGCTCTGGGACCTCATGGGAAGTGCAGGCCAAGATCAGCCACCATCTAGCTCTTCCCAGGGCCAACAGACAGGAACTATAGAGCATTCTGCAGTTGGCTGCTATTTGTGCTAGGCTTGGAGGTGCCCAGGAGAGGCCATACCTGTGAATCAAAACCAGCAGCCCAGTACCAGGTCTGGGACCATTTAGTAAGAGGAATGGGGCACAGGAGGTCAGATGTTGTTTGTTTGCAGGTTGTGAACCTTTGAGAGATTTGAGAAAGTGCATAGCGTGAGTCAAGACACTGTTTGTATGGAAAAGCTACTGGAAACAGCTTGGTTATATCTGCAAGTTGGGTGGGTTAGAATCACCAGGGCAGGGCAAACAGTATGAGCCAGATTGATGGAGACTCATATATGGTTCTTTGGAGGGTGGGCTATTCTGTGGGGGGTGGGCCCAGCAAAAGAACAATGACCTCTGCCAGCACATCTGTCTAGGAGAAAGCTGTCCCTCAAACTTTTATCCCAAGGCCAGATAACTCAGTTCCTCCCGTATGTCCCTGGGATTCCTTTCTAGCTGCAATTCCAGCACTAGAGCTCAGAGCAAGCGAGTCCGAATAAGTCTATGTGGACCCTTTAAGAGGAACACCTGGGACTCCAGCAGCCCACTGTCTCATTCAGCCCAAAACCACACTGGTTTTCACAGCCAGAATTATGGAGACTTCTCTTCCTGGCACTGGGTTGGAGATCCTGGTGTGAGACTGGGACTCTTTGCTACTCAGGGGGACCTCAGCAGCTGAGATATCCTCCATATTTTTAACCACCACATGTGGCTGTGGGACTAGCCCATTTGGTGTCTCTGTTCCTCCTACCAGTCCCAATGTGGCTTCTTCTTTATATTCTTAGTTTGGGGACTTCTGTTCTCAAAGTGTGTCTCTCATGGAAGTGATCAGGTGGTGCTCCGCTACATTTCAGGCAGTTCTGGATAATGGTTGTTCTGTAGTTTATTTGTAATTTTGATGTGGTTGGGGGAGGATGCAAGTACTGAACTTACCTACATTTCCCTCTTGACCCTCCATGGCCAATAGATAATATTTTACTTTAACTTTATAATTTTCATTGTGCTATAGTTTTTGATCCATGTGTTATGCAGATTTGTATTTCTTAATTTCTTAGTTTCCAAACTCAAGTTTTTCTATTTATCTTGTTGGGTTGTGCTACCATTTAATTGCACTAAATCAGACAAAAATCACTATATGATTTCATTATGATTTCAAAATTACTATGTTTTCATTTAAATGCAAATGTTCCACATGCACTTAAAATGAATGTGTGGTCTGCAGTCATTTGACTCAGTGTTTCATATGTGTCATCAGATCAAGTTTTTTAATTGTATAGTACACATTTTCTGTATTCCTTTGTTCTATAAAACATTGAGAAATATGCTAAAATCTCTGAGTATGATGGAAGATTAAGATTTGCCTTTTTTATAGGTATGCCAATTTTGCTTTACATATTTTGGGGCAATATTGGGTATATATAAGTTTAATTTTTTATATTTTCTTTGTTAATTGAAATTTTATCATTATAGTGCACCATTTTATCTCTGATAAAGAGATTAAGCTTTGTTTTAAAGTCTCATTTGACTGATATAGATCTAGGGACACTAGCTTTTGAGGTTGGCAGTTTATGTACTATATCTGTTTTTATTATCTTATCTTCAACAATTATATACACTTATAGAAGTGTATATAAAGTGTTAAGACACGTTACAAGTGTTTTATCTAAGTAGCTGAGTGTTACATTTTTATTCAGTCTAACATCTTTATCTTTTAATTGGATCATTTAGTCCATCTCCATTTGATATAATTACCAATATATTCTTTTAAATCTACCATCATATTGAGTGCTTTATTACTTGTCCCATCTATTTTATGTTCCTTTCTGCCCTCTATTTTTACTTCTTTTGGACTAATTATTTTTATTATTTGATTTATCCTCTATTAGTTTGGAAGCAATATTCTTTATTCTGTTAGTCATTATCCTAGAAATTAGAGCAAACATTCCTGCTATTTCAAAGGCTAGTACTAATTTATGACTTTTATTCTCTTTCAGGAAAATTCAAAAACATTAGAACACTTGAATTCTATTTTTCCTATTCTCAGATTCTTCTCTTTTTATTACTACCTACTCTTACTGTAATAGATGTGATGTCACTCTCAGACTATATTGAGAATACAGATCAAAGAGTTTTGATCTGTAAAGAAGAGAGATTTAATTTATGATCTCAAGTTCATCCCCTTTTCTGAATCATCAAGTCTTTTCATATGTTGATGATTTGGTGATGTTTCTTGTTAGCTATTCTCTATGGAGGAATGTCTTTATTTATCCAATATTGGTAGTCTAGATGGGTTTTCCTTGAAGCTCTGTGGGGTGCTTTGATAGATTGCATAAAAACTGGAAGCAATTATTTCTCTCACTGAGTACACACCTTCTTGCTGTATGACTTTGTAACTTCTCCCATCAAGAGTTGGAATCTATTTATCTTCTTCTCAATCTTGACTGGCCTTATGAATTGCTTTAACAAGCAAAATATGGCAGAGTCAGGTTCTAATTCCAAGCCAAGGCCACAAGAGGTCTTGTGCATTTTGGTTCTTTCTCTTGAATTTAGCAGAACCACTAAATCAAGATCAGGCTGGTTCTCTAGAGGTTGAAAGTCCATGTGAAGAAATGAGGCATGACAGCTGATGCCATCCTAGATCAGCTACCCCCAGCCAACCCATCAGCTGACCATACACAAAAGTGAACCCAGCCAAGACCAGAACCACCCAGCTGAACTCACTCAAATTATCAACTTGCATAATTGTGGGCTAAAAAAATATTCTGATGAAAGTTTTAAAAATATATTTTATTAAGTTCAGAGAGGAAGGGAGAGGGAGAAAGAGATAGAACCATCAATGATGAGAATCATTGATTGCTGCCTCCTGCACACCCCACGCAGGGGATCGAGTCCACACCCAGGCATGTGCTATGACGGGGAATTGAACCATGATCTTCTGGTTCCTAGGTCAAGGCTCAACCACTGAACCACACCAGCCAGGCTTGATGAAAGTTTTGATGCCTCTAAAGGTACAATTTAAATCTACATTTAAATTTAAGTGCAAAACTTTTACGGTTTAGCTAAAGTAGTAGTCATCACCAAGATGGTCTCTAGAGACCATCTCTAGATACATAAAATATTACTTAGTACACATGTGTATTAAAATAAAGTGTGATAAATTTTGCATGTTTTTTAACTTCATCCTGACCTTCTTTCAACAGACTAGGAAGTCTGTTTTTAAAGAATCTCAAGTTAAAGTGTTGTCATTTTACATTAAAATGTAAGGTGTTTTTTTTTTTCTTCACTCACCTATAACCTGTAAGAAAGCAAAATATCTCTCACATCAGATCGAGGGTAAGGATAATAAAAAATCTCTAATGGTTAAAAATTTTGTGCTGAAAAGAAAAAGCGTTGATCAACATGTACTAGGTTAGAGAATAAATTCCTAAGCTGAATAACCTAGCGTTTTATTCAGTCTTGAGTAAAATATTACACAAAGGAGCTGGACTCATTTTTTAAAATATTAGACATACAGTTTTTCTATCCTAAAGCATATTTGTGTCTACTGGCAGACAAGTACAGGTAATTGCCTCCAGGTGTTTGCCTGCAGGAAGTCATTGAAATTCAGTGCTAGTAATGGCAGTTTCCTCAGCAGCAAAAACTAACCTGCAGGAACCTCGTAGGCATAGGTATATTTTAGAATAGCAATGCCAGCCAGCTGAAAGGCCAAAGATCCAGAAGGCCCAGCTTAACAAGAAACAGATTAACTAAAACAAGAATCAGGATAAATTTTTAACTATAAACAAAAATTTAAGACGTAAAAAGACATTTATTATTTTATAAAAACTTTTAAAAGTTGTTTCCTTTTCTTAAATTCTTACTTGTTTATGGTAGCTCCACAGCAGATTTCTCCCCTCCTCTCCCAGAGAAAATATGAATTACAAGAATAACTGCACATTTCTTTAAGTTCTGTTTCTATAGAAGCTCATGTTAAGAAATATTCATTATTAAAAATAATCCTTGCCGAACCGGTTTGGTTCAGTGGATAGAGCGTCGGCCTGCGGACTCAAGGGTCCCAGGTTCGATTCCGGTCAAGGGCATGTACCATGGTTGCAGGCACATCCCCAGTAGGGGGTGTGCAGGAGGCAGCTGATCGATGTTTCTCTCTCATCGATGTTTCTAACTCTCTATCCCTCTCCCTTCTTCTCTGTAAAAAATCAATAAAATATATTAAAAAAAAAAATAATCCTTTCAGGGGCGGGGTTTATGGGGTCAACGGGGGAAACAAGCGGGTATCTATAATACTTTAAACAATAAAGATATATTTAAAAAATCTGGATCTTTTTTCCACTGTGAAGAAATAATCTAGGACATATTATTATTAAAGACTAGAGGCCCGGTGCACAAAAATTTGTGCACTCGGGGGGAGGGTGATCCCTCAGCCCGGCCTGTGCCCTCTCCCAGTCTGGGACCCCTCAGGGGATGTCCACCTGCTGGCTTAGGCCTGCTCCCTGGGGGATTGGGCCTAAGCTGGCAGTCAGACATCACTCTGGCAGCCTGGGAGCCCTCGGGGGATATCCACTTGCCAGCGGGAAACAGGCCTAAGCTGCAGTTGGACATCCTTAGCGCTGCTGAGGAGGCGGGAGAGGCTCCTACCACCACTGCTGTGCTGGCAGCCATCAGCCTGGCTTGTGGCTGAGCAGAGCTCCCCCTGTGGGAGTGCAGTGACCACCAGGGGGCAGCTCCTGCATTGAGCGTCTGCCCCCTGGTGGTCAGTGTGTATCATAGTGACCAGTCATTCCCAGTCATTCTGCTGTTAGGGTCAGTTTGCGTATTACCCTTTTATTATATAGGATAGAGGCCTGGTGCACAGGTGGGGGCCAGCTGGTTTGCCCTGAAGGGTGTCCCAGATCAGGGTGGGGGTCCTGCTTAGGTGCCTGGCCAGCCTGGGTGAGGGGCTGATGGCTGTTTGCAGGCTGGTCAACCCCCCCCCCCCCCAGTGGGGACCCTCACCCCATGGAAGTTTGGCCAGCCTGGGTGAGGGGCTGATGGCAGTTTTCAGGTTGGCCACACCGCCTTTAGGATGGGGGGTCTCCACTGGGGTGCCTGACCAGTCTGGGTGAGGGGCTGAGGACTGTTTTCAGGCTGGCCAAGCCTCCCCAGCAATGGAAGCTCCAGCGTCTCCTTTTTTTCTTTTTTTTTCTTTTAATTCTGGGATTTATTTACCTTCTATAATTGAAACTTTGTTGCCTGAGTGGAGCTCAGAGCTGTCCAGGGCGGGCGGGAGGGAAGCCTCCTGCTCGCTCCAGCTCCGTGGCTATGGCCAGCTGAAAGCAGGTATCTGGGGTTTATTTATCTTCTATAATTGAAACTTTGTTGCTTTGAGTGGAGCTCAGAACCCACTGTGGCAGGCGGGAAGCCTGGCTTCCTCCATCATTGGGGCAACCAAGCCTCCTGCTTGCTTCAGCTCTGTGGCTGCTGGCTGCCATCTTGGTTGGGTTAATTTGCATATAGTCGCTCTGATTGGCTGGTGGGCGTGGCTTAAGGCATAGCAAAGGTACAGTCAATTTGCATGTTTGTCTTTTATTAGTGTAAATGGCAGATTAACCATTAGCATTTAGCTCATTTCTTTCACCTTAAATGATAGTAATGTTGCTGTTTTTTTTATTGAAAGGTGCACATTTACAAAGACAAAATAAACAAGAATGGAGACAACAGCAACAAAAATTTTAAAGTTGAGAAAAGATCTAAGAAAGATAAATTTAAGCCAGCTGTTGGCAAAGCTGAGAAATAGGCTGATATTTGGGGAAATTTTTCAAATAAAGATTCATGAATGAGCATTATCAGTTACCACTGGATGCTTTGTTGCAAGTATAGATGTTTAGAAGGAGCTGGACCTCCAGATTTCCTCCCCTATCACATGCCACAGGTCAACTATGCACCCCAGCAAACGACTGGAGAGAATTATTTCCTGGAAACAGACATGCTGAGGGTACAATACTAAAAACAGGGAGACGGAGTTTACATACTGACTGCTAGGATTTCCATTATCTCTTGCTCTTTTCTGGTCTGGAATGCTAATGAATGCCCAAGAGCAGGTGCGCCTGCGCACACAGACACATCCATCCAGGCAGGTGATTGGACATCTTCTCTGGGGAATTTGACCAGTCTAAGAAGAAAGATCTGAAAATACTGACACTGAAGGCTCCACAAGGAAAAGTAAAGACACGTTACCATACAGTGAAGTCTGTGGCTAATAAGAACTAGCCACTCACTCATCTAATCAGTTTTGAGTGTGAATTCCTAGTGCAAGTAGCCAGACAATATTCTCAGTAGTAATGCTGGAAGCTAGAAGACAGTGAATTAATGCGTTCAAAATTCCGAGAAATGTCATTTTCATCCTAGAATTTTTATCCAGACAAACTATAAATTAGTGTGAAGATAGAAAAAAGATATTTTCAGATGATCCAAGTTTCAAATAATTTTGTTTTCCATGAATTCTTTCTTAGCCTCTGGAGGATGGGTATTACTCAAGGAAGGGAATAAACTAAGAAAAAGCCCCTGGAAATGGTGTCCCATCTGTGGGACAGGAGAGGCAATCCTCAGGAAAACGGTAAAAGTGATACATGGGAACCGTGAC
Organism: Myotis yumanensis; assembly: GCF_028538775.1. Classification (NCBI taxonomy): domain Eukaryota; kingdom Metazoa; phylum Chordata; class Mammalia; order Chiroptera; family Vespertilionidae; genus Myotis; species Myotis yumanensis. Next base: position 84,391,535 of record NW_027223753.1, on the reverse strand, counting down.
AAGGCCTAGAGGGTGACTTTAGAATATAAGTCAAAAGGCTCTAGGAGAGAGCTATTCAATAAGACCAAATTAATAATGTATTGAGTAAGCTTGAATGGATTAAGATGGTATTTACCCATCTTAGATTTAATTAATAAGTACATAAAAAGCCAAGCAAATATGCAAATTAGGCAATTATTTTCAGCAGGGAAATGAAGATAAATGTATATTAAGTGATTTAGCTGTAAGCAGTGTTTATAATAACACACGTGGTCATAGTGATGATGAACCTGTAAGCACTGCTGATCTAAACGAGACTATAATCTACAGGGGACACCTAAGTGGATGGGCATTGTAACTTCCCTGTAGGAGAGAGTGAGTTCAGGTGAAGAAAGAAAGGTAAAGCCTCACATTTCAGAGTGAAAAGTCAATAGACAATTTCTAAATTGAAAAGTCAAAAATTTGCAACATGCTTATGTTAGTTATAGTTACACATGTAAATATTAAAGAATTGGAAAAAAAAAAAAAGAAAAAGGAAATATTTGTGTCTAAAGATTGAGGCCCATGCCCGTTTGGCTCAGTGAATAGAGCGTCGGCCTGTGGACTGAAGGGTCCCGGGTTCAATTCCTGTCAAGTGTCCATGCCCCGGGTGCGGGATTGATCACCAGTAGGGGGCGAGCAGGAGGTAGCCGATCAATGATTCTCTCATCATTGACATTTCTATCTCTCTCCCTTCCTCTATGAAATCAATAAAAATATATTAAAAATAAATAATTAAATAAAATAAAGGGTGGGAAAAGATGCTAATGGAGATGATAGAAAGCAGTTTTTTTCATAACGAGAATAATAATTTTCTGACTCTTTAAATTTCAATGAAAAATTGTACATTACTTTTAAAAGGAGAAAAAAAGTTCAGGTTAAAAGTTGCTCCTAAAATCCTTGAGCAACTTTTTTAAAGAGCTATGGATGACTTATCTAACGAAAGTCAGTTCTCTCTCTACTTCTTCATTCAAAAAATCATATAGTGAGTATTTGTTAAATGACCATATTTTTACAAGGTGCCATGCGAGATACCATGGAAAATGTGAATAGGAAGGAGTACAATATGATTTTTTCCCTCACAATATGATTTGCAAACAAATAGGAAAGATATGTGAAACATGTTTTTACATGCTTATTTGAATCAGTGAAAAAAGGACTAGTGTGGAGGTGAAGGAACGACATAAGACAGTATGAAATAAATAGGTTCAGAACTTTTTATTTTGATGTGGCAATTGGAATTGAACACTGAAGGAAGTAGACCAGATAGTACTAACATGAGCAAAACCATAAAGAAAGCAAATGTTTCAGCAAGTTTGGGTGGTTGCAAATCATTCAATATAATGGAGGACAAAGAATGACAATGTGAACTGGAAGAGAGCAGGGATCTTGTGTGCCATGTTTATCACTATATTCTAAATACCTAGAACATTGCCTGCACATAATAGATAATAAGTAGTTGCTCAATGGATGGTTTGATAAGATCAGAAAGATAAGTCAGGAGTTGGTAACAAAGGGCCTTGATGCCATGTTAAGAAATTTAGAGTTTAGACTATAAGTAATAAAATCATTGAGGAGAGGTTTGCCATGGTTCTAATTTTCATGGCTGAATTCAGGATAAATTGGAAACAAGATATGTTAGGTTAGGAAAACATGAAAAGTAAAAGTTTGAATTATATCCATTAGCCCTGAAGTAGAAAGGAAGAAAAAAAAAGAAAGGTCATTATAGAAACTAGACATAATTTTATGGAAATGAACTAAGTTTGGGGGTCAGAAAATCTAACTTTAAATACAGTCTGGGTCATTTAATATGTTTGAAAATCCCAACAAGTCATAGAAACTTTTAGAGTCCTTATTAGTAAAATCAAGTATGTTTTAAAACCCTTCATTTGTTGTCTAAAAGGTATTAAGTAACTTTTATGGATATGTAAACACATTAAGGCAGTATAAATAAATTGAGATGGGGACGAAAGAGGAAAACATGAGTGGGTACATAAAACAAAGCTAGGAATGAAGCTAAAGTCCACTCTGATACACAAAATGATGTGAACGCATGTTGCAAATTACAAAGAGCTATCCAAATAATAGGGGCAGCTAACCTACACCATTTCTGATTTCCTGGAAGCTTAAAAGATATTGCCAGGGGATAAGAGGAAAGGGCATGATGTGGATGCAGAGGCAATGAGTGTAGACTAAGCTTTTAAGAAGTTTAGAATTCAAGAGAAAATGAGAAACAGGATATTCATAGTGTTGAGAAAATGAATCTAAGAAAAAAATTTTTTTTTTAATGTAGGAGGTACGTGAGCAGATCTGTAGCAGAAGAGTCTGTGGAGTAGGAGACAGAGAGAATAATGAGAGGGCCACACCTGGGCTCTGACTGGAAAAAAACAAAGGAGGCACAGTCAGTGGGAAGCAAATTGGCCTTAAGTGGAGAATAGATTCCACTTCCTCCAGAGAAGGAGGAAAGTAGAAGAGCAGAGGAAGGTCGAGTAACAATGAAATTGTGGAGCATCAGGGGTTAATGGACTTCTCATTCTCCACAGGCTAGTGAAGGGCTTCTGCTAAAAGCAAGATAAGTGAGTGGGTGAGGGGAGGAGTTAGGAGGTTCAGAGGAGCAGACACATTTCCAGTCATTAGAGGGCAGAGATACAGACCCAGCGTGAGAAGGACCATCAACTGTAAATATACCCAAGCTTGTTGAGACCAAAGAAACATTATATATTGCAGTCAAGGTTTATATAACATGTTATGCTTTATGGACAGTGGTTTTTTAAAAAAAAAACCAACATATTATCTCACTAGTCTTCATATGCTATCATTCCATTATAAAATAAGGAAATTGAAGCTGAGAAAGAAATAACTTGCTCAGGACAACAGGGCAGGAAAATTCTTGTCTCACATTATAAAAATTTTAATCAGGTTTGGTCATTAGTGGGAAGAAATCATCCTATTTATGTTATGAAATAGTTCCCTGATTAGCAAGAAAAGTGGAGAGCTTCACAGGGATGAGATAAAGTCAATATTGTCCAAAATATTATTTTGGTCAGTATTACGCAAAGCATGTGTTTGCAGTGAATGAACAGAAACTTCATAACAATTGCACAGAAAAAAATTTTTTTAAAGAGACCATACTAACACCAATCAGATTAGAATTTCTTGTGTGCACAAAAATCTTATTGTCATCTTTTCTACTTTGCAATGTTTTCATGGTTAACCTATCTTGAGGACAGGAGATGTTGAAAGCAGAGGTGTTTAATGTTAACTTACTCATAATTAAAACATCATAGTTTAAATTGGAGTAAAGGGAGGTTGTAACATGCTTAAGTTTAGAATGATTTGTAAATAAAATAAGGAATTTTCCCTTGGAGAAGAAGAGGCCTTTCAAGATCTCAGCTGAGAATAAAAAGTGAAAAACTGGATAAAGTAACGAGACAGAGAAAAGTAGTGTGCTCTATCTTTAAAGACATTATAGAATAAATTGCTTTGAGAAGGCAGCAGTTTTGTTGTTAATTTTTAATGTTTTCATTGATTTTTACAGAGAGGAAGGGAGAGGGAGACAGAAAGGGAGAAACACTGATTCGATAGTGTAGCATTAATCAGCTACTGGGGAGCAAGCCCACAACCCTGGCATGTGCCCTGACCTGGAAGCAAACCAGCAACCTGTTGGTGCACGGGATGATGCTCAACCAACTGAGCAAACTGGCTAGGGCAAGAAGGCAATAGTTTTATAAAGGGTATATAGACAAGCTTTTTAGAACCCATACCTTTTTTAAAAATCAAGATTTTATTTTTTAGAGCAGTTTTAGGTTTACCAAATAAAGTAGTGCCCTCTCTCCTCCCACCCTTCATTATTAGCATTTTGCATTAGTTGTGGCATATTTGATGAACCAATATTGATAAATTATTATTATTTAAAGTCTATAGTTTACATTGGAGTTCACCCCTTGTGTTTACAGTTCTTTGGAACCCATAGTTGTTGTTTTTTTTCATTGAATTTATTGGGGTGACATTGTTCTACCATTTTTTAATTGTACTACCTAGAAAGTAGTTTCGATTTGTTAATATTTAATTTGAGAAAAACTTTCAAAGAATTAACTAAACATTTAGATTTTGAATTTGTGCTACTGTTTCTAGATAGGTGATTTTTATCCAAGATTTCAAAGCAATTATAGAAGAGATCTTTTGTATTTTTATACTACCTTTTGAAAAAATTACAACCAGTAGCCTCTGATCATATCTCAACATTACCTGAGATAAATTTAAATGTATTTAAATTTAAATATATTTTTAAATTTAAATTTTTACTGAAATTCAATAATTTAAACCTAAATGCCTTAAGGTTTGAGGAAATCATCATGTAAATTTTGTAGCTATCACAAAATTATATAGTAGAGAAGGGACAAAATACATAGATTAATTTTGTTTTCAAATAAATATTTTACAGTGAATGTAATTACACCTGGCATATTGTCTCAGATTGAAAAGAGCCTAAAATATATAATCTAAATACTGTAACTTATTTTTGAAGGTTTGTCTATATTGAAATAATATGTGATTCTTACAATGACATCTCAAGTAGATCATAATCAAAAAGGAAAGAATGAAGGCGTGCATAGAAAGAAAATAGGTTTTAAAAAATCTAAAAAAGATGAGGTCTGTGATTAAAGTTTATATTGTCACAAAGTACCTGATTAGAAAATTCACCATCTTTGAAGTGTAACCAACAAAATGATAGACTCTTTACCCTAAAATGGACTTTAGGGAGCTAGTTTAACACATCACATTACAGGTAGAAATTAAAATTCAGTGAAGTGTCCATGTTAGTGATAAAAGGTACCACTTACCTATGATTCTCACACACACACCAACAGTACAGGATACAAGTAAAGTCTATGGATTTCAATTCCCTGAAAGGATGGTTCACGGCTAATGTTCAGAGTTGGTTATTAATTAATTAGTTAATTAATAAGAAAGATTATGGGAGGGCGATGTAGAATAATAAGATAGAGTTACCTGTTTTAGAAACAATTTAGAGCACAAGGTAGAAACCTAGAAAAAATAAAGCAACAATAGCACTTATAAGTTGCTGGCATGATTAACTACCTAATTGGCAGTATACCAATTTTATATGAGTCTGTTGGACCATGTCACAAAATGGTCACAAAAAAGGGACAATTCAGCGAGATCCTAGAGAATGGGGTGGGTTTTGATGAGCAGAGTAGAGAGGCAGGCATCCCATGCAATGACAGCAGTTGGAAATAGGGAGGAAGGGAAGCACCAGAAACAGCTAGTGGAACCATGTAATTGAAATGAAGACTTTATTTAGGGAAGCAGCTCATAATAATGCTAGCAATATACACCTGGGTCATATTGTGGCTGGAAAGCAGCTAGCAGTGGTTCTCAACCTTGGCTGCACATTAGAATCACCAGGGTATCTTTTTAAAATCCTGATTTCTGGGCCTCATCCTCTGGAAATTCTGTTTCTTTGTTACTAATGCTGTGGCCCCACCCCATAACAAAGAAACAGAATTTCTGGAGGATGAGGCCCAGAAATCAGGATTTTAAAAAGATTCCCAGGTGACTCTAAAGTGCAGCCAAGGTTGAGAACCACTGAGCTAGAGAATATGGACTTCATCTTACAGTTAGAGGGAAGCTACTTGATTTCTGGAGTAAGGGAGTTATATGATCAAAGCGTTATTTTTAGGAGATAATTAGGGGGGTGTGCTTGATTAAGAGAAGCTAGGAATGTTTGGACTCCAGCCCTATTTTTTCCAAGTTGATGCCTTGGTGGACAACTGCTTTCTTTCTCCAGACACTCTCTCATGTTAATATTGGCAGCACTGAAGTACCACTGAACAAGATTACTGAGCAGCTTTTCATTGCATGTGATGTAGAGTGTATTTGCTTTTCATCTGTAGCAATCTTTGAAGAAGAATTAGGAAAAAAAATTTTTAAATGTATCACATCACACCTCTACATCTTAGGGTAGTAAAAGTGAAATCCAAATCTTTTAAATATGGGTGAAAAAAACAGGGAGTTAGCATTAAGGAAACAGGCATGAAGCTCTTGGTTAAGAGAAAATTGAGGAATTAGAAAAATGTGGTTGGAAATGATGTCAAAATTGTAGGCTATGGTGGTTGTAAAGAGCTAATTCTGATTTTAATTAGAGAATCTGTATTCAAGAAGCCAGGTGTCAGGGCAGTATAAACTAGAAGAAAAAGAGAGATTGTGAAGTATTTTCCATCCAAGGAATTCAATGCACTTGTAAATATTAATAGAAGAAGTAATTGCAATTGAATTTAAGAGGACAGATGTCCAATTCACAGACGCCATAGAATCTAAAAGTAATATAGCTCTGGGTTTAAGAATAAGTCATTACTTGAAATTCAGAAGCAAAAAAGCGAAAGAAAATAGAGCAGAAAATGGCAAGTAGTTACACGTAGGAAAATAAATGCTTCCTTGGAAAGGAATCCAATTATTATGTAAGTGAAAAAAAGAAGGGAGGAGATAATGAAGAGACATGGAAGAAAAAAGTAAAGAATATATTCCGCATAGTGGGAGAATAAAAAGGAGGCAGTTTAGTAAGATACCTTTATAAAGTAGATACATTCAGATTACTTAATAAGCACTCACTGTCCTATAAAGCATCCCTAGGAAGCGGATTATGATTATCACCCCATTTTACAGACCAGTGTCTGTAAATTTTACAGTGTCCTTTAGTCCTTTGGCACATTAACCTTAGGTCAGTGGTTCTCAACCTTGGCTGCACATTAGAATCACCTGGGAATCTTTTTAAAATCCTGATTTCTGGGCTTCACCCTCCGGAAATTCTGTTTCTTTGTTATGGGGTGGAGCCATAACATTAGTAACAAAGAAACAATTTCCGGAGGATGAGGCCCAGAAATCAGTATTTTAAAAAGATTCCCAGGTGATTCTAATATGCAGCCAAGGTTGAGAATCACTGCCTTAGGTTGCTCAGTAGCAATGAATCTGAATTGTAATTTGGCCACAATAAGAAACATTACTGTTTCTTTCTTTTTTCCCCAGGATCTTTAGTTTAACCTAGAAGAATGATTCCTTGACTTATCTGCTACACAACGGGCCAATATTCCACGATGCCACCTCAATACTGCGTTATATTTTAGATTACCAGAAAAATCGAGCCAGCTTCAAGGAAATCTAGTAGCAAAAAAAATCCATACTATTAAGTCAGTTGCTAATATTTCTGCAGCATTCCAGAATTTCTTATTTAAGTGGTGGCCACATTTTTTTTCTGGCCTTCTTTGAATTTGTGAGAACAGACACACCAAATATTTTCTTGTGACTTATTTCAGAATGACAGCTTGGCCTTCTGGGAATATGAAGCACAGACCACTGTCATAAAGTAACTTATGTTTGAAAACTTAAAAAAAAAAATAATTGGTTTGGGACAAGACTTTTTTTCTAAATAAGAAAATAAAAAAATTCTTAATAAATCTCACTAAAAATTTAAATGAAAAAAATTGTGTGTTTGTTTTAATGGTATCAAAATTGATATGAGATCATCAGTTGCTCAAAATACTTAATAGGAGTCTTTATTGAGATGGTAAAAAATATATTTCTTTAAAGAAAATCCAAAAAACTAACCATCTACTTTCCCCCAATCAGACTTTAGTATAATAGAAAATCATACGTTTAGAATAAGGCAAATAGCAGGAGAGCTACTGTTAGAGAAGTCTCTGCTTTACCTTTCTGAAAATCACTTTATTTTGTTCCAGAATGGTGAACTATGGAACTTTCTGAGAGAACGTGGTTACGAAACTGTTTTGTGATCAGGGAGCAGAAGGGAGGAACTGTTTTGACTCTCTTGTTACTATGTGAGGGTTGGAATTTTGCAACCAGAAGGTTCCACAACAGTTGGGAATGACAGTTGTGTGAGTGGCAAGCAGAAGACAAATGTGTGTGTCCTGTTACTCCTGCTCTGAGCACCACATACCATGACTGTGCCAAGATTTCCTGCTTGCATCAATATTTTTTGTAATTACCAAACCACTTATGCATTATCCATTAATAGCAAAAAAAATCTTACAATAACATCTACACTGTCTTTAGGTTAGACAGCCATCTGGCTAGCTGATACTCAACACACACACATACACATACACATACACACAGCCTTATTCAGATGCCTTATTATAACTCTATTCCATTTCCAATCATCTACTATAAATCAAGCTCCACCTCTTCTTGCAGAAATGAAAATAGCTGAACCTTAAAAAGCACTCCAAACACGTTAAAGTTTATTGTGAGCTTTAATGGCCTATTTTTAGTGGCTTACTCTTGTCTTTTATTTCTTTGCTTATCTCTTACTGGTGTATTAATATTACTTTCCTTTTCCTTAGCTTCTATAAAGTCCATTCTGTCTATTGTTCTTTCTCCAACTTGGCCAATTTGGACTTTTGACTCTAGATTCTTAGGTTGCTTTATATTGAAACCTGTAGGCATTTTGGCATAATAGGAACTGCCATAAAAAGAAGATACCAATAAGCTCAAAATTATAGATTAAACCATGAGCTTTTAGAAACCGAAAATTAAACCAAACAGTATAGAATACTACCACATTGAATTTAAGGAAGGAAAAGATGGTGGGTTTCAGAGTTGTCTACTAGAAACAATTCAGTTGCAAAATTTCATTCAATAAGCAGGCATCTAGAGAAAACTTTTTGAGCTCAACTACATATTTTAAAAGCCAGGAGCCAGTGAGTTTGGGTCCTGGTTAGGTTGGGGGTAACAGAGATGTTAGTGTAGGAGGTAGACATTGGGAGTCAAGATGTGTTTGGAGAAAGAGAACACTTTTGAAGCTAGTGGGGGTGGAGTTGTGGGGTCGGCAGTTTATGTACAGGAAGGAAAAGATACTTATAACCATTGATTTAGAAGGGAAACTTGAAATGCTTTAATATTTTTTGACTCCTGTCCCATAATCTGATCCACATACCTAGTGAACCCCTGTGGTATATACTTATCATATATAAAACAAATAATACTCTAAACCTATATCAAGTTCTACTAGACAGGTCATCAGGTGGAAATTAAATCTAAAAGAGAAGGAAACTTGGAGAAAAACGCTATCTGCTTCATAACTGTGTTTAAGCCCCACCTGCTCTCTCAGATCCCAGATTGCAGCCACTAAGAAGGCAAAGGAAAGCTCGGACTCACTGCGGGGCTCAGGACTGGTCGGCTCTGCAGATGGTGAGGGTCCTTTGAGGCCTTGTGTGGTTGTACCTTGGATATCTTACTTAACCTAAGTCTGACTTCCTTTGTCAGTAACATGTAGATAACAACAGCACTGAAGCAGCCCGTCCTTTTTTAAAGAAAATTTATTTTGGAATATTTTAGATTTACAGAAAAATTGCATAGATTGTACAGAATGCTCCCATATGCCCTCCCCAAGTTTTTCCCATTGTTAACATCTTACATTACCGTGACGCACTTGTCAAAAATGAGAAACTGCCACATGTACATTGCTATTCACTCAACTTCAGACTTTATTTGGATGCCACCAAGTGTTTCCATTAATGTCCACTCTCTATTCCAGGATCCCATCCAGGGTACCATGTTATATTTAGTTATCATGTCTCCTCAGTCTCCAGAGACTTATTTCAAGATTTAAAAGATAATAAATGTTAAAGCAGGGGTCCTCAAACTACGGCCCGCGGGCCACATGCAAATACAAATATTGTATTTGTTCCCGTTTTGTTTTTTTACTTCAAAATAAGATATGTGCAGTGTGCATAGGAATTTGTTCATAGTTTTTTTTAAACTATAGTCCGGCCCTCCAACTGTCTGAGGGACAGTGAACTGGCCCCTTGTTTAAAAAGTTTGAGGACCCCTGGTATTAAAGCACACTTAGTAGATTGTGGAAATGCAATAAGGAATTGGTCAATACTTATATATAGCTATAACTTATAAGGAATTGTGACAGGTGCTGTTCTAAGCACTTTAGAAATACCTGTACATCTAATCATCATAATTCTATGAAGACTCTAATTACACCCACTTTACAGATGAGTAACCTGAGGCACAGGAAGGTCAAATAAATTGCCTAGTATTATGCTTTTGACAGGGTTGGGATCTAATCCAGGTTTGCTGGCTTCTATTTTTTTCTTTGACATTTTTAATTTATTGATTGATTTTAGAAAGGGGGAAAGAGAGGAGAGAGAGAAACATCAATTTGTTATTCCACTTACTTATGCATTCATTGGTTGATTCTTGTATGTGCCCTGAGCAGGGATGGAACCCAGAACCTTGGTGTATAGAGACGATGCTCTAACCAACTAAGCTACCTAGCCAACGTCAGGTTTGCTGGCTTCTAAGTCCATATTGTTTTCTCTGCCATATTTTTTCTTAATTTTATACACATACACACCTACCTTTCTCTCCCTTTCAACATAAAATGCTTAAGCCACGAAACCTTAACCAAAATTATATCAGAGGAGCCCTAGCCAGTTGGAGTGTTGTTCTACAGACCAATAGGTTGTGGGTTCAATTCTAGGTCAGGGCACATACCTAGGTTGCAGGTTCGAACCTTGGTCAGTCAGGTGCGTATGAGAGGCAAGTGATCAATGTTTCTCTCTCACCTCAATGTTTCTCCCTCTCTCTCAAAGGAGAAAAAATTCTTTTTTTAAAAACTTAGGAATGTATATTAAGAGTATGCTAAAGGCACTGGAATTGCTGGTGGTTGAGAATCCAGGAAGGATACAAAAGGAAAAGGATTTGAGAGCAGGAAAAAGGGGAGGAGGATTGAAGTTCTCCAGTCAAGCTCTGCCAGGAGCCAGCTTGGTGACATTGTATAATACACATGACCACTTCATATTTTAGTTTCCTAGTCTGTAAGATAAGCAGTTCTCTTTTAACCATATTATGTAACATCAAGTCCAGAAACTAAACATTCCAAATTGTTTAAATGAAAATGCAAAAGTAAGAAAACACTAAAGCTGGCATGAAAGCTGAGTAACTAAGCTGCAAGATGAGCAGGGCTCCGACTACAACAAAGTGGTTCGTTTGGGGCCATTTTGAGAGCAGGTCCTGGGCACAAAATAGCAGAATCTGAAAGTAACTAGCAGGACTGCACTCACTTGTAAAGACGTTATGGTCCTCCTCTCCTTCATCTACTCAACAAACATTTATAGCAACACTGTTCCAGGGAACAGGGATTCAGTGGGGAACAAATCAAGCCGCCTTTCACCAAGGCCCTCATATTTCACTTGGGGACTGAGAGATAAGAGACTAGTAACCAGTAAGATAATTCCAGAGTGTAAGATGTTATAAAGGAAAGCCATGGAGTGATGAGACAGGGAGTATGGGGTAGGGGAAGTGATATGCACACTTTAGATAGGATGGATAGAGAACACTTAATTTACATATGTTTGCATTGTGCATACACTGGGGGAAACGAGACCCTTAAATCCTTTGCCAATCAATAAGATGGCTTTATTTATACAATGCAGTAAAGGTGCAGAAAGCAAAACAGCTTTCCACAGAAGGTTTGACAATTATTTTACTAGAAATGTTAAAAAGTACATACTAATGGTTTAAGAGTTATTTAGTAAAGACACATATGTAATACCGTAATCAATAAAGAAAATAATAGTTAAAAAAAAGAGTTATTTAGGGGTAATTCTTCCTGGAAATAAGTGAGACTAGAATGAAGTCCTTTTGGCCTTCCGAGGCTAAGAAGAAATAAAATTAAGCATGTCCCAGCAGTGTTTCGCTTGGATAAAGGACACTGCAGTCTAATCTAGAGCTTTCCATTTTTTTTTAATGCAGCAGTGTTATTAAAATAGTAATGATAGTTATAATCGTGGCTAACATTCATTGAGTACTCAGTCACTTCCAGGCATTTTCGTCTAGAATTTCACTCAGTCCTCTGTTCACCCCTACAAGGAATGTGCTGGGGCTTAAGGAGATGGGAGTGACCTTTCCCACAGTCACCAGTGTCCTCTAACTGAAACCCAGGTATGTCTGAGCTCAAAGCCCATTTAACTTATTTTATCTACAAGCACCTGACAAGCCTCTTTCCTAGGTCGGTATTAGTTCACTCTGCATTCCCATGTGAAAATACTCATGTCTGCTATCAGCTGAATTGTGTCCCTACCCTGACTCCCAAATTCATATGTTGGAGCCTTCCCCTCAGTGTGACTGCCTGTGGAAATAGGGTCTTTATGGGGTCATTAAGTTAAAGGAAACATAAGGGTGGGCCCTGATTCCGTAGGCTTAGTGTCTAAGAAGAGATACCAGAGAGCTCACTTGCTGCCTGCGTGGGCACACCTGGAGGAAAGACCATATGATGACATGGTGAGGAGGTGGCTGGCCAGCTCCAAGCCAGGAAGAGCGTTCTCACCAGAAACTGAATCAGCAGAATCTTGATCTTGGCTTTCCAGCTTCCAGATCTGTGAGGAAATAAATTTCTATTATAGAGTCATCCAGTCCATGGTACTTTGTTATGGCAGCCTGAGTTGACTAATACAGTGTATTAGATTGCTGGACTAACACAGTGTCTTAGGTTGTTGGGCTAATACTATGTCTTAGATAGTTACACTTGTTTCCACATTGTCAGATGATGGATAAAGTTGAATTGTTTTTTTAAAAATATATTTTATTGATTTTTTACAGAGAGGAAGGGAGAGGGATAGAGAGTTAGAAACACTGATGAGAGAGAAACATCGATCAGCTGCCTCCTGTACACCCCCTACTGGGGATGTGCCCACAACCAAGGTACATGCCCTTGACTGGAATCGAACCTGGGACCTTTCAGTCCGCAGGCCGACGCTCTATCCGCTGAGCCAAACCGGTTACAGCAAAATTGAATTGTTTTAATTGAACGCTGTTGCCTCTTAGGAATTGCAAGTATTGCTTCTATCAATCTTTCACCTCTTTAACAGGTAGTACACCAAATAATACTCTTTAGACTAAATTATTAGTTGGCATTGAACTTCTTTTTTAAAATATATTTTTATTGATTTCAGAGAGCAAGGGAGAGGGAGAGAGGGATAGAAACATCAATGATGAAAGAGAATCACTGATGGGCTCCCTCCTGCACATGTTCCACTAGGGATCAAGCCCACAACCGGGGCATGTGCCCTGACTGGGAATTGAACTGTGACTTCCTGGTTTATAGGTCAACGCTCAACCACTGAGCCATGCTAGCCGGGCTGAACTTTTAAATAAAGTTAGAAACCAGATTCCTTAGATTGTGTATCCTGTAATGTTAATAATATCAACATTGGCATAAATGTGAATGCATCACACCATCCCAACTTTCCTATTTTTATCACAAAATCTACCAAGTTTCAAAACTTGAACCTACGGACTTTTATTTTTTCATTCATTTTTCTTCTTTACGTCACAGATGTAGAACATTAGACTTACTGTAATATTTTTCACAAAATATAATCTTTAAACTTTGAGCAGCTCCACATTCTTTGGGTTCTCTAGCTGCAGGCAAATTAGTTAGCATTTCCAAATCTCTTTTTCATCTGTAGTATTGGTTCATAGTGGGGATTAAATGAGTTTATATAGCAAAGATCGGCAAGTCATAAACTCTGAACTGTCAATTACTACCACTACCACTACTACTACTACTATTACTACTGCTAGTGATACCAATGCTACTATTACTCCTACTTCCAATAAAAATACTAGGATGATGGATCCTGAATCCATCAGTGACAATAATTTTCCTTAAAAAGATCATTCTGTCTACACATCTCCAAATGACTACCAGCTACAGGCATACCTCAGCTACACGGCAGGTTCCATTCCAGGCCACCTCAATAAAGTGAATGTCACAATAAAGTGATCACATGAACTTTTTGATTTCCCATGCATATAAAGTTATGTTTACATGATACTGTAATCTACTAAGCGTGTAATGACATGGCTAAAAAGATGTACATACCTTAACTAAAAAATTAATTGCTAAAAATGCTAACTATAATCTGAGCTTTCACTGGCTCATAATTTTTTTGCTGGTGGAGGGTCTTGCCTTGATGCTGATGAAAATACAATATTTGCAAAGTGTAATAAATATGCCTCTATTTGCAGTATCACATCTTAATTCCTTCCTTAATTCCATTTTAAGTCCTTCCTTTTGCCTGTTGCCTGCCCATTCTGTTTTCATAGCTCCTTGCTAGAGAATCCACCCTTCCTGTTTGCCTAGGACAGTCCAGGTGTGTGTCTCTCATCTGGGTAGAGTTATTAATAGTTTCTCTTTCCCTCCCAAAAGTCCAGTTTGGATGCTACATTTATGTGGTCACCCTATTTTTTTTTCACATTTGTTTTGACTCTCCACTCTAGCCAGAAAAATCATCACACATAGTTTACTTGCTTTCACCATCAAACTATTTCCCTTGCCTGGAATGCTGTTCTCATACTATTGCCAAATCATGAACTTTCCTTCAAAATCCTACTCAGAACTCAGTCTGAAGATGGAACTCTCATAATCCTGCCCTCCATCCAATCCAGAGAGCTCTCAGCAATCATGTAAATAACTCTGTATAACTTTAATTGGCTCCGTTTATATGCTGCTTCTTGTATCTTTTTTTTTTTCCCCTCTCGGTACTTTTCCATGTGTTTATCCTGTCTCCATTAACTTGTAAACTCCCAGAGGGCAAGGTCTGAACGCAGGCTGGTGTTGGCATAAAGTGGATGAATAGTTAGGGCTGAATGGTAGACAGTGCAATCCTTCTTGATTACTAATCTGTTAAAAAAAAAAGCACCCTTTGTTAGTGCTTTGTGTGTGATGGTTTTGAGACTGCTAATCTAATGTAGAAATATATCCAGTTTCTGCTCGTGTCCAGATAGCTGAGATAAAATCAACAGTTACAAGCTTTCCATGGTGTGAGGGGGAGGGGGCCCTATAGGAATGGCATCTGAAAGGCAGGCTGTTGCGGAGTTCGTTTCCTTCAGGGGCATGTATATATTCTCGGCTCTTCCAGGCCGCAGGTCTGTCTAAGGAGGGAAATAACATCTCCTCTCAAAAGTGAGCTCTAGCGACCAAACACACAATACTCAGAACACAGACAGCACTACCTTGCTCTGAGTTTGTGCTGACAGTGGCGGGAAGTGGAATCTCCAGGATGACGACTAGCGAGGTGGAGGGTTCATCTCAGTCCAGGTAACAAAGGGAAGGCAGGGCAAAGCCCCATTCTCCCCGCCGGCCTCCGAGCTCGCGCTCCGTCACCGTGACCACCTGCTCCCTTCCCTTCGGACCCCGCGGGAAGCGCCAGGTATCTGCGCGGCGTGCTCGGCGCCGGGCCCGGGTCTAACCCACGTAGGCGGCGCGCGCGATAACATCAAAGCCCGAGGCAGGGGCCCGAGCGGGAGGGGAGGGGGGGGGGGGAGGGGGCCCCGGCGGCCTCGGGAGCCAGGCGCCTCCCCCTCGCATTTCCTCTCACGCCCCTTCCAACCTAGGAGGCTTTTGGTTTCTGCTTTTGTTGTTTTTAAAATTAAAACCCTGGAAGCCCCGGAGGAGACTTTTGCGTGGCAGTTCGGGTAAGTTTTCCTCCGGGTTCTTTTGTCTGGCAGCTGGCTCGGGAAGAGTTGGCAATGGGGGTGCGGGAAGGGTTTGTCGCCGGGTCGCCCCGAGGAGGAGGAGGAGGAGGAGGGGATGCGGCCGGTGGACAGGAAAGCCCAGCGCGCGCGGAGGGCGGAGGGCGGAGGGCGGGACGGGCGGCGGCGTGACCCGGAGGCCGCCGGGGAGGAACCTCCGGGATCTCCGCGTGGCGGAGGCGCTGCCGGCCGCGCGCAGGGCGGAGGGCCGGGGCCGCGGGGCCGCGCCAGGGGGGAGCCCGAGCGGGGCCGGGCCGGCGGCCGCGTGGGAACCCGGGCTGGGGACGCGCGGGCGGCGCTGGTGGCGCGGTGCCCGGTGGGCGCGGTGCGACGGCGGAGCCCGGCGACCGGCCTCGGGGTGCCCTTCAGTCCTCCCAGCGTCGCTCAGCCAGGAAAACGTGTGCAGAACTTCTCAGTGACGCCGCCCTCCCCGGAGCCCCAGTCCCGAAAGGGGGCTCCCCAGCAGCTCACGTGGCCAGTAGGGGTGCAGACAGAAATGGGCCCCAAGGCGCACCCCCCTTTTTAAATAGAGTATGATGACCACCCCCATTAGTTCCAGAATTTTTGACAGTTCAAACTGCTCTTTACCACTCACATTTGTCTTCTTCAAATTTTTTTCTCTCTCCACATTCCATTTATAAGATACAATTTGAGAAATTATTTAAATTTGCCACAAAACAAGCCGAAACTAACTATAGTTTAGCTGGCTTTCCTTGCTTTCTGATAACTAGGAAGTTAGAATTGGAAGCAAAATTAGGAAAAGAAATTGCATTTAGAAAGTTAATTTACAAATAGAAAATAGGAAGCTGTTCAATATTGTATACATTTAAAAGAAAAGTTCAATATTGATTTACTGCTCAGAATTAAATTGTGAGTAAGCTAATAAAAAAGTTGTTTAACAATTGAAATGACAAAATTGCATGCTTAATTTGTTAGAAAGTTCACAGCAATGCCAAATTCCTTATAAACACTGTGCCTAAAATATGTGTTTCTGTTATGTTCAACAACTATTTGGTTAAAATTATATTCACTCAATTACCACTTTTGACTTAACAAGTTACACAAAGTAGAATTAATAATAATGGAGCTACCTTAATCTTTATCTTCTGACAGATTAGGTATACTTTCACGTGTAAGTAAATGTTTATTTTTATTTAAGTACCCAGTTGGGAAGTTGTGTTACACACTGTTTGTGATTGCATTCCATTAGATTTCATTTTATGAGATGATTATATCACATCCAAAATGAAAAACTGCATTCTTTCACTGCAAGATTGGAAGCATATTATACTAAACATCATTTCAAAGTTAAGCAATTGTTGGATGATCTTTGCTTTTAAGACCAAAGTTCGTTTTTAATAGGCACATTCCCCATTGTACATGACATTTGGGGGTGCAAGCTCGCCATTACTGAGTCTTCCATTTCTAATTATTCCCATTCTTGTGCATTAAGCTTTTCTTAGCACAAATGAGCTGGAGGTAGGATTTCCTCAGGGGAATTTTAGGGGTGAACCCTCGCAGGAAAAACCCAGACCGTCTTTATGGAAGCCTCGGGGAACGTAATTCAAGTTTGCACAGATGGCCAGCGTGGTGGGTGCACGGCCGTGTAGCATGTTTATTCCTTAAAAGGGGAAAGCAGTTGGGTTTAATCTGAGAAATCTTTCTGCATCAACATTTTTTTGTTTTACTTTATTCCTCCCAAGTTCAGCATGGCCCCTAAACCAATCTCTTTTGCCTGCTTCTTCAGGTGCACATGTAGACTTTCTGATCCCCCAACCTTCTTGAGGTCTATCTCCAGAAAACCTTCTTCGTTCGTTAGCATGGCCCAGCCCCTCCCGATTTCTCCTCCATAACTTTCCACTCCTTGCTTCCTCTATCGCTTTCTAGCAGCCGGGGTCAAACTCTGGTTTATGGCAATGACTTCCTTCCTCTCCCCCCCCCCCACCTCCACCCCATCTCTTCTGCCCGGCGTCCCGGGAGCCGGCTCACCGCCCAGTCTGCACCCCGCTTTCTTGACCCTGAACACCCCTCCTCTTCCTGCCCCGGCTGTCAGGCGGGCAGACAAGGGTTAACGCGCTCGCCGCCGGGCCCTGGGAACCACCCGCGGGCCGGGGAGCGGCCTCTGGAATAACCTGGGCTTTCCTCGATCTTTTAATAGAACATCCGCCACCAAGAAGCGGTTTCAGGGCAGGGTTCAGAGTCGGTCCCATTCCTCTCTCCGAACCCACAACCCCGGCCCCCGGGCCGTTGTTTTTAAAAAGTTGTTTTTCAAAGTTAATGCGTTTCAAGTTTCACAATGACTTTCCCCTTCCCTCCACGCGTTGCTGAGGAAACCCCCTTGGGGTGCCCCCCTCTCCCTTCCCCACCCCCACTCGGCCCTGGCGGGGGGCGGGGCTGGGAGACCCCATGACGTCACCGGCCGGCCCACATCCTGCTTGAGAAAGTAAAGGGAAGGTAAAGGGAACTACCGCCCGCCGTCCCCGCCCCTCCTCGGGAACCAACCGGCCCCAACTGCGCGACGGGCCGGGCCTTCCCGGGGCCGCGTGACCGGCCGCGCCCGCCCCTCCGCCCCCGCCGAGGGCCCGCCCCGGAGCCTGCGCGACCCGGGCGCCCGCCCCTCGGGTCCCCCGCCCAGCCCCGCCCCTCCCCTCGGGCCGCGCCGCCGCGGCTCTCCACCCCCCTCCGCGTCCCCGGGCGGCCCGGCGGGGCGGAGCCGCGGGCGGGCCACTGGGTGAGACGCGCTCTCGGGCCCGCCCCGCCGGGGAGACCCGAGGTTCCGGGCTCCACGCGGCCGGAGCGGGACACCCACCTACCCGCGTCCCAGGCTGGGCTGGCGGCCACGCCGTCCAGCTGGGCCTCCGCGCCCCGGCGACCCCGCCCTCCCCCTCGCAGGGTCGCCCCTCAGTCCCCACCAGGGACGCCCCCTCCCCCGCCCGCCGCCTCCCCGCTCCCGCCCCCGGGGATCCCCTGCCGCCCCGCCCACCCGAGGGAAAGCCTCGGACCTTCGCCTTCCCGCCCCTGCGCCGCCCGGCCCGCACTCCTCCCGCCGCCCCTATAGACGCTAAACGTGCCCTCCTGTGTCCAGGGGAGAGGTAAAGCCCGCCCCCGCCCCCCGCGCCGGGTCCCACGGTCCCCGGGGCCGCTCGCCCCGTCTCGCCTCGCCGCGGTGCGTGCCCCCGGCCTCGCCGTCCAGCCCCCGGGACGCTTCTCCCCGGCGGCGGTCCTGCTGCGGCCGGGGGCGTCGGCGAGCGCGGCCGGCTCCCCTCTCGGCGCCGGCGGCCCCCGCCCGCGCGCTCCGCGCTCCCCCCGCCCCCCGGCCGGCTCCCCTGTTTAATATTTCAGCGCTGGGCGGTGTGAGTGCCAGTCGCCGGCCTTTAGCGTGGCTTCTGCTGGGGCGGCGGCGGCGGCGAGAAGGGGGGGACGGAGCCGGGGGCCGGGAGCCGCCGCCGGAGAAGCTTATGTTTGTGTTTGGGGTTGTCAAGTGAAGCAGGGATCCCTGGCGCCGCCGCCGCCGCCGCGCGGGGGTCGCGGAGATTCCGGGCTCCGGCCGCCGCCATCAGCAGCGCAGCTCCAGGGCCGGCTGCAGCGGCCGCCGCTCCGCCCGGCGTCCTGGCAGCAGGTTCGGCGCGGGTCCGCGGCAGGGGCGCTGCAGCGGGAAGGGCGGCGGGTGCGGAGGGGTGGGCAGGACCACATCCCCCTCCGCGGGCGGGGGGCGTGCGGGCGCGCGTGTGTGTCTGCGTGTGTGTGTGCAACCGCCGACCTTGCAGAGGGGATGGCTGCGTGCGGGAGACGCTGGCACTTCTGGGCGCCCTCGCCGCGCGCGAGCGGCCCGAGCTGCGGTCCTGCGAGCTGAGCAGGTACGGAGGGACCCAGCCTCCCCACCCGCGCGCGTTCCAGCCGCAGACGCATTTTGCAAGCGGGTGGTGGGTGAGGGAGACCAGGCCTCGGCTTCCCAACCTCCCGGCTTTGTGGCTGTCTTTTCCTTTCGTTCTTTGCTCTAAGTGCCTGTTTACTCCCAGCCACCTGGGTAGTTTCTTTCCGGGTTGGGAGTACGCGCCTGCAGCAGTTTGGGAAGAGGGCAGTGGGTTTAGGCGCGGGTCGGATCAGGCTCCCTTTGGGGTCGGGCTGGGGAAGGAGTTGCTGCCGGAGGGGAGGGGGCGCTGGCGGCGAGGAGGAGGCTCAGGGCTGCTGCGCTCGCCTCTTCTCGCCGTCCTCCTGCTCCTCTCCTCCACTCCGGGCTCCTTCCTGAGCTGGCACTTCCATTCTCCCCCCTCCTCCTGGCGTGCGAAGTGCTTTGTTCAGTGCAGCGTTGCAGAGGGGTTTTCCCAGGCTCCGCCCTCCACATTCATTCATGTTTTTTCTCCTTGCAACTGTCTTTACGCTTTTTGATCATGTCATGTTTTTGCTCCATGTGGTATTTATTTCTTTCCTGAAAAGGAATGATTTGTCACTGGCCCTGGTCGCTACAGTGCTGCTGTAGTATTTGAAAATAGCCACTGTTCCCCTCCCACAAGGATTTAAACAAGGGATGGACAGCTAGGGACAGTGGGTAGGCAGGGAATGGGGTAGCGGAAAGCTGTTACTGATTGGGAATTTGCATATTTTACATTTTAATCTCCAGATCCTATGGGAGTCACGTGACTGTTACAGTCCGAGTTCATGCTTTAAAAACTTCCAAATATGACCATTTAAAAGCTTCGAGTTTATTGTTATTTTTAAGAAGAGCTTTAAGTTTAACAAGGAACGTATTTAAGCATGGAATTTATTTGGCCCCAATGTCTCTAAATTTTCTATTGAATCAGAAGCTTCATTGAATGGTGGATGTCATTAATGCAGGGAGTCCAGGAACCATATGTGTGTAGATAATTTGGCAGAGTGTTAGATGAGGTACATACATAATATTGGACCATCATATTTTATATTCTCCCCCATGCATTAAAAAATACTGCACATATTTTTGGCAGTGCCCACATTTAGCCATATCAGGGATAAGATACTGAAGCGATACTGAAGTTAATGGTATCCTTCCTTCTATTTGCTCCCTGTTACAATGAAACCATAAATTTCTTTAACCATATCCTGGGTATATATATTAGATATAGTCTTTACACATAGGCTTTCTTAAGGAGGATTAATATTTGAGTATTTGGGGGGATTGTTTAGTTCTTATAACCTATGAGGTGAATACTGTTCCCTAGTTTTACAGTTGGGAAATCTGATCTTTGGAGAGGTTAAGTACCTTGAAGAAGGCTACACAGTAAAGGGTAAAGCCTAGCTTTGAAGCTGGACTGGTTTGACACCAAAATATATAGTCATGAAGTGTTTTACCCAGACTCTAATAAAACCCGACAATCAGTATTATCTCCACTGAGGAAATAGGAACTGGGAGTAACCGAATCACGTGGTGCCACTTTCCTTAGTGGCTGACCATGGACACATGGATTAACCCCTCCACAGCTTAGTTTTCTTTATCTGTAAAATGGCTAAGTGATAGCCACCTTCCCAGTTATTAGAATTAAATTAGGTAATGTGTAGAAAATATATAGGCACACAGTAGGTGCTCAATAAGTATCCTCTTGTTTCTTCTACCGTACAGGATATAACAAATGTTTTAAACAAAGCATTCCTATTCTATTTTTGGTCTTTGCTTAATGATGAAAAATTTTGTGTTTAACATCATAATAATGTGCTTCATTTATCAGCCATATTGTAGGAAGTTAAAACTACAATTTTAGCTCAGTGATTCTTGAGGACCTCGTGGAAGAGGAGGCCAGGAAGCTGATTTAGGGAGAAGATGATTAGGTTTTAGATTATTACTCTCTTGACATTATATTTCAGATCATTGCTTTTAAAATGTCTGAGTCAGGACAGAGTAGGTTATGCTGTAATAACAAACAAATTCCCAAACCTCAGTGACTTAAAAACAACAAAGGTCTCTCTTACGCTATAGGACCATGTTGGGTTAGTGGGAGTTCAGCTCTGTGGTGTCGGATGTACGGGCTGGAATCGTGGCTGTCCCATGGCAGAGGGAAAGGAGCTCTGGAGCATCTTGCTTCTATAACTAAACGCTCCAGCCTGGAAGCAATGCGTGTCTCTTCCACTCACAGGTCATTAGCCAGAGCTGGTCACACATTTTAGCTAAACACAGGGAGGCAGAAAGGACAGCCCTACCATGAGCCTAGAAGGGAGAACTGGAATAATGGGGAGCATCCACATACATTAACTGAAAATTAACTCAGTGAAACGAGAGGGTATGATTGGGTAGACAGGTACTGTATACAGCATACCTCTTTTATAGCTGATGCTATCCTTTAATTGTACCTGGTAATGTTACTTTAAAACACAATTCAATGAATTTTTCACTCTTTGTTAATGGTACATTGTGGTTTTTTTTTTTTCCCCCCTGTTTTCTTGATAAGAAAGCCCAGATTGGCAAAATGATGTGTCCTATGTTTAATTAAAAGCTAGTAAATAACCTTTTGCAGCAGTCTCCAGCTTGATTACCTTTTGTTGAGTTTAGTTAGGATAGTGTTGTATTAAGCCATTACCTTTGACGTGTCTTTTTCCTTTGATGGTAGTAAAATATGATTTCTTTTTTCTTTTTCAGCACATGGATTAATTGATGGACATTAAGTTTATGGAGCTACCTTTTTGTGACCTGCTCTTCCTTCAATTTCTAAGAAGAAAAAAGGGCCCCTGAATCAAAGAAGATGCCTCGAACTAAGCAGATTCATCCCAGAAACCTAAGAGGTAAGATTTTGCTTTAAAGAGAAGTCAGATGGCTAATAAATCTTGTAATAAAGTATTTGTTTGGCAACAGGAATGGCAGCTCATTAGATGTTTACCTTGCTTCATAGTGAGCTACAGGAGTGCTGGTTCCATTTTCTTGCTCACTTCCACTTGCTCTGCACAATTCTGGTCTCTTAGGAGCTGCTTAATAAATATTTGTTGAACGAATTAATTGAATTTAACAAAATTACAATGTCTTCCCAACTATTAGATGTTGGTATTAAAGTTTGAGATTTACTGTCTCTTAACAGGAACCATATTTGGATTGAGGAATTTGAAATGAATGGTTGGGTATTCTTTGCCAGCTGGATCACGATGTATTTCTTTTACCACTACCCCAAACTTCTTTTGAGATTTATTTTTGTACTACTCTTTACGGTAGAGTAACAAGAAGTGAAGACAGCTGTAGTTGACACTAACTCAGACCATTATTTGCAGAGCTTGGAGTAAAACTGACCTATTTTTCTTGAGTCAAAAATATGTGTATAATATACATTTTATACACACATGCAAAAGTGAGTGTTTCCCCTTACCTGTGAAGAGAAATTTTAATATTAGAAAACAGCTTATTTTTTAAAAAGTTTTGTGTTATTCAAATGTGTTTTATCAAGTGGGAATAGCAGTTATCTTTTATATTTAACTTTAGTAAATAAGAGTGTAGTAGTGTCAAGCAATGAACTGTTAATGCAATTAATTTCAAACTGAGTTAAGTATCTTATAAAATATTTACTATTATAGAAAAAAAATTCTCAAGCACATGCAAGGTAAAAAATGATTTGAAATCAAACAGATGAATTTAAAATAATCCTTGGTGAAATAAATTTGGCCAGTCACCCAGAAGGTGATAATTGAAAATGTGGTCAGTTTTGTGGCCTGCTTGAATCTGGAAACAGTGCTGTGTGCTGCCTAAGAGTATTAGAACTCTGCTGGCATAAGTGGCTGCCTCCGCCCAAGTTCAAATTGATGATTATAGTACCAGTGTTTAATGAGGTGCGGAGTTATACTGAGAACATAAAGTGTTGTGTGTCAAAGTCTGATTTTTCAGAGTCATATAGGAAATGTTGAAATTGGACCATATATTTGCCTTTCTCTCTCACTAGAATCTGAGCTCCAGAAAGTAGGGACTTTCTCTCATTTATGACTGTAAGCGGGGCCTCCACACCCACAGGTGCCATCTGAAGTGGTCATGTGGAGGCCTGGGGCCAGCTTTTGTAATTCGTCTGCCCAGAGAGGGCTTCCTGTTCCAATATGTGGGAAGGCACCCCGGGGTCAGCGGGTGCTGGCCAGCACAGTTCCTGGCAGCTCATAGGAGCCCAGATATTTGTTGAAGGAATGAATACATGATTGATCTGGAAGTATTATTCATTAGGTCATGAGTATTAAATGTTTTTTATATTTAAAATACATACAGTTGACCTTTGAACAACCTGTATTTGAACAGTGTGGCTCCACTTATTTACAGAGGATTTTTTTCAATAACTACAGTAAATTATTTTCTCTTCTTACGATTTTAACATTTTCTTTCCTGAGCTTACTTTATTGTAAGAATATAGTATGTAGTACATATGCATACAAAATGTGGTAATCGGCTGTTTATGTTATCGGTTCTGCATTAGTCAACAATTGTTAAGTTTTCGGGGAGTCAAAAGTTACTTGGATTTTTGACTGGGGGTGAGGAGGTGGGTCTGTGCCCCTAACTCCTGCTTTGTTCAAGGGCCAGCTGTACTTTATAATTTAGGTCACATGACTATCCTGAGAAGTGCGTATTTTTAGGCCACAGACTCTTTTCCATTCTGTATCAAATAAGTGTACAACTGAACAGATATTTGTGGAACACTTTCATGTGCCACTGTTTTAGGTGATAGGGATAAAATGGTAAATCAGACTTGGGTTCCGAAAGGAGTATGGAATTGAGGGGTGGGGGGAGACAGGTAACCATAGAACTGTGCTACCACAGTGAGTGAAGAACAGAGGGCTGTGGCACAGAGATAGGGGATCATATTTTGCCCTGGTTGTGGGGGGCCAGTTTGGAATGGGGCAGGATGGTGAGTTAGGGAAGGAAAGGTATCATCTGAACTGGGTTCTTAAGGCTGAGAAATTATCCAAGACACTGACAAGGTAGGGTGAATGCATTTCATGCTGGGGTGGAAGCATTATAATTGATTATGCTTCAATGGTAGTTTTAATTCTCCATTACTAGTGCATAAGAAGTTTTATTCAGGATGGAAGGAAAGAGGGAGAGAGGTAGAAGATTGGAGTAGGAGAATTAGGAGGAGTTAGATCCTCAAGGTCCTCCAAAACTGAGTCAGAATTTAGTATGTGTAGTTAAACATTTTAATAGTAAACTTGTAGTGTTTTCAAAGTTTTCTAAGAGAACTTGAAATAAATTGGATTCCGGCCCATTAGCAAGAGTTTAGAAAGTTGCTTGACTAAGGCAGTTTGAACTCTCAGTCCACTGTGTGTGTGTGGGGGGGGGGGGCGCGGGGCGGGAGGATGAGGTGGGAGGAGAGGAAAATAGGAAAGGGGGAAAAACTCAGATAAGTGAAATCTTCTTTGGTAGAGACAACTCCCATATAGAGTAAGAAAACAGAGTGGAAATGGAAAGGGGAAGAGAGACTTTCCAGAATGAAGATCTGGAAAGAGATCAGAGTAGATCAGCACAGGACATCCTACCAAAGCCATATTGGTGAGACCTGCAGCCTCACCAGACCCAGGGAGGGTCACCTTGACTGGGGGTGGGGAGGACTTCACGGAAGGGGAGGTAACTGAGCCAGGTGGTTAGCTCACTGGACAGAGAAGAATTACGGAAAGCTGTTTTGGTTGGAAAAATCTGGTAAACAAAGGCACAAAGGTAAGAAAGTGCTAACGTGTGACACTTAAAAAAAAATTTTCCGCTTTCCTTCTAAAAATGTGTTTGAGGACCCTCCCTAGGCACAGTTTGGTGGTTAAAGCAAGGGAAACATTAGCTACTAAAATGAATTTTTTAGCATTTATGTTGTATCTCACTGACAGTTGGAATATCCTGTTTGTTTTGTTTTACTGGTGACCCACTGCTTTGGCTTACAGAAGACCCAGCTCATCAAGTGAGCTATGAAATGGGGAGAAAGGAACCAGAAGATAGAGGGAGTCCGTGCCAGCCACTTTGCTGTGATGAGTGCATTGCTCGTACTGCTTACACTTTCCCTAGGGGCTTTCATTAAACACATAGCCTCTTTTTTGGCTTCCTTGGAAAATAGTCTGTGAAGTACTTGTCTTGTGTTTGGTAATTAGGTCAGTAATAGAAGATTTATACTTTTAAAAATTTCTCAGATTATAATTTATGCTTCTTAATTCTTAAAATGTAATTTTTGTTTGATTCTTGGTTCTTCAGCTGGGCTTGGTATAACCTTTAGATATGCAAAACCATGGGTAAACATAATGTAACTTTCTGGAATATGATTTTTAGGGAGAATATGTATACATGCGTATATTCATGTATTCAGGTAATAGGCGAGTAAAAAGTACAATGTAGGGGTTTGTCCTGCAGGAGTATAAAGAACTTGCATGGATTTAAAATTTGGCATGCCCATGCTCTGCTCCCATAAGGAGATGGAGTTTATACGTCCCTGATAGAGGTTTTTAGTGGAAAAGCATGAGAGGAACTGGATTGTTAAGGGGAGGGTATGAATTTGAAGCATAAGTGAGAACAGAGTTAGACTTGATGGGCGATCTGTTTAGTTTTTTCCGTAGGAGTGTGGTTTGCTGAATTCTAGTCTCAGCACCCTTAGCCGTATAAACTAGATGGAACCTTTGTCTTTGGTGTCTGCTCAACATGATGGAGGTGGGTAGAGTTTAACACTGACATGTCCTTTGTGAGGCTGAATAAGAATTTGAGAAGAGCATGAGACAAGCACGTGGTGTTCAGAATAAAGACTAGGAGGTCTCCAGGACACTGTGGCAAACTGCAGAACTGCCCATGTGTAGCTGTGGCAGCGAGCAGCGCCATTCTCCCCAGCAGTCATTCCTTGCTGATCGCTAGTCCCCCACTGCCTTTAAGTCTTTGCTTGCACTCTTGGGAAACATAGGACGGAGGAGCCGGGGACTTGCAGGGGCTCCATGTCAGTCCCCTTAGATAAAGGGCTTTTTTTATGCTTGTGTCAGTCATCATTGTGAATATGTTTCAGAGCTTTTGGAAAAAAAATTAGGTGTTACCTATTTTAGTTGAATTTGGGCCTAGGGTTTTAAAGACTCATCTGCTTTAAGATTGGAAATCAGTGTGGAAAACACTAAATATTAACATTTTGAAAAACATATTTTGAGAATTTTGTGTAGTTTTTCATTTTTATTGGTTGAGTGCATTTAGCTTCGAACACTGCAAAAACTAAACTAAAAAAAAAAAAGCTTATTTTTTCTCACTGAGAGTCAGCTTTATTACAGTAGCACTTAGGGTGATCTGAACATAGCCAAGATCCACTTGTGGGGTCTCGATGCCCAGTGCCTTATAAGATGAAGTCCAAAGTCCTTAGTTTGGCTGGGGCAGACTTTCCACAGTTTGACCTTCATGTTCTCCAGTCTTTCTGATGAAAAGTTGTTGCCTCTTTAGGAGCTCTGCATGCAAATCCAGCATTGCTGTGCTTGCTCTTCGTTCTGGAAAGTCTCTCTTCCCCTTTCCATTTCCACTCTGTTTTCTTACTCTATGTGTGAGTTTTCTCTGCCAAAGAAGATTTCACTTCTCTGAGTTTTTCCCCCCTTTCCTATTTTCTTCTCCCCCTTTCGTCCTTCCGCCAACATGCAGTGGGCCTCTATTGCTTGTGTCTACAGGTGTCTTACTCTCCTTTTGATATTGCATCATAATTATTCTCCTACAGGTCTATCATTTTATCTGGATATAAGTTATATGTCTAAAGAGACTGTTTTCATCATCTGTCTGTGCACAACAAAACAATACTTATGTTAGCTCTTTAGCAAACTATAGGGTTAAAGATGATCTCTCTTCATGAAATTTATTTACATTTGGGACCTTGAGTTGGCAGATGCTTCTTCCAATAATTGGTAGCCGGTGATTGAGAATCCTGTTACAATACAAAAGTTTAGTTGCCTGAACAGATAAACTATGTATAGTAAATCCTCACTCAACATCCTCAGTAGGTTCTGCAACTTTAAGCAAAACTGCTTATAATGAAACTGACTTTACCATAGGCTAAATGATATAAACAAGAGTTAAGTTCCTGTAGCATCTCATCAAAGTTGTAATAAGCCCTGGCCGGTGTGGCTCAGTTGGTTGGAGTGTCATCCCATGCACCAAATGGTCATGAGTTTGATTCCCAGGCAGGGCACATGCCCAGGTTGCGAGTTTATGGGAGGCAACAGATTCATGTTCCTCGCGCTCTCCCTCCCCCTCTCTCTAAAACCAGCAAAAAACATATCCTCCAGTGAGGATTAAAAAAACAAAAGTTGTAATGAAACAACTTTGAACAAAACGAGGTTATTCAAGGATATGCTGTAGTTATTATTATTTTGTTTTCCATGAGCTTTTGCCATTGGATTCCTAGAGCTTATCTCTTCAGTACTTTAATTAATATAATGGTAAAGTGTTTGGCTTCAGGTTATCAGGGACTAGCTGTGTGGCTTTAGGCAAGCTGGATTGTTGGTTTCCTTGTCTGTAAACTAAAGATAATGGGTGAAGATTAGATGACATGGCAAGTATAAGCACTTGGTACAAAGGCAGACACAGGTAAACACTCAGTGTAGAGAGTTGTCACTTTCTATAAAAACTGGTTTATGTCAAACTCTTGGGTTGCATATGCTTTGCAAACAGAGGACGAGAGGAATACCTGTATAAAACTTGTGTCTGCATTTTGATGCTGCCTAAAGTACTCAGCATTGATCACTGATATGTCTCTTTCTTACCCTGACTACTTGAGGATTGGGATTTGGAAAAGAGATGTGAGTGCAGAAAATAATTTGGGAAGGAAAATTCATACTCATTGTTCTGCCTTCTCGATTTGTCCACCTGAGCTCATTCAGATCTTGCCTCATTTTTTGACAACATTGAATGAAGTTAGACATAATATTCTGTCTGCATCTAGTTCTCAGAAAAGTGATTGTGATTATTATTGAACTGTTATAAATAATGTCCATGTCACAGTCATATGGGGTTGAAATGAAGTGCTCTAGTACAGGGGTCGCCAACCGGTGATCCGCGGACCACTGATGGTCCGTGAGGTCGGAAAGGTTGGCGACCGGTGCTCTAGTCATCACTGGTATTTAGGTTCTGAGATGGTACCTTCTCTTCATCCTCTGCTCACCTCCTGTGTGAAGACCAGAGAAACCCAACAGAGTGTAGCACTCACTAATCAGGTTACTGTGAATATTTTCATTTGCTATCAATGTGTGGGTCCACTCCAGTGATTGCTTTTTAAAACCATCTACACTGAATGAAATCTTCTGTTTTCTTGTTATGTAGGACTTTCTTCTTCAGTTTATGAGTAGAAGAGGATTAATTTCGATGATTTTCAGGTAGAGTTCCAACTGTTTATGCATTATTTTTCACATTTGAATGTTAGGTCAGAACTCTTTTTCTTTTTTTTTTTTTTTTGATGCATCCTTTATTTTCTGAAGTGCATATTTTTTTTTCCAAGAAAAAACGATTTTAAGTATAATAATGTTACATGCAATAAACATTAGGGGTTCTTTTCTCTACAGGGCTTATTTAAAAAAAAAAAGTTGTATACAACTATAGCTAGAAAGGAAATAAGCAATAACTTTAAAAATGGCTTTGATGATGTAGGTGAAAAAGCGATTTGAAGTTATTAGGAGCTATCATGTAAGTAGCTGATATTATTCAGTTTGACTAGGATAAAGATAGGAGAAAAATGTAATATAGCAAGCCTCCCATTTTTTTTTCAGATAATTATTTTTTGGCTCATGTTGAGAGCTCATTTGATGCTCTCGGAATGCTTATTAACCAAGTGTTTTTTTTCTTTTTAAAAACAAATATGAAATATAATTAGAGCAATGATTTTATTTTAGAACATCTTTGTACAAAATATGTTCTAAATTATAGGAGGTATAATTGTACCTCACCATAGAGTGGAAAACATGATGTGCATAAAATCTCCTATCACACATTTTTAAGCATTATATTTAGAATGTAATGTAATTTGAACCAGTCTGGGTTAAAGTTGATTGTGTTATGTGAAAAACATTTATGAATACATTAAGTGCTTTGTAATACCATGAGCCATTATTCATATTCACTGTAGCACAGAAACTTTTCTTTTCAATACTCCAGCCAGTCTTTCAGAAGGAAGGCCTTGACCGTTAGCTTATGGTACAGCATTGCATTCATTCTGACTTTTTTTTAACTTTAAAGTGAAAAGTTTTCAGAAAGTTCTTAGAAATTTTTTGTGATGAATTTTGTTCTAGAAAATATTCTATGGCTATGCTGCCATGCAAATATATTAAAAAAATATATAGTGATAAAATAGTTGGCTACAATGTAATTAGAATAGCAGTTGCTAAGTGTGAAACTGCTTGATTTTTGTGGTACTTAGGTGCTTATATACACATAATATTTCTGGATGCCTATATGATTAGAGTGTGAATTTACTCTAATATACTTTTTTGCATTTTGAAATATGTTTATATGTGCTTAGCTTCCAACTCTTTCAGATTGGCCAGTGAGGAAAAAGATGAGATCATCATATAACTGCTTAATAGTTATAGTATCCAAATAGAAATAGATTAAACATAAAATTGGGGCAGTGTTTGATAGTTTAAATAAAAATGAACTGAACTGATGGGTAGTTAAATGATGCCAGTGTACCAGGGAGTTTTCTCTTATGTCGCTAGTGTCTTACATGCCTCTCCAAGAGAATGACTCAGGTTTTACATCCGGGAAGGACAACCTTGTAGGTCATTTAGTTCATCTTCCTCACTTTACAGATGAGAAAGTTGGCCAGAGATGTTTAGGTGAATTGATTTTGAGCAGCTTATTTGTATCTTGTTTGAGATGGTATTTGTGGAGTGGTCTTTAGAATTAAAAAAAAAAATCATATTGCTTTCCATAGTAATGGTTTATTGTAGGCTGGTGGCAAGAGGAGAGGAAAGTTGTGTTATATTATTTTTATGGTTATGGGAAAAGCAAAGCTGTTCACAGGTGTGTGTACTAGGCAGTATTCAAAGTGCTTTTTTCACATTTGCTCATTTAATCCTAAAAACCATGTGAGATAGGGACTATTATTGACTCAATTTTATAGACATGGGGATGAGGCAGGGGGAGGTTGCTACTTGCCCAGGTTCCCACAGCTAGGCATCTCTGGTGCCTTTGTTTTGAACTATCAAGAGTATACTTGTTAATGTTGCCAGTAGAAAGAGCTTTCCTGATTCATAAGAGCCTGGAAATGCTCTCCATCCCAGTTATGAATTAAAGCTTGTCAAACATAACACCTATGTGCCGAGATTACTAAGGGGGTCCGAATTTGAAGGACTCTCCCACCCACTCCCACTCCCGCTATGCCTTTAATTGTTGGAAATCCATTTCAGAGTTGTGTATGTATACATTACTCTAAGTTGCAGACCATCAAGGGAATTTCCAAGCTCTTCAAGAGAGAGAAAATAGTTTTTCCATCATGTTTGCTTACATGTTTGCTCAGTAATGTATAGTTGAAAGTAGAGATGTCTTGTTTGAAGTGGAGAATGGCAGTATTAAATGTGAGCCTCAGTGTAACAGTTTAAACTTGGGACACAAAGACTTAGAAACTATTTCTGGGAAAGCTAATATGAAAACATTAAAAATTCTAAATAAAATTAGAGAAGAAAATATCTTATAATTTTCCTCATACAGTAAGTACAGAATATAGAAAAAGTGTACTATTTCAATATATTTGGACTCTTCCAGATTTCAGATGTAGACAAAGGGCAAGTGAAGAACTACTTTTAAGGGATCAGGGTTAGATTTTATTAGTCTTCCATTTTAATTGTACAAACAATGAACATGCTAACATACTATGCTTACAAATAAAACCTCATACGTGCCTCCTAAGAGTTTTTAATATGCCTCTAAACACATGAAAAATATAAGGGCAATATGAAGCAACAAATGTATAATTTCATATTAATATGATAATGCAGTATGGGATTCTCAAAGGAACAATGAAGCAAAAAAAAATAAAAAAACTGGGTGAGATAAAAGCATTCATGAAAATACTTGCAGGTATTAATGTTTTCTCAGTGAACACCTGCATAAGGCAGAGTTCTGAGATGGGTTTTTAAAGAAAGAAAGGATAGATTGGCAGAGAAAATAAGTTGTTTTGAGACTTTGGCAGAAGAAAGAATGGAGGGAAATCACAGAGAAGTGGCTGTTGGTCTAGTTTGCTTGATTAGAGCGGGTTTCTCAATGACCTTGGAACTTTAAGGAAGAGGAAAGGAAACCTTATGTTTGATATGTGTAAGTTTTATTTGTGACATTTATAAAATTACCAAGTTGAATTCTTCTATATTAAGTTGAGTATTTACAGAAGATATGTCAGAGACCAGGAACTATCTTATACTTTGAAATTAAAAACCAGCCTCCCCATGGAGGATTTTTAGAGCAATGAAACTACTCTGTATGATGCTATTATGGGGGATATATGTCATTATACATTTGTCCAAGCCCATAGAATGTACAGCACCAACAGTGAACCTTGATGTAAATATAGACTCTGGATGATAATAACATTTTGATGTATGATCATCAGTTGTAACAAATGTATCACTCTGGTTGTAGATGCTGATAGTGGGGGAGGCCATGCATGTGTGGAGGAAGGAGTATACAAGTAATTTCTGTACATTCCTCTCAATTGTTCTGTGAACCTAAAACCACTATGCAAAATAAAGTATATTTAAAACAAAACAGTAACACCCCCATGTTGAGTGAGTATGTTTTATTGATATTCAGGAAATAGTATGGTAGGTTGAAAGAATGAGGCAGTCTCTCAGTCTTTTTTATTTCAGAAAATCATCTTCCTACATAAGAAAAAAGCAGCAAAAGAGTACTATATGACCTGGAGCAAATGACTTGAATTTATTTTTTTATTGGGAACAAGGCATGGGAAGGAGCAGGGGTTGGAAGCCGGGTTATATTGATCTGTAATTTTCTTTTTAGCTTTAAACAGCTATTATTCTAGGACAAGGTCAGCAAACTACAGTATACTTGTTGAATCTGGTCTTCCACCTGTTTTTATAAAAACAGTTTTATTGGAATGCAGCCCTGCCCATTCATTTACATGTTGTCTAGGACTGCTATAGAGGCAGAGTTCATTGGTTGCAAGTAGCTGGGCAAAGCCTAGAATATTTATTTTCCTAACATTTTGCAGAAAGAGTTTACTGACGACTTCTAGGAAATTGAGAAGAATTGGATTACTTATTTAAAAACCCTTTTAGGTTTGGGAATAAGTAAGAATGCTTCATCTTTCTGTAGAGGACACTGTAGGAATGAAATCTAGGGGAACCTAGGGCTACTGCTCTAGTATGTGAGCCTCTGCTGCCTGCCAAGCACGACAAAGGAATCCAATTTGTTTGGGAAGAAGTCCCTTTCCTTGTGGTTCTAAGGTGAAGGGAGAACCTTAGAGGTTGAGTTGGTCTCACCAGAAAAATTCACTTGTTCTTGATGTTCTAATGCCAAGATTGTGGGTCCCCACCGAAATGCCTAGGTTGTCAGGGAGCTTGCTGTTACATCAGATGGAGTGCTGACCTTTTTATAGTTGTACTAGAGGCCTGGTGCACAAAAATTTGTGCACTTGGGGGGGGGGGGGGGGGAGACGGTCCCTCAGCCCGGCCTATGCCCTCTTGCAGTCTGGGACCCCTCAGAGGATGTCCACCTGCTGGCTTAGGCCCACTCCCTGGGGGATCGGGCCCAAGCTGGCAGTCAGACATCCCTCTGGCACCCTGGCAGCCCTCGGGGGATGTTCACTTGCTAACAGGGAGCAGGCCTAAGCTGCAGTTGGACATCCTTAGCGCTGCTGAGGAGGCGGGAGAGGCTCCCACCACCACTGCTGTACTGGCAGCTGGCAGCCTGGCTTGTGGCTGAGCAGAGCTCCCCCTGTGGGAGCGCACTGACCACCAGGGGGCAGCTCCTGCATTGAGCGTCTGCCCCCTGGTGGTCAGTGTGTGTCATAGTGACCAGTCATTCTACCGTTAGGGTCAGTTTGCGTATTACCCTTTTATTATATAGGATAGAGGCCTGGTGCATGGGTGGGGGCTGGCTGGTTTGCCCTGAAGGGTGTCCCGGATCAGGGTGGGGGTCCCCACTGGGGTGCCTGGCCAGCCTGGGTGAGGGGTTGATAGGTGTTTGCAGCTGGTCACACCCTCTTCAGGGTGGGGGTCCCCACTGGGGTGCCTGGCCAGCCTCAGTGACAGGCTGATGGCTGTTTGCAGGCTGGTCAAGACCCCCCCAATGGGGATCCTCACCCCATGGAGGTTTGGCCAGCCTGGGTGAGGGGCTGATGGCTGTTTTCAGGCTGGCCACACTCCCTTTAGGGTGGGGGGTCCCCACTGGGGTGCCCAGCCAGTATGGGTGAGGGGCTGAGGGCCGTTTTCAGGCTGGCCAAGACCGCCGGCGACGGAAACTCCCAGCCTCTCCTTTTTTTCTTTTTCTTTTTTATTCTGGGATTTATTTACCTTCTATAATTGAAACTTTGTAGCCTTGAGAGGAGCTCAGAGCCAGCCAGGGCAGGTGGGAGGGAAGCCTCCTGCTCAGGTATCCGGGGTTTATTTACTTTCTATAATTGAAACTTTGTTGCTTTGAGTGTAGCTCAGGGCCTGCCACGGTAAGCAGGAAGCTTGGCTTCCTCCATCATTGGGGCAACCAACCAAGCCTCCTGCTTGCTTTAGCTCTGTGGCTGCTGGCCGCCATCTTGGTTGGGTTAATTTGCATATAGTCACTCTGATTGGCTGGTGGGTGTGGCTTAAGGCATAGCAAAGGTGCAGTCAATTTGCATGTTTGTCTTTTATTAGTGTAGATTGTCTCCTTTAGTCACCTCTAGATTTAAATCACAGTGACAGAAAAATATTGAAAGCGGTGGTTTACAATGCTGTACACCAAACAACTTGTGAAGGGTTTTCCTTCAGGAAAATGGAGCCATCTTTGAGGGCAGTGCCTTCGAAAACATGCTCCCTCAGAGGCAGCCCTGTCGTTGCGAGTGGTAAGTGTTGTTCTGAGAGCAGGACCATGACCAGGGGATAGGCCGTCTGAGTGACAATTGCTATTAACTCATCAGGTATTATAGTTTGAACTTGGGTTTTTGGGAACGTGATTACGTTTCTGTTATGTCTGAATTCTCTACTTCCTACAATACTCTCTTTAATCTCCAAGTAATTTTTTATTGTTTGTGGTTTGGGTTGTGTGATGAGAGTAAGTAGAAAAAATGATATTTTAATGTTCTGGTTTTATTTTACTTTATTTTTAAGTTTATGTTAAGGATAGGCTTGATTGAGTTCATGGTAATTATGTATTTTGAGAAATACTTTTAAAAGCAATGTTAATTCTGTACAGACACATTGGAACATTAGTCTCTGTAGTTTGATACATGCCAGTGTTAGCATGGCTCAGAAGTGCTATCAGACTCAGTAACTGTTAACATGTTTCCTTTCTCTGGGAAAGGAGAGCCCATCGTGGTTATGAAGCGAGGTGAAAACAAAGGGCCACTCTGGCCACATCTGTTCAGTTAGCATATATAAGCAGATGTGTGACTGCATGGCAGAGGGGTTAAATGCATTATTTGGCCTTCTCTACATTGATATTTAAGTTGATGCAATATGTTTTGATGGAATTAATGTCATGTAAGTGATGTGTTAACAATGTGGATAGCATTCACATGAGCATCTTGGATGAGCTAGAGTTTGCATTTGGTGATATGTTCTTCCAAGAAGGAGTGGAATGCCTTTTTCAGTCTTCAGACGGTAGTTATTGCCTGAGTCAAACCATTGCACAGTATTTTTTTCTCTTACAGCTTTGTTAAGATAAAGTTTACATACAATAAAATTTAACCCATTATAAGTGTACAGTTCAGTGATATTTAGTAAGGTTATAGCATTATGTAGGCTTTAACACAATCCGGTTTTAGAATATGCCCATCATCCCCAAAGTTTCCCTGAGCTTGTTAGTAGTTAATCCTCACTGTCATCGCTGGCCCCGGGCAACTGCTGATTTGCTTTCTGGCTTTTTATTTTTAACTAGAGGCCCTGTGCATGAAATGCGTGCACAGGGGACGGGGGTGTCCCTCAGCCCACACTGCACCCTCTCGTAATCCGCGACCCCTCAGGTAGGGTCTCTAGGCCTGGCTGACTATCAGAGCCTATTGGGACTTTTCTTCCCCCGGCTGCCGGCAGCTGGCCCTGCCTCCGCCGCTCCCACTGCTTGCCATCTGTGTGGCGCTGCCACTCCCTCCCCCGCCACTGGTTGCCTCTCTCTTGTGGTGACAGGTGTGGAGTGCAATCGCTTGGCTGGCCTGGGCCTCCCTCTGCGGGGTGATTGATGGCGGGGCCTCCAGATCGATTGCCCGCAGAGGGAGGCCCCGCCCACCTGCCGCAGCACCGCCAGCCAGGTGGCCTGGGCCTCCCTCTGCTGGGCGATCATGGGGTGATGGCAGGGCCCCCCTGGCCAAGCGTATCGCACCCGCCTTGGCTGGCCTGGCGCCAGTTCGCGCCATAGCGTGGTCATCCGGAAGGTCATCTGGACGGTCGTGCTGCTGTTCAGTCATTTGGTCGATTTGCATATTAGGCTTTTATCATTATAGATAGATTTTTTTTAAAATATATTTTATTGATCCCTCACAGAGAGGAAGGGAGAGAGACAGAGAGCCAGAAACATCGATGAGAGAGAAACATCGATCAGCTGCCTCCTGCACATCCCCCACTGGGGATGTGCCCGCAACCCAGGCACATGCCCTTGACAGGAATCGAACCCGGGATCCCTCAGTCCGCAGGCCGACGCTCCATCCATTGAGCCAAACTGGTTTCGGCTAGATAGATTTTTTTAATGAGTTATAATCCATTACTGTCATTCTTTTCTTTTTTTAATAATTCTTTATTAAACATCTGAATGGTTTTGGGTTTGGGCTATTATGAATAATGTAAACAATCATGTCCAAGGCTGCAGTTAGCTGGGATATTCTATCAATGTCACTTAGGTCAAGTTGGTTCACATCTGTTTTACCTAATATAATTATGAGATTCTAGCTCTCTTAGGGTTGCTGTTTGCATGGCATATCTTTCCCTAACCTTTTACTTTGAAGCTATGGTTTGCCTCCTATGCACAGCATGCTGTTGGAATAGGTCTTTTATCCAGTCTGACAATTTGTCCTTTCAGTGAGGTGTTTATTCCTTTCACACTAATGTAATTATTGTTGTTGGATTTGTGTCTGCCATTTTGTTACTTTCTTTTACTTTTTATTTTATATTTTAATTTTTTAAAAATTAAATTTATTAGGGTAACATTGGTTAATAAGATCATTCAGGTTTCAAGTGATATGTTTATTGCATTGTGTGTCCATTACCCAAAGTCAAATTAATCTTTCGTCACCATATCTTTGGCCCCCTTTACCCTTTACTTCTCACTACCCCCTTTCCTCTGGTAACTACTGTACTGTTATCTGTTTCTTGAGTTTCAGTTTTATATTCCACATATGAGTGAAATGATATGCTTCTTAGTTTTTTCTGACTGACTTACTTTGCTTAGTATAATATTCTCAAGGCCCACCCATGTTGTCCCAAATGGCAGTATTTCATCGTTTCTTATTATGGCTGAGTAGCATTCTATAGTATGTATGTACTACATACATCTTTATCCAAATTATCTATCGAAGGACACTTCGGTTGTCTCCATGTCTTGGCCACCTTGAATAATGCTGTAGTGAACATAGGAGTGTACATATATCATTATGAATACATTTTTTTGATTTTTAGGGGGGACTGCTGGTTCATATGGTAACTCTGTTCTTAATTTTTTGAGCAACCTCCATACTGTTTTCCATAATGGCTGTACCAGTTTACATTCCCACCCATCCTTTCTTCACAACCTCTCCAGTACTTGTTAATACTTGTCTTGTTGATAATAGCCATTCTAACAGGTGTGAGATAGTGTCTCATTATAGTTTTGATTTGCATTTCCCTTATAGCTAGTGAAGTTGAACATCTTTTCATAAATCTGTTGGCCATTTGTATGACCTCTTTGGGAGAAGTTTCTGTTCAGTTCCTCTGCCCATTTTTAATTAGATTGTTTGTTTGGTGTTGAGTTGTATGAATTCTTTAGAAATTAAGCCTTTGTTAGAGCTGTCATTTGCAAATATCTTCTCCCATTTGGTTGGTTGCCTTTTTGCTGTCATTTGTTTTTGCTGTGAAGAAGCTTTTGAGTTTAATATAGTCCCATTCATTTATTTTTGCCTTTACTTTCCTTGTCTTTGGGGTCAAATTCATAATATATTCTCTAATATTTCTTTTTTATTTGCCTTATACTTTTGTTCATCTATATGTCACTTCTTTCGTGTTCATTTTTTTATTGTACAGTTTTGATTTCTGTGTTGCTTTTATTGTTTTTACTATACTTTTGAGTAATTTTCTTAGTGATTGTTCTACAAAGTGTAATATAGTTTATTATTGTCTACTAGCTGAATAATACTAGCAGAACTCTGGTAAAATATACAAACTTTGTTCCAGTTTGTCTCTTTTTCTTTTTCTTTTTCAAGATATTTTTATTGATTTCAGAGAGGAAGGGAAAGGGAAAGAGAGATAGAAACATCAATGATGAGAGTCATTGATTGGCCGCTTCCTGCACGCCCCTTACTGGGGATCGAGCTGCAACCTGGGTATGTGCCCTTGACCGGAATTGAACCTGGAACCCTTCAGTCCACAGGCTGACGCTCTATCCACTGAGCCATATTGGCTAGGGCAGTTTGTCTCTTTTTCTTTCCCCTTCCTTTATGCAATTCATTGTCATATATGTTTGATCCTTGTATGTTTTAAACCTAGCTATACACAATGTTAAATTTTGCAATCTTATGTTTTCTAAAGAGTTTAAGAGAAGAAATGAGAAAAATATTAAGAGTCTTCTTTTTGTTGTTGTTAATCCCCACCTGAGGATATTTTTTTCATTGCTTTTCATAGAGTGTGGAAGGGAGGAAAGGGAGGGAGGGAGGGAGGGAGGGGGAGAGAGAGAGAGAGAGAGAGAGAGAGAGAGAGAGAGAGAAACATCGATGTGAGACTGGTTGCCTCCTGCATGTGCCCCGACCAAGGTCAGGAAGCCAACCCACAACTCAGGTACATGCCCTTGACCGGAATCAAACCCAAGACTCTTCAATGTGCAGGCCGACACTGTAACTACTGAGCAACACCAGCCAGGGCTTAATAGAGTCTTATATCTAACTAATATTTACCATTTGTGGTACTTATTTTCTTCTTGTGGATTCAAGTTAATCATCCATGTGTCTCATGAAGGACTGTGTAGCATTTCTGGTAAGGCACATTTTCTAGCAACAGATTCTCTTTTAAAAAAATTAATGGAATGTCTTTTTTTCCTCTTTCAGTTTTGAAGAGTAGTTTCTGGTTATCGAATTCCTGGCTGATAATCCCCCTCCCACATCCTTTCTGCACTGTGGACATTCCACTGCTTCTGGCCTTCATCGTTTATGAGGAGAAGCCAGCTGTTCACAGTGTTCTTCTCTGTGTATGATGAATTTTGTTGTTTGTTACTTTCAAGTTTTCCTCTTTGTCATTGAGCAGTTTGAATACTATGTATTTAGGTGTGGATCTCTTTGTATTAACCCATTTTTAGGTTTTTTTTTTAACTTTTTGGATAATAAAGAATAGTTATTTTGCTTCATATCAAATTTGGGAAGTTTTAGGCCATTATATTTGAAATATTTTTGGCACTTCTTTCTCTTCTCCATTGCAAATATGTTGGTAAGCTTGATGTTGTTTCATAGCTTTCTGAGGCTCTGTTAATTTTTCTTTGATCTTTTTTTCTCTCTGTTCCTTGGATTGCTTAAACTCCATTGAGCTATCATCAGCTGTACTGATTTTTTCTTGGCTACCTCAGATTTGCTGTTGAACCTGTCTAGTAAATTTTTTCATTTCATTTATTGTGCTTTTTAACTCCAGAATTTCCATTTTGTTTTCTTTTTTTAATAATCTATATCTCTTTATCAATATTCCTTATTTGTTGAGTTATCATTGTCATACTTTATTTTAATTCTTTTAAAAAAATATTTTTATTGATTTCAGAGAGAAAGGGAGAGGGAGAGAGAGATAGAAACATCAATGATGAGAGAGAATCATTGATCGGCTGCCTCCTGCACACCTCCTTCTGGGGATTGAGCCTAAAACCTGGGCATGTGCCCTTGACTGGAATCAAACCCAGGACGCTTCAGTCCACAGGCCGATGCTCTATCCACTGAGCCAAACCGGCTAGGGCTTTATTTTCATTCTTTAAACATGGTTTCCTTTAGTCACTTGAATTTACCCTATTAAATCTAACATTTGGAGACATTTGAGACAGATTCGATTGACTGCTTTTTTTCTGAGTATGGGTGACACTTTATTGTTTCTCTCCAAGTCTCCAAGTTTTCTGTTGATATTTTAGATTTCAGATAATGGAATTTAGAAATTTTGGATTCTGATTTTTGTTGTTCCTGGGTTGTTATTTTTGTTTTGTTTGTTATTGCTTTTTAATGAGTGGTCTGGAATAAATCTGTGAAGGCTGTCTCTCCCATATTGTGTGGCTGCTGATGTCTCTATTCAAGTTTGTTTTTTGTTTGTTTTCTTATTGCTTTTAAGCCCCGCTTCTTAGGGTTCACTGCTGAGGAAGAATAGTTTTGTGTTCAGCTAAAGATTGGTCAGAGGTTCACGTCAAGTCATTGAAGCTTTCACTCTCTGCTAATGGATCTGTGTGTGGGTCTGGGGAGCACATTCATATTTCAGGCACTTTCATGTCTGCTGTGTCTTTTACTTTCAGCTGGACCCCCTGGCATCATCTTTGTGTGTGTAGAAGTGATCTCTGTCAGCAAGGGATGTAGGTGGTATGAGCCCACTTTGGTGTATGTGATGAATGTGCAGAATTCTGGTCAACCTGGGATATCTGTAGAGAGTTTATCAAGGGCACTATGGTTGTCTCACCTCCCAGACTCCCTGTTGAAATATAGCTAGTCTCCTGGTCTCTTGCTTGCTTTTAACAAACCTTCCGTGTCAGGCTAGCAGAACCTCTATCTAGCCTTTGTGTTTTCCTGTTGCTGGGATTGCCACTTTAAGGGACAGTGCTCCATTTCTAGTGAGCCTGGCCTGGCAGTGTTCTCAGCTCAGCCCTTTCAGTTGAACTATTGCACTTGATGGAGCTGGCAGCAAGGGGATGGAAGCAGCCTCATGCAGTAGTGCCATAGGCTTGTTTTGTGCTGATCTTACCTGAAGTTCATGGAGAAGCACAGCTCATGATTTGTGTATGACTTGGGTTGATTTTCAGACTGCTAAATTTGTCCTAATTTTGAGTTTTGTCTAGCATCCTAAGTTCTGTTTTAGCGAGGAGATTTGTCAACATCCTCGTTTTGCCATTGCTACATTTTCTCAGAAGGTATTCTGAGCATCCTTTGGTGGCAGGTACCATCCTGGACAGGCCCTGAGAACATCAAACTGCACAGTGTATTTGGACAAGCTTCTTACTGAGGACTGCTCATAGGGACCCATCAATTTGGCCCAAAATCTAGTTAGTTACTTTTTAAAAGATAAAAAGTAAGATGATTGTGCTTTCAGAATATTGTTGCAGCCATTATCGATATTTTCAATTCATAATACTTATACTGATAACTTTTGTACCCAACCTTCTGTTGTTGAGAGTGTGATTTAATGGGGAAAACGGGCAAGTGAGGATTTTGGAGTTGTGGAATTGGGATTGAATTTTGATTCTGTGACTAACTAGATCTGTCATTTGCAGGTTATTTGATCCCTCTGAGTCTATGCTTCCTCACCTTAAATTGTGAATAAGAATATCTACCTGGATTTATTGTAAAGAATACATAGAACATAGATAGAATACCTGGTGTGTAGTAGGTATTTAGTAAGTGGTAGTCTAGCCACCCAACATGTTGTGGCTGGGAATATAGTTGTGGTAACTTTTTCTTTATCAGATTATCTACTTCTTGCTTTATCTAGCTTTGCTTTTAAGTTTTTTTTCTTTTTATAGAATAATGTTGGTACTTTGTATAGTAAGTGAAACATACACTGTATTTTCCTCAGAGTACATTTTGGTTCAATGCTCTTTCCAGATATCCCAGTGTTCCCAATATTTTATAGTTATTTTCTTTCTAAAATCTAAATTTTATGTGCTTATAAGTGACAATGAAACTTTTTATGGCCACTTTATGGTGAATGAGCTCATATATACATCGGGACCCTGAATAAAGTTTGGTTACAATGTTGATGAGATGCTGTAAGAACTTAACTCTTGTTTATATCAATTAGCCTATAGTAACATTGGTTTTGTTACCATCCTTTGCTGAAAGTCTCAGAACCTATTGATAATGTTAAGTGATTTACTGTGTATAAGATTGTCTTATGGGAAGGTCTATAAAATGAAAGAACAGTAGTAGTTCATTATCTAGACAATTCAGGACATGATTGGAAGGGTCAAAACAAGGTATCTGGTAGAGATAAATACTTTTTTTTTTAAACATTAAGTCTATATAATGGCTTGTCTCAAAGAGGAGAGCATATCACAATAGGCTAGACTTTGTTGCTATAGCAAGTTCAGTTTGTGTTAGACAGTTTGGATCATCTGCCACAGAGTGTGGTTTACAGTAGAGATACAGAAAGTTTCTTGGGTCTTGCAGGACCAGAGCTCACTCTGGTCAACCTCTGAGGCTCTGTCCCATGATATTTAAGTTAATGTGGAGGAACTGGTATGGGGTTACTTCAGGTTCTAATGTCATTTTTGGTTTTAGAGAGGATATGATTGGGCTATGGCACATTCAGATCCTCTTAATAATTATCATACTTTTTCATATGATTCTTAGAACTGAGAAGTTAACAATTCCTCTTAACATTTTACTTCACTTAGCAAGTGCCTTATGCCAGAATATTTTATATGCTTTTTATTACATTTTTAAAATCAAATTTTTAGACACTGCCTTTTCTTTTTTGGAAGCCTTTAATTTCTTCTAAAGAATGTGTTTGTTGTGAATAATGTGCTTATCAAAAGTAATTCTTGAAAATAAAGTACTTGAATAGCTATAAATGTCACAATATTGACATTGCAGAATCTAGACATACAGAAAATAGAGATTCAGAACTTCTTTATGATGAAGTGAACTCAGGAAGTTGCTGGTTACATGGTGGATGGGATTATGTAGATGTTTTACAGGCAGTCACCTGTAATTGCACTTGGAATTACAGCCCTGTGCTGTCTGGAATGAGGTCTGTTTTAACAACTCATAAATGCCCCTAACAAACATGATACAGCCACAGTTCTATAGTGCAGTAATAGACTTTGTAAATGGCCTTTTAGCACCTGCATTTGTTGCAAGAATGAAGTGTGGAGTTATAATATGCATGTCATTTCTATGAAATACTGATACAAGTCTGTCTCTTGAGACAGGTCTATTGCAGGTTTATAAAATGATTACTTTTTCTCCCTTAGGCTTTAAAAACCATATTTTTGGCAATGATATTTTTGGCAGTACCTGTGATAAATTTTTTAGAAGAGTTTTATTAAATGAAGTAAGGATTTAGACTTTTCTGTGTAGATTGGATATTTTTCCTTGCGCACTCAGGAAAACTGTGCAAGACTTCATGCCCTTTGAGTGCTGTGGAGGATGCCAAAGTGACTGTGGCAGAAATGCCAGCCTCAAGGCATGCCGTTCAATAGGAGTGGTGAGACAAGCTCCTGACCATTACACATACAAAGTGGTAAGTCTCATGGGGCAACTAGAGCTGCCAGGAGAGACTGGGAAGGGAAATAGTGCTTTCTGATTCAATGTGAAAGCTACCCCCAAACCCCAAGAATTCTCTTTACTTTCTTTGTCGTACTGAACTAATTCTCCAAGTCCCCATTTTAGTGTGTAAAACCTACACACACACGCGCACACACTTTTTTTTTTTTTTTTTTTTTTTTTTAATATCCCTGCATTTTGGGAGCCTGGAGGAGAAGAAAGGAATTCAGTGCTGAGAGACTTGGCTAAGAGTAGCTTGGACAATTGGTGTGGTTTCTCCATTTGAGGGTTGGGCCAGGCTCCATGTGGCATCTGACCTAACATGTCACTGGAAAAGCCCTGTAAGTACAGGATCTCGACAAAAATATCCTGGAAAAAAACACTAGTAAGCTCAGGGGTTGGACACATTAGATTTGGAAAAATTACCATTTGTGTGAATCAAGACCTTGCTACCAAATGTATGAAGAACTACTGACACCTCATGGATGTGGATATTATTATTTTTAGTGATATAAAGTATGTAAGCACATATAGCAGAGTCTGTCTATGAATGATTACATATACTACTATATGGTCTTGGCTCAGGTTGATCCGTGAGTTTCATCTGAGAAAGTGAAAGCTGTTCATCATGTGTCCAAGATATTTGAAAAATAAAGTTGGAATATGTCCAGTTGAACAGCTAAATTTTTCCAAATGTATTCATATCTATTCTATAGAATTCTGCTAATAGGACTTAGTGAAGTGAAAACAAGGTAGCATTTAAATAATTCATTATTCTTTTCAAATTTATATACATTATTGTTTTAGGAAAGAATTATGATCATGCTTTTCTTTTTTAATATATATTTTTATTGATTTCAGAGAGGAAGGGAGAGGGAGAGAGAGAGAAACATCAGTGATGAGAGAGAATCATTCATGGACTGCTTCCTGCACAACCCCCACTGGGGATTGAGCCGCAACCCAGAAATGTGCCCTGACTGAGAATCGAACCATGACCTCCTAGTTCATAGGTCGATGCTCAGCCACTGAGCCACGCCAGTCGGGCTCTTTTATTTTTTAATGATATAATGAGAATAGTTCAGAGAGATGGAGTGTAAGGATCCATTGATAGGTATATCGAAATAAATCTAATTATAATGAAAAAATTGCATATAGTTTATTTTACTTTTCACGTATCCCTTGTTCTGTGGTCTCGTATGTATATATCAATAAAATTGGTTGTTTCCAAAATCTATTTCTAATGGGAATCCTATTTTTTAATATTTACAATTTTGGAATTGTTCTTATATATACATGAACATACACACATAAGTAGGGAAGGACCATTTAAAAACAATGTTGGGATTAACTGAGTAGGTGGTTTAGGGGGTAAAGTACTGAAACTTCAACCCATAAGTTAAAATAAATTTTAAAGAGTATACATATACATATATATACACACACATATACATATATAATCAAAATATAGAAAAAAAGTAGAAAATGTAAAAGAACATTCAGACCACTGGAGAGCTTCCTCTCTTAGATGTAGAGAGATAGAATGCAGAAATAAAAATATATCTCACACTGGATAGATGAAATTAATATTAAAAATACAGCTTATTCTAATATATGAGAAGATATAATAGGTAAATA
Organism: Myotis yumanensis; assembly: GCF_028538775.1. NCBI lineage: Eukaryota > Metazoa > Chordata > Mammalia > Chiroptera > Vespertilionidae > Myotis > Myotis yumanensis. The sequence goes on along the minus strand of NW_027223753.1, from coordinate 84,346,572 downwards.
GACAAAAGAAATTATAAATGGTGAACTAATATGTGGAAAAATTACTCTCAGTAATAAAATATGAGAATGGAAACAGTGTGGAGATAATAATTTTTATTCACCAATGCATTTGACACTTATTTTTACACCATTTCTCCTGAGGTTGTGTGGAACAATGTAGTTATTTGTTGTTGGTGACATGGTAAAGCTCTTTATGCAGATGTTTTATTTCTTGAAATGTATCCCAAAGAAATAATTAGAGACAAAATGATATTTGCCCAGACATATTCACTTTAGTGTTATCTTAGTAGCAAAATAGTGGAAATGCCCTTTAAATTAGAATAGTAAATTGATCCTCTGTACCAACAGACTTTTAAAATGATAGTTTTGGAGATCCTGTGGAAATATGAAAAATGATTGCTATATTTAAAATATGTGTGTAGTATAGAGTGTATAATTATATGGTTTTTGTGGAAATGCTTTTGTTGGGTGGCAGCAGTATGAGAATTTTAAATTATTTTAGACATTGAGCATTTGCTAAGTGACTCTTCAGTCTAATTCATCACCCTGTGTTCTGGGCACTGCTCTCTAGCCCAGGGATGCTAAGCTTCTTAGGTGATTTTATATGGTCAGATAGATAGATACTTAAAGAGCTAACAACATTTTAGAAGAGTGGCTTTCCAGAGAAGAGGATATGTGAGTGGGGTTTTAAAGAAGATTAGAAGTTGGCCAGATCATCTGGGAGGATCATCTGAGTAGAGATAAAGGCGTGGTGTGTGAGTCGGGGGATGTGTGTAGTTACAGGGTCATCTTATTCTCAGGGTGAATTTAACAGTGAGGAGTTGGAGAGGGGGCACAGATAGGGTGGTGAAGACCAGGTCATAGAGGGTGTGTATGCAATTTGAAGGATGGAAAAGAACTGCCTTATTTTCTCCTCATGCAGCTTTCCTTCTTTCAGAGTACAGTACACATTATTGGTCTTATTAGTTGTGCTCCATTCTTATAATTGTTGAACAGTTATGGTTGTCTGGCTATTCAGCAAACACAAATGAAGTGCACAGAATCAAAACACACTTGTCTGTATACATTTGTGTATTTGCTATAGTGGTCATTCATATATTGACTAGTGATGATCGTCTTGAGACTGTACATGAATCAGTGGCAAAAATTAAATGTTCTTGACTCCTGATCTATGAAACTATAGTCCTTTCTGCATTTTATTGCTGAGCTGTAGGTTATGGCTGAATATGAACACACAGGGTGGGGCAAAAGTAGGTTTACAGTTGTGAGTATGCAAAACACAGATTTTATTATTGTATTTGTTATTTATTAATGTTAATATTTTCCATATGAACAACTATAAACCTACTTTTGCCCCACCTTGTATTTGTGGATAATACATACAGTTTTATGTGGTTGGAAACAAGTTTTATTGGATGGAAAGTATTCTGTGTATATAGCATATTTTTCCGTGTATAAGACACTATTTTTTTCTAAAATCATTAGACTGAAAATCGAAGGGCGTCTTATACACGGGAGTCAGCCGAGGAGAGAGCCACTGGGATGTGTAGCTGCCTATACCTTGTCAAACAGGCTTCCTCCAATCACGAGCCTTATTGTTACTGACACCAGCTGATGCCGTAATTAGAGATGGAGGTGGAGAGTGCGTAGATGCAACAGGGATCTGAGTGTTCTGAGCCCATAAAGATATCAAAAAATAAACAGAAAAAATACCGGTCAGCGATTGTCTTGCTCTGCAAAATTCAAACTGAATGTAATCAGCTATGCAAAAGAGCATGGAGATAGAGCTGCAGAGAGCCAATTTGGATCTCCTCCCACTGAGTGTATGATCAGACAGCCCAGAAAACAGGAAGAACAACTCCTTAAGATGCTAAAAAAAGAAGAAGGCCTAATGAGGAAAACCAGCAAAATGTTTAAAATACTGATTTCTTAATTTTGGGTTGGAAAAGTCGGGGGTGGGGGGGCATCTTACACATGGGAAAATATGGTAATATATTGTAGTAGTGAGTATTATTTTCTTTAAATTCTCCAACATTATAAAATCTAAGTGATAAGTCCTACCATTTATTGTGTGTTTGTTTTTAAAGCATGCTATATAGGAACAATTAAGAAGCATGGTATATCTCTTAGGACATTATACCATGTACTATGTTTTAATGTTTTGATCTATCAATGTCCTTTCTATTGAAGGCAAATAATAGTAGTCACTAGATGCCTTCATAAAGAAGCAGAGATATCACAATTTCTCAAATGTATTTTTTAATGTTTGAGAACTGTATTTTGGTGTAATTGGTTTTTTTTTTTTGTTTTTTTTTATTGTACGTGTTTTAGGCATTTAAAAGCACTCTTTAAGAGGACCATAGATTTTACTAGACTGCAGAGACAAATATAGCATACACAGAAAGTTAGGAGCATTCCCCATACATTCCCCCCTCCTCACCCCATCCCCCAAACCACAAAGCTTGGGAAAGGAACAGACTAGCATGAACTTTAGAAATGAACAAATGGAGTTTTAAATCTCTACTCTGCTTCTTAAGAGCTCTGTGGATGAGGCATTTAACTTCTGACCCTCATTGTCTGTTATAAAATGACTAAGATATATCCATCACTGGTTTGTGATGAGGATTACTGGTAAAACAGATGCTATATTTAATATACTTAGCAGGATAACTGGCATATAGAATAAATGTTGTTAGCTCTGGGTCCTAACTCTCACCAGAAACTAGCTGTGTGTCTTTGGGCAAATTGTTTATCATTTCTTGTTCTTTGTCATGTATTTATCTGAACTAAAAGGATTTAGACTTATTTTTATTTTGGTTAAAGGAATTCTGAGATAATTTTGAAAATTAGGGTTGCCTTTTTCAAATTGGAATGCTTGGTCATAGTGGGTATTGATATACTTGTGCTCATGTAGCACCCTTAAAAGGAAGAAGACACAGAACTCTGCTCTGGTGATTAAAGAAATGCATCTATCCTATCGACAGGCATTGTGCTTTGTTTCTATGACACATAGCTTTTCTTTACCAGTTTTCTTTCATTAAATGTTTGCCAATCACCTTTGGTTAAAACCATGCCTGTTGTGTCAGATACCAGCTGCAGGGGTGGGCAAACTTTTTGACTCAAGGGCCACAATGGGTTCTTAAACTGGACCGGAGGGCCGGAACAAAAGCATGGATAGAGTGTTTGTGTGAACTAATATAAATTCAAAGTAAACATCATTACATAAGAGGGTACGGTCTTTTCTTTTTTTAGTTTTATTCATTTCAAACGGGCCAGATCCGACCCGCAGGCCGTAGTTTGCCCACGGCTGAGCTAGAGCCATATGGAAGCTACCCTGGTAAACAAGCCTCTTTGGGTTGGCTTATAGGAATCCTGTTTAAATTCTGATAACAATATTCTGCATTTGTGTGGTCATCCTATCTCCCTTACCTTCATTTCCAATAGCCCTTTAAATCTCATTTCATCCTTTGACTCCAAGTTGGTAAGAGGGCCATAAGATTGGTTGATTGGAGATGGGAGGCTTATAATAAAGTGAAATTTGTGATTGCAAAAGAGTAGAAAATAGACTCTGGCTCAGAGAAAGAATTCATCAGAAGTTTAGTGGATAGCTCACATAATGGCCAACACAGGTGGTCATCTATTTTAAAAGACAGACAGGAAGCTGTTTGTGCTGCCAAAACATGCAGGGTCATGGCAAGGAGCACTCCTGGATCTTGGGCAGCCTGTGGTGGGGAACACCAACCCTCTGAGTGATCTGCTGTGGGTACAGTGTGCAGAAACACCCAGTGGTTGCCTGAACACACCCTCTGGCCAGACTTCAGGGAGGGAGAGCATCTGGCCTTATGGCCCTGGGGAGAGGAAGGCGGGTCTGGCTGCCCACCAGGACACCCCAGTAGTGGATTTTCCAACTGTGGAGTAAGGATTCAGATTCTGGGCAGCTAAGAGGAAATATAAACCAAAAGAGAGATGAATGTTTTCTATTGCTAGATGCAGGAGTTGTTGAAAGTACTTATTATTTGTTTGTTTGAATGTGCACCTGCTGTGAGTATGAATGCAGTGGCCTGCTTTTGGATAGGAGGAGACCCAGGGCTTTCATCAGCTTCCTAAGAGGGTTTTTGATCCAAGAAGACCTAAGAAATGCTCTGTAATAAAGAGATTTAACTGTGTTTGAATCTTTGCTTTTCCACCAGGTGGTGCAAATCCTTTATGATGTTCACAGAAGATAATTCTCTTAGAAGATAAAAAAAATAATTAAATAATTTTTTTTCTTTTAAGAAATTAGTTCTATCACAAAGCAAAGGATCATTGATCTGATTCTTATCTTTTATAAAGAAATGTGTGGATTTATATAGCTTCTTAAATGTTGACTGTTGATTTAAATTATCCATAGATTTTGAGACTCTACCACAGTATTTTGTTTTGTTCTTTCTAGAAACAAACTATTACAACTGGGGAAAAGTAGTATGTTTAACATACTGATTGTTTCATGTTCTTTATGAATGAAGCAAGAAACATTCAATTTTTATAGTGTTTTGCTCGATGCAGAAAACTTGTGTGAATTGAATTTTTAAAAATTTATTTGTGGCTTGTCCGTAATTAGGGTCAGTGTATATACTTTGCTTCCAGAAGCATTGCAAGTGACTTGCCTGTACGCATATTTGTTTTAAAGACTGGAACTTAAATATGCTTTTAAATTGCACCTTACTGACTGACCTTGAACCCAGAGAGTGAGATTGAGGATGCTAGATTCTTTGCCTCACAACTTGTGCTGCCCGTAAACAATTTAATTTTTGGAGACATTTTTCTCAGGTTAGACAGAAATGAATTCCTTTATTTTCATACATTTCCATTGTATCTTCTTTGAACTTGTGTTTAGAAGGAGAAAGAAAGCAGAATTGTGTTTTTGTCTGTTTTATGATAAAGTTTGTGTTTTACTGAAAAATAAATCATGTAAACAATTGAAAGGTTATAATACTTTTCTGTCAGTTTAGAAAAAAAGACTAGAATATTGAAAATGGATTATGTAGTTCAGTTTTCTTAGTTTGTACATAAGAAACACAGCTCTAGCTAAAGACTTAGAAAACATACAGTGGCTAGATAGAAGTGGAGTAGTATCTCAGATATAGATGTTCTGACCTGGAAAGGGTAGCAGAGTAGGAAATCCTTCTTTCAAGGCAGAAAGGGAATTCTAATTTTATTCATTCAGGTAAAAGATCTAATTGATTGGGCGTGGACCCATAGATCAGTTGGGTCTGTTTTTCCTTTGAGCTGTTATCAGCTTGCTGTATCTCCTACATCTTTCTGTCTTTAGAAGTAAATACTCAGAGAGGTTTGTTCATTTTTTTGAACAAAATTATGGGATAGTATGTACATTACATTCTAGTTTGCTCTTTTCTACTCAATAGTTTGATGTGGACATACTTCAGCTCATCACATATAGATCATAATTCATAGTTGAATTAGTTATATAATCTAAAATACGAATTTACCTAATTTATTCCATTATTTTTTATTGAACACACTGTAGGCCCAGTGCACGGATTTGTGTACTGGTGGGATCCCTCAGCCTGGCCTGTGGGGATCGGGCCGAAACCAGCTCTCTGACATCCCCTGAGGGGTCCTGGATTACGAGAGGGTGCAGAGCAGGCTGAGGGACCCCACTGGTGCACAATTGATCGGGGCCGGGGAGAGACCATGGGCGGGCTCCAGGGTGTGTCTGGCCCATCTCACCCAGTCCTGATCCGCCGGATCTTAGCAGCTAGCTAACCTACTGGTTGGAGTGTCTGTGCTCTGGTCAAACAGTGGAATGGCCAGACACTTACCATATTACGTTTTTATGATATAGGATAAGTTGATTTTGTTTTTGCCAATTACAAACTGCTGCTGTAAACATGCTTGGTATGTACATTTTATTTACTGATTTTTACTGCTTTTATTTCTATAGGATAGATTCCCAAATTATAATTACTGAGTCAGAGCACATCCAGTTTTATAACTATATATAAAAGCCTTCCCATCTAATAAAAGGCAAGAAGGGTAATTAACCATACCTCCGCTACGCTTCCCATTGGCTAATCAGGGTGATATGCAAATTAACTGCCAACAAAGATGGCGGCTGGCAGCCACGCAGCTGAAGCGAGCAGGAGGCTTGCTTGCTCCAGAGATGGAGGAAGCCAAGGTTCCCTGCCTGCCGCGGCCTGGCTCTGAGTTCCGGAAGCAACAAAGTTTCAATTATAGAAGCTAAACAAACCCCAGATACCTGCTTTCAGCCGGCCGTGGCCTCAGAGAAGGGAGTGCCAGTGACGGCAACAATGTTTCAATTATAGAGGATAAATAAATCCCAGAATAAAAAAAAAAGAAAAAAAAGAGAGGCTGGGAGCTTCAGTTGCCCGCCAGCCTGAAAACGGCCCTCAGCCCCTCACCCAGACTGACCAGGCACCTCAGTGGGGACCCCCACCCTGAAGGGGGTGTGACCAGCTGCAAACAGCCATCAGCCCCTCACCCAGGCTGGCCAGGCACCCAAGTGGGACCCCCACCCTGATCCGGGACAGCCTTCAAGGCAAACCAGCTGGCCCCACCTGTGCACCAGGCCTCTATCCTATATAATAAAAGGGTAATACGCAAACTGACCCTAACAGCAGAACGACTGGGAATGACTGGTCACTATGACACACACTGACCACCAGGGGGCAGACGCTCAATGCAGGAGCTGCCCTCTGGTGGTCAGTGCACTCTCACATGGGGGAGCTCTGCTCAGCCACAAGCCAGGCTGATGGCTGCCAGTACATCGGTGGTGGTGGGAGCCTCTCCTGCCTCCACAGCAGTGCTAAGGATGTCTGACTGCAGTTTAGGTCTGCTCCCTGCTGGCAAGTAGACATCCCCCAAGGGCTGCCAGGCTGCCAGATGGATGTCTGATTGCCATCTTAGGCCAAATCCCCTTGGGAGCAGGCCTAAGCCAGCAAGTGGTCATCCCCCGAAGGGTCCCAGACTGGGAGAGAGCACAGGCCAGGCTGAGGGACCCCCCCCTGCTGAGTGCACAAATTTTTGTGCACCGGGCCTCTAGTCCTATCTAATAAAAGACAAAAAGGGTAATTAACCGTACCTCCCATACGCTTCCCATTGGCTAATCAGCGCAATATGCAAATTAACTGCCAACAAAGATGACGGTTAATTTGCATATGCAGGCACTCAGCGGCCTGGGTCCTGGGAACATCCTCGGGACCCAGGCCTCTCCTAGCCTGTAGGCCTGCCCATAGGTCCTGAGAAGATGGGGTCCCAGAAGCCTCTGGCCACTCCGAGCCTATGGGCGCAGGCGCCAAGCGGATGTTCCCACCTCGTGACCACTTGCGCAGGCGCCAAGCGGCAGCCTGGGTCCACGCCCCCCAGCCCAGCACCCATCACAGGGGCGAACAGGCCAGGCCAGGCCAGGCCTCCCCACATGGATCGTGTGGTGAACAGAACAGGCCGCCCCACCAATGATCGCAGGGCAAACAGAACAGGCCTCCCCACCATCGCTCCCAGGGAGAACAGAGCAGGCCTCCCCGCGATTGCTCGCAGGGTGAACAGAACAGGCCTCCGGGCGAACTATCACGGGGCGAATAGAAAAGGCCTCCCCGCGATCGCTTGCAGGGTGAACAGAACAAGCCTCCCCGCGATCGCTTGCAGGGCGAACAAGATCGCTCGCAGGGCAAACAGAACAAGCCTCCCTGCGAAAGATCACTGGGCGAACAGAACAAGCCATGCCTCCCTGTGATCCCAAGCGAAGAAGCCGCTCTGCTGACCAGCCTGCACTATGGACCTGTTCCGGTGGGTGGCGCAGAGTCTGGGGCCTCTAGCCTGCAACCATGGGAAGTCTCCCTCTCCCCAGAGTTAGAAGCACCAGCCCAGGTCCAACCAGCATCAGGTCCTAACTGCCGGGGTGAGTTCCTGCAGGCTGGGGTTTGATCCCTAGGCATTAGCAGTAGGAGACCAGTGCCTTTGTTATTGCTGTGTGTCCAGGTTTTAATTGAACAAATGCCTGTTGGTCCCGGGTGCCAGCTTAGCAAAATCTTTTAGCAGGAGAATTCTGTCTGGGTTTCCTCAAATTCCCTCAGCCCCTACTCACCCCTCTGTAAAGGCGCAGAACAAGTGAGGCCCCTTAAATAAAAATCAGAGGTCTCCAGCAATGGTGGGCCTCTCTCATCACAGTCATTTGAATTGGATGGCATTTGAGTATTTATCTAGGCACCATGACAGGGAACACACAAGCTCAAGTCATGATCTTTACTCTTAAATAATTCACAATCTTATTAGAGCGAGTGGATGATAAAAGCGCAGTAATGACATCAGAATGTAAGGCAACAATACAGAGAGGAACAGAGGCAATTGCTAGGATGATTTTCCAACAGTTAGTACGAAGAGTATGTGCTGTGAATTAAATAAAAAACATATGTGTGGAAGTAGCTGCTTCATGAGTATGGGATCCCTTCCTATTTTAAAGGAAACTGAGTTCCATGGGAACTATGTAATATGCTATGATATCTGAGGCACAGGACAAGGGAGGCCCTAAGTCAGTAGTTCTCAACCTTCCTAATGCTGTGACCCTTTAATACAGTTCCTCATGTTGTGGTGACCCCAAACCATAAAATTGTTTTCGTTGCTACTTCATAACTGTAATTTTGCTACTGTTATGAATCGTAATGTAAATATCTGATATGCTATATGTGTTTTCCTATGGTCACGACCCACAGGTTGAGAACCTCTACCCTAAGTGTACTATGCTTTGATATTTGAGTCATTCTTTATTGTTCAATGTGATTATTTCTGCACGCCTGTCTTGTAATAGTTAAATTACTAGAATAATACACCTTGCTATAAAATATTACTAGAAGAGCAAATGATCAGGTGACATTTATTGTTATTTTCTATAAATGAACACAATCTCTGGTATGCTAAAGTGTTAAGTATTATAGAAATATGCAGATAGGGAGACCTACAGGCTTGATTACAAGTGAGGCTTACTATCACAACCCAAATTTATTGCTTAAAAAAAAACACAGGGAGCCAAGTAGAAACTGAACCAAATATAAGCCCTTGAAGGGCAAATGTAAATTGGATAAGCTTTGCCATTACAAGAGCAAGAAGAAAAAATTCAGATGCAAGAATGAGAAGCACATTGCATCCACTCTAAGTTGCTATTAAAGAAAAAGAATGATATACTATGAAAATAATACAGATTGTAAAGAGATTTGTTTAAAGAGGATTTCTTAGAGCAGGTAGTATTTCATTTAATTTTTTTTAAATGTGAAGAGGTTGGCTAGATAAGAAAAAGGTGTAGGGGTCCCAAATTGCAGAGGGTGCAGGCGGGGCTGAAGCACCCCCTGCCATGCACAAATTTCGTGCACCGGGCCTCTAGTCCTATCTAATAATAGAGAAACATGGTAATTAGCCGTACCTCTGCTACCCTTCCCATTGGCTAATCAGGGCGATATGCAAATTAACTGCCAACCAAGATGGCGGCCGGTAGCCAGGCAGCTTGAAGCGAACAGGAGGCTTGCTTGCTTCAGTGATGGAGGAAGCCAACGTTCCCCGCCTGCCGCTGCCGGCCTCTGAGCTTGCAGTTTAGGAAACATTGTTACAAATATAGAAGCTAAACAAAACCCCAGAAACCTGCTTTCAGCCAGCCGGGCTTCAGCCAGCAGGACCGCAACATTGTTTCAATTATAGAACAAACGCAGATCCCTGCTTTCAGCCAGCCGGGATCTCAGAGCTGGAGTGAGCAGGACCGCAACAGTGTTACAATTATAGAACCCAAACAAACCAGATACCTGCTTTCAGCAGCCGAGGCCTCAGAGCTGGAGCCAAGCCTCAGAGCTAAAGCTGGCCCAGAATAAAAAAAAAAGAAAAAAAGGACAGGTTGGGAGCTTCAGTCACCCGCCAGCCTGAAAACGGCCCTCAGCCCCTCACCCAGACTGGCCAGGCACCCCAGTGGGGACCCCCACCCTGAAGGGGGTGTGACCAGCTGCAAACAGCCATCATCCCATCACCCAGACTGGCCAGGCACCTCAGTGGGGACCCCCACCCTGAAGGGGGTGTGACCAGCTGGAAATAGCCATCATCCCCTCATCCAGGCTGGCCAGGCACCCCAGTGGGGATCCCCACCCTGATCCAGGACACCCTTCAGGGCAAACCAGCCGGCCCCCACCCGTGCACCAGGCCTCTATTCTATATAGTAAAAGGGTAATATGCCTCCCAGCACCGGGATCAGTGGAGCCGCGAGGCCTCCCAGCACCGGGATCAGCGTGACAGGGGGCAGCGCCCAAACCCCCTAGCACACTGAATGGTAGCCCCAGAAAATGGGTTTCTGGCTTCCTGAATTCTAAATTCTAAATGAATTTGCCTTCCCCCCAAAATATTGTTACAATAAATAATTGTGATCTGTATTAATGTTTTATCACTTTGGAGGGCAAATTTATGGACTTTTAAAATGAGCTAGTCAACACACCACCAACATGTATGTATTTTTTCTAATGGGAAATATATTCTCATTTCTAAACAAAAAAATTTTCAGTTCAACTTTAAAACTGCAGCTTTTTAATTGGGGACTAAGGGAAGGAACCAAAATATACCTCTGGAGGCTTTAGGGCCCACCCCACCCTACCTCACCCCACCCTACCTCACCCCACCCTTCCTCACCCCACCCCTGTCCTGTCTCATCACCACATTGACTCCCCCTAACCACATGTCTCTGACTACAGCCCTGTGCTTGCCATGCAAGTATAGTTTGTAGTTACGTGTCTCAAATCAGCTGGCCCTTCATCCGTCCTATACAATCATTCTGGAGCCTCCACTGTGATGCTTACCTGTAATCTGTGCAGATAAGTTGAATTTGCTTTGTGAGAGTTTATGTTTATTTTCCAGCTTATTAAAGCTTCTGTGGCTATTTAGCTGAGTTGTTGTGAACACTAGGCTAATGAGATCACCAGGGTGATGAAACATTGTGCGAATCTTGGCTTTCTTTTAGTACATTTATCTCTGTTTCTAACCCTGGTTGTCTACTGGGCTTTTTTATACATACCATTGTCCAAAAGTCAGATTGGACATATATGTGGATGCAAATAAATCCATCATCCACTTCAGCCAAGCAGCTTAGCCCCTGGTCCTTGGAGGATCCCAATAATTGCTTGGTAGTTAGAGGAGCAGAAAAGCCTTGTTCCACATTAGAATTGGCTCCTGACATGTCAGATTAACCTGAAAGGAAGGTGGGGCATGCTAAGGGAGATTTATTTGATTGTACACTTCCTTTAACATTTCATGAGTCAGGCACATTTTTCAAGGTTGCTGTCACAGTGGCAAGGTGGCCCAGGGCCCCTGTGCTGCCAACTGCAAAAAGTGTGTGAATGGATCCCTTGGGATTGTGCAGTGGGTATAACCTTGATCTAGCTGTTATTTTTATCAGGAAACTCATGATAAGTTAATGCTTGCTAATGAAGCATATCCCTCTATGTGAAGAGACTGGTGTCAGTGGTAATTGGCCTACCTAGCCTTGGAGCCTGTGTTAGCCGTGGTATTTATAGCGTATAAACACCTTTTTATAACAGATCTCAACCCTCATTTATTAACAATTAAAAATGCATTATAATTTTAACAGTGCATACCTGCTAAGTGCTTTCTGTAATATCTGTAGTGGTGCAAACATGCCTAATAAAAACTTGATTATAGCATATACAGAGATTAGAAAGCCATGGTTTACAATAGTTATTTTAAAATCTAATTTGAAACCCAGCAGTTAATTTTTATTTTTAGTACTTGAAGTTTTTTTTTTTTATAAATGAATGTGATTTTCAAAAGAATGTTAAGTATCTTTTGTGAAACATTGACCAAAGAGACAAAATACATGTAATTTAAATGACCCAGACTTCACCAGGAGAATTTTTAATGATTTAAGTCATAGAGAAACTGGAAAATTTTACCTTGTTTGTCCTGAATATCTGGACTACCTTTGTAGATTTTATGGACTTTTAGATTGTGTTCAAAATTTTTTTTCTATATTTGCAAACACTTTGATATTCTAAACTTGAGTTGTAGTTTCAAAATTAACGATGTGGTAATGATATTTTGTACATGATAATGACCAACATTTATTAAGTTTTTATTATATACAAGAGGCCCGGTACACAAAATTCGTGCACTGGGGGAGGGGGGGGCTATGTCCCTCAGCCCAACCTGCACCCTCTCCAATCTGGGACCCCTTGGGGGATGTCCAACTGCTGGGCCTAAACCGGCAGTCGGACATCCTTCTCACAATCCGGGACTGCTGGCTCCCAACAGCTCGCCTGCCTGCCTGATTGCCCCTAACCACTCCCTTCCCTGCCAGCCTGATCGACGCCTAACTGCTCCCCTGCTTGCCCAGTCGCCCCCAACTGCCCTCCTCTGCCAGCCCGGTTGCCCCTAACTGCCCTCCCCTGCAGGCCTGGTCGCCCCCAACTGCCCTCCCCTGCAGGCCTGGTTCCCCCCAACTGCCCGCACCTGCTGGCCATCTTGTTGTTGCCATCTTTGACCACATGGGGGCGGCCATCTTGTGCAAGGGCATGACGGTCAATTTGCATATTACCCTTTATTATATAGGACCAGAGACCTGGTGCACGAAGATTCATGCAAGAATAGGCCTCCCTTCCCCTGGCTGCCAGCACCGGCTTTCCTCTGGCACCCGGGACCCGGGCTGCTTTGCTCCGGCCACCACTGCCACCCACCAGGGGTGTGCTCCTAGCCACACCATGGCTGCTCGAAGCATGCCCCCACCCCTGGTGTCTGTCTGCTGGGGTGGGGGTGTGCTCCGAGCCGCGCCGCAGCCGTTCAGAGCTCGCCCCCACCCCTGGTATGTTTCCACTGGGGCTGGGGGCAGCACACAGTCCCTTCCTGCCTATCTGCGTACACAGCTCCTCCTGAGCCATTGTGATGCAGCCTCCTCCTGACCTGATCGTTACTGTTACAGCGTCCTGGCCTAATTTGCATATTACCGCTTTATATATAAGATATTTGGACCTGTCCTAATCTCATTACCACATTTAACCCTCAAAAAAAAAATCCTAAATCTGTTACTTGTGTTGTTCACAAAGAGGAAAACTGAGTTATATGTGAGGAAGGACCACTGGAATTGAACATCAGAGCAGAGGCTGGACATGGAATTCTGGTGTCTTACCCAACCTTTCAATTGCCACACTTTTAAGTTCATAAAATACTCCTCAAATACTTTTCACAGTCATTTATAAATGACATAATCTCTCTCTCTATATATATATAAAAGCCTAAGTGACTGGCCGACCGTTCTACCGGTAGCTATGATGTGCATTGTCCATCAGGGGGCAGACGCTCAACGCAGGAGCTGCTGAGCTGAGGTGACTTGGCAGTTGCTCTTCTTGGGTGACACACCTGGAAGCAGAAAGGAGGGAGCCCAATTCCGGGGTGCGTCACCTGAGAAGTGCCCTCTCGCAATCTGGGACCCCTCGGGGGATGTTGGAGAGCCGGTTTTGGCCCAGTCCTTGCAGGCCAGGCCGAGGGACCCCACTGGTGCACAAATCCATGCACTTGGCCTCTAGTCTACATATATAAAAGGCTAAGCAACCCTCTGACCAGTAGCTATGATGCTCAATGACCACCAGGAGGCAGATGCTCCAACCGGTAGCTATGACACGCACTGACCACCAGGGGGAAGACTCTCCACAGGAGCTGCCTACCTGTGGTGACTTGGCAGCAGCAGATGAGGCACCCTGGAACCAGAGAGTTGGGAGCCTGATTCCGGGGATGCATCACCTGAGAACCGCCCTCTTGCAATCTGGGACCCCTCGGGGGATGTTGGAGAGCCAGTTTCGGTCCGATCCCTGTAGGCCAGGCCGAGGGACCCCACCTGCCAGAGGGACCCTGCTCACTCCACAGACACCCTTCCAGCCGCAGTGCCAGCCAAGGGACTGCGGGAGGTTGGCTCCAGGGCGTGTCTGGCCCTTCTTGCCCAGTCCTGCCCTGCCCCGCCCATCACCTTCTAATTAATTTCCTTTCAATGTGCACAAATCTGTGCATCAGGGCACTAGTAGGAACATGATTCTGAAAACTTAACATTTTAAGTTTGGGGACATGCTGTTGTAAAGTATAACTCATGTACAGTAATGTACCAGGACATGAAGAGACTGCAGTTTTAAATGATGAGAGCCAGTTTGCTGAGATCATTGTGAAAGGAATTGGGAAGTTTTACAGTTGGCCATGGGCGAAACATTGTTTTTGGAAGGAATACTTGGGAAAGTAAAGGGGAAGATTGTACTGAGTGCTCACTTTATGTCAGGCACTGTGCTAGACACCGGGCCATGTGTTGCCACATCTTAGTGCTCACAGACTGGGAGACAGGCTCATCATAGCCCCTTACAGCAAGTAACTTGTCCCAGATCACTCAACCATTGATGCAGAATTGCTACAGCTGCAGGTCATCTACATACTAAAACATCTTTTTTTCACTATCACAGCGAATTGCTATTGCACTGTTGTCTGAAGATGGTGTTTCCTTTTGTTTTCATCCTTAAGTTTATGAAGCTTTAGGTCAGCGGTTCTCAACCTGTGGGTTGCGACCCCTTTGGCGGTCGAACGACCCTTTCACAGGGGTCGCCTAAGACCATCCTGCATATCAGATATTTACATTACAATTCATAACAGTAGCAACATTACAGTTATGAAGTAGCAACAAAAATGATTTTATGGTTGGGGTAAAAACATGAGGAACTGTTTTAAAGGGCCAGAAGGTTGAGAACCACTGCTTTAGGCCATTCCATGCAGGCCACCTTATGCTATTGGTACATTCCATGCAGGCTACCTTATGCTATTGGTACACTGAGTAGGAAGCATTTTACTTTACTGCTTTCTGCATTGTAAGAAGTGTTACCTTCAGTCATGGAAAACTTGAGTTTTCTCAGGAAGCCATCCAGGAAAGACTTTCAGACCCCTTTTTTGAGTTCATTGCACTCTTTTATTCAGAACAGTGCTTTCTTGCTTTTTAAAATCTGAGTACTGGAGCAGTTGGCATAGTTTTGGGATGTGGCTAGAGACCCTCTGAGTTTATAAGTGAACTTGATGCTTGACTCTTCATCTTCCTTTAGCAGTTATGGTATTTGCTTAGTAGCTTTTTTGTCCATGAATGTTTTAAGTTCTTTCGAGGCTGTCAACTTAAGCAGGCATCCTAATTTCAGGTAATTATTTGTTTCCCTTAAAAAGTCATGAATTCTAGGTACATGAGTTCACTGGTGAGAGCAGGTGGGCTGTGCAGAGCATATATCTGGCTGTGGGAAGGCACCTCTGTGCTGCCTGGAAGCAGCCTATTTCAGAGGCTCAAGAGTCTAAATTTTTCCACTCCTTTGGATAAGGGCATGACATTTTGCTTGAATAAAGCATTATAATAATTTTCTGAATTCTGTCACCCAGACATGAAGTGATCATTTAGTATCATTTTAAAAATACTTTTAATACTTGAATATAAATATATCTTGGCCTTCCAACTGAAAAGACCAACTATCCTTCCCAAAATTCATACCTTTTATTTTTTTCAATGAATTTATTGGGGTAACAGTTGATAAAACCATACAGATTTTAAGTGGACAGCTCAGTAAAACATTTGCATACTGTATTGTGAACTCACCACCCAAAATAAAGTCTCTTTCTGTCCCTACTTATATCCCCTTTATCCATTTCCACCTCCCCCAACCCCTTTCCCTCAAGCTGTCACCATGTTGTCTGTGTGTATGTCATACATAGATATTTTTTGCTTAATCCCTTCACCATTTTTTACCTAGATGCCCAATGCCCCTCCCCTCTGACCTCTGTCAGTTTGTTCTATGTATCTATATTTCTGTTTCTATTTTGTTAAGTTATTTTGTTTATTGATTCCACGTATGAGTGAAATCATATGGTATTTGTCTTTCTCTGACTGACTTATTTCACATAACATCATAATCTCCAGATCCATCCATGCTGTTGCAAAAGGTAAGATTTCCTTCTTTTTTCTAGCCAAGTAGTATTCCATTATATAAATGTACTACAGTTTTGTTTTTGTTCAAATTTTAAATTCTTTCTTGTTTAAAGTATAACATATAGTATTACATATGTCTCCTGTTTCCCCCATTGAGCTCTCCCCGGTCACCCTCACCCCCAAGCACATGCCCTCACTCCCCTAGTGTCTATGTCCATTGATTATGCCCATGTGCATGCATACAAGTCCTTTGGTTGATCTCTTACTCCACTCCCCTCCCTTCCACTGTCTTCTCTCTGAAGTTTGACAGTCTGTTCGATACTTCTCTGTCTCTGGATCTGTTTTTGTTCATCAGTTTATGTTGTTAATTATGTTCCACAAATGAGTGAGATCATGTGATATTTATCTTTGTCCAACTGCCTTATTTCGCTTAGTATAATGCTCTCCATGTCCAACCATGCTGTTGTGAATGGTAAGAGTTCTTTGTTTTTTACAGCAGCGTAATATTCCATTGTGTAGATGTACCATAGTTTTTTAATCCACTCATCTGTTGATGGGCACTTAGGCTGTTACCAAATCTTAGCTATTGTAGATTGTGCTGCTATGAACATAGGGTTGCATATATCCTTTCTGATTGGTGTTTCTGATTTCTTGGGATATATTCTGAGAAGTGGGATTATTGGGTCAAATGGGAGTTCCATTTTTAATTTTTTGAGGAAACTCCACAGTGACTGCACCAGTCTGCATTCCCATCAGCAGTGCAAGAGGGTTCCTTTTTCTCCAGATTCTGACAGATATAAGATGGTATCTCATTGTCATTTTGATTTGCATCTCTCTGATGATTAGTGACTTTGAGCATGTTTTCATGTCTCTTGGCTTGGCCTTCTGTATGCCCTCTTTTGAAAAGTGTCTAGTTAAGTCCTTTGCCCATTTTTTTGATTGGGTTGTTTATCTTCCTTTTGTTAAGATGTATGAGTTCACTATAAATTTTTGAGATTAGGCCCTTATCGTATATAACATTGGCAAATATGTTGTCCTATGCAGTGGGCTTTCTTGTTTTTTTGTTGTTGATGGTTTCTTTTGCTGTGCAGAAACTTTTTATTTTGATGTAGTCCCATTTGTTTATTTTCTCTTTAATTTCCATTGACCTAGAACATGGGTGGGCAACTTTTGCTGGCACGCGAAACCCTCTCTTATAATCTTCCATTTACAATTTTTTTCTTAATATCGACTTTTTTATTTTTCAGATAAATTCAGTGTAGGTGCATCTTAGATTAATAAATAATTTTACATAACAAGTTATCTTAAAGACCATAGACATGGATTGACGAGAGAGGGGAAGAGCAATTTCTATGTCTCTGCCTTCACTCTCCCTGCCTTCCTAGATCAGACCAGTGTTTTGGTTTCATCCACATACGTTGTGAATCTTTGTTCTCAGTGATGAATTTTGTTAAGTCTCGTAGTAGGAGTAACCTGACGGATGAAAGTAGTAGCTCCTGCATATCTCTGAAGGTCACGAAATATAAACCTGATGTAAAATCTCTGTCATCAGTGATGCAGCAGCAAAAGTCCCACTGATAATATCAAACGGAGTCATAAAGTTTTCTGTCGGACTATCAGTGTACATGTATACATTAAAAAATAAATGTATTTTTCATCATCATATACTGTGTTTTTGTCGCTCGAATGAATTTTATTATTTCTTCAAGGTTCTTCACATATGTACACCTTAAGAGATATCAAGTAGGCGTAACATGTTCTCAAAAAATTAGGGTTGGCACTCAGAAGAATTTTGAGTCAGAGATTTTGCTGGTTTTGGCATGCACTCACAAAAAGGTTGCCCACCCCTGCCCTAGGAGATGTATCAGTAAAGATATTACTACGAGAGATATCTGAGATTTTACTGCCTATGGTTTCCTCTAGGATTTTTATGGTTTCATGATTTATGTTTAAGTCCTTTATCCATTTTGAGATTATTCTTTTGTATGGTTTAAGTTGGTTGTCTAGTTTCATTTTTTTTTTTTTTTTACATGTACCTGTTCAGTTTTCCCATCATCATTTATTGAAGAGACTGTGTTTACTCCATGGTATGCTCTTGTTTCCTGTCTCTGATGTTAATGAACTAATAAGGTGTGGGTTTATTTCTGGGCTTTTTGTTCCATTGATCTATATGTGTGTTCTTATGCTAGTACCATGGTGTTTTGATTACAGTGGCCTAGTGGTATAGTTTGATATCAGGTAGTGTGATACCTCCAACTTTATTTTTCTTTCTCAGGATTGCTAAGGCTTCTCAGGGCCTTTTTTGGTTCCATATAAATTTTGGGGATATTTGTTCTAGATCTGTGAAGTATAATATTGTAATAGGAATTGTACTGAATCTATAGATTGCTTGTTAATTCTTTCTATTCATGAACACATTATATGCTTCCACTTCAGTTTTTTCCTTCAGTATTCTATAATTTTCCGAGTATAAGTCTTTTATCTCCTTGGTTAAATTTGTTTTTAGATACATTATTTTTTGATGCAATAGTTAATGGCATTTTTCTTAATTTCTCTTTCTGATAGTTGACTATTGGTGTATAAAATGCCACCAGTTTCTGCATATTAATTTTGTTTTCTGCTACTTACTACATTCATTTATCAATTTTAATAGTATTTTGTGGAGCCTTTACAATTTTTTATATATAGATAGTGTCATGTCTGGATGTCTGGAAGGTCTCCTGGTCTAATTAGCATATTATCCTATTAGTAGTATAGAATAGAGGCCTGGTGCATGGGTGGGGGCTGGCTGGTCTGCCCTGAAGGGGGTCCCAGGTCAGGGTGGGTGTCCCTTTGGGGGTCAAGGCCTGCCTGGGCGAGGGGCCTGGGGCGGGTTGCAGGCTGGCCACACCCCCATCGGGGTGAGGGTCCCACTGGGGATGGTGCAGGCCTAGGCAGGGGGCTGGGGCAGTTTGCAGGCTGGCCACAGCCCCATCAGGGTGGGGGTCCTTGCTGGGGGGTGTGACCGGCCTGGCAAGGAGCTGATGGCCGTTTGCAGGCTGGCCACACCCCCATTGGGGTGAGGGTCCCCGCTGGGGGACATGGCTGGCCTGGGCTAGGGGCTGAGGGCTGTTTGCAGACTGGCCACTCCCCCATCAGGGTGAGGGTCCCCACTGGGGGGTGTGGCTGGCCTGGGTGAGGGGTTGAGAGCCGTTTGGGGGTGGTTTGTAGGCCGGCCAAACCCCCTGCTTTGTTTGGAAGGATGTCTGGAAAGTCTCTGGAAGGTCTCCTGGTCTAATTAGCATATTACTCTTTTATTAGTATAGCCTAGTGCCCCGGTGCATGAAATTCGTGCGGGGGGGGGGGGGGAGTGTCCCTCACCCTGGCCTGCACCCTCTACATTCTGGGACCCCTCGGGGGACGTCAACTGCCGGACATCCTTCTCACAATCCCGGACCACTGGCTCCTAACCCCTCACCTGCCTGCCTGCCTGATCGTCCCTAACCACTCTGCCTGCTGGTCTGCCGCCCCCAACTGCCCTCCCCGGCTGGCCTGATGGCCCCCAACTGCCCTCTCTGGCCGGTCTCCCGGAAGGTCTCCAGGTCTAATTAGCACATTACCCTTTTATTAGTGTAGATTATTCATCTGTATTCAAGGTGCAAAGGTGATTTTTGCCCTCATCACAAGTAGCCTTCCATCTGAAGGGTTCTTTTTGTGCTCACTCTCCTCTCTCTATTTCTTATTCTTTCTCTAAGAGTCACCTGATGGGGCATCACCTGGGAAGAGGAACCCAGTGGCATTGGACTTCAGTAGGCAGCTTGTGGTGTGATGCTGCTTGGTTTCTGTGTTCAATGGAATGTAAGGCTTTGCACAGACCATTGTGCTAGTTGTTCTGTCTGAATAGATTGCTTCTATTTAAGTGACTATAAACTACTAAAAATCTAACTAGTGCTTTTTGATATATAGGGTTGGGCAAAAATAGATTTACAGTTTGTATAGAAAATAATACAATAATTACATCATGATATGATAATAAATGGTTTCACATAGTCACAAACTGTAAACCTACTTTTGTCCCACTTTAGATAAACTTTACTCAGTTTTCTGTTCACAAGTTAACACAAGTAGTGAAAGAAGGTATTTTTATTTCTGCTTCCTCAGGTAATAAATACCATTTATGTGTACAGTAAAACCTATGTAAAAGACAATTTGGGCAAGGGGGTATTCCTTAAAGCCAAAAGTCTGTTATATAATAATGTAGGTTTTCCTAATGCCTATGTTAAACATTTGACAAATTAGTTTACCTGTTTTTACTTATGTATACATGTTTGTGTAAATAAAATTAAGTATGTATGAAAAGCTTAATTTCACAGGAAAGTTTTCTATATGTATTACTGTACTTTTAAATCTATACTGACTGAAAGGTCTAGTAAATGCATGCATTTACCAGCCACCACCAGTCAACAAATGAACAAGCCTGGGGCATGGCTTAGGGTACGTGGGAACATCAGCCAGCACACTTTAAAATTGCTGCAGAAAGTCATACTTCACAACAACAGATTACTGCACATGATGTGGTATGATCACATGCTAATAATTCACAGAACATTTCTTGAGCGGTGACTCTTGGATTTAAATATGTAGACTCGACTCCAGGTCAAGGGCAGGTTTGTTCTTCAGCCTTATAGAGGCATGTGTGGGAGGCAACCAATCAATGTGTCTCTCACATTGAGGTTTCTCTCTCTGCCTCTTTCTCTTTGTCTCTCTCTCTGTCTCTCTTCCACCTCCCCCACCCTGCCACCTTCCCTTCCTGCTACTCTCTAAAAATCAATGGAAAAATATCCTCAGGTGACGATTAACAAAACAAAACAAAAATATGTAGACTATAATTGTAGATACGTAATATTTATTGATATTGATAAAATTACTACAATGTTTTTTCCAACATATGGCCTATTTGCTAAAATTTGTTAAAAATAACTGAATTAATAATAAAAAATAACCTGTTAATTTAATTTTAAGCAAATCTTGGGTAAAAGCATTTTAAAATTGACAGGGTGTTCATTTTCACATATAACATATGGACTGGAAATTTTGTCTCTTAAATCCAAAGTCTGTTAAATCAAGATCCACAAAATCCCAAAAGATTATTTTAAAAAATCATATTTGTGGATATCCAGCTAATGAGTGTATACTTTCCTGTCAAGTTTGAGTAGTTTTACTGAGTAAGTTTCCTTTTTCCTAGCATGCTCTATTTGGGACTTCATCAATGTTTATTATGTAGCTAGAGGCCCGATGCATGAAATTCATGCAAGGGGCTCGGTCCTCACAGCCGCAGAGGCTTGCCTTGGCCCTCGCAGCCGGCTTTGTCCGGAAGGTCATCCGGCTCTCTGGTCTGATTAACATATTACGCTTTTATTATTATAGACTAGAGGCCCGGTGCACAAAATTTGTGCACTGGGGTGGGGGGGTGTCCCTCAGCCCAGCCTGCACCCTCTCCAATCTGGGACCCCTCGGGGGATGTCCGACTGACCTCTCACAATTCGGGACTATTGGTTCCCAACCGCTCACCTGCCTGCTTGCCTGATTGCCCCTAACCACTCCCCTGCCAGCCTGGTCATCCCTAACTGCCCTCCCCTGCAGGCCTGGTCACTGCTAACTGCCCTCCCCTGCAGGCCTGGTCACCCCCAACTGCCCTCCCCTGCAGGCCTGGTCACCCCCAACTGCCCTCCCCTGCCAGCCCAATTGCCCCCAACTGCCCTCCCCTGCCGGCCCAATTGCCCCCAACTGCCCTCCCCTGCTGGCCTGATCACCCACAACTGTCCTCCCCTGCTGACCATCTTGTGATATAATGGGCGTGGCCATCTTGTGACCACATGGGGCGGCCATCTTGTGCATGATGGTCAATTTGAATATTACATCTTTATTATATAGGATATAGGATGAGGGAATATTTCTTTGGTTGAAATTTTGCTTTCTTTTTAGATGTAACTATTATAATGAGAAAGACAGGTGGAATTTGATGAATTAGTTTGTAACAAATTGAGGATGAACAGTCAGGTATTCCTTGGGAGAATGTTAGGTATTGATGGGTGTCATGGGCTCTCATGTAGGTTCTAAGACAGTACACATTCAGTTCTGTTCCTGCTGCTCCTGAGAAAATTGAAGCCTTTCTATCTGATCAGCTTGGCCTGAGCCTCTCACTTGTAACCTGTCCTTACACTGATACCGTTATCTGCCCTGAACACAGGGGCACCTACTCCACCAGCCTGTGGGAGCAACCCTGTCTTTAGGGAAGCGCTATTGGGTTTATATTCTTGTTTTTCCCACTTCCTCTGTGGCCAGGTGGAGCCATGTACTTCATGTAAACAGACCGTGTTCCTTCACTTTTCAAGTCTTCGTTCATCCTATTCCATAGTCAGCTGTGCTCTTGCTCTTGGTTGCCACTAGTCAAAATGCTCTTTTGGTGGAGCTCAGATGTGCTGTCAGGTGAAGTCTCTGGGAACCACAGTCTAGGTGCCAGGTGTGGTCATTGCTGCTGGGTTGGCCATTGTTTCTAAGCCTATTCAGTAAGCTCTCTGCATGTACATACAGATATACACATGTATATTTTAAGATAAAAGTCAGGACTATAGGGTTTTTAGTGAATCTCTTTCATCTTACAACTCCTTCTCTCTCAATGAGAAACCTTATACTCGGTGATTCCTGGTATGATGAAATCACTTATTTGCTTTATCCCATGATACTCAACAGTTTCAGAATAATAACACCAATACCACCATCAGCATTTGTGTGTGTGTATTTTCTTTTGTCCTTAGACTAGGGATATGTAGTTAAAGTATTGTGTTTTAGTGTCACTTTTCTTATATTGTTATGCCATCACTCAATACATATTGAAATTCATTTGTCATATTTTATTTTTATTTTTAGGAATGATTTTGGTAAATTTTTATTTACATGGTTCCAAAGTATAATCTAGAAAACAAGATATTGTCAAAGAAGTTCAGCTTCTGTCTCTGTCACTCCCTCTTCAGTAAGTAACCATCTATATATATAAAAGCCTAAGTGGCCGTTTGACCATCTGACCGTTAGCTATGACGCGCACTGACCACCAGGGGTCAGATGCTCAACACACAGGCATAGAAACATGGAACAGATTGATGAATCTCAGAGGGAAGGAGGGAGGGGGGAGAGCGGGAAGAGATTAACCAAAGATCTTATATGCATACTAGAGACCTAGTGCATGGATTTGTGCACCAGTGGAGTCCCTCGGGGATCGGGCCGAAACCAGCAGTCCTACATCCCCTGAGGGGTCCCGAATTGTGAGAGGGTTTAAAAATACCATGCATGCTTTATTCTTCCATTTTTTTTCTTACTGTGTGTGTATGTGTGCATATGTGTGTAAACATATGTATTACATAATTTATAAGTAAAATGTAAAAATGTAGGTATATGTATATGTACACTCACTTATGCTATATATTTCCAGAGAAGAGGAAACTAGTTTAATTACACTTTACACATTAGTATACAGACTGTATCCTTTTTTCCCTTTTTCCCCGTTGTGGGGGAGGGAGGTTGTAGGGATGACTGTGCATGAGTGGATATTCTAAATTTGTCTTATTGGAGGATTGAAGTTTTTATTTTTTGTTATTTTTCATCCTTCATGACTCCTCAGTGTGCTCTTTCTTTGCTTCTGATTAGCTTCTTGGTCCATAATTACACTTGCTCATAATTATGCTTCAACAGTCTTAGAAGAGAACCTCTGTGGCTTTCTGAAAGATTGTTCTTTTATGTGAAGTTGCCCAGATGAGTTATAGGAGGAACTGTCCTCTGTGGTTTCAAAATGAGTTCAAACTCTGTGTAGGGGGACTTTCCAAGTGAGTAAAGCATGCCATGGTGTGTGGTTAGCCAGTAAAAATCCAAGAGACTGCAACAGCTGTTGGAAACGTGTGAAACATGCCTTTGGGTTAAAAGAGGTACAGTGTTTGGAAACTCTGGCTTCCAATTGCACACAGCTTTAAGTGAATACAGAAATGTTTTCTGATGGTAGTAAAACCATGGTATATCCATTCAGATTGTGAATGTATTTATTCTTTTCCTTTAAATTATGTTTTACCTAAAAGGACACATAGAAATAATGAAATATATTTTACCAGAAACACCCAAAGTAGGTAAATACATATTTAAAGGGCTGCCTATTGATATGACAGTTGTTTCCATTATTTAAAAATGTATGCCGAAATGGTTAGGAAAAGTACCTTTTGAGGACTTGTAACAAATGTTCAGACAGTAATATCTTGGAGTGGGGGTGGGGATTCTGATCACCACAGTTTTTGGAGTAATTTGATTTTCATTACTGGAAAAACTCTATAGTTCTTATAATTGGACTATGTGCCTATTACACCTATAATTTTCCCCCAGATCAGAAGACTTTCTGTGCAGTTACTTTAAATCACATACCCATTTTTAGAGAAAATATAAAGGGATATGTGTCCAGATTATATGGTGTTGCAGAATACAGCTTTGCAGGAGATAAGCTATAAAGTTCTTATAAATATTTCCTATGTGCCAGTTCTTTTGTGTGTTGGTATGCTCTGTGGCATGTCTAAGCAGATTTTACTCTCTTGTCTTTAGACATTGAAATGTGCTGATGTAAATTTATGGTTTGTTTAAAAGAAGAGTGGGGTTTCTCTTAGTCAAGTTGGAAGATAAAGTTTACCAAGGTTAAAAAATAAGAGAAACAGCATAGAAATGTGTTACAAGCTCTGAAAAGAAAAGGTTATCATGGGAAAACATTCTCAATGAGAAATTGACCCAAATATCTGGATATAACAAAAACATAAGTAGATACCTACAAGTCTTAGGATCCAGAGACCAATAGAAATATTCTAAGGGGAGAGTTCTCAAAACTCTGTAGTCTAGTTGACTCCATGTCTTGACTGAAACCAAAGTGTTGATGATAGGGGATGTTGTGTGGGGCTTATGGACTCCTTCAGCCAGGATAAGTTTGGAGAGAAAAGAAAATGACAGTTTTTCTTCCCCGACCTTATCAAATGCAAAACAAAACAGGGATGGCATAAAAACACAAGAGGTAACCACACAAAGCTCTGTTGTGTGGTGGCTTCCAGTTCTTTTCCAGAATAAATACTATCATAAATACTATTATGATGACTATCTTAGTGTGTAGTGCTTGTTCCATTTTTAGGGCTTTTTCTCTCCAAAAAGAATCTCACAAGTAGGATAAACAGAAAGAGAATGTACCTTTTCATCATTCTCCATGGAGAAATAGGAGATACAAGTTGTTAGTATCCGAAAATATGGCTTATCTTTTCTTTCTGCATTTCAGATAGAGTCTACTGTACTTGAAAGCAAGTGGCTTTCAAGCTCTCATGGTCATAGCTCTCAGCAGCTACAAAAAGTGTCTGCTCTGTATTGTTGCTTTAACTTGTCAGTTATGATGCCAGTGTGAGGTGTTTTGGAGTATTTGTTCACTCATTTGACCAATTACTGTGTAAACAATTGGATTGATACCAACATTTATGCTGTGAAAATAAGATATGCAGAACAGAATATAGCCAACTTTTTCTTCCCCTCCATAGGTAGATTTACACAAATAATATTGTTTGTTAATGTGTGTTTGTTGCAGAAAGTTGAAAGATCCACATATTCACGAGAAGTGTAGTCACTCAATTGTCCATCCAGAAATACTACTAATAATTTGAATGTTTCATATGTGTATATGTATGTGTATCTAGACTATACATGCACATTTACACAAATATACATATGAGCATATAAGTATATGTGTATGAACTTAAAAATGCAATTGGGGTCATATGGTATATATTTTGTGGTGCTCCCCTTTAATAGAACCTGTTACTAGCTAGTATTTCTCAATGTCATTAAAATCCCCTATGGACAACAGTTTCAAATGAGTACTTGATATTGCATCATATTACTTTGCCATAATTAATATTCTCTTGCTGTGGTGTAATTAGTTTGTTTCCATTTTATCTAATGATTATCATGGAACCTCTATTTTTTTTTTTACTTTGCTAATTAACATGCATGCTTTGATGGTGTAGCATAGTATTTAATAGGAAGTGTCTTCCTTCTTGTTCATCAAAGTCTGAGCATTGAGAACGTAATTCAGGATTGTAATATTTCACTTACGTATTTTTCCTTCAGTAACTTTTAGAAAAAAATTATTTGTATTTTAAATACGTATTTTAGAAAGTTATCTTTGTTCTTTTCAGTTTTATCTACTTTCATTCACTTTTTCATCAGACGTACATTGAGTGTGTTCATGGAGGTGGTTAAGACTACAGTGTAAAACAAGAAGGACACGGGTCCTGTTCTTGTAGAGCTTACTGCCTGGTGCGAGAGTGTAATGTTAAATCAATTATTTTATAGGATTACACTTGCAACATATGTTATAAACCAAAGGTTACAGTGTGCCATAAGAACATATACTTGAGGAATCTGAACTGGGAAGAAAAGAGAATTCTTCAATTAAAATCATCCTCATTAATTTTATTATCTTTTGTGGTTTCTATTTAAAATAGAAAACTTTCTCTGTGCTTGATCTGAGGAGCTGCCACAAACCAAAGAATACAATACAGACTATATGTTTCCTCTCACCAAATATCCAGTCTAGAGGAAAAGAAACCATTAATCCTTTTGGTTGAGTATTTGACTTCTGAGCTGGAATTTTTCCCAAGCTAGCAAATTTCAGGGTGTAAGTTGAATTCTCTCAGCCAGCATTATGAATTTGAAGCTTGAGAGTTCATAACCATGATTAAAAAGCATTGACCTGCACAAAAAGCAAGTTAAGCACAAAATAAGCAAAATGATGTACATAAAAATGTGACCAGGACAAGGGTCTTATTAAGCCAGTGCTGTTTATAAAGTTAATACAAATGAGACATGAAGGGATATTGTACCTCATTTAGGGGAACTGTACTTTGTGGAATATTCATGGAAAGGATGAATTAACGTTTGATTCTTTTATTATATACTAGAGGCCCAACGCACGAAATTCATGCAAGAGTAGGCCTTCCTTCCCCTGGCTGCCGGCACCTGGGCTTTCCTCTGGCACCCTGGACCTGGACTTCCCTTTGGCCGCTGGCAGGCACCCAGGACCCGGGTTTCCCTCTGGCTGCCGGCAGGCACCCAGGACCTGGGCTTTCCTCGAAGCCCTGGATTTGTCCAGAAGGTTGTCTGGAAGGACATTCGGTCTAATTAGCATATTATGCTTTTATTATTATTATAGATTTGATTGCTCAGCATTTTAGTTAGCAGAGTCATATATTGGATTAGAAGAGTTCTAGGGATGTAGATTAGATTTAACCTTGATCTGGTGTAAAAGTCAGAAGAAAAGTTGAGATATAAAATGATTAATTAATGAAGAACCAAACGTGAAGGATACAGAGCAGGAAAGAAGTTTAAATGCCCTGGCACTTATTGGAAGGTAAAATAGGGTAAACTGCCAGTAGGGTAACTGGGCAACGTAAGAGGATTTGAAGAAAGGAATGTCTTGAGTTTACTTGCCATGTTGTATGGAACCATAGACTGAGGGAGTGTGATAATCTTAAAAGTAATAAGATTAATATTAATACCCATGTTTCCTTCACTTAAATTAACAGCTGTTAACATCTTGTTACATTTGCCTTACTCTCTCTATATGTACTATTTTTGGTTTTGTTTGTAATACATTTGAAAGTACATTAAAACTGTTACTTTGTGTAAGTTCACTAGAGGCCTGGTGCACAAAAATTCATGCACTCGGCGGTGGGGGGGTGGGGGAGGATCCCTCAGTCCGACCTGCACCCTCTCGCAGTCTTGGAGCCCTCAGGGGATGTCCGACTGACGGCTTAGCCACAGTCTGGCCTCCCTCTGTGGGAGGCGACCGGATGGGCTGATCAGGGGATAGCGCCGCCTGGCGAGCGACTGGCCCCACCCCCCCGATCGCCCCTCGGCCACTGCTGGTCACCGCTGTCCCCCAATTGCCCTGTCCCCAATCACTGTCCCCTCCCTTTGCCCGCTGGCACATGCCTTGGCTGACCTGGCGCCACCTGCTTGCCAGCCCTGCCCCCCACCGACCGGTCGTTCTGCTGTTCTGTCGATTTGCATATTACACTTTTATTGTATAGGATTCTGTATATGGCCACTTGATTGAATTCTTATTAATTGTTACCAATTCAGCTGATTTTCTTGGATTTTCTAATTAGAATATCACATAGCTGCAAATAAATGATTTTACTTTTCCTTTAAAATTTTCATATCTCTTAAAATTTCTTTTCTTATTTTAGTAAGTTGTCCAGGACCTCTAGTGAGGTATTGAATAGTACCACTGATAAAATTCTGACTTTAACAGGAATACTTCTGATAGTGCACAATTAAATTCAATGATTGCAGTTTGCTTCTCAGGGATATTCTTTACATAGTTTCAGAAGTTATTTTCTAATTATAACTTTCTGGGTATTTTTCTAGGAATAAGTATAGTATTTTTATTACTCTGTTTTGGTTTCCATAGTATATTTTTCCTTAATATTATCTATGTAATGAATTTTCGGAATAGAATTTTCTGACATCAAGCTGTCCTTACAATTCATGAGATCTGACTTGGTAATGATTTTTTAATTTAATATATTTTGGTGCTACTATGTTTTAAGTAGATCAATGGATGTAGATGCTATTGTGGATAACAAAATACAGATTTATTTAAAAGTGTTTCTTCATATATTTTTATCATTTATATGCTTCCTAGTTCAACATAGAATAAAAGTATTACTACAGCCATTGGGAGGAATACATAATTTTTAAAAAAAGACATCTTAACACTTGAAATGGTGGGAATCAGTAATCTAGATATTTTTTAAAAATATATTTTATTGATTTTTTACAGAGAGGAAGGGAGAGGGATAGAGAGTTAGAAACATCAATGAAAGAGAAACATCGACCAGCTGCTTCCTGCACACCCCCGACTAGGATGTGCCCGCAACCAAGGTACATGTCCTTGACTGGAATCTAACCTGGGACCCTTCAGTCCGCAGGCCGACACTCTATCCACTGAGCCAAACCAGTTAGGGCCTAGATATTTAAAAGTGAATTTCATGCTTATCTTTGCCTTCATTGGAGTAGTTTTGCATGAATCTGTTGTCTGGAGATGATCTTGATGTTAATCAATGTATCCTCCTGGCCTAGATTTAAATAGATCAGAATGGTGAATATAAAATTAAGTAATATTTGGAGGAGGGGAGGGGAGTTGGTCTTTCTTTAGAATCCCTCCTAATAATCAATTATCATTATACAGTCATTATAAAATGTGAAGAATATTAGGTTTAGAGTTAATAAACCCCTGAAGCTAGCATATTGAACTGTCATGTCTCGTTAGTGTGGGAAGGAAGAAATCTAGATAACTAGATTTATTATCATAGCTATTATATCTATTTTTTTAAATGCCTCTGTATCTTTGGGAGGTCTGGATGTATTCCTTTCTCCTTTTACAGTATCCATAAGCTGTATGTGTGGACTCTAAAAAGAAGATCATTTTAAAATCAGAATGCTGCAGTAATGTAAGGGACTTTGATCTGGGACAGTGATGGCGAACCTATGATACACGTGTCAGAGGTGACACGCGAACTCATTTTTTTGGTTGATTTTTCTTTGTTAAATGGCATTTAAATATATAAAATAAATATCAAAAATATAAGTCTTTGTTTTACTATGGTTGCAAATATCAAAAAATTTCTATATGTGACATGGCACCAGAGTTAAGTTAGGGTTTTTCAAAATGCTGACACGCCGAGCTCAAAAGGTTCGCCATCACTGATCTGGGAGCATTTGCCAGTTCTCAGTGTTGCAGTGATTTGGAAAATGTTGTATACAATTTATATATACTGCATTTATAAACTGCTTAATAGTAATTCTGAAAATTTTAGTTATTTGAAAATAGCATTCACTAGTCCTGTGCTTAGAGAACTGGAATAGTCAAAAGAAGGTTAAAGAAAGCAATGGATGATTTACATTACATTTTAAGTTCACACCCAAGTTGGTTAACTCTTTGGAAGTCAATTCTTAAAGAAAGTTCTAGAGTTATTGCTCTTATTAGCTGAAAGGAACCTGGAAAGCAATTGGTCAAAATATTTTTGGCTATTTCTGATGGAACAAATACTGTGTTAGATCTTAGGGATATAAAAATGAATAAAACAAGGCCCTTGCCCATAATTCTTAGCTGGAAGACGTAACCTGAACCAAGAACTTACTTTGGCGTAGTGAGTTCTGAAATGGAACTTTTAGGCAATAGGTGGATTTTTCCATTTTGTAGCTGTGATTCCCACAGTTGGGCAGGCAGGCCAGGTACATACAACTCCCTAATGATGGTGGTATTGCTAAGACTCGTTTCTTGGACTCTTGATACACGTTTGATGATCTGGTTCACGCTAGGTTCCTGTTAAGCTTTGAAAAAGAAAATTTCACCTAGCACCTTTTTAAAAAGTAGCTTGCTATGTGCAGTTAATAGCTGTTTAATTTGAGATACATTGATATTCCTACTTTCTTATCCCACACTTTTTGTTGGGTGGGCAGATCCCATTAAACATTTAGAATGCAAGCAATGGATAATTTGAGTAATTATTTTTATTTATTTATTTATTTAGAGAGAGAGAGTGAGAAAGGAAGAGGGATAGAGCGATAGAAACAACCATGAGAGAGAAACATCATTTATTGGCTGCTTCCTGCACGCCCCCTACTGGAGATATAGAGCCCACAACCTGGGCATGTGCCTTCACTGGGAATAGAATCATGACCCCTGGTTCATGGATGGATGCTCAACCACTGAGCACACCAGCTGGGCAATAATTTTTTTAATCTGAGTATCTCATTGTGTTACCTACAATCCTATACTCTAACTACAGACCTCAGGATCAAGACTTAGATGATTTTCATGGTGCTAACTCCTTCATGATCTTACCTCTCTTGCTCCCTGTTTTACATTTGAACTACATAAAGGCTGCATACCTGCCTAAGGTTGGCCTTATTTGCTGAGTTGTTTTCAGTCGTCATGCTTTAACTGGAATCTCTTGACTATACTTCTGCTGTGGACCCATGCCTCATCCTTAGCTTCACATCTGGGCTTGGCTGGTCGAGAGACAACCCCCACTATGCTTGAGTGGTCTAATTGTTAGTCATGATCCTATGAACAGGGCTTACTTCTGCTCTCCACTCTCTGTAGCCATAAGAAGTATAAACTAGACATTGTTTATTTTTTATTTTTTAAAACATGTTTCTATTGATTTTTAGTGAGAGAGGAAGGGCGAGGGATAGAGAGATAGAAACATCAATGAGAGAAACATCATTGATTGGCTGCCTCCTGCACGCCCCCTACTGGGTACTGAGCCCACAACCAGGTCATACACCTTGACTGGGAATCGAACTGGTGACCTCTTAGTTCCTGGATCAATGCTCAACTACTGAGTCACCCCAGCCAGGCTATTTTTTAATTTAGGAAAGGAAACTGTTCAAGTAATCATAATACAAGCTAAATCTGATAACAGTTAAAGAATAAATTTCAGTTTTTCCTTCCTGTAGGATTATTAATAGAGCCTTGACTATTTGGTTTAAAAAGTAAAAACAGAACAAATAAAAAACACCCTTGACCTTTTCTAAATAAATATGAACTTGCAAAAGAAACCATGCATATGGAGTACTGAGTGTGTTTTGGTAATTATGATGGATGGCCTCTCTCTCTGTGTCTCTCTCTTTGTCTCTAAGAAAGCTGAATTACAGGATAGTTAATATTCGTAAAGGATTCTTATCTCAGATACTAGGATGCTCAGATACAAAGGACACTTGCTGAGATACTGGCTTGGTAAATGCTACTCAGCAAATCATAATCGTCTTTGAATTCTCAGTCACATTATGTAAGTGGTCCTACAGATGGATTTTTAACTCTAATTTTTCTAAGTTGCTTTCCTATCATTAAATGGTGGAAGGTGTTCTAAAATGCAAAATGAGAAGAATGTACTACTGTTACTTTAAGAAGAAAATGAAATAGGGAGGGAAAGGGGGGATGTTGTGACTGCTGACATTTGTGGCCTCTTTTCATTTGCGTAAGAGGTGGACTGGCTTTTC
The DNA here is from genome assembly GCF_028538775.1 of Myotis yumanensis. Lineage (NCBI taxonomy): Eukaryota > Metazoa > Chordata > Mammalia > Chiroptera > Vespertilionidae > Myotis > Myotis yumanensis. Next base: position 84,314,471 of record NW_027223753.1, on the reverse strand, counting down.
TGTAGCTGCGGTTGCCATGGAGAGGTAGTGGGGGAGGACTTGTAGGACCGAAGCCTGTGAGAGCGATTCTGTCTTAGAGCTGCTCCAGAATATGACGGGAAGGGGCAGGGAGCTCAGGTGTGCCACGGCAGCACAGATTATGGGGGCTGGCTGACCTGTCATGGCTGGTAACGTGACTGTGCAGATACCCCTGGGTGTGACAGACATGTTTGTGGAAGTGCCTGTGGATTCTCTATGTGAAGTGAAAGGATTGTAATGTTGTATGTATTTCCACCCTTCATATGATTTCTTACACTTGAGATTTGATTAAAAGAGACTAGACATATTACACCAAATGTATACCCTTATTACAAGAAACTGACTAACTTCAATCGGCATGTTTGTATACAGATAAATGACAAACAGAAGTCAGATAAATTATGATGGGGATAATGCACTCAGAGAAAGCTAATATGGTAGGTTAAACTGTAACCAGACATGAATGGGTTACTAACCTGGCATCTTTAATATATGCATGTTATAGAGTGATGCTGCTGTATAATACAAGAAAAATGAAATAATGGAAGTTGTAAGAATTTTTCTGCACAATAGGTAGAAGGAAATCAGTTGTGTGTTTTGTTGATAAATATGCTTGTAGCTTAAGAGCTGAATTTTAGGAATTTTGTCATTGCTGCTAATAGATATTTTAAGGAATAGTTTTATATCAAATATAAAATTGTTAATGATTTTGAAATATGATTATTTTATGGTTTTTTGGTTTTCTTAAACATAAATGGTAAATTGAATATTATTATATTAGTCTTGTTTTCTCATGGATATCATTGTGGATGGATAATGCCTTTATTTAAAAACAAATGTGATTAGTAATTTTAACTTAAAACTCCGAACTACTGTTTAAAATATTTCTAAGTAAAGCTATGTTTCTCTTGAGGAAATCATATAATGTGTTCAATTTTCCAAATATATATAAAGAAACTTAATTGAGCTCTCAGTTTTCTGATGATACCTGCATGAGAGCTCTTTTATTTATATTATTTATAATATTGTTTCATAGTGTTTGAGTCAGAAATGGTTTAGGTAGAGAATACATTGTAAGGTTGTTACAGTCCTTGATTACTTATTGCATATTACAATAAAAAAAGATAAATAGTTGCCTAATTTAATTCATGAAAGAAATGCCAAACCAAGTGTTTCTTAAATAAAGATACCTTTATGCAAAATCTAGACATAGTGTCATTCATGGTGGTACACAGTACTATTGAAAAGCTTTGTAAAATGTACAAATTTATCACAGAATTTATTTGAAAAGCATTACTTCAAGGTATTTCAGAAATTGTTCAGTAAATATTTATTGGAAATTATATGTGGAAGTATTCTGTAGATGATAACCTTAGTTTTATTAAAAACTTCTATTTCTTTTGTGTTTGGAATATTAAGATCACATTTTTTTTTACTTTTTAAATATATTTTCAAAGGCATAAGAGTTTACACATTATTAGGTACAGATATTAATGAAATTGACATTTTTATTTTTTAATTAATTCTAAGGTACACCTGCTCAACAAGGAAAACAAATTTACTTTTCTTCAGTATTCATGCAAGTCAAAGAGCTATGTGGTGTAAAGTATTTGTGTATTTGTTAGATAATAATAGGTAATTTTTAAGGAGTGTCCACTCCAAGCTAACTACCTTTCTAAACATTTACACTTTTGCCTTTTCTGAATCTCCCATAACTTTGAGAGATGGGTGTTGTTTTTTTACCCATATTACAAATGAAATAACTGGATTTTAGCAGGTAAAGTAACTTGTCCTGTGTCATAGAGATAAGAAGGAGTGACCAGGACTTGAAGCCATGGATGTTTTAACCACTGCACTTTCTTGGTGGTTAAAACTATTTCTTGCATGTAAAACTATAATCTGGCATAGTGGGAAAAGCTTTCTTTTCAGGTATCCTGGGATGAAATCCCAGCTTTCCTTATCTTAGTTGAGTGACATAGAAGCAGTTATACCTCTTCATGCCTGTTTTTCCATAGGTAATTAATCAAATATTTTGTTTTTCTCTTTAAAAAAATCTATATTGTTGAGAATATTACAGATGACCCCCCCTTTTCCCCCATTGCCCCCCCTCCACCCAGTTCCCGCCCACCTCAGGCCTTCACTAACCTATTGTTTGTGTCCACAGGTAAGGCTTATATACATATAAGTTCTTTGGTTAATCTCTTCCCGTCCCCCTCTCCCCTTTCCCTCTGATATTCGTCAGTCTGTTCCATGTTCCCATGCCTCTGATTCTGTTTTATTTATCAGTTTATTTTGTTTATTAGATTTCTTGTTTGTTTATTTTTAGATTCAATAGTTGATAGATACATAATTATTGCCATTTCATTGTTCCTATTTTTGATCTATTTTTTCTTCCTTTTCTTAAAGAATACCCTTCAACATTTTATGTAATACTGATTTGGTGGCAATGAACTCCTTTAGCTTTTTCTTGTCTGTAAAGCTCTTCATCTTACCTTCAGTTCTAAATGATAGCTTTGCTGGGTAGAGTAATCTTGGTTCTAGGTTCTTGCTATTCATCACTTTGAATATTTCCTGCCTCTCCCTTCTTGCCTGCAAAGTTTCTGTTGAGAATCAGCTGATAGTTGTATGGACACTCCCTTGTAGGTAACTAACTGCTTTTCTCTTGCTGCTTTTAAGATTCTCTCTTTGTTTTTAGCCCTTGACATTTTAATTATGATGTGTCTTGGTGTGGACCTCTTTGGGTACCTCTTGTTTAAGACTCTCTGTGCTTCCTGGACTTGTAAGTCTATTTCTTTCCCCAGGTAGGAGAAGTTTTCTGTCATTATTTCTTCAAGTAGGTTTTCAATATCTCTCTCTTCTCTTTCTGGCACCCCCATAATGTGAATGTTGGTACACTTAAAAGGTGAGCCAGAGCTCCTTACATTATCTTCATTTTTTGGATTCTTTTTTCATTTTACTTTTCTGATTGGGTATTTTTTGCTTCCTCATATTTCAAATCATTGGTTTGATTCTTCGAATCCTCTACTCTACTGTTGAATCTCTGTATATTATTCTTTATTTCAGTTAGTGTATACTAATTTCTGACTGGTCCTTTTTTATGTTTTTGACGTTCTCACTAAGTTCCTTGAAGTTCTCATTAAGAGCCTTGAGTAACCTTATAACCATTGTTTTGAACTTTGTATCCAGTAGTTTGCTTGCTTCCGTTTCTTTCATTTTTGACATGCTTTCTTGTCTGTGCATTTTGGCTGCTTCCCTATGTTTGTTTCTGTGCATTAAGTAGAACTATTATGTCTCCTGGAATTGGTAGAGTGGCCTTATGTATTAGGTGTCCTGTAGGGCCCAGTGGCTCAGCCTCCCCAGTCACCTGAGCTGGGTGCTTGAGTGTGCCCCTGTGTGGGTTGTGTGTACAGTCTTGTTGTAGTTGAGCCTTGATTGCTATTGGCATCACTGGGAGGAATTGACTCCAGGCCATTGGCTGTGATGACCAGTTGTGTCTACAGTGGAAGAGCTGCTGTGTAGGAGACACCCTTATGGAGCACGACTTGCTTCATTGGGGCTTTGGTGCTGGTGCTGATTCTGCCCCTTGAGTGTGTCACTTGTGGATGTGTAGAGTTGTAATCTGAAGGTGTCTATCAGGTGCACTAGCTCTGGGGCCTCCTGGGAGGTACAGTCAGCCACTGCCTGGGGCTACACAGCAGGATCTACAGAGAGATCTGCAGATGGTTGCTACTTGTATTGAGCTAGGAAGCACCCAGACAAGGCCCAACTGTGAAGCAAGGCAGGCTGCTGCTAGTACAGTGGGGCCTTGACTTAGGAGTGTCCTGACTAATGAGTTTTTTGAGATACCAGCTGTCTCTCCGCCAATTTTTTGCATTGAGTTGACAGTAATTTGAGTTAACGAGCTCCTTAAGGAGCTCCTTAATGAGCTTCTTAATGAGCTCGGTCTCGGAACGAATTAAATTTGTAAGTCAGGCCCCACTGTTCTGGGTATTGGGCCTTTTATTGATAGGTTTAGGGCATGCTGATGCCACCTGAAACTTGTTTGAGAGATTTTAGCAAAGCCTGAAGCTGGAGCCAGGACAGGCCATTCATAAGGAAAAGCCACTGCAAACAGCTTGGGTGGGGTTGCAAATTGGATGGGGCGGGGTCTCAGGGGATCACCATGGTGGAGCAAACAATGTGGGCCATGTTGATGGAAACTCAGATATAGCTGCTAGTCAGCTCTGGGGGAGGCCCCAGTACAAGGATCAATGACCCCTTCAAGCATCCCTGTCTGAGAGAAAGCTGCCCCCGAGTTCCTGCCCCTATGCAAGACAATGCAGTTCCTCCCCATATGATCCTTGATTCCCCCAACGCTGCCACCTGGTGCTGAAGCTTAGAGGAAGTGGGACCAGGTAAGTTCCTGCATTGGCTCTTTTAAGAGGAACACCTGGGACTCCAGCAGCCTCTGTGTCACTCAGCCACAAACCTTACTCGTTTTTCCCAGTTCTAGAATCCTGGGCTGGGTGTCTGGTTTGGGCCTGGGACACCCGGCTTCTCACAGAAGGCCTTGGAGATATCCCTCCCAATTAAAAATATGCCACACATGGGTGTCAGACCAGCCTGTTCCATGCCTCCAGCCTTCTTACCAGTCTCAATGTGCTTTCTTAGTTACTTCTTTAATTGTAGGACTTTCATTCAGCCAGCTTTCAAGTGGTTCAGAATGATGGTGGTTCTGTATTTTGTTTGTAATTTTGATGTGGTTGTGGGAGGTGACGGGTACCAGCATTTACCTAATCCACCATCTTGGTGCTCTCAAATCATATACTTTAATTTTAGTGCTAATGTGATGTCTGCTCCCCGCCACCTGCTGGTAGTAGTTATTGCTAAAATGTATTATTATTCATAATGTTAAAATATGAGATAGTAATCCAATTGGGTTTTATTGCTCTGTTTGGAAATACAATAAAAGGCTAATATGCTAAATGTCCAGTCATTTGGTCAACCAAAGTGTAATCTATACTAATAAAAGGGTAATATGCTAATTAGACTGGACATCTTCTGGACATTCATCAGGACATCCTTCCAGACAAAGCCACCGTGGTAGGGACCAAGGCAGAGGTGGTTAGAGGCGACCAGGTCAGCAGGAGAGGGCAGTTAGGGGTGACCTTGCTGGCAGGGGAGGGCAGTTAGTGGTGACCTGGCCGGCAGGGGAGGGCAGTTAGGGGCGGCCAGGCCAGCAAGGGAATGCAGTTAGGGGCAGCCAGGCCAGCAGGGGAGGACAGTTAGGGGCGGCCAGGCTGGCAGGGGAAGGCAGTTAGGGGCAGCTAGGCCAGCAGGAGAGGGCAGTTAGGGGTGACCAGGCCAGCAGGGGAGGGCAGTTTGGGGTGGCCAGGCTGGCAGGGGAAGGCAGTTAGGGGCAGCCAGGCTGGTAGGGGAGGGCATTTAGGGGCAGCCAAGCTGGCATTGGAAGACAGGGGTGGCCAGGCCGGCAGGGATGGCAGTTAGGGGTGATCAGGCCGGCAATCAGAGGTGGTTAGGGGCTATCAGGCAGGCAGGCAGAGAGGTTAGGGGCAATTAGGCAGGCAGGCAGAGGTGGTTAGGGGCAATCAGGCAGGCAGAGGAGCAGTTAGGGGCATCAGGCAGGCAGGCAGAGTGGTTAGGGACGATCAGGCAGGTGAGCGGTTACGTGTACTTCATTAATGTTGAGGTAGAGAGAGAGAGAATCATACACGCACACACACGCACACACGCACGCACGCACACACTAGAGCACTAGAGGCCGGGTGCACAAAATTCGTGGGGATTGGGCCACGTAACCGCTCACCTGCCTGATCCCAGGATTGGGAGAGGGATGTCCGACTGCCGGTTTAGGCCCTATCCCACAGGGCAGTCGGACATCCCCTGAGGGGTCCCAGATTGGAGAAGGTGCAGGCTGGGCTGAAGGACCCTTCTCCTCCCCCTGTGCACGAATTTTGTGCATCGGGCCTCTAGTATGCTAATGATATGCTAAGGCCGCTCACTATGACATGCCTTGACCACCAGGAGGGAGACGCTCCAACTGGTAAGTTAGTTTGCTGCTGGGGTCTGGCTGATTGGGACTGAGCAAGATGGGCCGGACACGCCCTGGAGCCTTCCGGTGGTCCCTCTCTGGCTAGCCAACTACTGCATCCTTCCCCGGCCCTGATTGTGCACCAGTGGGGTCCTTTGGCCTGGCCTGCACTTTCTCGCAATCCAGGACCCCTCAGGGGATGTTTGAGAGCCAGTTTCGGTCCGACGGCAGAATGACTGGTCGCTATGACATGCACTGACCACCAGGGGGTAGATGCTCAACACTGGAGCTGTTGCTGGTAGTCAGTGCACTCCCACAGGGGGAGAACTGCTCAGCCAGAAGCCGGGCTCACGGCTGGCGAGCACTGCAGTGGTGGTGGGAGCCTCTCCCACCTCCACAGCAGCACTAAGGATGTCCAACTGCTGGCTTAGGCCCAATCCCCACGAATTTTGTGCACCCGGCCTCTAGTGCTCTAGTGTGTGCGTGCGTGCGTGTGTGCGTGCGTGTGCGTGTATGGTTCTCTCTCTCTCTACCTCAACATTAATGAAGTACACGAAATGTAGTTACAGAGCTTGCTGAGGATACTGTTGGAAAAGACCAAGTGAGAATAATGCAAGGGAGCAGGCTTGGCTTTGTGGAGGGTGTGGGTTAGACAGCAGGGAAGTTCATGAAAAGACATGGAGACCAGTGCAGAGGCTGTGGCAGAAGTCTCGGTGAGATGTGATGGTTGGACCAGGTGGTAGATGTGGACAGTTGGGAGAGGTTTTCGGATGGAGAATCAGATGGCTTGGGGTTTGCTGGAGTGTTACACTCCTGACAACAAAGAATAAAGAACAGTGAAGGTTTGTGAAGTGGACACTGGCAGACTGCAGGGCTGACTCACCAACTGAGTGAACCCTCTGTGCCAGCTTGGCTGTGCACAGGATTCACATGTGTTTCTCAGCAAAGTTAGACATTACCAAATGTCCTAGACCTTTGTGAATATTGGAAACCATAAGTCTTAAGATTGTGACTGCCAAAATGTGAATAATTTGCCTTGCTTTACAGACCAGATGCGATCTTGAGAGATGAGAGGTCTCACATTTTTGCAAGTGGCACGCCTTGGTGCATACCACTGCTTCTTCCTGGTCTCCTGTCTCTACCCAGCTTTTTGTCCTTGGCCCCAGAGCTTTTTGCTCCAGTGCCTTCACTGGTAAAGTAAATAATTCTTTGGCCATAAAATAATTATCATACTTTTCGAGTTCCAATATGAAGTTTACATATTTTTTAAAGCAGCATATCCCTGTCGTGGGTAGAGTAGATGCATAAATATTATAAACTAGAGGCCCGGTGCACGAAATTCGTGCACTGGGGGCGGGGGGTGTTCCTCAGCCCAGCCTGCACCCTCTCCAATCTGGGACCCCTTGAGGGAAGTCGGACATCCTTCTCACAATCTAGGACTGCAGGCTCCCAACCACTCGCTTGCCTGCCTGCCTGATTGCCCCTAACCACTTCTGCCTGCCTGCCTGATCACCTCCTAACCACTCCCCTGCCAGCCTGATCGACGCCTGACTGTTCCCCTGCCAGCCCAAACGCCCTCAACTGCCCTCCCCTGCAAGCCTGGTCACCCCCAACTGCCCTCCCCTGCTGGCCTGGTCCCCCCTAACTGCCCTCCCTTGCAGGCCATCTTGTGGCCACATGGGGGTGGCCATCTTCTGTGTTGGAGTGATGGTCAATTTGCATACTGGTCGTGACTAATTAGCATATCCGGTTGTGCCTGTGAGGGTGTTGTGATCAATTTGCATGTTACCCTTTTATTAGTATAGATGGTAAGGACTATGCATTCCAGACCCATTCTGTGGCATGGCATTCATGGATACCTGGTGGAATTTCTGCAGCAAGTAACCTCAACATTCTGTTTTCTGGGGTACTTTAGTAAGATCATCATAAGCATAACTTAATGATCTTTTTTTAATAATGGTGGGTAAAATCACAGAGTTGTAATTAAAACTTAAATGCTGGTTTGTAAGATTGTAATGCCAGTTACCTCAGCAGTGATGATAACTTTTCCCCTCTCAAAATTATGTTGTGGAAATTGTGTGTATCTGAGTATGTCTGTCAGTGATTTCTATTATAGTAAAATGGAAATTCATTTCTGAGCCAAACTGAGGCTATGGATGCTTAGGTCTCACCTAGAGGAAGACAAAAAAGCAGAGAGAGGCCACCTTTCCTGACAGCTTCATGGGTTTTCCTTTTTTTGTCATCCTTCCCCTCCTCCACATCTCACTCAGTTCTATTGATCAGTTACTGATTGCTTTATTTTCCTCTGGGAAAAGGACTGTTCACCTCGATTATCCATTGTGAGTCGTTTTCTCTGTGGGCCTTATTGAAGCAGTGGAGACATGTTTAGTCTTTTTATTCATTCTGACACATATGAATTCAACCACATTTGAGCACACACTGTGCTTCTAGGGTTGTGCATGTGCTCTGGGAATTGGTTTTCCTATTATCAAGGAAGCTTAAAAATCTCAGATATGGATAAGAGATTTACATAAGGAATAAATGAGACCACAAATAATAATGGGCAAATGGGATGCAATGAGAAACAATTAAGATACTTTATAGTATGGAATAAAGTTATGTGGGTTGTAGAGAAAGGTAGGAAACTATTGCTTTTCTTGATTTATTAGAAGTTTCTGAGAGTTGGGATTTAAACTAGATCATGAAAAATGGTGAGATATAAACCAGTGTCCCGGTGCACAGATTCATGAACATTGAAAGGAAATTAATTAGAAGAAATATTTTAATACCGCTATTCACTTCTTGCTAGTGAAAAGAAAATAGGATTCTACCGAGTCTCCTATCTACCTACACCAGGACTTCTGTGAGGATGAAATGAGATGAGGCACAGGAAAATGCTTCACAAACATTTGGTTAAACTGTGAAGTGTTTGCACCTGGCTATAAAGCAAGTCAGGTTCCTGGGCTGAAGAAACTCGAAGGATGCTAGTCGGTAGGGAGAGGAAGCTGGGCGTTGCTACGTGATGTCATCACCTGGCATCCACAGCCACCATTTCTGGGCTAGGCTGGGCTATGGGCTACATTTTGCACCATGGGGTCTTGGCAGCATTGGCTGCGATTTGGTGGGGTGTCGCTCCAGGGTGGTGGCAGGGCCTTTGTTCCACTTGGGGGAAAGTAGAGTATTGGTTTGTCGGCACCAGGTCCATGGTGCCTTTTGTTTTTAAACTAGAGGCCCAATGCATGAAAATCATGCAAGGGGCTCAGCCCTTGCAGCCGCGGTGGCTTGCCTCAACTCTTGGCAGCCATGGTGGCTACCTTGTCCCTCGCAGCTCCGGCTTTGTCTGGAAGGTCGTCCAGAAGGTCGTTTGGCTGTCTGGTCTAATATGTTCGGTCATATTACACTTTTATTATTATAGATGGCCAGTGTGCATCATGGCAGCTCCTGCGTTGAGTGTCTGCCCCCTGATGATCAGTGCACGTCATAGCTACCGGTTGGACAGATGGACACAGCCTTTTATATATTGATAGATACTGGGGGCCAGGGTGATAAAATGACTGATAAATCTTGATCATGGAGTTTAGCAGGTGATATGAGCATGAAATTAGTGACTCACACACGTGCATTGCACCTAATGCAAGAGGAGCTTGGGTACTGTTGACTCACATAGTCATAGTCCTGTTTGGGGATCCGGAAAGGGCTTCAAGAGCATGTGATATTCCAGTTCAGACCTGAAAGATGAGGCACTGCTACATCAGACAGAACCTTCCTTTGGTGTATGTAAATAATACAGAGAAGTACTGTAGCATAGTATTAAAAAGTTCACAATTTGGAGGCAGTCTGCCTGGGCTCAAACCTGGCACTTCTTATAAGCCCTGGGACGTTTGCTTCTGTGTGCCACAGTGTATTCCTTTGTAAAATGGAGATCAAGGGCAGTTCCTTCCTCCCAGGTAGGTTTTTTGTGGGGATGCAATGCGTTAGTACACATAAAGTCCTTAGAACAGTGCCAGGACATAGTAAGTACTTACAGTTTAGCTGTTATTGATAGATTTCCCCCTAGAAGGGTCTGAAGGAAGATGAGGGCAGATGAAAGGGGAGCATTGGAAGGCAGTTCTCAGAAGAAGGCACACTGAGTTTGAAGCAGTCGTGGGAGGAATGCAAGCTGTGTGTTGCCGAATTCCTGAAAGGTAGTGTTGCTCATTCCAGAGGAAAGCTTCAAGAGGAATTCTGGTGATGGGTTGGAACGGATAACTTGTGGTGTTTGCATCAGTTTTAAAAATGTATATGTCTGTTAATTATGATTTACTAGTTTATTTAAAACATATTTTAGGAATTTAAGAAATAGTTAATCTTATTAGCATTCCAAAATAATTGTGTCATGGTTATCTCTTATGTGCTCCAATATTATAACTGTAAATACTTTAACTTTTCTTAACTTCAGTTATATTTTAGTATGTTTTCCACCAGGGTTTGCCTAACGTGGTCTGTATGATGCATTTAGCCTTTAAATTAGAGAATGACAGTAGCTGATAAATGACCAGAAAGCTATTTTTAGCTTGAATAGATCACATCCATATATATGAAGCTATAAGCCTAATTACTGTTATTTTTGGCCAGAGTTCTTGCAAGTGTGGGAGTTAGCTAACTACTTCCTTTGTGAAAAAAATGACATTTGTTTTTGTTATAGTTGCTTAAAGCATGTGATTTTTAAGTGATTGGATTATAAAGATTTAGATTGGGAATTTTATGCTCTTTAAAATTTACCATAAATAAATACTTGTTCATAACCAGTTAATATACGAAGGGCCCAGTACTATCTATCGTTATCTTCTATGAGCTTTTATTGCAAGGTAACATTGAAGACAAATAAATGAAGGACACGTGCATGTATATATATCATGTTGTGGTGAGTATAATTCAAACATGGTAATATATACATACTATGTATGTTATATAAACACACACATATACAAAGTTGTATAAACTGTTATTTGATTATTTAGGCTAATGGTCTCAAGCAAAAGTGTGAATGGTTCCCAAGTAAAATTTTTCCTATAATATTATTTACTGTAATTTAATCAGCAGGTTTAATTGTGTGGTTTGTAAGTGTATTTAGGGAATTTCTCTCAGAGTCTGTTGGCCAGTAATAAAAAGCTAACTTTTAAGTTCGTGATTGGCCACTAATATGTGGCACACACAGTTGACCACCCATACTAGTAAATGTCTGGATTTCTGTATCATTTTATATTTGTAATGAATTAAATTGCTCAGTAGTTGTCTTTTACATTTAAAATGATAGCATAGAATATTAGTAAATGGAAATAGTTACATACTACTAGTGTATATTTACATCTATTTCTTATTTTGTGAAACTATGAAAAATTTGGGAACTTTTCTCATGAGCTTTTTAATGGAAAGTTACTGTACTTTTGGCTGTTTGTTCACTTTCAGCACAGAGAAGATAAATAAGGATTGTTTAAAAGGTATGGTTAAACTTTTTGAATTTTGGATTTTTTTAATGTATATTTTTCTTGTTATTAAATTTTAATTTCCCCCTGATTTTGAATAGACTTATCCAGTATAGAATGGTTAGGATTTATAGCATTTACCTGATACTGATGTCAAGATTATTTAACAGCTTCCTTGCTATGTGTCCAGCTTGTGCTTGGGGCACACTACCTGTTCTCTGCCCCCTTGGGTCTGCTGGGCTCCCTTATCCAAGTGATTACTCACAACAGAATGAGATGTCTGCTGTGGTGGGGACAGTATAAGGTATTAAGTATTGCAGGGGTACATGTCAGTGGCCTTTAGTCTTGCTGAACTACAAAATGTTAGGGGGTTTTATTTATTTTGACTGTAATTCTTCCCATAAAGATTGTATCGTTAGTTGATGACTGAAATTGTTAGACTTGGTCTGATTTCACCTTATTTCTTTCCCAACCACCACCTACTTATAATTTTTCATATCATTTTGCTAGTGAGGAAATTACTCTTGGAAGGGATGCAAATCAGTAAATGTTAAAGTACTCTCAATTTGAAAGGAAGAAACAGGTATCAAATAATTTGAAAGCATGGATTAATATGGAGTTTAAGTGAGGATACTGAAAATAACAATCTGAGAGTATACATATATGTTCTTATGTGTACATATGTTTGTACGGATATCTGTGTGTATATATACATACATATATATGTAACGTGTATTTTTAAGCATATCCATAAGCATTTATATACTTTTTGGGGAATTGAGGCATTTAAGTTTTGTTTCTGATTTGTCTACCGATATTTATATATATATACACATATAATTTATGTATATAAATATATTTAAATGAGTATCTACCATCTTCAATAAGAGAAGTCCATACACTTAATTAAAAAAAAAAAAGCACTAACAGAAGTAAATAGAATGAAAAAATTAGCAGTTCACCCTTTCTGCCCTTGCTTTTTATTTTTATACTTATTTTTATACTTAGAGGTCTTTTTTTTTTTCAGAGATGTTTATGCAAACATGACAAGATTATTCTTTTTAAATGTACATGTCCATAAAAAATTGAATTGCATAATAGATATTAATCCGAACTCTTTTTTATTAAATTTAGGATCCTTATACTTCAAAAAATCATTGCCTAAATCTCTGCAGTTATAAACTTCAAGTGAAAGCAAAAACCATACAATAGGAAAACATCTACAGTGAACTGAGCACTGATAAAATTTGGCTCCATTCAAATCTCCTGCATGATTTTAGGTTATCACTTATTTCTACCTATCCAGTGTCTGTGTTAATTGCTGATTTTTTAAATCCTCACCCTAAGATAAGTTTTTATTGATTTTAGATAGAGAGGAAGGGAGGGAGAGAGAGAGGGGGAGAGAGAGAGAAAGAGAGAGAGAGAGAGAGAGAGAGAGAGAGAGAAACACCAATATAAGAAACATCTATCGATTGCTTCCCGTATGTGCTGGACCTGGATTAAACCCTCAACCTAGGTATGTTCCCTGTCTAGGAATCAAACTTGTGAGTTTTTGGTGTACAGGACAGTGCTCCAACCAACAGAGCCCCCTAGCCAGGGTTATTGCTGATTTTTTATTTTCTCACTCATAATAGTATTTTTTAGCGAATACACATTTAAAATGTTAGGAGAGCAAAGTACTTTCACTGTTTTTGAATAACCAAACATGATAAAACACAAACCAGAATTCATTAAAATAAATAAGAAGTCTAGAATCTTAATTCCCAGTCTGCATAGTGTTCTATTTTAGCTTCCCTTTAAGCATCTGCCCTGGAATAAGCCCCCATCCACTCAGTCTCATTTTCCAAATTCATTATCATGTCTACAAATGTACTTTCTATCTCTATTAGATCAGTTTGTTGCATTATGAACTTGTTCATTTAGTAATTGATCAATCATTTCTAAATATTAATAGAATGCTTATTCTGTCATATGTGTAACTTCTATAAGTTGTATATATACAGTTGTGAAAGCAGGTCATTAGACTCTGTGATGCATAGACTGGTACCATCCTTCATTCAGCCATCAAAACCTAAAGCTTCTGCGTAATTACTTTCTTGATATAATAACTTTTTGTACCACATTCTCCTCTCACCTGCATACAGGGTGTCCCCAAAAATGTATACACACTTTAACAGCTCACAGCTCAATTTTGAAAATGAAATGTATTTTAATAAACACTGCCTTTATAATTATTCAACATGTAAGTATACATTTTTTGTTGGACACCATATATTTGATTCTGCCCATGTACTTTCTGCTTATTCCAACTTTTAATCTTAACTTATGCTTTGTTTCACAGAAGCTTTTCACTTCCTCTGGAATTTACATCAACTTAAAAAACACTTTAAAAAGAGACAGTGTTTTCAGTTTTTTAAAAGATATTAATAGCTGATAATGTGCTTGTTATTTTAATGTATACAAGAAAATAAATTGGGAACAAACTAATTTAGTTTTGTGTTCTTAAAGAAATTTTTTTCAGTCTATTATTTTGAAAATTATTTAAAATAATGTGAAATAACTTAAACGTACTAAAGATTCAGAGTTGTATGAATTTATTATTTAGGGATGATGAGCTTGGGGCATTTTTAGATGAATAAATGTTTTTGTTGAGTATTTTACTTACACATATATTATAAATCCTATGCTATACTGCTACTAAAGGGTGAATTGTCTTAAAGAAATGAAAAAAAGTATAGTTTATTTTTTATTTGCCCTACCTCCCTCCCTCCCTGCTTCTCTCACTTTCTTTTTTCTTAGAAATCAGGGCTTTGCAACTTATTTTGGAAAAGGGCCTGATTTAACTACTTTAGTCTTTGTGGCCTCGCGTATAGTCTCCATCACATATTCTTCATATTCTTTTCAAACATTTAAAATAATGCACTGGCCTTACAAAAACTGGTTATGGGCTTGATTTGGCCTGTGGGATGTAATTTGCTAGCCCTACTAAAGATAACAGTACTTTAAAGAATGATTAAAAATGGCGGCAGAGTAGGTGGATGCTGCACGGACTTGCTCCCACGAACAAGCTGGAATTACAACTGAAATATGGAAAGGCTTCCTGAATAATCAACGGAAAACTCACAGGAGAGAACCCTGATACGCAAGGCCTGAAGGTGGAGACTACATAGAGACTTATAGGAGGGGCGAAGGCACGAAAGGGCTGTTTGGGCACCCAAGACAGAAACTGAAGTCCCGGAGAGCTATCTCAGCTTTGTGTGTGTGTGTGTGTGTGTGTGTGTGTGTGTGTGTGTGGCGGGGGGTAGGGGGTGGTCATTGAGAACTCTGGGATCTAATCCCCAAGCTGGGCTCCCTAGCAGAGAACACCAAATCTGAGGAGGGTACCCACATAATATCTAGCTGTGAAAAGCAGCAGGGTGCTGTCTACCAGGGAATGGTAACTGAAAGTTTGGGCACCCTTCTGAAGGGCCAACACACAAATATTTCCTGTGGCACCACCCACCTTGTGCTCTGGCAGAGGGAGGGTGAAGTGTAATGGAGCTATGAGAACAGAACCCAGGACTGAGGACTCATGGTATAGAGCTCACAAGGTAAACACCCTAAGTTTCCTGGACTGAGTCATTCCCTCACACAATGGAGGACATCTTTCCCATTTACACATTTGCCTTACCTAGGGGGAAGACAGTCGACACACCCTATTGGAAAACACCTTGCCCTAAGGCCACTTAAGAGATTTAAAAGTAACAATTAGCCATCAGGGAGAAGCAATTGCCCCACCCTGTTGGAAAAAAACAACAACTCTCCTCACACCTGAGGAAGATGGCCTGGGACTATTCAAGTTAGAATCCTATTCTGTAGACAGAGGTGATCCCTGGAGGCTTTGAGTCTTTGCCTGATCCAGTTAGTCAGAAACAGCCTTTAACACTGTCCTGCACTAGAGATTGAGAGGTGTAGAGGATCTACCTAAAACATAGTCACAAACCCAAAGAGACAACCAAAATGAGGAAACAAAGTAACAACCCTCAGATGAAAGAGAATTCCCCAGAAAAAGAGATAAATGAAGCAGAGATAAGAAATTTATCTGAAACAGAATTCAGAGTAATGATGGCAAAAAGCTCAAAGTATGGAAAATGATCTATTAACTATGAAAAAAGGACAGTCTGAAATAAAGAATGAGGTACAAATAACACCTTGGAATGAATACACAGCAGATTAGTGGAAGCTGAAGGTTGAATTAGTGAATTAGAAGACAGTTGAAAATATCACTCAATCAGAGAACCAAAAAGAAGACAATTAAAAAACAGGAGGAGGACAGCTTAAGGGAGCTATGGGACAATGTGAAACATAACAATATTAGAACAGCAGGTGTGCCAGAAGAGGCAGAAAGGGAGAAATGAATAGAGAAGGTATTTGAAGAAATAAGGGTAGAAATCTTCCCTAACCTAGTAAAGGAAAAAATCACACAAGTTTAGGAGGCACAGAGAACCCCAAACAAGAAAAACCCAAATAGACCCATGCCCAGATACATCATAATTAAAATGCCAAAAAATGAAGACAAAGAGAGAACCTTAAAGGCAGCAAGAGAAAAGAAAACTGTTAACTACAAAGGAGTTCCTATAAGGCTGACACCTGATTTCTCATCAGAAACTCTACAGGCCAGAAGAAAATGGCATGAAGTACTCAAGGTAATGGAACGCAAGGATCTGAGACCAAGATTACAAATGCCAGCAAGGCTGGCATTCAAATAGATGGTCAAATAAAGAGCTGCCCAGACCAAAAAAAAAAAAAAAAAAAAGGCTAAAGGATTTCATCCTCACCAAGCCAGCATTACAAGAAATGCTAAAGAGATTGCTGTAAGGGGTTGCTGAGAAGAAACAGAGAAACCTAGCCATACAGAATTAAAATGGATATAAATAAGTACCTCTCAATCATAACCCTAAATGTAACTGGGTTAAATGCTCCAATCAAAAGTCGTTGGTAGCTGAACGGATACAAAAACATGACCCAACTATATGCTGTCTACAAGAGACCCACCTCAAAACAAAAGACACAAACAGGATGAAAGTGAAGGGATGGGAAAAATTTTTCTGTGCAAATAAAAAAGAAAAGCTGGAATAGCAATACTCATATCTGACAAAACAGACTTTAAAATGAAGGCCATCTCAAGAGACAACAAACATTACTACATAATACTAAAGGGATCGATCCAACAAAAGGATATAACCCTTGTAGACATATATGCACCCAATATACTGGTAGGTGCACCTATCTATATAATAAAAAGGTAATATGCAAATTTGTCCTAACAGCGTCACAGTAATGACCAATCTGCATATTAACAGGCCAGCAGGAGGCTGCGTGCACAATAGGGGCCTTTCTGTGACCAGGCACCCGCAGCGGTGGGAGTCAGGCCTGTGTCCCAGGCGCTGCAGCATGGGAGTTAGGCCTGGGTCCTGGGCGCCTGCAGCAGTGGAAGTCAGGCCTGTGTCCCAGGCACCGCAGCACGGTAGTCTGGCCTGGGTTTTGGGCGCCTGCAGTGGTGGGAGTCAGGCCTGTGTCCCGGGCGCCCGTGGCGCAGTGGCAGTCAGTCAGGCCTGGGTCCCGGACAGTCGCAGCGGCGGGAATCAGGTCTGGGTCCATCACCAGTTAGAAGGCATCTCAGGGTGAGGACCAGCACCTCAGCTAGAACTCAAGATGGTCACCTGGCCTGGCCCCTCCTCAGAGGCAGCGCCTTTCCTCCATGTTCACTGCAGAGGACAGACAGGGGTGCCTAAGAGGCTGAGGCCATGGTGCCCCATCCTTACCCTACTCCCCTGGCCGCCTTTACCTGTGGCCCCCACAGAAGGGTATGTATGAGAGCCCTTCCCCTGCTACCTCTCACCACTGTCTCCAGCCATCCCTCAGCACACAGGCATATCAAGCTTTCAAACTTGCCCTACTCACTTCCTCTTACCCCCTTCCAGGGCCTCTGCTCTGGATGGGGCCTTTGGAATCCAGGGCTCTGGGGTTTTACAGCAGAGCTGGGGTGGGAAAGGGTAAACAGCACCAAAGATGACTGATATGGCCACCCACCTCTGCCTCAGCTTGACCAGTTAGTTCAGCCTCAGAATGTGGTACTCAGAGGGGATCCCTACTTCCCCAGCAACAGCTCTAGGGCCTCGGCCCCAGTACCAACCTCCTCTCCCCCTTGGCCCTCCCCACAGCTGGTGCTTGCTGCAGCTCTGTGCCTTACTTAACCACCCCTTCCTTCCCTGTTCCTACAAAGGAGGCTGCATTTTTGTATGTTATATTCATATAAACTTTGTAACGTTTTTGGGAAAGAAAAGATGACCAAGAGAATGCTGCAGTTAATGTGTCCGGAGTCTGGCTCAGGAGAACGGAGAGAAGGGAGAATTCCATAAGTTGGCTGATGCCAAGATATTTCTGAGTGACTGCCTGGCATGTGACAGTTATTTGACCAGAGGAAGGAGTCCAAGTTTCTCAGCAGAACACCAAAGACTTCTTTCGTGTTCTGAACCTTTGCTTTGGTTTTCAGAATTCCCTGCTCCCCATCTGTTGGCTCTCTCCCTCTGAGAGGCGCTGCTGTCATCACATGGGTGCAACTAGAATATTGTATCTCGAAAAGATTGCCCCAATGTACGTATCCTTTTATCTGACGATGAAAAAATCCCAAAGAATAAGAATGGAGACAGACTACTGTCTTTTAGGCTTAAAAAAAGCCGGAAGTATCCTGCAAAGAGCTGAGACTTGGTTCTGTCCACGCACCTCAGAGAGATTGGATGAGGAAATGGCCCAGTTTGGCCTGACTTTACCCACTTATGTTACTCTTGAAGGTGTCTTTGCCACAATGTGAATAAACTTCCACCTTTTGGAGTAGGGGCTCATGTGAAATTCTGCATTCCCAACTTTTCTTGAAACAGATCTATGTTCTGCAGCTGTGGCCACTGTCCTGAGAACAGGTTCTGTTGCTGGGAATCAGGGGGCACTGGAGTGGAGGCTCCCCCACCCCATGCCCTTTTACATTCAGGGATTGAGCTGAACTCACTTTGGGGGAGGCTTGGCAAGGGTGACAGGTGTCACATATAGAAGGATAAAGAATGGAGAGGCGGACACCCTGCTCGGTCCCTGCCTGGGTGGGTGATGAAGGCCAGCCGGCCCGCCCCATAATTGGGTGAGATAGCATCCTCTGTGTCCACCTCTCATCCCATGGGCCCGGCCACTCCCCTTATCTCCAGGCTGCCCTCTGCATTCCACGACAGCTCGGTCTGCCCTCACATGCTGCTCTCCCTAAATGAGAAGGAAGAGAGCAGTTGGCCCACAGACAACTATACAGAAAGATAGGGCTCATGGCTGGCGAGTGCAGTGGTGGTGGCAGGAGCCTCTCCTGCCTCCGTGGCAGCGCTATGGAGCAGCCAGCCAAGTGGTAAGGAGCAGTGAGCAGGTGGGCTGTAAGGAGTGAGGGGTCCCAGACTACGAGAGGGATTTCCAACTGTTGGCTTAGGCCCGTTCCCCAGGGGAACGGGCCTAAGCCGGCAGGTAGAAATCCCCTGAGGGGTCCCGGACTGCGAGAGGGTGCAGGCTGGGCTGAGGGAACTCCCCCCCACCCCCTGCCGCCCCAGTGCACGAATTTCGTGCACCGGGTCTCTATATATAAAAACTTCTAGAGGATTTTAATGGAGAAATCAACAACAATACAGTCATAGTAGGGGACTTTAACACTCCTCTGACTTCACTGGACAGATCTTCCAGACTAAAACTTAATAAGGAAACAGAGACTCTAAAGGACACATAGATTAGGTGGACTTAATTGGTATTTATAGAAGATTTCACCCCAGTGCAGCAGAATATACATTTTTTCTCAAGTGCACATGGATCAGTCACAAAGATAGACCACAATGTTAGGACACAAATCAAGTCTCTATAAGTTCAAGAAGGTTGAAATCATATCAGGCATCTTCTCAGATCACAGTGGAATGAAATTAGAAATAAACTACAGTAAAACACCCCAAAGCATTCAAACAGCATTAAACAATGAATGGCTTACCAATGAGATCAAGAAAGAAATAAAAGTACTTCCTGGAAACAAAGGAAAGTGAATACACAATAACCCAACATCTCTGGGACAGAGCATAAGTAATCCTGAGAGGGAAGTTTATAGCACTACAGGCATACCTAAGAAAACAAGAAAAATCAGCAATAAACTATTTATCCCTACAATGTAAAGAACTAGAAAGAGAACAAGAAAAGCCCAGAATAAGTAGAAGGAAGGAAATAATAAAGATTAGATCAGGAAAAAATAACATAGAGACTAAAAAAACAATACAAGAAATCAATAAAACCGAGAACTGGTTCTTTGAAAGGATAAATAAAATTGATAAACCATTAGCCAGACTCATCATGAAACAGAGAGGACCCAAATAAATAAATCAGAAATGAAAGTGGAGGAGTAATCACTGACACCACAGAAATACAAAGGAATGTAACAGAAATTCTTACTGTTATTCTTTTCAGCTTTGGTATGTATAAAGCTGACTCCTACTGGTAGTTCAGAAATTATTTAATTTCCTCTTGGCTATGATTATTTTGGGGGGCAGTGACCTTTACTGAATGCCTACTCTGTGCTTTGCCTTTAGATACTTTGCTTTATTTACTTAAACATTGTTATATATCATTTCTCGGTTAACATTATTATTTGAACTATAACACTGTAACAATACATTAACAATACTTCTGTAAACTCAGGTGTTTTTTTAAAAAATGGGCTGCTTTTGTCCCTTTTTAAAACTTTTCATTGTGGAATTTCAAAATGATTACAAAATAAAATGGTGTAATAAACCTCGACATGCCTGTCATTCAGCTTAGTAATTAACAGCAATAGCTAGTAGTTTTTCATTTACCACACTAGGCACTTACCCCTCCATAGTATTTCAAAGGAGACTTCAGATATATTATTTTATTAATATGTTTTCATTCTATAAGCTCCAAAAGATAAGGAATGTAAAAATTTATTTAATCACAATAGTTTTAAGAAACGAAAAAAAGCTATTTCTTAAATGATCAAATATCCTATCAGTGTTTAAATTTCCAGTTTTCTGGAGTGTGATGATTTTTAAATATTTTAAACTCAGTGCCGGGGTTCTTGTTCCAGCATAAAGAAGGGTTAAGCAATCTGGAGAAAGGCTGTGTGTAACTTAGACAAAGCATAATTTTGAAAGGCATTTGGGGGTCGGAGGAGCCTAGTTAAAGAAACTAAGATCTCCTCATCTCAGGACCCCTTGCTTTTTGTGTGTTTTTTAAAAATATATCTTATTGATTTTTTTACAGAGAGGAAGGGAGAGGGAGAGGGATAGAGAGTTGGAAACATCGATGAGAGAGAAACATCGATCAGCTGCCTCCTGCACACTCCCACTGGGTATATGCCCGCAACCAAGGTACATGCCCTTGACTGGAATCGAACCTGGGACCCTTCAGTCCACAGGCCGACACTCTATTCACTGAGCAAAACCGATCAGGGCAGGACCCCTTGCTTTTTATTAATACAATTTGTCCTAAGGCAAGGCAGAGATATACACATCAAAGGGTTAGGTTTGGTATACAGAAACTGTCAGATTTGGGAAAATGCCTACGGCTGTTCAGGTGTTTGGCCAGTAGGAGGCAACAACATGTAGATTAAGATGCCCTGAGCAGTCTGGCAGCAAGCAGTCATCCCTTTTCAGGTTTGGGGAAATGCTTTCAGCCATTCCCAACAAGGTGACAACATATGTGACTCAGCCCTTGTTGAGTCCCCAAGTTCCATCAACCTTTTGATGAAACTCTTGCAATTATGACATGCTGGAATTGTCTTCCGGCAACTCAGGACAAATAAGTTTTACATATTTGATAGGTTCATGTCTATTATGTTCTTCTGATCTATAGTTATTTCCACATCTCTCTTTTTTTCTTTGCAAATTACTCGTCAAAAAAACTGTTTTGTTGTTGTTGTTTTTCTACAGAATTTTCTACCATTGGTCTGGTTTTCTTTTTTTTTTTAATACATTTTTTATTGATTTCAGAGAGGAAGGGAGAGAGAGAGAGATAGAAATATCAATGATGAGGGAGAATCATTGCTTGGCTGTCTCCTGCACACTGCACACTGGGGATCAAGCCTGCAACCTATGCATGTGCCCTGACCAGGAATCAAACCATAGGTCGAAGTTCAACCATTGAGTCATGCCAGCTGGGCCATTGGTCTGTTTTTAGATGGTAAAATATATAAATAGATTTCTTTAAAGATTGTTTTAACTCAGTGATTCCCAAAGTGGGCGCTACCGCCCCCTGGTGGGTGCTGCAGCAATCCAGGGGGGCGGTGATGGCCACAGGTGCATTTGGGGGCGATGAGTAACTGCTATTAAAATTTTTAAAAAATTAATTTCCAGGGGCTGAGTAATATTTTTTCTGGAAAGGGGGCGATAGGCCAAATAAGTTTGGGAACCACTGTTTTAACTGATTGCTTTTAAATTTCCAGATATTCTTTAGATATTATCAGATCATATTTGAACATGTATTTTTTTTTGTCTAACATAACTCTTTATGGCTTGGTTTTATATAAGTTACCAGTTATATACATGTGTGTAGATTTGAAATATGGCATGCTCTTTGAAATCAAAAAAGCAAAAATCAGATAAAATTAGGGGCAGGTAGCTGAGAAGATCACAAGTCATAGTTGTTTGTAGTAGAAAACTGAAATATTGAAAACTTATTTACCCCCAAATGATATTTCATCTACTTAGATCTAGAAAAAATGTAGTTGCTGTTTATCCTTCCAGTCTTCTGTGCCTGTAAATATTCTTCTTTCTCAAAGGGGTTTGGACAGTTATCTCCACCATTTCCCTTCTTCTTCCCCCACATTTTTCATCTTTGTCATCTATCTTTTTTTTTTTCACTTCTTGAAGGATATAAATGTATTTGTATCTACAGTGGTTTGAGATAACAAAACCAAACCAGTGAATTCAAAAATCTGAAATATCAAGATATTATTTACCCCAATCCATAGTACAGTTGTCACAGTTCCTGGCACACTCAGCTTTGTTTCCTGATGATGGATGAATGATGAGTGGGCTTCCAGGAGATGAAGCTGTGCCAAGAAGAGCCCCCAGGCACACAGAGGGTGGCAGCATGCAGTTGGTCAGCTAGCTAGAGTTCACTATGCTTCATTTCTATATTTTTGCCCTAGGTAAAATAGCAACACCTTTATTTAAGTCCCTCCCTCCCCCCTCCCCCCCTTCCTCCCTCCCTCCCTCCTCTTCCTTCATTCTTTAAATGAGGGCCTTTAAAAATGTATTGTAGGGAAGAATGGATATGCTATTTGCTGACTGAAGAGCCAGAGAGTTATTTTCAGTCTTTGAGGTCCACACCTCCTGGGTCTCCAACCATCTCTACATCTACATCTTTAGCCCTGAGTTCAGATGTGTGTGTTTGTGGTGTGTGTGTGTGTGTTTGTATGTGCGCGCACACATGGGGGTACACACATGAATGTGTACCTGTGTTAATCTGTTACTGGGTTAGTAGCCCAAATAAATCTGGCATTTAGCCCCTCAGTATAAGAACGCTCTGTCTTCATATTCCTTTCTCTTCCCACCATAGTTACTATGACTACTTCCTTCCAGTCACTACATCAAAAATATCAAATGGGAAGAGGAAACTAGTGCTGTTGTACTCTAATAATAATATGTAAACCACAATGGGCAAAGTATTTTAATGAGATTATTAGAAAACTATTAATCTATGTCAATTTTCAGTATCTTTTCACAATAGTTTATTATGTTAATAGTTTATTATGTTTAAATAGTTTTGAATTTTTCCAAAATTGAATTTTTAGGTTGAAATTGATTTTCTAGTTTAGGGTTTACATTAATAATACACATTAGGCCTATTTTGGGTATTATACTTATGAAGAATCTATGCTTTGGCTTTATTTTTCAGAAGTATAATTTAATTGGACATTCTTAGCCACAAAGCGCACATGGAGCTCTCGCTTTCTTATCCTTCTTGGTAGCCACTAACTCAGCAGCTCCTTTAATAAGGCAGACAGATAATGTCCCTGCTGCTGCCCCTGCTACTGGATAAAAAATTGCTGCCAAGGGATGGCTGATGCGACTTTTCCCCTATTTGCATTTTATATAATTTAATTTTAAAGATCTGATAATATCTGTAATTTAGATAACATTGGTTTTCAAGTTTGGCTATATGTTGGAATCACCTGGGAAACTTTTTTTAATGCTGATTTAATTGGTATGGGGTCAGCCTCAGTGTTAGGATGTTTAAATGACTCTAATATTATGTGACTTTTAATATGCAGCAGAGTTTGAGTTTTGGGGTGTTGTAACATGGCCAACGTTTCAACTCCCATTTTACCCCTTTGGCATGGCTCCCTCCCAACCTGTGTGAGGCTCTGGGAAGGAGACTGGGAGTTTGCTTTGCTTTTTACTTCTTAGAAAATGTGTGCCCAACTGTAACAGTCAGTGGCCTTAGCACCCTCTAGGGATAAAAAGGTATAATTACCCCACTTTTAAAAGCTCAGCATTCGAGCAATGGCCTGACAAGACTCAGTTCTCAGCTCTGTGATCACAACTAAGTAACTGCCTGTTAAGTGAAACCAGATGATATTACAGGGGCAAAAAAAAATAATTTAAAAGCCTTAGATGGTTCAGTATCACACATTTATTGTATCTCTGTGTACATTTTGTTATTTTCATGGTCAATTTTGATATCAAGATGATTTTCTTATGGAAGAAACATTGTACTTATTTGATTCATAATTTTAAAAGCATGCTGGAGCTTATGTCTACTTTTCTCTTTGAACTGTTAAATTTGCTCAGTATCACAATGGGAACATGATTTCTGAAAAGGATAAATGAACAATTTTTCAAAGGACAAGCCATAAAATTATCACAAGAGTAGGCACTTTACATGTCATTATGGCATATTTTGTTCCTAATCTTCCTTAACTCATTATCATACTACTAGGGGCCCATTGCACGAATTCATGCACCTTAAAAGGAACTGTAGGCCACGAGGTTGTAGTGGGCACAGGGGCAGGTCTTGGCCCATCATCCGGGCCCCTGCCCAGCCCCTCCTGCCACAGCCCCCGGTCTCCTGTCTGCTGGCAGCCCCTCTCCTGCCACCGCTGCTCCCACATGCTGACGGTACAGGCCCCGCTCGCTCCCACTGACAGTGCAGAGCGATTGGGGCCGGTGCCAGCAACAGGTGCAAGTGGTGGTGCCGGCTGTGGATACGAGTGGGGCCGGTGCTGGCAGTGGGTGTGAGTGGCGGCGGCTGCCGGCCCTGATTGCCCCTCAGGAGTGGGGGAAGTGGAGAAGCCCGGAGGGGTGATCGGGGCCGGCAGCCGCTGCTTGCACCCACTGACGGTGCTGAGCGATCGGGGCGCCAACAGTGGGTGCAAGTGGGGCCATCTCCGGCAGCAGGTGTGAGTGCCGGGTGGGACCGTGGTGCACGGGAGCCAAGAATTTTCAGTAACCACCAGAGGCTTACCCCAAAGACAGCGACTGGCGCCCCACCTTGGTCTGGTGCCCAAGCTCACCTGCTCCACCATCCACCTGCTGCTGATGCCTGCCATGTTCTGCACACGCCCCCTGGTGGTCAGTGCATGTCATAGCAACTGGTTGTTTGGTTGTTCAGTTCTCCCGCCATTTGGTCTATTTGCATATTAGGGTTTATATATAGAGATGTTAGGAGATTGTTCATGTCTTTCATCTCTACCTTTTCCCATAGCCAGCTTGTATCTTTTTATAACTCTTGAAGCCTTTTATTAAAAAATTGCTTACAACCTCTATCCAGATTTTTTGGGGTCCTCAAACACTCAGCTACCCTCCCCTACTCTTGGAAGCTCTATCTCGTTTCTCAGTTCCTTCCTTTCCACTTACCCACCTTGCAAATTTGATCACATGAATGGCTCTCTAGTACCTCATCTCACTGAATTCTTTGTCCTTCTGGAAAAATCCATATTTGGCACTCTTTCTTCATTCCTTCATCCAGGTTGCCAAACTTTGTTAGAATAACACTGCGCTGCACACTGGAGCCACCAAAAATTTGTGGCTCTCCACACTTACAGATCCCTGGTTGCTGTTCCTTAGTGTTTTGTTTGTCATTCAAATTGGTCAGCTCTTCCATTTCCACTGTAACTTTGCCTACTTCTTATCAGTCTCTGAGACCTCTTACACAAACACTAAACTCCTTTCTCTTTGTGGACAACCATGCCTCTTATCTCAGTAAAATTTGGATAATTGGATCTGAGCTCCCTCAAACTCATCTTTTTCATCAGCAGACTTTGCAGCTGACCTACCTACCTCCTTTTCTTTTCTCAGACCTCAAAGAATCGCCCTGTGTATCTCCCTGTTCAGAACCAACCCTCCCTCTTTTATAGTTTATTAGGATCTGGCTGTTGTCTTCCACTGTCTCCAGAACCTTGCCCCTTTTATCTTCCACTCTTTCTTGTATCTTTTCTCTCTTTTCATTTTATTTTTTGAAATATTTTAAAATATATTTTTATTGATTTCAGAGAGAGGAAGGGAGAGGGGGAGAGAGAGAGATTGAAACATCAATGATGAGAGAGAATCATTGGTCGGCTGCCTCCTGCACCTCCTACTGGGGATCGAGCCCACAACCCGGGCATGTGCCCTTCACTCCCTTGTCTTATTTGCTGTTACAGCTTATAATGACACTAGTAGCCCAGTGCACGAAATTCGTGCACATTGAAAGGGAATTAATTAGAGGAATCTAATTTGGATTCACTGTCTAATATCAATAATATGTGAGCATGAGGCAGTCTGCGTTTCTGAAATTCAATGACATGAATTTTAGCTACTACTTTACCAAATAAATGGAATTTATAGATATCATTTAAAAGAGCATTCAGCTTAATATTAAAAACTCTGGCTACCAAGTCAGGTCTGTTTTCAACTTTTTGCCAGCATTGTAAATTGTTTGCAATATCTGCCCATTTGGGGTTCCATGTCATGGTTATGAATAAATCGGGCTTGCCATACTTCGTTACAATTGCTATAGCATCCTGATATCACTGCTGCATGTTTCTGGGACTACCCTCAGAAGATGATGGAAGTATTATCATCTTGCCAATTGGCACATTGTCATTTTCAGATCTAGATTTGAGATAATCCATCAAACCACTATATTTTTCAACTCTCAACTTAGATTGGTTTGCTTTGATGAAATTAATCCGATTGGCCTCCATTTTTTAATATCAATCCGCAGTAAACTGTTGAGTTAATTTTCCTGCATTTAAAATAGGATTGAACGTGTCCTGCACAGAAAGATGAAGTCCATAATACTGCATTTGTGTGACTCATGTCCTTACATTTTGTCTAGTATTATTGTCAATTACACTGTTGTCTCTGAGTCTTAATGCAATATCTGTTCCCCAGCCTTTTTCACATGTGGAAAAAGAATAGGATATGTCATTGCATCTAATGTAGGAAACAGGATATTGATTTGTTTCATTTTAGTGGCATTTGGATTATTGGGATCTGGTTTACAATGAATGAGCAAGTCCCTTTCAAAAGGAGGTTCTCCATCTTCGTTTCTGAATATGACAGCAACCTCGGTTACACGGGGAGAATTATATCTACCTGGGTCACTGTTACGCTCCTATTTAATCGCCATTGTTACTTCTGTGGGAGCAGTACCTTTTGCTGCTGCTTCAGATTGGGCTTCCTTTTCTACCTCATGTAGCATCTTGTATGATTTCGTTAATTCACTTATTTCATGCATGAGGTTGTTGATGTCGATCATGAGCCTTTCTGAGCAGCCCTGGTTTTCTGGCATTGCTAATCTTTTACTTGTAGCTTTGGCTTGTATCCAAAATATAGAGTTGAGCAAATTTCTGAGAAACACCATCCAAAGGATGTAAAGTTCCAGTACGGTGATAAACTTGTCCATGTATTCTAAAACAGTATGGCCCATATCCTGATGGCGATGCAATATTTGCACCCATGGAAGCAAAAGCAAAAGAACTATTTATGGAACGAATATTTTCCAAGAAATTTTTACTGTCAGAATCTTCGTTTGCCATTAATCTTTTTAAATATGCCGGGTAATCTGGAAAATGTATATCATTTGGACAGACTTTCCCTTTGCTACAACATCGAGTAAATTTCCCATCGGATGGTTTTTCATCAGAGAAATTTAGTGATAGGCAAAATTCACATCGAACAGTCATTCCACCACAACTATGTTCGAGAATTGCATCGTCATGTACTCCATTTTCGCTGAGAAGGCAGTTCCTACCGATATTGGTAGTACTTCTTGATGACTGTTCTCTAGACATATTCTGTTGTCGTCACTGCCTTCTTTCAACTTCACAGGCACGTTGGACTTTAGACATTTTCTGTCGATAATGCCAATGTTTTTCGGCATCAGAGCGATATTTTTCCAGCAGCTGGTGTTCAGATACATCCTGTCGCAAGCGCCGCCTTCTTTCAAGATCAGATGCACACTGCTCTGCAGACACTTTCTGTCGATAACGCCGGCATCTTTCGGCTGCAGAGCTACGTTGTATCAACAGCTGTTCTTTAGACATAGTCCCACCTCTCTACTGTCATGGTCTGAGATTCAGGTGAATGAGAGTCCTGGTTATCAGGCCGCTGAGAGCTGTCTGACCAAAGGCTGATTCTGGCTGATTCTGTGGGGGTGGGACTTCCTCCTCCCTGCTGTCAGTTTCCACAGCTGTGATGAGGAAGCTGGGGTGACAGAGGGAGCTGCGCTCTCCAAGCCACTCTCTCTCTCTCTCTCTCTCGCTCTGCTCTATGTCCAGCAGTCTCCTGCTCTGCCAAGTCCTCCAAACATCCTGCTCTCTGCCGGCAAGGTCCCAGGAGCCCGCAGGCGTGGCTAGGCGCTGGCGGCCTCAGCTCCCAGACTGGCGAAAGTCCTGCGAGCCGGCGGGCGTGGCTAGGCATGGGCGGCCTTGGCTCCCCAACCGACCAGCGACCAGAGAAAGTCCTGGGAGCCTGTGAGCGTGGCTTGGCGCGGCAGGCCTCGCCTCCCGTGCCGGCAATGGTCCCGGGAGCCCATGGCCATGGCTGCCGGTGACACCTGACACCTGCGTATGCAAATTAACCGCCATCTTTGTCGGGCTAATTTGCATGATCACTCTGATTGGCTGGTGGGCGTGGCTTGTGGGTGTGGCTTGAGTGTAGCAGAGGGATGGCTAATTTGTATGTTTCTCTTTTACTATATAGGATGCTTCCTGCTATTGAAATACCTTTGCATATTTAATTTACACCCTACTTGGCCATGACCTTTTTTATCTTTGAATATAGTTCTTGATAAAGATTGTTATATCCTTATTCATGAATGAGACTTGTCTATAGTGTTGGTTTTTCTGCCTCTTTGTTCACATTTTGGTATCAGGTTATCCCAGCTTTATGAAATTATTTAGAACTCCTTTTCTGTTATCTTGTGTTCAGTTTAGGAAATGCCTTAGTCTTTAGAATTGGAAAGAATTTGCTAATAAAACCTTCTAGCCTAGCACCCTTACAAAAGGTCATTCTTTGTTACTCTGGTAAATTTCTCAGTTTCATCCATTGTTCTTATCCTAGTTGAATTCTTTTCTTCCTGGGTCAAGTTGAGTAATTTTACGTTTTTCTAGAATTTTTACTAGTTAGTCACAGTTTTTAAATTCATTAATATAGAGTTGAGTCTGATTTTTTTCACTTACTTGAAACAATATTTTTCACTTTGAAATGTTACTAGGCTAGATTATCATTTTTGACATTATTGTAGAGTATCGTCTTTCTCAATGACGTAGGTCTAGAGCAGTGGTTCTCAACCTGTGGGTCGCGACCCCTTTGGCGGTCGAATGACCCTTTCACAGGGGTTGCCTAAGACCATCCTGCATATCAGATATTTACATTATGATTCATAACAGTAGCAACATTACAGTTATGAAGTAGCAACGAAAATAATTTTATGGTTGGGTCACAACATGAGGAACTGTATTTAAAGGGCCAGAAGGTTGAGAACCACTGGTCTAGAGGGATGTGTAAGATGTGTAACTTTTAGGTTCAAATGTGTTTCTTATATTGGTAGATTTATTTAGCTGATTTAGTAGTGAACACTAGGATAATCTTCATTTAGAAGAGCATCTATAAAGGTTATGGGTATTGGATGCCTTATTAACATTACGCCATTGCCATATATTTAGCCTTAGTAAAATAGCTCCCACAGTTAACAGTGAGTAAGGAGCTTGTAGCGATGTGTAATGAGGGGACGTAGGAGTTAGACTTATTCAGTAGTAAAAATAGTACAGTCACATATGGTGATTTTTTTTCATTCAGATGGTATCTCTTTCAATAAATAAAAGGCCTTTTACAGTTTATTAGGATCTACTTCATAGAATTTTCTGGTTAGCATTTCCACTTTGTGTTTTCAAGGCTGTGATGAGAGGCAGTGTTAGAACAGAGGTGATCGGTGTCTATCAGAATAGCAAGAAGAAAGGATGAGCTGATAGAATCAAGGTAGAAATTATTTGTTTCATTTATAAAAAAAAATTTTCTATTACAATTGAAATTCAATATTATATTAGTTTCAGGTGTACAACATAGTGATTAGATACTTATATATTTTATGAAGTGATCAACCTGATAAGTCTAGTACCCATCTGACATCATACAAATTAATTACAATATTATTGACTGTATTCCCTATGCTATAATTTACATCACTGGTACTATTTTTATAACTTTCAGTTTGTACTTCTAAATCACTTTCAAGATAGAAATAACATAAGTTGATAGATTGAATGAAGTAATGTCTATTTCAAGTGCTTTCAGTGTTCCCAAACATAAAAATTATTTATAATGTTGAAGAGATTGCAGTGCTAGGCTCTTAAGTGAAACCAGCCAATGCCGATTTTCAAGACTGTATAGGTATTCCTTTTTGTCTTTTTCAGAAAGTACCAGTGTTTCTCTCTGTCACTTGACAGGTATTGTCAGCATTTATACCATCAGTAAATTATTCAGGTCCATCTTATGTCATTATTACTGGTGATCACGAGATATGCAACTATAGAGAAATGGAATTCTAGATGCAAGATGTGGTGGTGATAAAGAAGGGAAGGACAGGCTCTGAATAAGGATGTTAGAGAAGATGTCCTAAAAGGGACGACATCTTGAAGGGGAGAGTCGGGATTGTGGGGGTGCAAAGAGCTTGTGGGATCACAAAGAACTTTGATGCCACATGGGAATTCAGGCTCTGTATTTATGATCAAATTGATATTCAAATGACTGTTTGAAGGATATAATAATCTGTAAGCCCCTCCAGGAGAGCCATTCTGTTTTCTTACATCTCTAGTTCTTTCTATTGTACCCGACACAGGGTAGACACTTAATATAATAAAAACACACAGCTTTTGTGTTTTTATCCTAACAGATTAGTGGGTTGGTCCCCAACGCTGTAATGTCCTGGATCCCAAGTCTCTCAAGGAGTGGTGTTTAGGCATCTGAGATGGTGAGGGAGGCATTTCACCATAGGATGAAAGTGCTTGGAGAGCATGTGCTTACTGCCCATTTGAAGATTGCTTTATTAAATAATTTTTTATAGAGTATTTGGTCGTCTTCCCTGAACCCTAATAGACAGGTGTTTCTTAAGAGTTCATTACAGTAAGAATGCATTGGTTACTTTACTATCAGGTTTACTAGCAAGGTATGAGTGTCCATTTTGCATGTATATGTATTTATAAGCAACAGCAACAGAGAAACTATTTATTTGTAAATGTATAGTTCTCTGTGAAATTGTTTCCTGAGAGAACAGTGCCATTAGGTAGGGCATGATGGAAGATGTTTCAGAACCTGAGATCCCATCCCAAAGAACATGCCCCCTCAACCCCCCAATCAAGGCTTGTAATGAGATATATTATTGCTGGGAAGTGTTATCCTTTGTTTGGTAAAGGGAACAGGGTTAAAAAGAAATGTTGATAACTGTTTCTTATATCAGTGAATTTCAAGCTGCAGGTTTACAATGCAGCATTGGATTGTGAAATCAGTGTGTAGTGGGCAGGATGGCATTTTTCATTTTTAATAGGAAAGGACAGAAAGTAGAGTGTGGGTGAGTTTGTTTCTGATTTATGTGTAGGCATATATTTATGTGTATGCATGTGTAATTGGCTGAAATGTAAAATATATTTCTTGCTTTGGGTCATAGTGAAAAAATGATAAATATTGCTTTTAAATATGAGTAAATTGCTTGTATAAACCAATTAGTAGCATCTAATAAATGACTACTTTCCCTGTAGTTTTGAGTGTGTCTTCAAAACATTATATTTTACCAGGAGAATCAAAGTAAAGGTTAAGTATAAACAGGACTTTTTATAAAAATTGAAGCAAAAGCTTTTAATAGTAGCTGTTTGCAAGCTTGCTAATTGAAGATTGTGTTACCTATTGAACTGGCGCTCTAGGTGTGAGAGCATTGAAGTGGATGCTTATAGCTAACATAATAGATAACCCGAACCTACTGATTTACTAGTATACACTACTATTATCAAGAGAGCAAGGCAACTTATTGAAAAATTTAAAAACAAAGACTAGAATTTAGTGATTAAATGTAAGTCAAAGTCATTTTTGTAAGAATTTATTATATTAAAATACAAATGAAAGGTGGCCAAACCTCAATATACTAAACAAATAGCAGCTATTCTATAAATACATGTTGTTGTAGATTTTTGTTGCTTTGAGTCATAATTGATTCTGTTAATAAAATGTTTTATTATATAACGCCAGTTTATGTTTGCATAAACTCTTAAACACAATTATTACTACTATGACTATATGTAACATATACATACATATTATTTATGGTTCCTAAGTTTGGACAAACTGCTGGCATAGAAATAACAGTGTTTTTCCCTTTTGTGTTTTTCAAGAGCTATGTATTTAAGTTTTGCGATGTGTTTATTTACATATTGAAAGTCTACAATGTACTTAGTGTATTGTATTTTTAAAAACTGGGCCTTATGCTTTTGTTACTTATATTAATATAGATTTCATCCATACATTTGGTATTATTCTCTTTGAAGTAACATTGCTATTGAATGTAGGATCCACTTTCTACATTTAATCAGTTCTTTTAGTGCTGTTTTCAATTTCACTCATCATTTGATGAGAAATAAATGAAGTGTATAAATAAGAAAATTTATATTATTTCAAAAGGTTGTCTCTATAAATCTTATTCTGGATCTGATAATTAGCAGGAAGCAAGTAGACACTGCTGTGGGGAATGCATATGTCAGGATGAAAATGTAGTTGTTTTTGATCATTGCTGTTATGTAGTGTCTAATATTTCAAACTAGCTTGTTTCCTTTATTCTGCTGCTCCACCTCTGCCTTGATGTGGCACACTGGATGGAGAAATATGCGACTTAAAGAAGTTTGAAGTAAATCAAAGGTTTTCTGAATTTCTGGCCTTTTCAGCAAGACTGATGGGGGAAGAGGCAGGTAGTCCAAAGTTGAAAGGGCCTGTGGTGGGATCTGTGTCTTTTATTTATTTGGGAGGTTGTCATTTTGTAGGCAACATCTTCTATGGCTGGTAGTGGTAGGTTTATCATCGGAGATCATTTGAGGGCTGATTGCATATGCCAGAAGGCATAAATGGCTGAGGTATCAGTATTTTGAAAGCATTTAAACTGTACTTTCATGGACTATCTAAAATACTGTATAATTATTGGTATTGTATTTAATTCAGTACAAAATAGTATCTTGGGAATTTTATAACTCTTACCATTATAATTAGTACATAGACCCCTGTATTGAAAACTTGGTGTTGGTTACTGTCATAATCATCAAATATGTATATCTTTATAAAATTAAAATTGTTACCAAAATAGAACATGCACTAATTTACAAAGTCCAATTGTGCCAAGCCTTAGATGGAAGAACTGTAGGCCCTCAGTTGCCGCCCTCTCCCGTTCCTTAAGCAGCACTCCCAAGTCTTCGTTAATTAATGCTCCTGGGTTACACCTAATCTTTCAAACTTTGTGCACATGTAACAGTTCTTTAGTCATTAGTTATTGTTTTTTTAAAACACTAGTAAACATTTATTTTCTGTTTCTATAGAACAGGACTTCAGAAGTGGCATAGACAGGAGGTTTTGGCTTGGAATTTCTCATGAATATAGTCATTAGTTTTTTTATAGCATCTCTTTAATGCACTATTCTAACCACACAATTCATAGATAAATCTATCCTGTTATCAGAAGTTGGCAAAAGTGATGGGTGTTGTGTGTTATTTAGCTCATTTCCTTTATTTTTCTTTCTTCCATGTTTGACTTAGGTCTTAGGCCAAATGTGGATTTTGCTTAGACTTTTCTAAGCTAATAGGCATTTGTTATATCTGCTAAAAGTCTCTGGGCATTTACATATCTTCATCAGGAAAGTATTATTTTGTTACTTTTATTAAGCAACTACATATTTTTAACTGTAGTTCAGTATTTTAAATGCACTAATTATATCATGGAAACAATTAATTTGAAATGGTCTTGTGACTGATTTAAGACGATTAAATTATAATTTTAAAAGAAAATATGTCATTACTTTACCAGTTTATGCATATTTGTTTCATAAATAATCCATTTAACAAATACTTATTCCTGTGTGTTAGGAACTGTTTATAGGAAGTATGTTTATTTTACTGAATTCTTATTTGTATATGATAAATTTCCTTATAAAATTTTCTTTGTTTTTCTTAGACAAAATTGAAGAAGCACAAAAAGAACTTAATGGGGCGGAAGTATCAAAAAAAGGTAAATTAAAATCAACCCCAGTATAAACTTTATTTTCGCAGAGATTATTATATAGACACCTTATAATTGCAGCCTTGCTAAATCAATTGGTGTAAACATATCACACAATTAAAAATCACTTTAAAAGAATTGATACCTAGCTCAGCCAGCTTGGCTCAGTGGTTGAGCATTGATCTGTGAGCCAGAAGGTCACGGTTCAATTCCCGGTCAGTGCACATGCCCAGGTTGCTGGCTCCATTCCCAGTGTGGGGCATGTAGGAGGCAGCCAGTCGATGATTCTTTCTCATCATTGATGTTTCTATCTCTCTCTCCCTCCTCCTTCCTTTCTGAAATCAATAAAAATATATTTTAAAGAAAAGAATTGATACCTAAAAGTATGTGGACTTTGCTTTATGAAATGTTTTGGCCACATAGCATATTCTACAATCGTTCCTACACATTAATGTGTTGCTGATAGGAGTGCGATTGTTGCAGGAGTGAAAGTGCCGGTAGGAGTGAAGATTGTTGCAGCTCTTTTGAGGGTCTGTTTGTGAGATTGTCCCATAGCAATAATAGAACCAGTATAATGGATGCTGATGACTGCATTCATGCGTGTGTATGATTTGTGTGTGTGTGTACTGTATGCTCATGTAATACAGTATTTTTTGAAATGACCAAGACCTAAGACAACTATAATAAGCTAAATGCTAGTCAGTGTAGGAGTAATTGAATACATTATAGTAAATTAATATGTTTGGATGTTATACAGCTTTTTTAAAATGTTAATTATTTCAGTTGTCTGTGAAAATTCGTTGCTAAATGAGAATGAAATTGCAATATAGCATGCAAAATATGATACAATCTTTTTGTTTGATCCAAAGCATACAAAAGCATGTGCACGTGCGTGCGTGCCTCCCCTCCCCCAACACACACACCCTTATATAGGATTTGATCAAGTTTGAAAAGATTTATATACAGATATATCTGTACAATGATAAACTTTTATTTTTATGTCTTTGAGTCCTTTTGCTAATTACAGTGGGTATAATTTTGCATAAAAAATAAGTTTTAAAATCAAAAATTGGTTTTCCTCATAGAAAGCATACATATTATTTGTCCAAGTAATATGAAAAAAATTCAATGTACAACAGTTTGTGGGGAGGGAAGACAATAAGATGGGTAGTTCCAACAGTATCTGTTAATGAGTAAAATTGAATTAAAGGATAGAAAGTTTTTTTTATAGTATTTATATTTCATGATTTATTATTACTTTGTCCCTGTTAAATCTTCTAATTAGAGTGGTATATTTTGACAGAGTGAGTGGATTAGCCATGTAGGATTTCAGTTGAAAGTCTTTTTTATTTTTTATTTTTTATTTTTTTTAAAATATATTTTATTGATTTTTTACAGAGAGGAAGGGAGAGGGATAGAGAGTTAGAAACATCGATGAGAGAGGAAGATCGATCAGCTGCCTCCTGCACACTCCCTACTGGGGATGTGCCCACAACCAAGGTACATGCCCTTGACCGGAATCGAACCTGGGACTCTTGAGTCTGTAGGCCGCTCTATCCACTGAGCCAAACCGGCTAGGGCAAAAGTCTTTTTTAAAAAAAATATTTTAAATCTGGTTAGGTTCCTAACTAGGTATTTTAGTGGGAATAATCTCTGCCTGCCCAGGTTCTCCATCCCTTGGACCAGGCTGTGAAATCCCCGAGATTATTTGGTGTTGGTATGAATTGTTATGCTGTGATGTGCAGCAGCCTTAAAGAAGTGTGCTCCTCCTCCTTTTTCCTCTGCCCCCACCTCCTCCTTCCATGGAAACTATGGAAGAACCATATCAAATATGACCTTTAATGACATTCTTGAGGAAAAGCAAGTCTAGAAAGAGCAGAGAAGTCACCATAGCCATGCTGTCCCTTTGAAAAGCTGACTATAGATTCCTTCCCCACATTGCTGTAGGCAGAAAGCATGTAAGATACTTAGGCTAAGATAGATCTTAAACTTCCCTTTTCATAGTTAGCCTTTTTCACATTTAGTAATGACTTAGAGCTGCTTCAAGTAGCAAAATAAATGTGTGCTTGTCTTCTTTTTCCTTCTTTCTTACTCCTGTGACAGTTTTAAGAACAGTGAACTAAATGCCTGGTGAGAAGGAGGAAATGGAACAAAGGTTCTAGAAAAAGAAAGTGGATAATGAGGTTTAGAATAATCTAGTGAGCTACATTTGGCAGGCTATACTTACTTAAGACCTAGGATGAATACCAAATGAGCATTGTTCTGTGCAATTCACTGCTTAGAATTACTATTTGGCTTTCATTTTTACATACACATTCTGGGCGAATTAAAAATAAAGTAGTTTTTCTCTCAAATAATTAAGGAGTTGGTGTTAAGGTGTTGTCTTTAACACCACGGGATAAAAATTTTTTCATAACATAGATGTTGAGATTTCTCAAATCTTTGCTTGCTAAGCTATTTTATTAAAGGAAGTTTATTACTTCCTTTGAAGAATATACTTAAAAATTGAGTTATGTATTGTTATTGATTAAAATGACTCATCTAAGATAGATCACTTTTTCACTATTTTTTCAGTGCTTTTATTTCCTCTTCAAGTTTGACTTTTTTCTACATTTGGCTTTTTTTCTACAGTGCTCACAGAAGGTTCTAAGGCTTTGTCTGCATTGTTGATTCTGTAATCCTTAACTTATTTTAAGGTTCTTCCTCCACTCTTTTTTTTTTTTTTTTTTTTAACCATTAGGACAAGTAGCTAATTTATCTGCAGAAGCAGTTAACATAATGGTAGGCTTTAAAAAGAAAACACAAAAACTTGCTCATTGATAGATTATAGTGGCTATCTTTCCTGTTTTCTAAAGTTTTAAGGAAAGATTAATCTGTATAATATACTGTCATAGAAACTTACTTTTGCCCATTGCACACCAATAGAATGTAGAAGTGCACTAAATTGTGCTAATGTATTTTATTCTTTCTTTCTGTTTATGAATGAAAATCTAATTACTTTGATTTATTTTGATTTTAATCAATTTGGGGGAAAATATAGTATGCAACATTCACACAGTTCTCCAAATTGTCGGTTACATTATTTCTTACAGTGCTATTTACTTGTTCTTAATATCCAGTGTGTTTGACACTCTATAAAATTATTGGGCAGCAGTTAAATAACATAGGAAGGCCCTGGCCAGGTAGCTTGGTTGGTTAGAACATTATCCATATATACCCAGGTTGGGTGTTTAATCCCAGGTCAACCAATGAAAGCATAAATAAGTGGAATAAAAAATTGATGTTTCTCTCTCTCTCCCTTCCTCTCTCAAATCAGTAAATAAAAATAATAAATAAATGAGATAGTGAATGTCACTGATGTGGTAATGGAGAAATATGTGTAAGATAAACTGGGAAGAAATATAGATCAGTTTATTAGGAGAATGTTTTCGTGCTATCTCTTGAATAAGCTTCAAAACGGTTTTAAAGTTTATCATACAGTATATGACATATAAATTAATATATGTAAGATATGAAATTATAAAACATAAAAATAACATGGTAGTCTTTGATGCTAATACCCGTTTTAAGAACTGGCATATTGCTAATACTGTTGCGTAAACCCGCATGCTAGTCTTTATTGCAGCCCATTGTCTGTTCTGTAGCGGTATTTACTGTCCTCAATTTAGTGTTTATCATTTTAGTGGTTCTTAAAGTTAATTATATGTTTTAGAACAGTTTACTTTTTAGTTTTGGCTGAGTTTGAGCTTGAAGAATAAAATTACATAATTTTAATAGCTTTTTTACTCAACATTTTTTCTAAGATTCATACATTTTGTTGGATGTAGCTATTTCTTTTCACTGCTGAATAATACTACATTGAGTGCAATGATTTGTTCCTTCATTCTCTTGTTGATGGATTCGAGTTACTTCTACCTTTTTGCTGTCACAAACACTGCAGGTATGAATATTCTCATATCTCAGTGCACATGTGTGGACTATTTAGGGAATGTCGGTAGTCAGCTTCATAAGGTGATGCTAAATTGTTTTCCAAAAAGTTGAGTCTAAGAATTCATTTTGTGCTATTCAGTACTTCGTATTGTCCGTCTTTTTAGTTTTTTTCTAGTTGAGTGAGTATAAAATATTATTTTGTTCTGCTCTTAATTTATTTTTTCCTGAATACTAATATTGTAATGTCAAGCATGTCTTCAGTTGTACTCTTTGAAATGCTTGCTGGTATCTTTTATACATTTAAAACATCTTAATATATTTTAGATAACCCTTTATCCATTTTATGTGTTGTAGTTTTTTGCTTGATTTTTCTCTTTCTTTAGAGTTCCTGTTAACAGAAGTTCTTGGTTTTTAATATTATCAACCTATCAATCTTTTTCTTTTACGATTAGTATTTTTGTTGGGAATTTTTGTGTGCTTATCTTAATAAATTCTTTATTACCACAAGGTCTTACATATATTTTTCTGTTTTCTTTAAAATTTTTTTCACATTCAGATTAAAAATTCATCTGGAGTTGATTTTTTAAAAGCATGGTGTGAGTTAGGATTCCAATATCTACTTTTTTGCTTATGT
Source organism: Myotis yumanensis (assembly GCF_028538775.1). Taxonomy (NCBI): domain Eukaryota; kingdom Metazoa; phylum Chordata; class Mammalia; order Chiroptera; family Vespertilionidae; genus Myotis; species Myotis yumanensis. The sequence goes on along the minus strand of NW_027223753.1, from coordinate 84,275,597 downwards.
GTTTACATTTTAGAATCAGCTTTTAAAAAAACTTGTTGGAACTTTGCTTGAGATTGCATTGAATTTGGGGCAAAATGACTGTCGTCACAATTTCCAGGCTTCCTATCCATAAAGATAGTAGGTAGTATATTTTTAATACTTATATTTTGTTAATGTCTTATGAATTTTCCTTATATTTCTTAGGACTTTATTTATTTGCTGGTTTTATTAATAGTGTATGTGGGGAGGAGGGAGGAGAAATCATTTCCCAGCTCTTGCTGGCAAATAGAAATGCAACATATTTTTATATATTCATCTTATGTCCAGCCCCCTGGCTAACCTCATTCATTCTGAAAATTTGTTCACAGATGCTTTAGAATGTCTTCTAAACAGTCATATTAGCTAAGAGTAATGAAAGCTTTGTTTCTTCTTTTTAAAAATAATTGTTTCTTTTATTTTCCTTGTTTTTCCCAGTTGGCTCCTGTAGAGTGCCAAAAGAATGGTAGGCATTCTTGACTTGTTCTTAATGTTAAAAGGAATTTTTCTAATTTCACCATTAAAATATTTGGTGTCTTTTTATGGGAGGGGAGTCAGTATTTTTGTTTGTTTGTTTTAATAGTTTAAGGAGGTTATCTTCTATTTTTGATGAGATGTAAAACATCTTAAGGGGCTCTTTTTTTTAAATCAAATGCTTTTTCTTCATATGTAGAGATAATCTTATGGCCTTTATTCTTGTATTCTAATGTTTAAACCTTGCGTTTTTTAAATGAAATGAAACCAATTTGGTCTTAATGTTTAATCTTTTTTTAAACATACTGCTAGATTTGTTAATATTTGTTGAATTCTGTATTCATGTTCAAGAGATACTGAACATGAGTCTCTTTACTTTCTTATAATTGTCCTTGTCTGGTTTGTGTTAAGGTTATCTGAGAACTGTATCTGCCTGCTTCCCAAGGAAGCGTTTGTTTAATATTGAAATGGTAGCTTTATAAGCATGTTTTAGAATATATTTTGACTTTTGAGAGGGGTTAAGGATAGATTTTTTTTAAGTACAATGTCAGTGTATTTAATGATACGGAACTATTCAAGCTTTATTTTTTCTCTTCAATCAGACAATAAATTATATATTTTTTATAATATTAAGTATTCATATTTAGTGACAATAAATCACTCATGGCATTCTCCTACTCTCGTTTATTTCTGTTGGATCTCTAGTTATGTCTCCATCTTTTCTTTGTTAGTATTGTTCATTTCGTGCCTTTTCTCTCTTGATTAGTTTTGTCAGGGGTTTGTCTGTTTCACCCCCTTTTTGTTATATCAACTTCTGACTTTCTTGATACTCTCTTGTATCATCCTTTTCAGTTTTATCAAATTTTGCTCTTGCCCTAGCTGGCGTGGCACTCGGTTGGAACGTCGACCCCTGCACCAAAAGGTCTCAGGTCTGATTACTGGTCAGGGCACATACCCAGGTTTTGGGTTTGATCCCTTATTGGGCTCCTGCAGGAGGCAACCAATCATGTTTCACTCTCAGATCAATGTTTCTCTCTCTCTCCCTTCTTTCCTCTCTCTTCTCTCTCTCTCTCAAATCAATTTTTTAAAAAAAAAACATATCCTTCGGTGAGGATTAAAAAAATATTTTGGTCTTTATTATCTTTTGCCCTGTTTTTCTTTGGGTTTATTCTGTTATCAAATTTCTTAAGTTGGAAACTGGACTTATTCATTTTTTTTTTGGACTTATTCATTCTTAAACCTTTATTCTTTTCTATTGAAATCACTTAAACTATTAATTTCCTTCTAACTATTGCTTTAGTTCTATTATAGATCATTTCATACTGGCTACTTGCATTAATTTCTATGCTGGTTTCTTTTTTGACCTTCTTGGTTAAATGTTTTTCCACATGGTTGGGGACTTTGTTTTTGTTAGTGATTATTTTTACTTAATTGCATTGTTATCTTGTTTTTAAAACCAGTTTTTATTTCTAAGTTAATTTTCTGTTTCTGAGTACTGTGTAAAAAAATATGTCAGGAAATGTTCTATGAAAGTGCTCCTATATTTTATTTAGAAATTTAGATTTCATTATTTTTCAGCTAAATTCACTATTTTACAAAGATGCTGAAGTTCTCAAAGATGTTAAATAAATAACCTTTCCCCAGGGAGTGCAATCAGAAAGTGACATGAAGAGGTTTCAAGTCCAGGTAATTCCTGCTTTGAATTACCATGTGTGTGACGACACTGTGATAGCAATCACCTCCTCTAAAAATGTTGTGATCATTTAAGAAAAAATAGGATTCAGACAGTGGGTTTAGAAAAAGGTGGAGATTTCGGGTCAGGTTGCATTGGGATTTTTCACATTATTCTGTCTCTAAGAGCAAAATCCTGAAAGCTCTACCGTAATATCAGTGGTTTCCTTTCAGCAGCCATGTTATTACTCTGATATTATCTAGTCCAGGCACCAGAAAGTTTTTATTTAAAAGATAATTTGTGTTAATAATTTATTTTGCCATATATTTGAGAGTAATAGGTCCTATATATAAATAGATTATATGGCTTAAGAAATATAGTTAGGAATATGTTCTGCTGAAATAACTCAGTGATATTCAGACTAGCCCCAAAGAATCAGATGACAAATAGGAGTTTTGTTAACATGGACATAATTTATGCCCTAGAATTATCCTCCTGTTAAGTGGGGAAGCTTGAGGGAGGTTAGGTTCCTAGTAAAACTACACTGAGTGATTCAGAAGTGAGAGTGACAGACTAATGGGGAGCAGAAAACTAGATCGTGAACTCCAATTAGTGTGTAAATAAGAAGCTGGAATTTCTTCACCTACTTGCCTAAAATAAATGTTTAAGCTCCTTATAATATCTGTTTGTGAAAGTGAAACACACTCCAATTTTCTTTTAAATTTCACACAGGATATTTTTTTTAAAAAAAAGGTGATTTGGAATAATTAATGTTAATAAAGTTATGTTTTAATGCCAATGATACTCTCTTCCTTCATTCTGCTAAGAATACTTAAGAAAATACAAGAGCATGTTCTTATAATTAGGGTTGATGAAGTCCTTCCTAAGACTAAATTTTAGGTAGCAAAATAGAAAAGTAGGACTGATTTCTATTAAACTAAAATGAATGCTTTTAGTAGAATATAAGATAAAGCGTTTTAAAACAGTCTGGGAGAAAGTATATGCAATAAAACAAAACCTGGTTGGCTCAATTAAAATGTGATAAACTTGGAAGGACATTAACAATTTACAAAATGAAAGCTACATTGATACAGTCAACTGAAGGTTAGTGTAATATTTTAGTGATATGTCTGAACTTAGAGAGTATTTTTAAAGGAATGCTGTTTTATTATTTTAGTACTAGAGGCCCGGTGCACGAATTCATGTACCAGTGGAGTCCCTTGGCCTGGCCTGCAGGATCGGACCGAAACTGGCTCTCCAACATCCCCTGAAGGGTACAGGACTGCGAGAGAGTGCATGCAAGGCCAAGGGACCTCACCAGTGCACAATTGGGGCTGGGGAGGAATGTGAGAGGTTGGCCAGCCAGGGAGGACTGCGGGAGGGCTCCAGGGTGTGTCCAGCCCATCTGGTTCAGTCCCAATCGGCCGGACCCCAGCAGCAAGCTAACCTACTGGTCGGAGCGTCTGCCCCTGATGGTCAGTGCACGTCATAGTGACTGGTTGACCAGTTGACTGCCCCCTGGTGGTCAGTACACTTCATAGCAAGTGGTTGAGCGGCCTTAGCATATCATTAGCATATTACACTTTGATTGATCGAACGGTGACCGGACACTTAGCATATTAGGCTTTTATTATCTACACTAATAAAAGAGAAAAATGGTAATTGGCGTACGACCGCTACCCTTCCCATTGGCTAATCAGCGTATCCTTATGCAAATTAACTGTCAGCCAAGATGGCGGCCGGCAGCCAGGCAGTTGGAAGCGAACATGAGGCTTGCTTGCTCCAGTGACTGCGAATTCCAATGTTCCCTGCCTGCGCTGCCGGCCTCTGAGCTGGCAGTTTGAAACATTCTAACAAATATAGCCGGCTGGGATCTCAGAGCTGAAGTTATACATTGTTTCGATTATAGAACGGCAAACAAACCAGCAGCGGAAGCCTCAGAGCTAGAGCCAGAGCTAAAGCTGGCCCAGAAGAAAAAAAAAAAAAGAAAAAAAGGAGTGGTTGGGAGCTTCCCGCCAGCCTGAAAGCAGTCAAAACCGCCAGCCTGAAAGCAGCCCTCAGCCCCTCACCCAGACTGGCCAGGCACCCCAGTGGGGACCCCCACCCTGATCCAGGACACCCTTCAGGGCAAACCAGCCGGCCCCCAGGCCTCTATCCTATATAGTATAAGGGTAATATGCCTCCCAGCACCGGGATCAGCGGAGCCGCAAGGCCTCCTGGCACCAGATCAGCATGACAGGGTGCAGCGCCCAAATGCCCTGATCGCCCTGCGGCTCTGTGTGACAGGGTATGGCGTCCCAACCCCCTGATCAGCCCTGCTCTGTGTGTGACAGGGGGTGGCCCCCCCCCCCCCACGGGCCCTGCTCTGTGTGTGACAGGGTAGAGCCATAACCTCCCCATCCGCCCTGCCCTGAGTGTGACAGTGGCATCGCCCCAACCCCCTGATCCGCCCTGCTGTGTGTGTGACAGGGGGCGGTGCCCTAACACCCCTATCGGCCCTACTCTGTGAGTGACAGGGGGGAGCTCCCCAACCCCTGATGGGCCCTGCTCTGTACGTGACGGGGGGGGGGGGAGGGGACACTGCCCCAACCCCCTGATTGGCCCTGCTCTGTGTGTGACAGGGGGCAGCGCAGCGCCCCAACCCCCTGATTGGCCCTGCTCTGTGCATCACAGGGGGTGGCGCCGCAACCTCCCCATTGACCCTGCCTTGAGTGTGATAGGGGGTGGTGCCCCAACCCCCCAATCAGCCCTATCCTGAGCATGACTGAGGGTGGCATCGCAACCTCCCAATCCGCCCTGCTCTGTGCATGACAGGGGGCGGCGCCCCAACTCCCCAATCAGCCCTGCTCTGAGCCCCACCAGGGGCTGCACCTAGGGATTGGGCCTGCCCTCTGCCACCCAGGAGCAGGCCTAAGCCAGCAGGTCGTTATCTCCCGAGGGGTCCCAGACTGCGAGAGGGCACAGGCTGGGCTGAGGGACCCCCCTTCCCCCCCGAGTGCACAAATTTTTGTGCACCGGGCCTCTAGTATAGGATGTCCTATTTTGTCTCCTCAGTAACATAAGGCACACCTAGGGTACCAGGCTAATGATATGAGGCTTCGGAGGAATCCAGCCCTGCCCAGACAAGGAAGGAGAGCTGCTTTGTAACGGCAGTGGGATAGGACCTCCACCCACAGTCATCCAGAGTCAGGACATATTTGGGAAGGAAAGTCAGGCAGATTACTATTTGTGCCTCTAGCTCCATTTTCCACTTCATTCTTTTTTTTTTTTTTTTAATATATTTTATTGATTTTTTACAGAGAGGAAGGGAGAGAGATAGAGAGTCAGAAACATCGCTGAGAGAGAAACATCGATCAGCTGCCTCCTGCACATCTCCTCCTGGGGATGTGCCCGCAACCCAGGTACATGCCCTTGACCGGAATCGAACCCGGGACCCCTCAGTCCGCAGGCCGACGCTCTATCCACTGAGCCAAACCGGTTTTGGCTCCACTTCATTCTTGTGTGCTCCCTTCATCTATGTATTCAAACCACCTACCTACCAAATTCTCCCAGGTATCACCCTCTTACAGTGTAGCTCCTGGTTATGCCAAGTCTAAAAACGAATACATTATGACCCACCTAGAACCCAGTCCTGGCAAGAACAAGAGAGGCAGGGCCAAATCATACAGGTTCATTTTAAGTTTATGCTCCAGTATGGTCCATGTCACATATACTCACATTTATTTGGTCAAAGCAGAAAGGTGAAATATAAATTGAATAAAATAAAGCAGTATATTTGGTCTACTGGGAAGAATGGCAAAGGTGAGTAGGTGGAAGCAACAAATAATTTGAACAAATAATGCAGTCCAACACAAACTGAGTGAGATCAGTCTACAGATAATATATTTCTGCTTATTTCTCTTTGTTGCATTAAAAAATAAAATTCTGGGCCCTGTCTGGGCTCATTTGGTTAGAACGTCATCTCAATATGCCAAGGTTGTGGGTTTGATCCCCAGTCAGGGCACATACAAGAATCAACCAATGAATGCATAAATAAGTGGAAAAACAAATCAATGTTTCTCTCTCTCTCTCTCTCTTCCTCTTTCTCTCTAAAAAAAAAATGAATAAAATTAAAATTCTAAACGTAAGTTTTCCAATGGCCATTTTTTATGCCATCTTAGATAATAAAACTTTTTTAAGTTAATAGAGTACCTATCTGGGGTAACTGGAAATATAATGAGAACATCTGGCCTATTATAAAAGTATGAAATTGAAGCCAGCTTTATAATTTTTATTATTTTTCTTCCATTGTATTAATTATATGTATTAAGAAATAAAAGACCAAGCTTAACATGGATTTAAGGGATAACAAAACTTACATTTGAAACAATAAGGAAACAAATAACAAACAACCTGGGACTGAGTACATACTAACATCTATACTAATAAAAGTGTAATATGCTAATTAGACCAGACATCTTCTGGACAACCTTCCAGACGTCTTTCTGGACAAAGCCATGGTGGCGGGGCTGAGGCAAAGGTGGTTAGGGGTGATCAGGCCGGCAGGGGAGAGCAGTTAGGGCGATCAGGCTGGCAGGGAAGACCAGTTAGGGCGATCAGGCAAGCAGGGGAGAGGAGTTAGGGGTATCAGGCCGGCAGGGGAGAGCACTTATGGGGATCAGGCAGGCAAGCAGGTGAGCGGTTAGGGGCCAGCAGTCCCAGATTGTGAGAGAGATGTCCGACTGCCGGTCCACAGGGATCGGGCCTAAACCGGCAGTCGGACATCCCCCGAGGGGTCCAGGATTGGAGAGGGTGGAGGCCAGGCTGAGGGACCCCCCGCCACGTGCATGAATTTTATGCACTGGGCCTCTAGTTATAATAATAAAAGCATGATATGCTAATTAGACTGGATGACCTTCCGACAAAGCCAGGGCTGCGAGGGAAGCCCGGATCCCGGGTGCCTACCTGTGGCCAGAGGAAATCCCGGGTCCTGGGTGCCAGAGGGAAGCTGGTGCTGGCAGACGGGGGAAGGAAGGCGTACTCTTGCACAAATTTTGTGCATCAGGCCTCTAGTATACATATAATATATACTCGAGGCCCAGTGCATGAAAATCATGCACGGGTAGGGTCCCTATGCTTGGCCGGTGATCAGGGCTGATCTTTGGGGTGACCGGCGCAGTGATTGCCCCTCCCCCCCCTCCACTCGCACCTGTCTTGGCCTGGCACTGCCTGCTTGCCGGCCCCGCCCCCACCCCCACTGCGGCTGCCAGTCGGGGCCTGCATGCTGGGGGGAGCTCCTGCATTGAGCATCTGCCCCCTGGTGGTCAGTGCACGTCATAGCGACCGGTCGTTCTGCTGATCGTTCCTCCATTCACTCTATTTGCATATTAGGGTTTTATATAGATAGACTAGAGGTCCGACGCATGAAATTTGTGCATGGGGGGAGGGTCCCTCAACCCTCCCTGCACCCTCTCCAATCCGGGACCCCTCGGGGGATGTCTGACTGCCTCTCACAATCCAGGACTGCTAGCTCCTAACTGCTCGCCTGTCTTCCTGCCTGATCGCACCTAACTGCTCCTCTACCGGCATGATCGCCCCTAACCATCTCTGCCTCGCCCTGCACCCAGGACCCAGGATTCCCTCTTCCGGCTTGTCGCAGGCACCTGGGACCCGGGCCAGCTTCACCTGGGCTGGCCGCAGCCACAGGGGACCATGCGCGGGCAGCTTTGCCCAGGCCGCAGATGCAGGTGCCTAGGACAGTGGGGCAGGCGGCTTGTCCCTCTCCCATGTCGCAGGTGCAGATGCAACCGCTGGTGCCTGGGACCGCAGATTGGGCAGCTTGTCCCTTTCCTGGGCCGCAGGCGCAGCCGCTGTTGCCGGGGACTGTGAAGCATGCAGATTGTCCCTTTCCCAGGCTGCAGGCGCAGGCGCAGGCACAGCCGCTGACACCCGGGACCGCGGGGCGTGTGGTTTGTCTCTCTCCCAGGCTGCAGGCACAGGTGCAGCCGCTGGCACCCAGGACTGCAGGGCGGGTAGCTTGTCCCTCTCCTGGGCTACAGCCCCAGCCGCTGGCTCCCAGGACTAGGGGCGGGCAGCTTGTCCCTCTTCTGGGACGCAGCCCCAGCCGCTGCTCCCGGGACCACAGGGCGGGCAGCTTGTCCCTCTCCCAGGCTTCAGCCCCAGCCACTGGTGCCCATGACCGTGGGGCGTGTGGCTTGTCCCTCTCCCAGACTGGGCCGCACGCGCAGGCACAGCCGCTGGCTCCCGGGACCGCAGGGTGGGCGGCTTGTCCCTGTCCCAGGATGCAGCCCCAGCTGCTGGCGCCCAGTCCTGCGGGGTGGGCAACTTGTCCCTCTCCGGGGCCGCAGCCTGGCTGGTCCCCATTCCTCTGTCTAGAGCTCATTTGTGCCTGGCTGGTCCCCATCCCTCTCTCCCCATTGTTGAGTGTCTGAGCAGTTACGGCATGACAGCGTGAGGGTGTGACAACCATTTGTAAATTAGCTCTTTATGATATAGGATTATTGGAATGCTAACTAGTTAAGTGTACATTTTTGACAAGTCATTATTCCTGGGTTTATAAATTAATTACTGGCGAACAAATTAAAATATGCATGTTAATGGGTATTTATTTTAAATAAAATGTTTATAAATTCTTAATATTAAGTGTTCTAGAAAATTTGTCTTGTTTTTCTTGTAAAGTTGTTACTTCAGTCTTGTACTCAGTAAATTTTTATTATGCATTAGCCATTTTTTTAGCCCTGGCAAATAGATAGGAAGCAAAAGTCTAAATCCTAAAGGAACCCATAAGCTTTAACTCAGTTTTTGCCCAAATTATCATAAAATCTGAATTGGTAGAATTAAAATTCATGAGGTTTTATGGAGACCGGCAGCAGTGCCTAACAAATTTCCCTGGGGAAAACAGCAACAGATTTTCTATTTTTCACTAAAATTCATCTCCATATAATATTACTTGGAATTTCAAATTTAAATAGTCTGGTCTCGTTAAGCATTCTGTTAGCATGATAGACAATGCTTGTTGCTTGAATTACAGAAAATAATATTGTTTTAATTATTTGTACCATGTGTATGAGTTAAAGGTATCATATGTCAATCCTGTCAATATTTTAAGATTTAAAAATCCCAAGAGATCATTGCCTTTCAGATAGACTGTGCCAGCTTTATGGAAGTTGATTGGTATAATTATAAATAAACTAAGCGTTTTCAGTGCATTAATGTAAAATATGTGTCTTTAAGTATTCTGTCCTCGTGGTATTTAAATGCAAAACACTAATACTTTGCTTCCTACAAAATATGAGAAGTTAAAATTCTCAATATTTTCTACTGATAACTATCCATTGAGTAATAAGTTATTGAGTCAGAGACTTAAATAGCTACCAAGATTTTATTTTTATAGGATTTATAGAATGACTCTCGTCCTTTGTACTTTCATAGCACATTCCATTGAATTAAAAATGCTATTGATTGGAAGATGCGCAGTGATTTCATGCACCATTTAGAAAGGGAGAAAGCCACTGCCAGTTGTCATGACACAGTGCTCTCAAAATTGATTAAATGAGGCATCATGATTTCAGGGAGAATAAAATGTTCAAAACACATTTTTTGAGATTGTATAAAATATGTATTTATATCTAGTGTTTCATTTTTTGACAAGAGAGATGAAATGGTTTTTAGGTAATGATGTGTGGATTTGAGCTGCTTTGAGGACAGTGTCCCTGAGGACTGTGAAAAACAAAGGAAGGGATTTTGGGGATTCATAGAAGAATGATCATATAAAGAAAATAGGTTGTGTACAGTTTATTCTCTTCACTTCTGAGGTAACTGACCTCATGCATATGCCTGGGCATTTTCTATATAAATAAGTGATTTGAAGTACAAGGTTCTTACCAGTTTCTTTGAGGTGCTTCTTAGAAGTTAGGCAAAAGTGCTTGTCTAAAGGGTAGATAAGAAGGTTAACATAGATGTTGTATTTACTTGCTCTTCTTCTCCTAGTGGCATCTTTAAAAAGACATGTTATGTAAAGTAATAATTATAACCATGTATGGTTGGACAATGTGGTATGTATAATACCACAAAAGAGGGAAAAGAGAATCATGCTTTGTAGGTGTACAATTTTCATATTTCACTGGCATTAAGTTAGTATAAATTTGATGTAGATTCTGATGAGTTAAAATGTAAGGTAAGCCCAAGAGGAAATAACTAAAAAAATTAGTGAAAAAAGTTAAAGAAATTAAAATGTTATATTAGAAGATATTCACTTCATGTAAAATAAAGCAATAAAGGAGAAGTGTAGGAACAAAAAGACATAAGATGTATCGAAAACAAAAAAGTAATGACAGAGATAAATTCAGCTATGTCAATAGTATTACATGTGAATGAATTAAATTCAGTCAAAAGGCAGAGCTTATCAGACTATTAAAAAACAACAACAGCAACATCTGACTATATGCTGTCTACACTGAGACACACTTTAGATTTCAAGGCACTACTAGATTTGAAAGTAAAAAGAAGGAAAAAGATATGTCATGCAAACAACAGGCATAAGAAAGCTGGAGTAGCTATGCTAATATTAGACAAAAGAGACTTTAAAATAAAATGATAGTAGAGATAAACATTTTTCATTTTCAAATTAAATGATTCAATTCCTCAGGAAGATATAACAGTTATAAACATATATCCACTTAACAACAGAGCTCCAAAATATATGAAGCAAAACTGATAGAAGTGAAGTTAGAAATATGGTAGACAATTCAACAGTACAATTGGAGATTTCAGTACTTCACTTTCAATAATGGATGGAACTAGGCAGAAGATCAACGAAGAAATAAAAGACTTAACAAAATAAGACAACTAGACTTAACAGACATCTATGGAACATTCCACCAGCAATAGCAGAATACGCAGTCTTCTCCAGTGAAGATGGACCATTCTCTAGGACAAGCCATATCTAGTCCATGATACGACTTTCCAATAAATTCAAGAGGACTGAAACAACACAAAGTTCTCTGTCCACTATGTAACAAAGTTAGAAATCAGTAACAATAATTGTACTTATGTGAGAAAGTTTTCTGGTCCTGTGTAATCCCCCAGAGAAGGAGGAAACAAGTATAATATTTTTATGTGCAAATGATTCAGATTTTCAAAACAAGTAGACTGTGGACATTGCTATGAAATTGATAAAAGGAATTCTACATTAGATTCTCTATATATGAGGAAACAAAGATAAGGCCCAATGAAAATCCTTTCTTTGAAACAAAAGGAGAATGTTTTTCAGGACTCCAATTTCTACAAAAGAACAAAAAGTTACTAGGAATCATTTCCTTAAGTAATCAAGAGAGAAAGGGATATGAAGATAGAGGAATATATTTGGAATAACTGTCTTGTCTCCTTCTAAAAAAATTTTTATTGAATTTATTGGGGTGACATTGGTTCATAAAATTATATAGGTTTCAGGTGTACAATTCTATAACACATCATCTGTATATTGTATTGTGTGTTCACCATTCAAAGTGAAGTCTCCTTCCCATCTCCATTTATCCCCCCTTTAACCTCTTCTGCCAGCCTCCATGCCCCTTTCCTCATGTAACCACCATACTGTTGTCTGTCAGTTTTTGTTTTTGTTTTTGCTTAATTCCTTCACCATTTCTACCCTTTCTTTTGAGTAAGGTAGATTCAGAACATTTTAGCAATTTGAACTTTCAGCATGAAAATATACTTGTGACTCGATGTCATCACTTTGTTATTTCTTAAGGATATACTTCTAAAAGAGATTGAGTATTAATTTGTTTTTTATGTTAATTTAATACTTTATTTTAATAGTGTTCAGTTTCTTTTAAATAATTCTTTATATTGTAATACATAGAACATATCAGAATAATGTTAGCTCTAATAAACTTATTACAAAACACCAAATGTGTTTATGATTTGTTTTTATTAGAAGAGTATTAAAAATTTAGTTTCACTAAAGCTTGAATACAATTTATTCAGTTTTTAGTATTATAGAAAATAAATGCTGAAATACTGGTGTAGCCATTTTATTCCAGTGTTGCAAATATATTTAATTAAAATTTTCAAAGATTGCCCTGGCTTCTGTGGCTAAGTTGGTTGGTCATTGACCCATGCCTTGAAATATTGCTAGTTTGATACTCAGGAAGGGGACGTGCCTGGGTTTCGGACTCCATCCCCTGTGGGAGTATGTGCAGGAGGCAGCCTATATATGTTCCACTCTCACTTGATGTTTCTTTATCTCTCTCCCTTCCTCTCTCTCTCTCTAAAAATCAATAAAAATACTGGAGAAAAAATGTTTTTCAAAGATAAGTGTTACTTATTTCACTTAAAAATTTTTCAATTTGATTTATTTCTTATTTTAATTTTTTTTTTATTTTATTTTTTTATATTCCTACAGTCTAATTATTTCTCTGAAATCAGAGTATTGACTGCTTAGCACATTTTTTACATATAAAATGTTCTAAAGCAGTGATTCTCAACCTTCCTAATGCCTCGACCTTTTAATACAGTTCCTCATGTTGTGGTGACCCCCAACCATAAAATTATTTTTGTTGCTACTTCATAACTGTAATTTTGCTACTATTATGAATCGTAATGTAAATATCTGATATGCAGGATGTATTTTCATTGTTACAAATTGAACATAATTAAAGCATAGTGATTAATCACAAAAACAATATGTAATTATATATGTGTTTTCCGATGGTCTTAGGTGACCCCTATGAAAGGGTTGTTCGACCCCCAAAGGGGTCGCAACCCACAGGTTGAGAACTGCTGCTCTAGAGTATTATTTGCCTTTGAATGATTTATTATACAAATATTTTAGTATCTATTTTGTTATATCTACTAGATTTTTATGTGCTATTTTCAATTATTAAATAAGCAGTTATTTGTTGGTTTTTTAGTTTGCTACTTGATCTTGATCTACTTTTGTCTCAAGTACTTCATTACTCATTTATACTGTGCACAATGAATTTAGATGAGTTGTAGTAAAGGCCTCCCATGCCATCCCATATTCCAATCCTATAGCGTTTAAAAAAATTTTTTGGAAACTTTATATTTGTGATAAAGGTTTGTAAGATGTGGAATTTAGTATGTGTTTATTCTAATACATTTCTTTTTTCTATTTGTTAACTTTAGCCTGTTAATCGTGAATTCCAATTCCCTCCCCCATCCCATAATTATTTTTCTATTTCTCTTGAACAGTTTTTTTTTAATGTATTTTGTTATCTATTATGTTGTAAAAATTTAATATTGTATCTTGCCTTTCTAAAACTAAGAACTGCTTGATGCACTTTTAATGAGGCATGGGATGTCCTCAGAGGTTGCTGTTGTACAAGATACTGACTCCAGCTCTCAAGGCTCTTCATACATTTGTTCTTCCCTCTTTTATGGGCTTGTCCATTTACCCCGCTTGGGCTTTCATGTTCTTATTATTATGTATTTGAATTCTATTCACTTTGTTATTTTTCATACAGTTGCTACTCATTTTGATTTATCCATATATTAAGCACTTCTTTGCTCACCATTTTATCTTACATCTCTAATTTCTCATTTGAGATAATTTTATTTTATTTGAAGAATAGTCTTTAGTTTTCCATTAGAGCAGGTCTGTTGTGACATATAATTTCAAGTATCATTTATTTAAAATAATATTTCTTTTTATTCTTGAAAATTTGTTTTGCTGAACACAGAAGCATAGAATTCGAGTTTGGCAGATTATCTTGAGCACATTGTTGCTGTTGAGATAGCAATTTAAGTCTAATTGCTTGTTTGAAGATAATCTGTCTTTTTATTATGAATACTAGAGGCCTGGTGCATGGATTCGTGCACCAGTGGGGTCCTTCGGCCTGGCCTGCGCCCTCTCACCATCCGGGACCTGTCAGGGGATGTCAGAGGCCCAGTGCACAGATTCGGCCCGATCCCCACAGGCCAGGCCGAGGAACCCCACCAATTCATGAATCCATGCACCGGGCCTCTAGTACGCATATAAGATCTTTGGTTAATCTTTTCCCACCCTCCCCCTTCCCCCTTCCCTCTGAGATTCATCAGTCTGTTCCAGGTTTCCATGCCTGTGCATTGAGCGTCTGGCCCCTGGTGGTCAGTGCGCATCATAGCTACCGGTCGAATGGTCTCATAGGCTTTTATAGATATAGATATAGATATAGATATAGATATAGATATAGATATAGATATAGATTAGATATAGATATAGATATATAGATATTTTTCTGATACTTTTATGATTTCTGGTTTTGTTTCTGACTTTGGCAGTTTGACAGTGAAGCATATAGATGTAAATTCTCTGTACCTTATGATTGATAGCACTCTTAATCTATAGATTCATGTATTTTATTATTTTTGAAATTTTTAGACCTTATACCCAACTCATTACCTTCTTACCTTCTGAGCTTCCAGTTGCAATTTACCCTCTTTATTTTAGAACATCATTTCTGGAGTTTATGTCTTGTTTTCTCCTAGTACTTTATTCTGTTTTTTTTTTTTTCTTTTTCTTCTTATCTCCTAGTTCCCTATTGTTTTCAATTGTTCTAATCAGAATTTAAATCCATCCAGAGAGTTCTAAATTTTTTCAATTCTGTAATTTATATTATTTGGCTTTTCAAATATGCTAGCTCTTTTATACTTTCCAATTCTCTGGGCTTTTCAATATGCTTGTCTTTGAACAAAATACTGTAAGCACAGTTATTTTTAAAGTGCCTGTGTATTAATTCTAGTATATTGAACCCATCAATCTGCTTGTAATATTGGTTCTTTCGTGCTGAATTTTTTTCTGATTATCTTTGAATATGGTTTAGATGTTCTATTTGAAAAATTATCAAAATGGTTTGAAGCCTAAAAATAGTGATTATTGAAAGAATCCTTTCATTGTCTCAGACTTCAGAGGAGATTTCTCTAGTGTTTAATTCTGAGTGTTTGATTCTGAGATATTGGCATGGTAAATATTTTTTCATGTTTCCCTAGTTCGTAAAATTTTGTTTTGATTTTTCTAATTTCTCTGTGTCTTCCTCTTTGACCCCTACACAATTTAGAAATATGTCGTTTAATTTCCAAATATTTGGGATTTTCCAGACATCCATGCTGTTTATTTCTTGTTTAATTTTGTTGTCCTCAGAAACTTTGTATGTTCTTTTAACTCTTTTGAGCAGCAGACTTCGTTTTTAAATTTAAATAGTCACATGTGCCCAGTGTCTACGTGTATTTGATTCCTATTGCTGTATAACAATTACTGTAAACTTAGTTTAAAAAAATACTTGTTATCTAATAGTTGCATAGGTTAGAAACCTTCACTGCTATCAACATGTTAGCAGGCCATGTCTTTCAGAGGCAGTAGGAAAGAATCGGTTTCCTGGCTCACTTAGGTTCTAAGTAGAGTTAAATTGCTGTAGCTGTAGGCCTGAGTTCCTGGCAGGCTGGCCCTTGAAGGCCATTCCTAGCTTTTAGAGTCCACCTGCATTCCTTGGATTATGGCCCCCTTTCTTCATCTTCAAAGCCACCAATGGCAGGTCAGGTCTCACACTTCAAAAATCTCTATTGCCTCTTCTTTTATTGATTGGTTAAATCTAGCCCTAGCTGATTTGTCTCAGTGGATGGAGCGTCAGCCTGTGGCCTGAAGGGTCCCGGGTTCAATTCCAGTCAAGGGCACTTGCCTGGGTTGTGGGCTCAATCCCCAGTAGGGGTGTGCAGGAGGCAGCTGATCAATGATTCTCTCTCATCATTGATGTTTCTATCTCTCTCTCCCTCTCCCTACCTCTCTGAAATCAATAAAAATATATATTTAAAAAAATCTAAAGGGGTCCTATGATAATCTAGGATAGTCTCTCCATTTTCATGTCCATAGCCCTATCAGTTCTGCAAAGTCCCCTTTGCCACATGAGGTCATATTTGCAGGTTCTGGGGGATAGAGTGTGGACATTTTGCAGGGCCATTCATTATTTTGCCTCTCATACTGCCATATAGGACAAAACAGCTTTATACTGCATTATACTTTAAAGTGGTAACATTTTTTAAAAGTATTTTTAAAATGTCCCTTTGTTATTACTTCTCAGAACTCTTCATTTATACTAGAGACCCGACCCTGGGGATCAGGCCTAAGCCAGCAGTCAGACATCCCTCTCGCAGTCCAGGTCTCTCACAGTATGGGACCCCTCACTCCTTACCGCCTGCCTGCAGCAGAGGCAGGAAAGGCTCCCGCCACCACAGTTATGCTCGCCAGCCATGAGCCCGACTTCTGGCTGAGTGGCGCTCCCCCTGTGGGAGCGCACTGACCACTAGGGGGCAGCTCCTGCGTTAAGCATCTGTCCCCTGGTGGTCAGTGCATGTCAGAGTGACCGGTCGTTCCGCCATTTGGTTTATTTGCATATTAGGCTTTTATTATATAGGACTAGTGGCCCGGTGCATGAAATTCATGCACATTAAAAGGGAATTAATTAGAGGAAATATTTTAATATTGCTATTTGCTCTTTCTCTATAATAGAAGTGTCAAAGATGAAAGAAAATTAGTAAAATGTATATGAAAATCTCCCTCCTGTCAGAGTCTGGGGCGTGCCGTAGGACCTAGAGTCAAGTCCCCGCCACCATTCGCACGCACTTCAAAAATGCAGGAGACCCAGACCCAGCCGGCCCCACCCCATTGGGTGAGACCCAGACCTGGCTGGCCCCACCCCCATCAAGCCCCTCCGGGCAGGGGACACAGCCTCAGATCCCCCAGCCCAGCGCCGGGGCAGGGGGTGCAGCCTGAGGTCCCCTGTCAAGCTCTGTCTGGCAGGGGCCACAGCCTAAGGTCCCCCGGCCCGGCACTGAAGCTGTGGGGGGCACGGCCTTTGGTCTCCATCAAGCCCCGCTGGGTGGGGGGGCGTGGCCTGAGTTCCCCCATCAAGCCCCACCGGGCAGGAACCATGGCCTGAGGTCTCCTGGCCTGGCATCAGGGCAGGGGACACAGCCTGAGGTCCCCTGTCAACCCCCACGGATGGGGCAGGGGGTGCGGCCTGAGGTCCCTCACCCTGGACAGGCGCCATGCAGCCTCAGGTCCCTGCTGTTTGGTCGTGACATTATGGCATCCCGACTAATTTGCATATTCCTCTATTGTATAGATAGATGTGTTGATCCAAATTAAAATTTTAACATTTCAGTACAGGTCTACTGGAATGAATTTTCTCAGCTTTTGTTTTTCTGAAAAAGTCTCATTTGCCTTCATTAAAAATATTTTTTTTTGTTTTGTTAATCTTCACCTAAGGATATTTTTTCCATAGACTTTTAGAGAGAGTGGAAGGGAAGGAAAGAAAGGGGGAGAGGGAGGGAAAGAGTGAGCGTGAGTGAGAGATCAATGTGATTGGTTGCTTCCCGCACACACCCCAACCAGGGCAGGGATTTAACCTGCAACCCAGGCATGTTCTTTTGATTGGGAATAGAACTCGAGACCCTTTGGTGTGTGGGCCTATGCTCTAACCACTGAGTAACACTGGCTATTTTTGAAAGCTGTTATTTATTGATAAAGAATACTGGGTTGGCAATTTATGTTTTCTTTCACAATAGTGTTAACATGTTACTTCATAGTTTCCATTGAGAAGTCTGCTTTAATTTTTATCTTTGGTTCTCTGTAAGTAACACATTTTTTGACCCTATGGGTTCCTTCAAGGTTCTCTCTTTATCTTTGTTTTTTGGCAGTTTGAATATGATGTGCCTAGGTGTGTTTTCTTTTTTTGTTTGTTTTGCTTTTTCTTCTTTATCCTTATTCTTTCTTATTTTTATTTATCCATTTGGGGTTGTCTAAGCATTTTGTATCTATTGCTTGTGTGTTTATTTTTGGAACATTCATGGCCATTACTTCTTTACATATTCCTACTACTCTGTTCTTTCTTCTTCTGCAGTCCCAGTTACACATTAGACCACCTGATACTGCCCTGTGGCTTTTGGATGCACTTTTTAAAAAATATTGTTTTTTTATTCATGGTTTTGTTTGGTTAATATTTATTGTTTTATCTGTAAGTTCACTGATTCCTTAGTTTTGTTGAGTGTACTAATGAGTTATCAAAGGCTTTCTTTATCTTTTAGTTCTGTCATTTTCATTTTTCCCTCTCTCTCTGCTTTAATTTCCTTTTCTGAATGCATGTTGTCAATCCTTTCCTCTGGATTTTTTTTACATATTAATAACAGTTATTTTAAATTCCTTGAAAGTTCCAGCTTCTCAATCATCTTGGAATATTGTTCTTTTGATTACTTTATCTCTTGACAGTGGTTTGCTTTTAAATGCATGAATGTGTGTGTCTTAAACTTTAATTGAATTTTGGATGTGTGTATAACTAGATACTGAGGTCAGTAGTTTTTCATGGCTGGAAATGGGCACCGTTCTTCTGCCAGGTCACCAGGCAGGGAGTTGAGGCAGTCTCTTCAGGAGTTGGGCTAAGTTATTGCTATGTTCATCTTTAATGTATCACACTGGCCTCTAATTCTCATAGTGATGACCTGCCATTTCCTTGTGCTTGTAATGGGGCTGGGGACCTGTAGGATTTTTCTGAGTTAGTGCTGCATGCTTAGCTTTCAGCTGCCTGTGCCACTGGTGGCGGTGAGAGTCTCCATCCTCCTGTCCCTCTCCTAACACCCTGACTTGCTTCTTTCTCAGTGCTAGGCTGGTGGTAGAGATAGGTGAGGATTGCTGTTATCCTGGTCTGGCTTGTCTTTGGCAGTTCCAGTGTTTCCTGCCCCTCACCCATGGTAGCACACTTCTGTTATTGGTATGGGATTGTGGTACTAGGACAGTTTCCTGCCTCCCCTGGAGTAGAGTGCTTACCCTTTCCCAAGCCACAGTGGGTTTTACCCATGCCCTGTGGGTGGCATATCTGTAACTCCTTTTTCACAGCAGTTTAAAGGTTAAGTAAGGCTTTTGCTCCCTATGAGAGAATTGCTCAAGCAGGCCCTAGGGCAGTGATGGCTAACCTATGACACGCGTGTCAGAGGTGACACGCGAACTCATTTTTTTGGTTGATTTTTCTTTGTTAAATGGCATTTAAATATATAAAATAAATATCAAAAATATAAATCTTAGTTTTACTATGGTTGTAAATATCAAAAAATTTCTATATGTGACACGGCACCAGAGTTAAGTTAAGGTTTTTCAAAATGCTGACACGCCGAGCTCAAAAGGTTCGCCATCACTCCTCTAGGGCTATGTGCCTTTTCCACAGTGGTAGCTGACCCCTCCTGCATGCCTGCACGTGGAGGACTTCTTTCCCTGTTCTCCTGCCCTATACCTGTGTGAGCACCTACTGGGGGCCCACAGAATAGCAGTGATAGCGAACCTTTTGAGCTCGGCGTGTCAGCATTTTGAAAAACCCTAACTTAACTCTGGTGCCGTGTCACATATAGAAATTTTTTTATATTTGCAACCATAGTAAGACAAAGACTTATATTTTTGATATTTATTTTATATATTTAAATGCCATTTAACAAAGAAAAATCAACCAAAAAAATGAGTTTGCGTGTCACCTCTGACACGCGTGTCATAGGTTCGCCATCACTGGAATAGAGCCTGGGAGTGAGTGTGAACTTTATCATGTCTGAGGCCAGGCCAATCCAGCCTCCAACATTTGTTACAATTTTAGTGCATATTTTCTCATTCACTTGCATGACTGCTCTGCCTTCCTCCACATCCTCTGCCCTGCTCAGCCCCAGCGACCCAGTCCACATGTCTCTCCATAAAATTCAGGCTGTGTGGTTGCTCTGAGGCCTTGGCTTTCTGACAGGATCAAGAGAAGTTTGATTTTTGTAATGTTTCTGGCTTTTTTATTGTTAGGATAGGAGCAACACTATTTCTAACTTTCTACATCTGGAAGCAGATTGAGTTTTTATTCATTTTAAAATAAGGAATGGATGTTGAATTTTATTAAAAATTCATCCTTATTTAAAATGGTCATGTGAATTCCTAATTAATATTTCCTGATATGATGACTACATCATTAGGTTGCCCAATATCATTCCTTAGTTCCTCTTACTTGAAGAATTCTTTCATTAGCAAATATTTATTCAACACTTCTTTTTTTAAAAATTTCTTTATTGATTAAGGTATTAAATATGTGTCCTTATGCCCCTTTTACTCCCCCCCACCACACTCATGCCCTCACCTCCCTGTTGTCTTTGTCCATTGGTTAGGCTTATATGCATGCATACAAGTCCTTTGTTTGATCTCTTCCCCTTACTCCCTCCCTCCCCTACCTTCCCTCTAATGTTTGAAGGTCTGATCGATGTTTCTCTGTCTCTGGATCTGTTTTTGTTCATCAGTTTATGTTCATTATATTCCACAAATGACTGAGATCATGTGATATTTATCTTTCTCTGACTGCCTTATTTCACTTAGCATAATGCTCTCCAGTTCCATCCATGCTGTTGCAAATGGTAAGAACTCCTTTTTTTACCGCAGCATAGTATTCCATGGTGTAGATGTACCACAGTTTTTTAATCCACTCATCTGCTAATGGGCACTTAAGCTGTTTCCAAATCTTAGCTATGGTGAATTGTGCTGCTATGAACATAGAGGTGCATATATCCTTTCTGATCGGTGTTTCTAGTTTCTTGGGATATATTCCTAGAAGTGGGATCACTGGGTCAAATGGGAGTTCCGTTTTCAGTTTTTTGAGGAAACTCCATACTGTTCTCCACAGTGGCTGTACCAGCCTGCATTCCCACCAGCAGTGCAGGAGGGTTCCTTTTTCTCTACATCCTCACCAGCACTTGTTGTTTGTTGATTTGTTGATGATAGCCCTTCTGACAGGTGTGAGATGGTACCGCATTGTCATTTTGATTTGCATCTCTTGGATGATTAATGACTTTGAGCATGTTTTCATATGTCCCTTGGCCTTCCTTCTGTCTTCTTTCGAAAAGTATCTATTTAGGTCTGTTGCCCATTTTTTTGATTGGGTTGTCTATCTTTCTTTTTTTTAAGTTGTATGAGTTCCCTGTAAATGTTGGAGATTAAACCCTTATCAGTGATAACATTGGCAAATATGTTCTTCCATGCAGTGGGGTTTCTTGTTGTTTTGTTGATGGTTTCTTTTGCTGTGAAAAAGCTTTTTATTTTGACGTTCACAGACCTAGAACAAACTTTCCAAAAATTCATCTGGAGTAAAAAAAAGACCCCAAATAGCTGCAGCAATCCTGAGAAGAACAAAGTAGGTGGGATCTCAATACCAGATATCAAGCTGTATTACAAAGCCACTGTTCTCAAAACAGCCTGGTACTGGCACAAGAACAGACTTATAGACCAGTGGAACAGAACAGATCACCCAGAAATTGACCCAAGCCACTATACTGAATTAATATTCGACAAAGGAGGCATGAACATACAATGGAGTCAAGACAGTCTCTTCAATAAATGGTGGTGGGAAAATTGGACAGATACATGCAAAAAAATGAAACTAGATCACCAACTTACACCATACACAAAAATAAACTCAAAATGGATAAAGGACTTAAATATACGACAGGAAACCATAAAAATGCTAGAGGAATCCACAGGCAGCAAAATCTCAGACATATGCCGAAGCAATTTCTTCACTGATACTGCTCCTAGGGCAACGGAAACTAAAGAGAAAATAAACAAATGGAACTACATCTTCAACACTTTTTAAGGGCTGGATATATAGGAGTGAATAATAAAGACAAGGTCTTATAGATCTTACTAATCAAAAGGTAGACAAAAATATGTAAATAGATAAATAGAACATTTTAGATTGTTATCTAAATTAAGAATGAAATGAACAGGGTGGGTGGGCAGTAGGGAGGCAGTAGGGTGGACAGGAACAGCTGAGTAGTAACATTGCTGTGTTAGAGTTAAAGGTGGGAAATGATCCAGTCATTTAAAGAGTTGAGAGTAGGGAGGACTTTTTAAGACATAGCAAGTACAAATTCCCAGGGGCAGGAAGGAGCTAGGCCTGTTGGAGGATCAGGAAAGTTTACCTGAGTGGCTGAAACTCAGTGATTAAGGGGGAAATGGAATAGGGGCGTTTGGAAAGGTGCTCAGAACCAGATGACCATGCCATCTTTGGCCAAGTTAGATATTTGAATTACATTCCATGGGGAATGGGAAGAACTTGGGGATGAATCGCTTGGTACCTGTTGCTTGCTAAATGAAATTGGTTGTTCCCACATCCATGTGGTAGTTTCTTGATTATACATTTGGAGTAATTCTTTATCGCACATTAACTTATTATCTATCTTTCATTTTCAGTCTCTTTTTCACTGTTGACTTTTACTTCTGTTTTAAGCACCGTCAGTGCCCCTTATTATAAAGAAACCTTCCTTCAACCTCTTCCCCTGATACTGACCTCCTGCCTTTCTCTTTTCACAGCCAAATTCTTAGAGAGTGGTCTGTATTTACTGACTCTTGTGTGTAACCATGCCCTCCATCACTGTACACTTTTGTAGTATGGCTTTTACCCCCAGGATCTAACTGACAGGCTGCTCTCTGAGATGTCCTCCTAGTCCCAGTGACCATCAAACCCAGCACCCTCTGGTTTAGTCCTATTTATCTGAATGTAAGCTTTAACATTATTAGCCACATCTTCCATCTTAAAAGTCCATAAACCCTGACTTCCTGGGCACTTCACTCTCACATGTTCTGTCTTATCTTTCTTATTACCCCTTGTTTCTTTCATTTCTAGCTCACTCCTAAATATAGGGATTACCCAAGCTTCTGAGGGCTGACTTCTCTCTCTACTGTATATTCTCTCTGGCTTGTCATTTATGAACTTTTACAAGAATAGCTATCACTGTGTACTCTCAGATCTGTGCCTGGAGCCCCCACTTCTCTCTATGAAAGAAAAGAAAATGCAACTGTACTTAATAAGTTATAATTTTCATATTGCTATGTACTTTCCGTAATTATTTTAAATGGTTGTATAATGTTATGCTAAGTGGCTCTGTCATAATTAGCCTAATCATTTCCCTATTGAAAATTTGTAGTCCTGGACTTGCAGCTACAATTTATAATTCTACACATGTACACTGAGCTTGAGATTTGGTGGAATGGAAAGTGAATTTATTTTTCCCCTCTCTCCCAAACTAGCTCTGATCTCCTGATAAAGATGGGAAAGTCTTTGACAAACCCTCTTTAGGTTTCCTTGCTTTGAATCAGCCAACACTGAACTCAGGTAGTTTAACACTAGCTACTGAAAAAGCCTTCTAAATGGTCCCCCTCTGACCTCTTGACTCTCTGACCCAACATGCTCTCAATTGTTAGAAAACATGTTGTCCTTATGTCCCAATGACCCAAAAGAGATCTAAAGTCTTTCGCACTGATATGTCTCTGAGTAAAGCTAAAAAAGAGACTCACCTTCAATCAAGGCAGGATTTTAAACACAGTATTAGGTTGTAGTTTACCTGCCTACTACCAGCCTTGACAATATTCTTTGTCACACTTAACTGGCAACTCAGATACTCTCCTGAGGCAGGAAAATTGCTTGTTTTTTTCATCTGTTATTCGGTAGAAGTAATTTGGGAACCAACCGGGGGTGCTTTTCTAAACTCCTTGGGGTTCTTCTCTAAAAAATGTAGGGGCCCTAATAATGATTAGGCTTGTGCCTGAGAAAATGAAGTGCCAGTGCTTTGGACACAGAAGAACTTTAGCTCAGAGTATCCTAACCATACACCTTGCTCCAGTCAAGTGGCCTCTCAGATTCTTCCAAGCTGTCATCTACTGCCAACCTGTGGAGAACTCTTGTTTTGTTTTTGTTTTTTACGAAGTCCAGTGAGTCAGAAGATTCTGACAGTGACAACTGCCAGCTTCGGTTCCTCTTCTGAGAGTGATTTGTGTGTGTTAAGTGAAATCTTATTTGAATTTCTGACAGTTTGATGTCTCAGAGTTTCTGCCTGTTTGTCAGCCATTTCCAGTAGCACATTGACCAGAATATACTTTTCAGCAGTTGTTGATTCCTTTTTTTGAGCCTTTCCCACCTGCTTTCCAATCTGACTGTATGTTCTTGCTGCATAAGGAAAGAGGGTTGTGTTTCTTACACAGAGGGTTATGTCCACCAAGCATGTCCAACCCTAGTATTGTTTTTCTAAATCCTTACCCGAGGGTATGTTTTTATTGATTTGAGAGAGAGAGCAAGGGGTGGGGGAAGAGAGAGGGAGAGGGAGAGGGAGTGGGAAAGGGAGAGGGGGGTAGAGAGAGAGAAACATTGATTGGTTCATATATGCCCTGACTGGGGATCAAAGCCGCAACCTAGGTACGTGCCCTATCTAGAAATCGAACCCACAACCTTTTGGTGTGCAGAATGACACTCCAATAATCTGAGCCACCCGGCCAGGGCAGTATTGTTTTTCTTTTTCTTTTTTAAGCACTTGTGGAATCCTAAGGTGACAGATATAAAGCAGTTTTCATTCTATAAGGTAGAAGTTGGGCCTGTGTGTGTACTGGTTGACAAGGGAGTGAGCATATTAAAGAGCCACCTTTTGGGTTGTCTTCTATCACTTGTTGTATGGTTTATCTTTCTCTCTGCTTACTCTAATTTATTTTTATTTTAGTTTATCATAACAACAAGGTGTTTTGAAAATTATTGAAAAACTCAAGTGATCATGGTAAATAGCTGCTTCCCTCCCACCTTCCTCTGCCCCAGCTATATAACTGTATTTCTGCTTTGAGGCATTCTGGTCTATACATACTCTAAACTCTATGGCCTATGGTAACTCTATGCTAGACTTTGCATAGATAGCTACAATGTTTGATGATTGTGCTGTTTTCGGTAGATAAGGAAGTGGGGCAGGAGAAAATAACATCAGTCATTCTCTAATAGATTTGAAATTAATCAAGATTAAGGTGAGTTTAAAAAACTACTCCAGGTATAAATTCTTTGAAGACCTATGAGGGTCAGCCATCTCATAGTCTAGGACAGGGGTGGGCAACCCCTGGCACGCGTGCCAAACATGGCACGCCAGTAACTTTTGCTGGCACGCGAAACCCTCTCTTATAATCTTCCATTTACAGTTTTTTTCTTAATATCGACTTTTTTATTTTTCAGATAAACTCAGTGTAGGTGCATCTTAGATAAATAAATAATTTTACATAACAAGTTATCTTAAAGACCATAGACATGGCTGACTTTGAAATGCAGTTGATTGAATTTCAGAGTAGCTCAGTTTGGAAGCAGAAATTTATTGACCTTAGAGTTGATTTGGAAAACATTGAAAAAAAGCGATTAGAGGCAGGAGTACCAGAGAGAAGTGTCGAAAACGAACTATTGAGGACTTGGAATGCCATTCCAGAAAATTTTTTCTGTTTAAAAAACTTTGCAACAGCGTTACTCTCCATGTTTTCATCAACATACGCTTGTGAATCTTTGTTCTCAGTGGTGAATTTTGTTAAGTCTCATAATAGGAGTAGCCTGACGGATAAAAGTAGTAGCTCGTGCATATCTCTGAAGGTCACGAAATATAAACCTGATGTAAAATCTCTGTCATCAGTGATGCAGCAGCAAAAGTCCCACTGATAATATCCAACGGAGTCATAAAGTTTTCTGTCGGACTATCAGTGTACATGTATACATTAAAAAATAAATATACTTTTCATCATCATATACTGTGTTTTTGTCGCTCGAATGAATTTTATTATTTCTTCAAGGTTCTTCACATACATACACCTTAAGGGATATCAAGTAGGCGTAACATGTTCTCCAAAAATTAGGATTGGCACGCAGAAGAATTTTGAGTCAGAGATTTTGCTGGTTTTGGCACACACTCACAAAAAGGTTGCCCAGCCCTGGTCTAGGGCAGGGGTCGGCAAACTGCGGCCCGTGAGCCACGTGTGGCTCTTTGGGCCCTTGAGTGTGGCTCTTCCACAAAATACCACGTACGGGCACGCATGTACAGTGCAATTGAAACTTCGTTGCCCATGCTCAGAAGTTGGTATTTTGTGGAAGAGCCACACTCAAGGGGTCAAAGAGGCGCATGTGGCTCGCGAGCCACAGTTTGCCAACCACTGGTCTAGGGCATTAGTTCCCAAGAGGACATTGCTCTTAGTCAGATGGTTTAGCTACCCACTTCGTACACTCTGGTCTCAAATCTGGAGAATTAAGAAAGAAGTCTGACAATCAGTAGTGAGACACACAACTTCCTTCAAGTCAACCTCTAGAATGATAGTGTGTTATTCATCTATGTGCCTGGCACCCTCCTTGTTTTTACATCTATCTCTCATTCCCTCCATCATCCTTTTGCCTTGTAACAACAGGAATTTACAGACCAATCTGACATCCCAGATCATCCCCACCCAAAGGCTTTATCCCTTGTTCAAGGAGAGTGAACCCTGCTAAAAGAGATCCAACAAAATCTTACAAGAAGGAATAAATAAAACTCAGAAAAAGACTGTTAGGAACATACTCTCAGTTGAATGCCACCCCCCTTACCATTTCCCATTATCTTGGGCAATTAATTGAAAGCAGAGGGAACATGAAAAGAGAAACAAAAAGCTCAGCCTTAAAGAAAACATTACCTCAGAAACAAATTTTTAAGCATAGAACTTAATAATATCATAAATTTATTAAAGCAAGAACTCAAACATAATGTGAGGCAATAAAATGAGATGAATTAGGAAATATGGAACTAAGGGAACAAAATGAGAATGAAGCAACATCAGTCCAAAACTAAAATAAATTTGAAACAGTAAGGAACTTAATGGCCTGGAAATTGAATTGTCATAAGGGAAAAGCTTTAGATAATTCTAGAAGCAAAAGCAAAAAAGAAATAGATGCAAGCAATATAAATCATCATAATGGGGATACAGCATAAAGATGATTGATGTTCATAAAGTAAGGAAGCTCATTCTGAAAAAAATGTTGACCAGAAAATATTTTTGAAGATATAATAAAAGAAAAGTTTTCTAATATATACTAAATTAATCTTAGAAGATTATGTGTTCTAGGAGGAAAAAATTAAAAGTTGTACATTGACTAACCCTGAGCTGGCTCCTAGTTGTATTTATAAAGGCTTAAAAAATATTATAGCTATACAGAAAAAAAGGCAAATCACTTCAAAGAGGGGACACTATCAGGCCAGCACCAGGCTTCTCACGAGCATCATTGCCGGAAAAATTTTGTATGACAGAAATTTTGAATGACAGAAATAGTGTATTAACACCAGGTAAATGTTAAAATTCAAACAGAGAACTAAGAATAAATAGACAAATAGAATGTAAATGTCATAAACTTTGACAAAAGAAAGATGATCAGTCTCCATCTAAAACTGATACATGTCAAATGAAAAATCTATTTAAGATAGGGTTTTTCAAATTCTTAACTCCAGAGGAAATTTTAGGAAATAGTATCTCTAAAGAAATATGGATCTTCAGTTTAGTATTTCCTTTATTTTCACTTCAGCTTAATTTACATTTAAATACAAAGATGTAATTTACTCTTTTTGTTTAAAACATGTACTAGTACAATTTCTTTAAAACTTAATGTGATATTTCAAGGTGTTGTGCATTGTGGGTTGAATTTTCGCTTTTTTTAGTATAACAGATTGTTTAATTTTTTTAATAGATACGTTTATCTAAAAATAAAAGATAATTTTAAAAAGTATGTAAAACATAACAAGAAACGTATTTACCCCAACCAGGGGTCTGGATGGGGGGTGACATGGGCACTGGTGTTCCCAGTTAGACAGTCGCCCAAGCTGGGAGCTGCTGCTCCTGACCAAGTGGTTTCTCTTCTCTGTTTTTATATTTATTTTAACAGCCTGGTGGCTTTCATTTTCATTTTCACCCACTCCAAGCTTTCTGGAAGTGAGGGGCAAAACTACTCATCCTGGATAGTCATCATTTTTCCTTTTGCCTATTTGCCTGATCTAGTTAATGAGCGGTCTGAAGTACATGATGACTTTGCTACATTCATCTGGAACAGGGAAAATGATTGGAAAAACAGCATTTCATAAATGAGTGGATTGAAAAAAATTTTATCAACATCATTTTGTAGAGATAGCAACAATACTGATACTATTTTCTATTCTTTAGCTCAAACATTTTAGTTATGACACCCCATCCCTGCCACCTTTTTTTTTCTCTTGCTCTTCTGATTATGGTGTGCATATCAGATTATGATTTAAAATCAGATTAGTGGTATTTTTTTCATTAAACAAATGCATGATGCACATAAATTATCACAAGATGATCAAAATATTTTTTATTTTATGTAAATTGTATCTTTAGTAAATGCAAAGTGGTTATTATGGTGTATAAATTTTGGTTTAATATGAATTTCAATTATGTACATTGCAACTGCTATTGGAAAATAATGAGAAATTAGAGTATTTGGCTGTTCTACAAATAAGTAATATGAACTTGAATAATTTTTGCTTATGTGCCTAAGGAGTCAACAAATGGAAACAAACTAAATTATGGCAAGTAATTATTGCTCAAAAATATAATAGTTGGCAGAAATTATGGGTTGTTGATACAGTTTAAATAATGATTTATTTCCAGCACAGCCAGAAATGGAGGTGGTTTTACTTTTTCTGCACTAAGCTCTATCTATCTATGTGTCTCCTACCTACCTGTCATTAATGACAAAGAAACATAGCCATTGAATATTTTGTTCAGTTAAATTGGTGACTTTTTTTAAACCGAGGGACATTACAACACTATGACTTTTTAATTTGTTGGTGAAGAGCCACAAATAAATGGCTTATTTTACTTTCCTATATTTCTGTTCTTGATATAATTGCTAATAAAGCAATATTTCATGGTTTTCTCAGGTAATATCTCATGATTATCTTGAGATATAATTTGGTATGCTTGCTCTAAAAATTATTATGTATTAGTAGTCCTCTTTCTTATAAGAATATCAGTATTGCATAGTTTGAATAATAATGTTATTTTACAATTTGCTAAGAAGTTTGCTTTAAAAGAAACTAACTATGATAAGATGGTCAAATACACTGCATTAAAAAGTTGACTGTTCTTATTTGTGGGCCAGCTCACTCTGTGTAGACAGAGTTCTCTGCACTGAAGGTAAAGGGGGAGCATAATTTAGTTTCAAAAAGATCTGGTTCCAAGGTCTTGGTGGGGGAGGCGGAGGTCAAGAGAGTGGTACAGCCTTCTAGAAATACTAAGGTCTTTGTGCGATTGATTTAATGGGTTTTGATTGGCAACATTCTTACGAATGTTAGAATGAAGTTTTATCCAAAATAGGCTTTCCTTAAACTACCTTGTTCAGTTGTCATAACACCCTCTTGATAGTAAGCTTAATTTTAAAAAAAATTATAGTTGGTTTATGTACCATTTTCCAATTATTTATTTATTTATTTTAACAGAAATCTTGGAGGCTGGTACTAAAGGAACTTCTGAATCACTTAAAGGCGTGAAACGAAAAAAGATTGTAGCTGAGAATCACCTGAAAAAAATACCAAAATCTCCCCTGAGAAATCCTCTTCAGGCAAAACATAAACAAAATACAGAAGAGTCACCTCTTGCTGTTCTTCAGAGTACTTCAGAGTCTCACAAAAAACAGAATCACAGTCCTGTAAAAAATGGAAAGCAGTTTACTAAACAAAATGGAGAAACACCTGGGATGATTGGCGAGGCCGCCAAGTCCGAAGACCGCATCTCCCCAAAGAAGCCCTTGTTTCTGCAACATCCATCTGAACTGCGTAGGTGGAGCTCGGAAGGCTCTGACCCCAAGTCAAATTTCCTCCATGGAAAATGTGACTCTAGTTCTTTGTCAAGTAAAACCAGGACTGACCATAGTGAATGTATCTCCTCTAATTGTAGTCCTACTTCCTCCTCATATGCAAACACCGCATTCGATGTCTTACTGAAAGCAATGGAGCCAGAACTGAGCACCTTGTCACAAAAGAGCTCATCTAGTGCAGTTCAGATAGAAAAACTAAGACCAAATAAAACTGTACAACTCCCCTCTCAATTACAAAACAGCTCAATAGATGCCCCACATCAGACTTCGCAAGAATTTGTTTCTGAATCACAGTCTTCTTGTACCTCATACACAGTGCATGTGTCTGCTGCTCAGAAGAATGAGCAAGCATTGGTTCAGTCTGTTTCTCATTCATATAATTCACATGAACACTTTGTTTCTAAATCTAACCAACAAAATCAACAGCTTCCAGCGTGTGCAGGTTTCACAAGACCACTGACGAACCTGCACAGTCAAGAGAACCCCAGACTTGAACAGGTGTATCATATAGCAGTGACATCATCTGTAGGTCTAACTTCACCTTCCAGTAGAACTCAGGTTACTCCTCAAAACCAGCACATGGATTCTGCTTTGCCAATGTCAGTAAGTCCAGCTCACTCTACACAGTCACCCCCAACACCAGTGTATAATTCAACTCCTGTCGCCTCTGTTGTGAATCACAGCGTAGAGCAAATGTGCAATCTACTTCTGAAAGATCAGAAGCCAAAAAAGCAAGGAAAATATATTTGCGAATATTGCAATAGAGCTTGTGCAAAGCCGAGTGTGCTTCTAAAGCACATCCGCTCCCACACTGGAGAGCGGCCTTATCCCTGTGTGACCTGTGGATTTTCATTTAAGACTAAAAGTAATCTATACAAGCACAAAAAATCCCATGCACACACTATTAAACTGGGTCTTGTCTTGCAGCCAGATGCTGGTGGTTTGTTCTCTTCACACGAGTCCCCCAAAGCACTTAGTATCCATTCAGATGTAGAAGATAGCGGGGACAGCGATGATGAGAGCGCTGCTGATGAAAGACAGAACGAGCCAGGCTCCGTGGACCTGCAGCCTGGGCAGTTAATGAAAATGATAACAAATTCTGAAGTTTTACCAAAATCAAGTTCCATTCCAAGCAATCTAGATCATGTGGTAGATGACGTTTTACTGCACGACAGAGCCTCAGAATCACAAGCTGTGACAGAGTTACCAAAAGTCGTGGTCCACCCTGTCAATGTGACCCCTTTGAGAGTTGACAGCCCGAAGTTTACGAATTGTAAGCCTGAACTTTCTAGTGCACAGAAACAGAAGGACCCTCAGGTTACTAGTGTACGGTCACATTCAGCCTGGACGTCCTCCCTGGAGACTGATGAAAAGTCCCATCAGAAAGGGGACATGGACCAGCCAGCGGCAAAGCAGGAATCCCACGTGGGAACAGTACATGCCCAACTGCAAAGGCAGCAGGCTACTGATTACTCCCAAGAGCAACAAGGCAAACTTCTGAGTCCTCGAAGTTTAGGAAGTACAGATTCTGGTTACTTTTCACGGTCTGAAAGTGCTGATCAGACAGCGAGTCCACCAACCCCCTTCACCAGAACATTACCGTCTACAGAACAAGACTCAAGTAAGAATAATGGGCTCTCTGCACCTCGTGCCAGCCCACCAGCACCTTCTACAGGGCCAACGGGTGAAAAAGCACTGATTTTACCAGGTCAGATGCGCCCACCTTTGGCAACAAAAACACTTGAAGAACGGATATCAAAGCTTATCTCAGACAATGAAGCCTTGGTAGATGATAAGCAGCTGGATAGTGTGAAGCCACGGAGAACCTCTCTTTCACGACGAGGAAGTATCGATTCCCCCAAATCATACATATTTAAGGATTCTTTCCAGTTTGATTTAAAACCAATGGGACGGAGAACAAGTTCAAGCTCTGATATACCAAAGTCCCCTTTCACCCCTACTGAGAAATCAAAGCAAGTGTTTCTTCTGTCTGTACCTTCCCTTGACTGTTTACCTATTACGAGAAGTAATTCTATGCCTACCACAGGTTATTCAGCAGTACCTACAAACATAATACCTCCCCCTCACCCACTGAGAGGAAGTCAGTCATTTGATGACAAAATTGGCGCTCTCTGTGATGATGTCTTTGTATCAGGACCTAACACTTCTGTGCCCCAGAGTGGACATTCCCGAACCCTTGTCAGACAGGCAGCAGTAGAAGACTCTTCAGCAAGTGAAAACCAGGTGCTGGGTACTGGGCAGTCCTTGGAGGAGAGCTATCAGGGATGCAGTGCCACGAACGAAAATGGGGCAGCAAGGAACAAGTCCTTGGCTCCCAGCCCACATGTAGAGAAAAAGAAGTCTCATCAAGGGCGAGGGACAATGTTTGAGTGTGAAACTTGTAGAAACAGGTATAGAAAACTGGAAAATTTTGAAAATCATAAGAAATTTTACTGTTCAGAATTACACGGACCAAAAACGAAGGTAGCTGTGAGAGAACCTGAACACAGCCCTGTGCCCAGCAGCACACAACCCCAGATTCTGCACTACAGAGTGGCTGGTTCCACAGGGGCCTGGGAACAGACGCCCCAAATCAGGAAAAGGAGGAAAATGAAAAGTGTTGGAGATGATGATGAAGTTCAGCAAAATGAAAGTGGAGTTTCTCCAAAAATCTCTGAAGGCCTTCAGTTTCACAATACTCTAGGCTCTGCTTCCATTTTGCCTAAGCATACTGTTGTCTTAACAAGTGAGCAGCAGCATCGAAATATTCAGTTGCAAAGCCCCCAAATACAGCTCATTGGCAGGGGCCCTGACCAGATCATGGATCCAAAGCTGTCTACCATCATGGAACAACAGATAGGCTCAGTGACCCAGGACAAGGCAGAGTTGAAGAGACACGGAGCTGGGATCTCAGTCATCCAGCACACCAACTCACTGAGCAGACCCAGTTCACTTGACAAGCCTGAGTCTCCAGCTTCTTTCCAGGAACTCAGTGGAACAGTGAAGGTTGGGTCCCTGAAAGTGATAGGAATTTCCCAAGAGGAAGGTCACCCTTCACGGAACACGTCTCATCCTCAACAGCCTGCACTATTAGATGTTCTTCGAGCAGAATTTCAGGAAGGTTCAAGAAAGATTTCTAGTGAACGGCATGTGTTAGGACAGCCCTCAAGACTTGTTCGGCAGCACAGCATCCAAGTCCCAGAAATTCTGGTCACAGAAGAGCCAGATCGGGACCTTGGAACCCAAGGTCCCGATCAGGAAAAATCAGAGAAGTTCAGTTGGCCTCAGCGTAGTGAAACGTTGTCAAAGCTGCCGACAGAGAAACTGCCACCCAAAAAGAAGAGGCTCCGTCTGGCTGAGATAGAGCATTCCTCGACGGAGTCCAGCTTTGATTCCACTCTCTCCAGGAGTCTGAGTAAGGAGAGCAGTTTATCTCACACTTCAAGTTTCTCAGCTTCGTTAGATGTAGAGGACATTTCTAAAACTGAGGCCTCCCCCCAGTTCGCTTTCCTCAATAAAACAGAGTTCCTCATGATCCCAGCTGGCTCTCATACACTGAGCATTCCTGGGGCTCACCGGGAAATGAGGCGAGCTGCCTCAGAACAGATTAGTTGCATGCCAACGTCCATGGAGGTCTCTGATTTCAGAAGTAAGTCATTCGACTGTGGAAGCATAACTCCACCTCAGGCAATGCCACTTGTTGACTTGCAGCCTCTGGCGTCCCCTTCTGGCACAGGGGTGAGCGGACACG
The DNA here is from genome assembly GCF_028538775.1 of Myotis yumanensis. NCBI lineage: Eukaryota > Metazoa > Chordata > Mammalia > Chiroptera > Vespertilionidae > Myotis > Myotis yumanensis. The sequence continues at coordinate 84,241,993 of NW_027223753.1, read as the reverse complement.
TGCCCCTTTTAGAAAGAAGGAGGGGCCCACTGATACGGCAGATATCTTTAAACATTGCTCCAGAAAGTCACCTGTCTCCTGTGAACCCATCATCTTTCCAAACCATTGCTATTCCTGGTGTGAATGCAGTGCCACTTCAGGGGCATCAGCTCACTAATACATCCTTAGCTGAGTTTCCCACAAATACTATGCACTCCCAGACTCAAGTTAAGGATCTGCAAACAGAATCTTCAAATTCCAACTCTACTAGCATCTTTCCTGTTCAACAGCTTTTTGGTCTTAATTTGTTAAATCAAATTCATGCACCCCTTAGCCACCAAAACACAGATATGTCTCTGCAAGTGGCTGCACAGAGTGTCAAACCAGATGCAAATCCCAGTGTGTGTGTATCTTCCAAAAGTGAGGATTGCTTTGCTCCCAAGTACCAACTGCAGTGTCAGGCTTTCACTCCAAGCCTGTCTTGCTCTTCTAATCCTGTCCATTCTGTGCCAAAGCAAGTTCTTTCAAATCCAGTGGGGGCTGATCATCGAATGAATTCATTAGCATTATCAACTGAACGAGTAGACGCCATGGCTGCTTCATATCTTCCACCACCATTGAAGCCAGGGCCGCTAGGTAGTCAGGAGGTGCCGACATCGTTTGCGCTGCCTGTGCATCTGCAGAGTAGTGTTCCAGGGTACTGCTTTGCCACAGTCACACCTCTGCCACAAATCCTTGTGACCCAGGATCTGTCTAGTCAGCCTGTTTGCCAGGCTAATTGTAGTGTGGTGCCAATCAGTGAAGAACAAAATTCCCAGCCAAAATTGCAAAAAGTTAACCAGAATGCTTTACCAAACCCAGAGGAAGAACTTGTTTGTGAAAATGTTTTTTCAGAGATGGGCCAAAATTCTTTTCTATCAGAATCCTTGCCTGGAACTCAGAAAATGTCTATTGGTAGACTTTCCCCCCAACAAGAACCTTCAGCTTCTAGTAAAAGGATGCTTTCCCCAGCAAATAGTCTAGACATTGCCATGGAAAAGCACCAAAAGCGAGCTAAAGATGAATATGGAGCTGTTTGTGCAACAGATATTAGACCATTTGAACCTTTAAGTACAAGAGCTAATGAAGTTAATAAGCAGAAGAAACCTGTGTTAGTAAGGCAGGTTTGTACTACAGAGCCCCTTGATGGTGTGACATTGGAACAGGGTACTTCTTCTCAACCTGAAATTAGTAGTGAGGCTATTAATTTGACAGATGTTTTAACAGAAGATAATTTGTCATCAGGGCACTCTAAGTCTGTAGATATAGAACCTATAAAAGATTTTCAAGAATTTGAAAACATCAAGTCATCCACGTCATTAACTCTTACAGCTAGAAATTCACCTGTTTCTTCAGAAAATACCCACATTTCTCCTTTGGAACGTGCAGACAATAACCAAGAAAGGAAGTCTTCAGAGGTTAAAAGTCAAGGTGACAAATTGAACATCCAAGAACAAAATCAACCTACAACCACCACTCTTTCAGGATTGGGAGCCAGGGACATGCAGCAGCTGTCTTTTCCCAGCCTGAAGACCACAACCAGCTTTACATGGTGTTATCTGCTGAGACAGAAAACATTGCATCTGCCTCAGACTGACCAGAAAACTTCAGCCTATACTGATTGGACAGTAAGCGACAGTAATCCAAATCCACTTGGTTTGCCTACAAAAGTTGCTCTTTCCCTCCTTAATTCAAAACAGAAGATTGGAAAATCACTGTATTGTCAAGCAATAACCACCCGTTCCAAATCAGATTTATTGGTCTATTCAAGCAAGTGGAAAAGCAACTTAAGCAAGGTACTTGAAAGGTTCTTTATCTTTAAAAATAGTTTGGCAAATGAGTTTTAACATGTCTTGATGCCTTTAAATTCTTTAATTTGAAGTTGTGAATGACACATTGAGCTTTATGAGTGTGTAGTTATTTGAAAGACAGGATGATAAATATGTTCTAGGAGTTATACTGATAAGGGTTAGCTGGAGTCCTTTCTACTTTGAGACATTTTGAAAATTATAACTTGCCCTGAGCACTTTTTTTTCTCAAATGAATATTTAAGTCTTAATGGTACAGTAATCATGGTCTTACTGTCATCTTCCTCCTGCATGAAGGTTTTATTTTTATTGTTAAGTAGGATGAGATTATGTCTATGCTTTACCCTTACTAATGCAGGGGAACAGAGGTGTAATTGAAAATTGTTATATATCATCCTATATAATAAAGAGGTGATGTGCAATAAAGAGGTGATATGCAAATTGACCATCATACCCTCACACAAGATGGCCACCCCCATGTGGCCACAAGATGGCCACCACAAGACAGCTGGCAGGGGAGGGCAGTTGTAGGCAATCAGGCTAGCAGGAGAGGGCAGTTAGGGGTGACCGGGCCGGCAGGGGAGTGGTTAGGGGGTGATCAGGCTGGCAGGTAGAAGCAGTTATGGGTGATTAGGCGAGCAGTTGGGAGCCAGCAGTCCTGGATTGTGAGAGGGATGTCTGACTGCCAGTCTAGGCCCGATCCCTGTGGGACATCCCCCAAGGGGTCCCAGATTGGAGAGGGTGTAGACTGGGCTGAGGGACACACACCCTCCCCCCAGTGCACGAATTTCGTGCACCGGGCCTCTAGTTTTGAAATATAAGCAGACAGCCATTCTGCAGTTCTCAGAATCATCTTAGTGCTAGAGAGGATTCCCAACATAACTAACTCATACACTTGATAATTACTTGATTTGTTCACGATTTATAGAGTAAGTTGGAATCAGTCTTATTAGAGTTGTTGGCTTTATAAAATAGGAAAAATAATTTAAGTGATTAAGGATAAATGGATAAGTAGATAAATAGGTAGATAAATGGGTAGATAGAGTATTGTGTTGGACTCTAAACCTTCAGAATTATACTTTAAGTCCTTGACCTCTGTAGGTTCACAAGCATATAATACAGGTTCATAAATTAGGGAAATATGCTCATCGATAGGAAAATACCATAATTCAGTATTATAATAGAAGTATGCACGACTTTAAAAGAAGGAAGTCTCTGACACTACCACTAGGTTGAGGAGTATTCCAAAAGTGTTGACTTTAGCTGAGTCTTTAAAAAAAAAAAAATAGGAGTTTTTATTTATTTAGTTAGTTTTAGGCAAGTAAGAATGAGAAATTTTGATAGTCTGATGAATGACATGGAAGTGAGAAAGAACTTGGTTCATTTAAAGAACTGTGAGGAGTCTGTCATGGTTAGAAGGTGTTGTAAGTTTGAAACGGTGACATACTTCGAAGTTGGAAGTGTAGGTAAAAACCAAAGAATGTATGCATGGTGGTGGAGAGCTATTGATACTTTCTCAGTGAAGGAGGGTCCATCCAAACCATTCAGAATTTAATTTTTAAATGCTCAGACTCTACTCTAGATGTACTAAGTAGTAATATTGGAAGAGGAGACCTGATCATGAGACTTTAAACAGAGCTTCATGTATATTCCTGAAGTGCCTTTGAACAGTGGCTTTTCTTCAGTACCAAGTGCCATGGTGGAAATGCCTCTGGAAATGCATATATTCAGATTTAGAACTAGGAGAGAGCTCAGGTAGAAGGTGTGGAGATTTTCCATTGTGTCAGTGTAATTAATGAGATTGCTCAGGGAACATGTAAAGTGAAAGGGCCTAGAATGGATTAGAGAATCACTACTATGTAAAGGGTTTGAATGGATGAAGAAAGTCCACATAAGAAACTGAAAGAGATTGTTAATAGAGGGAGGAGAAGAGTTATGAGAAAAGTGCTATCACACAGATCAAGGAAGAAGGTATTTCAAGGAAAGCTGTTCAAGCCAAGAGGTCAAATAAATGTGAAGACTAACATGGTGTTTGGACTGAGCAATTCTAGTACCACTGGAGACTTGAGTCATATGGGAAAGTGGCTATGGAGGATTAGCCCTTGGGTTGACTGTTAATTCACAACCCAAATGTTAATAATGTGCTTATAATTCAAAATGGAAAAGAACAGCTAAATGCTAAAGTAAAAGGATTACTAGGAGAAACAAGGTGTCACCAACATATAAAGCCATTGGGTGGTCAAGGATATAAAGAAAAAGGAAATGGTAAGCACTTTAGCATTTAGCTCATTGGTAACTGGTAAATTAATAGTAACCAGATTTTGATGGTAAGAAAGTGAGCAAAAGATAAGTGGGAATTAGGATGTCTGTTAAAGGTATAAATAAAGTCAAGGCAAGGTGTGTATATTGCAAGTAGTGGGGAAACATACGTTTACCAGGAAAAGAAAAGGAGATGGTTGGTTTTTACCTGTCAGGTGCATGGCATTACCTCTTCATACTGCCTTTTTGAGAAACTCAGTCCAGCAGCTTTACTTTATTTCTGGTTTTGTAAGAGCAGGGGCTTTCCAGGGTCCTCTTTCTAAGGCCACAGAGGCCCTCTGTCCATGGTCACTTACTATTGAGTCATCTTGATACAATAGATAGCTGTCCACATGGAGATGTAATTTTTAAAGCAGGTTTGTAACAAAGAGGCCCTTCTTTAGAACGTTGTGCTTGGAATTGGCCAAGAGGTTGGAGTTTAAGCCTTTGCTGTTAACACTTGACCTTGGACAATGACTATATAATCTCCTTGTGCTGCCTGCCTCACAGACATGTGAGAGTGGAATGGGGTGAGGACTGAGAAAACTTGTGAATGGTGTGGTTGTATAGAGTTATAATTAAGGTGGTGTTACCATAATGTTTCTATAGAAGAGTGCACAGTGTAATCATTTTGAGTTCATTAGCTTTCTCTAGAGATTTAATTATTATCAGGCCAAAAACTAACCCGTTTCTGTGTCTCATAGTTCTCAATACTCAGGAATTTTGGAGAAGATAGAGGAAACACGATTTTGGTTTAAATTAAGAAGGAGAAGAATAAAATATTGGGAAGTGGGGCTTAACTGCTTTAACTTAGCAGTTCATTGAATTTGAGGGAATTTAGTCATATTTCTTGGTAGTATAAGACATTATTATATCAAAAGGGGTAACTAGCTCTTTGCCATCTCCAAAGAATAAACTCTGAGAAATACACTTAAATTGCAGTATGAATGGTTAGTTAGATATAAGAAGAAATATTTAGTCTATTAAAAAAAAGTTCCTGTTAAACTCATGTTGTGCCAGGGTGGGTGGTTGTAAAGCCTGCATTTTGGGGTGTCAGTGGACTGTGGTAGGATTTTAAAATAGCATAAGATTTATTGGTTTGCTGTGATTTACCACAGATATATTAAAGATAAGGGAGGAGATAAAGCAGATAACCTTTAACCTCTTACTTCCTTGGAATGCATTTCCTGAAGTTAACTGTGTACACTGTTTATTTTCCGAGTGAAACATTAGCGTGTTTGTGTTTTCAGTTTTATTAAATTAGTTTCTCTTTTTTTTTCCTTCCAGAGAGCATTAGGTAATCAAAAGTCCACAGTAGTTGAATTCAGCAATAAAGATGCCTCTGAAATTAACAGTGAGCAAGATAAAGAAAATTCCTTAATCAAAAGTGAACCGAGAAGAATTAAAATATTTGATGGAGGGCAAGTACAAATTTTACTTCTTGAATGTACATTTAAACTTACTTTTTAAATGTACATTTGCTTTCATGTAAATAAAGAATTATCAGTGCCAATTTTATATAAATATTGTAAGGTATCTCAGCTTACTAACAGAATCTTCATGGCAAAATATATATTTAGTATTATGTTAAATAATTCCATTTTGTTCAAGGAAGTAAGAACTATTTAGGAAACATTGTAGATCCTAGGAGTTTTCAGAGTGAACCTTGAGGTTCACATTGATTTATAATAAACAATGACTTGGAAAACCTACTCTTAAGAGAGATGAACTCGTTGCCTATTTGATGTTTCTGCGTGTTTGGTTCTGAGAAACCCAAAAAGTAAAAGTCAATTGTAGTTATTGTGACGCTTAGAAAAATTTCAGTATTTATAGTTGTTGTGATTGAATTTAAAAGTTTAAAAGAACTCTTAAACCCAGTGACTTAAAAGAGGAAATATTTTTAAATTAAGTCTAGTGTTGATGAATAAGGTTTTTTGGTTAGAATTAGCTATTAGAATATTGAGTGTTGATGTGAAAAGCTGGAATATTCTGTTACTGTACATGCATAAAATTTATATTGCTTGAGTCTAAAAATTGTGCCTTGTTTTACTTTTTAGGTTGAATTTTAGTTATCAGTATTTTCTCAGAGATATAGTATCCAATTTCCCTATTTTTTTGTCTTTCTTTAAATTAGATATAAATCAAATGAAGAGTACGTATATGTCCGAGGCAGGGGAAGAGGAAAGTACATCTGTGAAGAATGTGGAATACGTTGTAAAAAACCTAGCATGTTAAAGAAACACATACGAACCCATACAGATGTCCGCCCCTACCACTGCACTTACTGTAACTTCTCCTTTAAGACAAAAGGTATGAGATAACATTCCTTCATGGTTCTTTTCTATATGCATTGAGCTAGTTGCACTAAGAACCAACTTTATATATTCTTTGACCAATGATGCAGTAGCTTAAATGGGACTAATATTAATTATATCCTGTCAACATTGTAGCCTTTTATCTTTATGTTTCTGGACCTCTTGGGGGGAAAAGTTTTCATTACAGGCTTTTAGAATATATATACATAATAAAAATAACATTTTCAAAGGAGCAACTGCCTTTTTTTATTTTACTCCCCAAATTACAGTTGAATAGTATGATGGCTAAGGCATTTTCAAAAATTCTTAATTTGGGGCTGAAGAAGAAAATAAATTTTCATGATTACAATTTTCTTGATTACTTAGGTGTTAAGAGATTGGAAAAATTTTAAATAATAACTGCATTAAACTTATGATTTCATTCATGTTTTATTATCTGATTTTAGGCATGCAGCCATTTCTTTTACATGATTTTTTTAACCCAAATTCTGTTGAATTTCAGCTTCAAAAATTTTCTAACTTTTGTACTCTTCAATGTTTATAGAACTCATAACTAGTTATTAAAATTAATTTAGTACTCTTTCCATATTCTTTATACAGGGTGGGACAAAAGTAGGTTTATAGTTTGTGAATACACAAAACAGAGTTTATTCGTGTATTATTAATTAATTATTGTATTATTTTCCATAAGAACAACTGTAAATCTACTTTTGCCCCACCTTGTAATTTACTTAAATTATAACTCTTTATTATAGATAAGGTAATTTTACCTCCTACAAATTTTCTGGTGCATATAATGAATATACTACACTAAAATGTTTACTTTCTCCATGAGGCCCCTTGTTCATAAATCATTATGTGAAAATTTGTTACTTAAAATTGTAATTTCATGTAACACCCTTTAAAAAGTAAGAATCTTTCTAAAACAATGCAATTATAAAATTATCTGTCTGAAAGGATTGTATCTGTAAAAAATATTTAATTGATAATTTTACAGAATCCATTTTTGTCTTTTTGGAGTTAGCATTTGCTTTGCTTTTTTATTGGCTGTCTTTGCAGCTTTTGTCTTAAAGATTGATTACCTCTTTAGCAAAATTTATTACATTGCTTGACTAGTATCTATTGGCATTTAAAGAGAGTTATAATATGTAGCATCTAAGTAGTTTCAAAGTAGTTCTTAAATGCCAATAGTATCTAAAATAAGAATGATAAAATAAAATAAAAAAACATTCTTCAGATAGCCTTAAATATTTCTAAAAAGTTTCAAGAAATCACGAGGAGTTGGGGAAAACAGTAATTCTATAATCCTTTGGTTGTGATGTAGATCCTTCTGGAAGTGGAGGGTGGGTTTTGGGATGATTTTTCTGGTCCTCTGTGAAGGTTTTAATAGGATAAAGTGCTTTGATCTTTAACCCAATGTATTGCTTTTTTTCACTTGTTTTAATTCTATGATTAGGAAACATCCATTAATTTCTATTATGATATCGGAACAGTAGTAATGGGACAATATAACTAATGAAAAAAGTTACCAAGTACAGAATGATGTTACCAGTAAAGAGAAGTATAATATGAAATGGGTTTTTCTCAATAGGAGGGGAAGGAATTAGTATATTAAAAAATGTTCATAAAATAAGACCAAGAAAGGAAGGAAAACTTAGTTGTGGAAAAGCAAATGAGACTATATAGATTTCTTGGCAAAGAAGAATATTATGAATCACCAAGTATTAATCTTAGTGAAATAACTCAAAACCAACATCGTGTGCAATTTTAGATAAATGTTTAATGGTAGACAGAGCATAATGACCCCTGAAAAGTGATCATTGTATGTTAGCAGTGTTCATGTCTTGCATTTCTCTAATATGCTGCATATCTGAATTCATATTAAATTTTTTGTTTTGTCAGATAATTCATATGGATTATGTGCTAAATATTTATTTGAAAAAAGCTACCCTAGCTATTGTGACTGGTAAAGAAAATATTAGAAATTCAATATTTCCTTATTCTTACCATGACAATCAGTTTCCCTGGTAGCAGTCTATATTTTACAAATACATGTAAAAGAGATTCCGTAGTACCTTTAAAGGGAGCTAAATAATAATACACTTATTTTATATTAGGCTGTAGATTTTGCCCTACTCTCATTTACTTTTATTTCTTAGCCAGTTCAACTCTACTTATTGAACGTGTCTGGTTATTAAGCAAAAGTAATAGTGATGAAATGATATGAGCTATACATGTATATGCAAAGAGAACAAAATGCTATCAAGGGAATGATCTGCAGTGTTAGAAATTGATGCTTCTGGTGGTAACACTTAGAAATCTGACCTCCATCATTTGTGCTCTTAGTTTATTTATG